>NC_060144.1:4800000-7200000 GCF_021461385.2 Schistocerca piceifrons | reverse complement strand
AATTTTTTTCCATGCTGGTATCAACACAAATCCCCAACATAAAATGCAGTTTCCGCCGAATAAGCTGTCTGTGCAAGCAGTGCAAACGTTACCAAAGTTTGAGTTTCTAACCTGCTTCTCTCTGTACCATTTTAACCTTCTGTTTATTTGTTTTGCGGTCGAGTCCAATGTTATCGTCTACAATATATTTAGACGTTACTTCTATGGCTTGTTATTAATTCATTCCATTTTTATTGGGTGTGTTGATCACAATTTATTTTAATATTATTGTAATTTTAAAACCAACTTAAGTTTAAAACGACGAAACATTTACGTTTGTTTTAAACTGATCTAAAAGATCGATGACATTTACAATACACAAGTATTGTCCTAACTAAGTCAATGTCGAGATGCCGATGGTTTTAACAGAGACGGCTGATTTGATGCAGTGGATACGTTTCCACAGAACCAGAGGAATACGGATGGGATTACGTTTACATTTTAAGAGACAGGTGTTGGGTCGTGTGTAACAAAAAAAGAGTTTATGGAGACGGTACTGTAGATACTGATTCTTATGGTGGCTAAATCTGGAAAGAGATGGCGGATTACATTTGATAACTGGGCACGTTTCGCCATTTGGAAATGCACTGGTGGTCTATGTGGAGTGTGTGTAGGTGTGTTCAGGGGAGGGGGGGGGGGGGAAGGGGTGAGGGTAGAAGAGGGCGGGAGGAGGTCGTGTACTGGCGTAAGTACGCCAGTAGCTCAGGATTGGACATCGAGGGATTATATTAAAAACGTCAGTGTCTTGGCCATGTGCTACTTCTTTAAAATTGATAACCGGTTTCGGCTTTGCAGCCATCATCTGATCGAAAAATTACAGCAGTGACATGTAGGCATGAAGACGAGGGAGGCTTTTTGAAATATAGTTTCCGGGATTTATAAGATACGACCCCTACATGTTTCCACGTTGACCCAAAAACATCGTCAGTTACAATACCAATGGCCACGGGATCATCGACGTTGAACCGTACATGAATAGAAGTATGTCGCCTGTTCGAACGAAGCGCGTTACGCCAGGTCGGCCGTCGTGTCCAGATATGCTGTTATCCAGGGCCGAAGGGCTGCTCGAAACGTGCTTCTGCTACTCCTTGGGGTAGGAGGGCTCACTGTCATGCTATGGGGGACGATCACCTCGTCTTGTACGAGACCTATGGTAGTAATCTAAGGCATTATGACGACTGTTGAGTGCGTGAACATTATTGCGAACCACCTACCTGCATCCCTTCATACCTGACGTCTTCCCCGACGGCGACGGCATCTTCCAGCGGGATAACTGGCCGTTTCACGTAGCCCGAATCGCGCTACGTTTCTTTGAAGAGCGTGATAGTGAACTCACGTCGATCTGAACCACATGGAACACTTCTTGTATACTGTTGGGCGCCAACTCCTCGCCCACAAACCACAGGTCCGTAGTTTACGTGAATGGCCTAGACGTAGACATCTGACGTCACATAACTCGCAACCCGTCGAGAACTTACCGAATCCGTGCTATGTAGAATGGGTGTTGTCTTGCTTTGCAAACTTGGATCAACACACTACTAAGTTGATGGTCGTAACATTTTAGTTCATCATTTTGTACGCAGAGGCTGAATGGAGACGATAATTTGATGAGCTAGTAGGAGATTCCTCGAGGAGAGGATAAGCGGATGTGGAAAACGAGGCCTAGGTGACTCATGCTCGAGTATTTCAAAGGCTCAGCAGAATTTTATCGATGTGCACAACCAGACCAAACCGAAGTGAGTGCGTGACCCTTTGTCTCTTACAAGAGCTTCGTTGCTCCCGTGGGCACCGACAAAAACAAATTTCCTTCTAATTCGACAATCGTTAAAGCGAGGAGGAGGAGGAGGAGGAGGAGGAGGAAAGCGAGACGCTGTTGGGTGAGGCAGCGCTTTTAAGGAGCGTGGGGCGTGGCCGCAGCTGGTGCGCGCCCTGGCGAAGCAGGCGGGTGTGCCGGGAAGCGGGCCCTCCCTTCCGCTGGGGGCTGCTAATTGCTGATCCATTACCCGGATAACGCGTCACGCACTCTACGAGTGCTCAGCAAACGACGGCCCGGATCGTGTTGCTTCGTGCCCTGAAGCGGCTCCTCCAAGAGCAAGGACCAAGAACGGTGTTTACAGGGTGACCTTCATAAAACGTAACAGCCTTTTCATTTTGTGAACGGTTCAGAAAGTCGAACAGAAGTTTTCGGCATGTAATATTACGCAAAGGGTCGCGTAATTTTGCTGCAATATTAAACCTCGTAGCTCTTCCATCAATCAACTTGTTGAAGAAAGATTTTTTTAAGTGGACAGGTATAATTCTTTAACACAATCCGAAAAGTGTTTAAAATACGAGTGGTGTGATATAACGCTTGTTAATGTTGACTTTCAAACATTTCGGAAAAAATTTCCGGAGAATGTCCTGAAACTGGAAAGCGAGGCTGTCGAAGTCAGGTTTAAACACACCACCAAGTGAGCCTCCAAGGCTCCCATGCTAGCCCCGTCGTTATGTAAAGTCTTCCCACTTAAATTTGACTATGTACACACATTTGAAATTATCTTCCTAGAAGCCTTCTTATGCACAAGAGGTTAGCTGACTCCGTATCTAGGTCTACGAGATGTGTGAGAAAAGTAGTGAGACTGATTTTTGAGCTACCAAAGTTTTCATGTTTTTCAAACAATATTGTCTCCTTCGGCAGCAGCTATACACCGGCGGAGTCGACTTTGTCAGGCTTGGTAGCAGCTCTGAAAAGCTTCAACTAGTAGGGCCGTTAAACATGTCGGTCATATTTTTTTGAATGCTCTCTAAAGTCGCAAAACACGCCCTTTTAGACATTTTCCAATTTCTGGAAAAGAAAAAAATCACAACGGTGCAGACCAGGTAAATAGGAAGGCTGTGGAACAACCGAATGTCTTCGGCTCAGTTGTGGGGTTTTTCGACATCTTTTTGGAACAAACCTTTCGCATATGCAAATCTTTGGTCAAAATTTGATGTATGGTGAAAGTGTTTAATATGGCATCCATCATACGTACTGAGGTGTGCACCGCTTGTATTCATACCATTTATTGTTTGTCATCTTCTATTACGGTACCGCCGCCGTGATTGCTATTCACAATAAAGTGCCTGGCAGAGGGTTCAATGAACCACCTTCAAGCTGTCTCTCTACAGTTCCACTCTCGAACGGTACGCGGGGAAAACGAGCACTTAAATTTTTCTGTGCGAGCCCTGATTTCTCTTATTTTATCGTGATGATCATTTCTCCCTATGTAGGTGGGTGCCAACAGAATGTTTTCGCAATCGGAGGAGAAAACTGGCGATTGAAATTTCATGAGAAGATGCCGTCGCAACGAAAAACGCCTTTGTTTTAATGATTGCCACTCAAAATCATGTATCATGTCTGTGACACTATCTCCGCTATTTCGCGATAATACAAAACGAGCTGCCCTTCTTTGTACTTTCTCGATGTCATCCGTCAGTCCCACCTGATGCAGATCCTACACTGCACTGCTGTGCGGCAAGCGTGGTGTAAGCAGTCTCTTTAATAGACTTGTTGCACCTTCTAAGTGTTCTGCCAATGAATCGCAGTCTTTGGTTTGCTATGCCCATAATATTATCTATGTGATCGTTCCAATTTAGGTTACTTGTAATTGTAATCCCTAAGTATTTAGTTGAATTTACAGCCTTCAAATTTGTGTGACTTATCGCGAAATCGAAATTTGGCTGATTTCTTTTAGTACTCATGTGAATAACTTCACACTTTTGTTTATTCAGGGTCAATTGCCACTTTTCGCACCATACAGATATCCTATCTAAATCATTTCCAAAGTCGTTTTGATCATCTGATGACTTAACAAGACGGTAAATGACATCATCTGCAAACAATCTAAGACGGCTACTCAGATTGTCTCCTATGTCGTAAATATATATCAGGTACAAGAGGGCCTATAACACTTCCTTGGGGAACGCCGGATATTACTTCTGTTCTACTCAATGACTTTCCGTTTATTACTACGAACTGTGACCTTTCTGACAGGAAATCGTGAATCCAGTCGTACAACTAAGGCGATACTCCGTAGGCACGCAGTTTGGTTAGAAGGCGGTTGTGAGGAACGGTGTCGAAAGCCTTCTGGAAATCTAAAAATATGGAATCAATTTGACATCCCCTGACGATAGCACCTATTACTTCATGGGTATAAAGAGCTAGTCGTGTTTCACAATAACGATATTTTCTGAATCCGTGCTGAATATCTGTCAATAAATCGTTTCCTTCGAGGTACTTCATAATGTTCGGATACAGTATATGTTCCAAAACCCCACTGCAATTCGACGCTAGGGGTATAGGCCTGTAATTCAGCGGATTACTGCTACTTCCCTTTTTGGGTTTTGGTGTGACTTGAGCAATTTTCCAGTCTTTAGGTACGGATATTTCTGTGAGCGAGTGGTTGTATATAATTGCTAAATAGGGAGCTATTTTATCAGCACACCCTGAGAGGAACCTGACTGGTATACAATCTGGACCGGAGGCCTTGCCTTTATTAAGTGATTTAAGCTGCTTTGTATCGGAGTGTGTAGTGCTGTTCCCATTGCTGGGAGGTTCGTGGCTCGCCGATTCTGGACATGAAAGTTGATTTTTGACTTAATCTACAAGCAAGTGACAACTGTTCAGATTGTGGCGTTTGGAGTTCGTTGTCGGCTGTTGGGATATTCACGCGAGCAACAACGCGTGTTTTCAAGTTGGCAAATTTCAGCCACCGTCCGGTGGAGTTTAACTGTACTTGGTTATTTGAATTGAAGTGCACCTGCGGAATCTTCTGCCTTGTGGCCGTTAATGTTCCGGTTACCTGCCCTGGCCGTTGACGTCATTTCAGGCAGTATATTTTCCTCATCGTGTTGTCGCTGTCCAGCACGGTGTGTAGTTTGACGGCTCAACATACAATTGGTTGTGGGCGCCAATATCTTCTACATTGTTTCATAGAACTCCCTGTTGCGTGATGGTCGGGTGGAGCGGAAGTTATCTTGTCGGTGGGTCCGTTGACTGTCTGTTGGATGGGTTGTCGTCGGTTAGACAATGGTTGGGCCGACTGCCTACCTCGCCTACGCGAGCGTTAGTGCTCCAATGCCAGGCCGACCCTCGGAACCTCTGACCGCCCTTGGGTGTACTGCCTTTTCTTGTTTGTTCTTGTTGTTTGTACTTGATGGCTTCTAGCCGATTTTTAGATTAAGGTTGTTTTGCCCTTAAGAGGTGAGATTCTTTGGGCCTTCAGCCTAATTAACGAACTGTTTTAAGATAAGGCTTTGCCTTTGAAATTTCTGATTTTGGTTGAGCTTTAAGTTATTGGCTTTCAGCCGTTATTAAATTAAAGTGGTCTTGTACGGCGCATTAAGCCGCTAATTAAGTTTCAAAACTAAAGCTGTGTTTTTTTAATTTTTCTTGGCTCTTGAAATTTTTGATCAAATGAAAGGTTGTATGTTCGAGTGTAACAGACAGCCGCTTATTTTGGCCCCTTTCCACAACTTAAACTACCTGTTCTGTTCTGCGGGTTTAGCAGGGCGTCTCACGTACTGTTAAACCTCGGTATGATCTCACAAGAGGAGGCACACGTTCGACGCTTTCGTCGGTTCTGAAGTAGTAGGACACTGCCTGAGCGAGGGTATCTTCGTCGCGTTCTCGACCTCCCAAAAATAATTTGTGCCAGTGAAAAACCTTGTGCTCTCGATGGTCACACTCGCCGATTTCCCGAGTTTGACAAAACTTGATGGCATAACGTTGCTCTAAATGGCGCTGTTCCGTTTTCGTACTACACTACAAAAACACAACGTCACTGATGGCGCTGTAAAAAAATCAGGTGACGGCTGTACGGAGCTGACGCTCGGGCTGGGCATCTGGAAGGGATGAACGCGCCACCTGAGCGAGCAGAACAACACACGGTTTCCAGATCCCTCGCAGTGTTGTCAGTCTCGTTACTTTTCTGACACGCCTCACACGTCGTACAAAGTAGGGCCGCGAGGAAATACGTTCATCTTGTTCCGGCGTAGCGGGCCGGTGTGGGCGAACGGTTCTAGGCGCTTCAGTCCGGAACCACGCGGCTGCCACGGTCGCAGGTTCGAATGCTGCCTCGGGCACGGAGGTGTGTGGTGTCCTTAGGTTAATTGGGTTTAGGTAGTTGTAAGTTCTAGGGGACTGATGACCTCAGATGTTAAGTCCCATAGCGCTCAGAGCCATTTGAACCATTTGTTCCGACTCAAGCCGATTGGGAACTTTAGAGTAGAGAAGGCTGTGAAGAAGACGTCAGCCAATCGCACGCTGACCGACCGGTCTCCGGGACGGCAGCGCGCATTTGAAGACCAGCATTTCTACGACTTCCACAGCGGCATCGAGAACAGGCACTTGTATAGCAGCCACTTAGGAACTGTATTAATACTCTTGTATTACAAGTTGTATATACAGTGCTGAAGAGACTTATTTGTCTGTCGCCATTTGGTTGCGACACATCATCGTAAATTCTCAAAGTTAAGTATTGTAATCATGTCCTGTTGTAATAAACTTCATTAATACGATTTGCTTGAACTATTGTCTTGCGATCCGAGTGAGCGGGTTTCCTATGCACGCCGTATTTCACGAGTGGGCAGGGCACAACACATCTGACTAGCGCAGCGCCGTCTCCTTACTGCATATAACTACACACCTTGCAATGACAGCTGCATTTGGTGCAGTTTACACTGCGATAACTGATTCCAGTCGCACATCCTTCCAGTTTTAGAACATTTTTCGCATACGTTTCAACTGCAATATGAACGAACAATATGTCATTCTATTCGTCTTTCAAACTAAAACAACATTTGCTTCATTTTCTCGACTGATACAAGAAGTCAAAATATTAGCCATAAAACAAAATTACAAGCCTCTGTGTGTACTACCATTTGTGGAAACCCCGTTTCGATGTCTCGGAAAGTTGACGACAGAAACAGCGTGTTACGTGCTCTGACAGCCACGCGGCATTTTGTGGCGGTGTTCGTAGCGGCAAACAATTCGCGGTAGAAACGGCTTACGAAGTCACCGCCACACTTTTAATAGCGGGCCGACCGGTCCGCTGGAACAGTGAACAGAAAGATGAAAACCCAAACACTCTGATGAAATAAAAGTCGGTACTTATCTTTATTGACGAAGATACAGAAACACAATAGTGAACTCGGTGTCTACAGAAATCTGTCTAGTTCGAGTCGGAGCGGCTAGGTCAGCGTCGGCTGACGACAAACAACAACTCTGCTGCGATGAACACACAACTGACTAGCAAGTACACAATTCGGTGGCGAGTATACAACTGAGCGGCGAATACAGAACTGTCCTAGCGCTCGCGACTCCAGCGCTTAAGAAGCCAGAAGCCAGCGGTGGCGCGCGCAGACTTGCGGCGACTTCCTGTCTCGCTCGCGCTGCTTATGCGGACGGCGTCCGGACTTTGATGCTGCCAACCTTTTGGCAGCGGGCTCGGGTGGCATTACTGGCTAGGATATAACACGGCAGGCGGCAGGCGGCAGGCGGCGCCGCCTCCAGACCCCTTCCAGCTTCCAGCGCCCGCTGCCTCCGACGGCTGGAGCCACGCCTCCACGTGCCCGCCACCAGAGGACGCTCCCTTCTCACGACCTCACTGCCTGCGGTTCTCACTGCCCGGCGAATCTTTTCGAGCATCCACACTCACAGCTTTTCCCCAAAGATTCTGTTCCCTTACAGACTTACCAGCGCATTAGTACGGATGGATGCAGTGAGGAAAATACGTCGACCTAACACGACACTACTACACTTTATTACACGCCAGTGTCGTACGAGAGAGAATCGGCACTCGAGACTATTTGTTTCTCTCAAAAACTTTACTCTCGTCGTACGAGGCTGGATCTTAAGTCCGTAGCATTTTTGTTTTGCGTGTTGATATTCCGATTTCTGTACGTTTATTTATTGATTGTTATCTTTTATTTGTTGCTCCCTGTTGCTATCTGAGTTCACATATCCTTGTTTTGTTGTTTGGAGATAGTGAGTGAAGCTGTGAACACTAGAAAATGAAATGCGAACTAGAGAAGTCGGAACATTTCCAACACAATCTTCCGTTTGACTTCAATAGAGGGGTGAAAGCAGCGGAGGCAGAGAGAAACATCTGCTTCGTGTATTGGGATAATGCCATTGGACGGAGCACGGCAAGAAAATGGTTGTATCGCTTCGAGGAGGACCGTTTTGACGGTAATGACTCCCACGTCCAGGAAGACTTGTGGGGTTCGATGAAGACCGTTTAAAGTCATTAATCCACAATGATCCGTGTCAGTGAGCTCGAGAACTGGCAAATGTGATCAACTGTGAGCACCCACCGTCGTGCGACATCTGCGTGCAATAGCGAAGGTTGAAAAATCAGTGGGTTGCCGAAAGTGCATCTCTGCCTGGTCGTCATTAGTTGACTCGTGAACAACACCGACCACTCCTATCCCATATCGGTACTGGTGACGAGAAGTGGTGCCTTTATGCTGGTACACTGATGAGGCAAAGAAACTGCTAGACCTGCCTAATACCGTATAGGGCGCCCGCGAGCACGCAGAAGTGCTACAACATGACGTGGCATAGACTCGACGAATGTGTGAGGTAGTGCTGGAGGGAGCTGACACCGTGAATGCTGCAGGGCTGCCCATAAAGCCGTAAGAGTACGAGGGGGTGGAGTTCTCTTTTGAAAAGCACGTTGCAAGGCATCCCAAATATGCTCAATAATGTTCATGTCTGGGGAGTTTGGTGGCCAGCGGGAGTGTCTAAACTCAGAAGAGTGTTCCTGGAGCCACTCTGTAGCAATTCTGGACGTCTGGGGTGTCGCATTGTCCTCTTGAAATTGCCCAAGTCTGTCGGAATGCACAGTGGGCAGGAATGGATGCAGGTGATCAGACAGAGTGCTTACGTACGTATCACCTGTCAGAGTCGTATGTAGACGTATAAGAGGTCCCGTATCACTCCAGGTCGAACAGTCCACTGCTGACATGCAGGATCCATAGATTCATGAGGTTGTCTCCATACCAGTTAACGTCCATTCGCTCGATACAATTTGAAACGAGACTCGTCCGACCAGGCAACATGTTTCCAGTCATCAACAGTCCAATGTCGTTGTTGACCGGCCCAGGCGAGGCGTAAAGCTTTGTGTGGTGCAGTGGTCAAGTGTACACGAGTGGGCCTTCGGCTCCGAAAGCCCATATCGACAATGTTTCGTTTAATGGTTCGCACGCTGACACTTGTTGATTGCCCAACACTGAAACGTGCAGCAATTTGCGGAAGGCTTGCACTTCCGTCACGTTGAACGATTCTCTTCAGTCGTCGTTGATCCCGTTCTTGGCCGGCCGGTGTGGCCGAGCGGTTCGAGGCGCTTCAATCTTGAACCGCGGGACCACTACGGTCGCAAGTTCGAATCCTGCCTCGGGCATGGACGTGTGTGATGTCCTTAGGTTAGTTAGGTTTAAGTAGTTCTAAGTTCTAGGGGACTGATGACCGCAGATGTTAAGTCCGATAGTGCTCAGAGCCATTTGAACCATTTTTTAACCCGTTCTTGCATGACATTTCTCAGGGCCGCAGCAATGTCGGAGATTTGATGTTTTACCGGAGTCCTGATATACACGTTACAATGGTGAAGTGGTTCTACGGGGAAATCCCCAGTCCATCGCTGCCTCGGAGATGCTGTGTCCCATCGTTCGTGCGCAGACTATAACACCACTTTTCAACTCGTTTAAATCTTGATAACCTACCACTGTAGCAGAAGTAACCGATCTAACTACTGCGCCAGACACTTGTTTTCTTATATACGTGTTGGCGACCGCAGCGCCGTATTCTGCGTGTTTACATATCTCTGTATTTGAATACGCATGCCTATACCAGTTTCTTTGGCGCTATAGTTATAGGGAAGAGCAAGGAATCAGCCGAAACAAAACAGCAACTCCCTGTGCAAAAACCTGCACGCATCCACCAAAGATAATGTTATGCATTTGTTGGGACAATGACGGTGTGGTGAATTACGAATTGCTACCCCGAGATGTAACAGTAACTGCTGTAACTGCTGGCATTTATTGTCAACAACTGAAGGGTCTTACAGACGCAGTCGAAGAACAACGATCAGGAATACTGCGTGAAGTGATACTACTCCACGATAACGGCCGTCCTCATTCTGCTTCACCGACAAAAAACTCATTCCGCACTCAAATTATTCGCTTGATCTTGCGCCATCAGATTTTCACTTTTTCCTTTCTTTATCGAACAACCTTCAAGGAACTTTGTTTCCAGATGAAAAGGCGGTCCGAACGTGGCTCGACGACTTCTTCGTCTCAAACCCACGTCATTTCTACAGTCGCAGATTGGAAAAGTTACCCCAACGTTGGCAGACTCTAGTTAACAGTGAAGGAGAATATATTATTGACGACCAAACTCTCTGTTATGTGTATCTGTTAAACTCGTGGAGAAACGCTATGAACTTACGCGGCCACGCAATGTATAACTCAGCATCAGAGAGGGGCCTACAGCACCTCAGAGTTATGTACAAAGCGCGATCAAAAAGTTGCCGTTTGAACGTGCTGCTGCAGCCACTCGTAGGCGAGGGATCAGTGCGGCATTCGTGTCTTTCCGGCGTGCCGTAACTGCAGAGACGTCAACTGCGGCGACGTTGTTACCAAATGCGGCCAAACGAGACCGACGTGCTGTCGTCCTTTGCTCGCCTGCTGAAGGACAAACGCTGCCAGAGAATGAAGATAGCGCACGGATCAGCGTGTCTGCCGAAAACCAACGTTGTGGAATAGCGCGACGTCGCAAATGTTGCAGAGCAGGAGTCACGCCGACCCGCTCTGTAGTCCTGATCCCTCCCCACGTGACTATCACGCCTTCGGTCCCTTAAGAAAAGCCTTGTAGGCTCGACGATTCCTTCTTCACGCAGCAGGATACGATGTTCTATCAGACGTGTGTCTTCAACTTGGTGCACCGGTGAGATGATCGTCTCGTCGTTCGCGGTGATTTAATCGATTATCATACCGGCTCTGGACCATACGGCCTTCGAACAGAAACTGTGCGATACGCTCTTGTATATTTCAATTATTTAGTGCACGTATTGTCATTAAACTTATTATTGTGTCAACTTTTTATACACGTGTAAGTGTATTTATTGACCACTTCACTCGCCGATGCACCATTGTTTATGACAAGAGTGTCGCCGAACTGGAGAGCCAAGAAGTGACGAATAATAATGAAGACTACCAAGAAATCCGGGTAACGAATTAATGAGTTAAAGGTTTTGCGGTTACTTTTCCACAGATCTTTCATTTATGTAATAGTGTCTCTTAAAATAGGTTCCACCAGAGGCACAGCGAACAGTTTTCTTCAGCTACGGTTCGCAATCGCGGACCTCCAGCAGAAATGAAAAAAGCTGGTGGCAAGACGCCAGGAAGCAGGGATGAAGGTATGATATATGACGACGTTCTGGCGCACACGGCAGGCACCACAAAAAGCCACTGGCAACCGGGAGATTACTTCCGACGGCGGAGGAGGAGTAGGAAATATCCGACAGTAGCACGCCGAACAACAGCTACGGCACAACAGACAACCGACACCTGAAACTGTGCGTAAAGTATTTCATATTTTTAACAGTTGCACATAAACAAGATTTCAGTAATAGTTATCCGGAGACAGAAGCGAGATGACGTGGAAGACCTGAAAAAAATTGCGATTCTCTGGGTGTTTAAAATTAAATGAATAGATTAAAAACGACGGGGACAGAACGATTCTATATTCTGACAGCATGAGACGCTACACTCTTCTGAAGCAATTTTAGTCAAACTACTAACAAATGTACGATTATCTTGCCAATAAAAATGAATCAGTTGTGTAGTTGACGCACTAAAATACGATATACGTTTCATTTATCCATCAGAAATGGTTGGTCGAACCCTGTGACTGTAAAAACAGTTGTTTAGTTTGTTTATAAAATAATTTTTTCTTCTGGCGGCCACGATTTTTTTTACGTCGTGTTTCGGGAAGTGATTGCCATTCTCAAAGACATTTTTCGTGTGCTGTGACACTTTCTTGTGTGAAGTTTGTGATTTATGAGTTGCTGCATTATTCTGGCTCCTGTACTGTACTACAAACACACGCAAATGTACAATTACCGTCGTATCTTTCTGTATAGTTAACGGCAAATTTGGAAAAAAGACTTATGTTGTAACTGCGACCAGGACGGTAGCACTGACGAAAGGCGCGGCGGGACCCGCGGAGAGGCCCGCGAACAACAGCACAACGGGAGAGGACGGACACGACCAACGTAGGACAGAACGAACGACAACAAGACCGAACAACAGAGTCACAAGGAAACAAACTCGTACACGAACCAGGAAGAGAGCAGTCTAGTGCATGCGAGGTGTAAACGACGCAAGCGAGATTAAACTGATTGGCTGAGCTTTCGTTTTTTTTTTCCTTTATTGAATTTCGATTCCCCCCGAAGGGGGCGGGCTGGCAGCAGCTTATTACGCTGCTCTGCAGCCTACAGACTTTTTAAAATGTAAGGACAACTTAAGACACAATAAGCAGGCGATAAGCGGGGACTTAAATTGTAAAACGGCGGAAAATTGGGGATAGTTAAAACATAAAGCAAAGGGTTGGCAAAGCGAATAAAAATACGCAGGATGCAGACAGGTAACATAGTAGACAGACAATTAAAAAACAAGGCGACAGTCTAAAATCACACCCAGCGACAGTATGATGGCCGTTCGCAACTCTTCGGAAAAGACACACAACACTGAACACTCACTGTAAACACTGCACTAAAATGTCGGCACAAAGAGGACACACCAAACCTAGGGTAGATGGGGGGGGGGGGGGGGTGTACCTGGACAGATGAGGGCGAAAACGAGGAGGGAGGAGAGGAAAAACGAAAGGGGGGAACCAAAGGAGGGAGAGGATCCATAAGGGGGGGGAGGGGCAGGGCAGACGCGAGAGGGAATGGGAAAAGGCAGAGGAGGGAAATGCAAAAGGACTCAGGGGAGAGAAGGGGGCCAGAGAGAGGGTAGGTGGGGAAAAAAGAGGATGGAAGGGGGGGCGAGGGAGCCCAAGAAAAGTATGGAGGAAAGGAGAGGGGGTGAGGATCAGAGTTGATAGGAGGGATAAATGGAGGGAGAGAGGGCATCATCCGGGAGGGGGAGTTGATGGAAGCCACCTTGGGAAAGGAGATGAAGGGTGTAGAGATGGAGGGTAGGGGGGATACAACAGTGAAGGCGTGGCAGGGGTCGGGGATGGGAGAGGAGAGGAGCAACCAGGGGGTGAGGGGGATCAAGGCGGCGGGCGGTGTAGAGGATGCGGATATGTTCGAGGAATAGGAGCAAATGGGGGAAAGGAATGGGGTCATAGAGGATCCGCATGGGGGACGGGAGGCGAATACAGAAGGTGAGGCGGAGTGCATGACGCTCGAGGATCTGGAGAGACTTATAGAATTTGAGGCGGGGGGGGGGGGGGCAGATATCCAGGCAGGACTGGCATAACAGAGGATGGGATGGATTAAGGATTTGTAGATGTGGAGGATGGTAGAGGGGTGCAACCCCATTTCCGGCCAGAGAGGAGTTTGAGGCGGTTGTGGGCTTTGGATTGGATGGAGCGGAGATGAGGGATCCAGGTGAGGTGACGGTCAATCGTGAGGCCTCGGTAGGTGAGGAAGGAGGAGAGGCGGACAGGAAGGGCGCAGATGGTAAGGGAGAAATCCAGGAGCCGGAAGGAGCGAGTGGTACGACCTACGATGATTGCCTGGGTCTTGGAAGCATTGATTTTCAGGAGCCACTGGTTACACCATGCAGCAAAACGGTCAAGGTGATTCTGGAGAAGGCGTTGGGATCGTTGGAGGGTAGGAGCGAGGGCGAGGAATGCAGTGTCATCAGCATATTGCAAGAGGTGTACTGGAGGGGGGGGGGGCGTTGGGGCATATCTGCCGTGTACAGGAAGTAGACGAGAGGGGAGAAGACAGAGCCCTGGGATACACCTGGAGAGGGGTAGAAGGTGTGGGAATTGGCATTATGGATGGTAACATAGGAGGGGCGGCGGGAGAGGAAGGAGGCCATCAGATGGATGTAGTTGACAAGAAGGGCATAAGTTTGGAGTTTAAACAGCAGACCGGGATACCAGACACGGTCGTAGGCATTTTCGAGGTTGAGGGAGACAAAAATGGCGGAGTGACGGGAGTTAAGCTGGAGGGAGAGGAGATAAGTGAGGCAGAGAAGGGAAGTCGAAAGCCACATTCGGTGTCGGGGAGGAGGTGGTCTCGATGGAGGTGGTGATGGATGTGCCGGGAAAGGATGGATTCTGAGAGCTTGCTGAACACCGATGTGAGACAGATAGGACGATAGGAAGAGGCATCAGATGGAGGCTTGTTGGGTTTGGAGAACATCAGGATAGGGGAGGTTTTCCACAGGTCAGGATAGAAGCCAGCGGCAAGGATGACATTGTAGAGGGTGGCAAGGACTGAAAGGAAGGAGGGAGGGCAGTGTTTGAGGTGGCGGTAGGTAATGCAGTCGTGGCCGGGAGCAGTGTTGCGTTTAGTACGGAGTGTGAGGCTGATGTCCTGTGTAGTGATGGGATTGTTAAGTTCAGATGGTGGTGTGTGACCCAAGTACTGGAAGCTAGGAGCAAGGCGAGGAACAGAGGTATTCGTACGGTCCATGACATCAGGGAAGAGGGAATAATCAAAGTGGGGATCATCTGGGATGGAAAAAACATCTGAGAGGTGAGAGGCAAACTGGTTGGCCTTACTAAGGTTGTCAGGAAAGGCACGGTCATCAAGGAGGAGAGGGTACTGGGGGGTGGGGCGGTTCCCAGTAAGGCAGTGGAAAGCAGACCAATACTTGGAAAAGTTTATGGGGAGCGTGGTGTTGTGTTGTGTACATGTTTGGCGCCAGGTACGGCGTTTCTTCGCAGTAAGCATGTTGCAGATGTGTCGTTGTAATTGCTAGTGGCGGGTAAGTGTATCCCGGTCACGAGTGCGGAGAGAAGAGCGGTAGAGGCGGTGGGACTCTCGAAGGAGAAGCACGGCCTGTGGAGGCAGGATGGGGTCGTGAGGATGGATGGCTTTGGTGGGGATATGGGTTGCGACAGCGTCAGACAAGGTCTGGTGCAGGATGGCAGCAGTGCGAGAGATGTCATCAGGAGATTGGAGGGTAAAGTCGTGGCCATCAACCTGGGTGTGAATGGAGTCCCGGTAGGCATCCCAGTTGGCACGGGAGTAATCGTGGACAAGTTTAGGAGGGATGTCGGGGCGAGGAGCGTTCCGGGGAGGGCGACCATTAGAGATAGTGAGGAGAACAGGAGCACGGTCACTGCCAATGAGGCCAAGGACATCTGCGGTGATGTGCTCGAGGAGGTTGGGTGAGGTGAGGACCACATCCTGAGTGGTGTTGGGCCAGGTGTGCTGAGGGAGGGGAACCAGGTCTCCCTGGAGGGTGATGAGAAACTGATGCCACCGCTGGAGGTCGGCAGGATCACGACTTTGGATATTGAGGTTGGCGGCAATCAAGTAGGTGGAGAAGGTGCGGTCAATGTGGGCCAGGAAATCGTACGGGATGGGGGTGCGAGGGCGGACATAAATGGTGGCAAAGGGGACGGTAAGGATGGGGAAGAAGTGGCTGAGGGTGAGATGCTCGGCAGGATTGTTAAGAAGAGGTTGGGGCCAGACAGGGAGGTGCTCGAGGTGGCCTATAGCAACTCCGCCACGCGCCAGAGGGTACGGGTTATCGGTGCGGTGAAGGGTGTAAGGAGCTGTGGAGATGGAGATACGGGGTTGAAGGAAGGTTTCATTTAGGGCGAAGGTATCCATGCGGTGCTGACGGAGAGTGTGGAGGAAGAGGAGTTTGTGGGTGGGCAGGAAGCGAATATTGTGGTACAGGATACGGTAGGGTTGTTGTACCACGGGAGGGGAGAGTTACACGAGGGTGGTGAGGGGGGTGAAGGTGAAGTGGGCCTGGTTGTGGGAGTATGTGGCATAGGTGGTAAGATGGAAGATGGAACGGGCAGCGAGGGCGATTTTGGAAAGGGTGTGGGAGCGCTGGAAGGGGTGGATGTTTTGGAGCACAATGGTGATGAAACGGATGATGTGGAGGGCAGAGCGAGTTGTTGGGGTGAATGGGTCATCAACAGGATGGACAGGGACAGTGAGCTCAGAGGTGACTGGGGGGGGGGGTTCATTTTACGCTTGGAGGAGTAGGTAGAACGTGGTTCGTTACAGGTGTTGCTGGAGGGGGGAGAGGTGAGGTTGGGGCAATTCTTGAGGAAGTGTGAAGCTTTGCAGTGGGGACAAGTAGGGGGGTTCTTGCAGGCAGAGGTAACGTGGTCGTTGTATGTGAGACAGCGTTGGCAGCCGTAGGATTGAACTGGGGAACGGGAGGGGTCCACCTTGTGACAGCGATTGTAGATGAGGGCTCCCTCGCTGAGGAGGCGGTCAGTGGAGGAGGGGGCTGGCTGAGCGAGTGGCCGGCGCGTAAGAACTGTATGGGGGGGCGCCGCTATTGGCCGCTGGGACCACGTGCTCCACTGTGTCGCCCCCACACTAAAAGCGATCCAGGAGGCGCGCGCCGCCACAGCTTACGGTGCAGCGACCTCTATGGGTCTTCGACGTCCATCACGTCTGGCGCGGGTTCAAATTCCGCGGCGCGCGGTACGAGAACTAACTTACGGTTTTGTCGTACGTAGTCCACTTATGTGGAAACACATGCATATTAGACATCAGTTACACATGTTAAAAGAAGATGCGTAGAGTGGCAAAGAGTAGCAAAATATTTCAAATATTGAAAGTAACCAAAGCATGTATTTTCTTTATATTTATATCTTCTACATCTGAGATCATTCTCACTGAAAGTACGGATTTGCATAGGCGCTTCAGCAATTCTGTGGTACGCTCTTCTCAACTGAATTCATTATCGATTTGTAATCCCAGAAATTTAACATTGTTAAACTCTTCGATCTGCACGTCTTCATATGTTATACACACGCTGGAAGGAAATCTCTTACAGGTTCTGAACTGTAACATATACTCATTTTACCTTCTGTTTGACTTTTTGTAGTCACATTGCATTGTGAGTGGTTTATAATTTTATCATTTTTGTTCCTGCCCCCATTTCTCTTCCCTGTATCCCTCGTTTCCTTTTCTTAGTGGTTCTAGTTTTACTTCGTATGCTTTATCCACTGTTGCGTACACTCCTGCTGTATATCGTTTTTGGTTCACATTTAGGTCTTTGTTCTTATTATGCGCTTTTTGGTTTCAATATTATGTTGGTCAGTTTTTTCTGTGAGCAGGAGATAGCGCCACTATTCTTATACATTCACGCTAGCTGGTGGGAATTTATGTTAGTTAACCTCTGTAACGCCGTCTTTCTATCGGCTGAATTCTGATGCTGACGCTTGATGCATATGTCTCCCTACGCTGTATGGAGACTTTTCCATTTACTTTGTCTTCTCTTCGAGCACTCGTTGTAACACCTTTTGTAAATTTTAAGGATATAAACACAACAGAAATTAATAGATATTAGTTTTCAGCATATACCGGTACTTCGTTAGGTTGGCAACAAGTACGTGAACAAAGAAAACAGGATGAGATACACAGTGAATTCAAAGTAGTTACATCTTGAAGTCACAGTTTTGGATCAAATGTCTATATTAGTGACAGAAGATTGATAGTACATCAGAACAACAAGGGCAAACAAAATAAAATATGGGAAGAAAAATGTTCGAAGAATGTTTGCTTGTCATTCGTAAATAGAGCGGTAGTGCGACCTCCAGCACGTGACCAGATGAGAGGAAAGGCTGCTGCCAACTAAAAAGTGACAAGGGAACTGTTTTATACTCTACGAATAATACATATCGCCGGCCAGAGTGGCCGAACGGTTCTAGGCGCTACAGTCTGGAACCGCGCAGCCGCTACGGTCGCAGGTTCGAATCCTGCCTCGGGCATGGATGTGTGTGATGTCCTTAGGTTAGTTAGGATTAAGTAGTTGTGAGTTTTAGGGAACTGATGACTTCAGAAGTTGAGTCCCATAGTGCTCAGAGCCATTTGAACCATTTTTAATACATATCAAAACAAAAGTGTAACGCAGCTGCATCGTTATGGATCACACTGACGAAGCATTAAAGTGAAAAAAGGCGAAACGCGTGTGGGAGAATAAAATACAGCGCAGCGAGAGAAGGCGTTTTTTATTTAAAAAACAAATATGTCTTTGCTTGCGGCGGAGGATATCCACGGAAACATTTAAGGACTTTCTCACAATTCACGTTTGTGTTTATAGCTTTGCCTTTTACTTTGACTGACGTTCGGATGATGCGATGTTCCCGAAACGTGTCAATAAATAAAAAGTTTTGGACAGCAAGTGACCACTTATTCTAGCGAGCTATTTCACAGCGGCGTAAGTTTCCTCACGTTTACGCCGACGTCGGAGCCCTCCTGCGCGACTTCATATCGCACCTTAAGGTGTGTGAACTCTCCTAAAGCTGCCCGAGCCGACTGCCGGCGATGCGAGTGTGAAGTGGAAACGCGAAGACAGGACAACAGCTGAAGCGAGACCACGCAGACCTCACGTATTGACGACAGGGACCGCCGGGCACTACGACGGGTGGTCGTAGGGAATCTCACGAGGTCAGCGAAACGAACGACTCGGGAGTACCGAAGTGCCGGCACGTGACCAGCCAGCACAGTGAGTGTTCTTAGGGAATTAAGGGGAACGGGACTGGATGGGCGAGCGGCCAAACACGTCTGCAGTCAGAGCTGAGCGATACTCGGGATGAGGCGGAGGGCGGCGCCACTGGGTGCCGGACGACCGCAGCGGCCTCTGGCAGGCCGGCGGAAAAGTCTGGGTTTGGTGAGGTACGGAGCAGCTAGTGTTACGCTGTGGGGATGTTCCTCGTTGTCAGGATACGCTCCCCCAGCCGCGCTTAGTTAAAACGTTAAATGCGAAAGTATGTGGACACATTTTACAGAATTGTGCAACAGACGAATGCGTCGGTGGCATCGATTGTTTGTATCAAAACCGGTGATAAAGCGGCATCTGTGAGGCAGTGGCTTCATGTCACGGATTCGTCCGCCAAAAGTTGCGACCTCAACCCAGTGGGACGCTTTTGGGATAAGTTAGAATATCGACTTCGCTCCAGCCTCCACCGTCCAACATCACTCTACCTTCTCCGTTTCGGAACTCGAGGAAGAATGGCCTGCCGTTCCACCACTGACGCACAGACAAAAAAATGGTTCAAAAGGCTCTGAAAACTATGGGACTTAACATCTGAGGTCATCAGTCCCCTAGAACTTTGAACTAGTTAAACCTAACTAACCTAAGGACATCACACACATCCGTGCCCGAGGCAGGATTCGAACCTACGACCGTAGCGCCTAGAACCGCTCGGCTGACGCACAGACACCTCAATGAAAGTGTCCCCAGCAGAGTCCTAGGCGCCATAAAGGTGAAGGGCGGACTGGCCGCATATTAATGTCCACTAATAGTTGTCCCGATATTTTTTATCAGACACTATATTAGAAGGCTTGTGCAAGGCGGAATGGAACAGAGCTGTTCGATGCACTGATCACTGCGACAAACAGAGATCGCATGACGGCAGGGACAGAAGAAAAGTGTTCGCGAGGAGAGCGAGGACGTACCGTTGTGGAAGGTCAAAACACTGCACTGGAGAATTGTGTGAGCGGGCCAGGTGGGCGCAGGGCGCTGCCACTGGAACACGTGCCGCGGCGCGTACGGGCCAGCCGGGCTGCGGGCAGTCCGGCCTGCTCCCTGCTCTGCCACTACACTCTGGAGCAGGCGAGGTCGCTGAGCGGCGACACGTGAGGAATGCCGGGCGAGAAACTGAGGAGACACCAAAGCGAGTGCCCGGACTGACGTTTCCAAAACACTCAGTGGCTTCCACTTCTCTATTTATCATCTTTGCACCGCCGGTTTTGGACAGTGTGTCAACTTCTTCCCCCGTCGCACACGGACTGCCCGCGACACAAACTGGCGCGCCAGTTATTACTGTATTTTTGCCTGTAGTGATAAGATACCGTATTCCGACAGTTGCGGCGACCGCCCTCCGAGGCTGTCCACTTGTTAGTTTCGTGATTTCTTACGTCTTCTTCTCCTTTTACCTAACGTCAATCCTGTTTTCAGTTTTGCTCCGCTGTACTCAAGTTTTGACCACTTTATATACGTATATGTTTTAACTTTATAGCCGAGCCGCAGCCATAAAGTATCTCGCCGTGTGCGGCACCTGCCTACGGACTCACCGCGGGAGGTGATTATGTAGAATCGTGAAACAAAAAGTTTCGCATATACGTTATGTGACTCACTGAGTGGTCCAAGTAGTTTTATATCATTTGTTTGAGTTACGAAACTACTTCTCGAAGTGTTGTGTTGGTGTGCAACTTCGTAGCGTTTTTGTGTCGCATGTTGATAATCCAGTTGCTGTGGGTTTATTTATTAATTCTCATTTTTTATTTGTGGTTCACTGTTGAAGAACGTTGGATTTAACGTCCCGTCGACACCGAGGTCATTAGAGACGGAGAACAGGTTCGTACTCTGTCTAGGATGGGGAAGGAAATCAGCCGTGCCCTTTCAAAGGAACCATCCCGGTATTAACCTGGAGCGATTTAGGGAAATCACAGAAAACCTAAATCTGGATGGCCGGACCCGGGTTTGAACCTTCGTCCTTCGGAATGCGAGACCAGTACGCTTACGACTGCGCCTCCTAGGTTCACTGTATTGTCGTTTTGTCATCTGGAGACAGTGGAGGCAAGTGGAGAAATGGGAACATTCCCAACATATTCTTCTGTATGAGTTCAATAGACAGGTGACACCAGCGGAAGCAGGCGGAAACATTTGGACCTTGTACGGGGACAATGCCACTGCACGGAGCACAGCGGGAAAATGGTTTTCTCATTTTGAGTGGCGTCGTTTTGACTTTAGTGACTCTGCACGTTGAGGAAGACCTTAGGGATTTGACGGAGATCATTTAAACGCTTTGATTCACAGTGATCCACGTCACTATACTTCAGAACTGGCAAATGTGATGAACTGTGACCATCCATCATCGTGCAACATTTGCATGCAGTGGGGAAGGTTCAAAAATCGGGTGTATACTCTAAGCCGAAATCACAAAAATCAGAGTGTTGCCATATGTGCATCTCTACTTGCTCGTCATTAGTTGACTTGTGATCAAGATCTACTATACCTATCCTCTTCTGTCCTGTATTGTTACTGGTAACAGAATTGCTATAGTTGTGCTAACACGAAGTAAAGAAAGGAATTAGCCCAGACAAAGTAGCAACCCCACGTAGAAAGACCTGCGCACATCCACAAAATATAATGTTATGCATCTGGTGCAACATCGACGGTGTGGTCTACTATGAATTGCTTCCCCAACTGGATCACGCGTCTGCTGACATTTATTGTCAATAGCTGAGACGTCTTGCACACGCAGTCCGAGAACAGAGGCCAGAAGGACAGCATCACACGATGCTAATCCACGGTAACTCCCACCCGCATTCTGCTGCGTAGACTGACAAAAAACTCTTTACAGGAGTTGTGCCGGACCGGGACTCGAACCCAGTCCTTTGGCGTACCGCGAGCGGTCGCCTTAACCATCTACGCCATCGCGTACGCTTGCACGACCATTCCCAACGTGCATGTCTGCCTGCAGGAACAGACAGTGTAGTAATAAGTATTACAGGCTAGACGGGCAACGCGACAATACTAACGCTGAACACGTGTGTCTCAGTAACCTTGTCGCGGGAACGCAGGCAATCTGCGAGCGATGAGGGTGTAGGCACGTGGCGTTAATGTCACCACTCCCGATCCTGCACAAATTTTCGTCTGGCACAAACAGGATCGGTTACATGCCTAATACAACTGATGTCAAAGGTATTCGTATGATTCCACGCCTAATGCTGCTTATGTCAAAAATATTCGCAATTGTGACAAGATTTTGTTATATACACGAACTCTAGAAATGGAAAGCGTAAATTAGCTTCTCCCATTGTCAAAAGCGCAAGACAGAGCATCCGGCCGGCAATGTTCACTGTGCGACCTTGTTCTTGTGCCGTTGTAAGGTCACTTTTAATGCATCCATCAATACACACAATTGCCCGTGTGTGCGAGAGCAGCTGTGATGTTCTCCCTGCATTGAAACGCGAAGCAACGTGCAGGTGATGAGGCATCAATCTACAAGAGGGTAGGGGTGGGGGGGGGGGGGGGGGAGGGAGTGGCAACATGACCTTTCCCGCTACAAGCTTAATGAAAGCATTTATGTTTTTACGCACCAATTTACAAATATTTCAGCTTTTGGTAAATAAAGTAGCTCCATAATTTAAGAGTCTCAAAAACGGCGTGGAATTATGGAAAATTAGAAGCCATATTGTGATAAATTGTCGTTTAATCGAGCAGCATGGAGATAAATGTGTATATCCCTGATCCCGATGTATTAGAGTCGGTGGATTAATTTCCTTCTCTTATAAGAAAGAAACGAAGTTGAGTCCTACTTACTTCCCACTCCTCTTTAGAACCATGTATGAACGCCATATATGTGTCTTTAAGTTAATTGTTGTTGTTGTTGTTGTTGTGGTCTTCAGTCCTGAGATTGGTTTGATGCAGCTCTCCATACTACTCTAAGTTAATTATAAATAGTAATTTTGACATTCTGTTAAAATGTCTTACTATTAATTGAATATGTATGATAAATATGACTAATTGTCTTTACGAGATTGTTATATTGTCGCAGAAGAAACTGAGCAGCACTGCCACTGTGGTGTAGCGGTCATAATACTAGAGTGTTGCACGGGCGGTCTTGAGTTCAGAACTCACCTGAACCGTAAAACTTTAATTTCTATGTTAGGTTCGAGGACATTCCAGAAGTATCCACAAATGTCAAGAATTATTGTACTGGAATTTTCTGTAACTGTATATATATCATATGTGTTCTGGCTGCGCTCTTGTATGTCCAAGTGCAGAATAAACCTTGGTTAAGTGAAGTTAGTGTTCGTCATTCATCTAATTACACCTTATTGTACGTGACATTATCCTGGTGGAGGCGCTGGGTACTGGAACCTGAGACAGCGCGCATTATCGACGACACAGGGGCTCCCATCAGGCCACGACAGAGCCGCCGTTTACGTGGCGAGAAACCCGAGTTCAAGCCGTATTCAACAGATAGCAAATCTATCGGAGACAGAAGAAGAAGAGGACGTTACGATGACAGCAGCTGTGTGCCACCACATGAGACATCCTTCCGGGTTCTCCGGTGACTGTGGCCAAGATCGTAACAAGTGGCTGAAGGTATATGAGCGCATAGCCAAATTTAACAAATGGGATGACACCGGGTGTTTGGCTAACGTATTTTTCTACTTGGAGGGCACTGCCAAGCAATAGTACGAGAACAACGAGGAGAAGTTCACAAGCTGGGAAGTATTTCAGGCGGAACTGCACAAGTATTACGGCGACACACACAACAACAGAAGTGCAAGGCTGAAGATAAATTAAAGTGCAGGGCACAGTGTCCAGGAGAAACTACACCATCCTACATTCAAGACGTCTTGGAGCTGTGTAAAATAGTGGATCCAGGAATGGAGGAGGAAGATAAGGTTGCACATCTCATGGAAGGTGTTGCTGAGGACCTGTATCAAGCCCTACTCCTGAAGGAGGTTTCGACAGCAGACGATTTCATAAAATGGTATATCGAGACAATGCAACAACAAAAAAAAATTACACGCAAGAAGTTTCAACGGCTTCCAAACGTCGTATCTACGTCTGTGATGGAGGAAGAAACTGATTTCACAAGTATTCTTCATCAGATAGTGAGAGAGGATGTTCAGAAGGCATCTGGATTGCACGGCGAGCAAAAAACCGAGACGCTTCAAGACATCATAAGGGAGGAAGTGGAACAGACATTGAACCCAATCTCTCGTCCTTCATTTCCCTTTAAAACGGTGAAAAAGTCGAGACCGAGGTGAGGTTACGTTCCTACAATGACGCATGAGGAATCTGTTTGGGCACCAAGGAAAACTGACGTCTGGAGGACCTTGAATAACCAACCAGTATGTTTCCACTGCGGACGACCGGGACATGTGGTGCGCTATTGTCGAGTAAGGCGGCGGATATTTTATGACGCCCGCGCTAGAAGACAGCAGAGCAATATTAGCCGACGCCAACTCCGGGGCGACGAAGATGAACAAGAAAATGTGGGCGCAGGACGACGTAGGCCACCATCGCCGGAAGCTAGCCGCTGGAGAGGACGCTCTCCAACACGCCGATCAAGGTCTCCATCAACGTTTATAAGCTCCAGCCGATCACCTAGCCGCCGCAACCTGGAAAACTAAAGCGTGCGACCTTCCTTGGAGGTGAGGCCGCCGAAGAGAAAAATCCCCCGCCGTCGATCACTACAAAAATGACAGGAAACTACGTCGATATCCTCATGGATGGCCGACCAGCCGAAGCTCTTGTGGGCTCTGGAGCATCGTATTCAATCATTTCGGAGAAGTACCGTCGCCAGTTACAGAAAACCTTATTCGTCGACAGCAAAACATCTCTGCTGAAGGTGGCTAGTGGGAAATATGTAAAACCTACGGGAAGATGTGTCATTTGTGTGGGTATAAGTGGCCTTACACAGCCCTTCATCGTCTTACAAGAGTGGAGTCATGACATCATTCTCGGTTGGGACTTTTTGAAAGCTTCTCAGGCAATTATAGATTGTGGTCGCTCGAAGATTATGCTAGACGAGATGGGATACTGTGGACAGGAAGATGCGCATCCGAGTGTGTGGAGACTATGTGTGCTAGATGAAGTGATCATTCCTGCAGTCAGCGCTAGAAACGTAACTGTCACATGTCATGCCATGGATCTTGTAGTGGAATGTAAGAGAAGCATACCACTGAAGAATAAGCTGGTCATCGCAGCCTCTGTCGTCTCGGTTAAGAACGGATTCGGTGAATTGTAGATAGTTAACTGTCGCCGAGAACCGCAGATCTATCCAAGATGCATGTGCGTAGCAAACACTGAGCCTTTAATTGAAGGACAACTGAGCATCATACAAACCTCCCATGCCGAGTCAGTGGGCGAAATTAGTGCTACCACTTCAGATCTTCTAGCTCGACTATCACCAGATCTCACTAAGGAACAACAGACGAAGCTACTTGCCATTCTTCAAGACTTCTCTGAATGCTTCAGTCCACAGGTGAAGAGCAAACTAGACAAATCGACGGTACCGTATTAGTACTGGAGACGATCGACCAATAAGAATACCGTGCTTCAGCAACGGAACGTCGGATAATTCTCGACGAGGTAGAGAAAACGATGAAGGATGACATCCTTCAGCCTTTGCAGAGCCCATGGTCGTCACCAGTGGTTCTCGTCAGGAGGAAGGTTGGCAGTTGGCGCTTTTGTGTTGATTACAGGAAGTTTAATAAGACAACTAAAAAGGACGTTTACCCTCTTCCACGAGGAGGGAGCAATGTCACAGCATAAGCTAAGTAGCACAGTCAGCGTGGTGCAACGGTTATGATACTAGACTGTTGCGTAGAGGGTCTTGAGTTCAAAACTCCCCTGAACTGTAAAATTTTAATTTCTGTACTCGGTTCGAGGACATTCTAGAAATATCCACAAATATCAAGAATGTTCTGTAACTGTATATATACTGTATGTGTTCTGGCCGTAGGCAGTTCGCTCCGCGCTCTTGTATGTGCAAGTGCTGAATAAGCTTTCGTTAAGTGAAGTTAGTGTTCGACGTTCATCTAATTACACCTTCTTCTACGTGACAATGTGTTTCAGGAGCTTAATTCCGCTGAGAATCGAAAGTTCGATAATGTGATGATTACATTTTTTTGTGCTACCATATGTATATATGCATTCTTTCTCTTAGGATCTGCAGTCTAAACTGTTTGTTATTCGAGCTGCGATGTATTTCATGGCACTGTACTATATTTTAACACGGTCAATCACTATCCAAATTATTGCTCTTCTACGCCGATCTCTACGTCTGGCTTTATCATAAAGGGAAAAATAATAGTAACGCCCGCAGAATCAGCTACAGTGGGAGATTGGTTAAATCGTATCTTAAATGAAAACTAAATAGTATCATTTTCTCTCCCGCTGCAGTTTCCCGTCTCAGAACAATTAGTATCCCGAGGCACACTGCAATCTATCATTCAGTGGTCCCATCTTTATTCTGAATACACATTTTGAACTGAAGTATTACGGTATCTAACACGGGATACCTGCTAGTTTGTTGGCCACGCGGATGGTCTTTCACCCTGAACGTTCCAGCCAGCCAGAGGCGCCTAGTCGCAGAATGGCCGTACCTGCTGATGGCAACAGATCCGTCGCGGTTCGTGGGTGCACACCTAGGACCGCAAGCCTCGGGAAATTGAGTAAGCCGGGGCAGACGGGGGGCAACCGAGCGGTGTGTGGCACTGCTGAGACACTGGACTCGCCTTCGGAAGGACGGAGGACGGCGGTTCAAGCCCCCGCCCACCAGCCAGACTGAGGTTTTC
This sequence comes from Schistocerca piceifrons, assembly GCF_021461385.2. Classification (NCBI taxonomy): domain Eukaryota; kingdom Metazoa; phylum Arthropoda; class Insecta; order Orthoptera; family Acrididae; genus Schistocerca; species Schistocerca piceifrons. The sequence continues at coordinate 7,173,448 of NC_060144.1, read as the reverse complement.
CGTGACTCCACCTAAATCGCTTGACGCAAATGCCGGTGGTTCCTTTGCAACGGATACGGTCGATTTCCTCACCCACCCTTCCCCTACCACAATTTTCGCTCTGTCTCTAATGGCCTCGGCGTCGACGGGACTTTAAACCTCACTCTCCCATTTTCGTTTCTGATAGCGCCGTTCGTCAGAAGTCATACACAGCTACAAACGTCCATACTCTGAATGCAAGGCCTTATGTCGATTATTAATTCTTTCTGCTTGTCTACACTGAATCCGAAAAGGGTAAGATTTTTCTTTCGAGACCTATTACTACACTTTGTTCGGTGCATTTATTACTCCAGCAAATTATGTTCGTCAGAGCTTTAAGAACATTCATGAATATCTAAGGGTATAGATGGCTTCTTATTTGTCAAGTCAACGCGTTGGACTTGTCTTTAGCGTCAGCTTGGAAGTACTCTAGCAGTAAGTTTTTAAATCCTACCACCGTAGCATGCTGTCACCAAAAATATTGGGGACATTCTCAGCTGTTTCGAAATGCAGGACTGTTTCTTCGTTGGACCCTTAGCAACAAATGGCTCTGAGCACTATGGGACTTAACATCTGAGGTCATCAGTCCCCTAGAACTTAGAACTAGTTAAACCTGACTAACCTAAGGACATCACACACATCCATTCCCGAGGCAAGATTCCAACTTGCGACCATAGCGGTCGCGCGGTTCCGGACTGAAGCGCCTACAACCGCTCGTTCACAGCGGCCGGCTGTAGTGTAACACTCTCTGTACTATTGGAGAAAAGCGATAATCAACGAACCTTGGAGCCGACATTTAGAAGTAACCTGTATAGGTCAGTTGCAGTTACTGACTCCTAGGTTCGTATGAAATAATAGAGACAATCTGAAAGCCATCCTAGGTTGCTTATAGATGATGCTGTCGTTCATCGCATAGTAAATTCAACAGAGGATCAAAACAAACTGCAAAACTGTTTAGAAAAGATTTCTGTATGGTGCGAAAATTGGCGATTTACCCTAAGTAATGAAAAGTGTAAGATCATCCACATGAGTGCTTAAAGGGATCCATTAAACTACTGTTACATGATAAATCAGTGATACCTAAAGGTCTTAAATTCAACTTAATACCTAGTAATAACAATCACGAACAACAAAATGGAAAGAACACATAGAATATTTTGTGGGGAAGGCAAACCAAAGACTGCGTTTTATTGGCGGATCACGTAGAAAACGTAACAGATCTACAGAAGAGACTGCCTACACTACGCATGTCCGTCCTCTTCTGGAGCACTGCTGCGCGGTTTGAGATCCTCACCAGATGGGATTGACGGAGTACATCGAGAAAGTCCAGGGAAGAGCAGCACGTTTTGTACTATCGAGAAATAGGGGAGAGAGTGTCAGCGACATGATATAGCATTTGACTTAAACATCATTAAAACAAAATCGCTTCTCCGCTTGTCGTACAATGATATACTTTTGCAGATATAGTCAGTGATACATGTGAATACTGTCTACAAAAATCAGTTGCGAATAGAGTTAGAAGTAATGAAATAATAAATTAAAACGTCATGCCTGATGCAGAAGTTTCATTGGATGAACAGCGAAAATGTAGAAAGCGTAAACTTTTTACTTTCGTTATTTTGTGGTGGTCGTTAGCTAGAAAAAGTTTCGTAAAGGTTTGAAACTATATGTAAACTTTTTGCAAGGCACCAAGTGTTCTGTTTTTCAAATAATGTAGCCTGAGTTGCACTTCTTTTTCGCAACCCCCCCCCACCCCTTTGAAAGGAAGGTGTTTCGTATCCTCAAACTGATTCTTTCAAGACTGTAAGTGATATAAGAACTGAGTTTGGTTAAAATCGATCCAGTGGTTTAAGATTCAATATGGAACACATGTACGTACGTAAATACATACATACGTCGTACTTTTTATAATATATACGGATTCTAGTTACCGATTCCAATATTTGTTATTTTTTCGTGAATTTTCGTTACCTGTGTAGTGTCTTTTCTCTTAGGATTTCTGTGTTGCTTTCCCCTTATTTCCAGTTTATGTTCCTTTTACGATTCTTATATGTTACTATTTATTTCGTTTTGCGGTTGCTGCCATTCGATTTTGGTTTATCGCCACGTTCTCGTGGTAGTCTCCACACATTCAGAATTCATTATTGAGAATTACCGCTATTCCAAAACATCACAAATTTACGATGCGTGATATTGTAGTGGACTTTAAAGCTCATCTCTAGTTCTTCCACTTATTCGCTATAACTATGGTGATAATTTATTTCATGCAAGTATACCTCCTTTTTTTCTTTTGTTACGTTCTTTTTCGTTACCTCAGTTTCTTTGAGATACATTTCGTGGCGTGAAATGTGATTGTACTTTATCTTATGTACACTATGTGATCAAAAGTATCCGGACACCCCCAGCAACATACGTTTTTCATATTAGGTGCATTGTGCTGCCACGTACTGCCACGTTCCCCATATCAGCGAGAGCAGAATGGGGCGCTCCGAGGAACTCACGGACTTTGAACGTGGTCAGGTGATTGAGTGTCACTTGTGTCATACGTCTGTACGCGAGATTTCCACGCTCCTAAACACTCCTAGGTCCACTGTTTCCGATGTGACAGTGAAGTGGAAACATGAAGGGACACGTACAGCACAAAAGCGTAAAGTTCGTCCGACCTGGTCTGTAGACTGACAGACTGCCGACAGTTGGAGAGGGTCGTAATTTGTAACAGGCAGACATCTATCCAGACCATCATACAGGAATTCCAAACTGCAGCAGGACCCAATGCAAGTACTATGATAGTTAGGCGGGGGTGAGGAAACTAGGATTTCATGGTCGAGCGGCTCCTCATACGCCACACATCACGCTAGTAAATGCCAAAAGACGCCTCGATTGATGTAAGGAGCGTAAACATTGTTCAATTAATATTCTCCTGGCCCAGTCCTGTCTAAGGGTTATTTACCTTTAGTAAGATTTATTGGTGTAAAATGTCACGCTTGGCCAACTTTTGAGAGAGTCCTTTGATATCATTTTAATGATACTCGCTTGTTGGTTTCTTAATTATTAATAAAGAACAATGTTAATCTGGAGGTCGCTCCTCCTGGTAGAAATTTTTGATGAAGATTGTTTTAAGGAAATAAACATTAAATTATCACCAAAATTACGCACAACTCTTGATCCCAGTATCAATACTCCTAAAAACGTTACTATTTTAATAGTGGGAAAAACTGCACTTGACCGACCAGTGTCACTAAATTTCCATTTTAATCGTTCCTCGTACCATTCTTCACCTTGTAACGGAGTGCGCGCTGATTTGAAACTTTCTGGCAGATTGAAACTGTGTGCAAAACGGGGAATCGAACTAGGGATCTTTGAGTAAATCCTACTAGGGTAGCTCAGTCAGTAGAGCACTTGTCCGCGAAATGCAAGACTTTAGGTTCGAGGTCCAGTCCGGCACACAGTTTTGATCTACCAGGAAGTTTCAATTTTTCCTTCCTATTTGTCTCTTTTTATCGGAGACAAGGGACCTGTAATTATAAGGGGTCCCGACTGCCCCGGCCTAGTCACGCCTCTGGGATAGGCCCACCATTAACAGTACGCAGCAGCACCAAGAATCGCTTCCCCACAGTAAGAGAAATGCTCAAAGAAATAGCATTCCTGCCATGTCCGCATAGCCATAGACTGCAGACCTTACATCATGCAAATTTTGGTGATGTTTACGTTCCGAGAGTTTGTTGCCATAACACATCTTAAATTAGCTGCATGACACATGTACAAGGGTTGTTCAATAAGTAATGCCCCACTTTTTTTGTCAAAACGTATTTATTGCTAGCAGTCCAACATGTCTTGTCCATATCCTGTTTTCCTACGTTGTTTCCACCATGTTCTATGGCCGTACGCTAACATTGTGGAAGAGCGTGTATTCCCTGCTTGTGAAAGCACTTGTCCTGCAGCCACAGCGACTTTTTCACTGTATGACTGTCACTCTCGTCATCTTCAAAGCGTGTTCCCCGTAGAGAATCTCTCCATCAGTCTCAAAACACTCCAACAATGCAGATGAAATGGCCTTTCTTTGAATCTTATGGTCCACTGTGAGCATTCGTGGAACCCACCGTGAGCACCTCTTTGAATGTCAGAGAGTCTCGATTATTTCAGACGCACTTCCAATGCTGACCGACAACTGCAGAGCCATATCGAGTTGTGACGCGCCGGTCGGCACGAATAATGGCGTCCGCACGATTCGGCACGTCTGGAGCAGTGGCTGTGACAGGACGTCCCGAGCGTGGCTGATCATCGAGCTCTGGTTCTGCATTTCCTGAGGCTCTAACTTTCTTTGCCCATCGCCCAACTGTACTATCAATCGCAGCATCGCCATACACTGCACACAAACGTTTAGAATGTTCACCACGGTTTCTTTTTCTGGACAGATAAATTCAATAACAGCACGCTGCTTGTAAAAGGGTCGTAAGTAGAAGCCATTTTGACGTTGCAGTACGGCTCTGACATTTGCCAGAACGATTCGAAACTTCACCGGCGCGCAGGACAAACATTGAATGTGAAGCACCAACGAGGACATTTGTCTGTGTATATTAATCGCTTTTTTAAAAAATGTTGGGTATTATTTATTGAACGACCCTCGTACTTCTCAAATTTTCGGACGAATGCTTCTCAAATCCGACATTTCTCTGAACTGCAATTTCTTCAAGCTTACGTTGAAGAGATGTACTAAAATCCCGTGTAAGGAAATTATTATCATTATATTAAGACTTTTTTACGGCGGAGAGAGACTGTAACAATCTATGACCCTGTCCAGAACGAACCTTGGATCCGTGCCTGCATGTGATGTGGGTTGCGGTCTTCCATTTGTTGGTCAACGTCCGAATACACTTTCAATGTATTTGATATGGTTGACGAAGTTCTGTTCGTTAGGGATGGTTCAACAATGTGCGTTATTCCACGCTCCGAAGCCAGAAACTCGTCGCGTAATATGTTGACGATCGAATACACGACCCGTGTGAGAACGGCTTAATCCGCGAAGGAAATGTCACTGTTGAATAGTGAGACCTCTGTTGTTTGCCTCTTCGTGAATCAGTCCGTCCAGTATTCCAAACTGACCAACCCTCTTTATTTAGTCACCTCAGTATCGGACACAGGGAAAGACGTAAGAACGGGTGGTCAAGGTACGGCAATAAAAATATTTATTTTAAAACAAGATTTCATAACAAAACAGGAATGCATTACAGAGAAATGGAAACGCTTGTAAAAGAAGATCTCGGGCAAGACCGCTCTGGTTCCGGAGAAATGTAGGAACACGCAAGACAATACTGACGGTACCACTTATGTTAGTGTAAATTCTCAAAGTAGCAGGGATACAGCACAGGGAGAGAAAGGTTATTTACAACTTGTACACGAACCACGCAGCAGTTAGAGGAGCAGAAAGACGTGAAAGGGAAGGAATGGTTGACGATAGAGTATGACGGGGTTTTAAGCCTATTCTCGATGTTGACTAAGATATGCTAAAACTGATAAGCTACAACAGCATTTTTGAAAAAGGGGCATTTGTTAACGTAGAATATTAATTTTAATGTCAGGATATCCTTTCTGAATGTATTTGTCTCGAGCGTAGCTTTGTATGGAAGTGTAACGTTGACAAAACATTTCGCAGAAGAATGTTGACGCGTTAGACGGGTAGATCGGATGAAGAGGTACTGAATATAATTGGGAGAAAAGGAATTGATTAAAAGATGGGATTGGTTGACAGAACATCCTCAGTCACCAGGAGATTGTCAGTTTGGTGATGGAGGGAAGTTTTTGTTTTTGGGAAGCGGGGTAAAAATTGTAGATGCAGGCCAGTTCTCGAGTATTGTAAGCAGGTTCAAATGAGTGTAGGTTGCAGCAGTCAGGCAAAGAAGAGACTCGCACAGTGCAGACAATGTGGAGAGCTGTGTGAAAGCAACAACGTGCAGACGAGTGAGGTGTTGTGCAGTCAGCTGAGCCGCTGGCGTGCTCTCACAGCTGGCGCCAGAAGCCGCCGACGGCTCCCTCGGCGGTCTGCTGCCGGGCCGGGCCGGTCGATACAAGGAGACTCGGGGCCCAGGGTCGCACCTGCCGCAGTGCCGCCTCCCGCAGGCAACCTGCTTCTTAAACACTCCACCCGACAAACACAATGCCGGGTGGTTATTATTAAAAAGCAGTTACTCACAGGGCTCCGGTGAGGGTTGTATTTACCCTGTGGCAATGAAACTCGGTAGATAACCTAATGCGTCGATGCGGACCCGATTTACGATGGAAAAAAATTAGTTCCAATTTCGGCACCAGGTGACAGTCTGGCGTTGTGAATGCAAGAAAGACGTGTAGAGACGTTTCCGTGTGCAATGGATGAGGAACGGAACGCGGCAGAAAAGGTCAAACATGTGCGATAAGCATAATGTCGGTTTTATTATTATCCACCACTTACACAGTATGTTCAGCAAGAGCACTAAAGACGTCGACGAGATAGTGTACAGCGCTAGAATTGCACCTGGTGGACAAATCGGAACTAATTGTTTTTTGTCGTAAATCAAAAAAATTGTTCAAATGGCTCTGAGCACTATGGGACTTAACAGCTGAGGTCATGAGTCCTCTAGAACTTAGAACTACTTAAACCTAACTAACCTAAGGACATCACACACATCAATGCCCGAGGCAGGATTCGAACCTGCGACCGTAGCGGTCTTGCGGTTCCAGACTGCAGCGCCTTTAATCGCACGGCCACTTCAGCCGGCACACACAAGTCGGAGGCTTGTTCGGTTTGTAAAGGAGGATAGGCGGCGATTTGTGGCAGATCTGGTGACGTAGTACAGTTCCAGTGCAGGCGCCCGACGTTCAGCGCACACTGTGCAACCGTGGGGCTCCGCAGCAGACAACCACCTGTCCAGTCTCTACTCAGTTCAACTACATCGTCGTTTACGATTGCAGTGAGCAAGGCGTCAACGAGACTGGAACGCGGACCAGCGGAAACGTGTCTCCTGTTTGGATGAATCACGTTTCTTCTCACACCTGGTCGACGGTCGTGTCCCGGCCGATACGCTGCCATCTGGGCGAACGGCCGGTCCAAACATACACCGTACCACGGACGCTGGTCGGTGGGGCAGCATTATCATGATACAAAAGACACTCACCTGGTCTTTCATGTCACGTTTGTTATTGCACTATGGCAACTACGGACTACGTGGACATCACTGGGGACACTCTGCATCCCTTCATCCTCGCTTCGACGATGCCGACGGCATCTACCGACAAGACAACTGTCCACATCACAAATCCACACTCGTGCTACAGTAGTTTGAGGAGCACTGTATTGAATTCACGTTGATGTCTCCAGCACCAGATTCGCCTGATCTGAACCCGTCGGGACACATCTGAAAAGCTCTCGGTCACCAGCTGCTCGCTCACAAATCACCCGCCCGTAACGCGCGGTATTTCCGTGACCTGTGCCTAGAGATCTGGCGTCACATGTTTCTGGAAATCGTCTATACTGATGAGCCAGAACATAGCGACTTGCTTCGTGCACACACTGGGTGGTTTTCCTACAGGTTGTCAGGTTCACATTCTTTGGTGTTTTCTTAGATATACACAGTTTCGTTTTTGCAACGTGTAGCTTGAGTCAGCCCAAACGAAACCTCCTCATCTTGTCTCACATACGATGCCCAGCGTCGACGGAAAGCACCGGTTTGTTTCCCATTACAAACAGAAGCATTTTGAAATCGTAATTTTATGTGCCCACTCGATAGAGCGGTCCGAAATCACTCTAGTGCGTCATTCGATTTATCGATAAGTGTTAACGGGAACAGTAAAACACGAAGAATAATAGCAGCGGCTGAGCAGAACTGCTGCGAGGCGGCAGAAACCGGCGCTGGACAGAGCGGTGTTGTGGCTGATAAGAATGCTGGTGATGCTCCGCGTGTTACTGCCCCTGTTAATACACATCGATAAAACGAATACTGCACTAGACTAATGTGGGACCACTCTGTCGAATGGGCATGTAAAATTCCATTTTAGAAAACGCTTTGTCTGCAACGGGAAATATCGCCGCTTTGCATCGAGTCTGGGTGTCGAATGAAAGACGTGACGAGCAGTATTTGTCTGCTGTGATTCTATCTACACCTCGCTAAAATAAATTGCAGGTATCTACCGAAATACCAGACAGAATGCGCTGGCGACTAATAAGAGAGACACCCCGTATATACACTCGTGTGTACGGCGGACAAAAATACGGGCACACCTAAAACGGAATATATACCATGCGTAAAACAGTATAGGTGGGGAACAGAAAGATTTGTAGGTAAATCGTTGGCATTCAAAACACCTTCTCGTCGTCTGTCCCTGTACCATTCCTTCTGCAGAATAATGACAAGTTGAGGTAACGATGATGGAGAAGGATGGCGATTGTGCTGCCTTTTCTGCGAAGGCTCAATGATATTCAGATCTGGCGACTGTGGTGTCTAGGGGAGATGCTACAATTCAAACTCGTGCTCACAAAACCAGTCCTGGACGTTGCTGACTGTCTGAACGAGGTCCCTGTTGTCTTGGAACGCAGGATCGTCACTGGGGAACACTGTACCACAGGACGGACCTACTCAGCCGAATGTCGACATAGTCCTCGGCAGTCGTGCCACCTCGTAGAGTACCAGCAGGGCCCACTGGACACATCGAACCGCCGCCATGTTTAACTCTCGGGTACGTAAACTCGGCCACAAGTTAAAAACGTGTGTAACGAGACCTATCCGACGCAATGACGCTCTTCCATTGCTGCATAGGCCAGGTTTTGTGGCTTCGGCACCATGTTTCCCTGTTACAGGCATCTGCATCACTGTACGAGTCGTTTTCACACTGAAGCTCGCCCTTCAATTCCCTGCTTCTGGAACTCTCTTCGTGTTGTTTTACTGTTGACAGGGTTCGCGAGTGCCAAATTCAGTTCCGGAATGAATTTTGCAACTGTCGCCCTCTTATTTTTCGTCACAATCTTCTTCAGTGACTGTCCGTCACGCTCACTCAACACGCAGTTCCTTCCGGGTTGTGACTTGGCAGATGGTGCTTTTCCGCTATCCTTGTATACGGTACGACTCTTCGATACGGTGACTATTAAAAGACAAAACACTTCGCCTCCCTTGGTTATGGGTGCACCCATCTTAGGGCACCAGCAATTTGTTGACGTTCGAATTCAGTTAACTCCGACATAATGCACTCACAAATATACAAAACGCTAATCTGCCCGCGATTCGAAATAGGACCCGTTTGAACGGACAGACGCGTGCAGTCGTTTCTGCCAGTGCTCAGGAAATGTCAGCAGGTTGTTCTCGGCGCCGCTGCTCGTGGGCTGAGCCGCTCTAGCCTCCGCGAGCACGGCAGAGCGCGCCTGTAGCTGTCCACTGCCACTCACGCGACCATCTCGATCAAACTTGACGCGCTCCGTGAGCGAAAGATGTCTGACGATTAATGGCTTCTTAGTAATCCCAGCACTCTTCTTTATTTTTGTGCCCACGCTGCAGGCGGAGTGTCAACGAATTTCATAAGAAAAACGTCATACGAACTTCGGACGAGTAATGGGAGGCGAGTGAAAAACAGGAAGGCGGTGTGAGAAGCACATCTACGTCTACAAAATGCTGCAGAAGTGGGTAGGTCAGTCGGTAGAGCGCTTCTTCGCACAAGACGGAGGTCCCAGTTTCGATTGCTGGCCTGGAACACAGCAAGTTTGAAACTAGCGCATACTCTGCTGTAGAGTGGAAATTCATTCCATTAGAGATATTGCTGCGGTCCACCGATAGGCATGAACAGCACAACTACTCTTCAGGCTGGCGGAAAACGACGTGTTGTAAGTAGCGAACGAAACGAGTGCTGGGCGTGCAGGAGCTTTAATGGACGCCACTTCGGAGGAGACTCCCGCCGAACAACTTTTTCAAACAAATTTGCAGCATCGATGTCGTTTACTTAGTAGCAGACTTCGTATATGACATTTTACGGCGGAGCGCAACAACACGCTCGAATACTGACACCGAATTGATCAACATTCGTGGCACTTGTAACAGCATACGGACGTAGATCAAGATCGAAAACAATTTCGCACTGTAATGCCGCGTTAAATAATTCCTCATTAACCTACATACAAAAAGCCTTAAAAAAGTGTTAAATATAGTTTCTTTTAATTTTTTAAAGACACATGACACGGGCATTTACAATGCTGCGCGATTATCGTCGCGATGTCGTCGTGTATTTACTGAACGGCTTCTGACGACGCGAGCCAGCGCGGCTCTCCGCTGTGTGCATCGAGCCTAAAGGCACGTGGCTGCTGTATCAGGTTTCTGTTGCCTTTTCAACGGCATGTAGGACAGCGCCCGTAATTATGAATAATTGTCGATAGTCGTTAAGAATATCGCTCGGTATTACTGTGACTACTATTCTAGCACACAATGGTTGCAGAATTTGTGTGTCTGAGAAAATACAAGACGGTACCCTGAAACTGAGCTGTTTTTGGAACATTAGTGTATGTGAGCTTCAGACTGGGTGCTGAGCAGCTTCTCTGTGCAGGAAGTTGGACGGCAGAGAGCCGCTGGGGCTGGGGAGAGGCGGGCGCGGCTATCGACGGGCCGCCGCCGCCGCCGCCGCCGCTGACGCCCGGGGTTTCCCTGCAGGCCGGGCTTCACGGTCAGCACGTCGCTCGCTCCCCCCCAAACACCGCACTGACACTGCTCAAACAGCAACGTGCCTTACTGCTAACAGCAAAACCTCCCGCCGAATCGACTCCGCTCCCAACTTCTCTCTGTCGCATTTCGCTAACGAGAAGGCTGATTGCGCAACAATACAGTTAAAAATCTACTATCCCACGACCTAAGAATAAGACTGATATCACTTACATATCAAATGGTGTACATATACTGAGGTAACAAAGTTCATGGGACAGCGACATCACGGACATATCCGAGGTAACAAAATCCGTGGGCTAGCGTACAGACAGCGGTAGTGTGGCGCGCACAACAAACGAAAGGGCACAGCTGTAATTTGTACTCAGCTGGTTCCAGCGAGAAGGTTTCCGACATGATTACGGTCGCACGAGGGGAATTAACAGACAGTGAACGTGGAATGGTAATTACAGCTAGACGCATGGGACATCCTATTTCGGAACTCGTCAGGGAATAGAACATTCCGAGATCCACAGGATCAATAGTGTGCCGAGAACACCAAATTCCAGGCATTACCTTTCACCACGGGCAACGCAGTGGACGATGGCAGTCACTTAACGAACCGAGAGCAGCCGCATTTGCGTAGAGTTCTCAGTGCTTACAAACGAGCAACACTGTGTGAAATAATTGCAGAAATTAATGTGGGACGTACGACGAACTTAACCGTCCGGACAGTGCGGCGAAATGTGGCGTTAACGGGCTACGGCGGCAGTCGTGCTAACTGCACGACATCGCCTCCAGCGCCTGTTCTGGGCTCGGGACCAAATCGGTTGGACGCCAGACGACTGGTAAACCGTGGCGTAGCCAGTTGAGTCCCGACTTCAGCTGGTAAGAGCTCACGGCTGATATAGTGTGTGGTGCGAACCCATGAAACTGTGGACCCAACCTGTCGAGGCACTGTGCAAGCTGGCAGTGGCTCCATAATGGTGTGGGCTGTGTTTACGTGGAACGGACTGGGTCCGCTCGTCCAGCTGAACCGATCATTGTGTGCAAATGGTTGTGTTCGGTTACTTAGAGATCATTTCCAGCCGGACTTCATGTTCCAAAACAACGATGGAATTTTTGCGGATGTCGTCGGACCACAGTTTGTTCGCGATTGCTTTGAGGAACATTCCGGACAATTTGAGCGAGTGATTCGCCCACCCACATCGCCCGTCACGAATCCTATCGAACATTTTTGGGGCACAATCGAGAGGTTAGTTCGCGCACAAAATCCCGCACCAGCAACATTTTCGCAATTCTGGACGGCTATAGAGGCAGCAGTGGTCAATATTTCTGCAGCGGACTTCCGAAGACTTTTTGAGTTGTAATGGTACTTGAATTACGCAACTATTACGGCACCTCACCTGAACCTCTCAATACCAGTAATATTCTACTGTGTTTCTGTTAACTACTTAACATATTTCTGAGACAACATTCAGATTTGATTTCACTTTTGATACATCGATATGTTTATATTGCAATGATATTATTCTTACGTGTATTCTTTCTTTTGTCACTATGATCTTTGACGTACTTGTAACTCTGATTTTTGGGCGCGTAAGCGATTGTTAGTTAGTTGTTGAGTTGTTAGAGAGTCTGACCTTGAGGAAGTCAAGTGTTGGACGTCATGTTGGAAAGACGCATAGCGTAGTCCGCTTATAAAATGTGGACTTTAACAGTGACTGTGAGAGAGATGTTTTGAAGTATGTTTTGTATTGTGAAATGATGTTTTGTGTTTACGTGATATTGCAATTAAAAGGAAGTGTAACTTAAATTCGGAGTGCTGATTGCTTTTTTTACATCACCATTGTCCTGCAAAAGTGTAATCTTCAAGAATGATTTGTGAAGCGCATCTACAAAACTTTTAAATATAGCAGAATAAAACCTAGGCCTCTTTGCATCCGAGCTTGGAATCATAACCACCTAGATTTTCAACGATTGAGCCATGATTTTACGACGAGACCAGCGTGGGAAACGCGAAAAGATGAGTGCCTAGTTTTTTCATTATTACATGAAATGACTTTATTAACTGTGCTCTAATGACACCTGCCACATAATATGACTGTTGTTGCCCGAAAATGCAGTATTTAGCAGCGTGAGCAACACCACAATCCTTATTAAAATTTTGACCTATGTTGTGGTAGGGTTGTTAGAAGGTGGGGGATCAGTCGGGATAGGCAGCACCAAATATTCAAAAATTAACTGTAGATGTGTTTCAGGAATAGTACACAGTGAATCTGTTATGAAAAACATCGACAAAAAGCTAGTCAATCAGAAGGAGACAACAACAGGACGCAAAATGGACGCAAAAAACAATGGGACGACAAAGGATTTAAAATAAACACTACGATGGATTCCGACGGAGAAGATTTCAGCTATAAGTTAAGTAAAAACTCTAACGAATTTTGTAATTTGGTATTGTCATTTCTAGTGGTTCATTTTCTGTTAAAAGTTAATAATGGATAAAATTAATACAGGGGAAGAAATAGTAGGGCGGATCCAAATTGATAAGTTAGAATTAATTGTGCAGCTTCTGAGTAAGCAGAATGAAAACATAAATAATTTAAGATCTGAAATGAGGACTGAAATTGGCGAAAGGTTAGGGGAGAATTTGAATAAGCAATTAAATGCAATAAAAACTGAGTTAACTGAGGTCAAAAATTCACTGGAAGGTAACGTAAAGGTGGTAGAATCGAGGGGAGACAATGTGGAGAAAAAAGTAATTGTTTTTGAAAATGAATTCATTCCTGAAAATAGTAACAGACCCAGGGAAACTCAGGAACTTCAAAATGAAAATGAATCACTAGATGAAAAATTGAATGACTTGAAAGTAAACAGTGTTAATGCAGTCAGTAGTGTCGAGAAAAAGGTTGACAGTTTAGAATCAAATCTTACCAATAAATTAGACACATTAAAAACTAAAATAAATCAAGTTGAAGTATATGTTGTTAACAAGAATTTGTACAGTCATGGACCAGCTTGGTCGAACCTGTTAGTGAAAAGTTTTCCTTGTGATAATTTGCACCCAGCTGATTTTTTGCACCATTGCAAGGACAATTTTGTGCAGGGGATGTCTGATAATTAAAAAATTAAATTTTTCAAAAAATTTCTTGAAGGAGAGGCCCTATCCTGGGCTAACCAAAATTTCGATCAATTGGAAACCTTTGCAAATTTTGTGAAAAGCTTCTTAAACAAATTTTGGCCAGAATCTGAACAGGGGAGGATTAAATCCGAATTTTTAAATTGACCTATTTTCAGAGGGAGAGTGGGCACCATGAAAGCATTTTGTAAAGATCAATTGAGAAAATTAATACATTTAGATAAACCTTTTGATGAAATGACACAAATAGATGCGTTGAAAAGAAGGCTACCTGAAAAATTGCAATGGGATTTAGTTCATGGGCCTGATGATTCGTTGGAAGAATTTTTAAAATATGTGGATAAATTGGATAGGGCATTAGAAAGAGGGAATATGCAAAATTGTGACAATGGTGAACACCAACAGGGGGGGGGGGGTGGTATTCAAACAGGTGTGGAGAGCGAAGAGAATACAGAGACATTAGATATGTACAACACAGTGGAAACAATAGGGATGATAATGGTAATGACAGAGACAGGGATAGAGGTTTTGGAAATAGAAACAGGTGAGATGACAGAAACAGGGGAGAACAAAATTGGAGATCAAACAGAGAAAATAGTCAGGAAAACTCTGGACCATCTCAATGAGGGTCCACAGTTTCGGGGCGAGAAAATTTAATCACAATAGGACCTACAATAACAATTGGGAATTTACAGACAGAGGAAGAAGGAGAAATGTAACCTATTATTAAAATAAAACCAGTGAAAGACAAAACAAATACACGCCACAAATAACAGACACTCCTGTTCAACACCAAATTAATACTTTAAATTTTGGTCAGAAATTTTGGGATACAAAAAGAGAAAATATTCATGTTGAAAGCCTTAAAGTAACTACTTCTGAGATCAAGCCAGATGAGGATATTGCAATTGTGCCAGAATTTTATAATTGGGTAGAGAATGAAAATCTATGTAATTCTGAAGTATCTGACAAACATTACAGCTCTGATTTGAATAAGTTATTTAATGAAAATGAAAAGTTATGTGAAGAGAGAGAGGTGGAACTTAATGTGACTGTAGGTAGGATGCATGATGGGAAAAGTTTTGATTTTGACGAAAATATGGAAGCTAATGATGTTGTTGAGAGTTATACGGAGTAATGGTGAGATTAATGCTGTAGGGAGTATCAAGTATTCGTTGAGATTATTTCAAGTGAAGTAGTGAAGTTATGTGATAATGAAGTTGATAATTATGAGCATTATGATGAGGTAAGTGTGGTTAGTAATGAGGAAGAGGACACTCATGCATCTGAAGAACAGGTAAAGTTAAGTCAGTGCAACCAATTTAATGTAGCTGAGGACTGTAATGTTGTGCCAGCTAATAGTATGAAGTATTTAAACCCACATACAAGTTCTGAAGGAAAAGGTGAAAAATTTTTAAAAATATTATGGAACAGTTGCAATTACAAAACAGATAGGGAAGAGTTGTGGAACTATTTAGCTAAAATTTATAGAAGGTTATATCCTCACTGGTGGAAAAGTGTAAAATGCAATGAATTTCTGTTGTATGCTCAACCTGTTGTATCCATAGATGATGATAATGAAAGTGTCAATGTGTGTGTGAAGCGGTTAAAAACTGACCAGGAAAATAATGAGGGTAATTTTAGAGAAATTGAAAATGACCTGTTATATGAACCATTAAAAGAAAAAGTAGAAGAATGTGAATTAGGGTGTCCATACATTAAAGCTAAAGTAAAAAATTGGGAGGGTAAATGTCTCATTGATATAGGGAGTCCTATTTCAGCTATTTCAGAAAAATTTAGAAATAAAATTAAAGACAGTGTTGATTTTGTTGAGGCCCCTGTGATGGGAGTAAAGATAAGAGGAGCTACAGGCAAACACAGTAAAGTCATTAAAAGTCAAGTATTTTTATCATTTGAAATAGACGATGTAAAATTTGAGCAGGGTTGTCTTGTCATTCCAAGTTTAGAAGAGAACATATTGTTTGGCATGTACTGGTTGTTAAAGGTAGGTACTACATTTAGCTGGAGTGAGATGAAGTTAATTGTGTGTGAACCCAAAAGCAGTATTATTGTGTGTACACAACTGTTTATTAACCACTGTGGAGAAGGTTGCAATCATGTTAGGAAAATCATAGACTATGAAGAGAATTTGTACTGTTATGATAACAAGCCTGAGCTAAATTTTTCTGGTCAAAAATATGAAAACCTAGATAAAAGCAAAGTAGATGAAGCAATTAATTTGGACAGTGATCAGAAGAGACAGTTGGAAAATTTATTGTGGGAATTTCAAGATGTTTTCAATGAAAAACCTGGAAGAGTCAGGAATTATCAATGCACTTTACACCTTAAAAATCATGAACCCTTTTTCCTCAAGCCTTATAGTATTCCTTTTGCAAAAAGAAAAAAAGTAGAGAGCGAGATACAAAAAATGGAAGCGTGGGGTATAATCGAAAGAAGTAACAGTGATTATAATAATCCTTTGCTGGTTGTTTCCAAACGTGGAGGGGGTGTTAGACTTGTACTTGATTCTAGGCACCTTAACAAATTTTTGAAAAGAGAAAATGATCATCCAGAAAATATAGATGAACTGTTACATAAATTTGAATGTGTGAAATTCATGAGCAGCTTAGACGTAATTTCAGGCTTTCACCAAATTTCTTTAGAAATAAATTCTAGAAAATACACTGCATTTTTGTATGGGGGAAAAAGTTATCATTACTGTGTTGTACCATTTAGACTAACTGTTTCTGTTGCTGAGTTTATTAGAGCATTAGATCTTGTTTTGTGGGATGAACTACTGTCTAAATTTACTGTATATGTAGATGATATTTTGATTTCTGGAAAAACATGGGAAGAACATTTTGAATTGCTAACACAGGTGTTTACAAAATTAAGGGAAGGGGGTATGATCTTAAAGTTAGAAAAATGTAAATTTGGGGTAAGTGAATTAAAATTTTTGGGACACATTATTTCGGAAAAGGGGATTGAACCTGACAGAGAAAAAATTGAAGCTGTAGAGAGTTTTCCTGTTCCTAAAAATAAAAAAACAATTAAAATCTTTTTTTAGTCTTGCTGGATTTTACAGAAAGTATGTCAGTACTCAAGCTATGAATGCTTCTTGTTTATGTGATCTATTAAAGAAAAATACTGTCTGGGATTGGTCATCTGACTGTCAAAAAGCATTTGATGAGATAAAGAAACAACTTTCACAGAGTAGAATTCTATATAGGCCTGACATGTCTTTACCCTTCTGTTTGATGACTGACAGCAGTGATACAGGATTAGGAGCACACTTATTTCAGGAAAAAGTAGTAAGAGATCATATTGAACACCATTCCATTGAATTTGCTAGTAGAGTGTTACAAAACTATGAAAAGACTTACACTGTGACTGAAAAAGAACTTTTGGCTATACATTGGGCTTTCAACAAATTTAAAAATTATCTTCTTGGACACAAAGTAATTGTTTACTCTGACCACAAAGCACTAAGTTACTTTCAGGAGTGTAGGCTTTATCATAGTAGAATCACCAGATGGTCATTATTCTTACAACAATTTGATTATGAAATTAAATATATTAAGGGGAAGGAAAATGTTATTGCTGATGTACTTTCTAGGTCACCTATTGGGCTAAATTATGATAATGAAACAGGCATTGATGACAAAAATTTCAAAACTATGTATTTGAAGGGGATAAAAGAGGAAGGAGAAATTTTAAAAATTTGTAATGACATTAGGAGACACCAAAATCATGATGAAAATTGGAAATTGGTAAAAAGTTATTTGGGAGTTCAGCAAAAGGTAGATGATTATTATAAGGTATGCAAAGGGATTCTGTTCAGAAGATTAAGACCTGATTTGGATGACTGGAAATTGTGTTGGCCTGAGCAGCTCATAGACACATTAGTTAAGTATATACATGAGAGCTTTGGACATTGTGGTTCTGCAAAATGCATACAAAAGATTCAGGAAAACGTCTATTTTTATAATATTGCCAGAAGAGTGAAGAAAAAATTAGCAGCCTGTGACCTATACCAAAGAGTAAAGGTGAGTAATCAAACATGCAGAGGGATGATGCAAAATATTTTGCCCAGAAAAAATTTAGAGCTGACAGCTTGCGACATTTACGGACCCCTCCCCAAGTCAAAAGGAGGTTACTGTTTTATCTTCGTAATTGTTGACATATTCTCAAAATTCATCAAATTGTATCCATTAAGGAAAGCTGCAAGTAAACAGATTACATCTAAATTAACCAGTGATTATTTCTATAAGGTAGGTACTCCACAAGCAATCTTGTCAGACAATGGCTCACAATTTACATCAAAAGTATGGAAAGATTTTGTTGAAAATGCAAACATAAAACACATTTTGATTTCAGTTTATCACCCATCCAGTAATCCACGATATTAGGTGGTACTCCGTGCCTTTTGTCGCCTCACTGCACGTGGCAAATGGTTGACGTGAAGAAAAATCTCTCAAACCGTCACCGGTTTCTATCAGTTACTGATAAATTGCGCAAAGGTCAATGCCCTGATATAAATCCAAGAACCATTATATGAAGAAATCCGAGACTCATTTTATTCCTGGCGTATAAGCGACGTCAGTGCATTAACTGCGGTGGCAGTGTGAACTAACAACTGTGAACAACAGATGTGCATACGACGTCAGCTGTGAGCAGGCAGTGTTAAGCAGTGTGTCAACGCTGTTGCGTCGCAAATCTCAATGGACCAACATATCTCAATCAAGCGTTACAGACATTCTCCAGATTGTTCTAAGAAGTGAAAAGTGTATGCAGTGTTTGCTCCGTACGCGTTCTCTCGCGAACAAAAGCAGCGGGGCCAGGACTTGACTGAACTGCAAAACGTGGGCAAATCTTTTCTGGAAACGGCGGCGAGACTTCGCGCTGTCAATACGAACCTATCACGAAATGACACAGTGCTGAAATTCGCACAAAGGTTGAAGCCAATGTGACGTGCAAGAATATTCCAAAGGAGGACTTCTCTGACAATTTCACGTGGCTGTATGAAGTTTCTGTTCGTTGTAGTCAGATGAGGGGAGACTATAGAACACCTGAAGCATTAATACCAGCACCTTCACTTTTCTCTATTTTTTATTATTCCAGTCTCGAAACACCCTCATTCATTCCATCTTCCATCCTTACGAAGTTTTTGCACTCTCTTCAAATCCTAGGAATCCATCCACTCAATAATTTTGTACATTACTTTGAACTTATACGACCGTACTGGGCATATTCTTGGAGAAATTTAAAAATAAACGCCAGCAATACCGATTTTATATTTATGTCTTTGCTAAAGCCATAATTCTTTTCATTTACACACGACCATCTTCAGATGACTGCACTCACATATTAAGCACTAAATATTTGCCCTAGGTCGTCCACTTTCACAATGTCTGAAATTTCGATCAAACAAGCGTGATATTAACGAAGAAATAATTAGTTATCACACAGTGCAAAAGCAAACGACAAGGTGCCAACAACATACAGTGCTTAATATGTGAATGCAGATAGGTACGTGCGCCTGTATGTAAGCCTTTGTAATACGATGATTGCTGGCTTTTAACTGCAATTTTCTCTCAATATACAAGGTAAATAAAAAGTTGAGTTAGAAACTTTGGCAATTTATTGTTGACATCAAAGATTACAAAAAACTCATGTCTATAAAAATCCTTTTGTTTGGGGGTATATGAAAGGAATTCCCTGTAGTGTAACCTGGTTGTGTAATTTACCTCAAACGCGCATTTATTATTAACTTTCTTGTTTACAGTCGGTCATGGCATTTGTTTTGTTTTCTCTGGTTGTCGTCTGTTCTCTCTTAGAGTAACTTCCAACACAACGCATCACAACGATATATTTATTGTGTTAAGTGACGGATATGCACCGTGTGTACGGCCAAGCAGATCTGAACATGGACGCAGCACGTCAACTTCAAGCTGTCAGTCACCTGACCCACGGACGTTTGTACGACTCCACAAACGCCCGCGGTAGACACTCATTTGAGGAGAGAGTTCCAGGTGATGGAATACCACACAATGTACGAATGCTTGAGTTTCAAGAATGGGTTCCTCATGTTGTGGATTAACTCCAATCATCTAGTACAAGGAGGATAGCGAGAAGGGAAGGTGTTAATCGCATGACATTCTGCAAGATTCAGAACGAAAATCTACTGTACCCGCATCGCCTTAACGGGTGTAAAAATCAAATGAGACAGATTTTCAGCCAAGAATAACTTTCTTCAACGCATGTTAGGGCACTGTGCTGTGTTTTTGCAGTTCTTGGCAAGGACTTTATTCGCTGATGAAGCTGGCTTTTCACGTAATTGGTTCTCCAATCATAACAACAATGAAGTATGGGCTTAAGAAAACTCTGATGAAGTGCCACAAGACTGACATTAACAGAGGTTCGGCCTCAACATGTCGAGTGGAATCATTCACGATCAGGTGTATGGCCTCCACTTCTTTCCGCAACGTCTTCCTAGAAAAACGTGTCGGCGGTTTATCAGACACGAGTTACTTTATTTACTTGATGATGTACCTCCACACGTCATTCAACGAACGTAGTTTATGTACGTTGGTCCTTCACCTCATTTTACACGGATAGTTAGCCAGTATCTCCTTAACCAGTTCCCGAACAGCTGGATTGGTCGACGGGGATCCATTGGATGACCTGCTGTATTTAAATCCAACGGATTTTTTCTTTCGGAAACTGTTGAAATCAATGGTGTACTCAACTCCTGTACTCAATGTCGGTGTTCTGAGGGAGCGTATCCATAATCGACTTAACCAAATACGATAGACATGAGGAGTATGGAACGCAGGCTCCGGACATTCGCGGAAGCAGGAGGTGGTCAGTTCCAACAATTTTTGTAGGTTTATTTGGTAAACTATAATTTTTCTGCCATAAATAATGAATCGTTTCGTACCTCCCAAACGAAGGATTTTCGGACCCATGTTCACACGCACTTTTGTAATGTTTTAACATCAAGAATAAATCCGTAAAGCTTGTGACACATGTTCTTATACAGCCTGTGTACTCGTGCGCGCTGCCTCCTCCCTCCTTGGCCACCCGTATCCCGTACCAGCTGACAGAGCTCCCCCATACCTTCAAACGAGTGGAATACCTTCGTCAATCCTACGCCTTCCGCAAAAACGGATCCCAAAGGCCCACTGAGTCACACACATCCTCGCGGCCCCTGGCCTCTGCCACCGTGTCCCAGCTTCCTCACATCATTTCGACCGCGTTCGCCACCATCAAATCATTCCTGAGATTTGTATCTGTGTCCTATGACTTACACTCTGCCCTGTCTCTTCCATTCCAAACGAAAGCTGCAGTCCACGTAAGCGCAACGCTACGGCCGCCTGCCACCGCCTAGTCTCGTCTCTTGACATTCTTTAATATTCATCCCACATCCTTTCTCCAGTTCCATCTGCAACCAAATCCCTTATCTAAAAAAGGAGCGCACAGCACCACTATGTTCACAAGATCCAATACCATACAACTAAACATCACATCAGGCTTCCGGTCACAGTTTATCTTTGATCAATGAGTTCATTTTTACTTGTTTTATCCAAGGGCTGAATGGCGGATATGTTACTATTGCCAGCCTGCTGTCTACTCGGGGATGTGATTAAATCGAGGGCGTGCTGAAAAGTCATGCATACGTTTTCTTTTTATGTGAAAACTCTTAAAGCTTTGTAAATAAAACAAACGTTACTAACATTGTACATCTTCTTTCTTCAAGTCTACATGTTTATTTCTCGACATAGTCACCCTGGCGACGAAAACGTTTCTCTTAACGAGAGTCCAGTTTGTTGCAACCGTAACTGAAAATGACTTTGTTGCAGAGCCACAACCTCATTTCTGCTCGCACTGCTCCATCTCTATCGAAGTGAAGTCCTCGAAGGAGTTTTTTAAGATTTGAGAACAACTGAAAATCGGGACTGCATGGCGCACGATGGATGACAGAAGCTGAACCCGGGGCGTCGTGCTGTGGCAGGGGTCGCAGCGTTCGTGTGTGGCGTGGCCTGCCAGAGGCTGCTCCGTGCTCCGTGCTCCGTGTGTGGGCGGACTGTGAACTCGGGCACAGCACGCACACACGTAATTACGTTACACACCGCTACAATTCGCAGCCTTCTACCGGCAGAGAGCTGCAAATAAGCAGACATGAAGAGAAAGGATGTGTGGTGTCACCGCCAGACACCACACTTGCTAGGTGGTAGCCTTTAAATCCGCCGCGGTCCGTTAGTATACGTCGGACCCGCGTGTTGCCACTATCAGTGATTGCAGACCGAGCGCCGCCACACGGCAGGTCTAGTCTAGACTCCCTAGCACTCGCCCCAGTTGTACAGCCGACTTTGCTAGCGATGGTTCACTGACTACATACGCTCTCATTTGCAGAGACGACAGTTTAGCATAGCCCTCAGCTACGTCATTTGCTACGACCTAGCAAGGCGCCATATTCAGTTACTATTGATATTGATATTGTGAATCATATACCGTCAAGAGCGACGTTCATCATTAATGGATTAAAGTTAAGTATCAAACTAATTCCGTCCGCTTTCTGAATTCTAATTCCTTGTCATGTTCCAGACCTCACGTCAGTATAGTTCTTCCCTCCTCACGCCAGCCTGCGTGAGCTAAATCGCGTGCATTTCGGCCTCCTCTAGTAACACGGTGTTGGCACTTCTGCCAACCCAACAGGATGTATAATGTTAATAACGTTTGTTTTATTTAAAAACCTGTAAGTGTTTACACATAATCGGAGGCATTCCTTGTCAGCGCACCGTCGTAGATGTAATAGAACTTGTGTCACACAAATAGCAAAAACATAAAGAAGTTGAATGTCAAATTAGCGTGTTTCGACTAACAGGAGAGGCGGCCAAGGTGCGACATTAAGCGCTGCATTTCGTCACGGGATCCTCCAGTCGGGTGAGAGCGTTGTGCAGGAGCTTAACAAACTCCAGTGGCAAACGCTACAAGAGAGGCGTTGTGCACCGCTGAGAGATTTAGTGTTGAGTTTCCGAGAGAGTACGTTCCTGGAAAAGTCGGACAACACATTACTACGTCCCGCGAAGTGGGCACAATGAGAAAATTCGAGAAATCAGAGTTGATAACGGAGATTTACCGACACTCATCCTTCTCACACACCGTTCGCTCGCGCGTCGTTAACTTAGCGGTTGTTCGTTGTGTTTTAACTATGAGGAACAGATCGCTGAGCTTATAATTATCTGTCACTACGTTTTTTGATCAGATTCGTCGTTATGTCCATCAAGCGGAGAAATGAACACCGTTGGAGCCCAGGTAGTGCAGGACTGGAAATAATAATGTACGACTATCATTTATAGTAAACTGCTTCCTGAAGTGTAATCAACAATTTGCTGAATGATGGGTGATCCTTCCTGCGACATAAATGTAAACATGACGACGTACTGCACCCTCAGCAAGTGAATTTACTTTGTTAATTCATTCATCCTTAGAGCAATTTCTCACCAGCGATCTTCCAGCTTCTTTTTTCTTGTACGTTTCCTTGGCAAACTTGTGCCGAGCGAGGGGGCGCAGTGGTTAGCACACTGAACTCGTATTCGAGAGAACGACGGTTCAAACCCGCGTCCGGACATCCTGATTTAGGTCTTCAGGCAAATGCACGGATGGTTCCTTTCAAAGGGCACGGTCGACTTCCTTCCCCATCCTTCTCTAATCTGAGACCGATGACCTCACTTTTTGGTCATCTCTCCGAAATCAACCGATCAGCCTTGGCAAACTTACAATGGTAATTTCGTTTGTATCCAAAGCAAAGCAATTCTTTCGACAGTCATGGGTTGATCGGTTAGGTTCCACTAAATTTTTAATCATTTAAGCAGATACCTAACATGCGAACCCTTTTTCTCGACTGACCTCGTTCTGAAATCCCACGAGCAATTGAGCGACATCGAACGTTTCTAATAATAACTTTTCACGAACTTTCTTCGTTCACTGTACAGCATCACACAACGAATAGAAGAGTTGCTCTTGCAACCATGTTGTTGTTGTGGTCTTCAGTCCTGAGACTGGTTTGATGCAGCTCTCCATGCTACTCTATCCTGTGCAAGCTTTTTCATCTCCCAGTACCTACTGCAACCTACATCCTTCTGAATCTGCTTAGTGTATTCATCTCTTGGTCTCCCTCTACGATTTTTACCCTCCACGCTGCCCTCCAATACTAAATTGGTGATCCCTTGATGCCTCAGAACGTGTCCTACCAACCGATCCCTTCTTCTGGTCAAGTTGTGCCACAAACTTCTCTTCTCCCCAATCCTATTCAATACTTCCTCATTAGTTATGTGATCTACCCATCTAATCTTCAGCATTCTTCTGTAGCACCACATTTCGAAAGCTTCTATTCTCTTCTTGTCCAAACTATTTATCGTCCATGTTTCACTTCCATACATGGCTACACTCCATACGAATACTTTCAGAAATGACTTCCTGACACTTAAATCAATACTGGATGTTAACAAATTTCTCTTCTTCAGAAACGCTTTCCTTGCCATTGCCAGCCTACATTTTATATCCTCTCTACTTCGACCATCATCAGTTATTTTGCTCCCCAAATAGCAAAACTCCTTTACTACTTTAAGTGCCTCATTTCCTAATCTAATTCCCTCAACATCACCCGACTTAATTAGACTACATTCCATTATCCTTGTTTTGCTTTTGTTGATGTTCATCTTATATCCTCCTTTCAAGACACTGTCCATTCCGTTCAACTGCTCTTCCAAGTCCTTTGCTGTCTCTGACAGAATTACAATATCATCGGCGAACCTCAAAGTTTTTATTTCTTCTCCATGAATTTTAATACCTATTCCGAATTTTTCTTTTGTTTCCTTTACTGCTTGCTCAATATACAGATTGAACAACATCGGGGAGAGGCTACAACCCTGTCTTACTCCCTTCCCAACCACTGCAACCATAACAAACAAAAAGAGAGAAAATCACATTGCTCAACGAACGACCCGTGCGACAGCAAGCTGCATCTATCAGAGGAGACGGGGACACGAAGAAACGACGGCGTCCTGTGCACATGCGCAACACGAGTGGTCAAGTCCTTGCGACAAGCGTCCGCCGTCTCATTGTTATCGTGCCGAGTGGGCGAGTGTCGATACTGCATGAGGCTGTAGCGGCGGCGCCGCCGGCGGCTCCACTCACACGTGAGCGACGGGTCGCGGCGAGCCGCCGCGTGTCACACGGCCTGCAGTCGGTCGCACTGTTTGCTCCGTGTTTCCGCGGAGCGTGTTGCCAGCAGAAGCACTGATCATAAGATTATCGCAGTTCAAGTTATAAATTGCATCAAATGTGTGTGTGAAATCTTATGGGACTTAACTACTAAGGTCATCAGTCCCTAAGCTTACACACTACTTAACCTAAATTATCCTAAGGACAAACACACACACCCATGCCCGAGGGAGGACTCGTATAAATCGCATAAATGAGAGTTAAATTATATATAGATGAAAAGCAACTAGTGTGCAACAGTATAACAGATTTGTCCTGAACATTTAAATTACAATGTCCTCTTAACGTTACTGTATTCTGTTTAGAAGCTAAAAATTATAATAATGAGGATAATTATTTCATAAATAACTCAAAATCGTAAGACGGAACCAAATGTATCGTGACTGTTATTATGAACGTCCCATCATTTTTATTTCTGTAGCACAAGCTTGAAAATGGTAATCACATTAAAATCGGAGGCTGTAGGGGGGACGTTTGAAAAGTCGGTGCAAAAATAAAAACTACTTACGTGTTTGGGTTAAACCTTTTTTTTATTTTTCGACATAGTCTCCTTTTAGACTTATGCACTCAGTCCAACGCTGTCCTAATTTGTTGATCCCTTCCGAATAATAGGAACTGTCCAAGTCTGCAAAATAGCTATTAGTTGCTGCAATCACCTCCTCGTTTGAATAAAATCTTTGTGCCGCTAGCCATTTGTTCAAATTGGGGAACAAATAGTAG
Source organism: Schistocerca piceifrons (assembly GCF_021461385.2). Taxonomy (NCBI): domain Eukaryota; kingdom Metazoa; phylum Arthropoda; class Insecta; order Orthoptera; family Acrididae; genus Schistocerca; species Schistocerca piceifrons. Next base: position 7,147,633 of record NC_060144.1, on the reverse strand, counting down.
TCTGAGAAAGCCAAGTCTGGAGAATAGGGGGGATGTGAACGAGTTGGAATCCTATATCCAATAATTTTGCGACCACAACTGCTGAGGTGTGTGCTGGTGCATTGTCGTGATTCAAAAGGACTTTTTTGCGGTCCAATCGCCGGCATTTTTCTTGCAGCTCGGTTTTCAAACGGTCCAATAATTATGAATAATATGCACCTGCAATAGTTTTACCCTTTTCCAGATAGCCAAAGAGGATTATCCCTTTAGAATCCCAAAAGACAGTCGCCATAACCTTTCCGGCCGAAGGAATGGTCTTCGCCTTTTTTGGTGCAGATTCTCCCTTGGTAACCCATTGTTTAGATTGTTGTTTGGTCTCAGGAGTATAGTAATGCATCCATGTTTCATCCACAGTGACGAAACGATGCTTAAAGTCCTGCGGTTTCTTCCTGAACAGCTGCAAACCATCATTGCAACACTTCACACGATTCCGTTTTTGGTCATGCGTGAGTAATCGCGGAACCCATCTTGCGGATAGCTTTCTCATGTCTAAATGTTTATGTAAAATTTTATGTACCCGTTGATTCCAGATGCCCACAGCACTAGCAATCTCATGCACCTTAACTCTTCTGTCATCCGTCACCATATCATGGGTTTTATCAATGATTTCTGGTGTCGTAACCTTCACAGGCCGTCCATAACGTTCATCACCACTTGTGCCCATATGGCCACTCGGAAAATTTTGAAACCACTTATAAATTGTTCTAATCGAAGGTGCAGAGTCGCCGTAATTTTTATCAAGCTTCTCTTTAGTCTCCTGAGGCGTTTTGCCTTTCATAAAGTAATGTTTAATCATCACACGAAATTATTTTTCGTCCATTTTTTGACAATCAGTCGACTTCCTTGATTCACACGAATGCCAAACACAAAGAAATAGACTAATATGGCTGAAACTTGGTGTGCGTTCTTTCCAAAGATCCTACTAACTAAACATGACCTCGATACGTGCGGGTGGTGCCATCTCTCGGACTTTGCAAGGACTTTTCAAACGCCCTTCGTATTTTGTATTACTTCTGAATGTAATCGTAATTCTGGCGCCCACTTCACTTCTCAGAATAGTTCGTGTTCCCCGGATTACAATGAGTTATAACGTAAGTTCCTCACTCAAGGTGGGCGAAGGGAAACGAAACAAAACGATCGGTCGGAAAATGAAAACCGCTGTGAAAATAAAAACTGTTTTATTTGAAAAAGTTAGCTACACCTTCCAGCTACTTCTCTACATAGTCGCCGCTCCGATTTAGACATTTGTGAAGCGTTGTACCAACGTTCCGATACACTCGTCGGAGAAGCAAGCCGCCTGTGCTTGCTGCCAATTCTCTGCGCTGGTCTACAGCTCGTTGTCTCTGCCAGAACGTTGTCTTCATAGTTAGCGGTTCATGTGAGCAGAGATGAAACTCGGGGAGAGTCAGCTGCGGGCTCCATTGCGGCTGATCAGACACCTCCCATCGAAAATGCTGCAGGAGCGCGGCCGAGAATTGTCATGCAGAAGGAAACGAATGGCACTTGGGTTATGTGGGCTGCATCGCATCAGGCGAAATCTCACAGCACGCCCTCGTACTTTGCGGGAAACACTATTGCTCTAGGCATCTTTACGAGCTCATGTGCACTCGGAACTGAAAAGAGCGACGTGACGCGGTCGACGTGACGCGATCGAGACACTGCCCAACACATGTGTGCAAAGCTTCATCGGATTTTCACTGTGGTTTCTATGTCACACCCCATCGGATCTGACTTCCGAAGAGCCCCGGTAACTACAGAAGAGAGTCGTGGCCATACTTCCACACACCGCTGGTAACCGTCTGGGCAGCCATATTGCGTGCACGACTCGCATGCGGACCGCCCCATTGCCCAGGATTCGCGTGCGGCCAGCGACCTGTCGCTGCAGTTTGCGCACACACGTCCAGTCTACAAAGCTACCGGTCGCCCGTGCGACGTATCTACGCAATCCGCCGCTCGCGCGTAGGGCCCTCTACGCGGCTATGAGTTGGTGCGAGTTTTGGCTGCCCACAGCCAGCCAGTCGCTGGACTCACCGAGCGTCTTGTTGATCCAGTCGGCGAGGTCCTCGACGAGCGGCAGCAGCTGGCGGCCGTGCGCGGCGCGGATGCGCTCCTGGAACACCTCGGCGCACTCCTGCTCGGTCTCGGGCAGCGGCTGCGGCTGCGGGGGCGTGCCCGGGGGCAGCGAGGCGGGCCCGCCGTCGTGCAGCGCGCCCCAGCCGCCCCCGGAGCGCCGCCAGCGGCCGCTGCCCGCGCGCGCCAGCCCTGTGCCCGTCACCGCCCCCGCAGCCGCCGCTGCCGCCGCCCCTGCAGAAGTCGGCGTCATCGCCGGCGCCGTGGTCGGCCGCCGCCGCGCAGACCCCGCCACGCCTGCGGCAGAACACCGAAGCGTCCGGTCAGCCACGAGGAGCGGGTAGCACACTGTAAACGAAGGTACGAGCACGTGAAACAGGTTCCCAGGCATGTGAGTGGCCCGATCACTCCCTAAGTAATACAACAGCATGTTGTCCTCGATGGCGAGCGGTTGTCTGAGGAGTGTCCCAGGGAAGCGTGATATGACTGCTGTTATTTTCTATGTACATGAATGACCTGGCGGAAAGGGCGGACAGCAATCTGCACTTGTTCCTGATGACGCTGTGGTGTACGAAAAGGTATCGAAGCTGAGTGACTGTAGGAGGATATGACTCAGACAAACTTTCTAGTTGGTATGATGAATGGAAGCTAGCTCTAAACGTAGAAAGTTAGTGCGGATGAGTAAAAAAAACATATTCGGATACAGCGTTAGTAGTGTTGAGCTTGACACAGTCATGTCGTTTAAATATCTGGGCGTAACGTTGCATCACAGACAGGAGCGCCTGCGATGGTGTACTCAACGACGAACCTGGGTGCACGAATGGAAAAACGTCATTTTTTTCGGATGAATCCAGGTTCTGTTTACAGCATCATGATGGTCGCATCCGTGTTTGGCGACATCGCGGTGAACGCACATTGGAGGCGTGTATTCGTCATCGTCATACTGGCGTATCACCAGGCGTGACGGTATGGGGTGCCATTGGTTACACGTCTCCGTCACCTCTTGTTCACATTGACGGCACTTTGAACAGTGGACGTTACATTTCAGATGTGTTACGACCCGTGGCTCTGCTCTTCATTCGACCCCTGCGAAACCCTACATTTCAGCAGGATAATCCACGGCCGCATGTTGCAGGCCCTATACGGGCCTTTCTGGATACACAAAAATGTTCCATTGCTACCCTGGCCAGCACATTCTCCAGATCTCTCACCAACTGAAAACGTCTGTTCAATGGTGGCCGAGCGAGTGGCTCGTCACAATACGCCAGTCACTACTCGTCCGGAGTGGCCGAGCGGTTCTAGGCGCTACAGTCTGGAGCCACGCGAGCGCTACGGTCGCAGGTTCGAATCCTGCCTCGGGCATGGATGTGTGTGATGTCCTTAGGTTAATTAGGTTTACTCAGTTCTAAGTTCTAGGGGACTGATGACCTCAGCAGTTAAGTCCCATAGTGCTCAGAGCCATTTTTTGAACTACTCTTGATGAACTGTGGTATCGTGTTGAAGCTGCATGGGCAGCTGTACCTGTACACGCCATCCATGCTCTGTTTGACTCAATTCCCAGGCGTATCAAGGCCGTTATTACGGCCAGAGGTGGTTGTTCTGGGTACTGATTTCTCAGGATCTATGCACCCAAATTGCGTGAAAGTGTAATCACATGTCAGTTCTAGTATATTTGTCCAATGAATACCCGTTTATCACCTGCATTTCTTCTTGGTGTAGCAATTTTAATGGTCGGTAGTGTACATGTGGCACACATTATGCCACGGTTATGGACGTAACTGTGCAGAAATATTTATCCAGCCTCCGACAGCCCTGAATGAGATCCCTTTGGACCGTACGTAAGTGATTTATTTAATTTATAATTTTGCATTGATGTTTATAAGAGTGCACCAGGCGTTCTTCCGAAAAGTGGTCAATGTGTTGCGGCCATAAATTCATTCCTTATGGAATCACATACGAGCATGAAAATCCAAATCTGTGGTAGGTATAGCGATGGCCGACTCACCAAAAATAATTTCTATTTTTTCTTGTCAGGTGGCAGCCGAGCGTAAAATCAGAGGTCACATTTGACACTAATAACGAGCCACTAAAAGGGATATATAGTGGACGTCTGTAGTGATGTTCGGCAATAGTTAACTTGACGCTATATGGAGTAGTAGAGGACAAAAAAGGAGTAGGGGGTACACAAATATGAGGATACGTAAAAGAAACTAAAAAAAAGGTCTGGTACGTAGTTAAGTGGATTTTAAAACATTAATACGGTATAGTAAAATACTGAAGATAGATACAAACCAGTCAAAAGGTTGATTGAAAAGAAGAGCCGCAGAACAAACAGAAGAAGTGAGAAGTCTTAAGCGTTCCCTTTAGGTGACGATAGTAAGCGGTAAATACTAGTGTGTACACCGTAAATGATGATAAAACCAGCACTAGTGCTCCATCAAAAGAGGTACTTATTGCCAGCGGGAAATCTGCTGCTGTGACGAGACGAAATGCTGAATGCAGGACAGCACTAGAAAGATCTCACAGAAATACTCGCTGTGTTCAAGAGACAAGAAGGAAATGGACCAGTTAGAGGGAGATTGAAAAAGCTTTCAAGTTCATTTATAATATGAATCGACAATATCAGAAATAGAGTCTGAATAATCTTGGACAAACACTTCAGCAATCGGCAGATGTAGTCTGCGCCAGCGAATATCGTAGTAAAAACAATACTGGATAAATAACACCGCCTGTGTTTCACAGTTGTCTGCACCCCTCAAGTCAACTGTCAGGAAGCGCAGAAACTGGAGTTTGGGAAGAACCTAAATGCTCATTTAGAAAATATGCCAAAAGAGGAGGAGACACTTTCGGAGACCGCAGTGGTCATGTGGACGAAGACCGAGAGGAACGTATTGAAACCTCCTGTCAGATAAAGCCTACGTGTCGAGCCGGGACTCAAACCCGGAACACTCCCTTCCGCGGGCCGCGCTATTGCTGGCTGAGCTGTACGGGGACAGCTTACTGCTTGTCATCACAGCTTTATTTTTGGTAGCAGCTCTTTCCTACACTCCACAAGCTGCCGACAGAAGTGAAATTATGAGGTCAGGTCGTGATTCACGCCTGCACAGCTCAGTCGATAGCAGCATGCCCACGGAGGGAAAAATTTCGATTTAAGTCCCGACAGGTTTAATCTACTGTCGGGTTTCAAAACAGCTCTTATTCCGCTGCAGAGTGAAAGATTCGTTCTGGAATGTAGAGGGTTTTTCAAAGTATTTGTAGTGCAAGTCTATGGGGAACAATTTTTTGTCAGATACAAAACGTTCTCTGACGCCTTCCGGCAACACTAGGCATCCTTTAGTATTCGCCGGCACTGGGACGACGAGGTGCCATCGAGCTAGCAGGGTCTACTAAACAGGTGTGCTGCGTACTGCCTATCCCAGTAAACTGATAAGAGTGATTTTTAACAAGAATTACTCATGAGTGTTCTAAGTGGACAATGATATTTTTAGAAACGAATCAGGAGCTTTACGTTTGACCACTTTCGTGCGGATCAGATTCCTGGAATATAGACAACACACAAGGTGTGAGCGCGCTGTAGACTACCTACGTCCCGCCGCCTCTCGGGGGCACAACGAATACGAAAGTACACCTACGTCTTTTAAACATAGTCACATGTTCCTACAAGACTTAATATCTGTCAAAACTGGAAGGAATGTTCTTGTTGCGATGTAAACAGTTTTGCTTTCAGCGAGTAATGTGTGGTACTTGTAGATGCAGGATTCACAGAAGACGGCACAGTAAATTACCAAAGTACGTACCAGTAAGCAGAAGCAAATCCTCGAGCAATCATGGAGGCGAGGCATCAGGATTGCTTCAGTGTCAATGAATGAACAGAAATTGTGGGTAACAGATTCACAGGGCTATGGGCTTTGCCAATCAGATTAACAAATTCAGTGTATCACCGATTTCTGCACGGTGAAGTCCCAGCGGGAACGTTACCCTTGCGGAAAGACGACGACTGTAGTTTGTGCACGACTGAGCACCACCCCATTTTCAATACGAAGCACAATCCCATTTTCTACATTTAAAGGCACTGGTGTATGCTCAACACATCCACAATATGCAGACGTTACAATAGCGTGTTTCAGCGCTAAGAAAGGCTGAAGGATGTATCAGGATGATAGGTAATCATATGCTGCACTGTCTATATCGTCGATTTTTACGTAACAGACAGATGGGAATAAGTACAGAGTGGCCAATACCTCAACAGGTACCGCAAGACGAAACTTGTCTAGCTTGGAGGGGGAAACCAGATGGCGTTATGGTTGGCCCGTAGATAGTGCTGCCATAGGACAAACGGATATCAACTGCGTTTTTTTAAGTAGGAACCTCAATTTTTATTACATATTCGTGTAGTACGTAAAGAAATGTTTTAGTTGGACCACTTTTTTCGCTTTGCGATAGATGGCGCTGTAATAGTCACAAACGTATAAGTACGTGGTATCACGTAACATTCCGCCACTGCGGACGGTATTTGCTTCGTGATACATTACGCGCGTTAAAATGGACCGTTTACCGATTGCGGAAAAGGTCAATATCGTGTTGATGTATGGCTCTTATGATCAAAATGCCCAACGGGCGTGTGCTATGTATGCTGCTCGGTATCCTGGACGACATCATCCGAAGTGTCCGGACCGTTCGCCGGATAGTTACGTTATTTAAGGAAACAGGAAGCGTGCAGCGACATGTGAAACGTCAAACACGACCTGCAACAAGTGATGCTGCCCAAGTAGGTGTTTTACCTGCTGTCGCGGCTAATCCGCACATCAGTAGCAGACAAACTGCGCGAGAATCGGGAATCTCAAAAACGTCGGTGTTGAGAATGCTACATCAACATCGATTGTTCCCCTACCATATTTCTATGCACCAGGGATTGCATGGCGACGACTTTGAATGTCGTGTACAGTTCTGCCACTGAGCACAAGAGAAATTACGGGACCATGACAGATTTTTTGCACGCGTTCTATTTACCGACGAAGCGTCATTCACCAACAGTGGTAACGTAAAGCGGAATAATATGCACTATTGGGCAACGGAAAATCCACGATGGCTGCGACAAGTGGAACATCAGCGACCTTGGCGGGTTAATGTATGGTGCGGCATTATGGGAGGAAGGTTAAATGGCCCCCATTTTATCGATGGCAATCTAAATGGTGCAATGTATGCTGATTTCCTACGTAACGTTCTACCGATGTTACTACAAGAAGTTTCACTGCATGACAGAATGGCGATGTACTTCCAACATGATGGATGTCCGGCATATAGCTCGCGTGCGGTTGAAGCGGTATTGAATAGCATACTTCATGACAGGTGGATTGGTCGTCGAAGCACCATAGCATGGCCCTCACGTTCACCGGATCTGACGTCCCCGGATTTCTTTCTGTGGGGAAAGTTGAAGGATATTTGCCTTCGTGATCCATCGACAACGCCTGACAACATGCGTCAGCGCATTGTCAATCCATGTGCGAACATTACGGAAGGCGAACTAGTCGCTGTTGAGAAGAATGTCGTTACACGTATTACCAAATGCATTAAGGTTGACGGACATCATTTTGAGCATTTATTGCATTAATGTGGTATTTACAGGTAATGACGCTGTAACAGCATGCGTTCTCAGGAATGATAAGTTCACAAAGGTACATGTATCTTATTGGAACAACCGAAATAAAATGTTCAAACGTACCTACGTTCTGTATTTTAATTTAAAAAACCTTCCTGTTACCAACTGTTCGTCTAAAATTGTGAGCCGTATGTTTGTGACTATTAGAGCGTCATCTATTACAAAGCGAAAAAAGTGTTCCAACTAAAACATTCATATTTCTTTACGTACTACACGAATATGTAATAAAAATGGGGGTTCCTATTTTAAAAAACGCAGCTGATATCCGTTTGACCTACGGCAGCACCATCTAGCCGGCCAACCGTAGCGCCATCTGGTTTCCCCCTTCAAGCTAGACAAGTTTCGTTCTTTGTAGTTTTTTCGTTTGACGCTTATTTCGTGAGATATTTGGCCCGGTCACGATCAGTGGACCACCCTGTATAGAGAGAGAGCGAGAGAGAGAGAGAGAGAGAGAGAGAGAGAGAGTAACGGCCGTAAGTGCAACAGTTTGTTGACCGTTTTGCCTGCATCGAACAGTCTTCCCATATCTATCCAGGTGTGCACCTCCTTGTCCGAAGCAAAGCGACGGCCGCGGAAGGCGTTCTTAACGGCTCCAAATACACGGAAACCAGACAGGGAGAGGCCGGGACTGTATGGAGGATGTTTAAGGGCCTCACACCGAGACTTTTTCAGCGCAGTTGAAACAACCTAGGCAACATGTGGACCACACTATGCCTTAATCGAGAAACATAACACATATCAGATCGAAGGCACAGTCACAATAAAACAAAGTTGCGTCGTTGCAACTGAGTTGATGCAGTTCACCACGGTAGACCATCCCGTACAAACCGCTTCCCCTGTGTATAGCTGCTGGAACTTCCATCCACTTGAAACGTTTCACTTTAGTGTGGCCTTAGTCTTCTGCGGTTTTTACCCCCATAAGAAAATAAACCATTCGTTGATGCCTCACGGTATGCACTATCAACCCCCTCCTTTCTTTTAGTCAAGTGTTGCCATAAATCTCCTTTGTGTCCGATTCAATTCAGTTTATATTTATCAGCTGCTCAGTTACTAGATTAAGCCATCTGATCTTTTACATTCCACTGTAAATACTGTAAAAATTCTAGTAATATGCACATGAAATGTATAAAATATGACAATAAAGTATGCATCTCGTCATGTCTAACCAAAAAACAAAAATAAGCTGTTTTATAGGTCTCACGTAAAATTGTAAGCAATGACCAAAAAACAGTCCGAAGAATTCAACTTCTTGGGAAATGGCATCTCCTTCACAAACGAAAAAGATATAGCGAGAAAAATTAAAAAAAAAATCAGTTACGTTGATGAGACCACACACAGAATGTTGGATAAAAAGGTGAGAAAGAAACCCTAACAAAGTTCCACAAAACAATGACTATATCGTTCATACTTTACGGCTGAGAAACTTGACAAAAACAACTGGAAATGAACAAAGAACACAAACTGTGGAAATGAGATTTTTAATAAGAGCAGCTGTCTATAGATTATCAGATATCATAAAGAATAAACTAGGAATTAAAAGTATCGATGAACACATCAAGGAGAATAGAAATAAATGGAAAAATCATGTCACAAGAATGAATGAAAATAGAGTGCCCAAAATACTAATGAATTATCGATCAGTATGGAAAAAGACGATTACGTACAGGAAGAAACAGGTGGAGAGGTGAAATAGAATCTAACCTTAGATAATAGATGACTGAAAGAGAGGCTGTAACAGGAAAATGCCTAACATTTGAAGGAGGAGGAGGAAGAAAAAGAAGAAAACGATGAAAAAACTGTCACATGATCAAAGAGAATGACGAAGTCATTTTTAGTATGTAACTACGTGATGCATGTTTTATTAAGCATGTTTCATACCATTGTAATTGTGTTCAATGTGTATATAGCTAGAGATTATCGTCATGACGATGACTCTGAAAATGATAACATGCTGAAATCGATAATGCGGACTTTTGTAGTAATTCGGAGATATTGATATAATAATTTACTATATGAACATTTATAAGGTCGCAAGTTTCCATTTGACAATATCTCAACTGTTGTATTCAGCGATTCGGAGGTAGATGAGTGCTGCTGGGTTTTTGCCGTCCCACCATCAGCAACGCGCCGAACACACAATGACCGGCACAAAAAGCCAGGAACGCGTCTTCTTGCGCTCCACGCAATCACGCGGCGCCAATCAGTTTTTCGCGGGTCGGCATAAAGGCGCCAACACGCCTGCCACCTGAGTATTGTTCTCACTCGATGAACAGGCGCTGTCAGCCGGCTGTTACTTCTGCGGCAACCACTGCGGCGGGACTGGACGTTGAGAGGTTTACTGTGCCGCCCCGACTCTCACCTACAGCTTATAACACCTAAACGTACGTTGTGCCAAATATGACCTTAACATTCAGTAAGTGTTACCCTCTGGCAGGAATTCTGAATTGTTTGACCTAATGGACAGAGGGTATCGGACATAAATTTTGTTACTATGGCAATTAGCAGAAAGCAGAAAGACTTTAATTTTGTAAGAAATGATAGCAATAAAGCTCCCTTAAATGAAACAATAAACGGTCGCCAGCCTAATTAGACATAATAATGCGAAAACATTATTTTCAGTGGTTTAAATATACACTTGCAAAAGGTATTTTCAAAAATTCTGTCTTAGTAAAGTGCAATGAACACACACAACTACCAGGCGAAATGCATAGTGGATAGCAGTAGCTGTAAATAGCATGGCTTAGCAATCACAGAAATGTAAAAGCGACTTTACTCCTGTTAACTACAATTACCACCTCAACCATTAATTAGTTCAGCACAAAGTGTTCTCAAAGACATCACGAGATTAAGTGGCCCGGACTAACACATACAAATCACAAATGCAATAAATTAACACTGTACTAAGACATTTCATGTCCACTCTACTGTAGCAAAGGTTAACGTGGGGGCCCTTAAACTGTCCCTTCCTTTATAAGCAACTATGCACACATTTCAGAAACAATTTGCATCACATAAATGCTGAACTACAACCCAAGATTACTTAGCCCTCAATGCTTTATAATAATTTACACTAGCAATATTCTTGTTTATCTTCGGAAATAAATTCGAGTTAAGTTTTCCATAGGTTCAAGATTATGTGCCTCTTTTACTTGTTGTGAAGCAAGTAGTTTTAACTATCAACGTTTATACCCTTTAGCACTAAACTTTGGCACAATTAAAGTACTAGCAATCCAAAGCAAAATAAAGCTTTTTAACAAGTTTAAAATAATGTGCCTCTCTCTTTATCTATGAAACACATGACTTAACTAGCAACTTTTAAATACTTTGAAACTGAAACTTAGGCACATTTAAATAGAAACAAATTTGCAGTTCTTCATAAACAGGATATTCGGTCTTTAACACTTTTAGGATAGGACCCTGCTTGGTATCATATAGATGACTATTTCAAAGTTAAAACACAAATTTTGCAACACTTGAATTATTATTGCAAAAGCACACACAAGCACACTGGTTCATACTGGCGTACATATCTATTTTCCAGAGTAGGAGAAGCAGTGGCGCAATAGAGGTGGCAAGCATGCAGTGGCTATCAGGTCTCCTTCTGCCGTTTTTAACCTCTATTTAATTCTTCTTGGCGACGTATTCATCATCTTTAGAGCCTTTCCAAATGCGAGAACACCATTTTACAACCGGATCCACATCCAAGGCCATTCCGTCATAGATTTGGTTTCAGAACGCCTAACTTGGCACCTGCGGTGTTGACTACGCGACTGCTGGCCACTGACTGCCTAACGTCCTCTCTCTCTCTCTCTCTCTCTCTCTCGCTCGCTCGCTCTCTCTCTCTCTCTCTCTCTCTCTCTGCCCGCCCAAATCGACCGCCACTTCCACCTTTTCTCGCGGGCCAAGCCCCTTCTGTAGTGTAGGGGGCTTCCTACGTCTTTTCTATCTCACAATACGAGATCCCAAGTATGAACCAGTTTTCTATATACAGTTTTGTTCTCACAAACAGACATATTTAATAAAGTTTCATTATTTTAGCACACAGTTAAGTTAAAACAAAATATGCATCACAATTTTCCATTCCCCTCCAACAATTCAAAGAACGCATAAAGAATAAACACTTCATTGTTATATACACTTAATTATAGCTTTACTGTCTCAGGACTGAAGACAACAACAACAACAACAACAACCACTCATAATCGATAATAGTGTTACAAGCTCAGAGTCGAGTACGCCTGGACTTGATTTGGGTTACTGCACCAGTCTTCTGTGTAACCAGTGTATTGCGGCTAATAAACGAATCAACACCAATTAAAGTCTTCTGCGACGTGTTTCATTAGTTTCTATTGTCTTCATTTCTGAACTGCCTACCGTTCATGTTTCATGTTATTCCCACGCACATATTTTCAGAGAAAATTAATTTTATGTGTGCGGCAGCGCAGTACTGAGGTGGTCCTGTGCTCCTCGCAGATGTACGAAAGGTGCCCTCCCCACTCCCCATCATACATAAAATTGATTTTCTACAATTTTCTCTACGTAGGTTTAGCTAAGTTTATAATTTTGTGCCGGCCGGTGTGACCGAGCGGCTCTAGACGCTTCAGTCTGGAACCACGCGACCGCTACGGTCGCAGGTTCGAATCCTGCCTCGGGTATGGATGTGTGTGATGTCCTTAGGTTAGTTAGGTTTAAGCAGTTCTAAGTTCTAGGGGACTGATGACCTCAGGTCTTAAGTCTCATAGTGCTCAGAGGCATTTGAACCATTATAATTTTGTAAACAGGTTTAATAAAAATGAAGAGCAGCAAGTTTGACTATCCAGTGAGGTATTACACTAGAAATTCGTGAATTATAAGTTTAGCACAGTGATTACCAAATAAATTTAAGCCTTTCGGTGCTTTAGCGTGCGACAATGTTGCATTCGTGCTAGAATAACTACACACTTAATGCATAAGGAACGCATGCTTCCAGTGGTCTTACGACAGCAAATGCTTAGCACTGCTCCTAGTGACCGGCTGGGACGAACAAATCCAGTTATTGTGTCAATTAGTCGCAGGAGGTTTAGTCCAGAACTCCTTTTTATTTATACAGCACATCGTACCAAACAAAACTTTGGAACTGCGAAAGTACTGACTGGAGGCACAAGTAAATTACGTATTCCCCCTCCGCCCAAACTTTCCTGCTTGCCTCCTCCACCGTCACGCCTCGCTCCAGTCCTCAGTCGGCAAAAGTAGGAAGCCTTCGGTCCAACAGAATATTTGCTTCAGCACCAGTTCGCTAAGTTTTGAAATCCTACAATACTGTAGCGAAGTAGCAGCAGTAGCTCCATTGTTGACCATTGAGCTGTGTAGGCGCACTATTGGCATAAAAAGCATGATAAACATGCCGTTTCTTTATAACACTACTTGGACGAAACTAAACTGTAGAACTAACACAGTGCCAACAGCGTGCGTTTATGGTCGCGGTCCGAGGGAATGACTTCTTTTCGCAAGCAGAACACAGGAACACGAGGGGTAGGAGAAATTGCGTACTCTCCCGGTAATTGTTGAAACGCCTTCCTTTCTATTTTTTCCCAGTCAGTTTTTGAGCCCCCTACAAACTCTCGGCACAGCCCCGATACGCGGTGATATGGAACGTTCGTTGGAAGTAGTGCTCTCCTGAACGTTAGGTAACGCGCTATACAGGCAAGCGATGCGGGTGGAGGAACGGCAGGCGCTCGCTCTGGTAGGCCGACTCGGTACGCAAGGTTGGCGGAGCGTCGCGGTTTCACGCAGGCGTACGCTGTGCTCAGCGGGCGAGACTCTATTAGCAGTGTGTGTGTGTGTGTGTGTGTGTGTGTGTGTGAGAGAGAGAGAGAGAGAGAGAGAGAGAGAGACAGGCTGGAGCGCCGCCTTAGCCCTGCGTGTCCACCGACAAGTACACCACAGTTTCCTGCACCCGTCAGCAACGTTTCTGGCCCGTAACCACACTGGCGTAAACAATAACGAATGTTGATTATCACATACATTTAAAATGACACTGTGCGGGTTCCAAGTGGCTGCCGTCGTCTTCCGAACACAGTGCCTCCATATCGTTTCGACATGCAGGTCTCCTCCCCCTAACGGAAGCACACGCGCACCGCGCTCCAGGCGTATGCGAAGTACAAGGTCTCGCAACGCGCCGTAATTGCACCATTGTCGCAACTGTTAATCGGCAGGCTCACACACAGCCATTACGGAGTGGCCGTCCTCCGTTGCTTCAGCTTTTTAACGCTTTACGACGCAATTCTCAAAGAAATTTAAAAAATTGCGTTTGAATAGTAGAGAATTTCCTTTGTATCCGTGAGGTAGGTGGTTTAAATCTCGCTGAAAGCAAGTTTCTATTTTAAATCTATAATTAACAAATGGAATGACAACTAATAAATTTCGAATCATAACTTTTTATAAAGGTAACATATTTTTGATTTTAATTACTAATAGCGTGAAAACGCTAGTATTCGCAAGAAATTGAAATGTGGTGCAAATATACTAAACATCATTTACAAAACCAGATAGTTTCTATGTTTGTAGAATTAAATAATGTTATTGATGAAGATAATTTTCTAACCCCCTGGCAGATTAAATCTGTGTGCCGAAATGAGACTCGAACTCGGGACCTGTACCTTTAAAATTTCATGTCAGAGCACACTGCGCTGCAGAGTGAAAATTTCACTCTCAAAATATTCTCTAGACTGTGGCAAACTCGTGTCTCCGCAATATCCTTTCTTCCAGGAGTACCGTCTTGCAAGTTTCGCAGGAGAGCTTCCGTGCAGTTTCGAAAGTTGGAGGCGAGGTACTGGCAGAAGTAAGTCTGTGAGGAGGGGTCGTGTGTCGTGCTTGAATGCCTCAGATGGTAAGAGAACTTTCCAACGAAAGGCAAAGGTCCCGAGTTCGAGTCTCGGTCCGGCACACGGTTTTAATCTGCCAGGAAGTTTAGTGTCAACGTACTCTCCGCTGCAGAGTGAAAATTTCACTCTGGAAACACAATTTTCATTTACCTTCAAGGAATTTCGCTTTTCTGTTCCAAATTTTATATTATACGGCCAGTATGAAAAGGATAGACGGGCCTTACACGTGTTCCGAGTCCTGCCGGCAGAGAGCACGAGCAAGGATCCATCTGTTGTCGTGGGACAACACGCGATCCGCTTGTCGCTAATTCCTCCAGCCGCTATTGCCAGTACACGGAACTTGATGATGCCGCTGCTTCTTTATTCGAGCAGCTCTTCATCTAGCGTCACGTGGCTGAGTAGAGCTCGCTATCTCAGGAGAAATCTGAGAAGGTACCAGCAATCGAACCCGGGCGGTACTAGCCATTTCGATATGCAGGTATTTAATAGTAAATGTTACATTTTGTTGAGAAATTGTGATTCAATATTTGTCAACTGGCATTTCCATTTCAAAAAATGGTTCAAATGACTGTGAGCACTATGGGACTTAACATCAGAGGTCATCAGTCCCCTAGAACTTAGGACTACTTAAACCTAACTAACCTAAGGACATCACACACATCCGTGCCCGAGGCAGGATTCGAACCTGCGACCGTAGCGGTCGCGCGGTTTCAGACTGTAGCGCCTAGAACCGCTTGGCCACTCCGGCCGGCCATTTCCATTTGTTAATCTTCATGGAAATTAAATAAGTATAAGTAATATAAGTTTTAACAACGGTATTTGAACCACCGACTTCACGTATACGAACATTTTACGCTACGCACTCAGTTACCAATGACTACAAGAGTTGGAGAAAGTACGGAAACATGGCGAGAAATGCATACCTGAACATAAATGCAAATACTAGGCAAGCCTGCAGGTTGCGCTGCTGTATTTGGCCACGAACGGCAACTGTGAAACGTCCTCGACACGTTGCAAGTATCAGAACACTGTTGTGTGCAGTAGTGAACGCACTACGGCGGAGCGAAGTGAAACTGAACGTGGGAAAATTATTGGTGCCCGTACGGTGGGTGCTTCCGTTACCGAGGGAGCCGAGGTGTTGGTATGTTAAGGAGCACCGATCGAAGATTTATACCGCATAAGGGAAAGCGGGAGAACACTGTCATGTAATACACAACGATCACGGAAGTGATCGTAACAGACGGCCATTGAAGAGAACCGCGACGAGAAATAAACAAGAGGACAGAAGAAAAAGTCACTGCAGCAATAAATGGCACACTCGCCAACGCTGTCAGCAACCGAAGCCGTGAAACCTGGACTATGGCGGAATGGAAGAAAGTCCTTTGGTGGGATGAGTCTTGCGGCACACTGTTTCCAACTTGTTAGCAAGCTTACATCTCGAGAGTGAAGTACGGTGGGGATTCGGGCAGCCATACCGTGGTATCCCGTGAGCGCCACGGTTACTCTGCAGGGGCGCATTACCGGCAAGGAACGAGCTAGTGACGTCCAGTGTATGAGACTGCGTGCTGGGACGGCGGGCGGCCTGTCCACACAGCTCGTGTCGGCCAGGACCGGCTCCGTGGGCACCAGGCACCAAGATCAACTGGTGCGTCTCCACTGCCCACCTGTCGCCATTATTACGCCTTCCGGGTCTGTTTTGGAGAGAAGGGCGAGAGATCGCTACCCACCTCCATTATCGTGGCATGAACCCGCCACTACTTTGCGCTACCAGTGTTATCAAATTCTCTAGGGAACCATGCAGGACCAGTAGTTATCCATTACGAGACGACTGGAAGCTGTTTTGAATGCTAACGGTTTTCCTGTGTCATATTAGACGTGATACTGTGTTGCGCTTTTCTTGCTTCCACATAATTATCTAAACACTGTACGTTAGTACACTAGAAATGTTTTGTACATAACAATTCCCGACAAACTCTCAAGTTCCGAAAGCAATTTTTTCGATTTTGTTTAGAACTGCGTCGTACCGCTTAAGGGAACTGACGCCAGAACACTGTGTCAAGAAGAAAATCTAAGATGGCAAAGAGGCTGAGAGATCTCCTCGTCAGAGCACGCTTTCTGCTGACGTCCCAGGAAATCGTTTTCGCTAACAATAACTTACCATGAAAGTCTCTTCGGGTTTGCTGTCGGATCCTATAATCAACTTGATTCAATATTTCGGTAATCCAACAGTTCGCCATCTTCAGCCGAACGCTGCTGCGTCCCGCTGAAAATTGATACCATGGCGGCAGATCGTCATCCTGTCTAAGTGTCCGTGCTGTACACGGCGCATGCCCTGCCCATCACTGTTGCTGCCCTCAAAGAATGGGAAGGTGGCACCGAACACCGACGGCAACGATATATCGCACTTAAAACACTATTCTCACACTCGAACAGAAGAACTTTCTATTTTGATGCGGCTTAGAACAGAGGTCGACGTCCTGCTAAGAGGAAAGCCATTGGCTCTATTAATCAAGTTGTCTTCCAACCTAACTTCAATTGTGTCTTTATAAACACTGTCCCAAAAACAGGAAGTACGGGGAACTATCACCGTCTCGTCAAATTTCATCCCGTGTCCCTCGTTTAAACAATGTTCTGCTACAGCCGATTATTACGACTGTCGTAGCCTCGTACGACGGCGATCTTCCACGCACTGGTCCTGAACTGTGCGAATTGAACGGCCGATGTAAGACTTCCCACACTGAGACGGAATTTTATATACGCCAAACTTACTAAGCCCCAAATCATCTTTAACCGAGCCAAATAGTGCCCTAATGTTGTAAGGCGCACGGAACACACTCTTAATGTTAAAAATCCTTTAAATTTTTACAACCTTAAACGGGGTGTGCTCCCTGCCGCCGTCGGATAAGCAGCTGCCAGCAGCAAGTCGTATACTCTTAGCTCACTTATTTGTTACATAGTTTAATTCTTAATTTCTTTGCGTGTTTTTGGGTACTTGCATCGTTTAATTCATAAATTTCGGACGTATTATAGTATTTGAGAGTTGTAGCATCGCGCTTTAGTGTTTATTTCGTAGATTCTTACTTAAATTGCGTGTGAGTTTCTTACAGGAGGTGTAATTTCGAGTTTTAGTTATTGTAATCGTAAATTCAGACAGATTGTAACGCAGTCGTTAGGCATTTGTACAGGTTAGTTAATACATTCTCTGCGTCTTTCCCTTGCGTTATCTAGGCACGGACTCGTGTTTCAGTAACTGTTGTTCAACATCGATTAGAATGGACAGGGACTGTGATTGCTGTGATCGGATGAGGGCTGAGTTGGCATCCCTTCGTTCACAGCTGCAAGCGGCGCTGACTTCGGTCACGCAGCTTGAGGCTGTTGCCAATGGGCACCAATGTGGGGAGCCGGACTTGAGTATCACGGGGATGTCAACCTCGTCCCGTCTGTCCCCAGATCGGTCTGCTGCTGTAGTTGCTCCGGTTGCTGCCCGCAGTGGGGCTGAGCCCTCGCCTCTGGTTGATTGGGAGGTCGTTCCAAGGCGTGGCAGGCAGCGAAAGACGTCCCCAGAGGCTGATCAGAAAGCCTCCCCGGTGCGTCTGACAAACGGGTTTCAGGCACTGTCTCTGGCTGAGCCAGATGCCGCTGAGCCAGATGCAACCCTGTTTCAGAGGATGATTCTCAGCCTTCAAGGTCCGGGCAATCGCAGAGGGTGGGCTTATTGGTAGTTGGGAGCTCCAATGTTAGGCGCATAATGGGGCCCCTTAGGGATATGACGGCTAAGGAGGGGAAGAAATCAAGTGTGCACTCCGTGTGCATTCCGTGTGGAGTCATTCCTGATGTGGAAAGGGTCCTTCCGGATGCCATGAGGAGCACAGGGTGCAGCCAGCTGCAGGTGGTGGCACATGTCGGCACTAATGACGTGTGTCGCTTTGGATCTGAGGAAATTCTCTCTGGATTCCAGCGGCTATCTGATTTGGTCAAGGCTGCCGGTCTTGTTTACCAGATGAAGGCAGAGCTCACCATCTGCAGCATCGTTGACAGAACCGAATGCGGACCTTTGGTGCAGACCCGGGTGGAGGGTCTGAATCAGAGGCTCAGGCGGTTTTGCGACCGTGTTGGCTGCAGATTCCTTGACTTGCGCCATAGGGTGGTGGGGTTTCGGGTTCCGCTGAATAGGTCTTTTTTTTTGTCATAAGTCTACTGACTGGTTTGATGCTGCCCGCCACGAATTCCTTTCCTGTGCTAACCTCTTCATCTCAGAGTAGCACTTGCAACCTACGTCCTCAATTACTTGCTTGACGTATTCCAATCTCTGTCTTCCTCTACAGTTTTTGCCCTCTACAGCTCCCTCTAGTACCATGGAAGTCATTCCCTCATGTCTTAGCAGATGTCCTACCATCCTGTCCCTTCTCCTTATCAGTGTTTTCCACATATTCCTTTCCTCTCCGATTCTGCGTAGAACCTCCTCATTCCTTAACTTATCCGTCCACCTATTTTTCAACATTCGTCTATAGCACCACATCTCAAATGCTTCGATTCTCTTCTGTTCCGGTTTTCCCACAGTCCATGTTTCACTACCATACAATGCTGTACTCCAGACGTACATCCTCAGAAATTTCTTCCTCAAATTAAGGCCGGTATTTGATATTAGTAGACTTCTCTTGGCCAGAAATGCCTTTTTTGCCATAGCGAGTCTGCTTTTGATTTCCTCCTTGCTCCGTCCGTCATTGGTTATTTTACTGCCTAGGTAGCAGAATTCCTTAACTTCATTGACTTCGCGAACGTCAATCCTGATGTTAAGTTTCTCGCTGTTCTCATTTCTACTACTTCTCATTACCTTCGTCTTTCTCCGATTTACTCTCAAACCATACTGTGTACTCATTAGACTGTTCGTTCCGTTCAGCAGATCATTTAATTCTTCTTCACTTTCACTCAGGATAGCAATGTCATCAGCGAATCGTATCATTGATATCCTTTCACCTTGTATTTTAATTCCACTCGTGAACCTTTCTTTTATTTCCATCATTGCTTCCTCGATGTACAGATTGAAGAGTAGGGGCGAAAGGCTACAAGCCTTGTCTCACACCCTTCTTAATACGAGCACTTCGTTCTTGATCGTCCACTCTTATTATTCCCTCTTGGATGTTGTACATATTGTATAGGACCCGTCTCTCCCTCTAGCTTACCCCTACGTTTTTCAGAATCTCGAACAGCTTGCACCATTTTATATTGTCGAACGCTTTTTCCAGGTCGACAAATCCTATGAAAGTGTCCTGATTTTTCTTTAGCCTTGCTCCCATTAGTAGCCGTAACGTCAGAATTGCCTCTCTCGTGCCTTTACTTTTCCTAAAACCAAACTGATCGTCACCTAGCGCATTCTCAATTTTCTTTTCCATTCTTCTGTATATTATTCTTGTAAGCAGCTTCGATGCATGAGCTGTTAAGCTGATTGTGCGATAATTCTCGCACTTGTCAGCTCTTGCCGTCTTAGGAATTGTGTGGATGATGCTTTTCCGAAAGTCAGATGGTATATCGCCAGACTCATATATTCTACACACAAACGTGAATAGTCGTTTTGTTGCCACTTCCCCCAATGATTTTAGGAGTTCTGATGGAATGTTATCTATCCCTTCTGCCTTATTTGACCGTAAGTCCTCCAAAGCTCTTTTAAATTCCGATTCTAATACTGGATCTCCTATCTCTTCTAAATCGACTCCTGTTTCTTCTTCTATCACATCAGACAAATCTTCACCCTCATAGAGGCTTTCAGTGTATTCTTTCCACCTATCTGCTCTCTCCTCTGCATTTAACAGTGGAATTCCCGTTGCACTCTTAATGTTACCACCGTTGCTTTTAATGTCACCAAAGGTTGTTTTGACTTTCCTGTATGCTGAGTGTGTCCTTCCGACAATCATATCTTTTTCGATGTCTTCACATTTTTCCTGCAGCCATTTCGTCTTAGCTTCCCTGCACTTCCTATTTATTTCATTCCTCAGCGACTTGTATTTCTGTATTCCTGATTTTCCCGGAACATGTTTGTACTTCCTCCTTTCCTCAATCAACTGAAGTATTTCTTCTGTTACCCATGGTTTCTTCGCAGCTACTTTCTTTGTACCTATGTTTTCCTTCCCAACTTCTGTGATGACCCGTTTTAGAGATGCCCATTCCTCTTCAACTGTACTGCCTACTGCGCTATTCCTTATTGCTGTATCTATAGCGTTAGAGAACTTCAAACTTATCTCGTCATTCCTTAGTACTTCCGTATCCCACTTCTTTGCGTATTGATTCTTCCTGACTAATGTCTTGAACTTCAGCCTACTCTTCATCACTACTATATTGTGATCTGAGTCTATATCTGCTCCTGGGTACGCCTTACAATCCAGTATCTGATTTCGGAATCTGTGTCTGACCATGATGTAATCTAATTGAAATCTTCCCGTATCTCCCGGCCTTTTCCAAGTATACCTCCTCCTCTTGTGATTCTTGAACAGGGTATTCGCTATTACTAGCTGAAACTTGTTACAGAACTCAATTAGTCTTTCTCCTCTTTCATTCCTTGTCCCAAGCCCATATTCTCCTGTAACCTTTTCTTCTACTCCTTCCCCTACAGCTGCATTCCAGTCCCTCATGACTATTAGATTTTCGTCCCCATTTACATACTGCAGTACCCTTTCAATATCCTCATACACTTTCTCTGTCTGTTCATCTTCAGCTTGCGACGTCGGAATGTATACCTGAACTATCGTTGTCGGTGTTGGTCTGCTGTCGATTCTGATTAGAACAACCCGGTCACTCAATGACTGAATAGGTCAAGAATTCGTTACACTCAGCTGGCGGCTACACGGGTAGCGGAGGCTGTGTGGCGTGAACTGGGCGGTTTTTTTAGGTTAGAAGGCCTCGGGAAAGTACGGGGTGGGTTGCAATCTCAAAGGGTGCATGGCAAATACAGGACGTTCTTGGATCAAGCAACAATCGGAATTGTAGTTGTAAATTGTTGTAGTTGTGCTGGGAAAGTCCGTGAGCTTCAAGCGCTAATAGAAAGCACAGAAGCTGAAATCGTTATAGGTACAGAAAGCTGGCTACAGCCTGAAATAAGCTCTGCAGAAATTTTTACGAAATCTCAGACGGTGTTCAGGAAAGATAGATTAGGCAGAATTGGTGGTGGTACTCTCTATTCAGTGTTCCCGTCTGACAGTTTACCAGATTTGTAAAACTAATACATGGACAAGTCCCCCACGACCTCATGGAAAACCCACTGAAAACTACGCGCAGTGACAGCTTTCACTAAGGCCACGTTATGCCCGGGTTTGGAGAAAATCCCTCAGACTGCCGACAAAGGGAATAAGTCAGTCACCCGTAGTTCGGACCGTTTTCCGATAATCCAAGCTTTGGCTCCCCTTTTCTCAATGACTCACAACTGCAGACGTACAAAATTACTCTCCGCATTGACATCCGTATCGAATAACGACTCTCCCAACAGTCAGTCCCTACCAGCTAGGAAAAAGTAAGTTACGGTGCAGCCATCATTCAGTCTCGAGACTTTCTTTTGCAGCATTCGTTGTAGTTGCCACAATTCATTTTACTATTCATACCTTCTAGTACAGATGTAATGAGTCTTGCCATCTATGTTTTACTTATTTTTGGCACAAACTTTTAGGTCAAAGATGCACTTCTGAAAGGTATTAGGCCTTTTCGAATGGAATATTTTATTTTACATCACACCTGAGTCAACCTGGAGTAGATCATCTGAATTATTAAGATTCTTGGAAGATACTACCACGACAGAACTGTTCCCGTACATACGCAGGGTTCTGAGACGGGCGAAATACCACCTGATTTCAAGGAAAAATGGAATAATACCGAAGGAGACAAGTACTGGCTAGGGCATTAACAAATCATCTGTCATGGTTGCAGAGTACCCACACGAATTAACTTCAGGACGATGGAAAGACTGGTACAAGCTGATCAGGCAGAAGAAAGTTAGGGTTCACAACAAACTTAGCAACTCGCGAAATAATACTGATCTTATCTTAGAAGATAGGTTCACTAACAGCACACCCACATTTATTAGATAGATTTTGGAAAAGGTTTCGATAACGTTGACTTAAACACTCCACTTCAAATCGTAAATGTTTGGAGATAAAACACGGGGAGCGAAAGGTTTACGTTCAAATTGTACGCTGCAGCTATAGGAGTCAAAAGACCATGAAAGGGATTATTGTGCACTGAATACTGTCTTTGAAAAAATGAAAGGTAATGCTTTATAAGGTAAAGGGTATCGGCCACCACTGGCCACCACCAGAACAATTGGAAGCAACACCAGCTGGTCAGCAAGCAAAGCTTTGCTGCAGGAGTTTCACAAAGCATTACCTGGTGACCATCTGATTCTGGTGGTCGATACCGGTTTCGGTTAACAATAAACATGTGAATAACTATCTCCACTATAAACTGTCATGTTTCGAAGAAGAAAGTGAAAGGAGAAGAAATAAACCTTGAAGGTTTCTCTAAGACATTCAACTTCCGTCAGAGAAAGCAAGCGGCTTGCAAGATCAGTTGAACGGAATGGACAATGTACTGAAAAGAGATTACAAGGTGAACAACAACACGTGCGATGGATTGTAGTAGAATCCAGTCAGGCGATACTGATGGATTTAGATTAGGAAATGAGACGCTGAAAGTAGTAGATGGGTTTTGCTACCTGTAACTGGTTAGCAAAACAACTGAAACTAAGGGAAGCAAAGACGACGTAAAATGCTGACTGAGAATAGCAATACAAACATTTCGGAAAGAGACACATTTGTTGATATCGAGTTAACTTGCGACACAAAATCGTGCGGGATGACTGCGACCGTTATACAGTACAAACTGTGAGCACGTATTACACCACTGCCTTATTAGGTCGCTACAGTCGACAACCCCACTTCGTAAAAATTACACTCGCTGACGCGTTCCGGGAACAGCTCGTCATCAGACCATCTAAACTGAGAATGTTTTCAATACACTCCTGGAAATTGAAATAAGAACACCGTGAATTCATTGTCCCAGGAAGGGGAAACTTTATTGACACATTCCTGGGGTCAGATACATCACATGATCACACTGACAGAACCACAGGCACATAGACACAGGCAACAGAGCATGCACAATGTCGGCACTAGTACAGTGTATATCCACCTTTCGCAGCAATGCAGGCTGCTATTCTCCCATGGAGACGATCGTAGAGATGCTGGATGTAGTCTTGTGGAACGGCTTGCCATGCCATTTCCACCTGGCGCCTCAGTTGGACCAGCGTTCGTGCTGGACGTGCAGACCGCGTGAGACGACGCTTCATCCAGTCCCAAACATGCTCAATGGGGGACAGATCCGGAGATCTTGCTGGCCAGGGTAGTTGACTTACACCTTCTAGAGCACGTTGGGTGGCACGGGATACATGCGGACGTGCATTGTCCTGTTGGAACAGCAAGTTCCCTTGCCGGTCTAGGAATGGTAGAACGATGGGTTCGATGACGGTTTGGATGTACCGTGCACTATTCACTGTCCCCTCGACGATCACCAGTGGTGTACGGCCAGTGTAGGAGATCGCTCCCCACACCATGATGCCGGGTGTTGGCCCTGTGTGCCTCGGTCGTATGCAGTCCTGATTGTGGCGCTCACCTGCACGGCGCCAAACACGCATACGACCATCATTGGCACCAAGGCAGAAGCGACTCTCATCGCTGAAGACGACACGTCTCCATTCGTCGCTCCATTCACGCCTGTCGCGACACCACTGGAGGCGGGCTGCTCGATGTTGGGGTGTGAGTGGAAGACGGCCTAACGGTGTGCGGGACCGTAGCCCAGCTTCATGGAGACGGTTGCGAAGGGTCCTCGCCGATACCCCAGGAGCAACAGTGTCCCTAATTTGCTGGGAAGTGGCGGTGCGGTCCCCTACGGCACTGCGTAGGATCCTACGGTCTTGGCGTGCATCCGTGCGTCGCTGCGGTCCGGTCCCAGGTCGACGGGCACGTGCACCTTCCGCCGACCACTGGCGACAACATCGATGTACTGTGGAGACCTCACGCCCCACGTGTTGAGCAATTCGGCGGTACGTCCACCCGGCCTCCCGCATGCCCACTATACGCCCTCGCTCAAAGTCCGTCAACTGCACATACGGTTCACGTCCACGCTGTCGCGGCATGCTACCAGTGTTAAAGACTGCGATGGAGCTCCGTATGCCACGGCAAACTGGCTGACACTGACGGCGGCGGTGCACAAATGCTGCGCAGCTAGCGCCATTCGACGGCCAACACCGCGGTTCCTGGTGTGTCCGCTTTGCCGTGCGTGTGATCATTGCTTGTACAGCCCTCTCGCAGTGTCCGGAGCAAGTATGGTGGGTCTGACACACCGGTGTCAATGTGTTCTTTTTTCCATTTCCAGGAGTGTATTTTTACTCTCAATGCCAGGTATACGTTGCGCTTGCACTTTCATGGGAGTTCCGTGTCATTGGGCAGATGTTCTCAGGGCAGCAAATATAATTTTTAACAACTACTTATCTGTTTCCAGAATGATACTGCCAGAAGTAAAGCTGTGAGGACGGGGCGTGGGTCGTGCTTGGGTAGCTCAGTTGGTAGACCACCTGCCCGTGAAAGGCAAAAGTCCCGAGTTCGAGTCTCGGTCCGACAGACAGTTTTAATCTGCCAGGAAGGGGAAACTTTATTGACACATTCCTGGGGTCAGATACATCACATGATCACACTGACAGAACCACAGGCACATAGACACAGGCAACAGAGCATGCACAATGTCGGCACTGGTACAGTGTATATCCACCTTTCGCAGCAATGCAGGCTGCTATTCTCCCATGGAGACGATCGTAGAGATGCTGGATGTAGTCCTGTGGAACGGCTTGCCATGCCATTTCCACCTGGCGCCTCAGTTGGACCAGCGTTCGTGCTGGACGTGCAGACCGCGTGAGACGACGCTTCATCCAGTCCCAAACATGCTCAATGGGGGACAGATCCGGAGATCTTGCTGGCCAGGGTAGTTGACTTACACCTTCTAGAGCACGTTGGGTGGCACGGGATACATGCGGACGTGCATTGTCCTGTTGGAACAGCAAGTTCCCTTGCCCTGTTGTTTTGAGGGACCTAATGAAGTAGTGATAGAGGCCGTGCTCATTGTCAATATAGAATACAACATCTAAATGTTGAAAATATTTTGTGGAAGTATTGTTCGGAGTGTATCCTTATGCGGTCGTGAAGTGTAGATAATAAACTGATCGACATGAAGAGAACAGAAGCCTCTGCAATGTGGTGCTAAAGGAAGGAAGGAAGGAAGATCAGGGTTTAACGTCCCGTCGACATCGGGGCACAAGCTCGAAATGTTTCAAAGATGGGGAAGGAAATCAGCCGTGCCCTTTCAAAGGAACCATCCTGGCATGTGCCTGGAGCGGTTTTGGGAAATCGCGGAAAACCTGAATATGGGGATTTGAACCGTCGTCCTTCCGAATGCGAGTCCACCGTGCTAAATGCCGCCCCACATAGCTCGGTGATGCTACAGGAGAATGCTGAAGATAAAAGGGTAGATCGAACAGCTATTGAAAAGGCGCTGAGTTGAACTGAGGAGAAAAGAGTCTTATGCCACAACTTAAAGCTAGGCTCAAAGGACACATCTTGGAGACATCAAGGAATAGTCAGATTGGTAAAAGAGGTAAAAACTGTACACTACAGTAAGCAGATTTAAATGGCCATAGATTGCAGTCGTTGCGGAGAGGTGAATAGACTTGCATAGAATCGTCTAGAATAGAGAGCTGCATGAAAACAGACTTGGATGGAAGTCCACAACGACAGTAAAAAAAGTCAGGGTTTGGTATTTGCGGTGATTACTGTTACTTCCTTTCTGGTTTAAAAGAATTCCATGTCCGCAGTAGTCTGTCGATATGGGTCCCACCTAACACGTCGTAATTTGCTTCTGAGCATGTTAATGTTTGTCGACACCTCTACTACTGGGCAAAACTCCGTTTTGTCAGCTTTGGCGGCTTTCCATAATGCGACAACAGAAGATAAACAGCGATAATTTTTGGATTTTGAAGTTGTTCTTCAATAGTGGATCTATACTTAGGTGAAGGAGGAGTCTGTACACATCACTATCATATTTAAATGGTGAAGAGGATTTGGACGTGTTACGCCAGAAAGATGTTAGAGGTAAGGGTGGCGAGTTTGTGTTGAGCACAGGGAGCGCAGGGCCACGGCGCCTGCGCGCTGTGCAGCTGCCGGCAGGAGAACGCACCGCACCGCACTGCTGCCTGCTCTGCAAGAGCGCCTCCCCACAAGTGAGACGCTTTACTGTGTGGCTGCCTGTGATCAGCTGCTCTGATGCAGCCCTCCACTCTGTTCTATCCTGTTCAAACCTCTTCGCCTCTGCAAAGCTACTGAAACCTATAGCTATTTGAAACTTCTTGCCGTATTTGAGCCTTGAACTCACTCAACAATTTTTACCCCCCAAACTTTCCTCCATTAACAAACTGATGATGCCTTGGTGCCTCAGGATGTATCTTATCAAACCGATCCCTTCTTTTATTACGAAATTTAACTTATACCAAAGTCGATCCACTACTTTCTCACTAATTCTTCTGTGCAGCCGTTTAATCTTCTGCACTCTTCTGTAACGCCGCATTTCAAAACCTTCATTTTGTTCTTGTCTGAACTGCTTATTATCTATGTTTCACTTTCCGTATAAGACCACACTCCAGATACACGCCTTCAGAAAATACTTCCTAATATGTAAATTTAAACTCAATGTAAACAAGTGAGATACGCTTTTCTTGCTATTTCCAGTCTGCAGTTATATCCTCTCTACTTCTGCCAGCATCAGTTGTTTTCCCCTGCCCAAATTACATTACCCGTGTTTAATTTTTGTTGATATTTATCTTCTAAACTCTTCAAATCACTACCCATTCCGTTCGTCTAATGTTTCCAAGTCCTTTGCCGTCTCTGACAGCATTACAATTTCAGCGGCTAACTTTGATGTTTTTAATTCTTCTCTGTAAACTTTAATCCCCTTTAAAAAAAATTCCTCGGTTATCTTTACTGTTTGTTCAATGTGGAGTCTGAATTATATCGGGAAGGGATTACGATCCTGTCTGATTATAAGCGTTCATATTTTTACGTATTTAAATTTGCAGATTTATCGTCTGACTTCCACACAATAAACTAGCATTAAAACCGAGGAGTGTCGAGTGTGGTTAGGGATTGTATAAATTACTAGCTACGTCTAGCACAGGGCATCTTGCAGCTGGTTGCGAGAGGGCCTGCCTGCGTGGCTAGAATCGCAGCCTGACCACCTGCAGCACCCCAGTCGGGAAGACGCTCACCTCCACAGGCTGACAGCGCTTTCCGCCGACAAATCCGTAGCAAGTTGAGTGTGGCAGGGCAGAAAGGAAAAAGACCCTCCACTAACAAATAACAGAAAGGCTGAGTTTCCTTAGCCATAGTCTGCAGACCTGTGTTTACCCCTGAAATGCTGACTGAACTACTGATAATGCTGAATGCACACTACACATTTGTATCGTGGGAATTAAGACGTTATCGAAGTAAAGAGTTTGCTAATATTATCGTTCCTACATCAACTGCATGACAGCTTCACTTTTCAGAAGATCGGACGAATGAAATGCTGAGTTTCTCTGACGTGTATAAATTGTTTTTATATCAAAACATTGTAAACGTTTTACTGTCACTGATACTAAAAACGTAGGTACGTCTGGAGACCCATTACAGAGCAGACTAGCACGGGAGAACAGAGCCTTCCTCGTCAAAAGGACTCGTATACCATCAAACATAGACATTAAACCGAGAAAAACGTTCTGAAACTGTACGCCTGAAGGCAGTATTGTGTGAAGGAGACTCATGGACTATGGGAAAGCCGGAAAAGAACAGCATCGGAGACAGTGGTTAGTAGCGTTACAGGAGAACGCTGAAAACTTAAGTTCACTGCTAATATAATAATAAAGGTCCTTCGCAAAAGCAGGGAGCATATACATAACAGGAAAACACTAGCTAGAAGGAGTTGCAGGAAGATACTGCATGTGTCAACATGTCGTGTATAACTGAAAGAGTAGAATAAGGTAAAAACTGTAGGGATATACGCAGTTTAGAATATATACAAGAAATAATTGAGCAGGTTGGATGCAAGTGCTACTCTGAGATCGAGAGGTCGTCGTAAGAGAGGAATTCGTGGCGGACCGCATCAGCCCCCCTCCCCCACCCCACTATCCCCCCCCCCAAAAAAAGTGTCCTTCGTTTCTTACAACCGGAAACTCGGTCCCACACGCCCGGTTACTAAGGATTTACAGAAAATGAAACACAGTGCAATTTAGAATTTTCCACACATGCTATCCATTGTCAGTGGTGCAAATCACACAAACAATAAATTCCAGAATAAAATATCCTACGACTAGTGGACCGTGCAGATAGGACTAATAGTATTAGAGACTGTACCGCATCCTTAGGCCTCTTATTCGCATCAGCGAGTCATTTATTTGCATAGTCGAATATTAACAGTTTGTAAGTTATTTTAACCCGTTCGGTTATAATGGAGCTGTGACGGTAGCATTGCCCCTGGCCTTATTTTTTATCAGCAAACGTCGGACCCAGTAATTTTCATGTCATTGACTAAGAACATAGCCCGAGTAATTGTAAATCTTAGTAAACTTAATAAAACAATTATGACAGCCCTCCGGAACTGTTCACCACCTAAATAATGTTGTGCAGCACCAGTAGGTCGTTGCATTTCAATTTCGTAAGTAATATTCGAAAGCAACGGAAAAGAAAATTGAGCATCTGCTAGATGAGTTTAACTTTGACTTTAGAAAAAACAGAGGCAGCAGTGAGCCATCTCTGAAGCTACGCTTTAGAATGAAAGCAAGAATTATAAAAAAACGTTCGACAATGTAAAATGGCGCATCATGATCGAAATTCTCAGAGAAATAGGTATAATCTATATGGAAAGACGGGTTATATACACACATCAAAAAAATTTTTACATCACCCCGGTTCCCAGAACTCTGGAAGATAGACGTTGACTGTGAACATTGTATCACAGACACAGTCCCTTTGACTGTTCAGAAATGTCACTAAACCCGCCTACAGATGTAAACAACCATGCATGAGCAGCGCCTATTTGACGGAGGGGCTCCGACAGCCGATCAGTTCCAGTCATTCCACCAGGAAGAAGGTATACGGCTCGAGTTGTCTTTAGTTCAACTACGCCTAGATGGTCAACGCCGCGGTTCGATCGCGTCCGCATTGTTACTTTGTGCCAGGAAGGACTCTCAACAAGGGAAGTGTCCAGGCGTTTCTGAGTGAACCAAAGCGATGTTGTTCGGACATGGAGGAGATACAGAGAGACAGGAACTGTCGACGACATGCCTCGCTCAGGCCGCCCATTGGCCACTACTGCAGTTGGATGACCGCTACCTAAGGACTATGGCTCGGAGGAACCCTGACAACAACGCCACCATGTTGAATAATGCTTTTCGTGCAGCCACAGGACGTCGTGTTACGACTCAAACCGTGCGCGATAGGCTGCACGATGCACAACTTCACTCTCAATGTCCATGGCGGAGTCCATCTTTGCAACCACGACACCATGCATCGCGGTACAGATGGGCCCAACAACATGCCGAAAGTACCGCTCAGGGTTCGCATCACGTTCTTTTCACCGATGAGTGTTGCGTATGCCTTCAACCAGACAATCGTCGGAGACGTGTTTGGAGGCAACCCGGTCAGGCTGAACACCTTAGACACACAGTCCAACGAGTGCAGGAAGGTGGAGGTTCCCTGCTGTTAAGGGGAGCCATGACGTGGGGCCGACGTACGCTGCTGGTGGTCATGGAGGGCGCCGTAACGGCTGTACGATACGTGAATGCCATCCTCCGACCGATAGTGCAACCACATCGGCAGCCTCTTGGCAAAGCTCTCGTCTTCATGGACGACAATTCGCGTCCCCATCGTGCACATCTTCTGACTGACTTCCTTCAGGATAACGAAATCGCTCGACTAGAGTGGCCAGCATGTTCTCCAGACGTGAACCCTATCGAACATGCTTGGAATAGATTGAAAATGACTGTTTATGGACGACGTGAGCCGCCAATCACTTTGAGGGATCGTCGGATCGCCGTGGGACAATCTGGACAAACACTTCCACGATGAAGTTGTGGATAGTATCCCACAACGAATACAGGCATGCATCAGTGTAAGAGGATGTGCTACTGGGTATTAGAGGTACCAGTGTGTACAGCAATGTGGATCACGACCTCTGAAGGTCTCGGTGTATGGTGGTACAACATGCAATGTGTGGTTTTCATGAGCAATAAAAAGGGCAGAAATGATGTTTATGTTGATCTCTATTCCAATTTTCTGTACAGGATCCTGAACTCTCGGAATCGAGGTGATGCCAAACTTTTTTTGATGTGTGTACTATGGTTACAAGAAATAAGAGTGAAAAAATAAGAATGGTAGGCCAACAACAAAGTGTTTGGATTATAAAACGTATATAGACAGCGATGCAGTTTTTTGTCACTACTTTTCAAACTGTATATCGAAGAATCAATAACGGAGATAAAGAAATATTCAGAAGTGAGATTAAAATTCAGGGTTAAAAGACATCAATGGTAAGATTCGTAGACATCAGTGTTATCCTTAGTGAAAATGAGAAAGAATTACAAGACCTGTTGAATAGAAAGAACAGTCTAATGTGCACACACTATCTACTGAGGATAAACCGAAGAAAGTTGAAAGTAATGAGGAGAAGCAGTTACGAGTGTACCGGTAAACTTTCCAACAGAATGAAGAGAAGTAATTCTGCTACGTTGGAAGAAAAATAATACATGACGGACGAAACAAGAATGACCTAAAAAGCAGATTAGCACAGGCAAAAATGACCGAAAGATAATAATTTCATGTTCCATGGATCATTTTTGCAGGTGAATCGTGGACTGTGGGAAAACCGGGAAAGAAGATAATCGAAGCGTTTGCGATAAAACGACTTTGAAAATTAGGTGGACTGATAAGAAAAGAAATGAGGAGTTTCTCCGCAAAATCGGCGAGGAAGGAACATGTGGAAACATTGACATGAGGAAGGGACAGGATGATAGGAAATGTTTTAAGGTATCAGGGAATAAGTTCTGTGGTACTAGAGGGATCTGGAGAGGATGAAAACTGCAGGGGAAGACAGAGACTGGAATATATAAATAAATAATTTGGGCAAACAAATAAATGACGACGTGGGGGGCTACACTGAGATGAAGATGTTGGCACAGGAGGCGAATTAGTGGCAGGCCTTATCAAAACAGTCAGTAAGCTGATGACAATAAACCTTAATAATTGGTGTGATAACTTAATTGCCTATGCATTTTTGTATGTTAACAGATTTTTGTGTAGTGAAATCGAGTACACCGGTTGTGCGGCAGGTAAAAACAACGCCAGTTTCCCGGGATTAGCCACGTCAACTAAGACCACGGTGTGACTCAGTGCGCATTTTTAATAAAAAAAAAAGCTGGTTACCGTACTGTTGTAAATGTGATGGAGGGGAGGGAGGGAGTGGGTCAGACTGGCCGCAGGTCGTGAGTGCGTCGCTTCTCCAACAAGAAACCAGAGGCCAGAAAGTGCCTTTTACTGCCCGAGCATTTGCAGAAATTTCCTGAGCTGGGGGTTAATTAATATTTGTATGATAGTGGGAAAGTGGTCGTGTTAGAATCAAAATCTGACGTGGGTCTGATTTCTCTGTTAGAGAATAGCAAATATTATTTGAGCTCAGCGGCCAAATTTTATTTTTGTTTTTACCATTTGCCACAGTTAGAACTAAGGTGTGGTCGTTTAGGCGTATACGACGAGCTAGATAAATGCTCAGTACAAATTCTAGGTATCTCCTGTAATGGAAAATGACAAACGTGATAAATTCATCTAATTTCTCCAAACAGAAAAAAAATGTGTTGAACACAGACCATAGTTGAAGCAAGTTCCATTGGTCAAATACTGACAATCAGTCAAATATGCATCTAGAAAAATAAAGAATAATTGTTTAATTGGTCTCAGTCTATTGAATAATCGTTTATAAATTATGGGACCCTCATGAAGTAGTAATTAATAATTTGGGAACTGTTTTCGCTATAGCCCTCTCGAGTTTAATAATTCATTGCAGTCAGATTTTCAATCACCTAAACGACTATCTTTTCAACTAAAGTAACTGCCGCCACCAGAATGAGCTACACGAAAAGAAACGGTAATCGAGGTTGTGAACAGGAACAGTTCAGACCGTTGTAAAGAAAAAGAAGATAACATACAATGCCCTGACATCTTCGTCAGCTCGCCTATCGCCTATAAAATACGTGAATTAAATTTCCGTTGGAGGATTGAACCTGCCGTCCGGAATGAAAATATTTATGTTATTTGTGACAGTCCTAAAACATAAATCTTTGCTAAGACGTTGCTATCCCCTCCCCTCACCCCATACCAACCCCCCAAAAAAATAAAAAATGTAGATCATACATTTGTAACTACAGGGTATTATCTCTGGAGTCTAGTGCGCAGAGAAACATTCGTATAGACGACGGACTGTCTATATCTGTGTTTTGTCCCGCCACAAAAGCTGAGGGACAAAATAAACGAAACACATGTAGCGTCACACCTGTCACAGTCTTGATACGTTCCGTAATCTAGTTTTCTGTCGTTATTACGGAGACCGGTGTTGTGATTTTTTGTGCGGCACGCTTCCGTAACATTTGTGAGTCAAATGTAGTTACTAACAGGTGTCGTCGCATTCTATCAGTTGTAATGTAAGCTACTTTGTTTACCTAAAGTAGGTAAAAACACTATAATGTTAAATGATATTAACGTACTAGCCTTGTCCATGTAATAAGCGTTGCAATGTGTACGTGTAAATTTATTTCAAAAGAATGTTGAAAGCTTCGCTGATTTTACACCGTACATTATTAATGTCGTATGTGGAACACAAACAGGAGTCACTGCTACGGTCGCAGGTTCGAATCCTTCCTCGGGCATGGATGTGTGTGATGTCCTTAGGTTAGTTAGGTTTAAGTAGTTCTAAGTTCTAGGGGACTGATGACCACAGATGTTAAGTCCCATAGTGCTCAGAGCCATTTGAACCATTTGAACAAACAGGAGTCAAAACATGGAGAGTCGATTCCACTGGATATAATGGCCCAGAAGAGCTATTATTATTATTATTATTATTATTATTATTATTATCGTCCATTATTTACGTGATTTTGTCTACGAGGGTAAGTCAATTATTATCCGCAAAGCAGTTATAAAATTTTATTGTAAACAAATAGGAACCTTACAAGAACATCATTTTTTCGACATAGACTTCTTGCATTTCAGCGCACTTGGTTCATCATTGTACAAGCTTCCTGTGCTCTCATAATAGAAGGTTCTCGGTTGAGCTGGGAGCCAGGAATGCACCGCTTCTTTCACTGCTTCGTCCGAGGCTAATCGACGGCGCCTTACCCTGTTTGAGTGGACCAAACAAGTAATAGTCAGAAGCGGCAAGATCGGGACTATATGGAGGATGATTCAGTACTTCAAATTTGAGTTTCGGGAGCGTTTCAGTTGTGTGGGCAGCATAGGCAGATGGGCATTGTCGTGCAACAACACAACAACTTTTGACAGCAATCCTCTGCGTTTACTTTGAATTGCAGGCTTTAGCCTGGCAGTAAGCATCTCACTGTAACGTACACTGTTTATTGTTGTGCCCCTTTCCCCATAATGTTCCAGTACTGGACCTTATGCGTCCAAGAAACCTGTAAGCATCAGTTTTCCTGCGGACGGTTGGGTCTTGAACTTTTTCTTGCACGGAGAATTTGGATGTTTCCATTCCATACGTTGCAGTTTACTTTCCGGCTCGTAATGATGGATCCATGATTCGTCACCAGTAATGATCCTGTCTAAGAAGTTGTCCCCTTCGTTACCATAGCGATCGAAATGTTTTTTTGAAGATGTCCAAGCGCTTTTGTTTATGCGACTGTGTGAGTTGTTTTGGGATCCATCTTGCACAAACTTTATGAAAGCCAAGTCTGTTGTGGATGATTTCGTAGGCAGAGCCGTGACTAATTTGCAGACGATGTGCCACTTGGTCATAGTTAATCATCTGTGTAAGAGAATGATTCCACGTGAAAGCTCAGTGGTTTCTTCATTTGTGGCGGTAAACGGTCGCCCGGTTCCTTCGTCGTGCGTATCACTTGTGCGACCATTTCGGAATTTTTCAAGTCATTCGTAGACACTCCGTTGTGGCAAAACCCTGTTCCCGTACTGTACGGAAAGTCTTCGACGGATTTCGGCCCCTGATACGCCTTACGACCGCAAAAAACGGATCACTTAAAGTTGCCGTTCTTTGGTGCAACTAGACTGCGGAGCAGGCACGATTAACAGCTCGCCAGCGATAACCTAACTAAGTTAACAGCTAGAAAATTGCAAAGATATACAACAAATAAATAAAGCATGCGTGATCAACGTAAAACGACAGTACTACCAAAACAAACAAAAATATAACTGAATTGCGGATAATGATGGACTTACCGTCGTATGTCGTAAAGTGGTATACTAGGATAACATTGGTTATCAGCTATCTGTGCATGAACTGGTTCAATAAATCGATATACGTGTGACTGGTTTCCCAGATATATTTCATGACGATCATGTATGCTGCATGAGTAACCACATGAATATAGTTAAAGTACAACCTGAGGGAATTTGTGTCTATTAAAAAAAAAAAAAAAAAAAAAAAAAAAAGTACGTAGTGGATGCGTACTTCCCGAGATGCCATCGTCAACAACGATGGCGAGATTAAAAAAGACAGTCATTACCGATGTCGGCATCGGCCTGGATATTTATCCGCAGGTAATTATTATTGCAGATACGGGCATCGGTCCAGACCTCTTTCTATGGCCAGCCAGTTACTGTACTCGGAACATATGAATTCGCAGTTGACACCTACCTCTAGCTTGTCGGTGGCTCGGCAGTGAAAATCCTACCCTACTGACAGAAGTGCAGCCGCCTCTGCGTTTCCTCAGAGCGTCGTGTTGAGGCGAAGACAGCTGCTCGCCACGGCCACGCGGCACCAGAGGACACGTGGGGACTGCGCCGGGGAGGTTTGTTTTCGTAGCCCTGCAGGCGCTGCTTGCTGCAGGCCGCGGCGCCGCTCACACGGGCTGCCGTTTTTTCTACCCCTCTGCCGGCCTCTGCGTCCCATCCCTCGTCAAAAGAAACCGGTACCAGGGAGGGGCGTGTGCTTGCGCGGAGCGGTGCCCTGAAGCTGCGCGTGTAGCAGCTGTTATACTGTCAGCTGCCGCACCAGCCAGCCGCGGCGTTACCCGTCTGTGTACCTCACCTGCCGCACAGCAGAAACTCACTTTGTACAGCAATAATAATAATAAGGGTAGAGGACACGGCGGCCTTTCTAATTGCTGTACAGATACGTTGCGTGCTGTTTGACTGACTTGACTAGTGTCGCTCATCAATTCTGCTCCCGCAGCTGGGTGATCGGACTGGCTGACTGCCACGCAGAGGACCCAGGTTCAGTTCCCGGTATTGCCAGGTATGTTTCCTTGGCGGGAGTATTGGAAGGGGTCCAGTCACATTACACTCCTGATGCCAACTGAGGAGCTGCTCGAATCGAGAAGTAGCGCCTCCGAGCTCTGCAAGTCCGACAGCGACCGGGGGACCGCTGTGCTGGCCCCGCGCCCCTCCATTCGGCATCCAGACGACGCCATTTCCTGAGAATGACACGGCGGTCGCTCGGTCCCGACTGGCCCGCCTGACACGTGAACTGTGCACAATTAACACGAGCGTTATCGCTCATCTGGCGAGAGGACCTTCAGATCTACATTCGTACTCTGCAAAACACTGTGAAGTACATGGCATAGGCTGCTTAGCACGGTACGACATATTAAGGTTTCAGCTCTTCTCAGAATCGTATGGTGCCGGGAAGAATTACTTCTTAAATGATTCGTTACTGCACAGCAAATAGTCTAATATTTATATATTCCTCACATCGTCAATATGGGGGCGACCTACAATATTGGTAACTTAAGTAAACTTCACAATCAAAGACAGCTAAAAGAGCATTTTATTGAATGGCCGGTTTCGACAGAGCTATGTTGTCATCATCGGATCTTATGCTTTTGAATTTTGACAACATATTTTCTGTCAGTGTTACAAGTCGCTTCACATTGCAAATAAACTTCCCACTACCACGAAGATTACAACACGTCGGTATGTCAAATGTAAAAATATTATGTAGAAACAAAATATAACTACTTCCTGGCAGATTAAAACTGTGTGCCGAACCGAGACTCGAACTCGGGACCGGAGTTCGAGTCTCGGCCCGGCACACAGTTTTAATCTGCCAGGAAGTTTCATATCAGCGCACACTCCGCTGCAGAGTGAAAATCTCATTCTGAAAACATAACTACACTGCGCCGATTGAAAGTGTTCGCGTCCACCACCAGCTGACAACTGATACAAGTGGCGTAAAGAACGATCTCCATGTACGTCCACCAGGTGGCAGTGCGCCACTGTAGACACATCGATCTCCACGTACCTCCATGAGGTGGCGCTGTGCCGGTGTCAACACAACGATCTCCATCCACGTCCACCAGGTGCCACTGTGCCGGTGTAAACATGATGGTCTCCATGAACGTCCACCAGATGGCACTGTGCCACTGCAAAACAACGACCTCCGTGTGGCACGGTAGTTATGTTTATGTTTGCACATTTGACATGCTGATGTGCTGCGATCTTCACGGTAGTGGGAAGTGCAACTGCAGTGTGAGGCACTTTAATACTGATGGATAATACATTGTAAAAACTCGAAAGGATATCATCCGATGATGATAACATAGCTCCGTCGAAACCGACCACCAAGAAAATACTTTTTTAGCGATACTGGCTTGCGAAATTTTCTCAGGTAGCATAGTCTTGCCTTCACGGTTCCGATGAGAGCGTCACATAGAGGCTGAAGAATAGATTCTTCAATAATACTGACTTTTTTACAGAATTTGTTAACTGTACACCTTCCATCCAAAAATTTTCGATGCTGACTTTACTACTGTCGCGTGAGCGACATCAGCGAGGTAGCTAAGGTGACAGTTTCGACTAACAACTGCAAACAAGAGACGTGCATTCGATCAGTGGACGTGTGAGCACAGTGCGTGGACGCGGTTGTCTCACAAATCACAATGGAGTAACATCTCTGAAATGAGGAACTCCAGACATTGTCCAGAAAGTTCTAAAGAAGAGAAAAGTGGGTGCGAGCACGGACAAAAACGACGCACGGACGCCGGCCGCGACTTGATTGCGCGAACAGTTGCTTTCTGGGGAAAACCTTCACCGGTGACGAAACTTCACGTACGAATCTTCCACAAAACGACAGAGTACAGAAACTGAAACAAAGATTGGACTATTTGACGATTAACCGTCGTTGAGGGCAACGTGACGTGCGAAATGAACAACATATCAAAGCAGCCCTTCTCTGACTGTTTCAGTTGGTTGAATGAAACGTCTGCGCAGTGTACGCCAGCGGGGAGAGACTACGTAGAACACCTGAAGGAGCATAAATCACTATCTTAAATTTTCTTTATTTTTTATTAATCCTGTGTCGAATATTTTTTGACCAACGGGTACTTTTCCGGGTTAATATGCGTTACCTTCGAGAGTGTCTGCTAAGTCATGTTATTCAGCATTTCCGTGGCGCTCTACCGCAACTCAAAGAAAACCAGTGACCATCCGTGCTGGCCTTCTTTATATACGGTCAGTGTTCCCTGCTGCTCCTCTTCGCCGTTTCTTCCACAACCAGTGTTCAAAACACCTATCTCCAGATCAAAATAAACCAGCACTTTCGCTACTTTGGCTACGACAGGAATACTAAGTTTTAATTGTTAATATCGTCTACAGTCATACGGGAAAAAAAGCGAAATCGAATTTCCATTTCTCTTTATCCCTCGATAGTGATATAACGCGGTTCAAATTTTCAGTAGCATTTATTTCATACTTTGTAACAAAAATCTCGAGGGGAATGAAATGGACAAGGGTCGCACTGACGGACGGCTACAGCCGTAAGTGAAACGCCGCTACCGTAGCCACGTCTGCAATCGGGAACCCAAGGATGGCGAATGTGAAGTAAAAGCACCACGTGAGCTCCGAGAATGCGTAATTGTGGCGCTAGTGCTCTTGTCATGTATACATCAGATGGCGGACCTATTGTCTACAGGAACATATCACTGGTGGATGGTCGTAAGGAGAGGATTTCCGCTAGGTGTAATGACTGACAGCTCTCTTTACATGTGGGGAAAGGTAAGATAATGCCGATGACAAAGACAAAAGAGCTGTTATACCCAGCTCATCTCTTACATACATCAGCTGACAAAAGAAAAAAATGAAGCACCTGGACGTGGTGGAAGAAACGAAAAGAAATTTCGCCGGTTCAGAGGGTATGTGATTTTTTGTTATTCAGTGGTTACAAAATAGAGTGAGTTTCACACAGGACTTGGCAGTATAAGCCCACTTGTCAGTACGATATTGTGGCCACTCTGGTCTGGAAGGACGCACTATTTCGGATGAGAAGGCTGTCTTTGAGCCGTTGCATTCTCTTTCATAGCGAGTCCTCTATTCCTGGAGTCTGGCACCGGGGTAAAGTTGAGGTCGGAGCTGATCGCACAGAAGTTCTATCTGGAAGTGTTCAGGGGTTCTCGCTTACCACGGGAGTATCTCGACATAATGCAGAGAGTTCGTGGAAACAAGTTCCGTAAGTGGACGGCCACTGGCCTGTTGAAAAGTAACGCGTCGCAAGTGTCGCGTGAGAAGTAGTGCACGAGGGTGGAGTATGTGCGTGACGTACTGCTGTACAGCCAGAGTGTTCCTAAGGCCATTACGGCAGGAGTAACACCGGTCGAAGCTCTCCAAAACATTGGAAGAATCTCACCAGGTCGCCGCCATACTCGCTGAACACAACGTGACGCCATTCATGAGCAGTCCACGCTTCCCGGTCGCGGCACCTCTGCGAAAGCAACCGTCTTTGTTGTGGTGTTACCGGCACACACACACACACACACACACACGTGCCACCATAGTCCCCTAGTCCAGGTGCGGCTAATCTCTGACCAATGGTGCGAGATGGCACAGAAAGCAGCAACCAGTCCGCCACTTGCTCTCGGATGGCATCCGCAGATTGAAGGCGATCCTGCCCTGCGGTGGACAGACGTGGCTGACGAGAACCTCTACGACGAGTATGCCTGCCGTTCCGCTCTGCAGCTGCCCAGTACATGTTTACTCTCACAAACAAATGCCCTCGCAAATCTGGATCTGTAAGATTCGTCCGAGGGGCCAAATGAGGCTCCTAACAAACTACGATTGGCTCACACGTGTACCGGACAATTCTGTGTCGTTCAGTGTTCACTCGACACCTGACGCTATTCACGCCCCTTGTGTATCCTACAACGTCTTGTAACAACACTGAACACTAACAAGACTAAAGCACGCTGGCGATTGTCCTGCTTGGCACAGTGAATTGCAAATCAACTTTTCTGTCGGGCAGTGTCTTTAGGGATCGTACCACAAGGCGACACGAAACTAAATGAACACGTGAAATTAGTAGTTGCGTGTTCGAACGGAAGACTTAGGTGTGTTGGAAAGGTTTCGATAATCTCTCGACGCATCCGCGAAGGAAACCGCTTACAGCGTGTCTGTGCAGTACTGCTCGAGCGTTGGGGTCGTCAGTCGACAAGGCAGATATCGAAGCTATTCGTAGACGCTCTGCTAGAATCGTAACATGTCAAATATATCCAATAGTAAAATTTAGCACAGATCGTGAGTAGTATTTTTCACGATTTTCTCCATTATTTTGGTCGTAGAATTCTATTTGCTGGTACGTAGTTTTAAAGTATTTATTTTGAAAACAGAAGTTCGTCAGTTACACTTTGTATTTCATTCATCTATATATTTTTTCGCGACTAATTTTGCGGTCGCAGACCGTGTTCGTGTATGTAGCCAAGATGTCGAGCTGCGATCTGGCTTCATGAGAAGTCGCAGGTGGTGGCGGGCCCAGCTCGGCAGCTGGGCTGTACACGAGAGTGAGCGTCAGCACCAGGCAGGCGCCGCCGACGTTCTGTCCTCACTATCCGCATCACTTCCGACGCGTGCACGCCTTATTGCCTACGGGCTTGCCTCCGCGGCGACGGATTTATCGCCGATTCGTCGCACAGGCC
Source organism: Schistocerca piceifrons (assembly GCF_021461385.2). Taxonomy (NCBI): domain Eukaryota; kingdom Metazoa; phylum Arthropoda; class Insecta; order Orthoptera; family Acrididae; genus Schistocerca; species Schistocerca piceifrons. The sequence goes on along the minus strand of NC_060144.1, from coordinate 7,106,748 downwards.
ACCAGGGTGCTGGGATCTCCATCATCCATCCTATTCACCGATTAGGCTACCTATACGAGCAGCGGCATCGTCAACGTTCACGGCAGCCACCTGTGAGCTACGGAGAATCCGCGCGGTACGGTCGCATCGAACCGCCAGCGCGAGTTCAGTCTCCTCACGTCGGCGGCGACTGCTGGCTACAACCTCGTGGCGCCAGTCGTCCTTCCACGCCGTCTCAAAGGCGAGGCACGCCTGCACTTGCAGCAGATGACCCTGGCTTTCCGGGCGGAAGACGTGCCTTTGGCGCTACAAGGCGTGACGCTGCCCCAGCTCACTGCTCTCTCCAATGTCGAACTAAAACACTGCTGCAAACATAACGTGTGTTCTCATCCACTGACGCCTGCGCTCTCAAACATCCTTTATTTCCACCTTCAAGTGGTGTACGTTCCTCGGGATGCATTACCAGCCATACATCTATACGACCTTTTTCGCTCCTTCTTCTCTCGCGGATAGTTTCCTGCAATTTGTTTTCATTTTGTGGGATCTCCATGGATACAACGTATGGTTGTGAAACTTTTGTTCCCAAAATAGGTGCTGAGGGAATCTGAGACGCTTCGGAAGAACGAGTTTGGTATCGAGAAACTCTGTTGGGTAAATTTAATGGATGCGGAATGTAGGAAGACGATACGGTAATTTTACTACTCAGCCGCGTGTCTCCGCGTGTCTCGATGTTAACAAATTTTTCTTCTTCAGAACGCTTTCCTTGCCATTGCCAGCCTACATTTTATATCCCCTCTACTTCGACCATCATCAGTTATTTTGCTCCCCAAATAGCAAAACTCCTTTACTACTGTAAGTGTCTCATTTCCTAATCTAATACCCTCAGCATCACCCGACTTAATTCGACTACATTCCATTGTCCTCGTTTTGATTTTGTTGATGTTCATCTCATATCCTCCTTTCAAGACACTGTCCATTCCGTTCAACTGCTCTTCCAAGTCCGTTGCTGTCTCTGACAGAATTACAATGTCATCAGCGAACTTCGAAGTTTTTATTTCTTCTCCATGGATTTTAATACCTACTCCGAATTTTTCTTTTGTTTCCTTCACTGCTTGCTCAATATAGAGATCGAATAACATCGGGGAGAGGCTACAACCCTGTCTCACTCCCTTCCCAACCACTGCTTCCCTTTCACGTCCCTCGACTCTTACAACTGCCATCTGATTTCTGTACAAATTGTAAACAGCTTTTCGCTCCCTGTATTTTACCCCTGCCACCTTCAGAATTTGAAAGAAAGTATTACAGTCAAGATTGTCAAAAGCTTTCTCTAAGCCTACAAATGCTAGAAACGTAGATTTGCCTTTCCTTAATCTAGCTTCTAAGATACGTCGTAGGGTCCGTATTACCTCACGTGTTCCGATATTTCCACGGAATCCAAACTGATCTTCCCCAAGGTCGGCTTCTACTAGTTTTTCCATTCACCTGTAAAGAATTCGCGTTAGTATTTTGCAGCCGTGACTTATTAAACTGATAGTTCGGTAATTTTCACATCTGTCAACACCTGCTTTTTTTGGGATTGGAATTATTATATTCTTCTTGAAGTTTTGAGGGTATTTCGCCTGTCTCATACATCTTGCTCACCAGATGGTAGAGTTTTGTCAGGACTGGCTCTCCCAAGGCTGTCAGTAGTCCTAACGGAATGTTGTCTACCCCCGGGGTCTTGTTTCGACTTAGGTCTTTCAGTGTTCTATCAAATTCTTCTCGCAGTATTAGATCTCCAATTTCATCTTCATCTACATCCTCTTCCATTTCCATAATATTGTCCTCAAGTACATCGCCCTTGTATAGACACTCTATATACTCCTTCCACCTTTCTGCTTTCCCTTCTTTGCTTAGAACTGGGTTTCCATCTGAGCTCTTGATATTCATACAAGTGGTTCTCTTTTCTCCAAAGGTCTCTTTAATTTTCCTGTAGGCAGTATCTATCTTATCCCTAGTGAGATAAGCCTCTACATCTTTACATTTGTCCTCTAGCCATCCCTGCTTAGCCATTTTGCACTTCCTGTCGATGTCATTTTTGAGACATTTGTATTCCTTTTTGCCTGCTTCATTTACTGCATTTTTATATTTTCTCCTTTCATCAATTAAATTCAATATTTCTTATGCCACCCAAGGATTTCTACTAGCCCTCGTCTTTTTACCAACTTGATCCTCTGCTGCCTTCACTACTTCATCCCTCAGAGCTACCCATTCTTCTTCTACTGTATTTCTTTCCCCCATTCCTGTCAATTGTTCCCTTATGCTCTCCCTGAAACTCTGTACAACCTCTGGTTTAGTCAGTTTATCCAGGTCCCATCTCCTTAAATTCCCACCTTTTTGCAGTTTCTTCAGTTTTAATCTACAGTTCATAACCAATAGATTGTGGTCAGAGTCCACATCTGCCCCTGGAAATGTCTTACAATTTAAAACCTGGTTCGTAAATCTCGGTCTTACCATTATATAATCTATCTGATACCTTCTAGTATCTCCAGGATTCTTCCATGTATACAGCCTTCTTTTATGATTCTTGAACCAACTGTTAGCTATGATTAAGTTATGCTCTGTGCAAAATTGTACCAGACGGCTTCCTCTTTCATTTCTTATCCCCAATCCATATTCACCAACTATGTTTCCTTCACTCCCTTTTCCTACTCTCGAATTCCAGTCAGCCATGACTATTAAATTTTCGTCTCCCTTCACTACCTGAATAATTTCTTTTATCTCATCATACATTTCATCAATTTCTTCATCATCTGCAGAGCTAGTTGGCATATAAACTTGTACTACTGTAGTAGGCATGGGCTGCGTGTCTATCTTGACCACAATAATGCGTTCACTATGCTGTTTGGAGTGGCTTACCCGCATTCCTATTTCCCTGTTCATTATTAAACCTACTCCTGCATTACCCCTATTTGATTTTGTGTTTATAACCCTGTAGTCACCTGACCAGAAGTCTTGTTCCTCCTGCCACCGAACTTCACTAATTCCCACTATATCTAACTTAAACCTATCCATTTCCCTTTTTAAATTTTCTGACCTACCTGCCCGATTAAGAGATCTGACATTCCACGCTCCGATCCGTAGAACGCCAGTTTTCTTTCTCCTGATAACGACATCCTCTTGAGTAGTCCCCGCCTGGAGATCCGAATGGGGGACTATTTTACCTCCGGAATATTTTACCCAAGAGGACGCCATCATCATTTACTCATACAGTAAAGCTGCATGCCCTCGGGAAAAATTACGGCTGCAGTTTCCCCTTGCTTTCAATCGTTCGCAGTACCAGCACAGCAAGGCCGTTTTGGTTAGTGTTACACGGCCAGATCAGTCAATCATCCAGACTGTTGGCCCTGCAACTACTGAAAAGGCTGCTGCCCCTCTTCAGGAACCGCACGTTTGTCTGGCCTCTCAACAGATACACCTCCGTTGTGGTTGTACCAACGGTACGGCTATCTTTATCGCTGAGGCACGCAAGCCTCCCCACCAACGGCAATTTTCGCCGTTTTACTATTCAGTACCCTCAGCATATGTCAAACATATCGTGCAAAAATTTGCATATAATGTCGCCGTCGAGTGGAGTTTGTTTGACATCGTCAAATGGAGTATGTTGATGTCGTCAAATGGGGTATGTTTGACGAAAGTGTATGTAGATTTCTGCGTGACATACTTGACATGTGGGAGGGACGGTGCACTGCACTTGACGATAGCTCTATTGACCAAATTGCAATAGTGGACATAATTAAGAGACAAATGGCAAAGAAGCCGTCATTTAGAAAGCTCTTACCTTGATCGGCAAGAGCCGTGCCCAAAGAGTCAAGGTGCCGGGTTCAACTCCAGAACATATAAAATTTTAATCTGCAAGATCATTTCAAAACAGCATACAATCCGCTGCGGAGTGAAAGAGCTTTTCTGGAAAATTATAATTTATTAGAAGTGAGTGGAGTCGTGCTGGTTTCAGTGTTCATGCTTTTATCAGTCCATAGGTCAGTACTTAAACTAGTAAGTGAGGTGCAGTATTTGCAGACAGATTTAGACCCAGAACCATAAACGGTGTTAGTGGGCGTTATTAGTGTGCTAGACGCGCTGTCGGCCACCGGGTGCGCCGGTGCTGAGGTTGGTGCGGTGCGCCGTGCCGTGCGCCGTGCGGTGCGGTTAGTGTGTGAGGCACAGGGGCTCGGCTCACCCTCCACGATGGTAGGCCCGAGTTCGAACCTCAGGCGGCCCATGCGCCCAGAGCTCGCATTAGTCGCCGGCTGGCCGACTCTGCCGCCCACAACCTGCACGCACACAGAACACAACAAATACACTGCTGAGGCGCACACAACACTCACAAAAATACACTCATTTTCATAAAATTCTGGTCGCGCCGGATTAGCCGAGCAGTCTAAGGTGCTGCAGTCGTGGACTGTGCGGCTGGTCCCGGCGGAGGTTCGAGTCCACCCTCGGGCATAGGTATGTGTGTTTGTCCTTAGGATAGTTTAGGGTAAGTAGTGTCTAAGCTTAGGGACTGATGACCTTAGCAGTTAAGTCCCATAAGTTTTCACACACATTTGAACATTTTGAACATAAAATTCTTGTGGGTTGTCTACCGTGTCATGTCGTAAAATGTACCAACGTTTTGGCCATTTACAATACCTGCCTTCAAGTTGGTGCATTTTACGACTTGATGCGGTCGACAAGCCACAAGAATCTTATGGAAATTGTCTCCTGCCGCAAAAGCCTACGACGTTACAAGTATGCTTACGTTGCTGTATTGGAGAGTAAAATAACGTGTACTTTTGTTGTGTACATAGTTCCGTGTAGTCAGTACGTACACAACTTTCCCACTAGAGCGCGCCCTGCTAACCGCAACAATGCAGGCGCAGCGCTCGTCCGTCTCCGCACTACGAGATGGCGCTGCCTTAGAGACGGACCAAATTCTGCTTCCGCCGATCCGCGTATTAATATGTAACGCAGCCAATGAGATTGCTGCTAACGTAGAACCTTTTCTCCTCGCGGATCACACTCGCGCAGTGATACCTGAACGCGCGAGGTATTATAACGAGTGTACAGACGTCCGATTAGTCAGTCTGCATTTGTCTGCACCAGTCTGAAATTTGTTGGCATTAGTCTGTACCAGTCTACATTTGTCTGTACCAGTCTATAGTCAAGTTTCAGTCTGCGCCTAATGAGATTATCATATTCCTGTACATAGCCATGAAGAGAAATGTATAGACACTTTGTCAAGTATCAGAGATATGTGAGAATAAGAGTAAAGTACCAAGACCAAAGGAACTTCAGATTGTCAATTGTAAATAGCATCCAGAATCAAGTTACGTAAGGTTTATGCTTGTTAGTATTTTAATAAATGTGTGTGAAAATTAATCAAGTTCTGTTTAAAGTTGGTCACCGTCAATCTGCTACTCTAAGCGTGCAAGTGGCATTTCTATCGTTTGACCTAACGGCAGAAGATAAACACGCCATGATAAGACCACGAGACATATTGCTGACACTCGCCTACTTCGTTAGAGCGACAAGTCAAATAATCTGATGGTGTGTGTACCTAAGGTCTTACAGTACGCACACCACAACGTTAAATGATCTGTTTGCATCAAAACACCTTTTTTACCTTCGATAATCTTTCCTGGAGTGGCGCTCACAGTCATATAAAACTTTTTAAAAGAGACCGTTGTAGAGTTCGACCGCTAAAATTATTAATTTGTGAAGTTGAAGACTAAAATTTAGCCCTCTGACCATTTTTAAGTGGAACATTTCAGCTATTTCCACGTGAAAATAGCAAAATGCCGAAATTCCAATTGTAAATAAATAATTTTAATATGAAAGGCGATCACGATATCTTTTAAAAAAGTTTATTACCCTCTTAGTTACTTAGAAGACCCCGTTTCACTCACAAACAAACTTACGATGACCTCTTCTTTAATATAAAGCTTCTCAGGCAAGTTCTGAAAATAATGTGAGAGCCTGGAGACTGCAAAAGACAAATTTAGCCTTTGCGGAGAATTTGCTGAGAGTAAGCAGCCTACAGGACATAGAATGTGAGATTCTTCATGTAGTGAAGAAAGGTACAAAAAAGACACTACCAGAAATACTGGTTTTTTGGTATGGAGAGTAATCACGAACTTTTACTCATCACATCGGAGGAATGAAGTTATGTAATTAATTATTCCTTTGGCTGCAAATATACGGCTACAGCCCTGTTACACACTGAAAGCACGCCGCCACAGTCCCGTAGCGCATCGCCAGAGAAGCCGAAACAAAAGAGCGTAGCCCACTGACACAGTGGAGATTTTGTTTTCTCTTGGCTCTTCTAGCCGCGTGATGCCGTACTGTGGCCTGGCAGTTTCACTGCTTACCGGAACTGCACGCTCTTTTGTGCAAACAAATAAAAATAAATTATACGTAACTAAAAAATACACTCCTGGAAATGGAAAAAAGAACACGTTGACACCGGTGTGTCAGACCCACCATACTTGCTCCGGACACTGCGAGAGGGCTGTACAAGCAATGATCACACGCACGGCACAGCGGACACACCAGGAACCGCGGTGTTGGCCGTCGAATGGCGCTAGCTGCGCAGCATTTGTGCACCGCCGCCGTCGGTGTCAGCCAGTTTGCCGTGGCATACGGAGCTCCATCGCAGTCTTTAACACTGGTAGCATGCCGCGACAGCGTGGACGTGAACCGTATGTGCAGTTGACGGACTTTGAGCGAGGGCGTATAGTGGGCATGCGGGAGGCCGGGTGGACGTACCGCCGAATTGCTCAACACGTGGGGCGTGAGGTCTCCACAGTACATCGATGTTGTCGCCAGTGGTCGGCGGAAGGTGCACGTGCCCGTCGACCTGGGACCGGACCGCAGCGACGCACGGATGCACGCCAAGACCGTACGATACTACGCAGTGCCGTAGGGGACCGCACCGCCACTTCCCAGCAAATTAGGGACACTGTTGCTCCTGGGGTATCGGCGAGGACCATTCGCAACCGTCCCCATGAAGCTGGGCTACGGTCCCGCACACCGTTAGGCCGTCTTCCGCTCACGCCCCAACATCGTGCAGCCCGCCTCCAGTGGTGTCGCGACAGGCGTGAATGGAGGGACGAATGGAGACGTGTCGTCTTCAGCGATGAGAGTCGCTTCTGCCTTGGTGCCAATGATGGTCGTATGCGTGTTTGGCGCCGTGCAGGTGAGCGCCACAATCAGGACTGCATACGACCGAGGCACACAGGGCCAACACCCGGCATCATGGCGTGGGGAGCGATCTCCTACACTGGCCGTACACCACTGGTGATCGTCGAGGGGACAGTGAATAGTGCACGGTACATCCAAACCGTCATCGAACCCATCGTTCTACCATTCCTAGACCGGCAAGGGAACTTGCTGTTCCAACAGGACAATGCACGTCCGCATGTATCCCGTGCCACCCAATGTGCTCTAGAAGGTGTAAGTCAATTACCCTGGCCAGCAAGATCTCCGGATCTGTCCCCCATTGAGCATGTTTGGGACTGGATGAAGCGTCGTCTCACGCGGTGTGCACGTCCAGCACGAACGCTGGTCCAACTGAGGCGCCAGGTGGAAATGGCATGGCAAGCCGTTCCACAGAACTACATCCAGCATCTCTACGATCGTCTCCATGGGAGAATAGCAGCCTGCATTGCTGCGAAAGGTGGATATACACTGTACTAGTGCCGACATTGTGCATGCTCTGTTGCCTGTGTCTATGTGCCTGTGGTTCTGTCAGTGTGATCATGTGATGTATCTGACCCCAGGAATGTGTCAATAAAGTTTCCACTTCCTGGGACAATGAATTCACGGTGTTCTTATTTCAGTTTCCAGGAGTGTATTTACTACTCCTTTTACGTAAAATACCAAGTCATTTGCTGTTAAGAAACTTTTTCATTTTTGCAACCGCTTCCATTCACTGAACATCCTCGGGTGGCAGGAATATTTTGATCCGTAGGAGAAAAAATAGAATAGAATTTGGTTTTATGAAAATTGTTTGCGAAACTGTTTTCATATGTACCAAATCACTAGGCGAGGTTCTGGGCAGATGTCACCTAAGGATATCTACTGAAGTAGCCAGTAGTGGCACCTGAAGCATTTCTTATCAGAAATTGAGGCGGTGATTTATATGTGCCTGACGGTATGAATACCTATCGCCACGTAATGTGTAATATGCATAAAGTTATTGCGTATGTCAAAGAAAGGCCAACTTAATTTTAAATGAACAAACACAGTTTCCTTTGTTCTCTGTTACATTAAGTTTCATAGATGTAAATGTGAGTTTTTAAAAATTGTATGAAATCCGTTTTTACATCTACTTCACACTTCAAAATGCCATGATTTTCGCACCTGAACTGTAGGAGGAAGAAGGAGATTTGAATACGTCCAACAAATAACTGAGATCGTTGGAAGTAAAGGCAACTTTGAGATGAAGATTAAGGCATAGTATAAGACTTACGACCTAAAAAAAAAAAAAATTGTGTGAGTTCCATTCGACAAAGCTTTTCCCCCTCGTTATTCAAGAGACTTATGTCTCGCCCCGATGAAAGACCTGTCAGTGCGGCTATGAAGGTAACATAATAACTTCCTGTAGAATACAGGCAATGCGGCAGTAGTAGACTTATGTGATTTGTCTACATAAGTATAAGCGGCTACTGCACCGGAGAGTTGTTACATCACAAGCAGCTGCCTGACATACGTGCAGTGACTCACCTGCCCTGACAACCCTGCACTCTAGCTCTGTCCACAAATGGCGACGCTAGTGAATCGTCGTGCAAATCATTCGAGGGAACTATTCAGAACAACAGCAGTCGGGGGTACGCCACATTAGTCCCTAGAAGGTAATGGTTGAAAGTTCGCAAAATGGAAAAACTGAAATTGTGTTTGGAAAGACCGGAATGAGCGACGGGATTGTTTGACCGCTGTCCCGGCGCTACGTCGTTAGCTGGCAGTTGCCTCTGTTTGCCAGAGGCATTAGTCAGTTAGCGCTCGGCTACTGGCTACAGCGCGCAGAAGTCTAGCTCCGTCTGCCCGCGGCACAAGTCCTCGGACAGAGCACAACGGAAGCATCCCGCCGGGACCGACTGGTTAGACCTCCAGTTGTGGACCAGTTACAGCAATGAGAAGGTTTTTAAATAACGCCTCGAGGCATGGATATTCGGATCTCTTAACTCAGCACCTATGAAAGTAAATTATTACACGAAACATGCCCAAATAGCATAGGTCGCAAAATATATCACACACAGTGGATATTGTACATACATACTTGGCAACAGTGAATAACGATCGATTCGTGTGTTAAATACACATTCTGTATATGGATAATGAGGTTACTTGTTCACGTTAGAATACCTCTCTATAATATTTCCTTCTTTTGCGGTGAGTATAGTGCTAAAACTAATAAACAGAAGCAATGGCGATGCTTTTGTGTATACTAAAATCCTCACTGACGAGGTGAATGTGCGAAATCTGTGGAATGGACACCCATTTGTAATAATGATTGTCGGGATTTCCTGAAATGTTTTTACAGGCAATAGAAAACAAACGATTATAATCGTTCAACATTGGCTAGACAAACTCTCGAAGTTTTGTTCTACTCTACTGTAGCTAGTTGTCACATTTTACGGTAAGATAGCAGATATAGCAATGTTTACAAAACGGGGGCCAGCTGAAAACAGTGAGCGTTCTGTACTCTTGAATATCATCATCAGTGTGTTACCACTGTCCTGCGCTCTTCACGAATGAAACACGGGAAGGAATGTTGTAAATGTGATCATGTACATGACACAAACACGACAACAACCTGTGGCCACTGTCTACCGTATCTTCCTTCGCCGTCGGCGCTGTCGTTGTTGCAGTGAAGCACCGTATTTTGTAGATCAAATTAAGACTTGACGAAGATCTATCTGAACGGATAGAAATAAAGGGAAATGAAACTGTAGACAAGGTTAAGACTACTATTGGATCCCAGCCAAATGAAAATATCAATGAGCACCTAAGTAGAAATGATGAATTAATTAAGCTCTTCACTAGCGAAATTCAGAAAATAAAAGACAAGATAGTTGATGAGTTACCTAAATGGTAAAAGGAAACCAATCATAAATTGGCGGAGTTAGAACGAAAGTCATCACAAAATTTGTTGACAGAGGACGAACGTTCGGAGAATAGGTCGAAAAACAACCGAATACGAAGTACAGTTGTGGTGAAAATTTGCATTGGGAAGTTGATGATTCGGTTGCTAAAGATGATGATTCTTTTGGTCAGCGAGGATATTTGCCTTCTTTAAAGGTGGAGAACAGCATTTTTAAAAGTAGACAATTCCCAACATTCTCCACTGAATTAACAACCTGCATCCGAAAATCTTTATCAATAATTTCAAAAGAATATTTCCACGTAGCTGGTCAGAACACGACCGACTTCAATTTATAGTATCCAAAACTACCGGAGAAGCTGCATTATGGGCCGCCGAAGTAAGTGAAAGTTGCCATACTTGCGCTGAGTTTGAACAACTTTTTTTGGCTAAATACTGGTCGTCGAGAAAACAAGAGAAATTAAGAAAAGAGGTTTACCAACCTGAGTATTTTAACAGTAAAAGGAGTACTTTAAGGCAATATTTTGAAATGTACATAAATAAGACACGTTTTTGGAGTGATCCAATTTCTCACAAGGAAGTGATCAGAATTTTGAAGGGAAGGTTGCCCATAAATACACGTGAAAAGTTAATAAATGTTCCTGACCACAATGTAGAACAATTCTTGTCGGTGATAGACTCTATAGATATGATTATGGAAGACGCAAGACAAATGAGTGGTAATCAAATGTCGACTCACACTCATAGTAATACAAATAATTATAATAATAATTTAACGTATGATAATAATAATACCGAAAACCAGGTCAAACCCGCATCACAGGAGCGTGGACAATCTTCGTCCTATTGTTGCAATAAAAACAATGATTATAATAAATATAGAAGAGATACTTACTGTGCTAGAGGTAAACCTCGATATGGTGACGCGAATGTGCATAGTAGTGATATTAATAAGAGTAACAGGTACCCAAGTGATGAACCCAATTGTATTCGACCTTGGGAAGATAATTCGAAGCATAATGTTCATCGGCAGGATGGAACAAATGCCTCGAGTCCTCATCCAGCACAAGGAGTTATACCAATGGGCGAAGGAGCCTCCAATGTGCGACGGGGTGAATTCCATAACTCGGATCATACTGTACGGATTGTGGAAGTTCGTGAACCCCCACCGATGACTCAACGAGATAGATTAAACTAATACCAGTCACCAAATGCCTTCCTAGGATGACTGGAAAGGAGAAGGAAGGCAGGCATCAATTTGAACTAAGAGTATTAAGGTACAATAATGATCAGGATATAAGGAATGAATTAATTGAAGAAAAACCTGAAGTTTCTAATAAATGCGGACAAATTTTACAGGCAATAATTCCAACAATTATAAATAATGTTGATGTTGAAATATTAAGTGATACTTCAAAAAATGGCTCTGAGCACCATGGGACTTAACATCTGAGGTCATCAGTCCCCTAGAACTTAGAACTACTTAAACCTAACCAACCTAAGGACATCACACAACACCCAGTCATGACGAGGCAGAGAAAATCCCTGACCCCGCCGAGAATCGAACCCGGGAACCCGGGCGTGGGAAGCGAGAACGCTACCGCACGACCACGAGCTGCGGACAAGTGATACTGGAGCGACTGTTAGTGTCATGACGCTGGACTGTTTAAAACAGATAAGCCGAGGGGTAAAAATGCCCACTTTTCCTATCACAGGATGTACCGTGTCTGGCGCGCTCAGCGCAAAAATGCAAAAAGTTGTGAAACAGGTACGTGTCGACGTTACAATACAGGGGGCTCAAATAGAAAGTACATTCCTGGTTGTTCCTAAAATGACAGTACCATGTATCTGGGGTCTGGATTTTTTATGTGAGACCGGTGCAATCATTAATTTAGCGAAAGGTGAATGTATATTTAATTCCAATGGTAATGTTTTGACAGCCACCCTTAGAAAGGACCGAGTAATTCCAAATCAATTGTGTATGAATCTAATAGTAAAATATGTCAGTATTGATGATGAAAATGTGTATGATATCTGCCTTATTGAATGTTCTGAAGAAAATGGATAAAATGTCATTGCAGGAAAAGGTGTTAGAATCAGAATATTTATCTGTTATCCAAAGGGACGAATTGTACTACTTGTTGAAAGCATATCAGTCGATTTTTAGTAAACGTCCTGGTATAATAAAAGACTTTGAATACCATATAAAGACGTATGCACATAAACCCTTTTGTCGTACTTCCTATTCTATCCCATGGACAAAGAAAGAAGTAGTCAGAAAGGAAATCAATAAAATATTAGACTGGGGTATTACTGAGCCCTCAGATTCCGAATATTGTAACCCTCTTGTGGCGGTAATTAAACCCAATGGTGACATCAGATTGGCGTTGGATGCCAGAGAGATCAATAAGGTCATTATACCTGTACAAAGGCGACCGGAGAATCTAGAAGAGTTAGTACAAAAGTTTTGTGGTGCCCGCTTCTTAACTTATTTGGATATGCGTAGTTCATATTGGCAAACTAGAATATCGAAAGAATCTCGAAAATATACTGCATTCGTTTTTCTGGGCCGAAGTTACCAGTTTACCGTCATGCCATTTGGGTTGAAAATAAGCGGTGGTGTTTTCATATCGGCATTAGATACCGTACTGGGTAGAGAGCTTTTGAATGAAGTTACTTTATATGTGGATGATTTGCTAATTGCTTCTGAAACTTGGGAGGAACATTTGGACTTATTAAGAAGAGTTTTTGCGAAATTTTTGGAATACGGAGTTACTGTAAATTTGAGCAAATCCAAGTTTGCTCATAACCAATTGAAATTTCTTTGACATATAATTACTCCTGAAGGGATAAAACCAAATCCTAAAAAGATGGATGCAACTAACAGATGTGCTTATCCAAAGAATAGAACGGAATTAAGGTCATTTATCGGCTTAGTTTCATTTTTTCGACGATTTTTACCCAGTCAGTTAGGAAGCCAAGACTATTTGTTACGGCTGTTAAGAAAAAATGTCATGTGGAATTCCGGATGCACGCAAGCTTTTGATAACATCCGCAATGCTTTGACTAATGCTCCACTGTTACATCATCCGAGACTTGATCAAGATTTTTATATTGCTGCGGATGCTTCTGAAACAGGATTGGGTGCCACTCTTTTCCAGATGGACAATCCAGAAGATATCAGTACCATCAAAATAATTGGGTTTGCCAGCAGAACACTCTCTAGCTGTGAACGTGCGTATTGTACTACTGAATTGGAAGTATTGGCTGTGGTCTGGTCCCTTAGAAAGTTTCGCTATTTTGTATATGGAAAGATCATTGTATTCTGCGACCACAAAGCTTTATCTTTTATTTTAACACTTTAACAGGAAGGATGTTCCATTCACGTTTAACCCGGTGGGCCTTGCTACTGCAAGAATATGATATTACGCTCAAATACATCAGAGGGAAAGACAACATCATAGCCGATGCTCTTTCAAGACTACCGAAAAGAAAGAATGATGACGAGTGTGAAGAACGGACTATTGGCTTTAAAGTCATGAATTTATCAAGGCAATGTTGTGAGAGGCAGATTTGACAGCTATGTCGAAGTCTTCCACAACTGCAAGAAGATGATAAGTTGTAGAAAGCCATTAGACATGCTGTTGAAAGCAAAACGCTAAGTCACTCTCAAGAACAGTATCAATTAAAATCCGGAATATTGTATCGGAGGAAGGATGAAGAAGATGTTTGGAAAGTTTGTGTTCCAAATAAATATTTAGAATCACTAGTATGGTACACTCACTTGAATTGGGGTCATTTTGGTGCCGCTAAATGTACAGCCAAAATAGCACAATACTGCTATCATCCAAATTTGGGACGTCTAGCTACAAATATTCTTAAGAAGTGCAAAATATGTCAGAAGGCAAAACCCATAAACTATTGTCGGAAGATAGAATTACATCCGATCATCCCACAACAACCTTTAATGTTGGTGTCATGTGATGTCTGTGGGCCATGTCCCATGACACGTGGACGGTTCAAATATGTTTTGGCTTTCTATGGTCTCTTTTCAAAATATTTGAAATTATATCCTTTGAAAAATCTCCACGTTCGACCCATGTTACGCAAATTTATCAACAACTATATAACTGATCTCAGCAAACCTATAATGATCTTGACAGACAATGCTGCTTATTATACAAGCAAAGTATGGAGAGACACTATGAAAGAACAAGGAATCCAGCACATTTAAATCTCAAGATTTTACCCTTGTGAAAATCCGGTTGTGAGAATCTTCCGAGAGTTAAACCGATTTTTACGGACGTACATATCCAAACAACATTATAAATGGATCGACCGGATTTATGAATTTTAGAAAGTGTATAATGACTTACCACACTTATCGACAGGTTATTCACCTAACCAAATAGTATTTGGTGAAAGTATTGTGCCAGAATGGATGAAGAAATTACCTGCGATAGAGCAAAAGATTACCAAGAAAGAAGGTATGGTGAAGAAGGTCTACGAAAACCTGAAGCATCAAGCACAATTGAGAAAAACCCGTTTTGATAAAAATGTGAAGAAAGTAGTCACATATGATGTAGGGGAAGAAATTTTATTGAGATATCACCCAAAAGCATCAACCAGGAAAAGACTGAATAAGAAATGGCAATATTTATATACAGGTCCATACAAAGTAATGAAAATACCTCATGAAGGGAGCTACCTCCTGGCAGATTGTGATACTGATGTAATTAAGGGCTTGTTCCCTCACATAGACCTGAAGAAGTATTATCAATAATGAGCAAAATATAGATTCAAAAAACACTGAATGATACCAAGACTACACTCAGAGTGGACTAAATAAAAGCACCAGTGGATAAATATGTACTTATACTAACTTACAAAGAAAATTAAAGAATGTACCGACGATTTCCATGAGATACCTTCTTGGTATCAGCAACAATGACGACGCTGAAATACGATATATCCTCTCACCGAACAGCGAGGATGGATGATTTAAAGTGGAATTAAGAGGAAAAGAAAAGGACCAAATCCTCACTGGTTAAACAAGTGGCCTGATAAGGGTTTTGGCCTAGGATGCCAATCGTCGAACCCGGCTGTGTTCCCTGCTTTGCACAGTCGCTTGAAGAACTGAGGGCTTCAGCCAAGGAAAAAACTGTGGAGTGAATATGAAGTGATTAGTGCGAAGTGTTTCTAAGACAACCTATAAACAAATGTGGAATTTAGTTAAGTACATTTTGTCTAGGCCCATTAACTCAACTTAAATATTGTAGAATGTATGTACTGACTTGTTGAGTGAATCTGAGAGTGAGCGTATTCGCGGAAACAAATACCCTCTCCTGTCACGGTACACAAAAAAATAAGCCTGTTCTGTCTGGAACCCTCTTCAAGACATCACAGTCTGGGGGCCCGAGCATCGGACTCAAACTCGACTATTTGTTTCGAAAGCTCTTCTATCTGGGCGCTAGCACTGAAACAGCTGCTTTCACACTTAACCATCCTATTGGACAGGCCATCATAACTCTTCGAAACTACCTCATATTTCTTTTCTACGTCATGAAGTTTTCCCATTAAATTATTATATTGCCTTTCTAAGGTGTTAGAAAACTCTACATCTAGTTCTCCAAATTTCGCATTTAATTGAGTCTCCCAGTCCGCCTTTAATTCTTTCTTAGTATTTACCAGTTTATAATCAAAGGTGTTCAGTTTGCTTTCCAGAGAATCCATTTTAACTTCTAATGAACCAAATTTGGCCTCAAATTTTTCATTTAACTTATGATTGTCCTCTTTTAATTGCTTATTATCTTTTTCTAGTGAACCAAGTCTTCCATTCATTACACCCATTTGAGTATTTATTGATACCAGCATATCAAACATTTTTTGATTAATGTTTCCATTTTGAGGATCAACTTGCTGATCTACTTCCGAAACCTCAAGATCTGTATGTTCTCCCACGCTGCTTACCTTACTTATCATTGTATTTGAATCTCCTAACGGCTGTAAATCAATAACTGTATTACTATCTGTACATGCCTCCTGCCCCAAATTGAGCTCATGGGATGCATCATCCATATCCTCTTCACTTTCCTCTCTCTCTCTACTCATTACTCTACTCAACTGCAAATTATCATGTATTCTTTTCGTTCGTTTTGACATGATTATTCACTATCAAGACATACACTTATTTTCACTATGTATTTATATATATTTATCTACCAAAATCACAAGTCTCAACTTCCTTTTTTTTATAATTATACAGTTATCTTAATCATACCTGGTAGTATCGCTCACTTTTAGCGATTATTGAAGAATACCTCTTTCATTGGACAGACTCACTGGCTGCTACAATATTTTCCAACTCTAGGGTTCGTGAATCCGGATGACACTCGACTCGATGCAGCAATCCTCCTCGATCAAGCCGCACGTTGTGGCGCCACTGTCTACCGTATCTTCCTTCGCCGTCGGCGTTGTCGTGGTTACGGTGAGACACCGTTATACCAAGAGGAAAGGCGCGTCGATCTTAGAGCATGAGATATGATGACCTTAAGCCATTGACAACACACAACGGTCACGGTAGCACCTGATTCCAGAATAGCTGCAGTAGTTAGGATCTACGAACTACCCCCTCTTCACCAGGTCCCCAAAACTTAAGTCGTAAAGAGATCCCTTCAAAGCAAATTGTCATAACGATTGTCTATAAAGGTTTCGTACAACGAGAAGAAATGTTACAGTTTATGGAACAATAACAGATACGACCAAACTGTCTTGTCTCTTCTGCTTTATTTAACACAACTTCGTTCACAGTTTCATTTCGTATTCACCACTCATTCACCGAAACCCTTTGATGAACAGTTTTGTTTGCTTGACACCAACAGTCAATGATACTGATACAGCTTTTCTCCTTTCTATAAATTGAAGCCCGCTCTCCGCGATATAATTTTTAAAAAAGGTCTGAATACCGCGTCCCTCGTGAGATGCGAATAGACTTATCCCGGAATTGACGGCCCTGTACGTGTACTCAGTTTAATGACCACACTTCGCTATACGCTATTTCGCGTAACTGAATGTCCATTTGTTAGTCTGATTATACACTGTAGCTATTTAAAATTAGCCCCTATATTTTTCACAACGCACAATTAGCACTTCTTTACTTTTTTTTTCTAAGAGTAAACGAAAAAACAGACGCCGTATCATCGGCTTAGTCAGTATAAAGCAAAACACCTTAATATGCCCAATTTTACCTCTTCTTATAGGATCGGCTACCTTACTCATTAATTTACTACATATTATTTCCAATAACACTAAACAGGTATCGCCGTTATATTTTAATTGTATTCAAAAGCATGTTACTGTTATTATGACCGACCAAATCGTAACAAATCGCGCGGCGTGCGTTTTTAACGATAACTTTACGCTATTCAAGTTCCGTTACAGCTATCATGACTCGTAATGTTACAACTGGACGTATTTACATTTATATCACTCTACATCTTCGCAATCAAAGACCTTCACAGAACTTTGAGACTTGTACTTAATTAGGGTTTTGTTTTTTTGTGTTATGGTAGCAGACCTTGCCACAAGGTGCCCAAAAGTCACAGATACAATACACACGTCTTATTAATTGACAGTAATTCATATGGTAATGAAGGTTTAATCGTCCAATACCACAGGCCTTACGAGAATAAACATAAATTATGACCAGTACTTCGTACCTTTTAAATAAAGTACGTCTACTTTCGTAGCAACTTGCTAGTTTCGAGACAGACAGAGGAGCAGCGCGCCAGGAGTTTACCGGCAGACTGATGTGTGTTGATTTATTGCCACGCCTTGACAGTGTGACGTGGTGTTGGATGCTGCATGACTAAATGAGATACGGTTATACCAAAGAATGCTCACAGAAATACATTAACGTTCTAACAGCCGGCATAACGAGAACATATGGTCACGAATAACCATTTCTCGATGCCGCGAAAACGCTTGCACTTAAACACTTTAGTGACAGAAATGTATTGACTAAGAACCAGCGCATTCCAAGGACTGACAATGGCGACACACAAAGAAGTTGGAAAGAAAGCCGGTGAGTTTTTTTCCGCTCCTATGGTGGGTTGAAGAGCGTGAGTACTTCCTTCCGCTGCCCTTCGATCCGTTCTCCCACAAACAACATTTTTTCTGCCGCAGTGCAGGACGGTGGTCGCAATAAAAAACTCTTCCCTTAATCTAGCGAGCGACAGTCGCATTGGTGTAGGCGATAGAGTGCTCTCTCCTTGCTCGCTTCCGGCCATATGGTCACATTTGTGGAAATTATATAATTAACGCGAAGCCAAGTCTTCAATTTCAGAAACCGACCAAAAGCTCCCCCAACAATATCTTGGCACGTAGTTTTTTTTCTCTCTGGTTCATTATGGGAATACTTATAAATACTGATATGACAGCAAAAGCAAAAAACAAACGGATTACTTTTCGCCGTGTGAAGACGTCCGCTCGCAGCGGGAGTAGCCGTGACAGTATGCCCCGCCCCCCGCCGCCCCCACAGGACTGTTACCACCAACACGTTCTCTAGGCAGGCGCCGCTTGTGTAATGGTCGGCTGCGGCTGCTGCCTCTTCTGCTTTATGGACAGGGCTGCCCGCCCTCCATCGCGCACGCACTGCTACGACATTCTCAGTGAAACGTTTGTCGAAGTCACGATTTGGCCTTTCTCTGTACACACACACACACACACAGACAAGCGACTGTTTTCTCAGTGACGTTGCGCATTATAAGCGCCCTGCACCGTGCAACGTTTTGGCACACTGGTTAGGCGGACGTATTCTTCACCTACCTCTACATCTACATTCCGGAGGCGGCACGGCGTGTGAGGGGACGTCACTTCTGGTACCACAATCTCGCTCCCCTTCCCCGTTCCTTTCAAGAAGCCTCCATAAAAATAATTTCTAAACCTCTCCGTGGTGCCAAACGGCTCTCCTGCAGCGCTCCCTGAGGAGTTTGTTCAGCATCTCCATCAGTTCTCGTGCAAAGCACGCCACCGTTCGTTGGTTCTTCTTTATCTCTTTTAGCAATCCAATTTAATAAGGATAATTATCAAAGAGGTAGAGGTATCACATCTTTCGCAGCTGTATATTACGCAGGAAGAGTTATGAACAAAATCATTATTTTACGCACGACATACTAGCAGGAGTGCAATGAAAAAAAAAAAAAAAAACGAAAGTTCTCCGGTTCTTCTAGCAGAAAGTTGATGTAATCATCAGATTCTCAGTGCAACATTTCCATTAACAGTTTTTCACGCGTATATTTCTCTCTCATTTAAACAATTTCTTGTCCAAGCGTCTTGTTTTTTTCTTGTTGATGTTGCTCTTCTTTAGACACAGTGCCAGAATCAATGTTAGAAATGCTTTAGCGACATTCGTAGCCATTCCCACTAGCGCCAAAATATATCATACACGAAAAGCGTCTGTTTCAAAAGTAAGGTTAAATGGACATGCTTTGTTGCTGCACGTACGGTCTGTCTGTGTGGCCCGTCCGTAGCCCATTTGACAGATAAATTTGTTCTTTTACGAGGGTCTCAACAAAAGTTTCATGGTTCATTCGAAGAAATTTGATGCGATCATCGAGTTCTGATAGTAATATTTCCTTTAACAGATTTTCATTGGTAAATCTTTCATTTTAAGCCACTCACTTGACCAGCGTCTTGTCTTCAAACACAGGGCTAAAGTCAACAGTAGGATCGCTTTCTCTGCATTTGTGGCCACTTTGACTGCTGTAAAAATAGTCACGAACACGAACAGCATCTGCTTCAAAGTGAGGTTAAACTGAGAAATTTTATTTGTACGTGTCCGGTCTTGTTTGACAAATTCGCAGCTACACAAGGGTGCGTTTGCCAAAAATGTTTGCTCATTTACAGGGGCCTTAACACCGACCTTGCAATTTTTATAATTTGGTGTTCAGCGTACTACACGCTATACGAAAACGAGTGGCTGCGACAGCGCTACCTAAATTATATTCCTTCAGTTCGTGGTCTAGTGCTTAACGTTGCCGTCTCGAGACCAGTCTCCAACCTGGCGGCAATTACCCCCTGAGGGGTAAAATTAACTTTCCTGAGGGACAAAAACAAAAGGGTTTAATAGTCCAGAATGAGACTTTCAATCTGCAGCGGAGAGTGCGCTAATATGAAACTTACTGGCAGATTAAAACTGTGTGCCGGACCGAGACACGAACTCGGCACCTTTGCCTTTCGCGGGCAAGTGCTCTACCAACTGAGAGCACTAGCTCTGGTAGAGTACTTTCCTGCGAAAGGCAAAGGTCCCGAGTTCGAGTCTCTGTCCGGCACACAGTTTTAATCTGCCACCCCCCAAGTTTCGGGTTTAATAGCGTTTCTACTTACTTTTTTTACTTTACGTGTGGCAAGGGCCTTCTCGACCATACACCTGCTCTATGAGTAGTGTTTGTAACGAAACTAAATTAGTTTTAAAAGATCATTTCTGTTGTCAGTGTTTCCTAATATTATGTAATTGCTGGTTGAGCGGCGGTGAGGAGAAGGAAAGGAAAGGGAAGGGATTTTCGCGGAACTGGCAACGAAGAGTGAAAATGTGTGCAGCACCGTGACTCGGACCCGGGATCTCCTGCTTACTAGGCAACTGTGTTAACCACTGCGCTCCACGCACACACACACACACACACACACACACACACACACACACACACACGGTGTTTAATAGAAATGCGCGGAATATCTTCAGTACCCTCCTCTGCTGACCTACACTCCCATCTACCGCATCTATCTGAAATCGTGTCCATGCACGCTAATATCAGATTCCCGCTGGAGTTTGAACTTAAATGTCCGTCCGAACTGAAGGAAGTAAATTAATTGCTCATCGATGCGAATCAGTTTTATGAATGTGTGGTGTCCGTTCTTTTGGACATGTCCGAAAGGACATTTTGTAAGCCTGTAATAGTGATTACCTTGTGTGTATGAACGTCGTCTTCCTCACATAGTCCAACCACTACATACATGCTTTGTACTTTGTCCCATGGATCTATGATAGTAAAACTGAGATACATACAATGAAAAGCCAAAGAAACTGGTAAACCTGCCTAATATCTTGTAGGGCCCCGCGAGAACGCAGAAGTGCCGCAACACGACGTGGCCTGGACTCGACTAATGTCTGAAGTAGTGCTGGAAGGAACTGACACCATGAATGCTGCAGGGCTGTCCATAAATACGTAAGAGTAACGGGGGGCTGGAGATCTCTCCTGAGCAGCACGTTGCAAGGCATCCCAGATTTGCTCAATAATGCTCATGTCTGGGGAGTTTACTGGCCAGCGGACGTGTTTAAACTCAGAAGAGTCTTCCCGGGGCCACTCTGTAGCAGTTCTGGATGTGTGGCGTGTCGCATTGTCGTGCTGGGATTGCCGGAATGCACAATGGACGTGAATGGATGCAGGCGATTAGGCAGGATGCTGATGTACGTGTCACCTGTCAGAGTCGTATCTAGACCTATCAGGGGTCCCGTGTCACACCAACAGCACACGCCCCACACCGTTATGGGGCCTCCACCAGCTCGGACAGCCCGCTGCTGACGTACAGGGTCCACGGATTCAGGAGGTAGTCTCAAGCGATACAATTTCAAACGAGACTCGTCCGACCAGGCAATATGTTTCCAGTCATCAACAGACAAAAATAAGTGTTGACGGACCCAGGCGAGGCGTAAAGCAATGTGTCGTGCAGTCATGAAGGGTACAGGAGTGGGCCTTCGGTTCCGAAAGTCCATATCGATGATGCTTCGTTGAATGGTTCGCACGCTGACACTTGTTGAAGGCCCAGTAGTGTAATTTGCGGAAGGGTTGCACTTCAGTCACTCTGAACGATTCCCTTCAGCCCTCGTTGGTCCCGTCCTTGCCGGATCCTTTTCCGGCCGCAGCGATGTCCAAGATTTGATGTTTTACCGGATTCCTGATATTCACGGTTGTTGTTGTTGTGGTCTTCAGTCCTGAGACTGGTTTGATGCAGCTCTCCATGCTACTCTATCCTGTGCAAGCTTCTTCATCTCCCAGCACGTACTGCAACCTACATCCTTCTGAATCTGCTTAGTGTATTCATCTCTTGGTCTCCCTCTACGATTTTTACCCTCCAAGCTGCCCTCCGATACTAAGTTGGTGATCCTTCGATGCCTCAGAACTAGTCCTACCAACCGATTCCTTCTTCTACTCAAGTTGTGCCACGAACCCTTCCCCAATCCTATTCAATACCTCCTCATTAATTATGTGATCTACCCATCTAATCTTCAGCATTCTTCTGTAGCACCACATTTCGAAAGCTTCTTGTCCAAACTAGCTATCGTCCATGTTTCATTTCCATACATGGCTACACTCCATACAAATACTTTCAGAAACGACTTCCTGACACTGAAATCTATACTCGATGTTAACAAATTTCTCTTCTTCAGAAACGCTTTCCATGCCATTGCCAGCCTACATTTTATATCCTCTTTACTTCGACCATCATCAGTTATTTTGCTCCCCAAACAGCAAATCTCCTTTACTACTTTAAGTGTCTCATTTCTTAATCTAATTCCCTCACCATCACCCGACTTAATTCGACTACATTCCATTATCCTTGTTTTGCTTTTGTTGATGTTCATCTTATGTCCTCCTTTCAAGACACTGTCCATTCCGTTCCACTGCTCTTCCAAGTCCTTTGCTGTCTCTGACAGAATTACAATGTCATCGACGAACCTGAAAGTTTTCATTTCTTCTCCGTGGCTTTTAATACCTACTCCGAACTTTTCTTTTGTTTCCTTAATTGCTTGCTCAATATACAGATTGAGTAACATCGGGGATAGGCAAAAATCCTGTCTCACTCCCTTCTCAACTACTGCTTCCCTTTCATGTCCTTCGACTCTTATAACTGCCATCTGCTTTCTATACAAATTGTAAATAGCCTTTCGCTCCCTGTATTTTACCCCTGCCACCTTCAGAATTTGAAAGAGAGTATTCCAGTCAACATTGTCAAAAACTTTCTCTGTCTGCAAATGCTAGAAACATAGGTTTGCCTTTCCTTAATCTAGCTTCTAAGATACGTCGTAGGGTCCGTATTGCCTCACGTGTTCCAACATTTCTACGGAACCCAAAGTGATCTTCCCCGAGGTCGGCTTCTATCGGTTTTTCCATTCGTCTGTAAAGAATTCGCGTTAGTATTTTGCAGCCGTGACTTATTAAACTGACAGTCCGGTAATTTTCACATCTGTCAACACCTGCTTTCTTTGGGATTGCAATTATTATATTCTTCTTGAAGTCTGAGGGTATTTCGTCTGTCTCATATATCTTGCTCGTCAGTTGGTCGAGTTTTGTCAGGACTGGCTCTCCCAAGGCTGTCAATAGTTCTAATGGAATGTTGTCTACTCCCGGGGCCTTGTTTCGACTTAGGTCTTTCAGTGCTCTATCAAATTCTTCACGCAGTATCAGATCTCCCATTTCATCTTCATCTACATCCTCTTCCCTTTCTATAACATTGCCCTCAAGTACATCGCCCTTGTATAGTCCCTCTATATACTCCTTCCACCTTTCTGCTTTCCCTTCTTCGCTTAGAACTGGGTTTCCATCTGAGCTCTTGATATTCAAACAAGTGGTTCTCTTTTCTCCAAAGGTCTCTTTAATTTTCCTGTAGGCAGTATCTATCTTATCCCTAGTGAGATAAGCCTCTACATCTTTACATTTGTCCTCTAGCCATCCCTGCTTAGCCATTTTGCACTTCCTGTCGATGTCATTTTTGAGACATTTGTATTCCTTTTTGCCTGCTTCATTTACTGCATTTTTATATTTTCTCCTTTCATCAATTAAATTCAATATTTCTTATGCCACCCAAGGATTTCTACTAGCCCTCGTCTTTTTACCAACTTGATCCTCTGCTGCCTTCACTACTTCATCCCTCAAAGCTACCCATTCTTCTTCTACTGTATTTCTTTCCCCCATTCTTCTCAATTGTTTCCCTATGCTCTCCCTGAAACTCTGTACAACCTCTGCTTTAGTCAGATTATCCAGGTCCCATCTCCTTAATTTCCAACCTTTTTGCAGTTTCTTCAGTTTTAATCTACAGTTCATAACCAATAGATTGTGATCGGAGTCCACATCTGCCCCTGGAAATGTCTTACAATTTAGAACCTGGTTCCTGAATCTCTGCCTTACCATTATATAATCTATCTGAAACCTGTCAGTATCTCCAGGCTTCTTCCAAGTATACAACCTTCTTTTATGATCCTTGAACCAAGTGTTAGTTATTATTAAGTTGTGCTCTGCGCAAAATACTACCAGACGGCTTCCTCTTTCATTTCTTATCCCGAATCCATATTCACCTACTACGTTTCCTTCTCTTCCTTTTCCTACTATCGAATTCCAGTCATCCATGACTATTAATTTTTCGTCTCCCTTCACCATCTGAATAATTTCTTTTATTTCATAATACATTTCTTCAATTTCTTCATTATCTGCAGAACTAGTTGGCATATAGACTTGTACTATTCTGGGGCATGGATGTGTGTGATGTCCTTAGGTTAGTTAGGCTTAAGTAGTTCTAAGTTCTAGGGGACTGATGACCTCAGATGTTAAGTCCCATAGTGCTCAGAGCCAACTTGTACTATTGTTGTAGGCGTTTGCTTCGTGTCTTTCTTTACCACAAGAATGCGTTCACTATGTTGTTTGTAGTAGCTTACCCGAACTCCTATTTTTTTATTCATTATTAAACCTACTCCTACATTACTCCTATTTGATTTTGTATTTATAACCCTGTATTCACCTGACCAAAAGTCTTGTTCTTCCTGCCACCGAACTTCACTCATTCTCACTATATCTAATTTTAACCTATCCACTTCCGTTTTTAAATTTTCTAACCTACCTGCCCGATTAAGGGATCTGACATTCCACGCTCCGATCCGTAGAATGCCAGTTTTCTTTCTCCTGATAACGACGTCCTCTTGAGTAGTCCCCGCCCGGATATCCGAATGGGGGACTATTTTACCTCCGGAATATTTTACCCAAGAGGATGCCATCATCATTTATCCATACAGTAAAGCTGCATGCCCTCGGGAAAAATTACGTCCGTAGTTTCCCATTGCTTTCAGCCGTTCGCAGTACCAGCACAGCAAGGCCGTTTTGGTTAGTGTTACAAGGTCAGATCAGTCAGTCACCCAGACTGTTGCCCCTGCAACTACTGAAAAGGCTGCTGCCCCTCTTCAGGATCCACACGTTTGTCTGGCCTCTCAACAGATACCCCTCCGTTGTGGTTGCACCTACGGTACGGCTATCTGTATCGTTGAGGCACGCAATCCTCTCCACCAACGGCAAGGTCCATGGTTGATGGGGGGGGGGGGGGGGTATATTCACGGTACACTCGTGAAATGGTCGATCGGGAAAATTGCCACTTCATCGCTACCTCGGAGATGTCATGACCCGTCGCTAGTGCGCGTTCGAACTCACTTAAATCTTAGTAACCTACAATTGTTGCAGCAATAACCGATCTAACAACTGCGCCACAGACTTGTCTTATATAGGCGTTGCCGACCGCTGTGCCGTGTTCTGCCTGTTTGCATATCTCTCTATTTGAAGAAGCATGCCTATACCAGTTTCTTTGGCGCTTCAGTGTACATCACATAAGCTCAATAGCTCATGAACATGCTTTCTGCGAGCTGAAGGTAGTACCCAGAATAAACTGGAAATTGCTTCATTATTCACTTCACATCAATGAGTGAACTAACTGACATTCAACATGACAGTAACTATAATGTCTACTGCACTGCTGAAGGCCTGCACAAAATTATTATTATTATTATTATTACTATCCCGCCTACGCAGCTGAACGATTGGTGTCGCTGCCTAGGTCCTCCTCAGATCTTCGTTTAAGGTAGAGTGGTCTGGAGCGGGGTCGACTTAGCCTCATGAGGCCGGATGAAGATATGCTCGAATAAAGAAGCAGCGGCATCATCAAGTTTCATCTAGTGGCAGTACCGGCTGGAGGGGATGGCGACACGTCCCACCCACCACCACAGTGGGGACGGGCCTGCTGATGACGGCGCGGCGAGGGCGGGCTGGGGAACTAGCCAGCACGTGGCTGCACTCTGGCGCTCTAGTCTCACAAGACTGCGAACCACTGCTCTGGACCGGGGGGGGGGGGGGGGTCGATTTCCGGCCGGGTGGACTTTTATTCGCTCGGGGACTGGGTGTTGTGTTGTACTCCTCATCATATCATCACCAGGCGCAAGACAACGAAGTGGTGTCACATAAAAAGACTTGCAAGTACCCCTTGCTGCGTTTTTCACGTAGTTTTCAGACTATAAACGTAGTAAACCGCCGGAAGACAAATAGCTTAATCAATCCATAAATCTGTGCATTTAATTTGCAGCCTACGCACTAACAACTATTCGTGTGCCATATGTACAATGGATGTGCCTGTTGTGAAAACGCTCCTCATTTGCTGACAGCTGCGTACGACGGGTTACGGAATGAATAAGAGACTGCTTGGGACATTAATCAGCGAGACTCGTCTGACAGAACGACGCAGAGTTCACTGTGAACTAAGCCACGCACCGAGCTTGTCCACCTGTTATAACTACAGCTGAGCCCAAAATTATGCCGAGTAATGCAATAATAGGCGGAAATGGAAATCAAAGCGAAACTAATGTAAGCAGCTGGTGACTACTCAACTGGATTTCAAGACAGGTCAATGATAATCTGTGCCTACTCTTTGAAACCCAAATCTACAGCAATAGCGAATTCATTGCTTGGCCCAAGACTTCGGTCAACTCTGGCTGGGAGACATAGACGTAAGTTCTTGAAAATGACCCAGATACAAGGCGAGTGAGTCGTCTCCTTTGCTGTCTTGCTTTCTAAATACGTTTCCACTGGTCCGGTCGACCTGTTTTTCCTGCCGCTAGTGATATTTTTCTCGCTAAATCACGCCTCTCAAAAGCTTGCCCATTGAAATCTTCATCTACTCATATACTTCTGCAGTGAGAATCCCTGCCAGTACTTAGAATGTTTTCTAAAACTATGTCTTCCAACGTTTTACGACGGATACGTCTTTTCAGGTTTCTGTGTTTCTTTAATTTTTTGCATTCAACAGCATGAAGTAGAATTACGACGCCAGCAATCGAGGGGAAAAAAAGAATCGATCATGTATTTAACACGAAAAAGATTACATGAGTATCCTAGGCAAATGACCGTAGGATCTGCAGATTACATGGAGTGCTTTAAATTGTATCCTTGCCGCCCGCCCGGCTAGCCCTTCCCGAGCGAGAAGGCGTGCCGTCCCCTGCACGAATCCGCCGGGCGGATTAGCGTCGAGGTCCGGTACACCGACCAGCCTGTGGGTGGTTTTTAAAGCGCTTTTCCATCTACCTCGTCGAATGCCGGCTGGTTTCCCTTATTTCGCCTCAGTTATATTATGTGGGCAATTGCTGCACAAACACTGCCTCCACGTACGCGTACACCATAATTACTCTACCACGCAAACATTTGGGGCTACACTCGTCTGGTATGAAACGTTTCCGAGGAGGGGTCGGACGACTGGGGGCCGAACCGCGCAATAACCCTGGGTTCGGTGTGAGGCGGCGGTGAGGTGGGTGGACTGCTGTGGTCTGTAATGGGGTTGTGAACCACTGAAGGCTACGGCGGGACGAAGCCTCTCCTTCGTTTCTAGGTCCCCGGTTTAATTCACAATACACAATATCACTGTCACAAGTAAATGAGATGTACTCACATTTTAGCTCGTATATATATGTATGAAAAAAGACAAAAGAAGAGAAGCACTCAAGAACCAGGCAGTATGAACCCACACACCAGTATCCCCTCTGCGCATTGCTGCATATACTGATTCGGTTGAAAAGTTGACAAGGGATGTACTGGTCCTTGACATCCTGGATAACTGTCATTGGAACGGAGTTGACGTCCAGGCTGGTGCTACACGTGTTCTGCTGGGGACAGATCTCGGGATTTACTGGCCAGAGGAGTACTTCAGCATCAAACAAGTATCTCACAGAGATACGTATCACGTGTGTATGAGTATTGTCCTGTTGCAAATGGCACAACAGTACTGTCGCTCAAGAGGCTGCATATGAGGTCGAGCATGCCAGTGGCGTACTGTTGTACCGTCAGGGTTCCCTAAAAGACTGCTGACCACGGCCTCAGGTCACACCCGTTGGCTCCCACCACAACGATGCCAGGAGTAACACCGCTGTGCCTCTACTACACAGCCGGCCGCGGTGGTCTAGCGGTTCTAGGCGCTCAGTCCGGAACCGCGCGACTGCTACGGTCGCAGGTTCGAATCCTGCCTCGGGCATGGATGTGTGTGATGTCCTTAGGTTAGTTAGGTTTAAGTAGTTCTAAGTTCTAGGGGACTGATGACCATAGATGTTAAGTCCCATAGTGCTCAGAGCCATCTACTACACAATTGAAGATTAGGACTTGTCCCGACTTCGCACTCTTACTTGTCGACAATGCTTATCCGAGGAATGACAGAACCGTGGTTCACTGCCGACCACAATGGAACGCCATTCACCAGTAGTCCACGCTTCCTGATGAAGGCGCCACTGCAAATGCAGGCATTTGTGTCACGGTGTTGACGGTAAGGTAGTTCCCTAGCCCGGTTGCTACCAGTCTCTGACCAGTGGTGCAGGATGACGCAGGACGTTGCAGTAGCCCATTTCTTCTCATATGTCTGACGCAAATGTGAAGGGTGCTCAATACAGCGACCCACCCTTGCGGTGGTCTGACGTGGTCGATCGGTAGCGTGATGAGGAGTATGTCTGGCTTCACACTCCTATGCTGTGCCGCACCGGGCCACTGTCACATCCGAATGCCCCGCAGGTCTGGATGCTGCACGATTCGGCCAGCTGGCTAAACGGAGATCGACAATGAGGCTCCTCTCAGACGCTTTGTCGGGCCTGATGGTGCTGCCTCGCACGGTTACGCGGCATTTCCGTGTCCTTCACAGCGATAACTGAACATCCGACGCTGTTCGGGCCATTTACGTGATGACAAGACCGATAACGAACAGCACTAATCCACTCGTGCCTGTCACAGACAACTGCAACACTAATACCCGCCGTTGATGTACGAAGTTACATGTCTCTGGGTGCTTTACTTTTTTTATACGATACTTTTGCTTCATACCTTCTTCCATCTCTTCACGCCGTGAGCCGGTCGGTACTTCTCAGACACTCCTGCCGTCCATAGTAGTCTGTCCCAGTACCTGTGCCGTACAAAGCATCTGTACAACGTGTCCTTTCTTCAATGAAGTGTTTTCCATCGACTTTTGTCGCAGCTTATTCTTTCTGCGACATCACGATTCCACTTCTTATACGCTCAGCATATTTACAACGTCCTTCTAAAGCGCAACGTTTGAAATAATTCCGAAGGGATGGAGTCTGGTCCCGGTACAATCCTCACCACTTTTTAAAAAAAAAAAATAGGAATGAGACGAATCCGAAGAAAGCATATGCGCCAGCAGTGTCCGAGTGAGATAATGCCTACAGTTGGCCATTTTTGAAGGCAATGCATTTGTTTACCTTCTCAATACCCAAAGTGACACGTTTCTGCTAATTGTGACGGCTCGAGTGCCTGTTGTCCCGGACGGATATATGTCCGTGGGCGAAGATGAATAAAATGAATGTCGCTGTAGAGCTTGGTTTTCCCACTTGCCACGCAAGAACCTCAGTTGTTGCCCTACCAAGGCGTTGAGGCGATGCTTGATCGGTCTGCGGTTGTTTTCGTCAGAGCTTCGTGGCTGATTTCCCCGACAGGCCGTACGCCGAGGTGTCGCTGGAGCGCGACGTGAACCCTGAGGCAGTGCACCGTTGCGGAGAAAGCATCTGGACCGGAAACCGACAGGGACACAAGCAGACGGGGCAGGACCCACTGACTCGATATTGACAGATACGGAGCGAGCGCACTCGATCCACAGATCTTACAAGGGAAACATACATCCAGTGGGCCACTGACTTTGCACACCTTTTGCACGATTGCAGAACACACTTAGAGATGCTCTAGTATGACGCGCTTCTCAAGCGTGTTCTATAAATCCAAGTTCAAAATCTTACAAGCCTGCTGATTACTATACAAATACACCAGCTGTCGATTAGCAGCGTTAAGCCTTCCTCACACGGAACTAGTTAGCCTCTCGCGTGGGGAACAAAATAAATTGTGCGATATTTCGGGCAAGTTTCACGAAATGTCGGACCATCAAGAGGCAATAACCCTCCCTACGTCACAAGCAGAACTTGCGGGATGTCATATAGTATTTGTCGTTTTCAGCTGAAGGATTTTGTAAGATAACTTATACCCTATGAATATCTGGAACCCCCTGAGTGCGAGGTCACCAAAGGCCAATGACGCCCCACATATTGTCTACCGAGCAACCACAATATTGGCTGCTAATGGCAACAGGGGGCAGGACTGAAGGTATCCAATGGTGAACACAGCAAGCGGCTACGGAGTGTAGTTGAACTCCTTAGTGGGCGAGTTACTCTCGACAGTGCTACAGTTGTCCTCAACGCGTTCTCAGAAAATTATTTTGAGCAATTATTGCAGGAGCCCACTCTAAGTGTAAATGGTTGTGGAAACATACTTGGCCTCTTAGCAGCAAATAGTGGCTAGCAAACACGGAGCGTCATGACGGACACAGGGATTAATGATCGCAAGGTTGCTACAGCGAGACTGAATACCGTAACATCCAGACCCGCCGGAAATATACGCAAAATAGATCTATTTAAAAATGCAGACAACAGTTCGCTTGTGGCCATCCTAAGCGACAGTCTCCATTCCTCCCAAGCTGAATAAGTAAACGTGGATCAGATGTTGTTTAAATTCAAAGAAATAGTATCAACGGCTTTCAGAGACATATACCAAATAAATTAATAAGAGGCGGTACTGATCGCCCATGGTATACTAAACAGGTCAGAAAACTGTTGTAGAATCAACGAAAAAAATTTGCGAAATTCAAACGAACGAAAAGCCCTCAAGAGATTGGCGAAGTTTTAAAGAAGCTCGAAATGTAACTCGAACTTCAATGCGGGATGCTTTTAGTATTGTCCACAACGAAACTCTGTCTCGAAATCTTTCAGAAAATCCATCATATTCAATCGATTTTTGTAGAAAGATCCGTAGCTAAAGGCTGGAAAGTTTCACAAATTACACCCATAACAAAGAAAGGAAACAGGAGTAATCTGCTGAGTTAGAGACTCATATCGTTAAAGTCGATTTGCAATCGGATTTCGGAAAATATACTGCGTTCGAACATTCTGAGTTATCTCGAAGGAAACGACCTTCAGACAAACAGCCAACATGGACACAGAAAATACTGTTCTTATCTAACACAACTAGCTCTATATTCTCACGAAATAATGAGTGCTGCCGACAGGCGATGTCAAATTGATCCCATATTTCTAAATTTCCAGAAAGCATTTGAAACCGCACCTCAAAAGAAACTTCTAATTACATTGCGTGCCAATGGACTATTGTCTCAGTTGTGCTACTGGATTCGTGATTTCCTGTCAGAAGGGTCACAGTTGGTAGTGACTGACGGAAAGTCATCGAGTAAAACACAAGTAATGTCTGTCGTCCCCCGAAGGAAGTGTCAGGGGCCTATGCAAGCGATTTAGAAGACAACCCGAGTAGCGCTCTTAGATTGTTTATAGATGATGCTGTCATTTACCGTCTTATAAAGTCATCAGATGATGAAAAAATATTGCAAAACCATTCAACCAAGATACTTTTATGGTGCGAAAAATGGAATTTGACTCTAAATAAAGAAAAGTATGATGTCATCTGAACGAGTACCAAAAGGAATCCGCTAAGTTTCCGTTTCACGATAAGTCACGCAAATCTAAAGACTGTGAATACACTACATACTTAGGGAATACAATTACGAATAAATTAAATTGGAACGGTCATATAGATAAAGACTGCAATTTATTAGCAAAACACTAAAAAAATGCACCAGGTCCACTAAAGAGACTACTTACACTATGCGTATCCACCCTCTCTTGGAGTACTGCAGTTCCACGTGGGATCCACATTGGACAGCAGCGACGGAGAACATGAAAGAGTTCAAAGAAGAGCAGCTCGTTTTGTGCTATCGTGGAACAGTGGAGAGAGCGTTATGATATGGTGTGTGAACTGCGTCGCCAATCACTAAAACAAAGGTGCTTTTAGTTGCGGCAGATGATCTCATGAATTTCAATCACCAACTCTCTCCTCAGAGTGTGAAAATCCACCTACACATGGAGAAGTGATCATAATAATAAAATAAGAGAAATCAGAGCTCACACAGAAAGATTTGAGTGTTCGTTTTTTCCGCGCGCTGCTCGACAGCTAAACGGTAGAGAAGCATCTTCAAAGGTGGTTCTATGAGGCATCTGCCAGGCACTTAATTGTGAATTGCAGAGTAATCATGTAAATGTAGATACAAAGCAGAACAATATCGACGATAAACAGAGCAAACAGTGCATTATATCTATAGCAACAGCGGCCGAAGTTGACATTTCGTCAGAAAGGAATTTTGCAGAGCAACAAAGAAGTGGCAGACCAAATATTAGCGTTTCTGCAGGATAAGTCAGTGAAGTGTGTGGTGTCTTCTACGCTCGACTGTGCGGACAATGTACATGAGGAGTATAGCGATGACGATACGTGCTTAACAAGTGAAAGAGACACTAAAACTGGTGTCGAGCCATGTAGCTATCATACTTGTCCAGTTATCATCCTCGGGCAGGAAGCCTCAAATGCCGGCCGGCTGGTTTATCATCATTATCATCATCATTATGAGAATTGTTGTGTTACTCTATTATTTTATCTATTAGTGTAAATAATGAGTTATTTAGATTGTGTACTTGATCATTAAACTGGGTTTTCTTTTCTGTTTTGGTTTTCTGTATGTGGTAATTTTCTTGTAGGGTTAAGAGGCGTTTTTTATTGTTGATTCGTACTATTACATGACTTCTTCTCTCGTGGCTGGTTTGTGTTTGTGTTCTCTTCGGTGTTCCGCAAATGTGGACTGGTTTGCCCCATACTTGCAGTGCTCTGCCTGTTTTCCCCATGTATCTGCCATCACAAATGTTACACTGTAATTGATGTGTACTACTTTCTGGTATATGTCTCTGTTTTTTTGCCAGTTTTGGGATGTATTTTTGGATAGAATTGTCTGTCGTGCATGCTATGTTTATTCCCTGTCTTTTGAAAATGTTGATTTTTGTGTGAGTTTGTGTCTCTGCATCATTGTGTATCATGTTGTTTTTCCTCTTATATTTTCCCGATTATTCTGTGTACTTGTTTATGATACTGAGTGTTTGTAATAGTTTTTTGTTCTGTTGTGAATGGTTTTGAGCTTTCTGCTTTTATTTTACTTTTACATTTGTTGTTTAGCTTTGTGACTATGTTACTATTGTAACCATTGTTTTGGGCTATCTGCATTGTTGTGTCAAATTCTTTTTGGTAGTTCTCCTTGTTAAATGGCACTGTGTTGAGTCTATGGACGAGTGCTGCTCGTGTGTTTCGTCTATTAAGCAGAGGATGTCATCCATATACCTGAACCAGTGTCGTATGCTGCATTTGCTTCTATTTTTGTGAAAATGATCTATTCAATGTGGTTTACAAAAACATTTGCTAAGCCTCCTGACACATTGACCTCACTGGTAATTCATCATCTTCTGCATAAAAGTCATTATTGAATTGGAAGTAATTTTGTTCTGTTATGAGCTTTATTAATGTTTTTCATTAATCTGTTCATCAGTGAGTAGACTGTGTTTGCAGGTTCTTATCAATAATTTCTGTTGTTTCTGGTAGTGGTACGTTGGAATACAAGCTTTCTGTATCAAAGGAGAGGAGTGGTACTGTGTCTGGGATTTTTGTTTCTTTGATCTGTCGTATTAGCTGTTTAGCGTTTTTAATGCTACTGTCTTCTTGTGCTTTGAAATTTCCAGACAGTAATTTTAACATGTATCCTGCAGGCTTGTACGAGGGGGATTTTCTGTAATCCAATATTGACCTCAAAGGAAGATTCGGCTTGTGGATCTTTGGTTCGCTTCGCAAGACAGGTGCAGCGGGTTAATCTATATCAGCTTTCTTTCACCAGTGTTATCCAGTGTGATATCTGTATTTTTCAGAGGGTTTATTAACGTTGTCTGCAATCGGTTTGTTTGATCTGATTTTAATTTTGTAATCTTATTTTATGAGATGAATTCTTGTGTTTTTTCAGTGTATTGTTCTTCGTCTGTAAGTAGTACTGGGTTCCCCTTGCGTGCTTTAGCAGTCATGGAAATTTCATTCTGAAGTTCTTCCATAAGTTCTTCGAGTGTTACAGATTCTGTGTTTGTACTGTTTTTTTGTTGTTGTGTTTTCCTGCTATCTTCCCTTATCAGCACCTTTCTGTTTCTATAATTATATTTTCCACGTAATGTTCATGATCCTGAGAGCTAGGCTGGGGACGGCTTTGCTACTAGTAGGGTCTCCCATACCAGATAGGTCAAAGGAGATGATCCAGGCTAAATGGAACACCCTGGTGCTCCAGGTAGGGGGTTGGGCGTGGGGCCAACACCCCCACACCGTAAGAAAGATGATTGTTACGAAACACCAAGAAATAGTCTCGGATTCGGTACGGAACAATGGAAACGACCCCAGAAACTCAAAGGTTAATGCCAGGCGATCACGGAACAAACAGAGTCAAGTGTGGCACTTGGAATGAAAAAACACTATTCTCACTTGGAAAGGCGAAGGTCCATGATGAAGAACTGAAAAGGTACAGGCTTGACGTAGTGGCACTACAAGATATGAGATGGCCTGGAGAAGGAATGCATAAAGAAGAGTGGTACAGCTACTTCTGCAGTGGAAATAAAGAAGTTAAACATCAGATTGGAGTGGGCTTTGCAGTAGCCAACAGCGTAAGTGAAATATCATGGACTTCAAGGCTGTTAATGAAACAATATGCTGGATAAGAATAAAAGGAAAATTCTACAACGTAAATTCTGGTTTCATTCCATGCACATACAGAAGATAAAGATGACAGTGACAAAGTATCTACAAAGACCTAGAATCAGTGTATGAAGATGCACCTTCATACGATGTGAAGGTTTACCTTGGTGACGCCAACGGTAAAGTATGAGGAGGAGATATTTGGAGACGTTACGCTGGCCTTCACGGTCTGCACGATTCCTCTAACAACAATACAATGAGACTGGTCAATCTGGCAGCTACTTTCCTCACAAAGACATCCATAAGATAACATGGAAGTCACCTGACCAAGAGACTCAGAACCAAAGAGATCACATACTTGTAGTGCTATCCAGAATGTGAAATCTCAAAGAGGTGCAGAAATAGGATCAGAACATTGCTCTGTGGTGACAACCATACATGAGAGAATGGAAAGCCGTAAAAGCAGGAGAAGAGAAGTAGACCAGA
Organism: Schistocerca piceifrons; assembly: GCF_021461385.2. NCBI lineage: Eukaryota > Metazoa > Arthropoda > Insecta > Orthoptera > Acrididae > Schistocerca > Schistocerca piceifrons. Next base: position 7,071,207 of record NC_060144.1, on the reverse strand, counting down.
AAATAAAAAGGGACTTACTGACAGAGCACTGTCCTAATGGATACGTTCGTCATACGTCCCACAGTGATTTCTGCTGATATTTCACGCAGTGCTGCTTATCCGTTAGCAATGACAACTCTGCTCTTCTCGTTAAGTGAAGGCCGTCGGCCACCGCGTTGTCCGTGGTGGGAGGTAACGCCTGAGATGTGGTACCCCGGCACAGTCAGTATTCCCTAACCATATTCGGAATGGAGTGTCCCACGCGTCTGGCTCCAACTAGCATTCCGCGTTTCAAGTCTGATATTCCCGCCGAGCGGCCATAACCACGTCGGAAACTTTTCCGCACGAATCACCTGGAAACAAATGCCAGCTCCGCCAGTGCAGTGCCCCTGTGTACCTCGTGCGCGCGATGCTGCAGCCACGTGTGCGTGCGCGTGCCGCTACCCCACGGCTTCTGACACCTCAGTGCAAGCGGCGGTCCGCCCGCCACTCCGCTGCTTCCGCCGGAGCCCTGCGTCCGCGCGGCGAGCCGACAGCTGAGCGGCCGCCAGCCGCTCCCCACCGGCCACCGGCCTCCGCTCCTCGTCCACAGCTCCGGGCGCACGAGCAGTCGGCCAGTGTGACCTAAAGGCACGTTTACATGGGCCCTAAAATTTGCTTATTGCCGGCAATATTTCTCGGCAATGTTGTCTGTCAACTTCGCGGCAACACGAACTGCAGCCACACGTACGACGATATTGTCGGCCACTATTGCCCGGCAGTTCAAATGGCTCTGGGCACTACGGGACTTTACATCTGACGTCATCAGTCCGCTAGAACTTAAAACTACTTAAACCTAACTAACCTAAGGACATCACACACATCCGTGCCCGAGGCAGGATTCGAACCTGCGATCTTAGCGGTCGCGCGATTCCAGACTGAAGCGCCTAGAACCGCTCGGCCACTGCGGCCGGCTGCCCGGCAGTATTTGCAGCTATACACTTCTGAGCCCGAGGTGTTTACACTGTTGCCAAAAAATGGATGAACGCGAGCTAGTGGAAGTGAGTGTTGCCATACTGCTCTTACATCAGACAAGGAATAAAGTTAGAAAGAACAAGAGAAACTGGGTTTTGTCGATGCATTCTTTTTTAACTGAACGGAACGCTTCAAAAAATGTAATTAGTGAACTGACGCTGGATACACACGTATTCTACAAGTTTATCAGAATTTCGGAACACGATTTCTAATGTCTCGTACAAGTAATTTCCCCGAGAATTGCTGAAACTCAAAAAAATGTAAGAGAGAGTATACCAGTTACAATCCGATTGGCGATCCACCTTCGGTTTTGACTACTGGTACTACTGCTGATACGAAGAGAAATGTAATGAACCTGTAATAAAGTTAACTATTCATTAACAAGCCTCGTGGTACTAGAAGTATGCAATGCTTTGGTAGGACTGAAAGATTTTGTTAAAAGAGATTTGAAATAAATATACGATTTTAAGTAATTTTTTTTTCACTAGCACACGTCATTGTTTATACTATCAGTCCTTGATTCACTTACGCCTCGAGATAGAATGGCATCAAATGTAAGCCATGTGGATTTAGAGGCACGTACAGTCTTCCTACGTATCTTTCTCGCCTCCCATCTGGCATAGGTTGGAAGACTTGAGAATTTTTTATACGTTTCGTCAGGCATGATTCGGAGCTCGCCGGCAACAGTTTCTTAACCGTTTTTTCAGACTTATCTTCTTATACATTCATTTCGATGTCCCATAAATGTCTCCGATGATTTGCATTTGTAAAATTCACAGTTCTCACATTTGTCCACTTCTCCAGTGGTGTACACAACAAGCTCACGGCAACGAACAACTACAGAAAATGTGGCTATATCATTTATTCTCTTATTTTGGGTAATACCCATGTATTAACTAGCTATTTTTGTTGATACGTGTTCTTTCTGGATTTACAGGTTAAATATAATTGGAGAGGAATTCCGCCTTATGCAAGACACCTTTATAGTTTTGTTTTCACCCACACATGTTTCAGCTCTTATTGTGCTATCTTCATTGGGTTTAATTGTTTATTATTCTTCTCACATGAAGGTACGGATGTTTACACTAGTAGTTGTAATTGTACTGCGCTATCTACAGCTTGTCGTGTGAAGAAGTACGGAACTGCCTGCTGCAGATTATCGTCCACGAGGTATCGTCGACCCCTCAAAGCCTTTTTAAGGGACTTTGTTGTGCGTGCTGTTATGCCATTCCGTCTCCCAAAGCCGGAAAATCCTGTGGTGTAACACAGAACGCAGGTCAACTTCGGAGATGCCTATCTCCAGAAGCGGTTTACGTGTCGCCTGTTTGACCAGCCTGTCGGCAAGTTCGTTGCCAGGGATTCCGACGTGTCCTGGGGTCCGCACAAACACCAAGGAACGGCGGGACTGTTCCAGGGCATATATGGACTCCTGAATGGACGCTGCCAGAGGGTGCCGAGGGTAGTACTGGTCGATAGCTTGTAGGCTGCTCAATGAGTCAGTACACAGGAGAATGACTCGCCAGGGCATGAGCGGATGTACTCGAGAGCACGAGATATGGCCGCCAGCCCTGCAGTGAAAACACTGCAGCCGACTGGCAAGGAGTGCTGCTCAACATGTCCTCCCTGAACATACGCGAAGCCTACGTGACCATCAGCCACTCAGCCGTCTGTGTAAACCACTTCAGAGCCCTGGAACACGCCAAGAATCGAGAGGAAGCGACAGTGGAGAGCAGCGGGGTTAACGGAGTCCTCAGGGCCATGCAAAAGGTCCAGACGAAGCTGCGGCCGAGGTGTACACCATGGAGGCGTACGTGAACGGACCGCAAGTAGAGGTGGTAAAGGGAAGGACTCCAGTTCGAAGAGAAGGGACCGCACGCGAACCGCTATCGTTAGCCTCGATCTGGGCCGCCGACACGGGAGATGGACTGCCGCGGGCGGGAAAAAGAGACAGTAATTCGGATGCTCAGGGAAACTACGAATGTGTGCTGCGTAACTGGCGAGCAGTTGCGCACGTCTGATCTGCAGTGGAGGGACACCAGCTGGTCATGGGACTCGTCTTAAAAGCTCCTGTCGCTAATCGAACTCCACAGACGTGCACAGGGTAGAGTAAATGCAATCCTGAAGGCGCTGCCGAACCATAAACCACACTCCCATAGCCAATTCGGGATTGGACAAGGGCTCGGTAGAGCTGCAGCAGCGTACAGCGATCTGCATCCCAATTGGTGTTGCTCAGGCAACAGAGGGCATTAAGGTGCTGCCATAACTTCTGCTTAAGTTGACAAAGGTGAGGGAGCCAAGTCAATCGAGCGTCGAAAACCAGTGCTAGAACCTGATATGTCTCCACTATAGTGAGTGGATCAAGGTAAAGTGCGGGTTCCGGATGAACGGTACGACGCCGACAGAAGTGTATGACACACGACTTTTCGGCTGAAAACTGGAAGCCGTGGGCTAGAGCCCATGACTTCGCCTAGTGGATGGCTCCCTGGAGGCGCCGCTCAGCAGCATCAGTACTGGAGCAGCAGTACGAAATGCAGAAGTCGTCTGCATACAGAGAAGGTGAGACGGAGGGCACGGCAGCTGCTACTAGACCGTTAATGGCCACTAAAAATAGAGAGACACTCAATACAGACCCTGTGGGACTCCAAACTCCTGGATATGGACCGAACTATGGGAGTCACCAACTTGGACACGGAAAGTACGGAGCGACAGGAAGTTTTGGATAAAAATCGGGAGTGGTCCCCGGAGACCCCACTCATACAATGTGGCAAGGATATGTCGCCAAACCGTGTCGTATGCTTTACGTAAGTCAAGAAAGACGGCATTCAGGTGTTGCCGTCTGGAAAAGGCTGTTCGGATCGCAGAATCGATGGACACAAGATTATCAGTGGTAGAGCTACCCTGGCGGAAGCCGCCCCGACGTGGAGCCAGCAAACCACGTGACTCCAGGACCCAACCCAACCGCCGACATACCATACGTTCCAGCAGCTTACAATAAACGTTGGTGAGGCTGATGGGCCGATAGCTACACATCAAGAGGGTTTTTACCGGGTTTGAGCAGCGGAACGATGCTGCTCTTCCACCATTGCGATGGTTGTAGACGACGAGGAGACGTCTCTTGTAGTCAGATGAGAGATGTTTAACCATCTGGCCGTGGATCCGATCTGGCCCAGGAGCTGTGTCGGGGCAATGTGCAAGGGCACCGAGGAGCTCTCACTCTGTAAATGGGCCGTTATAGGATTCACTGCAGCGTGTAGTGAATGAGTGGACGTTCCCTTCCAGCCGCTGTTTGAGTGTTCGAAAGGCTGGGGGGTAATTCTCCGACGCAGAGGCTCGAGTAAAGTGCTCAGTAAAGTGCTCGGCAATCGCGTTTGCGTCGGTACCTAACTCGCCATTTATGGTAACACCAGGGACGGCTGTTGCGGCCTGGTACCTGAAAATACGTTTAATGTTTGCCCAGACTTGGGAAGGTGACGTGTGGCACCCAATGGTGGAGACGTCTCTCTCCCAATACTCCTTATTCCGTTGTTAAGGCAGCGAACACGGGCACGGAGCCGTTTAAAGGCTATGAGGTGCTCCACGGAAGGGTGCCGCTTACGTCACTGTAGAGCTCGCCGACGCTCCTTAATTGCTTCAGCGACTTCCGGCGACCACCAAGGGGTTGCCTTACGCCTCAGGCACCCTAAAGAGCGAGGGATAGCGTTTTCTGCCGTAAAAACAATTGTGCTAGTCACCTGCTCAACCATCAATCACATCGATGCTATCGTGTGGGGGAGATTCAGAGGTGACAGCAGAGGTGAAAGTTCCCCAGTCCGCCTTGTTTAAAGCCCATCTGGGAAGGCGTCTGTGAGCCTGACGCTGGACCAGTGACAGGAAGATGGGGAAGTGGTCACTACCACACAGGTCGTCATGTGCTCTCCAGTGGATAGATGGGAGAATCCTGGGTTGCAAATTGATAAATCAATGGCCGAGTAACTACCACGAGCCACACTAAAATGTGTGGCGGCCCCAGTATTTAAGAGGAAAAGGTCGAATTGCGACAGCAAAGTTTCGACATCTCTGCCTCGGCCAGTAAGCATAGTACCACCCCACAAGGGGTTATGGGCATTAAAATCTCCCAAAAGTAAGAAAGGTTTAGGGAGTTGATCAATCAGTGCAGGTGATACATTCAGGGGTACTGCACCATCTGGAGGAAGATATACATTGCAGACAGTTATTTCCTGTGTCGTCCTTATTCTGACAGCTACAGCTTCAAGAGGGATTTGAAGGGGCACATGTTCACTACAGACCGAGTTTAGGACATAACGCAAACTCCACCTTACACTCCATTGTAGTCGCTCCAGTTCCTGTAATATCCCTTATAGCTGCGGAGGGCATTGGTCCTCATTACTGGGAACCAGGTTTCCTGGAGGGCAATGCAGATAGCAGGTGTAAAGTTTAACAGTTGCCGTAGCTCAGCCAGGGGGTGGAAGAAACCGCCGCAATTCCACTAGAGGATGACATCGTGAGACTGGGAAGGCATGGAACATTCAGTGAGACAGTTTACGCCTCAGAGTCACCTACTGCCACCGATTTATTACCTAAGCAGTCTATATCCATTGTGTGTGAGGGTCTGGCGAGAACTAGGTCCTCAGCGGACGCCAAAATCTCTACCCCCATCCTCAGCCGCAGAGCTTGTAGGTAGCGGTGGTGTGGGTGTCACCGCAATTTCCTTGGTCTTACGGGTTTTCTTTTTGGATTTCTCTCTCTGCTCCTTGGGTTTCCCTGGCTGGGAGACCTTCACTGGCGCAGTCTCAGGGACTGAGGATGAGCGCGAAGCCCTACAACCAGCTGCTTTTGGGCTCTTCAGCCACTGAAGGGTGTCGTCTTTCCCACTAGAAGAAACCTGGGAAGAGAGTGACCCAAGGGACCCCTTCCTAGCGACGGAAGCTGAAGAAGACTTACGCTTCTCCAGCTCAGAAGTGGGGATGGACGTCCCTGATGGGTGTGGGGGGGGGGGGGGAGATTTGCTCCCAAAGTAGGTGGTGCAGGAGCAATAGGGAGGGAAATTCCCCCCACCATCAAGGGGGTAGGTGTAGTCTTTCGGCTCTGAGAGGTGAAGTGGGTTGGGAGAACTGATGGTGACGGAACTGTTGTTGTGGCTGCGTAAGACGATGTCATACGCACGGGATGCAGGCGTTCAAATTTTCTCTTAGCCTCAGTGTAGGTCAGTCGGTTCAGGGTCTTGTACTCCATGATTTTCCTTTCTTTCTGGAGAATCCTGCAGTCAGGCAAGCAAGGCGAATGGTGCTCTCCGCAGTTGACACACATGGGAAGCGGGGCACATGGAGTATTGGGATGTGATGGGCGTCCGCAACCTCGGCATGTAACGCTGGAAGTACACCGGGAAGACATGGCCAAACTTCCGGCACTTAAAGCACCGCATCGGCGGATGGATATAGGGCTTTCCATCACACCAGCAGACCATCACCTTGACCATCTCGGGCAGTGTATCTCCCTCAAAAGCCAAGATGAAGGCACCGGTGGCAACCTGATTATCCTTCGGACCACGCTGGAGACGCCGGACGAAAGGTACACCTCGCCGCTCTAAATGGGCGCAAAGCTCATCGTCGGACTGCACAAGAAGGCCTCTGTAAAATATGATGCCCTGGACCATATCTAAGCTCTTATGGGGCGTGATGGTTACAGAAACATCCCCCAGCCTGTCACGAGCGAGTAACTCCTGTGACTGGCAGAGGATGCTGTTTTGATCAAGACTGACCCAGATCTCATTTTGGACAAGCCCTCCACCTCCCCAAAACTGTCCTCTAAATGCTCAACAAAAAACTGAGACTTCATCGTCACGAAAGATTCCCTATCAGCTCTGGAACATCCAACGTACCGGGGCGAATAAGACCCGCTGCCGTCCTGAGCCTGACGTTCCTCCCACGGCGCGGCCAGGGAGGGGGACGGTTTGGGGTCGCGCACTTGTGTACCTTGAACTGAGCTCGTGATCGCTTAGAGACTGCTGGTGTTCCACCACCAGCGCTGTAGCGAGCACGAACAGTGGCGTCGCAGCGATCGGGCTCCAAGTGCGAGCGGCTGCCGCCTGCCGTCCTACACTGCGGCAGGTGAGCGCGATCACAGTCGAGAGCCGCTGCAGGCGTGGCTCAGCAGGCGTGCGCCACTGGATCCGCCTGATCCTACGCGATCCCTATCCCTATCGCCGGCGGATGGGAACTTGCAACTTCATTAGCAACTCCGTGACGCCCGTGGGGTGGTACCGACACGTCATAGCGCACGGTGGAAGAACGAGCAACACCTGCTGGCACGAGACGAAATCCTGTACCGGCAGGACTGTTTATCACTCTGCAATATCGTTGCTCGCTTTGGACGGGATCCCGTGAATGTCATGTAGGTATGGAATCGATGGGCTCAGCACCGTGCACGATTTCAACACTTGCGCGTGAGCAGCGCCTGTAGTGCTTCTTGGTATTTGTAAACATCCCAAGACACCATTGGAAGGCCCTCGACAAGAGACGCTCGTGAGTAAATCGAATAAGGATAAATGTAGTGGGAAAGGGAAATGGTGCGTTTGCCTTTCTCGTATGCAGTGAATGTGGAGCAGTGGTGCAGTCGGCGAGAAGGGGACCACTAAAAATGGTGTTACAACCACTGGTGCAGCAAGTGCCTGACTCAGAGAGCCATGGAGTAAACAACGCACCAACGAGGACGTATCGAACAACTGAAAAGTGGTAGTTGTTTTCTTCTCATTTTTCTCTCAGTTCCTCCAGTATGCATGTACGGACGATTGAATGTACTCAAGACTCAAGACGTAGCAATTGTTAATTCTCTTGTGAAAAGTAATAGTGAAAATGTTGAACAAAACATACCCCTCTTTGTGAGAAGTATGGCTATTTATTCAGTAGTGCAATAGAGAGAACTTGCGGAAGCATTCAAGTAATCTTCACCGTAGTTGGGTTGACAGAGAGGTGGCACGGAAGGATCCGGCAACCAAGAAAGAAAAAAAAAAACTACTCTGAGAATAGAGGATAAAGGTGATACTACCTTCATCTGGCGATGTAGTGGGATAGGCAAAATAATACCCTGTTATATCGGTCAGGGATGCAACTTTCCGCTAGTGCTGGTATAAGACCCACCAAACGTCTTACAAAATAAACAACAGCAAGAAAAGAAGGAAAAATATACCCCACGCCCAAGAGGAAAGAAGTATTGTTTGGCTGGCCGTGCAAAATCACACAGTAACGTCCGTGCCTAGTCAGGAAATGAGCTAGTTCGCAACAAGACATGCCGTGACACCTAGAACAACGAGGACTGTCTACAAGGCTTTTCTTGATGCAGTAGCATACAAGGGGACTCCGTAAGTAGTGCTTCGAATAACACTGAACAAACTGTCTTTTCAAGTGATGCCCGGCCAGTTCCGCCTACAGCATCACGATGGAGGCTACTCGGAGGATGAATGCTGTCAGGTTGTATTCGTCATTGTCATGTGTGCCTAGCACCTGGTGCCCGTACCGTGAGCTGTACTGAGCGAGTTGGCGCAGTGCTTAGCACACTGGACCTGCATTCGGTAGGGCGACGGTTCAAACCTACGTCCGACCGTCCACATTTAGGTTTTCCGTCAGTTCCCTAAATCGCTCCAGGCAAATGCTGAGACGATTCCCTTGGCAGGATACAGCCGATTTCCTTCCCCACGCTTTACACAATCCGAGCTTGTGCTGTCCGACTAATGAGCTCGATGTCGACGGCACGTTGACCCAGCCTTCCCTTCCTTCCTGAGAGCCATTGGGTACACATCACCATTACTTCTCCTTCTCGCCTCTGTTTGAAGTCTCCTCAACATCTGTCAGCAAGATAACGCAAGGCGCACATCGCTGTTGTTGTCCTGACCTATCTCGATAACAAGATGTGCGACTGTCGCATTGGCCAGCACTTTCTCCAGTTCTCTCACCAACTGAAAACGTCTGGTCACGGGTTGTCACGACACTGGCATATCAGCCACTACGACTGATGAACTAAGTTACAGAGTTGAAACGGCGTGGAATGACGTACCCTTACGGGTCGTGAAAGCCCATTGTAAGCCCAAGCCACTGTTTCTGCCAGAGGTGGCAAATCACCTAAACAGTTAATCTCGCTTTATTTCTGCTATATTGTATACACGCAAGTAACATTCCCCAATTTGCTATCCTTCCTGGAGTTTCTCTTGCATTTGTTTACGGTTTTTTAAGTTCCCAATATTTTCTGCTACACACGCACGTGGCGATCGCGCTGAGAACGTTTACCCAGTTCTTCCACAAGTATGATGAACACTGGTGGATGTGAGAAGCCTGTCGGCTCGATGCTGAACAAACGCGACCTAGACGAGGACACTGACTGTCGCACAGCAGAGTGCTAGTATCGCCGAATGTTCCCGGGACAGATGAGCTGTATGGGGGAGCCGCCGGCCCCTCACCTCGGAGTGAGCTGGCCGCGGTCCAGTGGCTCCTTCTCGCTACAGCGGCCGCAGCCGTCTCCCGTTACACGTGACGCATCGGCACACTCTTCTGTCAGCAGCCCGGCCCAGGTGCCGAGTCACATGGGAACGCGACACCTGACGTATTCCCAAGAACAGCAGCGGCTGATATGCTAAGCGAGCACTGCACGCCTCTCCGTATTACCGACCACAGCATTTTACGCATAGTCGTAGGTAATGGGAGAAAACGCGAAGCAACGTCTACTGATCTACTGATTAACATAAAAAACCAACTAATAAATATTTGCTTACTTTGGATTTCGGGTTTACATTTAATTGCCTCGGTACTTACTTACAAACAATCTCACTCTTTTGCTTGGGCTCTCGAGGCCTAGTCGAATGGTATATGGAAGCCTTACGAGGATGCTCAGGGATGGTCCCGGCGATGCTCGCTTGGGACGTGCTTTCAACAGATCACTCGTGATCCGCACTGTCGGATACGCCTTTCGACATGTAATTCAAACGGTTTCCGCATTTCATTCATAACACTTTCTTCCATATTTACCGTTTCTCACCTGTTCTTTCGAAGCATCTTGGACTCGTTTCCTGAACCTCTGGATGGCAGAATGAAATATGAGACAAAGAACAGCAAGTCATCGTCCGGAGAGCGTCAATGACAGCGATGATTGATCAGCTCACCAGCTGTCCGCCTGTCTACAGCGAATGGTCGAGTCATTCGCAGCCGCGTAGCACGGCGTAGAAGGGGATTATAAAAACTGATCCTAACTGACGGCGAACGAGAAGGGCGTCACGGCTTGTCAGAGACAACTTGTTTCACACCGGAGAGGAAATGCTGTTGTCAGTGAAAGCATGCCCATCTCTGTCACTTCCCGAGTGAACATTCCGCATGGAACTGCACGCAATGGACATTTGAAGTCTGATACTTCGCCGCAGTGTGTGTGTAGACGGCGTTGTTCGATCCGGACGTGACTGAGAGGTGTTTTGGGAGTGCTTTTCTTCCCGTTAATACACATTACCGTGAACATGAACCGCGATGTTAATTCCATCGTTCGCAGTGACAAAGTGCTGTCCTTTCTTCTACGTCATCGTGCTGAGTATGTTGCAAAATCTCCCATTATAAAAGAGGACAACAACCTCGTTCACTGCACTGCAGGCGTACGTTCCTGGTTTAACGAACATGAGGGCACCCCATCCAACGTTGAGTGGCCCGCTTAACCACCCGATCATCATCTCATAGAAAATGTTTGCGTATGTTTCGAACGGCGGATGAAACTTAGCACTCAGCACTCCTGCAATTTGGTGTTCCTCCGGGATCTAGTCGTCAGTGAGTGGTTTCAGCTGAATATGGGAAGCATGAAGAAATTTGTGGCCTCTCTTCCTCGCAGAACTGAGGTTTTACCAACGCTGGAAGCAGCGGTATTAGCGTGATGTCTCCTGGGAGTGAATAACTTTTTGTCCAGTGTCGTTTTGAAATATGGAAGATAGTGTAATGGAATGTAGCCTAAACTCCATAGCTTTCCTCATCCCTATAACACCGCAAACACTGTTTCCAGGAAAAGTGACGGTACGAAACTCTTGTTCTGAAGAAGAAAAAAACCAACAACGACTACTTCGTATATATATAGTCAGGTATTATAACTTTGTTCATACCATTCTATTTGAACTACTTGTCCCATACGACAGTAATAGTTTTTAAATTAGAATGTAATATTCACTTCTTCCCTGCTGCGAAAAAAACACTTCTTTTGAAAACTCAAAAGTAGGACATGTAATGGGGTGGATTTTAAGGTGAATTATTATGCGACAGTTTCTTCCAGTTGATCGTGCAGTTTCGGCAGTTTAAACTGCCACACTTTTTTTTAGTTTGTTATGGTTTTAGGGCGCAAAACTGCTACGGTCTGTGACTTAGCAAAAGTTAAAAAAAAAAACGAAACTGGAAATCAGCAGCAATGGGAGCAAAACTCAAAAAAGTGGGAAAACCAAAAACAGAAGGAAAGCTTAAAAAACCACTATAGAAGGGGGGTTGTTTGTCCCCAAAAAGAGCTTCAAATGACTGACGTCATCTCACTGGCACTAATCAACTCGAGAACGCGATCGGCTGAGCGCGTGTCATCTGCAAAAATGGACGATAAATCAGGCGACAGCTGTAGACGGGCGCGTAACGGAGTAAAATAGGGGCACTCAAGTAAAAGGTGTTTACCGTCCACAGTTGAGAGCAGTGGGGACAGAGTGGGGGAGGATCGCCGCTTAAAAGATGTCGATGGCTAAAACGACAGTGCCCTATCCGGAGTCTAGTTAAAATTACCTCCTCCCGGCGACGCGTTCGGGAGGAAGAGGTCCAAGCACAGGGAAGGGCTTTCACGTCCCGCAATTTATTATGGGGAAGTGTCGACCAATGTGCGTGCCATAAAAGAACAACACGACGACATTAAACACTCCGTAGATCGGCGAAGGGAATCGTGCGAACAGCTGGCCGAAGAAGTGAGACTGCCACACTTGCACTGTGTAGTTGAGTAAGAGAGACTTGCTTCTCATTCACAGTCTTTACTGTGTTCTGTCTGAAGTACTTGCTGTTGGTTTTACACTGCTACATGTAAAATATATATATATATATATATATATATATATATATATATATATATATATATATATATATATATATATATAAGGCATTTCACAACAAACAACAGTTTGCCAAGAGACAGTTGCACCTTTTTTTTTTTTTACTAAGGTTGGCACACCTCAGCTAGGCTAATGACAGAATGTGATCAGTAATCAAATAACAATACATTTCTCAGGAGTTTATGCCCCACAGCTGGCATACATTAGAAAAGTGCTCCACTACTGCCTCGAGCCGTTGGTAGCTTACTTCGTTTACACAACCAGCTCCAGTCGCCTGGCCACCATCACGTTCATGAAAGCATTCACAGCCTCATGTTACGCGAAATATAAAATCACTATCATCCGGTGATAAAACCATGAGTTACATACGGTTATCACATCTTAAAGTAAATTACATCGTCAATCTGTAAGTTCAAAGCGTTAATACCTATTACAGTTTTAACATGAAATGAGTACGCTACCTGTCATAGCGATTATAGATTGACGACGAAATTTTTATTACGATAACAGTGTGTAATTCATGGTTTTTCACCTGACGATACTGATTTTATATTTCGCCTAACATAATGCCGAAGATACTTTTATGATCCTGATGATGGACATGACATAGCTGCTGAAACTGATTTTATAAATGAAGTATTTTAGCAGCAGCTCGAGGAAATAATACGAGATTTTTCGAATAATCGAGAGACATGTCTTTTGCTTTATGACTCTCTGTGTTTCCTTGTCCGATAATGTACGGCTGTATCTCAAAACTGACGTCGCTGGACGTGAAGGATGTTTGTCGCGGTGCACTGGGCGCGTGGCCTGCTGGCAGAATACCCTACTGACAGACAGACAGGCGGCTGTGCGTCTGGTAATTGTCGCGGTCGTGAACTGCAGTCACCCACCAGCAGCGTACAGGCTGCGGCGAGCGGTCTGCACCCGTGCCGAGCTCGTCCAATACCACGTAAACGTCTAGCATTACTTTACAGCTCTCTGTCATGTGTGAAGAAAAAACAAACAGTGCCGCTAAAAGAACAGATACTAGGAGAAAAAATAGTCGAATGTTTTATGTGCAGCTTACGCACCAGGGAAATACAAGGCATATTTACCGTCAGTACTGAAATTACACGTGCTCCGTTGCGGTGCACAGCGCATAATGCGCCTTGAGATTCCACTTAATGGTTAACATCGCTTCTAAGTGTGCTGCTGGTCTTGAGGGAACGGAAGTCCGATGTTTTGTTTACTCGCTCCGCAGTAAAATGAACTGTGGTCTAAAAGACGTAACAGAGCAACTGCACCTACACATAGACACCACACAAGTCACTGTACCTTGCTTGGTGGAGGGTACTTCGTACCAATGTTAAGTATTCTCTTTTTCCATTTCCCTATGAGCCACGAAAAAATGACTGTATCCCTCGATCAGCGTGCTGGAAATGGAACAAGGAGGGGGCTGGATAGGTGAGTGACATTTGTAACTTGGTATGTAGCATTTATCCACACTTAAAGAGAGCTACCATTCAATACACCAAGTGTTAATACTGGTCAAGTCGCACAGTACTGACTTTTGATAATCTAGTGAAGTGGGTTTCTTGAACGTAACTTCACCGTAGGTGAATAATTGTAGTGATTCTGGCACTATCTGACAAATAGTTTATATACGCTGCGGAAATTACGATTCTTCGGGAAGCACTTGATATTACTACTGATTGTGTTCAAATTCTTCGTCCAGTGTATTTGTGAAACATTCCTCGAACGAACATGTATTTATGAAAGGTCTCGTTTGATCCTATCAAGATTATCAGATAATATCGAAAGCGTTTTGGAAATCTACGTGGACGAAAGGTACTTGCTCAGCTGTACCTTATGTGGCTGATAGAATGAGGACGATGTCTCATCAACGTCTTACACGTTTGGGTCGGAGCAATGGCTTTGGTGGGCAGAATGGGGCACGGAGCTGCCCTGGCAGCCCTCGCATATTTAAGGAACAATCCCAGCAATCGTCTCACGTATCATTGAGTTCAGAGTACCGACGCCCCACTCAGTTTTAGTCCGACAAGGAACTTTATTTCTGTACCCATTCCACTGTAGAAAGAAGCATGTTAGGAAATAAATGAATAAATCGCAACTGCTTTGAAATTCTGTTAGATTTCTAAAATATTAATCGTAAAAAGTGGCTACAGAAGTATTTTTCGCTCTGCCCACTCAGAATTTTTTTAGCTACTCAGGCAAAGGTGGAGCATTGTCGTAAACGTTCGCAACAGAAAAGTGTGGCATCACGTATCGCTAGCACCCTAAAGGCGTCACAGCCGCCAACTGAAGCGCAAAGTTGCCGCCCGACGCCGGCAGCGGCAGCGGCGTCGCGGTGCCTGACGGAGCCAGTGGTGCGCACCTTCTGAGCCGCGGCTCCAGTCGACCCGGACTACAAACGCCCTCTGCCACCGCAAAATAGGATGGCCAGTGGCTGCCACTGTCGACTTGCACTCGGATCCTCTTCGCTACGACACCACTGTCTGTGCCTCTACCTTCTTTATGTTGAGAGCTGGGCTCTATTTCTTGCTGAATTATTTGTAATGAGTCTTTGTACACTTGGAGAAATACAAGTTCAGTAGATCTTCTGTTTGCTGTGTTAACTGTTCGCTAGTAATTTCTGCTCCCACGGAGCTTTCCTCTCCTCACCACTGTGTACGAAGTCGTGCGCGACAAAAATACATTGACGGAAATGGAAAGTGTTACACGATGATTCGAGTTACATTCTATTCTGAACTGATGTGCAATATCAACACCAGTATGTGGTGAGATCCCCACAGGCACGAGAACACTCTTGTATTACTTGTTGTATGGAAGCATACAGCCTCCGAATGATATCTTGAGGAATTTCTTAGCGTGCCTCAAACACGTGCTGTGCGAGTGCATGAGGACGACTCCTTGGTATGGAAATATACATACTCCCATCGCATCCCAACCACCTACGGGTAACAAATCAAATGACCGAGTAGGCAGTCAGTGATCGGTGCCGTATTCAAGCCGTTTGTGGCGTCTACTCCAGGGTAGAATGCGCCATTTAGTATCTCGGTTATGCAGGGTATGATGCCAAGGTTTAGCATTCTTGCCACATAGTACCGAGCATTCAATTTCTCTTCAGCAATTACCAAATTTGTCCTGTTATATTCGCTACCTCCCCACATCGTAATCCAAGGGGATCGAGAAGTATGGTTCTCGCGAGTCGCTTTTTCCTGTAACCTTTCACGAGGCCGCCAATGAACAAAGCACTGAAATGCTTTATGTACTGTAAATACGGTGCCTTAAGGTTCGAATTTTAATCATCTTACCCCACAAGCAAGGAAATTCTGGAGTATCATTATTGCCTTGTAATATGGGTCAACAGCTTCTAGAATTTTTTTAAATTTTGGTATTAAGCCATTTCCAAATCTTATTCTCGAAAATGGCTTAATACCGAAATTGCAATCGTAAAACGAAACACTAAGAGCTGAAAGCAACATGACGCCATTTCGAAAAAAATGGGAGTATCAGTTTGATAACGTTCGCTCGAGGTGTTTACGCTCGTAGGGCTTTCGGTATTTGTCAGTGTAGGAGGGTTCTCGAACAAGTGGCGCACGTTAGGAAGTTGTGTACAGCTTTGGCAGTAATGAAGCCAACAGCGGCCTTTTCACGCGGGGCGGCGGCGTCCTCGCGGCCCGTTACGCGGCCCCGCCGGGTGTCGCCTTACGCCCGCCTGCGGCTTCCTTCTGCCCGGCGCCGGAGGCCGTGTCTGCCGTCGGCGCCTCCCAGCCTCACCACTGCTGCCACCACTTCAGACAGACTCGACAATTAAGCAAGTAAGACCTGTACGTTCGGTAGATGCTACAACAGGAACTTGCTACTACTAGTTTTTGTCTCTAGGATCATCATTACATCCGTAAAAATAAAGCCCATCTACTTAGCATAGGTTTGTTAGTGAAATATAAACTCAGTGATTTACTAGTATTTATTATCGTGTCCAGTGGTACGAAATCTTATCACATTGTAGCTAAAGGATTGGCAATATAACACTGCGTATAGTATGTGAGTGGTATCTGTTGTGTGTTGTATGTCCAACACGACTGGCTAACAGCAGGAACATCCAACTTCGGCACGGATAAGAGCGGCGACACGTCACGGCATGGAAGCAATGAGCCCTCCGTAGGTCGCTGGAGTGAGTTGGCACCACATCGGCACACACAACTTACTAATTCCCGTAAATTCCGGGGAGGTTGGGGGGGGGGGGGGGCGGTGAGTTCTGACGCTACGTTTAATCATATCCCAGATGTGTTCGACTGGGTTCAGATCTGTCAAGTTTGGGGATCAGCACATCAATTGGAACTCGCCACTGTGTTTCTCGAGCCACACCATCACACTCTTTGGCTTGTGACATGGTGCATTATATTGCTGAAAAATGCCACTGCCGTCATGGTGCCTCGCACGAGCTCCACTGGACCCACGGATGTCCACTCGAATGTTCCCCAGAGCATACTGGAGCCGCCGCCAGCTCGTCTTCGCCCCGCAGTACGAGTGCCGAGGAGCTGTTCCCCAGGAAAGCGAGATTCGCGTCCTCCCATTGGGACGATGAACAAGGCGTCGGGATT
Source organism: Schistocerca piceifrons (assembly GCF_021461385.2). Lineage (NCBI taxonomy): Eukaryota > Metazoa > Arthropoda > Insecta > Orthoptera > Acrididae > Schistocerca > Schistocerca piceifrons. The sequence continues at coordinate 7,054,515 of NC_060144.1, read as the reverse complement.
CCCCAGACCGTGCAACGCGCCGCCACTGCGCCAGCGTCCGTTGCCGCACTTCAGTCGCAGCTGCCGCCGTCGTGCTGTTGACACTGGCACGTGCACGGATCGTCGGCTGCAGAGGCCTATTGTTAGGAGTGCACTGTGTAGTCAGACACAATTGTACTCTGCCCAGCAGCAAAGTCTGATGTCAGTTCCGCTACAACTCGCCCTCTGTCCTGTTTTGCCAGTCCGACATCTGCAATGAGGGGTGGCCGCCCAACCCCGCACGTCTTGACGTGGTTCCACCTTGGCTTCACCACGTGCTTAAGACATTCACCACACCACTCCTCGAACACCCGACAGTTTCTGAAATGCTCGTGCCCAGCATGCAGCCCATTACAAACTGCCCTCGGTCAAAAATAGATCGCGCGCCTTCCCCATTGCCACGCGGGGTAGCCGTGCGGTCTGTTACTCCTTTCCACGGCTCACGCGGCCACCCCCGTCGGAGGTTCGAGTCCTCCCTCGGGCATGGGTGTGGGTGATGTCGTTAGCGTAAGTTTAAGTTAGTTTAAGTAGTGTGTAAGCCTAGGGACCGATGACAGCAGTTTGGTCCGATAGGAACTTATCATAAATTTCCAAATTTTGCCTTCCCCATTCCGCACACGGACAACACGCTCACTGATATTACATGCACCGTGAGTGTGTCTTTGACTAGCAGTCATTTCTCACCAGGTGACACTCCTATCGCCTGGAAAAGTTTACATCGAAAGTAGGTCGGTGGTCATAACATTCTGGCTTCTCGATGGCGAAAGAAGGGAAAAGCATAGGTGGGAAACTCGTGACTTCCAGCCGCACAAGACGTTGTGGTAATGCAATGGTGAAAGTTCAAAATTTGTCCCGGTCCGGGACTCGAACTCGGTTTTACTTGTCCTCGCTGGTTGATTGGTTGGATCGCAGAAGGGACCAAAGTACGCGGTCATCAGTCCCTCCGACCTTAGAATAACTAAAACCGATAAAACCTAGCACTATAACAGGGAACTACAATGGCTATAAAATTACAAAGGATTGACAGAGAAAGAAGGAAGAAGGCAAAAGAAGAGAGGATGGAAAGAAAGCGACGAATGACAGGAGCATGAAGGAAGAAGCACAGGTAGACAAGATAGACACTCAAGATAAAACAGACCCTATAAGGAAAAGAGTGGGAAGGCAGAGGGCGGGGGTGAACCACCGAGCCCAGTCGAAGCCAGTTCAGTCAGGGCGACAGGGGGAGGAAGACGGCCTGCCATCCCCTCCACTCACCGATAACGCTGAAGGTCCCACGCTTAAATAAAGCGATAAAAAACCACATCATGAAGAAACCGTAAAACGAGATCAGCCGCTGAGGTATTGGCAACTAACGCCAGGGGTAGCGAGTCAGGAAAGCCGCGAGTCCGTCACACAGCGGTCAAGTTGGGACAGTCCAGTAAGAGGTGAACCACAGTCAACATGAAACCACAGCGACAGAGAGGTTGTTCCTCACGACTGAGGAGATAACAGTGAGTCAGCCAAGTATGGTCGATGCGGAGCCAGCAAAGGACGACAGAGGCCTTACCAGAGGCTTGTAACGAGGACTGCCACATAACTGTAGAATACTTTATCACCATGAGCTTGTTCGGTGAAGAAAGAGTGTGCCATTCTGCATTCCGAAGTCCTAAAACCTGATGACATAATGCCATGTGAAGGTCTATTCCCGGAATGCCAATAGCAAGAGATGGCCTGTTAGAAGCCAGTTTAGCCAGTCGACCAGCAAGTTCATTGCCACGAATCCCTACATGGCCTGGGGGTCTAAATGAAAACCACTAAGCATTCACGTTGATCAAGGAGAGAAAGGGAGTCCTGGATAGCTATGACCAACGGGTGGCGAGCGAAGCACTGGCCGATAGCGGGCAAACTGCTTAAGGAGTCACTACGGATAGTGAAGGTCAGTCCTGAGCAGAAGTGGGTCCAGTGTGCGCAAGATGGCTACCAATGCTGCAGTAAAAACACTACAGCCATCTGGCAAGGAATGAAGTTCTGTGTGTCTTGCATAGGTGTAAGCATAACCAGTGTGATCAGCAACTGTGGAGCCATCAGTATAAATCACTTCTCAACCCTGGAATGAACTGTAGAATTTGTGGTGAAGGGCCGCTGGAGGGACAGAATGCTTTGAATTGATGGAGCGATCAAGACAGAGCTGTGGTCGAGAGGCACAACATGGAGGGGTATGTGAGTGAGCAGAGAAAAGAGGCGGTATAGGGAAGTGCTGGAGCTCAGAAAAGAGCGACTGAATGTGGGCAGTCATGGTAAGTTCACATCGTGGCCGCCGCCGCTGGAGGTTGATCTCTGCGTCTGGATAAAGGAGACCATAATTAGGGTTCTTTGGGGTGCGGCGAATGCAGAGCACATAAGATATCAGCTGTTGGTGGCGCAAAACTCGCAGCAGTGGAATCCGCACCTCTGCGAGAAGGCTAATCGTGGGGCTAGTCCGGAAGGCACCAGTCGCATGTCGTACCCCACAATGGTGGATGGGGTCTAGTATCTGCAATATCGATGGGTGACCACCACCTCGACGGACTGGTCATCGAGGAAAAGGTCCGGATGGAGATGGACTGTACGGCAACAGCAGAAATGCATGACACACGACTTGCCCACCAAAAACTGAAAACCGTGGGAGAGAGCCCAAGATTGCGTCCAGTAGATTGCCCCCTGTAGACGGCGTTCTGCAGCGCCCATGATGGAGGAAGCGATGTAGATACAAACGAAGAGGGGACACTGTCGGCCCAGCAGACTTCACAAGTCCATTAATGGCCACAAGAAAGAGAGGGACGCTCAGCATGGAACCCTGTGGAACCCCATTTTCTTGCTGATGGAAAGTGCTGTAGGAGGAACCAACTTGGACCTGGAAAGAGCGACAAGAAAGAAAGTTACGGATAAAAACTGGCAGAGCGCCACAAAGGCCCCATTTGTGAAGGGTGGTGACGATGTAGTGGCGCCAGGTGGTGTCGTAGGCTTTATGCAGGTCTAAGAAGACTGCAATGAGGTGTTGTCGATGGGCAAAAGCCGACCGGATAGCAGACTCCAGGTGGACCAAGTTATCCACCGTAGAGCGGCCACAGTGAAAACCACCTTGAGTCGATGACAAAAGGTCGCGGGATTCAAGGATCCAAAACAGCCTCCGACTCACCAGGGGTTCAAAGAGCTTGCGGAGGGTGTTGGAAAGGCTAATTGGATGGTAGCTATCCAACTGAAGAGGTGGCTTCCCAGGCTTCAACACCAGAATAAGAATACTTTTCTGCCACTGGGTAGGAAATACCGCCTCACTCCACAGATGGTTGAAAAGGATCAGTATACGAAGGTGGCCAGCCACCCATAAGTGTTGGAGCATTTAGTTATGTATCCGATCCGGTCCAGGAGCCGTGTCAGGGCAAAGGGCGAGGGCGCTGGCGAATTCACACTCGCTAAATGGGGCATTATAAGGCTCCAAGCAACAGAGAAAGGCAACAGAGAAAGGCAGTCGGTCCGAGCGCTTTCAGGAGGAGGAACATGGACGGATACTATAGCGCTTTCAGGGAGAGGAACATGGTCGGATACTGAGTCGATGCAGAGGCTTGGGCAAAGTGTTGAGCGAAATGCTTTGTGACAAAGTCCGGATGGGTAAGGACAACACCTGCGATGCCGGTGGGAGGACGACGGCCAAAAATTCGCCTGAGTTTCGCCCAGACTTGTAAAGAGGGGGTGTGCGGTCCTATGGCAGCCACATATCGTTCCCAGCAAATCCATTTCTGAAATTTGGTTAGGTAATGGGCCCATGCACAGAATCGTTTAAAGACCAGAAGGAGAGCAGCAGAACGGTGCCACTTGAAGTGTTGAAGAGCACGGCGGCGGTCTTTTATGGCCGCAGCAATTTCCGGAGTCCACCAAGGGACTGACGAGGGGGAAGGGATGGCTGAAACAGTTGCGGAAACAATGGCAGCAGTCAAAGTCTGTGTAGACTCATCAATACTGCTGTGTGGTAGTACAGGCAGGAAGGTAGCAGAGGAGAAGGCACCCAAATCAGCTTTAGAGAAGGCCCACCTAGGAGGATGATGGAGCGAGATACACTGATGAAAGGTCAAATCAATTAGGTAATGATTGCTGACACATAAATCATGGACACTCCACTGAATGGAGGGAAGAAGGCCAGGACTGCAGATGGAGAGGTCAGTGACAGATAAAGTGCCAGCTTCAACTGTCCTGCCCAGGGCAGTAGTCGTATGACTACCCCAAAGAGGGTTGTGGGCATTTAAGTCCACTAGAAGCAGGAAGGGAGACGAGAGTTGTTGAAGAAGGGTGGTTAAGGCAAGGACTGTGGGCAGCCTGTCAGCCAGGAGGTAGAGATTACAGATTGTCATTAGAGTGGCCAGGTGGACCCTGACAGCAATTGCTTCCAGAGTGGTATGGAGGTGAACCCATTTACTAAGAATGTCCTTGAGGACCAAGGTGCAAACACCACCAGAAGCCCACAAGGGGCCAATTCAGTTCTGACAGAACACATGGAACCCACGAAGGGTGGGTGAGTAAGAATTGACAAAATGGGTCTCCTGGAGAGCAATGCAACCAGCAGAGTAGGAGGAAAGAAGGAGCTGCAACTCTGGGAGGTGACGCAAATATCTATTACAATTCTACTGGAGGATTCCCAAGCTGGAGTCCAAATGGGAAGCGAACGGACTGGAGCCGGTCATGCCGCCAAGTCGCCATCCATCACCAATAAGGATAGGGTAATGTCCATATAGGAGGGGTCAGACACTGTTAGTTCATTGGCTGGAAGAGGGGAAGGCAGCACCTCAGGGGACCTTGCCCTTGTTCTTGTGTTTTTGCTTCTTCTCTTGTGAAGGAAGAGAAGGGAAGACCGCAGAAGGGTCGGGCACAGAATTACATCTGGCAATCTTGGCGCCCACTGGCCATGCATCAAATGGCTGACGTGGAGCTGCAGACCGCCTTTCAGGGGGTGCTAGGAAGAGGAGACCTGGGAAGGAGCTCCAGCACTGGCAGCTGCCAAAGAACAGGAGCACTTCTCTGGCGAGGGAGGGGGCAGCACCCGAAGGGGTGATTATGGGTACTGATGGGGAGGGGGAAGGGGAGTGGGAGAGGGAGCGTGAGGAAGAAGATGTGGGGCGAGTGGGGCAGGGCTGAGAACAGTAGCGGGTAGGAGGGGGAATCGGCGCAACTGGAGCAAAAGTAGAAGTTACAGGCACGGGTGGAGACTTTGATACTTTCAATAAGTCTATCTAAGGTCTTGTACTCTTGAGTCCGTCATTCTTTCACATATACCAGGCATGCTGGCGAGCACGGAGGATGCTGCGCATTGCAATTTACGCATACTGGTGGGGGATCACAGGCATGTAGGGAGTGGGCAGAGACAAAGCAGCGAGGACATGGAAGGAGAGAATCAGGGACGGAAATGCAATCTGGAAAAAGGAAGGAGACTGCAACAGCTCGGGCCCATGCGCGCCACACGTGTACCCACAAAAGGGACTGTGGGCCCCCTGGGGGGATTTCTCCTCGTGAGGGGTTGTCCAAACCACTTTGGCCGTGCGGACGTGGTCCCTGACAGTCCTAAATTTCCAACTTACTGCACGCTGCAATGCAGAGTCCCCTTGTCCATTAACCCTTTATCGCAATTATTATTTCCCATAGGAATTCGGATGATGTTAGTGCACCCGCAATGAAACGAACGCCAAGGAGCTGTCGCTTCGCTTCCCATCAAAATGTATGCTACTCCGTGGTTACGACATAGCCCCTGAAAAAACTCAGAATGACATAATTTTACAGGTACATCCAGTGGTATTTGTGGTTACTGTCTGGAATATGGGTAGCAAAGAGAGTTAGCGGCAAAGAAGTAATAAATTAAAGAGTCATGCATGATGCTGAAGTCTTACTGCAGGAACCATGAAAATGTGGTTAAGTGATAAACCTTTTTCCTTTCATTATTACACTGGTGTCCAAAATTAAACTAACAAACGAAAATTTTGCAAGATGACATTTGTTTTGCCATAAAACACTATAAAAAAGTGATAGTAAAGTAGGAACTACTTGTAGAATACAGAACGTAGACAACTGCAACAAGCATAACGACAGACAAAAAGGTTCTTCGTTTTCGCCAACTTAATGGGTTCGCACGCACATTCCGACAATTGGTTAATGTACTCAGTATGGGGTGTGGCCACCTTTAGCAGCAATACAGGTCTGACAAAGACGGGACATACTGTGAATGTGTCATCAGTTTTTCGACCGTGACTGTCTCAAGAAATATGTAAAGGTTTTTTTTATATTACCGCTACCAGTCACAAACTTCGTTAACTAGTGTGTTATTTATTTATTTTCCTACATGTTTAGAGGGGATACCTTATCTTAAGGCGAAAAGGCGTTACAAAAAGAATTTCACCATAAGATTATACTGATGTTACGTAGTCTTTTCATAAATGCAGTGGTTATCCTGTGGAAGAAGAGGAAACTTTGTAAGAGGCGATGTCAGTTTGGAAGCTGGATTGATGTTTGCATGAAAATGTTTTGTCACAGTAACTCACTTCGTTCTTCTGGCGCCAGAAGTTTGTGACTGGTGGCGGTAATTTAAAGAAACGTTTACAAATAACGGCCATTCTTCTTGCAGAGAAGCTCGCAAGTCTTGGAGAGTGGTCGGTAGATGCTGATGTGAGGTAAGCTGTGTCCCTGGTGCATGAGGGACACGCTCTAGGGGACTGAAATGGGGAGAGCGAGCAGGCCACGCCAGGCACGGAATGTCTTCCGTTTCCAAGAAAGTGCCAAGCACGCATGCTTTATGAGATCGAGCATTATCGTCCTGGAATACGAAGTCTGAGCCGACAGCACCCCGCGACAAGTGCACTGTGGTCCCACGATCTCGTCACGACACCAGCAGTTCAATCTTGCCCATTTAGCCGCACAAATTCAGAGAGGAGTGTCAGAGTGGTCAACATAATCCCTGCCCACATTAGGGATCCTCCTAGGTATCTGTCTCTTCCCATAATGTTTGGGTCCCGAAATCGTGCTCCACGTCCCCTCCAGATGCGAATGCGTCGAGAATCACTCTGCACACCATGTCGGGACTCATCTGCGAAAAGAACACTGGCGCTCTGTTCGACCGTGCAGGTGGCACGTTGACGGCTCCACTCTAGGCGTTCCCTTCTGCGAAGACGAGTTAGGGGTGAACACGCAGGAGGTCTGCGACACTAAAGGACGCTCTGCTGAAGCCTTCCGTACACAGTTTGCTTCGATATGCTGCGAAGTCAGATGTCAGTTACAGTGCAGTACTAAGGCGGTAATGTCGCGCCCTCGGCACAGGGTGACACGCGGTCGGGCCTGCCCTGCCGTGGCCTTGAGGATACAGTTTCGGTCTCTTGTATACTGTCACATCATCCGAGAAACAACAGAACGAGTCACACGAAGCCATCGAGCCCCACCACTTTGCGACTGTCCTGCATTCATTGTTCCTACGAGCCTGTACTGCAGAGAGTGTGGTAGGCGTTTTGTCTGTGCCGTACAGCACCGTCTGTGACAGTGCACACGACGACTGTGAATGTGGAACTACCCGGCAAACGCTACCCCTTTTGATAAGTGCTCCGATGTCATTGCTGACGTCGTCGTCCGTTGACTGGAACGCCATTTTTCGTGCACAACACGATCCTACGGACACTGTTGACAGTTTGTAGGATTATACCGCGAATTAGACACAGAATGGGGAAATAGCGGTTCGCTGCTTTAATTTAGGACACTAGTGTTTGTGGTGTGTCATAAAAAGTTCCGGGAAGATATCGAATTATGTGTAAAGTTGGTTGGTAGTCCGCAAGTGCTGTAATTCGCTAATACCGGATGAATATAAACTGCGTCATTTACTAATTTGGATGCTGTGCATTACGCTGCCTCGAGACATATACACAGTTTTCTACTTTAAACCTTTAACGTAAGATTGTACGATTATGAGAGCATTTTAAATTTTTAAACTAGGTCGGTAGTTACACGAAATACTGAAAATCAAACCGTGTTGCCTCTGGTGTCCGGTAAATAGGCAGCCTCGAACTGGAACTTGTGACTTTAGCTGTTTAATAATGAAGATGTTTTCTTAAAATACGACGAAATGTTTGAAATAAATCTGTTGTTTGAGAGCACTGGTACAACTGCCCGAGGATAATCACTCGGACTTTTCGTTTTTTCTTTTGTCGACGGTAGCAGCCGCGTGCGGACGCGACTGTGCGGTTTGCGGTGAAGGGGAAGGCGGGGCGGGGCGGGCCGCAGCGGGCGCGAGTTGCGTCTCAGGAGGCGGCAGCCGGCTCGGGCCCGGGCCGCTCACTGCTCGCTGCTCGCTCCCCAGCCACGCCGCCAGCAGCGGCGGCGCGCGGCCCACAGCCGGCCGGCGCTTTTTTGCCGCCGCTGCTCTGTGCTTCTTGCCCCGCCGCGGCGCGCAGTAAACACGGCCCCGCGCCTCTGCCGGGGAGATTTTTGTCGCGTGAACAGACGCGTTCACAGAACCGGGGGCGGGCCGTCTCTTTGTCCGTCTCGCTGCCGCCCGGCCTTACAGCCGAGGGTCCCGGACTATCACAGAGCCGCTGTGTGCGCCTCCTGAATGGAACCGATCTCACTTCCGATATTTCTTGCGTTTGAAGCTCTCCACTTCCCTCGCGTTTATTATTTTAAGACTTAACGGATAATTCCGTACCGCCGACACTTCGCTCAAGGTGGGCCAACGTCGTACGTATGCCCATTACAAATAAGGAGGCAACTGTAGACCGTGCGAGCCCGAAAAATTTGAGTGGTAAAATTATTTCACCTGTCACAAAAGTCATACCCGGCGAACGACATAACTATGACATGCAATATTCTGTTATCGTTTTGGGGCGTAAGTTCCTAGCTCGATGCCGTTAGCCCAGCCTGCGAGAGGACATGATTTTTTTCCCATTAATAACTCATTAGAAAACATACTGCACAGTTAATCAGTATGTTACAACTGTTATCAATATTGCTAACACACACACACACACACACACACACACACACACACAGGATAGAGAGAGAGAGAGAGAGAGAGAGAGAGAGGGGGAGACAGAGAGAGAGTTGGTGCTTATATTGCACCATGTCGTACATTATTACACTACTATTTTACGTGTTTGTAACACTCCTTACCTCTTTTTTTAACTATACTTTCGGATTGGGCCTAGAAAAATGGTTCAAATGGCTCTAAGCACTATCGGACTTAACATCCGAGGTCATCAGTCCCCTAGATTCAGAACTAGTTAAACCTAACTAACCTAAGGACATCACACGCATCGATACGCGAGGAGGGCTTCGAACCTGCCACCGTAGCAGCCGCGCGGTTCCGGACTGAAGCGCCTACAACCGCTCGGTCACAGCGGCCGGCCGATTGGACCTAGGACATGGGCTGTTACGTCGAGTACACAATGCGAGTTAATTGTTTATGGCCGTGCTGCTGCACACGACGTGTCTCGGTAAAAGATATAGGGGACCGTCAAATGTAAACGAGACAATGGAAAAAGTACAACTTATTATTATATAAGTAACTGCTGTAACTGTTAATACATTATCAAATGGTTCAAATGGCTCTGAGCACTATGGGACTTAACATCTATGGTCATCAGTCCCCTAGAACTTAGAACTACTCAAACCTAACTAACCTAAGGACATCACACAACACCCAGTCATCACGAGGCAGAGAAAAATCCCTGACCGCGCCGGCAATCGAACCCGGGCATCCGGGCGTGGGAAGCGAGAACGCTACCGCACGACCACGAGCTGCGGACAATACATTATCCTCCTATGAGACAAGACAGTCAGTGCCATCATGAATAAATGTTTTCGGTTGCCTAGGGACGCATGATTTACGCAAGCGAACACTTCTTCGTCAAATATATGGAAATCGCGGTGACAAACGTCGCGAACACGTAGGCAGATCCACATGTTGCCAAGCTAGTTTCGACTGCGACGCAGAAGTTTCTTTGGGAAGTCCTTCCACATCATCTTTACAGCACCGATGGCTCCCCATGCAGTTTCCATATTTTTGTAGGCCTGAAAAAAAATACAAAAGTGGCCGTCGATTTGCTTCGGATGAAGAAGTGGACGCTGGGGTAGAATCGTGGTTCCGCGAGCAGCCACAAAAATTTTTCCATGACGACACTGACCACCTTGCCTCACAGTGGGATAAATGTATTTATAATTATGGCAATTACTTTTGTAATAAGGAGCAGTTTCGTTACTTTTGCCCACTGTCTCTTTTCGCTTGACTGTCCCTCATACGAACATGATCCCTAATTTCCATAAAATTATTCTTGGTCTAGAACACCTCATGTTGCGCAATCCTGGTACATAGCTGGCAAGTAAAACTGCTACGCCAAGAATGGAAGCTAACAACGAAATTTTTACTTATTTTGTCTATACAGTATAATAGAAAGAATACACGATCCAATTTGTTGCTGATTTGGAGGTATGTAGTGCGCACAATTTAGTACGCAGAGGTGTCACCTCTGGTACTAGCAATGGCGCTTAACGGGCTCGCCATTCAGATGCGTGAAGATACGGGTAGTCAGGACGTGCTGCTGCTACTCTATGGCAGCTTTCATCTTGATAAACTCGTGGATTCAAACAACACCAGGCCGATAATTCTACCACCGGAAACCGAACACCAGATTCTAATTGTTTTATTAATCGAGGGAGTTTGATGCACGACGTGCGTTTTATCCGTGGACCAGTAGCGCATTTAGTCTGCCTATTCACATGAGCAGAAAGCTTCGTCAGTTAACCCTCTTTCACTGGGTAAAGCAGTCGAGAGGAAGAATCGAGGACCGGCTGGTTACCGTGGTGTTTGGTTGGTCGGTTGACTTGGGGGAGGGCGCGTAACAGCGAGGTCATCGGTCCCAACCATCCCGGCATTTGCTCGAAGCGATTTAGGGAAATAACGGGAAACCTAAATCATGGTGGGCGGACGCGGGTTTGAACCATGATCCTCCAGAATGCGAGACCGTGGTGGTGGTGGTGATGGGTGCGGGAGGGGTTCATATGAGTAGAGAACTGACCTTGGGCTTGTAGAAGGTGCATCGTTCAGTACGCGTGGAGCGTCGGTCAAGAGCGTTGCGTTGGTTTGTAAAGCCGTATTACAAAAAGTTGGTTACCGTAGTTTTGTTGGAGCTCAACGCGCTTTCCGTCGAGCGTTTAATTTACCCCCAGGGACTCCTGCGCCATCTTCCAACATTATCAGCGTTTTTGAGAGAAACTTTGAAACCACTGAGAGCACTGCAAAGAAAAGAAAAAGAGTTGGTTGTGCAAAAAGAATTTGGACCGAAGAGAATGTTGATCGTGTGCATCAAGTTTAGCACTGCCACTCCGTCTTCAGGCCACAAGTGGCCCATCGCGACCATCCGACCGCCGTGTCATCCTCAGCTGAGGATGCGGATAGGAGGGGTGTGTGCTCAGCTCACCGCCCTCCCGGTCGTTATGATAGTTTTCTATGACGGGAACCGCTACTATTCGCTCGAGTAGCTCCTCAATTGGCATCACGAGGCTGAGTGCACCCCGAAAAAAGGCAACAGCGCATGGCGACCCAGATGGTCACCCATCCGAATGCCGGCCACGCCCGATAACGCTTAACTTGGGTGATCTGACGGGAACCGGTGTATCCACTGCTGCCATCAAGTTTAGGATATCTGCAAAAGCCAGCTATACGACACAGTTCAGAACGTGCAGGTTTACAGGAGATTGGAAATTGTTCGAGAAAAGTTCCTCGAGTCTTCATAAATGAACTGGCACAAATATTAAGTCTCGTTCACAGTGTACGGCACTCAGAGACCGATGGAAAGACACTCACAGCACAGCTGGAGCTCTGATGATTAAGCACGCCATTCACGTGATTGAAAAGTCGGCGAACTGGAAGCAGTAGAACCAGATGGTGGTGTTTACGGAGTTGGGGCGCTTTCCTCTCTGATGTACTGTATGCGTGCGTCACTTTGTGCGCCCTCTACCTGGCACCACCGATGCTCCTCACCCGTTCCTCTGCTGTAACAACGGTTGGCAGGGTGCATTGTTTCTGTATTGTAGGTTAGTTGGTCCGAAAGGCTACCGGAGTGACAGTGGAGGCTCTTTCACTCAGAAGAAGATACGAGGATGTGGAACAAACTACTCTGAATCTTTCTTCCTTTAGCAGTGAAATGACTCGGTTTCGTACATGACTTGCTGTTCGGTACACTGTCTCTCCACAACAAATCGTCGATGTGGTAAATCAGAAACATGGATTACATTCTATACACGAGAGTTTCATAATTTACACCACGCCAGTGACATTCTAGTTTGTTACCTGTTTGTTGACTTTCCACCTCTTGTTTCCCACATATATGACATAAACCTTCTATGATCTCGTTCACTAATTTCATAACGCAATGGCTGACACACCGTGAACTCGATAAAGAAACGCATAAATTACTGCAAGCCAGCGCGAAGGTAACCGGTTGCGCGGAGCAGCTGCATTAAAAATGTGTTGGAGGTAGTGGGAGAGAGGGCAGTAGCCCCCTAAACCGCTAATGTGAGCCAGCAGCGGACTGTCGTGTGGTCGGCCCAGGGAGACGGGGAAGTGCGTGTGGCGGCGCCCGCACCGGCATCGCCTCGCCTCCTCACAGCAGCGTTTCGGCGACACTGGCGCATCTCAGGCTGCGCACACGTCGCTTCTGCCGTGGCGGCGACCACTGCCGTGCTCGTCGTGTGCTGCAGCTGCGACGTGGTTCGCCGAGTCCGCAGTCAAACGTACAAACTACTGCTCGAGTCCAGGTTCACCGTGTCACTCACTTTTCTAACATAGGGGCTGTCATTTGTACTTGCTCAGGCGCTGTTATTTTAACAATTTGTGACGTCAGTTGAGTAACGTGCACCAAAGTGCTTCGGATCAGTAGGGAGATATCTATTAAATAACATAGCGTTAGTGAACGGCCGAAAAATGTTAATCAACGTACTTTTGAAAATAATAATTTTGAAACTGTTGTAAAGGAGCGAATACCGCCCTTATTGAGCTGGAACAGTCGACGGCGCTACGCCGACTGCAGAACCGGCCACGAGAGCAGTCCAGCAGAGCAGTTCAACTGCGCACGGTAGCTACTCGGCGTGTTTCCGAGTCGCGAAAACAGCCGACTCTGCTCAACTACGACATCCTGTTCCATTCTGCTTCTACTTTCGTACACTTGCCACGATTTTGTTTCGTTTTAACACAATGACTTCAGCACCTTGATGTACTACGTATAAACGCCGATGTTTGCTAACACGTTCGTCCACATTGCTCTCTTATAATATATTAGTGACGACGTACGGAAACTGAGCGCAACACGTATAGCCAAGTCGCTCTGCAGCTACTGTAAGTATCGTAATACACTTTCATATCTGTCAGCCGTTTATTTCAGGTTAGGTATGTAAGGTCAAACGTAACAACACTTTATTTGGTTTAACTGTTCTCGAGATATTCGTGTCTCGATCGAAACTGGTGGTCGTCATAAATACGAGTGCGACATTAGACTGAGGTTCGAAATATTAGTTTGGTACATCGAACTATCCGGAGCTGTGGCTAGTTTATCTGAATATTAGTTTCATAGCCGGCCGCGGTAGTCGTGCGGTTCTAGGAGCTACAGTCCGGAACCGCGGGGCTGCTACGGTCGCAGGTTCTAATCCTGCCTCGGGCATGGATGTGTGTGGTGTCCTTAGGTTAGTTAGGTTTAAGTATTTCTAAATTCTAGGGGACTGATGACCTAAGATGTTAAGTCCCATAGTGCTCAGAGCCATTTGAACCATTTTTTTTTATTAGTTCCAAGTTCTTCTCACTTTGACTTACGAGGTCTATGTTCTCTGCTAACTAAAAAGTTACTGTTTGTCTTGTGGGTGAGAACAGTTACTACTCACCTGGACTTTTGTTGTTGCTTTCAACCAGACATCTTTCAGTTAAATATTGTAGACATCTACCGTGGTCTAGAAGTAAACAAAGTAAATAACCCTTTGCTTAAAAATACAAAACAATAAAAATACTCGTATAAATCGTCTGTGTTCCCATTACCACGCCGCCCACCGTTACGCTCTAACATCGCACTCTGCTGCTAAGGTGAAGAGCAGTGATCAGCAATGTACTGACATGACGCTAAATGAAAACTTAGAAAATAAGTTTCAGACCAGAAGTGCTTACAGGATAGCCAGTCAACGTACAACAGCGTAAGGCACATAAAGCTACTGTGGGCTTCACCATTTACTTCTAAATATTTTGACTATAGAATAAAAAGTAATGTTATAAAACACTACATATCTCAAATCAACGTTTTATAGTTATGCATACTTCCTTGTAGACCGCTCAACTGCGTGTATAACACTTATGTGAACGATGTTTCCATTAATAAATCTTCAACAGCATAACAACAAACAGTTATTCTTCTCTATAAGGTAAACAGCATTGTAATTGAGAAACAATGGCTACAAATGTTGGTAAAACCAAAATGTTTTTAGTGGTGGAAATACAAGCGTGTTACACGCTTTGTCCAGTAGCACATGTATTTCCACAACGAATCGAGTTCCTGGGCTAAGGATGGGAAGCGAAAGGTGCAGCAAGAGGAATCTCTCTGCCCGTGTAGCCACAATGTTACGTCCTTTGTACGGACGTTTGGTTTGCAACAATTCGTAAAGACGTGACGTCATTGCGGAGGCAGCCCTCAAGGGGCTGCAAAATGCTTTCGCCACTGTAGGTGGGTGAGATGCAGCCGCAAAGCCAGCCGTGTGGTATCGCACGCAGACAGATCATTGCACCTTCCACAGGAGCCTTAGCTTTTTAAACTGGAGCAGTGGAGACAATAGCGCGATAAGGAGGTAGATGGCCTTGTTTGCCGCGCCTGTATCCCCAGATAAGAGGACACTTGGCGGCACAGACGCCGGGGGACTGCTTTCGCGCATCGCCGCGGCACTGCCAGCCGCCTCCAGAGCTCGACTACATCCACCAGCTGAGCAGGCCAGCTTTGTCAGCGCACCGCACGGTGGATAGGCTAGCAGCTACCAAAAGTTTCCTCATCAAAACAAAAGGCCAGCTGACGATCCCAGCTGCAGGCTGTGTCAAAGATTCAAGAATACTACCTGCAAACAAAAGAAACGAGACTGTTCGAACTGGCTGTCGCATCGTGTAGGCGCACCGCTGTTTTCCAAGGCTGAATGCTGCCCGTACGCCGTGGCGACCTTAATCAAAATCTGTGGTGCACTTTCAGTATATTGATTGTGGATAACGAACTGCGACTGTGATTTAAATTGGCGATTTATCTGGTAATAAATATGCGAACGGTCGCTTTTTTTTAGTTTTTTAATACGATTTATTTAACCATACACATACAGACTCATCGTCAGATGGAGGTGTTACAAGAACATTACGCTGCGGACCAAGTGTAGCTACAAGCACTGCTGATGCTCATGGCGGAGATGAAGGAAATTTAGTAATCGGTGACGAAACGTTTACGAAACAGAATTTTTTTTATGTTTTAGGTACTTACAGTGCACTGTCGTATGGTATTCATATCAAATCTCTTCCTATAACGTACATTATTAAGCTACCAACACAAACGTAGACAGTATGTAGCTGTACTTAGTTTTACACTGATTCACAGAAAATAACACTGGATGTTTATACAAAGAATGTTCATATGACAGATATAACTTTCTGTGAATCGGTGTAAAAGCAAGTGCAGTTAAATTCTCTGTAAATTTGTGTACATGGCTTAAAATTGTACGTTATAGGAAGAGATTTGATACGGATACTACGGATACCACAAGACAGTGCACTGTAAGTACATAAAACATAAGAAACTTTCGGTTTCGTAAACGTTTCGTCACTGATTACTATATTTCCATCATTTCCGCAACAACCATAAGCACTGCATCTCCACTGAAGAGCCAAAGAAACTGGTACACCCGCCTAATATCATATAGGGCCCCGACGAGCACACAGAAGTGCTACAACATGACAAGCCATGAACTAGACTGTCTGACGTAGTGCTACAATGAATCCGCAAGAGTAAGAGCGGGTGGAGATATCTTCTGAACAGCACGTTGCAAGGCTCAATAATGTTCATCTCTGGCAAGTTTGGTGGCCAGCGGAAGTGTTTAAATTTGGAAGAGTGTTCCTTGAGCCACTCCGTAGCAATTCTGGACGTGTAGGATGTCGTATTGTCCTCCCGGAATTGCCCAAATCCGTCTGAATGTGCAATGGACATGAACGGGTGCAGGTGAACAGACAGGATGCTTACGTACGTGTCACCATCCAGAGTCTTATCTAGACGTATCAGGGGTCCCAAATCACTCCAGCTGCACACGCCCCACACCATCACAGAGTCTCCACCAGCTTGAACTGTCCCCTACTGACATGCACGGTCCGTGGATTCACGAGATTGTCTCCATACCCTTACACATCCATCCGCTCGATACAATTTGAAACGAGACTCGTCCGACCAGGCAACATGTTTCCAGTGATCAAAGGTCCAATGTCGGCATTGACGGGCCCAGGTGAGGCGTAAATCTTGTGTCATGCAGTCATCAAGGGTTCACGAGAGGACCTTCGGCTCCGAAAGTCCACATGGATGATGTTTTGTTGAATGGTTCGCACGCTGACACTTGTTGACGGCTCAGCATTGAAATATGTGGCAATTTGCGGAAGGGTTGCACTTCTGCCACGCTGAACGATTCTCTTCAGTCGCCGTTGGTCCAGTTCTTGCAGGATCATTTTTCGGCCGCAGCGATGTCGGAGATTTGATGTTTTACCGGATTCCTGATATTCGCGGTCCACTTGTGAAACGGTCGTACGTGAAAATCCCCACTTTATCGCTACCTCGGAGATGCTGTGTCCCATCGCTCTTGCACCGACTGTAACATCACTTTCAAACTCACTTAGATCTTGATAACCTGGCATTAAGTATCAGTAACGGGTCTAACAACTGCGCCAGACACTTGTTTTATACAGTCGCTGTCGACCGCGCGCCGTACTCTGCTTGTTTACCTATCTCGTTATTTGAACATGCATACCTATACCAGTTTCTGTGGTGCTTCAGTGTAGCTACACTTGTTCCACAGCGTGTTGTTCTTGTAACACCTCCAACTGACGATGAGCCTGCAGTGACTCGAAAACATGTCTGTGGTTCAATAATCATACCAGAAAATTAAAAAATGCGACTGCTTGCATATTTATTACCAGATAAATCGCCAGTCTATGGTATAGTTCTGGGTGTTCTCCTATGTTTTTTCCATTTTAAATACAGTTTTCCCACGAATGACGAAGTCGTTTTCTTCAGGAGCTGCGAGTTTTCTGTTACGTGTACTCGCTGCCTCAACTTCAACCAGACTGTGGACTCCTGTGGTTCTCGAGTCGCTATTTACAGCGGAGTTCGATTCCCTATGCCTGCTACGCTCTTTAGGCGTTCACAGCCTGCGCTGATATTATTGCACCTCTCCTCTATTGTTCTAGTAGTCTGCCCACGTACGACATGCTACAGTTACCTTCAGAAAAAACAGAACACTACTAGAGACAGGCCATGTACATTAGTATGTTCTGCAGAAATGATAAGCATTTGAACCATGTCGGCCCGCGGCTTCGAGGTCAACATCGATATCGCGGCACAACACCACCTACCGGTAAGATGTGCCTGCGGCTCTCGTTGTCGGTATAAGCCGAAGGTAATGGATCAGGGTGACTCGTGCAGACGTGCAGGACGCCTCGGAGACGTATCACGAACCGCAACGACAGATCAGTGAGTTTGAAAAAGGTCGCATTATGGGGCCGAGAGAATGTGATGCATCCATCCGGGAAATCGCTGCTCGTGTGGGACGAAGTGTTCCGGCAGTGCAACGCGTGTCTACAGAATGGCGCCCGTAATGCCGTTAGAACATGACGAGACGGGTCAGCTCCCAACACGCAGACAAGGCCTCCCCCCCCCCCCCCCCCCCCCCCGAGAGCTTGACACTCCATACGAATGTCATTGCAGGAAAGATCTGCGTCCTCCTCGGCTCTGGCGGAACAGTGGAACACGTCGTACACCATCAGGGGTGACGGGCCACGGAGTACATCCGGCGACACAGCCTTTTCTATTGTGCCCTCTGCTCAGACTCACTCAGTGCCCTTCAAAGTCTCTGTGCGCTGTACACTGCCCATCCCTTAGTGCAGCAGGCCCAGGAAAACTGTCACCTGCTCACTCTCGGTGGAGCCAGTGTGTGCTGTTTCTGTGGGTTCCTAGTCATGTCGGTCTGCCAGGAAACGAGGCTGCTGACGCTGCTGCCGAGGCTGCAGTCCTCGTACCTCAGCCCGCGAGCACCTCTGTTCCCCCCGATGATCTCTGTGTTGCTGTCTGTCAGGAGATGGCGTCCCTTCACAGGAATAAGCTTCGACTTATCAAACCTCTCCCAGCGACTCGGACGACGTCCTCCCGGGCCTCACGACGGGGGGAGATTATTTTAACTCGGCTGCGTATTGGGCACTGCCTCCTTTTTAGCCATCGTCATTTGTTAAGTGGCACTACCCCACCACTTTGTACACACTGCGCCCAAGTTTTGACTGTCCGCCACTTCCTGATGGAATACCCTTTTTTTAACCACTTACATTCCCGCTCGGGCGTGCCGCCTGATTTATCAGCCGTTTCAGCAAATGTGCGAGCTGTCGACAGCGTTTTACTTTTTATCCGGCAAAGCAATATGGCGAAAGCGATTTAATTTTTAGTTTTGGACCTCCGTTTCTGTATGGTGTCTTTTTTAGCCCTTTTTCCACGTGCCTATTTTTAGCTGTCTTCTTCTACAATGTCAGTTGGGACTGACTTACAGTCGTTTAACTCCTCTCCGTGTTCGTGTTCTACAGTTCTGACTTGGGCGCGTATGACCCCAGTTGTTTTTTGCGCCCTAAAGCCAAACAAAACCAAACCGTCGCCGTTTATTACGGCACGAGTTACGTGTGCGTCTTTCACTTCTTCGCCTACCCTTGACGAATATGCAGAAACGTGCTAGAAGTCAGTGGTGTATGGAACACGTCATTGGGGACAGAAATGACATCAGATTGTGTTTTCGGACGAATCCAGGTTCTGTTTGTTTAAAAATGCTGGCTGCAGTTTGGTTCGCCACAGACAGAGGGCATCACACTGACTACATTCGCACAAGACATACAACGGCAACTCGAGGCCTTACGATGTGGAGTGCTGTCGGGTACGAGCACGAACCACAGTCGGTGCGTGTCCAGGGCACTGTGACCGGTGTGACCTACGAGAATCACGTTCTGCGACCCGCAGCCACACCCTGAACGCACAACATCCCAGACGCTATTTTCCAGCAAGACAATGCACGGCCACCTGTTGCAGCACGAACACGTGCCTCCTCGGTGTCACGGGAGGTCGGTCAGCCTTTTGCCCCGGCCCGCCAGGTCACCACACTCGTCGCCAGTCGGAAACGTGTGGGCTGTGGTGACAGGACGGGCGCAGCGCTGTCACCCAGTGCCGACCACCACCGACGAACTTTGGAACCAGGGCGCTGCAACATGGATGGTCGCATCACGAGACGCCATTCGCGCCTTATCCGCGTCGGTGCCATCACTCGTGGTACAAGTTATCAGGAGCCATGGCGGACTCTGTTCCTACTAGGCAACAGGACACGTGCTGAACCGAGGTGTCTGAAATGCAAATCATTTCTGCGGAACATACTGTACTAATGTACATTCTGGTGAATATGAACGTTCTACCTCCAGTCGTTCGAGGTGTTCTGTTTTTTTCTGAACATGAGTGTACAATCGTACGAAATGTTATACGCAACCCCTTTCGGAGACATAGATCATCTTTAATATTACAAAGAAGACTTTTCATCTTACTTGAAGGGAACAAAATACACTGGATGCCATGTTACCATAGGAATCTATCGATCTTCCCGGATATTGGCTAGTATATGATAGATTAGTGATTTTTGGCTTCTTTTCCTCGGACTCAGCCATCCGACTTTGTCAGGGATTCTTGATTTTGGCTGCAACGCTCGCTGAATTTGACGGTCTGAGTATGCATTCCCTCTGAACACTGTTCGTAGGTATAATTCTTCATCGAAGCTGTCTTTGTCCGAAAGTATTCGAGCTTTATGGACTAGAGTCTTCAGCAGCGATCATCTCTGTGGTGGATATTGATGGCTCGAGGCAAGGAGATAGAGTTTTTCTACATACATCAACAAAAATGTTGCAGCACCCTGATATGTCGTACAGGTGTGTTGCAATTGTGACCTTCCATGTACCGATCGGGAGGTCACTTCAGACATTGTTTAGAAACAAACACCTACTGGTAGAGCGCCGCACCGTAATGGATAACAGCATTTCAGCTGAAAGTAAAGCACTAGTGACGACGCATTAGAGACTCTGTGCAACAGTGGAGTGAACATCCGTGGGTTCGCATCACTGCATTACACGCAGAAGGCTTATCAGCCTGCGAAGTTGCTTCCTGTCAGCACCGGAGTCCTAATGATGCGATGCCGAAAATGTGTTGAGAAACTACACCGCACAGGCAACCCACGTTCGACGTGTGCACAAGATGGTCAACGTCCAAGACTTTTGAGTGAAAGGAACCGTGGACTGAGTAATCCAGAATTGAATTCGGCTTTGGAAGAGGCTACAAGACGTTATGTACCGCATCAAATCGTTAGGAGACGATTGCATGATCCGTATCTCCATTCCCAACGACCACGGCGAGTACCATGTGGTACATCACAACGCATTGGTCTCCGTTACAGATGGGCACGAAATTATGCGTAATAGGCGCCCCAGGACTGGCGTCCAGTGTTACAATCTGTTTGTACCCTGATAATAGCAGACAACGTGTTCGGATACAACACGGTAAGATCAAACGCTTCCAACATTGCACCCCACTTGTGCAACTGGGTGGTGATGGAGTGATGTTCTGCGATGGCACGAAACGGGGCCACTGTACACCTCTCGTGACTGTTGACATCTTTCCGTCAACATTTTGTTGACGATTTCATCTGGAACATCTTGAAACATTATTTTTAGCACGCCTTCGTACATATTGGAATTTACTTCTTACATGCACATGCATCCCTGTACGAATGCAAGATGATTCCAAACCTTGTTGCCACTTTCCTGTTTGGCAAACAGACGGCACTCGCGCGTACTCCAAGTAAATTCCACGATGCAAAAATACGTTAATCCATCTGGTGACCACTGACGCTGAGCAAGCTGTATTGGAAACCAGCACAGCAAAGGAGTTGCAAGACCAGTTAGTCGAAATGGATAGTGTCTTGAAAAGAAGTTTTATGGTGAGCATCAACAAAAGTGAAACAGGGATAGTGCAACGTAGTCGAAGTAAATCAGGAGATGCTGAAGGAATTAGATTAGTAAATGAAATATTAAAAGTAGTAGACGAATACTGATATGTGGGCAGCAAAACAACTGATGATGGACGAGGTAGACAGACCAGCAATAGCAAGAATAGCATTTGTGAAAGCGATAAATTCGTTAACATCTAATATAAATCTGGGTATTATATACTTTTTCTGTTTTCTAGCATTTTAATAGCTTTCAACGGAAGTGAAACAAGGACACGAAAAGAATAGAAATGTGTGTCTCAACTTGACTAACAGAAGTGATCTGGTTACAGAGGGAAATGTGTGGGGATAAATATTGTGGAGGGAGGCCGAGGCTCGTCTACGGTGACGAGGATCGAACAGGTGTATTTTGCAGCAGTTAACCGGAGACAAAGTGGCCTACACAGGGTCGGCTAGCATAGCAAGCAGCATCAAACCAGTCCTCGGACCACAGCAACAGTAACACAGAATCCCAATTTATCCGTCTGAAAAAATTGTGCAACTAGAGAACGTTAAGAAGTCGTACAAACAAAACTGCAGAGGGGCAGGAGCGCAGACTACGTTACTGCGCAACCCGTGCCGCCGCCAGCGCCGCCGCCTGTGCACCAGCCGGGCTGTGACGTCCGCGCACGGCCAGCAGAGGCCCCGCCGCCCCGACGCCCCGCCGCCCTCCGGCTGGGAGCGTCATTAAGGCCCGCCGGTCCTATACATAGTGCGTGGGAGCGGCGGCGCGCTCGCTCCCCTGCTAAACGCGGCCGAACTTAATCCCCAGGGCCGCCAGGGGACCACACAGGCGGCCTGGCCTGGGGGCGAGGTGTGCAGAAGGCGCGCCACGCGCCGACGCCAGCAAACTCGTTACCCACCCTGCGCGCCGGCACATCGCAGCCCTCCATTCTCCCTCCCTCAGTGCGCTCGGCACGATACACCGATTTAAACCACCAAATATCTGCTGCACATAATTCTAGCGCAGATTAGATATCACCATAATTATCATCCACTATCAGTATTTGTTACGCAGCCGATTTGCGACTACGCGAACTCTTCAGCCTATCAAAGATAAACCTTGCTACGTACCTCCTTTCTGACGGGTTGACGTCGAAGTAATTGATTTGGCAACCTAAAAGGAGAAAATATAAAAACGCTGTAAATGAAGAAGGCAAAAAGGAATACAAACGTCTCAAAAATGAGATTGACAGGAAGTGCAAAATGGCTAAGCAGGGATGGCTAGAGGACAAATGTAAGGATGTAGAGGGTTACCTCACTACGGGTAAGATAGATATTGCCTACAGGAAAATTAAAGAGACCTTTGGAGAAAATAGAACCACTTGTATGAATATCAAGAGCTCAGATGGAAACCCAGTTCTAAGCAAAGAAGGGAAAGCAGGAAGGTGGAAGGAGCATATAGAGGGTCTATAAAAGGGCGATGTTCTTGAGGACAATATTATGGAAATGGAAGAGGATGTAGATGAAGGCGAAATGGGAGACACAATACTGCGTGAAGAGTTTGACAGAGCACTCAAAGACCTGAGTCGAAACAAGGCCCTGGGAGTAGACAACATTCCATTGGAACTACTGACGGCCTTGGGAGAGCCAGTCCTGACAAAACTCTACCATCTGGTGAGCATGATGTATGAGACAGGTGAAATACCCTCAGACTTCAAGAAGAAAATAATAACTCCAATCCCAAAAAAAGCAGGTGTTGACAGATGTGAAAATTACCGAACTATCAGTTTAATAAGTCACGGCTGTAAAATACTAACGCGAATTCTTTACAGACGAATGGAAAAACTGGTAGAAGCCGACCTCGGGGTAGATCAGTTTGGATTCCGTAAAAATATTGGGACACGTGAGGCAATACTGACCCTACGACTTATCTTAGATGCTAGATTAAGGAAAGGTAAACCTACGTTTCTAGCATTTGTAGACTTAGAGAAAGCTTTTGACAATGTTGACTGGAATTTTTTTTTTTTTTGGTCATCAGTCTACTGACTGGTTTGATGCGGCCCGCCACAAATTCCTTTCCTGTGCTAACCTCTTCATCTCAGAGTAGCACTTGCAACCTACGTCCTCAATTATTTGCTTGACGTATTCCAATCTCTGTCTTCCTCTACAGTTTTTGCCCTCTACAGCTCCCTCTAGTACCATGGAAGTCATTCCCTCATGTCTTAGCAGATGTCCTGTCATCCTGTCCCTTCTCCTTATCAGTGTTTTCCACATATTCCTTTCCTCTCCGATTCTGCGTAGAACCTCCTCATTCCTTACCTTACCAGTCCACCTAATTTTCAACATTCGTCTATAGCACCACATCTCAAATCCTTCGATTCACTTCTGTTCCGGTTTTCCCACAGTCCATGTTTCACTACCATACAATGACTGGAATACTCTCTTTCAAATTCTGAAGGTGGCAGGGGTAAAATACAGGGAGCGAAAAGCTATTTACAATTTGTACAGAAACCAGATGGCAGTTATAAGAGTCGAGGGACATCAAAGAGAAGCAGTGGTTGGGAAGGGAGTGAGACAGGGTTGTAGCCTCTCCCCGATTTTATTCAATCTCTATATTGAGCAAGCAGTGAAGGAAACAAAAGAAAAATTCGGAGTAGGTATTAAAATCCATGGAGAAGAAATAAAAACTTTCAGGTTCGCCGATGACATTGTAATTCTGTCAGAGACAGCAAAGGACTTGGAAGAACATGTGAACGGAATGGACAGTGTCTTAAAAGGAGGATATAAGATGAACATCAACAAAAGCAAAACGAGGATAATGGAATGTAGTCGAATTAAATCGGGCGATGCTGAGGGAATTAGATTACGAAATGAGACACTTAAAGTAGTAAAGGAGTTTTGCTATTTGGGGAGCAAAATAACTGATGATGGTCGAAGTAGAGAGGATATAAAATGTAGACAGGCAATGGCAAGGAAAGCGTTTCTAAAGAAGAGAAATTTGTTAACGTCAAGTATAGATTTAAGTGTCAGGAAGTCGTTTCTGAAAGTATATGTATGGAGTGTAGCCATGTATGGAAGTGAAACATGGACGATATCTAGTTTGGACAAGAAGAGAACAGAAGCTTTCGAAATGTGGTGCTACAGAAGAATGCTGAAGATTAGATGGGTAGATCACGTAACTAATGAGGAGGTATTGAATAGAATTGGGGAGAAGAGGAGTTTGTGGCACAACTTGACGAGAAGAAGGGTCCGGTTGCACGAGATGTTCTGAGGCATCAAGGGATCACAAATTTAGCATTCGAGGGCCGCGTGCAGGGTAAAAATCGTAGAGGGAGACCAAGAGATGAATACACTAAGCAGATTCAGAAGGATGTAGGCTGCAGTAGGTACTGGGAGATGTAGAAGCTTGCACAGGATAGAGTAGCACGGAGAGCTGCATCAAATCAGTCTGACGACTGAAGACAACAACAACAACAACAAGAGCACGGTGGTGAAACTTACAATGGTACGTACCATTTCGACAACGTCTCACTATTTCCTTGTGTTTCTACTTCTCAATCTGATCCCCCTCGCTTACGTAATTTATGGAACGAAAAATCTTTACCTTTTACGTTGGTGCATAACTTTGCATAGTTTTTGTTTTACATGTTTGTGTTCCGGTTCTAAGGGTTTATTTATCGATTGACATTTGTTATTTGTAGTTTACTGCTGCTATTGGAGTTCACATATTGTTATATTGTAATTTGGAGATATTTGGTGGAGCTGTGGAAACTAGAAAACGGAGTGCCAAGGGGAGAAATCGGTTCATTCCCAACACGTTCTTTTCTTTGAGTTCAGTGGAGGGGTGAACACAGTGGACGCAGCTAGAAGTGTTTGCTGCGTACATGGGGATACTGCCACTGGACAGAGCATGCCGAGGAAGATTGTTCTCACCTTAGTGACTGTCCACATTCTGGGAGACCAAAGGGGTTTGATGAAGGTCTTTTAAACGCATTACTCCACAGCGACCAGGTCATTATACTCGAGAACTGGCAAATGTGATCCACGAAAGACAATGCTATGCATCTAGTGGAACAGTGAGAGTATGGCGTACTAATTGTTTCTCAAAGCGTAACCACCACTGCAGACATTCACTGTTAACGTCTTGCTGATGCAGGCCGAGAACAACGACCAGGAAGACTCCTTGAAGTGACGCTACTCCACCACAACCCCGCCCGCAGTCTGCTGGAATCACAAAAACGCTATACAGGAGTTGGGTTGGGAAGTCATTCCGCACCCACCTCGTTCACCTGGTCTTGCGCCCTCAGATGTCACCTTTTCCGCTTTCTCTATCGAAAAACCTTCAAGGAACTTCCTTTCCACGTGAAGATGCGCTCCGAAAATAGATCGACTAGTTCTTTCCCTCAAAACCATGCGATTTCTACAGTCGCGGACTTGAAAAGTTATGCCAGCGTTGGTAGACTGTTCCAAATAGTGAAGGAGAATATATTATCCATGGCTAAATTCTCTGTTGTGTGTATCTGTTGTGTTTATTAAACTCATGGAAGAATTCTACGAACTTATGCACAACCTAACACGTCTTTACTCCGCAAGTGGAGGGTACATAGCGTGCAATGGAACTCCTCGCCCCCCCCCCCCTCCCCCCCTCCCCACATATTCCTTTTACTCAGGAATCACACTCCCACACTGATTTTTAACAAGCCCGTCACGAACAGTGCCTCTCTTCTTTGAATCTTTACTATCACTTCCGTTCCCTTTGTAGCGTCCCAGACTGTTTAGATTTTGATTGCTGTAAGAGAACATGTCGTATCAAACACCAAGTGCATCAAAAATCCATCAAAAAGGCGTCGATTTTGTTATAATTGATATTCTGAGGCCATCCTCGCTTCCTTCAGACAGTTTGATGAATTCGTGAAGATAGTTAGCCGCTCCAGCAAGGTGTACGCACGGGCCGCTATTTGCGGCATCGTACCCGGAAACGAGTGGTCTCCGAGCGCAGGATCTAAACCAGAGGCTCAGACGACTCTGCGTGTCTCGGATGCGGATTTCTCGACCTCTGCTACCGGCCGGAGAGTTGCACAGGTCGCCTCAATCGGCCAGCCGTGCAATACAGAAGGCAGGCGGCTACTCGTGTGGCAAAGCACGTATGGCGTGACAATGGGGTTTCTTTAAGTTGGACGAACCCCTCCATAACATCATTGATGATTTGCTGCCGAAAGGGAAGTTAGATCAGAACTTCTTGCAGAGCCCAATGATTAGACGTTAGCATTATCAGTGAACTGTGAATACAGCGAAATTCTTAATTCAGATTTGAATATACAGGGCGAGTCACTAACTATGAAAGTATGATAGGAGCTGAAAAATTTGTGGGACAAAAGTTGCATGGGACAACGGGGGCCATAATGTGAGGTTGGTTATTTGTTGCTAGGTGGGGTCGCCTCAGAGATATTTTTTTAAAAATGGGGTGCTATAGTTTTGTACTTATTTTCTGGTAGCGGCTATCGAGACGAATCCTGTGATATGTAACAGTAAGGTCTTTGAAGGTCAACGAAGGTCACAAAGATAGCATGAACGTCCATTTACAGAATGTGTTCGAAGTGATGACCATTGGTATCAACGCAGTGCTGCAATCTTCTTATAGTGGATTGGGTGGTATTCCTTATCACATCGGCACTTATCGAGGCACAGAGTCTGACAATTCTCTCTCGCATATCTCCACATGTAGTTGGAACGTCTTTATAGACAATGTCCTTTACGAATCCCCAAAGAAAAACATCCAGAAGCGTCAAGTCAACTGTGCAACTTTCCGCAGGCAACATCGATTTTCAGCTGTCCAATAATGCATGTTATGCAAATTAACATTTCCATGGTTCGTGAATGTAGCTTTGTCAGTAATAAAATCAAATTAATAATTGTGTCATCCTTCTGAATATGAAGTTGAGCCCATAGGTAGAATTCACTGCGACCCATACAATCCGTACCAGTTTATTCTTGGTGGAGACTGATATGTTAAGGATGATATTTATGGCGATGCAGAACACGAACAACACTACTCTGGCTCTTGCCAGATTCCCTTGCGATCTGACGCGAACTAACACAAGGATCTCGAACCACAGTGGCAAGAGTACCAATTTCCGTTTCCTCGTTTGTAGCTTTCTTTTGCCGGTTATTCCCGATGCGTTAAAGATCCAGTTGTTCTCAATTTATGGTACACATATTTAAATGTACGACATGCAGGGTGAGTACGTTGAGGATATCTTCAGCATATGTCTCTAGCTCTCACTGAATTTCGTTAGCATTCTCCGTAAATGAGAAGCATACCAACTTTTTCTTCGAAGGAATACGTCATTCACATTCGCTTGATTCGACGATTCTAGTCTTACCGTTCTTATTAGTTTTGTATTGCGAAACCGTCGAATGTCAGTAGCACGTTCGATGGATACGCCGTATTCGGCGAATATTTACTATTTGCACGCTATAGGAGAGAGAATTGTCAGAGCATGTCCGATAAGTGCCAAGTAATAAGGAATACCACTCAGTCCATGATAAGAAGATTACAGCACTGCATTGATACCAATGGTTATCAGTTCCAACACATTCTGTAAATGGACGTTCATGCTACCTTTGTGACCTTCGTTGACCTTCAAAGACCATACTGTTACACATCACTGGATTCGTCTCGATAGCCGCTACCAGAAAATAAGTACCAAACTATAGCATCCCATTCGAAAAAAAAAGTTGACCTCTGAAGCGACTCCACCTAGCAACAAGAAACCATAACATATTATGGCCCCCGTTGTTCCATGTAACATTTGTCCCACAAACTTTTCAGCTACTATCATACTTTCGGAGTTATTCTAGGTGTCAATAGCTAGTGACTCACCCCGTATATGCAAGGATATTCTAGGCGCCAATTGTGGCGGCATTTTTATAGCCGTAAAGAACTAGATAATATCAAGGAAGGTTATAATAGAACCCGAATGTGGAGCTAACTCGATAAAGTATGTACAAACGTGAGTCAAACGTTGTAACCGGATAGGATGTCAGAAAACGTCACGCAGATGGTTGACAGTGCTGTTATGGCTGTAAAAGTGAAAATATGGACGAATATATAAATAACTCCAGACATTACACTCAATCAATGCCTGGGTGATTACGTAATTGCATAAGTTTTGTAGATGAGCTTGGAATGTATACAAACATTTAAGAAATGTAAACGCTGGAAGCATTTTTAAATATTTGGTATCGCTCTACTCTTGTATTTTAGGAAATTGTGTTCGATTCCTGCTCAGGGATATGTTTCTGAAGTTGTGCCTGATTGCTGTTCAGCGATATGATTCAAACTGCTCACAAATGTATGAACCTTTGTTTCCTATCTTGTCTAGGGGAAAATGGATTATTTTTAAAGCTTTCTCTTTCACTTGTTACGTGCCCTTGAAGCCAAAGGCGTCTCCACAAAGTTCCTACGTATTTTCTCCGCCCATCTTCTGTCTGTTATCAGAGCTGTTTCGCACGTGTCCACGTTTGCAAAAAAAGTACGTGCAGAACTTACCAGCTGGTTAAAACTGTGTGCTGGGCTGGCACTCGAGCCGGGAACCTTTGCCACTGGCGGAGCAGTGCTCTGCCGACTATTCAGGCGCGACTCACAACCCACTTCACTTCCACCAGCACTGCGTCTTCTACCTTCCAGTTTTCACAGGAGTTATCCGGCATACCTTAGCGGACTATCGCTCTTGGAAGAAACGATTCTGCGAAGACGTGGCTTAGCCACAGCCGCAGCCCAGGGTATTGTTTCCAAGATGAATTCTCGCTCTACAGCGGATTGTGCGCTCATCTGAAGTGCTTGTGGAATCAAAGCTGTGAGGGCGGACAAAGGCAAAGGCTCGGGGCTCGAGGCACAGTTGAAACCCGCTAGGAAGTTACACAACAGTGCATGTTCCGCTGGATAGTGAAAATTCATTTTCAAATTGTGTGCGGTTGACGCTTGTGTTCGTCTCCGTGCGCTCGCCAAGACCACGTTGTTGTCAACGTTTGCGTTCTCGTGTCTTGCAAGACGACTTTAAGGTGGGAATTCGGTTAGCAACACAGTGGCAGGTGACTGCGAATGTGCCACTTGCGGACAGTTTAATACGTTGGCCCACAACACACACATTCGGAAGGACGACGACGACTCAAATCCACGCCTGATCATCCTAATTTAGGCTTCCGTGATTTCTCTGAATCGCTCCAGATAAAAAGCGGAATAGTGCCTTTGAAGGAACAGGGTCGATTTCCTTCGCGGTCCTTAAACAGAAGAATCCGATCTTGTGCCCCGTCTCTAATGGCTACATTGTCGGCAGTCCGTAAAATCCTAATCTTCCTTTCTTGTGACGTAGGTATCCTCCATTGAAAGGACTGGTGTTTTGCGGAACCTCTATCAACATATCATAACCGACAACCGCCGAACTGGGAAAAATGATTGTGACGTCAGCTCTTCGGTACGTCTTCATCACTGCGTCTTTATGGGCTCACAAATCCGGTTTCTCCATAACTCGATTTCTGGATACAGCTTCTGGTTGTCCTTGTAAAAGCTCCGCTATCGATTCTGGAAATGTGAATTTGGATTCCGGAGATCCTACCCCTCAATCTGTTTACGCTGCATGCAGAGAAGCTCTTTCGCATTGTAGCCGCGACTTGGTTCTCAGGTTGCTACTTGTTTCTTAAAATCGTGATTACCTGGACGAAATGATTATGTGTGGACTGAAGCAAAACAAAAAGTACTGCACTGACTAGGAAATTATCCATTTAACTACAGAAATCACATTTTTACCTCTATTAAATGGGAAGAGGAGCAAAAAATCTGACATAATTATGTAATAAGCAAAATCGAAATGCGAAGGCGAATCACCTATAACCAACGTATCAAGCGCTTTGATAAAATCATGCAAGCCGTCAGACGCTAAGTGCGTAAACTCGAAGTCGGTAACGGTGTTTTTTCGATACAGTCAACCAAAACAAAATATGGCCGTTTGTGTTGTACATTATAAACATTCCTTAACACGTAACAGGCGTCGTTCTTCAATAATGCCGTCATTGGCGAAATAGCAAAATCGAAATACTTGCCAACAGCCTCCTCATATACTACGTAGCTGGCTAATTTGTTAACTGCTATAGGCATTCTTTTTTTGGGGTGACATAGTATAACGTTTTATAGTATTTTTCTTGCTTTTATTGTCAGTAAAATTGCTTTTACTAGATATAATGAATTAATTATGCACTGAGGCAGTAATGACAAAGGAGTTTTATTCTTCAAATGTGAACCCATACTGTTTCAAAATCTGTAGGAAGGAGTATAAATTACAATATCTTTGTGATTAATCTCTATCGTTTGTCTTTCTTCTACTGGCACTTCCTTCGTTATCTTTCCTCCTCCTGACATTGATCTGCTAAGATGTATGTATTATTGTAAACGTATGTAAGTGGGAAAAACTATTCCGTTCAAGGAATGACTCTTGTTTTATTATTTTTTAACATTAATCTTTTTAATACATTATTGACAGGTTCAAATGGTTCAAATGGCTCGCTGGCTCCAGACTGTAGCGCCTAGAACCGCACGGCCACTCCGGCCGGCATTGACAGGATCCTAAGTGGAAATATGGATGAGTCTTGTTTCACGAGCGCAAATAACAGAACTGAACGATATTTGTTTAGACAAACTGTGTACCATCCGATTAAAAAGGCCGGATTGCGTAGTGCGAATAAAATTAGCGCACATGATGTATTCGAAATCTCCACGGTCACGAAAATACAAAGCCAAGCCAGTTATTCCGAGAGAATAATATTTAATGTCTTACAAATTTTAATCCGTAAACCTTTCGTCAGTCTAATTCGCCCGGTTCTAATTACGGTCAGTTAAAATATGTTGCCATACACAATCAATGGCTCCCGAGAAAACACTCCCTAATTCTTTTTTCTAATTATTTGTACGTTCGGAAGTTTTCTAGCCACTCAGAGTCTCCTAAATGTTCCAGTGATCAATTGTAACTTGTTTGGACCCAGTCGCGTGTAATAAAACAGGTTCACATATACTGCCTGACACTGGTATGATCGTTAACCATCTCTGTGCGGACGACGCGCGCCTCCTCCTCTCCAATTCGCTGACGTCCGTAAGGGAATCGTACCCTCTCTTTATTAAAAACCTGCCCAGGTACAAATAACGTCACATCACTGTGTTCACTGAAGCGGAACAGCTGGTTTACAGACGCAACTCGCCTTCACAACTGACGCTCGGAAACACTAAGCAACTGACGCTCGGAAAACCGGTGCTAGACCGGGTTGACAAAATCTGCGCTGGCCTAGCATGTAAATAAGGCAGCGAAAATCGATTTCCGGAATTAGAGTTTCGTGTTCCGTAAGTCGCATCGCGTGTAAACGCGGTGCTTGAACACAGTCGGGCGACCAGGAAGTTGGCGGGTGGGCATTATAGCGGGAAGGGAGGCACGCCACGGCGGCGCCCCGTGACGGGGACACGCCCCCCACGTGCAAGGGGGGGGGGGGGGGGGGGCAGCGCCGCAAAGCGGAACCGGCGGTGGCGTCGCTGTAGCCCGTTCTCTCCAAAGTCAACACGGCGCTCTGCATTTCTCGCCATTAATATCACGTCCATTGGATTTTCCTCCCCTAGTAACGCTCTATCCACCTATCCACTACAGTTCCCGATTAAGAAGGTAAAATTATATAGCAGCGCGCACATTACTTTTTACTGGCGGGATCAGCATTTGCAGTGTCCCCCACGGGTACTGAGATTAGTCCTACCCTAACAGCTTAAAAGGGTATACAAGGGTAGAATTTTTTAGTCCAATTTTTTAATGGCTTAAAATGTTTCTTAGAGAAACTATTTTTAGGATTCATTTATATAAAGCGTGTATAAACGTTAAAATATGTTAAAACCGCGATTTACTGCATGGGGGTCTGGCACATTCGAGTGCTCGAATGCAACCAATGTAATACCATAGTAGTTACCGACGGAGTAGGGGTCTTGTTACTTTCGAATAGTATCACAGAGGACATTACTATCAAATAGCTCTAAGTACTATGGGACTCAGGTCAACAGTCCCCTAGACTTAGAACTACTTAAACGTAACTAACCTAAAGACATCACACACATCCATGCCCGAGGCAGGATTCGAACCTGCGACCGTAGCAGTCACGCGGTTCCGGACTGAAGCGCCTAGAACCGCACGGCCACCGCGGCCGGCTTTATTTTATTTATTAATACGAAGTAAGGCGCGAGTAGTTGAAAATGACAAACAAACGTGTTTATACGGATTGTAAAGATGCAAAAAGTAATCGCAATCGTGAAAACAACGCTTCGATTGCTAAACGGGAAAGAGTTAATTGATAAATTTCCTCAAAATGACAGTGTTTCGACGCCAGGGAAAAACGGCCAACTGTTTGGTGCCGACACTGCCGATTAAAGGTTTGATCAATTTCAATATTAAAAAACACAAGCTGAAACTTGAAACGGAAGGGTTTTCAGAAGAACATTTATTAAGTTGGCTCATTAACTATACATTACAGTTACATTATACCTTTTTGTAACTTTGTAAGTAGGCTGTTTGAGTTTTTATATTGGTAACGCCACGTAGCGCTCTGTATGTGCTGTGTGCAGTCTGTGGCTGGTTTGCATTGTTGTTGGAATATCTGCCATTGTAGTGTTGGGCAGCTGGATGTTAACAGCGCGTAGCGTTGCGCAGTTGGAGGTGAGTCGCCAGCAGTGGTGGATGTGGGAAGAGAGATGGCGGAGTTTTGAAATTTGTAAGACTGGATGTCATGAACTGCTATATATATTATGACTATTAAGGTAAATACAGTGTTTGATCTCTATTAAAATCTTTCATTGGCTATCTATGCCCATCATTAGTAAGTGCCTTCCGTAGTTTGAATCTTTTATTTAGCTGGCAGTAGTGGCGCTCGCTGTATTGCAGTAGTTCGAGTAACGAAGATTTTTGTGAGGTAAGTGATTTGTGAAAGGTATAGGTTATTGTTAGTCAGGGCCATTCTTTTGTAGGGATTACTGAAAGTCAGATTGCGTTGCGCTAAAAAAATATTGTGTGTCAGTTTAAGCACAGTCATGTATAATTGTTCTAAGGGGACGTTTCAACTTCTCTGGCCGCATTTTTTTTTTTCCCTGTAGTACGTAGGATTTTTGCGAGATATTTTGATTTCGATTTTTGGTGCACGGTTTTACGACGACTTTTTAGTCGTAAGAATTGACTCTTCTTCCAGAGCGGCACCTTTCATTTAAATATACGTACGTATTACGTTAGACCTTATGATCAGTTTAAAGTAGGCTTTTGAAATTTTGTTCTAGGTTGAAAATTGTGGCGTTCAGAGTTCGCTCTCTGCGAAGGCCTTTCGTCGATGTCTTGTAGGGGCCGCAGGGTGCAAGTTTTTCACTTAAAATATAATCTTCAGGGTGTATAATAAAGGTTTAAAGTCATTATTGAAATTTGCTTGTTATTTTATTGGAAAAATCATGGATATCGGTTCAAAAATCGAGCGTCACCCTGGTCGGCGCCCTTAACAATAAAACGTAAATTAGCAGTGTAGCGTACGTGAGACGCCGAGTGAGGTGTGCGGCGTTTACTCCGTGGCCGGGCACGGCCTCCAGCCTGACTGCGGGTACAGCGAGTGCTGCTCTCGTTCGCGGCAGCAGTGGGAGGGGGAGCCCATCAAGCCGGCGGCTTTTTAACATCGGGAAAAATCCATCCGATGACAGGATGAGTGGATCCTGAGCCGTCCTGGAGGGACTGGAGCGACGGAAAATCCCCGCCCTTATCTGGGACTGAAAGCGGGACCTCCACGGTGGGAGTCTAGCGCTCTACGCGCCCGGCTAGACCATCACGGCCATTTCCATAAGTGATACCTAAAAGCGAGGAACACCGGAAAAATAATAAAACTGCAAAGGCTGATTTAATTTAAAGAACATTGCTCAAAAATGTAAAGCAAAAAAGATGTGTCGCAGGACATTTCATCTGCGTGACGTAGGTGTAGTGCAGCTGTATTTTATATAAATTTCACCGGACAACCAAATAATGAAATCACCGAAGACAATGCTTACAGTCAGGAGTGGGCAGACTGCAACGGAAATCCTAGTTAGAAAAGGGCTGACTCCAACGCTGATACGCGGCCAATGAACTACGTTCACATCAGAAGAACGAATAGCCTTCTACAGTTCTTCCAGAACGTGGTGCGGTTCTGCACAATCTAACAGCTAAAAATAGTACTTCGTAGCATATGCCGACAGTAAAAAAAATGTCGTGTTGTCGACATCTGAAGACGATGCCCCTTTCTTCCTGTAAATATCTTCTGCGTTGTCGGCCACGTCATGTCATAAAATGACATGTTCAAAGAGACCGTTATCACGGTCTATAATGTGACTGAGAAAATACAACTTTCTTATAGTGGCTCCACACTTTTCCCTGTGATTCCTTCAAGTAGTGTCCTGGCCTCGGAAGCCTACGCAACTATAGTGTCAATAAAATTCGCCATACGAATCCGTGCTGCTGCAATCAAAATCCGTCTTCGCGATGTTGGTGACAGTTTCGTCATCTGGCACCACAGGGAAACAGAACTCCGCACCTTCCACTCATCGCATAGTGCCGAAAGAAACGAGTTAAAAAAGAAATAGAGCGGACATTTCTCGACGTGGAA
Source organism: Schistocerca piceifrons (assembly GCF_021461385.2). NCBI lineage: Eukaryota > Metazoa > Arthropoda > Insecta > Orthoptera > Acrididae > Schistocerca > Schistocerca piceifrons. The sequence continues at coordinate 7,019,508 of NC_060144.1, read as the reverse complement.
GTAGTGTACAGGTTGCTGTATGGTAAACCTGTTCACACGGCCCACAGGAGGCTCAGTGGCACTGACTGACTTCCGTACGCACGCCCCACCACCAACGACAGAAGAAGAGTTCGGCATTACATACGCTCACGGAGATGAAATACGTACAACATAAAAGTCGGAGATGCGGACGGCCTTCAGAGCTAACGGATACAGCAAAAAGACCATCAACAAAAGTATGTCCACAGAACACAAAGGGTACAGAGAGGAGCGGGTGAAACGGGTGCAAGTTGTGTCTCCACCATACGGGCAGAGAGGCACCGGCCGTCTGGGCCAAAGCAGCCACTCTTTGTGCAGCTTTATTTATGCCAAGAAGCGTTTAGGGCTTTCCCCGTCTTCAGTTGGCATAATACATTCGTAGCTTCGCCAGTATAACTTTTATAGCGAGTACATTGTGAACTCTGCAGGTGCGCTGTGCAACATAACGAGTTTAGTTGCCACGTTCACGAGTTGTGTTTCATCTGTAATTAATATTTAGGTGTATTTACTTTTGTTCATTAATTTGTTTCCGCTTTTTCGCCTTCTTAAGCATTGCACCGACACTTTTATGCTTACTAACGCAGAACAGCGTTCTCCAAGTGGCGAATATGTGTTTACTTATACCGAAAAATACATCTGAAGTCAGGTTACAATTTTCTTATAGTCTGAAATTTCTTCCGAAGCCAGCTGTGTTTACAAACTTAGTATTGTTAATCTGAAAACTTGTACATGCCTTTATATGATTAAAAATTGTCAATATTACATTTATGTACTGCAATGAGTCGTGCCTGGTTATTTTTAAAAATGTGAAATGGTTATTAGCGGTTAATATGAATGGTTGAGTAGTGACTGCTTAGCGTTAAGAGAATGGTAATTAAATTACGTCGAATGCCACAAGAAGTATGGCGTATTTTACATATAAGTAATAATTATCACATACTTTACGCACACTTAATAGAATGACACATTTGACTAACATTTTAGACTGAATAAATGCATGAAGTAAATGATTTAAATTATTCATGATTACCAATTTTTATAACACTCGACATAATTCAGTTTTTCTGCAAATTCTAAACAGTCACTACTCCTCTAAGTAGATAATCATTCACGTCAGTTGCTAATATCGTCGTAGCATTAGTAAAAAAAAACTACCTGTAAAATGACATAATTCTACTCATTACAGTACTTACATTGAATATTAAGCAATTTTTTTCGTCTAACAGAGGCATGTATCAAGATTTAGGGCAGTAATATTAAGACTAAGAACGAAAAGGGCTCCAGAAACAGCTTCTAAACACATAAAAAATCGTAACTTGAGTTTAAATGCAATTTCTGACATAAAAAGACGCAGAAATTGGTCGCATGGCGAATGCCGCGCTGCATCAGGGAACCTATGTATACAAGAGCTTATGCTATGGCTGTAACAGCGAAAACATGAGCTACAAATTATAGAACAAAAGTACGTGCACGTAACTATTAATTGAAAGCAAATACACATCTCGAAGAACGTAGTACCTAAAGGAATTATGTTACATAGGGCAACAGCCGTGTTCACAATTCAGTCGAAAAAACATTGAGCGGATATTACGCCAACTGTAGAGGGATGAAAGGCCGAAACGTGTGTCGGCATAAATTAAGCTATTCAAAAAGTGCCTCGTTGCTGTACGTTTTGAAGTTACGCGGAGTTATCGAGAGATGGGGCGACTAGTAACAACAATCTACATGAAAGTTTTCTGGGTGTGGTACTGCGTCATAATGTAAAAAAAAAAAATACTGCTGCTGGGTTGTTGTTGTTTTTGTTTTTTGTTTTTTTTTACATTATGACGCGGTACCATACCCAGAAAACTTTCATGTCGACTGACTCTGGCCGCGGAAGCTTACGCAATTATATTAGTAAGAACAAGTTTTAAACAGCACGTATGTCAGAAAAGGCTCGGACAACGTAATTAATCGGGGAGGAAACACACGCAGTTTGAGGTAGTTCGCGTTGTAACTGGGCAACCACTTACCTCCATAAGGAAAGTACCAGAGAGACCGGCCCACCTCGCGAGGACGCGAACACTTCCGCGGAACCACGTGGCCACGTCCTGCCCGCGGGCGGAGACACCGCTGTGTTTGTTACAGCAGCACGGCGTCGCGGCAAGCACCTCTCCCCCAACTCGATAACGTGGGCCAATAACATTCCGCCTTAAGTTACAAACAGTAGTGACTTCGTCTCTCTTCCTCTCCACTTTCGACATCCACTCGTATGACGAATTATTTACACTCCTTTCAAGGAATTACAGGGACTAGAGAGTTGCACTGCACCAGCAATATTGCATAAATTGAATAAGTCGATTTTATGGAAACTGACAGCGGCCGCTGAAACCTACGAACTTCATGATAGGCTCTGATCAAGTGACGTCGCAAAACTTATCTCTGTGTAAATCACTGATTCCAGGATCTTTTCGAACGAAATGCATACATCACGACCTGCCGGAGTGCAGTACTGCAGCTATGCTAACAACGCGACGGGGACGCTACATTAGCGATTGCAGCATATGCTTCCAAGTATAATTTTATTCTTATTTTATCATTAAGAACACACAGTTATTCGGTATCTTTTGAAGATTCTGGGATGAGTCTTTATCTCCTCTTCTTAACCTGAAGATGACCACTGGCTGAAGTCGTTCCAGCACTGTGGCGTATGATTTCGTACACAACTCGTAAAATATAAAAGAGCACAACCGTGTTAGTTAAAATCTTGAAGAAGCAATTGTGATTGGCCAACATGTCACATTAACGTTTCCCCTCTTAAAAACTGAAGCTCCTCCCGTGACAAATCACTGCGCCGGACGTTCTAACTGAGTAAGTTGTTAACGAGGGAGGATCGGCAGGTAACGCACAATCATATTTTCTCCCATGGTATTGCAGCTGAAATGTTCACATTTCACGACGGTATAGTTTGCAGTTTGCGCTACTGACGGTATTTCGTTTTCAAGTGCAGCTCTAGCGAGGGAAGCCTGAAATACGAAATAAACATGGTGCGCATGTTACTGTCGACAACTTGGGGAGAGCAGCGAAGTGTAGTTCGATATTTGTGGGCCAAAGGGCATTAACCGAGTGAAATCTACAGGGACACGAGTGACGTGTCTGGAGACGACTGTATGGACCGTAGCAACGACTCAGGTGGCGCGCGTTCTTGCATGAGGACCGTGTGAGCCTTGGTGACTGGCCACGCTTCGGGCGGCCGGTAACAGCTGCCACCCTGCAGAGTATCGTAGCCACTGAGGCAGCAATTTTGAACGACCAGCGTGTGCAACTGCTAACCCTATAGCAGAAGTTCAGCATTTCCTACGGTGCGGTGTACGATTTTGTTCATGACATACTGAAATTTCTTAAAGTTAGTGATCGTCGGGAGCTTAAGAACCTGACAGACAGCTACAAGGGCCAATGTGAAGAAATCGCCAAATTTTAGGTGAGGGGTGCTCCAGCATCCACCATACAGTCCGGACCTTGCAACGTCCGCCTTTCACCTGTTTAGTCCCATGAGCAAATTCCTGGCTGGCCAACACTTTGCGACGATGCGGAAGTGAAATCAGCTATCCGTAGTTGGCTATGCTCCACCCAAACGGACTTCTAACAACAGAGCATATTGAAATTGGTACCACGATGGGAGAAATGTGTTGAGAACGTTGGTGACTATGTAGAAAAGTAGGTAAAAGATGTAAGTTCATTTGTGATTTTGTTACTTATTAAACATTTTGGTAATAAAATTATTACACGCTACTTTCCGATCTTTCCTCATATATATATATATATATATATATATATATATATATATATATATATATATATATGTGTGTGTGTGTGTGTGTGTGTGTGGCTGGCGTAAAGAAAAAGGCCCATCAAGAATGGTCACAGACGTGGGAGATCTCACAACAGTCCAGGAGGACATTAAGCCGAGTATTCTGCGAAGAACCTGGTTCTCCCAAATCAGACGACCTAGACATCATACCACTACTATAACGCGCATCCGACTGGGCCACGGCTGTTATCCGTTACGTACAGGGTGTACAGGAAGTCCGGGAACACTTTCAATTATTTATTGCACAAGAACCAAACATTGTACGTCATTTTGAACAGAAACCCTGATAGTTTCTTTTCCTGTATATCGCCACAGCCTAGTTTGGTAATTTGACGATAGTCAGCGCTAGTCGCAAACATGGTAAGTTCAGGTGCGGAACGAGCCTTCTGTGTGTTGGAGTTCGACAAAGAAGCAAGTAAGGTAAGAAACCACCAACAGGGAAGGCCATTTACCACTGGCACAAAAAATTCGTTACGACAGGTTGCTTGTGCCCGTGAAAGAGAAGCGGACGTCCTGTGTGAGTGAAGTGAATATGGAGCGCGTACGAGAGACATTCATAAGGAGCCCAAAGAAATCGGTGCGTCGTGCATCCGGTGAACTTGAAATGGCTGAAATGACAGTGTCGCAAGTCCTGCAGCGGAAGCTGTATATGAAACCATTCAAACTGGAGCTAGTGCAGAAGCTCAATGACGACGACAAAGACAAGCGTTTTGAGTTTTGTTCGCAGTTGCAACAGTTGAATGGGGATGGCATTGTTGATCGCTTAATTTTTAGCGACGAAGCCACTTTTCACACTAATAGGAAAGTGAGCAGGCATAATTGTCGAATCTGGGGTACAAAGCATTCACGCGAATGCACTGAATTTTAGCGTGATTCCGCAAAGGCAAATGTTTTTTGCGCCCTGTCACGTCGAAAACTGTGCGGGCCATTCTTCTTCGCCGAGAGCACTGTCACTGGGTATTCCTACTTGGACGTGTTGCAGCAATGGCTGATGCCTCAAATGCAATCGGACTCTCCGTTCATCTTTCAGCAGGATGGGACTCCACCCCCATTTTCATCGTGAAGTTCGTGGGTACCTGAACACGGAGCTGCCGCATCGATGGATCGGCCGTGCTACAGAAGGGGACAGCTGATTCATGAAGTGGCCTCCGATCTCACTCCGTGTGACTTTTTTCTGTGGGGACACATTTAAGATCTGGTGTATGTACGCCTCTACCACGTGATGTAACAGAGCTCCGGGAGAGAATACGGGAAGCGACTGCTGCAGCCGACGATGCCATGCTGGAAACGGGTATGGCAAGAATTTGATTTTTCATGGTAGGCATATCATATGTTTGTAAAAAAAAATACAGACTTTTTCTTTTCTTCTTCAAAATGCAGCATGTATGACGTCTGTACATAGTTTAGTTCTTGTGCAATAAATAATTGACAGTGTTCCCGGACTTTATGTAGACCCTGTATTTATATGGTAAAATTCAGCCATCTCCGTACTGCGAAGTCCACCCAACCGAGATTGCAGACCTCAACCATGTGATACTAGGGTGTTCACGCTGCGACAGACAACTCCGCAAAATATCTTAAGGCGTTGATCAGAGCAGCAATTCCCCAGCATACGTCTGTCACGGACCTTTTTCGACAGCTGACCACAACTGACAATATCAGTATCGCTCGGTTTCTGTAAGAAGCAGGCACAAGGATCCTGTCTGAGACATTGTGATATCCGGACTGTAGTGCATGTGTGAATGTACAAAGTGTCCCATGAAGTTTATCTGGAATTAATTTAATTTATAATGCCTATGATGCGTATATGATATTGGATGGTTGGTTAATTCGGAGGAGGAGACCAAACAGCGAGATCATCGGTGCCATCGGATTACGAAACGATGGAGAAGAAAGAAGGCCGCGGCCTTTCAAGGGAACCATCCCGGCATTTGCCTGAAGCGATTTGCGGAAATCACCGAAAACGGAAATCAGGATAGCCGGACGCGGGCTTGAATCCTCGTCTTCCCGAATGCGAGTCTAGTGTGCTAAGAACTGCGCCACCTCGCACGGTGTATGATGTTCAATACGAAATCTGTGGTTACTCACTTCTCTTACAAAGTGGGCAATACCAAAGGTCAATAAATTTTTAAAAAAATCGTTTGTGGAAGGTTGCGTGTGGGAAGCTACGTTGAATGAACTGCCAAAAGTAAATTCTAGCAAACTGCACTCAATTCTTTCCTATAAGAGTGGAGGCTTGCTTATCTCATATCTCCTAAAGCTGTCTCCATGTCGCCATTGAATTTCTTCTCCGTAGGCCGCTGTATCTAACATGCGATTTTAACAGTGAGTTTTGGAGAGGTTTTTGGGAATGTTATTACGACATTAGAATAGCATCTCAAGACGACGTATGCCATATGATTTACTAAACCAAACCAAAAAAAGGGAAAACTTCTTTGTCACAGTCAGCCAATATTCATAAAACAATACGAAGCATAATTCACCGTTTCTTCACTTCAAACTATCGTTTCATTAGCAAAAATTAAACTTTAAATCATTTGCTTAAGTGAAATGAAGCGCTCGTGATTAATACATGTTCAGGTCATAGACGGCATAGCTAAACTACTTTAAAAAGTCTCTCACTATTTCTAGCCCATTTGTGCTGGATACACTTTGGTGATGGGTCGACAATCTCCACCAACATTGAACACATAAAATTAATTCTAAGACTCTAGCACTGTCAGCTTGGTTTCTTAATCAGTCAATTAAATACGAGTACTGGACATTACGCATCTAAGTGTCAAATCTGATATGGGATTCCGTATGATTTGTCATCGTTCAAGGACAACTTGACTTTCCCACGCTCGCTGTCCATATGGCATGACTTGCGTAGTGGTAGTTCGTCTTCTACGCCGAGCTGCATCTCTGCAACAGCGTGTGCTGCTACAAGATATGACAGACCGTAGCCCGCAAAGTGGCATAAACGCCACACCGTGTCACGATCTGACTGACCACCCAAGACTGTATTCGTATTCGGGAGCAGTAGGGTTCGTGTCTATGTCGAGGCATTCGAATTTCGGTTTACCGTGGTTCTCCTGCATCATTTAACGTGTATACCTGCACGGTTCGTTTTCCTGGTCGATTTCCTTCCTCGTCCTCGCCCGATCCGACTTTGAGTAATGTCCGCAACCGCTTCGACGCCGACTCGGCCGCCTTCACGGTCGGCCTGAGTTGTGGTGGTTTCTCCCTGTAAGGCCATCCACGGAGGCATCGACGTGTTACGCGTGGGTGAGTTTGGAGTTATTGGAATCCTTGAGTCCAACGAAGCTCTGAAGGTCCTCGCCAAGACGGAACAATCACATTCTCCATGGAGCAGCGCCGCGTTCGAACAAATGAAAATAATCTGCTTCGAAAGGCCGTCGTCATTCCTTCAACCGAAAATCTTATTTATAAAAAAAGCAATATCTAAAAATATAAATATAGACCCGTTACATCCGCGAAACTATGTCTAGGTATTTCCAACGCAGAAAGGAAAATATCTCCTAGTTCTGGCTGTCAATATCAGTCTACTGTGAGGGGTCAGGAAGTAATATCCAAAGCACGGAAGCTCATATAGCACCATACATGCTGCCTAGTCTCATCTTGTAGTTTCTTCTAATGTTGTCTGGCATGAGTTTATCACTGACTTTTCGAAAAAAATCTAACGTTAGTATCTTTACACAAAATTATTGCTGGATTTCATCTTTGTCAATTACAATATTTTCGAAGCAAGGAGATAAGCAAAACATATTTTCAGTCAATTACAGTTATTTGAAACCACTCATCCGAAAAGGGAGACGAACATAAACATTGGTTCTTTAGTCGACAAAATTAAAGGAGGAGTTTACAATTTTCCGAGTAAAATGATATATATATATATATATATATATATATATATATATATATATATATATATATATATATATATAATCTACACTGGTTGAAAATGTTAAAAATTTTACATACATTACTTCAAGACTAATAAAATCAGTAATTTTTTTATATAGAAGGCTGTGGATTGCTGTGTTATAAAGGTTAAATTACGCGTTTGTTTGTCTCATGTCCAGAAGATGATGGGCACCAGTTTGAGGAAGTTGAAACAAAGTTTGAGAGACATGAAACTTTCTGATGGTAAAACCATAAGAGGCAGGCTTACAGGCAAAATGATTGACGAACTACCGCAGTATTATGGGATGGCCATTAGAAATAATACTGAGGATTTGTTGAAAATGAAGCAGGTAGTATGGGATACCTTTTCCACAGACTGTCAACTGACGAAAAACCAGTACACCATCTTTACCCTCCTGGACCTGATTCATGGTAAATGAAATGATCGTATGGCCTTGTTGACCGGAAGGCCCCATTCGGGGGAGTTGGGCCGCCGTATTGCAAGTCCTCTTCAGGTGACGCCACATCGGCGACTTGCGAGTCAATGATGACGAAGGACACACAACACCCAGTCCCGTGTATGGAAGGCTGTAACGCTACCGCTACGCTGTGGAGGCGGACCTGATTCGTGGTGCAATTTCCGCAATGCCCACTACTCAAACAGTTCGTACAGCCATGAACATTCCATCCCAGCAGTAGTCATGGATATCATAAAACCTATTTATAGAGACCTGGCAGATCTTGAATTTCTGAAGAAGTGTCTGCATGGTCAAATCACAATGCGTCTTTCCGTAATCTTATACGAACTCGCTTACCAAAAAATGTTTTTGTTGGAATGAAGACACTAAAGTGGGGGTCAGTGATGCTGTTATTGCTTTTAATGATGGCAACATTGGTAGGGTGAAAGTGCTACAGCTTTTGGCAATTAATCCTGGAGCAACCTTCATCAGAGAACTTGAACGGATGGACAAGGTTCGCATTGATAAAGCAGATTATGCAGCACAGTTGGCCACTGAGGAGTCGAGAAAGAAGAAAAAACTTGGAAAAAGATCAAGAGGATGATATACAGTATGGAGCATGGTGCTTCTGAGTGACTAAACATAAAAAATTAAGCATATATTAAGTGAGTTACCGTCTATTGAAACTTTAGAAGCCGTTTCTGAAAATTTATATTTTCTGTTGCATTTTTCCCTAAATCTCAGAAACCACCTCGGGTGTTCAAATTTTCAGGGAATAATAAAATACTTATCCTGAGTCTACTGAACTAAAAGAAGAATATAATGTTGTGTTTAATTAAAATTATTTAGGATAACGTACAAAAAAGTACACGAAATTGCAACCGTGTAATTAAAAAAATGTATATCCGAAAGCAGTGGCTGAAATGCAATTATTGTGTTTCAGTAAGTAGACTCAGAACATATAGTTTAATGTCCTGTAAAAGTTTCGTGTCCATGACTACAGTGGTTCCTGAAATACAGGGAAGCCAAGTCACTAAATCTAACATTGTCGGGACAGGGCGCTTCAACTCCCGTTAAATGTACGTACCCGGAATATTATCGACATACTTGTTTGTGTCACACAACTGGAAAATCAGTGCGTAACTGCGTGATATACAATAAAATGAAACACGAATAAAGTTAAAAATAGTAGGAATAAATAAACGGAGAACAAAATATAGTAAAATGTTTACCAACATTCCGGACGTCAGATGGCTCTGAGCACTATGGGACTTAACATCTGTGGTCATCAGTCCCCTAGAACTTAGAACTACTTAAACCTAACTAACCTAAGGACATCACACACATCCATGCCCGAGGCAGCATTCGAACCTGCGACCGTAGCAGTCGCGCGGTTTCGGACCGAGCGCCTAGAACCGCTAGACCACCACGGCCGGCCCCGGACGTCAGAGTTATAGACAATACACCAGGTGCTTCGAAAACCACAGTTACATGGTCTAACCGCAAGCATAAGGGGGTACTTCAATACAACACAAGTCTTTTAAATCGTGTTCCTGTGCCACTTACATCAATTCTGAAAGGTTTTCTGTGGTAAGTGGCGCACCGACTACGTTCCAGTGCGTGAGCACAATGTTGTTTCACAGTAACGGCAAACAACGTAAACATTCTTTTATTATGTGATTTCCGAAAGAGAAAAGGATTTTTTTTTAAAATTAGTCAGCTTCTGGGCGAGGTACGGACTGTTGGGTTCAGTTTTTTTTTTTTTTTTTTTTTTTTTTTTTTTTTTTTTTTTTTTTTTTAAATTGCACACACAGCAAAGAACCTTAAAACTTCTCGCATTGTCAAAAGTGGATACTGTGTGTGAACGTGAAGAGACAAGACAGATTTTTTTCCGCTAGGCTTATCTCTATTTCTGGAGCCGAACTGTAGTTTTCGTGTGATTGAAGAGCCATAAGTACTTCATGTAGAGTAGACGAAATGCAACCAGACTAACACGGGCACTGTATGACAAGAAAAGTCGCGCTGCTTCGGAGCAACCAGAATCAGTGATATGACGAGTCATGGGACAAAGACGTCTAAAACCCGATAATCAGCCTGTCACTGCTGACAGCTGCTGATCCTACCCACAGATAATCCAAGACAGGTGTAACAGGTCTGAGGCCGCAACCACGTGAGTATTGACGTTTCTGAAACTACGTCATCAGAGTTAAGATACACATCTGTCAAATTTTACATCCGAAATTTCCTTTCTTGTGGATGCGCTATCACAAACAAAAATTTCGAAGGTCGGTCAAGGAGATTTTCTGCGTGCTTTGGTATAATGAACACGTGGTCTCCTGTGGTACATTACAAAGTAATTGTATTTCGTTTGATTTGTTAACTCGATTTATGAATAGATATGCATTGAAAATATCCGTACAACAGTGTAAATATGGACAGTACGCGCTATGTTTGTTGTGTTGCGCTCCCCCACGGTGGCTGCTGGTAACGAGCGACTGGACAGCACGGCTCCCTGCCCTTACACTGAAATACTCAAAAAAGTTCCCAGGGAAACCCTCGAAATTACGGCGCTGGTGTTCGGCTTAACCATGTATTTCCCATTCGTTCCCCGCATCCAGTCTCTCGCTCCTGAACTACTATTCCTTCATTACAATTTTACGACTTTTCATTTTAAGTATAATTCCTCTCAGTTGTTTTGGTAAACAAAACTGGAAAGATGATATAAGTAAATTTTCGGGAGGGATAGTGTGACATGGAGACATCTTATTCCTCATTTTTGTGGTGTCACGCTTTATTATTCTTTACTGATAACATGTACGCTTTCGGAGCTCGACTCACACCTATCCATTTTTCGTGAATCGACTAAATTTAGAATTAACAAAGAATATCGTTTCACGTCCCATAGACGACGAGGCATTAGACCTCGGTTTGGACAAGAGTGGGAAAAGAAATCGGCCGACACTTTTTCAAAGGAGCTATTTCCCTTGAACGATTTGAGGAAATCATTTTCCTTAAACGATTTAGGAAAACGACGTGAGGCGTGCCAAAATACATCGCCCGAAGGGAATCTGTCAAGACACTTTCTCGTCACACGCAGTGATTTGAGAGGACCCCCAGAGAATGCTTTCGCACGCTGCGAGTAACATAGATACCGTATGCTTATACGTGACGCGTCCTGCCCTTCAAGCCGTGCGCTTGCTCTGAACGGTAATCGAACATTACGTACATTGCTATGAATTATTAAAGAGAGTTCTAATAATCCAACTGTTGTGAAACTTTGTATAACCTTTTGCAAAGGTCATAGTTAACAACAGTATGAATACCAGATTTTCACGTTAAGCAACTTGTGGTATGTTAAAAAATTAAGTGAAACACAGGAGTTTTGAGTTCCCTTGATAAAGAGGAACTTTCTGACATGTTAATACGTTATGTATAGAACTCAGTGAAGAACGTTAAGTAATTACCTGAGCTTACATGACGAAGTAAACTACATTTCGATGAAAGCACTAAAAACCAACGCAATAATTCCAATTTCACTGCTATTATTCATTCTTACGGATAACATTCTTTAAATTTGGTTTGTTGTGCAAGTTTGAGTCATTGAAATTATGAATAACTAAGAACGACTGAGCATGGGAACCACATTGTGCAGCCTTGATGTGAATCTGGGGGTATGATAATTGTAAAACAGCCAGTTTGTCAATATTTTAGAAATAAAAAACCAACTTCAGTCTTTCGGACGATTAAAGATTGCGTTAATTTGTTTTTGTCCGTTTTTTTATTTTTGGAATGTGTTATTTTCTAATTTCATGTAACGTGATTTTCTAAACGGACACTGGTGCAAAGAAGGAGTGTACCGGGTCATGTGAATCGAAATATGAACTGTGTTATTCGGCCAATGAGAGAAGAGGGCTTTCGCGCGCTCTGGTGAGTGGTCGGCCAGAGTCAGCAGTAGTCCGGGGGAGCTCTTGTGACGGAACGTCGCGTAGCCTCGAGCTCTAGGCATTTTCATTAAAACTGAGTAATAATGCGTAATTGGAGGTTCTGAGTTAATGGTAAAACCTTATGATCAAAAATGGTTCAAATGGCTCTGAGCACTATGGGACTCAACTGCTGAGGTCATTAGTCCCCTAGAACTTAGAACTAGTTAAACCTAACTAACCTAAGGTCTTCACACACATCCATGCCCGAGGCAGGATTCGAACCTGCGACCGTAGCGGTCTCGCGGTTCCGGACTGCAGCGCCTAGAACCGCACGGCCACTTCGGCCGGCCACTTTATCATCACTCATGGATGATGTCTACGAAAATTTCTGATTCTTTAGTGAAAACCGAGACTTTGGGACGATATAAAGACTACATGGTGTGCAGTGCAGTCATAACCGTGAACTTGTAAGGTCCCCCTTGTGTTCAAGCCACATTCTATTTTCCAGTTTTACAATTTTGTATCGCGTCTGCATATATCACGTAGCATTCAGTGAGTAAAGCGGTATTGGGGAATGCACACAGTTGGTAGTAAGATTTCAGTTTTCACGCTGGCTGAAGGAGCCGGTGGACCATATGGCGTGTTGCTAGACATGAGAACGCCCGCTACGTCAGCAGGAAGGTACGTAGCAAAAGCATAGTTATTCTGGTGTGAAGCAAGTAACATTGATTAATAAATATTTGCTAGTAAAAGTTGCCTTTTCCAATACGGATATGAGGAGAAATACCTCCTTAGAACAATATAACAACGCCATAAGTCCATCATTTTAATAAATAAACGAATAGTATTTAAGATAACGGAAATGTGGGAACGAGTTCCTAATACCACGAGGTACATACAGCCTGTGCGCCACAGTTGCGACTCGCCAGTACGATGGCTTCCGGTATAGTTCTGTCGTAAGACCATGCTCTCAGGAAATCGTTTCTTTTCACTTAAACCGTTATTAACTTGTCGATATGGCCAGTTTATGGTGTTTAGTAAATAGTTGTAATGGCGCCCCTTATAAACATTATTCCGAAAAATACAGCTTTCCGCTTCATCACTTATTATCACAAGAAGTAGAGTTTCACTATGCTGAGAAACCCACAGCGCGGATACTGCTTCTGCGAGGGACATAAACTTCGAGAGCTTCCCGGCAGGACAGATAGAAAGAATGTTATACGACGACTAAGTAAGGGAATCCAAGGATGGCTTGCCTTAATCTCTCCAAAACTCGGTTGGAAAAGGGCGTCCAATCATACTGTTCGTCTTCTACACAATCCTCTACGGACTCACTAGCTAAACTGGTACATTTCTGGAGATTTAGTACAAGCGGGGAGTTCTTACAAACTCTCAGAGTAAAAAACGTCATCATCTGCATAGTATTTGAGTGTGCTTTCAAAACAATTAAACGTCCTACGTTTTTTCATAAACGTATTACTTAACGACGAAAGTGTGGTTCTTTGAGTAACGGGTCAGTAAAAACCTTACACTGGCTATTACATAGGGTAAGTGTATTGTAAGAATGAACAGGTTAGTAAAAATTGTGATAATTTTTGTTCTTCCGTTTTTGCAACTGAATGTTACTACAGACTTGATAGCAAATGTGTGTACATATAGCAAAAATATAGGACAGATGTTTTAATGCGAGTGCTTTTCTCATCTAGCATTTACAATCAGACCAGTGAGAAACTCACTTCAGTAGTTTTTCCCAGTTACGTACATCTGTAAACCACATTGACACGTATAGTGCAGCTAATTTCTTACAACTTTCCTCAGTTGAGGAACATTATGCGCCACTTCAGGGCACGCCGTGTTCGTGAAACACTCAGTGCAGCGAGTGCGTGAGGAGCCCGTGGCCGCCACGCGCAGACGCCGCAGGCTGGCCGGTCGTGATCCGCGGTCGCGCCTCAGGTTCCTCGCTGCGTCGCCGCCAGCTTCAGCTTCACAGACTGCTGCCTCCCCGGAGGCGGAGGTCGCAGCGGCGCGCGCCGTGGAACGTGGCGAATTCTCGCTTCCGCGGGCGGCACCCACAGCGACTCAAACCTCGCTTCCACAAGCTCGCGCCTCATTCCACAAACAACAGTACTTTACGTTAAGCCATCCTCACTTTTTTGCGTCATCAGTCTTCTGACCGCTTGGCTGTGACCGGCCACAAATTCCTCTCCTGTGCCAACCTCTTTATGTCACTGTCGCACTTGCACCCCACGACCCCAAGTATTTGTTCGATTTATTCTAATCTGTCTTTCCCTATAGTTTTTACCCTCCACAGTTCCCTGTAGTACCGCAGAATTTATTCCCTAGTGTCTTAACACTCGTCCTATAAATTTGCCCCTCCTGCCTCTCAACACTTTCCGCGTGTCCGATTCTTCTTCTGTAGAACCACATCTCAAACGCCTCAATTCTCTCACTTCCCGTTTTTTCCATTTCCCACAGCCCAAGATTCACTACCGAGGAATGACGTGCTCTAAACAAACATTCTCAGAAATTTCTTCCTCAGACTGAGGCCAAGTTTTGATACGAGTACACTTCATTTGGCCCTCTTTCCTTGCTTTTTATGTCCTCCTCACGGTCTTGCTTCCAACGCAGCGGAATCCGTTATCAAATGTTCAAATGCGTGCGTGAATTCCTAAGAGACCAAACTGCTTGGTTCATCGGTACCTAGATTTACTCCGTACTTAAACTAACTTATACTAAGGACAACACACACACCCATGACCGAGGTAGGACTCGAACCTCCGCTGGGAGGGGCCGCGCAATCCGTGACATGGCGGCCACTCTGCACGGCCATCCCTTATCTTCGTCTACTTCGTAATCACCAATTTCGATGCTAAGTTTATCGCGAATCTCATTACCGCTACCCATAATTACTTCAGTCTTCCTTCGATTTACTCTAATTTCAAATTCAATGTTCATTAGACATTTCCGTTCAACACGTCCTCATACGAAACGTGAAAGCGAACGAGGACGCGGAACTGGGCGAGTTTTGTGACGTCACAGCGTGCAGTTAGCGCCGCAGAACATTTCCGAGCGTGAAAGGCTGAATCAGACAAGTACGAACGTGGCCAATGAGATGCAAAATCGCCTTCTGCTTCACAGGCAGGACATGGGAAACGCCACACTGGATTCAGTCGAAGCCCATATTAGATGGTTTTTATACTTTATTATAATCCACAAATGCTGTTTCAAAACACCAGCACACGAAGCTCTCTCGCAAACGCGTCGATTTTGGTGTGATTACTTATAATAACATGACGATTGTTGTTGTTGTTGCGGTCTTCAGTCCTGAGACTGGTTTGATGCAGCTCTCCATGCTACTCTATCCTGTGCAAGCTTCATCTCCCAGTACCTACTGCAACCTACATACTTCTGAATCTGCTTAGTGTATTCGTCTCTTGGTCTCCCTCCACGATTTTTGCCCTCCACACTGCCCTCCAATACTAAATTGGTGATCCCTTGATGCCTCAAAACATGTCCTACCAACCGATCCCTTCTTCTAGTCAAGTTGTGCCACAAACTTCTCTTCTCATCAATCCTATTCAATACCTCCTCATTAGTTATGTGATCTACCCATCTAATCTTCAGCATTCTTCTGTAGCACCACATTTCGAAAGCTTCTATTCTCTTCTTGTCCAAACTAGTTATTGTCCACGTTTCACTTCAATACATGGCTACACTCCATACAAATACTTTCAGAAACGACTTCCTGACACTTAAATCTATACTCGATGTTAACAAATTTCTCTTCTTCAGAAACGATTTCCTTGCCATTGCCAGTCTACATTTTATATCCTCTCTACTTCGACCATCATCAGTTATTTTACTCCCTAAATAGCAAAACTCCTTTACTACTTTAAGTGTCTCATTTCCAAATCTAATTTCCTCAGCATCACCCGATTTAATTTGACTACATTCATTATCCTTGTTTTGCTTTTGTTGATGTTCATCTTATATCCTCCTTTCAAGACACTGTTCATTCCGTTCAACTGCTCTTCCAAGTCCTTTGCTGTCTCTGACAGAATTACAATGTCATCGGCGAACCTCAAAGTTTTTACTTCTTCTCCATGGATTTTAATACCTACTCCGAATTTTTCTTTTGTTTCCCTTACTGCTTGCTCAATATACAGATTGAATAACATAGGGGAGATGCTACAACCCTGTCTCACTCCTTTCCCAACCACTGCTTCCCTTTCATGCCCCTCGACTCTTATAACTGCCCTCTGGTTTCTGTACAAATTGTAAATAGCCTTTCGCTCCCTGTATTTTACCCCTGCCACCTTCAGAATTTGAAAGAGAGTATTCCAGTTAACATTGTCAAAAGCTTTCTCTAAGTCTACAAATGCCAGAAACGTAGGTTTGCGTTTTCCTAATCTTTCTTCTAAGATAAGTCGTAAGGTTAGTATTGCCTCACGTGTCCCAACATTTCTACGGAATCCAAACTGATCTTCCCCGAGGTCGGCTTCTACCAGTTTTTCCATTCGTCTGTAAAGAATTCGCGTTAGTATTTTGCAGCTGTGACTTATTAAACTGATAGTTCGGTAATTTTCACATCTGTCAACACCTGCTTTCTTTGGGATTGGAATTATTATATTCATCTTGAAGTCTGAGGGTATTTCGCCTGTCTCATACATCGTGCTCACTAGATGGTAGAGTTTTGTCATGACTGGCTCTCCCGAGGCCATCAGTAGGTGTAATGGAATGTTGTCTACTCCCGGGGCCTTGTTTCGATTCTGGTCTTTCAGTGCTCTGTCAAACTCTTCACGCAGTATCTTATCTCCCATTTCGTCTTCATCTACATCCTCTTCCATTTCCATAATATTGTCCTCAAGTACATCGCCCTCGTATAAACCCTCTATATACTCCTTCCACCTTTCTGCCTTCCCTTCTTTGCTTAGAACTGGGTTGCCATCTGAGCTCTTCATATTCGTACAAGTGGTTCTCTTCTCTCCAATGGTCTCTTTAATTTTCCTGTAGGCAGTATCTATCTTACCCCTAGTGAGACAAGCCTCTACATCCTTACATTTGTCCTCTAGCCATGCCTGCTTAGCCATTTTGCACTTCCTGTCGATCTCATTTTTGAGACGTTTGTATTTCTTTTTGCCTGCTTCATTTACTGCATTTTTATATTTTCTCCTTTCATCAATTAAATTCAATATTTCTTCTGTTACCCAAGGATTTCTACTAGCCCTCGTCTTTTTACCTACTTGATCGTCTGCTGACTTCACTACTTCATCCCTCAGAGCTACCCATTCTTCTTCTACTGTATTTCTTTCTCCCATTCCTGTCAATTGTTCTCTTATGCTCTCCCTCAAACTCTGTACAACCTCTGGTTCTTTCAGTTTATCCAGGTCCCATCTCCTTAAATTCCCACCTTTTTGCAGTTTCTTCAGTTTCAATCTGCAGTTCATAACCAATAGATTGTGGTCAGAATCCACATCTGCCCCTGGAAATGTCTTACAATTTAAAACCTGGTTCCTAAATCTCTGTCTTACCATTATATAATCTATCTGATACCTTTTAGTATCTCCAGGCTTCTTCCAAGTAAACAACCTTCTTTTATGATTCTTGAACCAAGTGTTAGCTATGATTAAGTTATGCTCTGTGCAAAATTCTACAAGGCGGCTTCCTCTTTCATTTCTTCCCCCCAATCCATATTCACCTACTATGTTTCCTTCTCTCCCTTTTCCTACTGACGAATTCCAGTCACCCATGACTATTAAATTTTCGTCTCCCTTCACTACCTGAATAATTTCTTTTATCTCGTCATACATTTCATCAATTTCTTCATCATCTGCAGAGCTAGTTGGCATATAAACTTGTACTACTGTAGTAGGCATGGGCTTTGTGTCTATCTTGGCCACAATAATGCGTTCACTATGCTGTTTGTAGTAGCTTACCCGCACTCCTATTTTTTTATTCATTATTAAACCTACTCCTGCATTACCCCTATTTGATTTTGTATTTATAACCCTGTAATCACCTGACCAAAAGTCTTGTTCCTGCTGCCACCGAACTTCACTAATTCCCACTATATCTAACTTTAACCTATCCATTTCCCTTTTTAAATTTTCTAACCTACCTGCCAGATTAAGGGATCTGACATTCCACGCTCCGATCCGTAGAACGCCAGTTTTCTTTCTCCTGATAACGACGTCCTCTTGAGTAGTCCCCGCCCGGAGATCCGAATGGGGGACTATTTTACCTCCGGAATATTTTACCCAAGAGGACGCCATCATCATTTACTCATACAGTAAAGCTGCATGTCCTCGGGAAAAATTACGGCTGTAGTTTCCCCTTGCTTTCAGCCGTTCGCAGTACCAGAACAGCAAGGCCGTTTTGGTTAATGTTACAAGGCCAGATCAACCAATCATCCAGAATGTTGCCCCTGCAACTACTGAAAAGGCTGCTGCCCCTCTTCAGGAACCACACGTTGACGATAAACAACACATTGTAGTTTAGGGTTTTGTATTTCGTGCCTTTTGTGTCGCAACTTAAATGCTTCAGAATTACGCCACTTAAAAACACCGGCACATTGAAAACTTACAAAAACTGGCTGAATACCCAGCATTAACCGAATATGTATTTACCCAACCTTACCATCACTCCGCCTCCCCCTCCCCCTCTCTGCCTCCACCTCCTCCTCTTCCACCTCTCCGTTCTCACCTCCTGTTCTATTTCTCTGCCTCCTTCTCCCTCTCTCTGCCTCCACCTCCTCCTCTTCCTCCTCTCCGTTCTCACCTCCTGTTCCATTTCTCTGCCCATTTCCCCCTCCTCCCTCTCTGTACATCTCCTCTCCTCCCATCTCTCTCCATCACCACACACGATCCCCGCCTCAATGGGAAGTTGGTGCTTCTCATCCGTATAGTATTTCTTTCCAGATGGTAAGTAGCATATGTACCAAGTTTGGCTGAAATCCATGCATGTGTTAAGGAGGGCCGCGCGGGATTAGCCGAGCGGTTTAGGCGCTGCAGTCACGGACTGTGTGCCTGGTCCCGGCGGAGGTTCGAGTCCTCCCTCGGGCACGGATGTGTGTGTTTGTCCTTAGGATAATTTAGGTTAAGTAGTGTGTAAGCTTAGGGACTGGTGACCTTAGCAGTTAAGTGCCATAGGATTTCACACACATTCGAACATTTTTTTTGTTAAAGAGGAAGTTTCACCCATTGCTGTCCCAACGTCTGCACGTCGCATATACAAGATGAGTCAGGAGGAAAGGCACATGCTTTGAGGGGTGACAGTATTGGCAATTCTGTACAAAAGAACTTCATAAGTCCTGTTCCGTACGGTTTCCAGGGACAAAACAATTTTAACACAAGTTTTATACGTTTTTCTTGAATAACTCGAAAACCGTGGGCCCTAACGAAAACTTGTCATAGTACAAACTACATTAAATTTACTACAAAAGCGGCCGTATTCATTTTTTCTCTAGGGCTAATTGTTTGCGCGAACAACATGTGAGAATATTAAAATGCAGCGCGACACGCACACGCTGCAGCTTAGGTAGTTTTTTCATTGCAGGCCAATCTGAGGCAGTTCCCGGTGTGGTGGACCGCAAGTTTCCTATTTATCGAACTGCTCGTGTCGAATTCCTCTACACTACTGTGGTACGTTGCAAACGTGGACAATGTACTGCATAATACAGAAAATAAGTAACTACGTACATTAAATCTGTTCTATTTCGGAAACTATTCGGAATAGGGCACATGTTCATAAGAAGTTTTTTTTTATCCAGAATCACCAATACTAACACCTTACAAAGCACGTATCTTTCCTCATCACTCTGTCTGTAATTCACTTA
Source organism: Schistocerca piceifrons (assembly GCF_021461385.2). Taxonomy (NCBI): domain Eukaryota; kingdom Metazoa; phylum Arthropoda; class Insecta; order Orthoptera; family Acrididae; genus Schistocerca; species Schistocerca piceifrons. Next base: position 6,999,519 of record NC_060144.1, on the reverse strand, counting down.
TATTTAACTTATTTCACACATATTTCACCTGTATCTCTAGCGAACTTCACCCTGTAGTTTCGTTTTCACGCAGCTCAATGTTTATGGCGTCATATCTCGTGAACTGACTCGTACAATGATATATGTTTGCATGTGCATTCAGTGGTACATGCGAACACTGTCCGTAAAATGTGTTGTGAATAGAATTAGTGGTAAAGAAGAAAGAAATTAGAAAGTTAATGCATGACGCGGCAGTTTTTCACGCACCTCAGTATTTAGTGCGTCACATTTCCTCAACTATGGGCTATACAACGATTCGTTTTTGCAAGTACATTTAGCGATGTATGTGAATACTGTCTGCAAAATGTGTTGAGAATAGAGTCAATAGTACAGAAGTAATAAATTAAAACGTCATGTCTGATGCAGCAGTTTTACTGCATGAACAGCGGAAATACAAAAACATCACAAAAAGTTTTGCATCACCCGAGTTCGCAGAACTCCTGAAGATAGACCTTGACTGTAGATATTCTATAGCAGGCACAGTCCCTTTGACTGTTCAGGCATGTCACTAAACCCGAACAAAGAGGTAACACAACCATGCATGAGCAGCGACTATTAGACCGAGGAGGTCTGACAGCCGATCAGTTCCAGTCATTCCACCAGGAAGGAGGTACACGGCTCCCGTCGACTGTAGTTCAACCATGCCTAGACGGTCAATACTACGGTTCGATCGCGTCCGTATTGTTACTTTGTGCCAGGAAGGGCTCACAACAAGGAAAGTGTCCAGGCGTCTTGGAGTGAACTAAAGTGATGTTGTTCGGACATGAAGAAAATACAGAGAGACAGGAACTGTCGGTGACATGCCTCGCTCAGGCCGCCTGCAATTGATTAACGCTACCTACGGATTATGGCTCGGAGGAACCCTGACAGCAACGGCGCCATGTTGAATAATGCTTTTCGTGCAGCCACAGAATGTCGTGTTACGACTCAAACTGTGCGCAATAGACTGCATGATGCTCAACGCCAGTCCCTACTTCCATGGCGAGGTCCATGTTTGCAACCACGACACCACGCATCGCGATACAGATGGGCCCAACAACATGCCGAATGGGCCGCTTAGGATTGGCATCGAGTTCTCTTCACCGATGAGCGTCGCATATGTCTTCAACCAGACAATCGTCAGAGACGTGTTTGGAGGCAAACCGTTCAGTCCGAACGTTTTAGACACACCGCCCGGCGAGTGCAGCAAGGTGGAGGTTCCCTGACGTTTTGGGGTGGCACTATGTGGGGCCGACGTGTGCCGCTGGTGGTCGTGGAAGGCGCCGTAACGGCTGTACGATACGTGAATGCCATCCTCCGACCGACAGTGCAACCATATCGGCAGCGCATTGGCGAGGAATTCGTCTTCAGGGACGACAATTCACACCCCTATCAGGCACATCTTGTGAATGACTTCCTTCAGAATAATGACATCGCTAGACTAGGGTGGCCACCATGTTTTCCAGACATCTTTGGAATTATGTGTAAAGTTTGTTGCAAGTCATTAGGTGCTCTCATCCTCAAATGTCTGCTGAGCGTCGTGAGCTACGCCCGTCGCGACCCGCAGCCCTTTGAGAAGTAGCTGCTTCTCACCTCCACAGCGGTTCTTTTCAGACAGTCGGTGATATGTGTACCAAGTTTTCGTGAAATAGGCCGAGTGGTTTGGGAAGGGATGTGTAACATACACGCATCGATCTTCATAATATGTATGGCTGCGTCATTTTTGATACCATTCGTTGTAATTGGATTACACGTTGGCGTAACGCTGGGGGCCGCGCTTGCGTGCTGCCCTGTGTGTGGCTGAGCGCTGCCTTCTCTGTACGAGCGGGGACGCCTCTGCTGTGCACACAGAGTCAACTGCATCCTAGGGAAACACTCAAACTGCCGATACCACTCTGTTTTAATCGGTGACTTTATCAAAATAGCGGACATAAACCAGTCTTTTACGTCCAATATCCGTAAAATATGATCCACACCGAGAATTGTAGCTTTTCTCATGATATATTCGTTGGCATCGCCATTTCACAAACGAACACTCACATTCCAAACTAACTTGGATTTGGGTTTCGTTACAAAAAAATGGTTCAAATGGCTCTGAGCACTATGGCACTTAACATCTGAGGTCATCAGTCCCCTGGAACTTAGAACTACTTAAACCCAACTAACCTAAGGACATCACACACATCCATGCCCGATGTGGGACTCGAACGTGCGACCGTATCGGTCGCGTGGTTCCAGACTGAGGTTACGTTACAGATAATCTGTCAACACAACCTACATAAAAAAGTGAACGTTGTTGTTTTTCTGTTCTGTTTCTGTTTGCCAGCTCATGACGTCATATGATACATCATTGCGTCACCGACGTCCAGAATCAGTAGTTTCAAACCATCTCTTCCTAGCCACCAACAAGTTCCTCGACTGTTTGTAGCATACTGAGCACTAAGCGTGCCTGTGCCGTTATGACAGTACGTACTTATATCCAGAATGCCAAAAATGCCTGTTTAACTCAAGATCTAGTACACATGGTGAAACTATATAAAGAACGGATATGTAGTAAAAGTCAGTTCAACACCCAAGAACTGCTAATAGCTACTTCTTTACTACAACCGATATCGGTCTTCAAGAATCTTAAAGTTATGTAAAACACCTTACAAGGGAACGCCAATAATAAACTGCACCAAACACTGTTAATCTTCGTTGTACATATGCAGTCGGGATCCAGTATTTCGTGACAGAAGCTTTGTAAATGCAACATTTCGTGTCAAAAAATGTAGAAACAGTTGGCAAGTGGACTAAAGGCGTTTCTAAGCAAAAGATCACAGCGAATTTTCCTTGAGTAATAAGTAGAGGTTAATTTAACTTTCCTGGGTTACCTTGCAATGAACTGAAAGCATTACTGATACGTACCTAAAAATATGTCACTTTATGTAATCGATTGCAGCACTGATACAGAGCTGAAAATATGACACTCGAAATTGTACCACGATCCGCCCAGGCCTACACCCCTCAAAACATCCGCAAATTTACACCACCAGAACAGCCGTCACCACCAAACAACGGAAGTTTGCAAAATCACGCGTGCTCGTTACTTGAGGTTGAGCTGAAATCTAAAAATAGTACTCACTTTTCCACCGATTGTTTCTATTGCACTCATCCAGCCGAAGACTGATTTGATGCAGCTCTAGTGGAGCAGCAGTTCTTCAGGAAATGTAAGAGATGTAGTTACCTCGTGCTTTCAGTTATGCCGCATTCCGCAAAGCCATACTGCATAGTGTTACAAGGCCAGATCAGACAATATCCAGAGTGTTACCCCTGAACAACTGAAAAGTCTGATGCCCCTTTCCATCTACCATGGTGTCAGTCTGGCCTCTCCACAGACAACCATCCGACACGGTTGCACCTACTTCGCGGTTATCTGTATCGCTGCGGCACACAAACCACCCAACTCGTCAAGGCCCATATTTCTTCTGATATCTTACGGTTATTTTCCTTTGTTAAGGCCGAACAAACTGTTAACAACGACGTAGTTAGAACGACAGGCATTTTTTATACTTGAGGAACTACGAGAGAAGTCCTCAAACGAAGTTTAGTGACAACAACGACGAAATTTTTTAGTCACAGTCCTATAGGAAGTTTCGTGCCCTTGTTGTTTTTTTTTTTTTTTTTTTCGGGGACCAGCCTAGTAGTTCGGCTGTTGCATAACCAGCAATATGATGTGGCACACGAACTATGAAGCGCACATCGACTTGAGACATTTCACGTTCGTTTGCCCCCATAGCTAAGTGGCCAGCGTTGGGGAATGCTATGCGAGATGCCCAGGTTCGATTCCCGGCTCGGGTGAAAATTTTCTCCTCTCCAGGACTGTGTATTGTTTTCATTATCATTTCATCTTCATCGACATGCAATTTGCCGAAGTGGCGTCAATTAAAGGATTGATAGGGTAAATGGAGATGATGTAAGAAAAACGGCGCATTTCCTTATAGATTCATTTAGCAAGTACTGAACAGTGAATAGACCTGTGGTCTAGGGGTATCGTCTTTGATTCATAATCATAACGTCTTCGGTCACGGGTTCGATCCCCGCCACTGCCTAAATTTTGATAAATAATCGGCATTGGCGGCCGAAGACTTCCGGCATAAGAAGTCAGCCTCATTCTGCCAACGGCAGTCCTAGGGGTGGGAAATTGCCCCTAAAGGCGGAAGAATCAGCAATGATCAACGACATGAGGACGCAGAAGGCAATGGAAACCACTGCATTAAAGACACGTAACGTGTATCCACAGGACATGTGGCCTGTAATTGAAGAAGTGTCATGATGATCTCTCCATTGGTAAAAGATTCCGGAATAGTCCCCCATTCGGATCTCCGGGGGGGGGGGGGGGGGGGGGACTGCCAAGGCGGAGGTTACCTTGAGAAAAAGATTGAATAATCAACGAAAGGATAACGTTCTATGAGTCGGAGCGTGGAATGTCAGAAGCTTGAACGTGGTAGGGAAATTAGAAAATCGGAAAAGGGAAATGCAAAGGCTCAATCTAGATGTAGTAGGGGTCAGTGAAATGAAGTGAAAGGAAGACAAGGATTTCTGGTCAGATGAGTATCGGGTAATATCAACAGCAGCATAAAATGGTATAACAGGTGTAGGATTCGTTATGAATAGGAAGGTAGGGCAGAGGGTGTGTTACTGTGAAAAGTTCAGTGACCGGGTTGTTCTAATCAGAATCGACAGCAGACCAACACCGACAACGATAGTTCAGTTATACATGCCGACGTCGCAAGCTGAAGATGAACAGATAGAGAAAGTGTATGAGGATATTGAAAGGGTAATGCAGTATGTAAAGGGGGACGAAAATCTAATAGTCATGGGCGATTGGAATGCAGTTGTAGGGGAAGGAGTAGAAGAAAAGGTTACAGGAGAATATGGGCTTGGGACAAGGAATGAAAGAGGAGAAAGACTAATTGAGTTCTGTAACAAGTTTCAGCTAGTAATAGCGAATACCCTGTTCAAGAATCACAAAAGGAGGAGGTATACTTGGAAAAGGCCGGGAGATACGGGAAGATTTCAATTAGATTACATCATGGTCAGACAGAGATTCCGAAATCAGATACTGGATTGTAAGGAGCAGATATAGACTCAGATCACAATACAGTAGTGATGAAGAGTAGGCTGAAGTTCAAGACATTAGTCAAGAAGAATCAATACGCAAAGAAGTGGGATGCGGAAGTACTAAGGAATGACGAGATACGTTTGAAGTTCTCTAAGGCCATAGATACAGCAATAAGGAATAGCGCAGCAGGCAGTACAGTTGAAGAGGAATGGACATCTCTAAAAAGGGCCATCACAGAAGTCGGGAAGGAAAACATAGGTACAAAGAAGGTAGCTGCGAAGAAACCATGGGTAACAGAAGAAATACTTCAGTTGATTGGTGAAAGGAGGAAGTACAAACATGTTCCGGGAAAATCAGGAATACAGAAATACAAGTCGCTGAGGAATGAAATAAATAGGAAGTGCAGGGAAGCTAAGACGAAATGGCTGCAGGAAAAATGTGAAGACATCGAAAAAGATATGATTGTCGGAAGGACAGACTCAGTATACAGGAAAGTCAAAACAACCTTTGGTCACATTAAAAGCAACGGTGGTAACATTAAGAGTGCAACGGGAATTCCACTGTTAAATGCAGAGGAGAGAGCAGATAGGTGGAAAGAATACATTGAAAGCCTCTATGAGGGTGAAGATTTGTCTGATGTGATAGAAGAAGAAACAGGAGTCGATTTAGAAGAGATAGGGGATCCAGTATTAGAATCGGAATTTAAAAGAGCTTTGGAGGACTTACGGTCAAATAAGGCAGAAGGGATAGATAACATTCCATCAGAATTTCTAAAATCATTGGGGGAAGTGGCAACAAAACGACTATTCACGTCGGTGTGTAGAATATATGAGTCTGGCGATATACCATCTGACTTTCGAAAAAGCATCATCCACACAGTTCCTAAGACGGCAAGAGCTGACAAGTGCGAGAATTATCGCACAATCAGCTTAAGTGCTCACGCATCGAAGCTGCTCACAAGAATAATATACAGAAGAATGGAAAAGAAAATTGAGAATGCGCTAGGTGACGATCAGTTTGGCCTTAGGAAAAGTAAAGGGACGAGAGAGGCAATTCTGACGTTACGGCTAATAATGGAAGCAAGGCTAAAGAAAAATCAAGACACTTTCATAGGATTTGTCGACCTGGAAAAAGCGATCGACAATATAAAATGGTGCAAGCTGTTCGAGATTCTGAAAAAAGTAGGGGTAAGCTATAGGGAGAGACGGGTCATATACAATATGTACAACAACCAAGAGGCAATAATAAGAGTGGACGATCAAGAACGAAGTGCTCGTATTAAGAAGGGTGTAAGACAAGGCTGTAGTCTTTCGCCCCTACTCTTCAATCTGTACATCGAGGAAGCAATGATGGAAACTAAAGAAAGGTTGAGGAGTGGAATTAAAATACAAGGTGAAAGGATATCAATGATACGATTCGCTGATGACATTGCTATCCTGAGTGAAGGTGAAGAAGAATTAAATGATCTGCTGAACGGAATGAACAGTCTAATGAGTACACAGTATGGTTTGAGAGTAAATCGGAGAAAGACGAAGGTAATGAGAAGTAGTAGAAATGAGAACAGCGAGAAACTTAACATCAGGATTGATGGTCACGAAGTCAATGAAGTTGAGGAATTCTGCTACCTAGGCAGTAAAATAACCAATGACGGACGGAGCAAGGAGGACATCAAAAGCAGACTCGCTATGGCAAAAAAGGCATTTCTGGTCAAGAGAAGTCTACTAATATCAAATACCGCCCTTAATTTGAGGAAGAAATTTCTGAGGATGTACGTCTGGAGTACAGCATTGTATGGTAGTGAAACATGGACCGTGGGAAAACCGGAACAGAAGAGAATCGAAGCATTTGAGATGTGGTGCTATAGACGAATGTTGAAAATTAGGTGGACTGATAAGGTAAGGAATGAGGAGGTTCTACGAAGAATCGGAGAGGAAAGGAATATGTGGAAAACACTGATAAGGAGAAGGGACAGGATGATAGGACATCTGCTAAGACATGAGGGAATGACTTCCATGGTACTAGAGGGAGCTGTAGAGGGCAAAAACTGTAGAGGAAGACAGAGATTGGAATACGTCAAGCAAATAACTGAGGACGTAGGTTGCAAGTGCTACTCTGAGATGAAGAAAAAAAAAAAAAAAAAAAATCGTCACGGAGATGCTGGGTCAACTTGCCGTTTTCGGGAGATTAATTTTGCACCTACGGGCATTTGCCTATAGTCAGTTGTTGCAAGGCATGGGAAGGATTACCAGCTTGCAGTAATATGAACTGTGCTACCTTAAATTTAAGCTGAAACAGTTCCATCTACTACATTTCTTCCATTCTCTGCAGAGTTTCGTCTCAGTGATATAGAGCTTTTTTGCCATTTTGCCGTGCGGTACTAAGTTGTATACTCCTTTTCCTTGCCGTTTTTCATGTTTTATTCACGTATTGCCATTGAACCCTTGTGCATAATGTAAGCGAAACTGTATAAGCAAGAATATAAACGTGAGTACATGAACCTCCGTAGCACTTCAGAGAGTGAGCTCCCACGTCGTCCCGCGCTAAGGCCAGTGTCAGAGGGGAGCACGTGTTCCGCGTCTCCTGCTTACGTAGTCCTGCTGCGGTTCCGATAACGGGTGCTTCACAATGAGCGACTGCAACTGCGCGGCGTCTGGAAACGTACTACGAAGCTGAAGTACGGGGGACAGCATAGTTCTTGTGAGCAAAGTGTCTGCTTTGCACACATCGTACCTGTGAAATTTTGGCGGCATGTGGACCAAACGCAATGCTGCGTGTAGCCGTAGAGAAACTGTGGGGCTCACAGACTTGGGTGATGCTGCCACGCCATCCTTTCAGTAGCCTGGAGAACGCCTGGGGGAAAACAGATTTGTCAACTTGAGGACGTTTCAAAAATGGTTCAAATGGCTCTGAGCACTATGGGAGTTAACTTCTAAGGTCATCAGTCCCCTAGAACTTAGAACTACTTAAACCTAACTAACCTATGGACATCACACACATCCATGCCCGAGGCAGGATTCGAACTTGTGACCGTAGCGGTCGCGCGGTTCCAGACTGTAGCGCCTTTAACCGCTTGGCCACCCCGGCCGGCGAGGACGTTTATACAGCGGTTTTCGAATTGCTCAGTGATCAAAGAGCGGCTTTCTATCGTCAAGTATTTGAACGATTAGTAGAGTGCCCCTGTCGTTGCTTGCAGAGACTTGGTAACTATGCTGAAAACTAGGGTCACATTCCTGTGTCACTTTGAAGTGTAGTACAGCATTCAATAAAAATTACTTGACCTGCGTTAGTAATGTGTAACTTACTTTTTGAACTTCTGTAGAACAATACCGACAGTGCTACAGAAGTGAATATATTAGAGATTGTATTAAAGAAATTAGCAAAATATGTTTCATAGAGCTTCAATCTTCGAGCATTAGCTTATGTGAGAATAGGTCTCATAAACCATTTGATGTTGCTTTTCCATTACTAGTTTTAGAAGCAGTAGCACCACTCTATGATTCATACTGCGAGACAAAACTCTTCTCCATAACAGTTTTCCAGAGAAGATCAGATCTTTTCCTGTCCACAAAATCTACCAAACACGTATTAGTCCGTTTGTCTGCGGATTTCAACTCTCCACAACAAGTGATGCGCGGGTGATCACAGATTTCGTTCTGCTCCTTCATTAATATGGAGCTGTATCGTTTTATTTATGTTCGATGTAATATTTTTTTGTAAAAGTTGATGAAATAATGCAAAATAAACAAGACAGTCTCATAAATGCAATGCCAATGAATGCCCTACTACAGAATGATACACGTCTACATTTTGAGAGAAAATTCTGCAGAGAAGGAAGTATGTGTACAACGTGAAAATGTTTCAGCTTAAATTTAAATATCTCTGGTATCATGAATCACGTAACTGAAAGCTGATAACACATCCTGTGCCTTAAGACTGTAATTGTCATAGTGTCATAAGTGTATCAAGGTGTAAGATAAATCTTACAAAACCGATCGCCTTTAGCACTGAAAAGTGTGGCATAGCTGAATTTTAGTTACTGAAGCTAACAGCGTAAATGTGTCACGAATGGATAACTTTAGCGAATTGTATTTCTTAGTTTCTTGGCGTTCCACTCGCTCATGTTTGTCTTCTTACGTATTCTGATGTCTCTTATCTTATCCTTACGATCCTATTGGTGAGTCAGTTCCAAATTTACCGAATGTTCTTTAGACGCGATAAGCCTTTCGGGTACAGAATGTACTTCTTTTTCCAAAGCTTCCCACGTAAAGGTTCCTGAGTATACGCGCCCCCTACCCTTACTGGCACAACAGCCGTTAAACGTCTACCCTCTAAATTACCCCCTCCTCTCATCCGACTCTTAATATCAGTCACTGTCAGACATCAGATCACTACTCAATAGATTGCACGAGCGTTTTAAGCGGTCCTCTTGGCACCTGCAATACACTTCCTTACAACTCTGCTATTAACATGTCTTCGCCTTCCTTATGACATCCTTATGTTTTCATCCCATTTATATGCTACCGCCAATACACTCCATAAAAAAAGGAAGAAATGGCGCACCACGAAGGAAGTATTCGAATGGGACGGAAATCGGAAGACGTCATGTACAAGTGCAGATCAACAAATGATTACAGTTTCAGCAAAATTGGTTGAGTTATTCAGGAGAGAGAGTTTCCCAAATTGAGCAAGTCAGTAAGGCATTGGTCCGCCGCTGGCCCTAATACAGGCAGTCATTCAACTCGGCATTCATTGTAGAGTAGTTCGGTGTCCTACCGAGGGATGTCGTGCCGAATTCTGTCCAGTTGGCGCCTTGGGTCGACAAAATCGTGAGCTAGTTGGCAGGCCCTTCTCACAATGCTCCAAATTTTCTCAATTGGAGAGACATGCGTCGACCTTGTTGGCCGAGGTAGGGTTTGACAAGCACGAAGACGAGCAGTAGAAACTGTCGCGGGCGGCATTATATTGCCGAAATGTAAGGCCAGGGTAGCTTTCCATGAGGGGCAGCAAAACGGGGCCTGGAATATCGCCGACGTGCCGCTGTGCCGTTAGGGTGGAGACAGAATAGGACAGGCAGGTCCTTCTGTGAAACGGTGCGCCGCCTCAGACCGTCACTCTCCGTTGTCTGGCCATATGGCGGGCGCCGATCGGGTTGGTAGCCCACCATGGTCAGGGCGTCTGCACACAGGTCTTCGCCGGTCGCTGGGCACAGTTGGAGGCGTGACCCATCGCTGGAGGCAATTCTACTCCAGTCAAAGAGATTCCAGGCCGAAGACGTGGCTGGAGACGCCCCGGCCGGACGACAGAGGGATACCAACCTGACGGTTGCCAGACCAGACCATACTTCCCGACAACCGTGACTGATCGTCTGGAGTACCATTTCTTCTCATAGCAGGACTCCTATGGTCATCATCGGCGACACCCTTACAGCACAGCGGTGGTATTCTACGCCCCGTTTTGTTGTCCTTCACGGCACGCAGTCCTGGGCTTACATTTCAGCAAGATAATGCCCGCCCGCACACGGTCAGAGTTCCTGCTGCTTATCTTCGTTCTTGCCAAACCCTGTCTTGGCCACCAGTACCGCAGGATCTCTCCCAAATTGAGAACGGTGGAGCATTATGGGCAGGGCCTTTCAACCGCATCGAGATTTTGATGACCTAATGCGCCAATTTGATGGGATATGGTTCGATATCCATGATCAGGAGATCTAATAATTCTATTAATCGATGCCAAACCGAATAACCGCTTGTGTAAGGGTCAGAGATCGGCCAACGCGTTATTGACTTGCTCGATTTGCGAAGCTCTTTCTCTTGTATCAAGCGATTTTTTCTGAAATTGTAATCATTTGTTTGTCTGTATATATACATCACACATACCGATTTCTGCCCCATTCGGACAATTTCTTCGTGGTGTGTCGGTTTTTATGTTTCCTTTTATTTTTTTCATTCTTTCACGTTTGAGAGAAACTGCAGTTCCAAGCAGTAAATATTTAGCAAATTGTTCGTGTCGGGTTTTCTGAGAAATCTGGCTGAACCAATGTCCGTCTTTCATCACTTGCGATTTTTTTATTCTTGCCAGAATCTGTGAATATCAAATTACGTAAATAAAATCACTTATAACACAAATTAAATTTTACAAATTATAACACTTCCTGCTAGATTGTACGCTAGAACAGGACTAGAACTTGGGACGTTCGCCTTTCGCGGAAAGGTGCTGTAACTACTGACCTGGCGAAGCTTCTACTCTCCAATAGGGGCACTTTCTTAAGAAATGCAAATGTCCCGCGTCGAGTCCAGATCGAGAGTACAGTTTTAATACACCAGGAATTTTAAAATCAGTGTACACTCCGCTTCAGAGTGAAAATTCTTTCTGGATTACAAAATGTTTCTTATGAAACAAGGCGTATTCGTTATACTAGTTTAGCCGGTAAGTGGCCAATATCAGTACCGTTAGGATTACTGACATGAATTTCTTGAGGCTGCACAGGGCGCGTCAATCACGGTTTGTCTCGATCTCACCACGACTGCAAAGATTACAAGGATTTTGGGTGCTTTGCTTTGGACTTTAACGTTCCCAAGCGTAGTCTACTGTGGGATTGCGAAGTTTAGGAGATGGGCAGGGCCCTGTCCTTTAGGTGGTTCCATCCAGTGATAGTCTTTCACAGTTGATCACATCTCCTGTTTAGGGTGAGTGTGTTTTTCGTAGCCCTTCATTGCACTGAGGAAGCTGTATCTCGATTTTAACCTCCGAATAGCCGGCCGGACGCCGTACAGCGGGTTTTCATCCAGACGCGAAGGATTTCATTCTCCCGTTGCAGGTAGTTGCCTGCCGTGGTCGGTGCAGTAGTTTCATTCAAGTGGTAGATCTTATTTCTGAGAATAGCTTTCAGACAGTCTGTGATCAGTCTACACATTTCGATGAGTGTGACAGTTTTGTTCGTGTGGGAGAGCCGTATTCGCCGACGGAACAGCAAACTGCCAGTGATATTTATAACTTCCGGTTTAGCGCCCGAAATTGTTCCTTCAGTTTTACACAGGATATGGTTTCTAACATTGACTTCATTTTTGTGTTGATGCACTGTTGCTTACACGAGGTGTGAGAAAAGTAATGAGACCGAGTTTTTATGTACCAAAGATTTTTTTTTTCAAACAAGAACAACGTCCCCTTGAAAGTAACTCCCTCCGGCAGCTACACGCTGGCGGAATCGTTGTCCCAGTCTTGATAGCAGCGCTGAAAGGCTTGAATGTTCTCCAGAGTGCCAAAATGACTTTCTTTCTAAGACATTTTTCAATTTCGGGAAAAGAAGAAACTGACAAGGACACAGATCAGGAGACTAGGAGGGCTGTGGAACAAAAGGAATGCCTTTTGAGCTCAAAAATTCCGTTATGGAAGTGACCGTGTGACATGTGGCGTTGTCATGATGGAGCATCCATTTCTCTGCAGTGTCCGGTCTCATTTGATTCACCGTTTACCCGAGCCTTTCAAGGACATCTTTGTAAAACACTTGGTTGACAGTTTGTACCGAAAGACTACACTGTTTATGCACGATACCCGTACTGTCAAAAAAGCAAATTAGCGTTGCTTTGATCTTTGATTTGCCCATTCGAGCTTTTTTCGGCCGAAGAGATATCTCAGTGTACGACTCCTCATCCTGCCTCTCTGTCTCTGGACCGTACTAAAAAATCCAGGGTTTATCACCTGTGATCACGTGAATGAACCATTGGCAATCTTCTCCAGAAGATCAACGCACACAAATCTTTCGCATGTGCAAAACTGCTGTCAAAATATGGTGTACGCAGAAACTGTTTAAGAGGTCAGCCATCATCCTCATTGTAAAACGGAGGTCTGGTCTCACAAGAGAACGCACACGGTTGAGGTTTTCGTCTGTTTTTAAATTTGAAGGTCTCCATGAGCGAGATTCATCTGCACCGTGTTCTCGGCCTTCAAGAAATGATCTGTGCCACCGATAAACCTGTGATCTTGGTCATAGACCTGTGCAGTTATCCAGAGATCACACTCGCAGATTCTTCTAGTTTAACACAAAATTTCATTGCATAGCGTTGCTTTAAAGTCCGCTTTCCATTTTCGTAAAACACAACAAAAACATAACTTGGACTGAAAACTGCTCTCAGTGTTGTAAGTCTCATCACACCTCGTGTGTGAGGACCCCGTCCAGAATCTAGAGTAGGGACGCAACTGTAACAGCGCCCCTCTCCGTGTAAACTACACTGGCCCCCTCCATGTAAATTTTAACCTGTTGTGGAGATGAAAGGGACGAACCAGGGTTCTGGTGGGGCTGAAAGGCTCAAGTTGGCTACAAATGTAGTACTGTTAGAGCGTCGCTAATGATCTCGCGAATTTCGTTCCAGTCCCCTTAAATGACTTGACCTGTCGGCTATAGCTCGCTCACTGAGGCACGTTAAGTTCGTCTAACATTCGGTCGAGTACGGTCACTGATGTACCGAAACGTGTTGCGGCCAGTGCGCTGCAGTACGGTGGCAATGAGAAACGGTTAACGCAGTTCATTGACAGTATATCTTTGATACGTCACTGAGAAACTGAGCGACATCGTCTGGTAGGGCCAGTGGGGCAGGCCTCTGCGGTCACCAAACTGGAGCCGGCTGAGGCGCGTCGCGCTGCAGGAAGCCTGCCTCTGAACGGGCTAATTCCTTAAGTGGCCGTCCCCGGCACTCGCCACCGACCCTCCACGTCACAGGGGCTCCAGGCGTCTCGGGAGCGCCTCAGTGGAAACGGCGGCCACTGCCTTGCCCACTCACGATTTGTCAGGCCGTCCTTCACGGGTGTAATTACAAGTCCAGCCGTAGGGCATCACTTCTGTCAGAATGCGGCAACAGGAACACATGAAAGAGTTCGAAAGGGGCGTGCCTTCACAGATTATGTTATAATTCTGCTTATCTGCTGACTTTCACTCAGAATTTTTCTTTCCACATTGTTCATTTAGGCATTTTTTTTATTGTAGCGCTGTTTCTCTTATATTTGTGTGTGTGAAATTCTGTACTTGTGTATGCTATGAAATCTGATTGCTATGTCCACGTATAAATTATCGTTGTTTTTGTTGTGGTCTTCAGTCCGAAAATTGGTTTGATGCAACTCTCGGTGCTAGTCTATCCTGTTACAGCATCTTCATCTATCAATCATTACTGCATAACACTGCCGGCCGGTGTGGCCGTGCGGTTAAAGGCGCTTCAGTCTGGAACCGCGTGACCGCTACGGTCGCAGGTTCGCATGGATGTGTGTGATGTCCTTAGGTTAGTTAGGTTTAATTAGTTCTAAGTTCTAGGCGACTGATGACCTCAGAAGTTAAGTCGCATAGTGCTCAGAGCCATTTTACATAACACTACGAAGCTTTATAGGAGGGTTGGAACTTTAATAGTGGCAACTATTTGTTTACAGCTCGTACAAAATAGATACGTGTTGAAAAGTTTCAGTGACCTTCAAAGTAGTCACCAGCATTGTGCATAACCCGTTGCCAGCGATGTGGAAGTCGTAGGATACTCTTAGTAGTGCCACTTGTGTTGACAGTTCGAGCGGCGCGGCCTATTGCCCGACGAATTTGTGGCAGTTCTGAAGCGAATGCCGTAAAGTGTTTCCCGCAGTTTAGAAATCGAGTTGAACCCACGAAGGTTTTAAATCAGGGGGAATGCAGTAGGTGGTGTAGCACTTAGCAGCCGCATCAGTCAAACAAATCAGTGACAGCTTGCACTGAACATGCTTGTGCATTGTCCTGCAAAACGATGGTCAGGTCCTGCAGAAAGTGTCATCACTTCTGTCTCTAAGCTAGCCGCAGGTTTTGTTCCAAAAATGAACAGCATAGTTCCCATGCAGTCCAACATCCGAATGCCCAGAAAATCTGGATATTACGCCATCGACCGGCCAGCCACATGGAGGCCCGCACTGACGCCACTTACAAACGCTGCCAGGCGCTGATAATACTATCTCACACGCGTACACGGCATCTCCGTGTCGTTCACAATGACAGCTCCACATCTGACATTGTTCGCGCTCCTTTATATACCGTACCAGACCCGGTAACAACAATAAACACGTACGACACTAATTCACTCTGGTGGACGTTTTACACGTCTCACAGAATCGTAACTCAAGTCATTTACTTGCCCGCTGATGACGTGCACATGTACAGAAGGTACACTAACATCCGACCGTGTCCTCCCTGCGCTTCACTCTTTCTACCGGGCACTGTACTTATTGCTCGTGCAAGAACTACATCTACATCTACACGGATACTCTGCAAATCATATTTTAGTGCCTGACAGAGGGTTCATCGAACCATCTTCACAGTCTCTATTATTCCAGTGCCATACAGGGCGAGGAAAAAACGAACACCTGTATCTTTCCGTGCGAGCTCTGATTTCCCATATTTTATTATGCTCATCGTTTCTCCCTACGTAGGTCAGCGTCAACAAAATATTTTCGGATTCGAAGGTGGAAGATGGTGACTGAAATTTTGTGACAAGATTCCGCAGCAACGAAAAACTCCTTTGTTTTTATGATGTCCACTCCAAATCCTACCAATGACACTCTATCCCCTGTTTCGCGGTAATACAAAACGTGCTGCCTTTCTTTGAAATTTTTCGATGTACTCCGTCAATCATATCTGGTAAGAATCCCACACAGCGCAGCAGTATTCTAAAAGAGGACAGACAAGCATAGTGTAGGCAGTCTCTTTAGTAGATCTGTTACATATTCTAAGTGTCCTGTCAATAAAACGCACTCTTTTGTTAGCCTTCCCCACAACTTTTCTATGTGTTGCTTCCAACTTACGTTGTTCGTCATTCTAATTCCTAGGTATTTAGCTGAATTTAAGGCCTTTAGATTTGACTGGTTTTTTGTGTAACTGAAGTTTAACGGATTCCTTTTAGTACCCATGTGGACGTCATCACACTTTTCGTTATTTAGCATCAATTGCCAATTTTCGCGTCATACAGATATCTTTTGTAAATCGTTTTGTAATTTGTTTTGGTCTTCTGATGACTTTACTAGACGATAAACGACAGCGTCATCTGCAGACAATCTAAGACGGCTGCTCAGATTGTCTCCCAAATCTTTTCTATAGATAAGGAACAGCGAAGGGCCTATAACACTAGCTTTGGAAACGCCAGAAATCACTTCTGTTTTACTCGATCATTTTCCGTTAGTTGCTACTAATTGTGACCTCTCTGACAGGAAATCAGGAATCCAGTCACTTAACTGAGACGATATTCCATAAGCATGCAATTTCACTGCAAGTCGCTTGTGTGGTACAGCGTCAAAAGCTTTCTGGAAACCTATAATTGACTGGATCCTGCAAACTTGAATGCCTTTGCCTGACAACGTATACTTGGGTAATACTTCAGTTAAATTTAGATGGCACACAACGTAGTTCCCACAACAGCTCACCTTCGCTTATAAGTATCTGATTTCTTCAATACCAACCAGAGATCATACTGAGACAGCAGAAAAACTCACTCATTTGAAACGCAGCTTTCCTTACTGATAGACGATGTCTTGCAAACAATGAATGGAGCTGAGCCGCTAGATTCTATCTATCGGATTTCCGAAAGGCGTTCAATACAGCAGCACACAATCGACTACCAATCAAGAAAGGATCATACGGAGTATCTTAGCTGATTCGTCATACGCTTCATGAATACTTGACTAGCACAATCCACTGCGATGTACTGGGCGGCGAATACTCTAAAGAAACGAAACTAATATCTGGTATTCACTAAAGAAGCGCGGTAGGACCTTTAATGTTTTCAATAAGTGAACCAATCATCAGACAGGGTCAGGCATCATTTTAAGATTGTTCGCTGACGACAATGTTGCTTACAGTAATGTATCATCGTTAGACAATAGTAAGAAATTGCACAAATACATTCTTTAAATGTGAATAAGTATATATAATCTCTATAACAAAGAGAGAGAACCCGATAACCTGATTACAAGATTAACGAATATTCTAAGCACGTTACATCGTATGAGCATTTACTGTAAGTGTAACAAGCGTTATAGAACGGGACGATCACGTAAAGTCAGTGTTAGGAAAGGTGGGTGGAAGACGTCGATTTGTAGGAAGGGTCCCGCAGAGGTGCAGTTCATCCGCATAGAAGGCGCTAGCCTGACCAATGGTAGAGTTTTGTTCTCGTGTCTGGAGCTCATACCATGTAGGTATGGCAGAAGATATGCACTGCAACAGATGCATGTAGCCCATACGAAAGTGTAACGGAAATGTTCCGGGAATTTAAGTTGGAATCCTTGGAAGAGAGACGTCGCAGTTTCCGCGAAAGCGAGAACCTGTACTGGAAAAACACTGTGCGACCATTCTGCTACCTCCGTAGTATACTTCGCTTACGGAAGATAGAGTACGTACAAATGAACTAGGACAGAAAATCGATAATAGTGGGACCAAGTATCCTAAACCATGCCTTGAATGTAAAGTGCATTTTGTAAGGGACTGCTACATAAAACTGTTCCATTATACCTGACATGCGGCGATTTCCGTTGTTCATATAGCACCATTCATAGCATTCAAATGAGAGTGAATGTGCTCTTCTGCCCATAGTAGTTTCTCTTCTTTCGACACAACAGATACGGAATAATCACCTTTATGGCCACAACACTCTAGTGAGTCTCATTTCGCGTTATACTTATGCGGTGACTAAATGGGCGTGCCAGATTTGGATGATTACACAACATGCAAATGAGGCACTTTTCGTGACAGTCTCTGTTGTATCCAGTCGTTAGCTTAGTGTAGCCATTAAAATACGTTCTATATCTACGTAAGGAAAGATTAGCAGCGGCTTTCTCGCTCAGAAGTCGTCGTTGAATGCTGGTAGTTTGTGAGAAGAACGTGTTATGCCTCGTGCAAGTAGGAGAAACTTCTAAGGAAGGAAGAAAGACTGGGTTTAATGTCCCGTCGATGTCATTGGAGATGGAGCACAGCCTCGGATTGTGTCAAGGATGGGGAAGGAAACGGGCCGTGCCCTTTTAGAGGAATCATCCCGGCAATTTCCTGGAGCGATTTAGGGATATCACGGAAAACCTAAATCTGGATGGCTGGACGCGGGTTTGAACCGTCGTCATCCCAAATTGCGAGTGCAATGCGTTAACCAGTGCGTCACTCCGCTCGATAGGAGAGAAAAAAATGGCTCTGAGCACTATGGGACTCAACATCTTAGGTCATAAGTCCCCTAGAACTTAGAACTACTTAAACCTAACTGACCTAAGGACATCACACACACCCATGCCCGAGGCAGGATTCGAACCTGCGACCGTAGCAGTCCCGCGGTTCCCGACTGCAGCGCCAGAACCGCACGTCCACCGCGGCCGGCGATAGGAGAGAGTCAAGGCTGTTGTTTATCGTGCCACCGTGTTGCTGCCGGCGTCGCTCGGATCCCACAGGTGTCGTGGGAGTACAGAATCGACGGGTTTAAGACGTGCATTCCACGGCATTCAGCTCAACAGCCTCAACCGAGTAATGCCCGACACGACAGGCATACTGTTCGACTGGTCGTGCAGGATCGCACACCAAAGTGGCGTACCTCGCGTCAGGGTACGGTGTCGTTTGCAGTACGACAAGTTTTGACAGAGGGAAGAGATTTACAGCAGCACGGACTGTCAGCACAGCGACTGCTGACGCGGCAGCAGACAATCGCGCCGACGGCAGTGCGTCCGGTGACAACGGTGGACACTCACGTCTCAACTGGCGACCGCAGGCCCAGCCCTGCTCCGCTCCAACACTGGCACAAATACAAGCTGCCTGGAGCAACGACTATGAATCCACGAGACCAGCCTGCCTGAGGGACCATACACCACGACAGGTCCACCTCCGACCCTCTCTAGCCAACATTCTCTGTAACCAACACCTCTATAAAATGCTGAAGGGCCAAAGAGGGTCCAAGTACCTTTGAATGTGCAGCAAATAAATAAAGTGAAACCCTCTCCCAACAGCTTCACTGTAGAAGTAAAAATCGCCAAAGGTGATCACTCCTCGCCACACACATTATATAAAAACAAGTAGCACCACGTGGTCTTTTGAGGCGAGTCTCTGTTCTACGTCCAGCTTCGCGGTAGACGTATTCGCTGTGGAGGCTCCGAGGAGAACGCTGCCAGATTATTCTTCGTCAACACACGATCCACAGCTGCTTTAATGGTTTGAGGGTGCCATTTGGTACCCAACTCGATCCCCTCTGGTTTGCAGGGCCGGTAATTTGGACACTACGCAAATGTGTTAAGGCTGATAGCTCAATCCTATCTTCGAAGTCTCCCCGACGTTATCTTTCTAAGTCGATAATGGAAGACCGCACGTTGCACAAGCTTTCTTGGCATAGCACGGTGCAGAGGCTGTTGGACTGTTTCCCTGGCCAGCATGTTTTCCAGATCTCACACCCACTACAGATATCCAGTGCCGCGCGGCTGCTCCCCAGCCATTACGTTTGGTCAATTGTGTCATGGAGTTGAACAGCATGGGCACCCTTATCTGTGATCCAAGCTTACGAGAGGACAGTACAAACTTGCCCCTACTTTGGGTAACAGATTCCTTCAATCCTAGCGACTATGCGAAGTATACAAGCACGACTAAAATCTTCAAACTGGATTTTATGGGAAACAGTCGAGAGTTGCGTCTTGCTGTTTACATCTGCTGAAGACCTAATCGTGCCCCACACATCCTGTCAATATAAATGAAATCGGCGGGTGGAAATTCGTACCCTCCCCCTGTCAGTTAGACTCGATGTCCAGCCGAGTTAGAGCCAATGTTGGTGTCGGAGGTGCCAGCTGTGTGTACTAAATGTGACGACCCGCACACATCTACATCTACAATCCGCTACGTTGTTTGGCGAGCGATTTTGTGTCACTGTCACTTCCCCATTTCCCTGTTCCAGTAGCGAGTGGTTCGCGGGAAGAACGACTACTGGTAGGCCACTATGTGAGCT
This sequence comes from Schistocerca piceifrons, assembly GCF_021461385.2. NCBI lineage: Eukaryota > Metazoa > Arthropoda > Insecta > Orthoptera > Acrididae > Schistocerca > Schistocerca piceifrons. The sequence continues at coordinate 6,979,446 of NC_060144.1, read as the reverse complement.
CGAATATCTTTAACTGTACCTGTACGGTCTTTAAGCGAGGTACACGTAGGGGGGAGCGGCATACCGGTTGACTCTTCTGGAGGCGTGCGCTCTCGTAACCTGAGCACTGCGGCGCGCACCGCCTCTTCTGCACCGCCCGACTCCGCAGTTGACTGGGCATCTCCGTGACGCATTCGCGCTTACTAAGCGAACTGCTCCTCTTTGGATCTCCTCCATTTCCTGCCTGGTAGGCGAGGGTGTCCTACTTGCAGGGTAGTGTACCTGGGGACGCTTGATGTTTCCCGGTCGGTGTTTCTACCGAGTGGCTGATTTTGGAATCGCATAAACAAACGCGCAGTAGAAACTGCTTTGAGCAGATTTCGCCTTTTTCCGTTATTTCTGCTGTTGTGACAGCATGAGGCTGTGTTTTATCCAGCGTTTATAAATGTTACGAGTTCTACTTGTTTAAGTACTATGTAATATATTAAGACTCTTTGGAGGGCACTGTTAATTCTTCAGTTACAGTGCTTTCTGGTGAGTAAAATTCTCCACATCTTTAAAACCAGTTACCTAACGCGAGTACAGTCGAGCCATGCTTTGTCGCGCGTGCACCATCTTGTACCTTGAATTGGAAGAAAGCCTTCTACCGTGGAACGCGAGAAGGTTGCAAATGAACCGAGTTTCTAAGTCTTAACAATTTTCCCTGTCTTGAAAACAGATATTTGTACGATCTGCCAATACCTTCTGTTTCAAAATGTTTCTAACTTTTAACTGGTTTTTGATAATACTTCTTCTTAATTTGATTTCACTTACTAATTATTGGTGAATAGGAAAACATAGACCTTTAAAGACAGTACTGACAAGATTTTCTCCATTGCAACATTTTTAAATTTGAATGGAATATTTGTTCCTAGGTAAATGATCATGCTGTAACTTTTAACAGTTGTGCACGTTTGGAAAATTTATTTTCCTGGAGTAAATTCAGAAAAAGACTGCACTATACTCGCACATAAAGTGAATGCTATCATTTCAAAATGGAATAAGAAAATGCACTGCTCAAAAGAATTAGGGGAACATGTGTACCAACGTCAATATGTTAAGTCTTTTTGATAAGGTGGTACTTCTGGTCTTTTTACATAGCCTCAGATCTTCGCTTTCAATGTATGGAATAACTGGATTCGTTGTGTATTACAGCATCAGATAACGCCCCAGAAGAAAGTGACTACCAGTGTTGCAGTGTTCTCAAGTGAGGTTCACAGACGGCAGTTAAATTGTATTCAACCAAGCATATGCAATGCGAGTTGCAAAGGGAGTCTGCTCGATCCAAGAGGGATGCACTTTCCGTCGTGTTGCTGCAGACACCAATGCATATGACGAGACAGATCAGCACACAAGGCGAGATGGACAACGTCGCTGACGCATTACAACCCCACGTGCAGACCGATATCTGGCCATCTCTGCATCGTGGCATCGTACGGATAGCACCAGAACAATGCAAGACGATCTCAGAAGGGCCACTGGACTCGCTGTGTCCAATCAGACTGCCACGAACAGGTCGCGAGAAAGGACCTTACGACCTCCGGACATCCTGTTAAGAGTATCTGTGACAGTATGGGGAGGTATCAGTGGTTCTGTGACGGTATGGGGAGGTATCAGTGGTTCTGTGACGGTGTGGGGGAGGTATCAGTGGTTCTGTGACGGTATGGGGAGGTATCAGTGGTTCTGTGACGGTATGGGGAGGCATCTGTGGTTCTGTGACGGTAGGGGGAGGTATCAGTGGTTCTGTGACGGTGTGGGGGAGGTATCAGTGGTTCTGTGACGGTACAGGGAGGTATCAGTGGTTCTGTGACGGTGTGGGGGAGGTATCAGTGGTTCTGTGACGGTATGGGGAGGTATCAGTGGTTCTGTGACGGTGGGGGGGGGGGGGGGGATAATCGGTGTTGATAGCTATAGCATGCTGTCGTTGTCCATAGTCGCCTTACCGCCAGGCAGTACATCGAGCAGACCCTGTTGAACGATGTGATGGACGCTGCATAGGGTGGCGGCCCTGAATCCCTTCTCATGCATCAGTAAGGCCAGGGCCCGTGTACCGGGCGTCATCAGGGATGTCTTGCCACACCTGGACATTCAGGTAATGGAGTAGCCAGCGGTGAGTCCTGACCTAAACTGCACCGGGCCTGCGTGGGATATGTTTGTCGAAAGCGTTCGTGGTCGTTCTCTTCCAGCACACACTCCATAAGGACTGTCAAGGGCTCTCATAGAAGATTGGAAGCGGATACCACACGATCACCTCCGTAGACTTTTATGGGCATCCTGTACGAGTGTAGGTTTTAAAGTTTTAAACATGGCTGCGTGGTGAGTGACCGTTTAAAAACAAAAGTTAAAGCAATTACAGCCCTCGGTCGCAAAAATTAAGTCTTTTGACCTGGTTTCGGCACTTCTATGAGTGCCTTCATTAGAAATTAAACATTCAAATTGGCCTATAACATAAATACAACATTATGGGAATATTTTTTTATATAAAAGCGTAAGTACTGACTAACAGTACAAGAAAGAAACAGTACTTAAATGTCACGTACAAAATAAATATCAAGCGATAAAGCTTTAGTCAATTTTATGACTAGAAACAATTTATTTTCTATTTCTATATATGTCCAGAACTGATTTAAGAAATATATTACGTAATTACATGTATTATGACTTCAAAAACAAAAACGGAATGCCGGCCGCTGGTGGCCGAGCGGTTCTAGGCGCTTCAGTCTGGAACCGCGCGACCGCTACGGTCGCAGGTTCGACTCCTGCCTCGGGCATGGATGTGTGTTATGTCCTTAGGTTAGTTAGGTTTAAGTAGTTCTAAGTTCTAGGGGACTGATGACCTCAGATGTTAAGTCCCATAGTGCTCAGAGCCATTTGAACCATTTGAGCCAAAAACGGAATTGGGCTACCGACAGGACCCGGTATACCATGTCACATATTTTTATGGATTTTATTTTTGTTATTTTTCATAAGTTGAACGCCATAAATTTGCAAATCTGGCATGCAAGAAAATCTAAGATGATGGCGTTCTTATGATGCAGGATGAATGTAATCTCAGTAACTCGGAAGATGTGTTATTCACTTCAGAATACGATGCATTAGAATCGGAAAATAGCCTTGAAATCAATTCAAAAGAAAGTAACATTGCCAGCGAAAATTCTCATCGGGATTCCGATGAAGGAGATGCTATCTTTTTTTTTTAAGGTCAGGGCGAAAATGAACAGTTTGAGTGTCTCCTGTGACTCGCTGTCGTCAATATAACACTCTACTGTCACAGGATTGCCTGGGCCAATGCACGAAAGTGATCTTGCACCCACAACGTCCGAGGGTTCCAATATGAACTCGGCCAGATGTAGATTCTGTCAAACTGAGAGCGCTTTGTAGTGTGCTACTGATTGCTGGAGCTCATCGCTGCCGAAAGGAATGAGTTTCCAAAAAGTGGACTAAACACGAAAATATTCGTCTTGTGTTTTTACTGCTCCACGGAACAGATTTGCACATATTCTTTAGTTTATCATGTTTGACGGTAAAGAAATGCTTCATCAATGCTTATTTGATTTAAATTAGTTTTAGACATCCAAAGAGCCTAATATGAGTAACTTTCTACACTACTAAGTTGAGAAATTGCGAAAAACACTTGGGGTCCCTAGAAGATCCCAGCTAGGTAAACATCGACGACTTAGGGTTTGTTTGTTAAGGGTTAACAGTATCCGACGTACACAGTTGAAAATCACGGGCGTCAGTCACATGTCCTTCTCCACCAGCATTCACATGTGAATGTAACCAAAGCGACTTTAGGCTACGTAGTGTTGTCTTTACCGACCATTTGAAAGTACACTTCATTTGCGGTGACGAGTCCTGCCAGGTTACACGTTGTCTACGTCACGTCTCAGTACTGTAGTGAGTGTCTGTACAGTCAAAACAGTATGGGTCAGTGTAGTGAAAATATACCACAGATCTTCACGCATGCCGTGTATGGTGACATGATCTTTGTCTACGGGTTACGCAATGAAAAAGGACCGTACGAATGAGCTTAGCTCAGCACGACAGCACCTATTTACCCACAGAAAATCTATTGCAGTTGACGCTGGACATTTTGAATATCTCTTGTGAGGAAATTCACAAAATTAAACAAAACATGAGCTCACAATGTTTCATTTATTATCAACTGCATTTATCCTATCCTCCACTGTTTTCGTTAGTTTCCTCGATAACTGTTAAGAACTGGACATTTGTCCATAAGACTTTTTTTCTTCAGAATAACTAAAACTATCTTTCCTCGAAGCATATATCTTTCCTCTTGACTTAGCCGCGCCGGCCGGAGTGGCCGAGTGGTTCTAGGCACTACAGTCTGGAACCGCGCGACCGCTATCGTCGCAGGTTCGAATCCTGCCTCAGGCATGGATGTGTGTGATGCCCTTAGGTTAGTTAGGTTTAAGTAGTTCTAAGTTCTAGGGGACTTATGACCTCAGAACTTAAGTCCCACAGCCATTTGAACCATTTGAACTTAGCGCTGTCTAGGGCACCTCGCACGGTCCGCGCGGCTCCCCCCGTTGGAGGTTCGAGTCCTCCCTCGGGCATGGGAGTGTGTGTTATCGTTAGAGTAAGTTAGTTTAAGTTAGGTTAAATAGTGTGTAAGCTTAGGGAGCGATGACCTCAGCAGTTTGGTACCATAAGGCATTACGACAAATTTCCAATTTCCTCCTGACTTACGCTGTATTAATCTTGTATTACAGGGCTGGCTAGAGGTACTGCTCGAGCGAAGGCTTTGAAAGCCTTTGAGTCATGACTAGTTTTCCTGGGGGCAACGACATTGCCGCAGTGGCTACACCGGTTCCCGTGAGATCACCGAAGTTAAGCGCTGTTTTTCCGGGTGCACTCAGCCTCGTGATGCCAATTGAGGAGCTACTCGACCGATTAGTAGCGGCTTCGGTCAAGAATACCATCATAACGACCGGGAGAGCGGTGTGCTGACCCCACGCCCCTCCTATCCGCGTCCTCCTCTGAGGACGACACGGCGGTCGGATGGTCCCGGTAGGCCACTCGTGGCCTGAAGACGGAGTGCTTTACTTTTCCTGAGGATTATTGCAATGAATCTGTCTGGCATTTGCCTTACCTCCGATTAGTTTTTTGGGATCGTTCCACTTCAACTATCTCTGTACGTATACTCCTGTACAAACTGTCTCTCCTACGAAACGGCGAGCGCATTTTCTCTGGTGTTTCGGCAGACACTTGCAGTTTTGGTTTTACAGCGTGTAGCTAGAGCCAGCACGAAGAAATGCTGCTCATCGAGTCCTTCATACGACGCCCAACGTCGATTGAAACCGTCGGTTTGTTTCTCGTTACAAACAAAATGACTTTTTAAGTGGAATTTTGCTCGGCCATTGGGCTAGTACGATCTTCGCATCACCGATATGTACTGACAGAGACAATGGGATTGGGGAGGGAGGCGTGTAGTCCGTGTAGTTGTGTAAAGCGACTGTGCGTATTGGTTAGCGCATCTTTCTAGTGAGTGGGAGACAGGGGTTCGAATCCCGCCCCTGGTACAAATTTTCATTCGTCGCGTCAGTCTGCATATGTAGATCATAGAAGACACTGTTAACTATAGTAGGCAAAAGGGCTTCAAGGATGCCCAGCTTCGTACTTGTATCTTGTTAGTCACGAACAAGACACTCCCTTTTCATAGTATCTTATGACAAACACTATTTATTTGTTTTAAAATACTTACTGACTGGAAAAATTGTATACGGCATTGCACAGATAATAACATTGACCACTGCGGTAGTCCATTGTCTCTCCCCGTCTTACAAGCTGACCTTTCTAAATGGATATACTTCCCGAAACGACAAAACATATATCCCACTGTCGTCTTGAACTGTAGTTTACCTATTGCTACTAATGTGCTTACTGTAATGAAATTGTTTTCAGAGTTGAACTTTATAGGTTCTGAGGCCCTACTGACAGTCCCTGAACTCTACCCATCGCACAAGCCGAGACAAACGTATCGAATGCAAAACACATTTTTGAACACACGGAAATGTATACGGACAAATACGTCACAAATTCGTGATCATAATTTCACGTCGATCGGTTCATTTTTAAAGATGTTTTCCCTTCATTTTCCATAATTACCCTTATCCCAACGACTACAGTTATAGGAAACACTGTTACTATCTGAAACTATAAAAATGCAAAAGTTTCGCGCGGATGCTCTGGTCTAACGAATTTATCGTGTTACGTCCGCAGCAGGACGTTAGATTGCTTCGGAAAATTTCTAGCAACAATATTTGTTTTCTTCGGCATTTGTGCTGCTGTTGATCTCTTGGACGTGTGACACCTGTATTGCTGCGCACGCTGCACTGCACGCCCTTCGGCTCCCTCCGGCGCCGGCCTGGCCAGCGTCGGCTGCTGCTGCTGCTGCCACGCGCCGCCGCCGCCCACAGGACAGCGGCCAGCGGAGCTCTGAGCTGCGCCGCTCTGGCGACTCCGAGGACATCGCACGACAAGTCTTTCGCGTCCGTTATGTGGCTTGTGTATCTGTGCCTAGCGACCGGAAGTTACAGTTCATGGTAACAAAAAATTAAAAAAAAAAACCGGAGTTAATGGGATCAACGATGAACTTGAACAAGCGTCACGGGACGTCCGCCCCGAAGAAATACAACTACAAATAACGAGCAAAATGAATGATGAAAAAGTGATTAGCGTTCGAGCTTCGTAAAACGAACGTATATGAAGCGACGTTTCGACTCCCACTCGAACTTCATAATTAATCTATTTTCTCATCACTGGTCATATTATCTAATTTATATGATTATATGATATTTGAGAGGTAATACAATGAAAAAACGTGCATTTGCATGAAGTATTTACATCAAGTTTCACTTCATGTTTCCCCCATGTCTGTATAACAGATACCATCCTGCAACGTATGATGTCGAGAGAACGACCGACGAGTGAATTATACGTTACTCTTGTGGTCCGGCACATGTCACTTACTATATTACTGACTCTGAATAACGTCATTCTCATCATTATTTATCGTTGTGTCAACTTGGGCTTTCCAACTCTGTCCCTCCTCCTTGAACATTTAATTACAAATAGTAAATAGTCAAATAACATACGAAATTCAATACAATATCATAAAAACGCGGTTTTTTCATTATGTTACCTCTCAAATTTCGTATAAATTAAATAACGTGATCAGTGGTGAAAAAAATATATATTAAAAATAAGTGTTTGCGTGACTCGAACTTAATGCTATGCGCGAACGCTAACCGCTTAACCACAACGACTTCTTACAGTTCGTACCTTCGCACAGATATACGAGCGACAGAACAGACGCGTAAAACTTCTCTTGCGATTTTCTCGGAATCGTCACTGTAGTGCACCTTACTCTTTGCACATTATGTTTCTTTAATGGTCTACTAAAGGTGTACAAAGTCTGAAACAATACCGTCATCTCAACGTGGTCGCCTCCCCCTGTAAGTGACTGTTCGAGTACTGATTACTCATCGTGTTTTGCTGCAGCTGTTCATACATAGCAGTAAAATGACTATCTCACTACAGTTATCTGTTTGCGATCTATAAAATGTGGATGTGGACTGAAGAGCCACACAAACTGGTACACCTGCCTAACATCATGCAGGGCCCCCACGAGCACGCGGAAGTGTCGCAGCACGACGCGGCATGGACTCGACTAATGCCTCAAGTACTCCTGGAGGAAACTGACACCATGAATCCTACAAGGCTCTCCATAAATCCGTAAGAGTACGAGGGGACGGAGATCTCTTCTGAATAGCACGTTGCAAGGCATCCCAGATACGCTCAATAATGCTCATGTTTGGGGAGTTTGGTGGCCAGCGGAAGTGTTTAAACTCTGTAGAGGGTTCCTGGAGCCAATCAGTAGCAATTCTGGACATCTGGGGTGTCGCATTGTCCTGCTGGAATTGCCCAAGTCCGTCGGAATACACAATGGACATAACTGGATACAGGTGATTAGAAAGGACGCTAACGTACGTGTCACCTGTCAGAGTACTATCTAAACGTATCAGGGGTCTCATATTACTCCAACTGCACACGCCCCACACCGTTACAGAGCCTTCACCAGCTTGAACAGTCCCCTGTTGACATGCAGCGTCCATGGATTCATGAGGTTGTCTCCATACTCGTGTGTCCATCCCCTCGATTCAATCCGAAACGAGACTCGCCCGACCAGGCAACATGTTTCCAGTCATCAACAGTCCAACGTCGGTGCCGAAGGACCCAAGCGAGGCGCAAGGCTTTGTGTTGTGCAGTCATCAACGGTACACGAGTAGGCCTTCGGCTCCGAAAGCCCGTATCGATGATGTTTCGTTGAATGGTTCGCACGCTGACAGTTGTTGATGGCCCAGCACTGAAATCTGCACCAATTTGCGGGTAGGGTTGCAGTTCTGTCACGTTGAACGATTCTCCTCAGTCGTCGAATGTTTTTCCGGATTCTTGATATTCACGGTACACTAGTGAAATGGTCGTACAGGAAAATCTCCACTTCATCGCTACATCGGCGATGCTGTGTCCCATCACTCGAGCGCTGACTATAACACCACGTTCAGACTCAATTAAATCTAGATAACCTGTCATTGTAGCAGCAGTAACCGATCTAACAGCTCTGACCGACACTTATTGTCTTATATTGGCGTTGTCGACCGCAACCCCGTATTCTGTCTGTTTAGGCCTACATATCTCTGTATTTGAATACTCATGTCTATACCAGTTTCTTCACTGTAAAATTCCTATTTAAAAATAATTTTGTTTCAAACGGGAACAAACCGAAGAATTCCGTCGACGCAGGGAGTCGTATGAAAGACGAGATGAGCAGAATTTCTTTGGACTTACACCAGCTACACGTTGTAAAAACGAAATTGTAAATGCTTCCAGAAACACCAGAGAAAATGCTCCTGAAAACCGATGGGAAAGACACCAAGTGTATTTCACTGATGTCTCAGCATCCAGTGATTTTTCCGCAGTCGTGTAATCATACAATAACTGGTCTTTCTGCCAATTCACCTATTTATGTATAACTCCGCCACTGCCGGTCCCAAGCCCGGGGCCTCATTTCGCAAGTGATAAGGAAGGAGGAGGGGGAGGAGTAACACCTCGTAAAAAAAAAAAAAAAAAAAAAAAAAAAAAAAAAAAAAAACCTGGGTCCATCTGGCTCCGGATGGTGGCACCCTGTGAGGGCCCCTGCATAGGGTTACATGCGAAGCCCCAAAATCCAGACACGTCTGCGTGGCAGCCACCGGTACTCTGGTCAGCGTCTGTTGGCTCTGTGAGCTCGGCTGTAAGTTAATCTTCTCGAACTCAAAAAACACACTACTGAGGCCAGGTAAACTGAAACAATTAACAAACGCCATGGATAAATACAACATCAAAGTTATGGCAATACAGGAAACACGATTTGCAGATGAGAACCACTTTGATTCTGAAAATTACAGAATATATAAGGGGAAACCAGCCATAACCATCCCGGGAAGAAATCTCAAACTCTTCGGAACTGGTTTTGTAGTCCATAAATCGCTACTGGACTCCGTAATAGATTTCACCTCAAAATCAGAAAAAATGTCGATACTCACGATAAGATCAGGAAACAAAGCCTATACATTAATCAATGGACGTGCCCCCACAAACAATTATAACAAGAAGAACCCAGAGATGATAGAGGAACTCTGGGAAGATCTGGAAGAAACTACCAGCAAGATCCCCAAGAATCACATAAAAGTGTTAGTAGGAGACTTCAATGCCCAGTTAGGCAAGGAAAGAAAATTCCGAGACACGACAGGGAAACATACGGCCCACATGAGAACAAACAAAAATGGAGAGAACTTGATAAACTTTTGTAGAAATTTTGATCTGAAAATCATGCCAACGCAATTCCAGAAACCACACAGAAAACTTGTAACTTGGAAATCCACCAACCATGCTTGCTCTAGGAGAATTTCAGATAGATCACGTAGCAATATCCACAAAAAACACGAGAGAAATAATGAACGTAAGAACAAGGAAAGGAGTTTTCGAATATGATCATCACCTTCTCCAAATTAAAGTAAAATTTATACCCAATAGACAAATCAAGAGAACCAACAGACCTTTCAGAACAGATCCAGAGTACCTACAAATAAACAAGAAAGAAATAATACAAGAAATTACGAAAATCAATAGCAACAACTGGACAGAACTGTCAGAAAAAATAAAAGAACTGATAAAATTGGGGCAGCCACCGAGAAAAAGGAAACACCGATGGTGGAACATGGCATGCGACAGGGCCATAAAGGACAGAATACAAGCCTGGAAAAAATTTAACAGCCATAAAACACAAGAAAAATGAGAAGACTTCAACAGGATACAGAAAAACATTTCAAAAATAATCCGAAGAGAAAAAAGAGGTTACGAAAACAGCAGGCTGAAGGAGATAGAAGAAGACTTCACCAGAAACAACAGACGAAATTTTTATAGAGTATTCCGAGAAAGTATGACAGGATATCAGCCACCAAGCTTATGCTTCAAAAGACAAGATGGAACACTGGAGGCAAATCCGAAGAAAAATTGTGAAATATTAGCCAGATACTTTGACACGTTACTTAGCTGTGATAAACCAAAACAGAGATTACAGTTTACAAAACCAGAATCCAACCGGGACTCCGAATTCGCAACATATGAAGGAATCGTGAAAATAATAAAATCATGGAAAAGTAACAGAGCACCAGGTGAAGATGGACTGATTGCAGAAATCTGGAAATTAGACCATGAAAACATTACACCCAAAATTCATAGTATAATCAAAAACATCTGGGAAACAGAAAAGATACCAGAAGAATGGTAGTCAGCCCTAATACACCCCCTCCACAAGAAAGGAGACAACACAGACCCTAATAACTATAGAAGAATTTCGTTACTGTTGGTGGCATACAAAATTCTATCAAAAGCTCTGTTAAATCGCCTAGAACCTCAGATAGATCCACAGATCGGAGAATACCAAGGAGGGTTCAGGAAGGGAAGATCACGCAGTGAGCAGATCTGGTGTCTTAGAACATTATTAACAACGAGAAATTCCAGAAACACCACAGTAACATTTGTTGATTTCAAGAAGGCTTACGATTCCATGGACAGAGAAACACTTCTTAATACACTAGAAGAAATGAAGGTAGACAATAAGACCAGAAAACTAGTTCAGGAAATATTAACAAATACAAAGTCAAAAGCGAAGTTCATGGGCGAGATCTCACAATCTTTCGAAATCAAGACAGGAGTGAGACAGGGAGATGGCCTATCATCCATTTTATTTAACGCTGTTTTAGAGAAAATAATCAGGACGTGGGACAAAGGAGTCAACGGGGTACAGATGGGGAGAGAGAAAAATAGAACCGTCAACATAAAATGTCTGGCCTTTGCCGACGATATAGCCATCATTACAAATGACAGAAAAGAAGCCAGAGAAGCCCTAGAAATATTGCATGAAATCGCAGCCAGAACAGGACTACAAATATCGTATGAAAAAACCCAGTATGTGGACACAAAATCTACAGACAGAAGCCCATTGATAAAGTACAGAAAGATAACACAAGTAGAAAGTTTCAAATACCTGGGAGAGATTATACAGAAAACAGGACTGAATTCAACAGCCAATGAAGAAAGGGTTACAAAACTACAAAAAGCATACAGACTTACATGGAACCATTACAATAAAAGAAATATTTTCGTCAATGCCAAATTAAGACATTACAAAACAGTAGTCTTACCTGAGGCCTTGTATGCCTCAGTAACAACAGTAATCAGAGGACGAACTAAAATCAAGGAAATGGAAAAGCAAGAGAGGAAAATTCTGAGAAAGATCTATGTTCCAGTTCAGAGACAGGGGATCTGGATAAAGAGACCAACAAAGGAATTGTACAAACAGGCAGAGACAATTACAGACAATACCAGAAAAAGAAGGGCAAAATTCTATGGGCACATTCATAGGATGAATGAAAATAGGCTGAGCAATAAGATTTTTAACATAGTGGTGACGAATAAGGTGAAAACTACCTGGGTAAAGGAAACCATGGAAGACCTCAAAACTCTAAACATCTCCACAGAAGAAATATCAAACAGAGGAAAATACAGAGAAAAAATCAACAAACAGAAATTCGAAGAAACACCAAAAGAGAAGAAATCAGGAAAGAAGTGGACAGAAGAGAGGAAGAAGAAACACAGTGAATTTATGAGAGGTTTTTGGGAAGAGAAAAGAAAGAGACAGAAAAAGTGCCATGAATTTGAAATGTACCAATTTCTGTACCATACTGTCATTGTGAATATTGATTGTGTTTTAACGCTCTCCTTAATGGGGAATTAACGATAATAATAACAACGTTACATTTGTTTATGTTGAGTTTCTGTTGACAATCCCTCCTCTACTGTACCCGCAAATCATCTACATATTGAATCTTCGTAGTATACGCATAATCAATAAAAGTTCGTTATTAAATATTCTTCGTCGGTGAAGCAGTTGTAATGGGCAGTAGTGTAGGTAGCATAGCCCCATTCGAGGCCGCGTCCCGCAGCTGCTGATCCCACGAGCTACAAACTGAAATGGCGTCAGTGAAGCAACGAAATGGAGTTCAGAAAAGGCGCTGCTGAGTATGGACAGCCTCTATGGGCCGGCCACCGGGAGACCAGAAGCCAGACTGGGACGCACGTGTGGCGGGTGCAGCGAGGCGAGGAGAGCGACAGCCTCGGAGGAAAGAGTGGGGCGGCTACATTTCCTGACGGTTATCAGTCTGGCATCTGCCTTCCAAATGATTAGTTTCACGTTATCGTTCCACTTTAAATCGCACCGTTCGCGTACTCCTACGTATTTTATTAATGTGACTGCTTCCAGTTATTGTTCCGAAGTGGCGCAACCCAGTGAATGGCAAGTCACAGGACGGGGGGTAAAAAGAATCGTCCCTGTGTTCATACAGAGTTTGGTTCTAACGGGGGTGGAGGGGTGGGAGGCATTTTCTTTACACTCTGTACTCCCTCCAAACTCTAACTTGCCCTGTGCGGCTGGTCCCGGCGGAGGTTCGAGTCCTCCCTCGGGCATGGGTGTGTGTGTTTGTCCTTAGGATAGTTTAGGTTAAGTAGTGTGTAAACTTAGGGACTGATGACCTTAGCAGTTAAATCCCATAAGATTTCACACACATTTGAACATTTTTTTCTAACTTGCCGTCGCTCGCACTTCTAACGTGCCTCAGACGTCTACGACAATAATAATTTATTTGCTTCAGTACTTAGTACATCGCTATAGCGTAGCTTCCAAGATAATTTTGTGTCGTACAATCGACTGAAAAACTATGATAGTAATAACCTCTCAAAACTACGAGAACAACGAAATTTACACAATGTAAAATCGGAACACTGCATGCCCTAACCGTTATCAGTATTTCACTAACCACAATAATTGTGAACATAACTCTGAAGTCTATAACTACGCGAGCGCGTAAACAAGCACAATTTTTGAAATAAGGTATAAGGAACACAAAAGAACATGTAGCCATTCAATATTTGCAGAACACCTCCGGCAAGAAAACCAACACTCTCCCACAACAGAAAGGACATGAAAATAGTCACATTCAGAAACAAGATACATCTCCTAAACCTATGAGAAAACTTCGAAATTGAAAAGCAATAATAGATAAGAAACACGTAATAAATGATCAGACAAACGTCAGCAAACACGCGCTATTTAAACTAATAAATCATATTGTTGAGAAAGAACAACCCTCCTAGACAGCACAAAGTAATATCAGAAACTAGGCAATAGCTGCACCTTGATCAACCACCACTGTACCATAGAAAAGCAATAACTTGCACACTGAGTAGCTAGCACATGATGGCTCTCTTCACACACACACACACACACACACACACACACACACACACCTCTCTCTCTCTCTCTCTCTCTCTCTCTCTCCCTAGTCGGAAAATAAACACTCACAGAACGATAGCAGACGCTTCCACCACTGCCAAACCAAACAAAATATGAAGGCATCCTGCAACAGCAAAACAAAACACTCGATATGGCAAGAGGACAGTGATACATCCCAACAGAGAAACATGAATATATCTACTGCACTGAAAGTGCTGTGTGCAAAATCTCTACACACACGCGTGGAAGATGAAGAATAATGCAGTGTACAATAATAAATGAAAAGTGAGTAACGAAAAGAATAAAAACTGTTTATAGTAGTAAATGAAACACGCGAACTGTTCATGATCATAACAAACAAAATTGCAAGAGAAAAAAACCATATCGTTACAGTGAGCACTGAAGTTACTTCAGAATAAAATGAAACGCGTCTGGTCTTAATAAGACTTTTTTACAGTTGCAAAAGATAATAATTAACCTATACAACTTGGATAGGTGCAACTGCGGAAAAAAGGCCGAAAAACAAACAAGATAACATGTACAAGGGGAATGCTGTTTATTTGAGTCGTTTCCGCCTACGTTCAGGAGGTCTTTCTATTATTTTCTTCTTCGTTACAATTAGTGGAGAATCTTTTACTTACTGTCTCGGTTTACTTTTTGCCTTCTCGACACACTACACTGAATCACCACAGGGGCAGCCTTTGCTCCTGACGATGCACCCAATTAAGAGCGATACACAGTTCTGTCAGGCAGGAAATCATCATATCTCTTCAGACATTCGGTATGAAAGTATTTTGTTTACTAGCGACGGTGCGAAATAGCATCTAAGGCTTCATGGAAGAAACACAATGTCAGCCTGAGGTTGGCAATCTACTGCCTTTTGGGTCTTTCGAACTAACAAAGATTCATGGTTCCCCTAAATGCCCAGGCGGTCAACGATACGATTACTCAAGCGCTACTGTCCATGCCCAGTCGTCGAAAGGCTCAAGAAGCGAAATATGTTTACAGATGGAGCAGTAGTTAATGTTGAACAAATACGTGAGCAGTAAGCGGCCGTGGTCTAGCAGTTGCAGCTATTCCCCCACTCGTCGGTACAGAAGTAGGAAACCATGGAAAATTCAAACCAGAATTGTCGGTACAGTCTGTATACTTGCCATCTGGATACGAATCTAGTGCCAGCTCGGTTGGTGGAAGGGTGAGAAATATCCACTGCCGTGTATCTGGTAGGGATTTGGTTGGCTGGCTGATTTGCGGTGAGGGGACCAAACAGCGAGGTCATCGGTCCCACTGGATTGGGGAAGGATGGGGAAGGAAGTCGGCCGTGCTCTTTCAAAGGAATCATCCCGGTATTTCCCTGAAGCGATTTAGGGAAATAATGAAAACCTAAATCAGGATGGCCGGAAGGGGGTTTGAGCCGATGTCCTCCCGAATGCGTGTCCAGTGTGCTAACCACTGCGTCACCTCGTTCCGTCGTAGCGATTTGAGAAGTATCATGATCGATTACTTAACTATAAACGAAAAGCACAAATATTGTTATGCTGTACAGTATCCATTTATTCTTTAACTGGGTTTCGGTTTACAAAGCATAAAAGATTACAATATTCATGTATTCGTGAACGACAATGAATAGGACGCTGCCTTTCGAGAGAGAGGTGAACACAGATATAATGTCAGGTCTGACATTGCAGTGGTAATGTAATTAAAATGTTAAACAGTAAATAAATATAATGGGTACAAACCACAAAAACATTAACATCAAACCTCGGAAAAAAACAGTGCCTGTATAACAATTTAAATTAAATTAACAATCAGAATAAAATAAAACTGATACAAGAGTACTGACGGTTAGCTTGAACGGGTGTTATATCTGGAAGGCGGTAGACATTTATCTTACTGTAAGGAATATGCATGGTACATACCATAAAGCAGCAGACAATAGCAGCAATAAAATAGATGAGTACAGAAAAAAATAGAGGAATCGAATGTAAGAGACATCACGGGAATCATTGGAAAACCATGAGGATCGAATGAATTTTAGGACAGGGGAGATATTTTATTGTGATTAGTAATCTAATTTCAATTGTTATTGTTTTTCTCAGAGGTTTCATGTTAGTGTTTCTCTGGTTTCTTCTCTTTACAGTTATTTACTGTGTAATGTTTTTAGTTACATTGTCACTGCGTTGTCAAAGATGGCATTTACTTTGTGTTATATCTCTTTGTGGAAGTGTTAACATCTTTTTCAATGATGCTCACGAGTACTGTACCATCTTTATAACGATGTCAGTTTAAGTCTGATGGTGGCTTTGTAAACTGAAAACAAGTTAAAATGAGTTAATATATTACAACATACACAAAATTGTCTTTTTCGTTTATAATTATGAAGGTGTTGTGACACGAAACGACGGAAGACTATATTAACAAGATTATGTAAATAACAGCACTCACAAGGTATTGGTAAATCAAAGAATTGAAATCATCTTTTCAGTAGCTCGTTGATAAACCCGACATCTAAATGGAAAATGATGAAGAGACGGCCGAAAAACTCGACCTTGTGGCACTGTTACGCTAGAATAATGGCAAGTACATTTTGTACTTATTTTGTATATGACATACCATTGGAGAACTTACAACTGTAATTAACTAGTGCATAAAGTATGACTTCCTTTGAATAAACTATGGATTAGTCAAATTTACGATGGTTTAGTAAGGATGTAACATTTTCCCACGTTTAGTGGTACAGGGTTACCCACTGTCTATAAACTGGCGAGAGATGACTACGGCACGTCCTCACGATAAACCCGAGCCCACGGGAAAGCCAGGCCGCGGCGCGCGCCTCACGGAGGTAGCAGGCCTGTGCCCACTCGCTCCGCTCGGCAGACAAACTGCGCTTCTAAACCTGTCCTCGTAACTGTATGTGTACGTACTAACGAGAATTGCTTCTTCTACTGGGCTCTGCCAATATAGAGTCTTACTGATTACTAGCACTACAACAATATACAAGGTTTGGCAGTATGCTGTAAGTTAAGATATGTGCTCGACATAAATGGTGTAACGGCTGGTTTATAGCATTTAGTATCTCCTTCTTAACAGTCCTTATTTCATACGAGATATAGTGCCTGATGAAACCGACAATCATTTCGGCGCGATTTTAATTTTACAGTGCAGCCGTAACAATCAGTAGTACGCCTATGGACTTCCGATCGTTCCGGGACTAATAAACAGTAAGACTCCTTAATAGCGGATTCCAGTAGAAGATGCAATTCTCGTTAGTACGTAAACTCCCGGTCACGAGTTGACAGGTATAGAAACGCAGTTTGTCTGCTGAGCGAGCGAGCGAGCTCAGGTCTGCCCTCGAGACGCGCGCCGCGGTCTGTCATCCTCGTGGGCCCCGAATCAACTCTACTGTGCAGTTGAAACAAGATGGCAGTCAACAGAAAGCTTGTTTCGATTTGAATATAGAAGTGTTACCGGTCACTTGCAATGTTTTCTGCACCCCTTGTTGAGGCATTTTTGGTGTCGGTCTACGAACTATATTGCAATAAGAGAGACACAGACAACTTGTTGTTAACTGCGACAGTATACGTGGCTCTGTCACCGAGATCGCTAACCCGCGCCTGTGTGGTGCCGCTCGACTCGGGAGGTAAACCGGTTCCAATCCTCCTGGTGATGGATGAAGTTTTCACTGCCAGTATTTGGCCGGCAAGTGGAAGAGAGGGGGTGTAAAGTTTCCGATCACCATTCTTTAAGCCAGTGTCCTGGATTTAATTCCAATCCTGTCCACAGACGCATGTGGCTCTCCTGACGGTGATTTTCGTCGGACGGGGCGCTAAACTCGGCACTCCCGTTGTCCTTTCCGAGAGACGTAGAGTCATGTGCCGGCCGGTTTTCAACCTCTCCCTTTCCTTCATCCGTGAGAACACAAACCCAAAACTAGTCCGCACAGCACTCTCCACAACCATCCACAGGACGCAGACACACACTCGACTCCCAGTACCTACTGCAACCTACATCCTTCTGACTCTGCTTGGTGTATTCATCTCTTGGTCTCCCTCTACGATTTTTATCCTCTACGCTGCCCTCCAATACCAAATTGGTGATCCCTTGATGCCTCAGAACATGTCCTACCAACCGATTCCTTCTTCTAGTCAAGTTGCGCACAAACTCCTCTTCTCCCCAATTCTATTCAATACCTCCTCATTAGTTATGTCATCTACCCATCTAATCTTCAGCATTCTTCTGTAGCACCACATTTCGAAAGCTTCTATTCTCTTCTTGTCCAAACTATTTATCGTCCATGTTTCATGGCTACACTCCATACAAATACTTTCAGAAACGACTTCCTGACATTTAAATCTATACTCGATGTTAACAAATTTCTCTTCTATCTCGACCATCATCAGTTGTTTTGCTCCCCAAATAGCAAAACTCCTTTACTACTTTAAGTGTCTCATTTCCTAATCTAATTCCCTCAGCATCAACTGATTTAATTGAACTACATTCCATTATCTTCGTTTTACTTTTGTTGATGTTCATCCTATACACTTCTTCCAAGACACTATCCATTCCGATCAACTGCTCTTCCAAGTCCTTTGCTGTCTCTGACAGAATTACAATGTCATCGGCGACCCTCAAAGTTTTTATTTCTTCTCCATGGATTTTAACACGTACTCTAAATTATTCTATCGTTTCCTTCACTGCTTGCTCAATATACAGATTGAACAACATCGGGGAGAGGCTACAACCCTGTCTCACTCCCTTCCCAACTACTGCTTCCCTTTCATGCCCCTCAACTCTTAAAACTGCCATTTGGTTTCTGAACAAATTGTAAATAGCCTTTCGCTCCCTGTATTGTACCCCTGTCACCTTCAGAATTTGAAAGAGAGTATTCCAGTCAACATTGTCAAAAGCTTTTTCTAAGTCTACAAATGCTAGAAACGTAGGTTTGCCTTTCCTTAATATAGCTTGTAAGATAAGCCGTAGGGTCAGTATTGCCTCACGTGTTCCAATATTTCTACGGAATCCAGACTGATCTTCCCCAAGGTCGGCTTCTACCAGTTTTTCCATTCGTCTGTAAAGAATTCGCGTTAGTATTTTGCAGCCGTCACTTATTAAACTGATAGTTCGGTAATGTTCACATCTGTCAACACCTGCTTTCTTTGGGATTGGAATTATTATATTCTTCCTGAAGTCTGAGGGTCAGGACTGGCTCTCCCAAGACCGTCAGTAGTTCTAATGGAATTCCCGGGGCCTTGTTTCGACTCAGGTCTTTCAGTGTTCTGTCGAACTCTTCACGCAGTATCATATCTCCCATTTCATCTTCATCTACATCCTCTTCCATTTCCATAATATTGTCCTCAAGTACATCGCCCTTGTATAGACCCTCTATATACTCCTTCCACCTTTCTGCTTTCCCTTCTTTGCTTAGAACTGGGTTTCCATCTGAGCTCTTGATATTCATACAAGTGGTTCTCTTTTCTCCAAAGGTCTCTTTAATTTTCCTGTAGGCAGTATCTATCTTACCCCTAGTGAGATAAGCCTCTACATCCTTACATTTATCCTCTAGCCATCCCTGCTTAGCCATTTTGCACTTCCTGTCGATCTTATTTTTGAGACATTTGTATTCCTTTTTGCCTGCTTCATTTATTGAAATGATGCTACACAAAAAATGTAAGTCTTGAAATCCAATTTTGTTTAGGATCTCGTTTTCCCACTTTTGCCCATGGATGGATAGTTTCATTTCTTCCAAGACGTCCATTTTCCAAATCTTCTCCGTGTTATGTAACACCCGGATATCAATATTTATGTTGAAATAAGGTTTATTTTGTCCACCATATTGTGTCTACTGCTCAATGGAGTTGATTGTGACGACACATTTTAAGTGTCCTTTGCAAGTTTAACGATGGTTAATAAGATCCGAGAAGCCACAGCAATGAAGGTAACACAACACTCGGCAAGAAGACAGTAATTTCGTGTGAACAAAGTGAGATTTTTTTTTTTTTTTTTTTTTTTTTTTTTTTTTTTTACGTCAGCACCAGACCATCAAACGAGGCTATCCTTCTCTTTCTCCACATTAAGACCACAGCACATATCATCAAGACTGTAAAGAACAAATTTAATATCTTAAAGTTTAATTGTTTCCTTCGACAAGTTGATGACACGTTCGTCATTTGGCTCCACGGACGGGGAAACTTGGCGAGTTCTTGGAATTTGGACAATAGATCGTCTTTCCTCGATGTCCTCGTCCGCCTCAAATGAAGTGGATGGCTCGGTCACAGTGTCTAAAATTTGACGAAACATCTGTTGTGGCTCGCGCTAATGGCTTCTGGGATTGAGGAATTAAAAAAGACACTGAAAAAAATCGCCGATAACATCCTAAATAGAGACGGTGGCCTGCAGCTCAGCACGGCGATACAGTAAATCCCGCGTCTGAAGTGGGCACACCGGACAACGAGTAGGCGTATCCCCGATGCCGCGAGCACCAGTGACGTCACCGGGCAGCTACAGTATGCAAGGGACGTATCAGCGGCCCACTGGCCATCATACCATTTGACACTGCATAAAAAGTCCTTGATGTATGCTCCTGTAATTCTAATCATTTGATGTGGTTGGAAACGAGAGAACTTTTTAATCAATTTTAATTTTCATTTGTACTTTTCTTAAATATTTTTATATTGGCAATGTAATCTGAAGATGAGGTTTGTAGCTCAAAACATGTTGCTTCATTAAATTATTTAGGTAAGTCTAAAAAAATTTGTGTACTGGTAGTGGTCGCTGGAAAGCTTTTTCATATTTTTAAAACAGTCACAGTCGATTAACAGTCAAGTTCCTCTCCAGGGGACACCACCTTGACGAAGGACCGTCCGTGCTGGTGGAGAGGCTTGCGTATCCGCGTGAAGCTGAGGGCTATCCCGAAGGTAGAGGACCTACTGCCGAAAAGGCCTCAGCTGATGGATCAGACTGAGTGTCCCACAACGTCCCATCTTCCCTATCCACTCCTAGTCCAACCCAGTTACCTGACCCAACCCAAGGTGTGATGCGACTTGTGCCGAGGGGTGCGTGGCACATGGGAAGATGTGTCGCAAACGGAGCCTCAGGGATACCGGGCGACCTTCCTCAGTAAGTAGCCTTACACCGTGCGGGGTATTCGTGCTGTGGACCGTGTAGATCCCCAAATCTCGTGGGAGCAATATGGACACGATTAAAACAAACATAGAAAAACAAACTGAGGGGAAAATTGAGACCTCAGACACCCAAACATCGCGGTCAGGACCGATGGAAGGCATGCCCACTACTGAATCAGGATCTAGACCTGAGCCAGAAGTGGGAACTGTAACTGAGAAGTTAGACCAGACTAAGATCAGAGCCTTTTTTGGGGCCCAGAGGAGGAAATTACTCAGGGAACAGAGGAAAAAGGACGGAAAAGAATAGCTTCCTAAAGAAAAGTTGAGGGAATTAAAGGGACTTGAACCGAAGACCCCCAGGGAAAAACTGTCTCAGACCCCCACAACGTCGAAGACAGGTAGCAAGAGGATAAGGAAGGAATCTAAGACTCCCTCCTCCCTGGATAATGAAGTCCAAAAGAACAAGGCAAGAAATAGACCTATAGTACTGCAGTCTCGGTTTTTAGGATGGCAGTTATCCAGGAAGGCTATCCACTGGTGGCCATCACCTCACAGCAGGAGGAATTGGTACAGATGGGTCTCTTTGAAAAGATTAGGGGAGGGGGGCAGACGCTGGCCCAGGACCCAACTTCAGGAGGGTCTATCTAGATGCACAAAGACAGCACATGAGACGCTGGAACTGCTCCTCAAAACTCACGTTCCTCAATATGATCTGCCAGACAACACAGACCAGAATGTGATCCTGGAGAGACACTGGTTCTCAGGCACTCCAAGAGAGGACTGAGAATCGTCCAAGGAGTGTGTGGACTTTAATAAAATCCAATGGTCGGTGGGAACATTCCAACCATTCAAGTCACCTGGCCCAGATGGAATTTTTCCAGCTCTCCTGTAACAGGCTCATAAGATTCCTATACAGGTTATGCAGGGTTAGCCTAGCAGTAGGAATCATTCCCAGTGCTTGGAGGGCAGTGAAGGTTGTCTTCATTCTAAAGCCAGGGAGAGCTGATCATACCAAGGATGTGAGAGCAACCAGTCTGTCCTCCTTCATTCTCAAAACATTGGAAGAACAGGTTAATGTATATGTTGGGGGGGGGGGGGTGGATGCTAATTAGGGCCCCTCTACATTCAAACCAAAACGAATATCAGCCAAGTAAATCATGTGAGACAGTACTCCACCAGATCGTTGAGACGGTGGAGAAAGCACTTCACTTCCAAGAAATAGCCCTCTGCATCTTCCTGGATATCAGTAACATGACCTTCGATTCCATGGTAAGGGCAACAGAGGTGCATGACCTAGGGACCACTGGACCACTATATGTAAGTGGACCAGGGCCATACCTAGTGGAAGGAAGGTAGAGGCTACCATGATGAATGGAAAGATGGTAATTAATTCCATAAGAGGCTGCCCACAAGGAGGAATCTGAACAAACTCAATGCGGAACTAAATTCCAGACAATGCTTCTGCCAAGGATACGCAGATGACCTTGTCATAGTAATACTTGGCAAATTTACTGACACAGTTAGAAATATGGCACAAGGAGGATCGGACATTGTGCAAAATTGGTGCATCAAACAGGATCTGAGGGTTAATCCTAGGAAGACTATTGTGGTGCCATTTACGAAGAGGCATATGCAACACAAGTTGGAATCTAAAGCTCTTCGATGAAACTCTACCTGTGAAGGGGATAGTGAAATATCTATAGGTAACCTTAGATGAGAAACTAATGTGGACCCCTCTCATTAAGAGCATCTGCTCCAAGGCAGAAAGTAGTCTAGCGAGTACCAGAATGGCTTGTGGCAATAACTGGGGTATGAGCCCCAGGGGCATGCACTGGATAAACACCAGAGTGGTTAAACCTAGTACTTCCTCTGGGGCCGTAGTGTGGTGGAAGAAGATAGAATAGTGGATTGGAGCTTGCTAAGATGCAGAGACTGGCCTGCTTAGCTGTAAAAGCCGGAATTAGCAGCACTCTAACCGCTGGATTGGAAGCCATGCTGGGCATGCCTCTTGGGTCAAGATGGAGACAGCAGCTGGGGCATACAGACTTAAAACTGGCAAAAACAGGGTCTCATTCGGATATCCAGAATCACGCACTAAGATAGTGAGTGAGGTAAATATAGGAATGGCTGGGGAAATGCCTGCCAACTATATAATAACTCCCAACTATATAATAACTCCCAACTGTTTCAACAAGCCTTACAATATAATAATTGGAAGCAGGCAGCAGTGGGGAAAAACAGCTCGACACCGTATAGGGGACACCGTTCGGTTTACCGATGGGTGGAAATCAGACCGAGGAGTTGGGGCAGCGGTGTACGAGGTTCAGCCAAGACTGGAGGGCATCATCCCTCTAGGAAAACTGGCCTCTGTATTCCGAGCTGAAATTACTGCAATCAGGGCACGTGTGGAGGAGAATATGCGTAGATGCTCTAATGACCATAACATCTACATCTATTCAGACAACCAGGCAGCCCTGAAAGCATTGGCAGCTCCTGCAACGAGATGAGATTGTTGCAGAATGCCACAGGGCTCTGGCGGAGCTAAGGTGAAGCAATAGGGTAAACCTATTGTGGTTCCCTGGCCACTAAGGGGTCTGTGGCAATGAACAACCCACAGATTGGCCAGGATGGGGGCAATGACTGCGTTTATTGGACTGGAACCTGTCCTGACAATCACCAAGGCTATGATCAAACTACTGAACTGGCTTAGGAAACAGCACATAGAATGTCGGATGGGTCTGGTTGTTTGGGGGATGAGACCAAACAGCAAGGTCATCATCGGATTAGGGACGGATGGAGAAGGAAGTCGGCAGTGCCCTTTCAAAGGAACCATCCCGGCATTTGCCTGGAGCGATTTAGGGAAATCACGGAAAACCTAAATCAGGATGGCTGGACGCGGGATTGAACCGTCGTCCTCCCGAACACGAGTCCAGTGTGTAGAATGTCGGACCGAGGTCCATAAACAAAAACATGGTAAGGTAATGATGCCCAAGCCGCGTTTTAAAAGAAGCTCTGTGATCCTGAGATTGAACAGGAAAGAGATCAAACTCTCGAGTGGACTGATGACAGGCCACGGGAATTTCAAGAAACACCTACACACAATTAATATAATGGAAGAAGACCCTAAATGTAGAATCTGTGATGAAGCTGAAGAAACTGCATCGCACCTAATGTTCGAATGCACGGCATTGGAGAGCAAAAGATACAGGACCGAGATACGGGACCTTCGGGACAACTAGACCGGACGAAATTGTGTCTAACAAAAAAGTGGTGCATCATTCGAGGGCATTGGTTGGCTTTCTTAGATATACAGGGAGCGATACCACACAATAAACTCAGTTTCGGTGCGAGCAGTGGTGGGTTAGCTGTTTTAGCTTCCCCGTTAAAATCAAATGAAATTAATCAAATCAACAGTCAAGTTTCTGTACAATAAAATGACCTGGAGAGGGCATCTGAAGGAAGGCACCCCATTTCGCTCGGAAGAGCCAGGGCCGTTGCAACCCGGTACGACGCGGGGAAGCGGACGCAAGGGCGCACAGTGGTCTCGGTGCCCCAGGGCGGACTGCCGGTACGTGAGGCGGGCCCGGGAGCGCTCGGCTGAGTGAGGCGCCGCCTCCACAGGTCCCGGAAGACGGGGCTGGAGCAGCGGCGCGGCCAGGCCGGCCTGCGCTTTGTCCCAGCCAGGCGCGCTTCCTGCCCGCCGCTGCCGCAGGCCGCTATAAATAACGACAGACGCCCAGCTCCACCGCATTACCTTATTACCACAACAAAGACGGCGGACACGTGCGGGCCCAAACAGGTGACTGACTACCTGCAGCTCGCTACGGCTGTCCACAAGTGCTGTCCCTATACTTTATTCCAAAAGTATCCTTATTGGGCACGGTATTCTCGACGGCGAGTGTTCGTCAGGGACAAGGGTATCGTCAGGAGTGTCCCGAGGAAGAGTGATAGGACCGATACGACACTGAAGAGCCGAAGAAACTGATACACATGCCTACTATCGTGTAGAGTCCCCGCGATCACGTAGGAGTGCCGCAACACGACGTGGCATGACTCGACTAATCTCTGAAGTAGTGCTGGAGGAAATTGACACCACTAATCCTGCACGGCTGTCCATAAACCCGTAAGAGTACGTGCGGGTGAATAGCTCTTCCGAACAGCACGTTGAAAGGCAGCCCAGATGTGCTCAATAATGTTCATATCCGTGGAGACTGGTGGCCAGCGGAACTGCTCGAGCTCAGAAGAGTGTTCCTCAAACCAATTCTGGACATTAGGGGTGTCGCATTGTCCTGCTGGAATTGCCCAAGTCTGTCGGAATGCACAATGGACACGAATGGATGCAGGAGATTAGACAGGATGCTTATGTACGTGTCACCTTTCAGAGTCATACCTAGACGTATCAGGGGTCCCATATTACTCCAACTGCACACGCCCCACACCGTTACAGAGCCTCCACCAGCCTGAACAGTTCCCTGCTAAGATGCAGGGTCAGTGGATTCGTGATGTTGTCTCCATACCCGTACATGTCCAGTCGCTCAATGCATTTTGAAACGAGACTCGTCCGACTAGACAACTGTTTCCGATCATCAACCCACTAATGTCGGTGTCGACGGGCCCACGCGAAGTGTGAAGCTTTGTGTCGTGCAGTCATTTAGGGTACACGAGTGGGCCTTCCACTCCGAAAGCCCATATCGATGATGTTTCGTCGAATGGTTCGCACGCTGAAACTTGTTGATGGCCCAGCATTGAAATCTGCCGCAATTTGCGGAATGGTTGCTCTTCTGTCACGTTGAACGATTCTCTTCAGACGTCGTTGGTCCCGTTTTTGCAGGATCTTTTTCCGGCCGCAGCGATGTCGGAGATTTGATGTTTTACCGGATTCCTGATATTCATAGTACTCTGGTGAAATGGTCGTACGGGAAACTCTCCACCTCATCGGTACCTCGGAGATGCTGTGTCCCATCACTCGTGCGCCGACTACAACACGACGTTCGAACTCACGCAAATGTTGATAACCTGCCACTGTAGCGGTCGTAACCCATCAAATAACTGCGCCAGACACTTGTTGTCTTATATAGGCGCTGCCGAGCGCAGCGCAGTATTCTGCGCGTTTACATATCTTTGTATTTGAATACGCATGCCTATACTAGTTTCTTTGGCGCTTGAGTGTATTTTCTTTATACATAAATGATCTGCGATTGTTTTCTCATGATGCTGTGGTGTTCGGTAAATTGTCGAAGTTGACTGACTATAGGGGGATACAAGCCGATTTAGATAAAATTTCTAGTTGGTGTGATGAATAACAGCTACCTCTAATCGTATGAAAATATAACTTAATGCGTATGAGCAGAAAAAAAATCCCGTAATGTTTGAATACAGCGTTAGTAGTGTCCTACTTGACACACTCACGTTATTTAAATACCTGGGCATAACGCTTCCAAGTGCTATGAATGGACTCATGCGAACAAAGTCAGATTGCGTTGTAAAAGGAATTAATCCAGGGGAGAATTTGTATAGCTTCCATCGTAACGTATGCTTTGACTATCAAACACCATTCCTTAACTGACTTGCGTTTGTCATTTTTGTGCAACATTTATCAGCTAGTTCTCCGGAAAGTTGTAATTACTGAAGATTTAATAAAGCTTGTCATTAGTTTGTAAACGTAAATACGCCACTGTTCTCATTCATACTCCCTCAACTATTAACTGTTTTTATTTTGTTGCGGTGGTCCGTGGATGCAACATCAGTTCAAAGTTCTGACTTCTGAAAGCGATTACACACATAGCGCAACAAAAATTCCACGAGTAAATTCACTATTTCATATAGAAGTCTCGTATGAGTAGCACACGATTTGAAGGATACTGACAAGATAATGTTTTTCTTTATGTAAAAATAATAACATTTAGCTTCACTCAGATTTATTATTAAAACAAGAGACAGCTTCCAAATCTTTATTACGTTTTTTGCATTGTTTCCGTGGCACACTGAAAAATAATGCAAGCTCCTGGTATATTTTTCCGTAGCGTTGTTGTAGCCTACAAGAGAGACGAAATATCTGAACGTAAAAAGTATTTACGTGTATAGAGGAAAACAACCTACTCTATGCATAAATAAGAACGTAAAAAGATAAAAGCTTTTCATGAAAATTATTTCAGCAGTGAAAAAGTGAAAATTATTGGACGAGAAAAATAAGTCTCATCGTTATTTGGAACTTAGCAAGAAAACAAGACACACAGGATAAAGCAAAAAGGCGCTATTTACTACATTTTGCCTACTGCCGGATGTGTTCGCAAGTATTTATTTTCTCGAGCAAGTAAATGTAGATGGTCTGAAATGTTTGGATGCTGCTGTTCCTGTTCTTGCAGTTATCAGGAGAGGAGCAATTTATCACAGGACATTTGACAAGAACTTCACTATGAATTCTGCTTCTCTGTTGTCATTGCTAATTTCTAACTTTTGTTACTATATTTCGTTTTTTTCCGTATAAAGAATAGTCCTGCATAACCTCACTTTCACTATTCAGACGCCAAACTGCATAGCAAAACAGCTCTCAGAGCACCGAACATTTTGGCACTGACGTGTAAACGAAAATGACAACAGGCAAGACTCAGCATGGAATAAAACGCCCTGGGCGCTGCAGTAGCCTCATTTGTCTCGAGTAGTCAAATGGGACAAGAAAGTCGATCGTGTAAAAGGTCCTTAAAAGAAATGGAAATGTCATGTGGCTAGGGCCTCCCGTCGGGTAGACCGTTCGCCTGGTGCAGGTCTTTCGATTTGACGCCACTTCGGCGACCTGCGCGTCGATGGGGATGAAATGATGATGATTAGGACAACACAACACCCAGTCCCTGAGCGGAGAAAATCTCCGACCCAGCCGGGAATCGAACCCCTTAGGATTGACAGTCTGTCACGCTGACCACTCAGCTACCGGGGCGGACTGTCCTTAAAGGAGCCTGCGTGTAGAAGACTAAAGCGATCTATTCTTGAGTACTGCTCGAGTGGTTGGGATCCCCACCGGGTCGGACTAAAGGAAGACATCGAAGTACTTCAAAGCAGGGCCGTTAGGTTTGAACAACAATCTAGTATCGCGGAGACACTTCGTGAACTCAGGTGGGAATTCCTGGAGGGAAGGCGTTCTCGAGGAAGACTACTGAGAAAATTTAGAGACCCAGTATTAGAAGCTGACTGCAGAACGGTTCCACTGCCGCTACATACACGTCGCACAGGGACCACGAAGATAAGGTATGAGGAATTAGGGCTCATACGGAGGCATACAGACAGTCGTTTTTCCCTCGCTGTTTGCGAGTGGAACAGGAAAGGAGACATCTAGTGGTGGTACAGTGTACCGTCTGCCAAGCGCCTTCGGTCGCTTGCGGAGTATGTATGTAGTTGTAAATAATTCTGCCATATAATGCTTGCATGCCACTAGCGTGCCCTGGCTGTGGGACATCTTTTGATGTATAGAGATGAGAACTCTTAATGATTCGTGCCGAAATTGGAAAAGACATGATTCTGAATGGCGGAAGGCGGTTAATTTAGTTTCCTTGCAGTGTGCTGTGCTTTAATATGTTGACAGAACTTTAAATGTTTCGTGGCCAGTTGACAAAGACGTGATGTGTATTACCCTTAGAGTATTACAATTCTGTCGTTTCTTCTACAACTTGATCAGGGAGCAACATATAAACTGTTTCACATTAACATAGTACAATAAGACATTTAATTATTCCTGACCAGTTTAAGTAATTTTAATGTTAATATCATTCAACATTCCTGGTAAATGTCATAGATTTTTGCTCTGAAACACAAAAGGTCTGTTTGATTAATAACACGACAAGATGTCCCGTACCACTGACTTACTTATTTCTTATTGCGATACTGTTAATGCACGTTATTATTTATTGATATTTGACCATAATAGCAGCCCGGATATATATTTATTATGTACTAGCTGTTACTCGCTGCTTCGCTCGCATGTCAGTAGTTTTGTTATCGTGAGTGATGGTTAGTAGATAAGCTAGTAATTTTACGAGATGTTTGTGTATTCAAAAATGGCTCTGACCACTATGGGACCCAACTTCTGAGGTCATCAGTCCCCTAGAACTTAGAACTACTTAAACCTAACTAACCTAAGGACATCACACACATCCATGCCCGAGGCAGGATTCGAACCTGCGACTGTAGCAGTCGCGCGGTTCCGGACTGGAGCGCCTAGAACCGCTCGGCCACCGCGGCAGGCTGTGTATATATACTGACGTAGAGACTTATACATAAAAAACGTATGTAGCTGGTATGTAGGTACATAACGAATGTGTTTCTATTATTTTGCTGTATGTGAAATATGAAAGCAAGCATTATATTAAGGGTCGCCGCCAATCGAGCCGACGTCGTCTGCATGCTATCCACGTGTATTATATTTAAAAATGTTAATAATACTCAAAAGATATAAGTTTATGAAGTAGTCTTATAGTCTTCCTCAGGGTTCAGGCTATCTCCATACCAAATACCATTGGAATCGGTTCAGCGGTGGAGTCGTGAAAACGTAACAGAACGATTTAGTTTCACAATTAGTAAGTCTGGTATTAGTATGGAAGTATGGGTAATTGAGAACTGAAAAAGCATTATATTTATTACGCTGAATAATATTACACAGAACATATTAACTAATAAAAGCATTTTCACAAATATGACAAAGCTCAAAAGTGGAGAGAGTAAAATAGCTTTTTCAGAGAGTAAGTATTTTTCCTTAATTTGCATAACATTCTTCAACTCAATAAATATCTTGTACTGCATACTTTGTAAGGTAATCCACCTTCTTCATCAGAGTTTAAGCTATCTCACACCAAATTTATGGATATCGGTTCAGCGGTTTAGTCGTGAAA
Organism: Schistocerca piceifrons; assembly: GCF_021461385.2. Classification (NCBI taxonomy): domain Eukaryota; kingdom Metazoa; phylum Arthropoda; class Insecta; order Orthoptera; family Acrididae; genus Schistocerca; species Schistocerca piceifrons. The sequence continues at coordinate 6,949,510 of NC_060144.1, read as the reverse complement.
ACGAAACGGACAGAGTTACTTTTGCGTGGGAGGAAAACAATGTTGTTCCTTTGCAATAAACCGGAATGCGTCAGCTCGTTCTATCGAACCGTGTAGTTCAGCTAGAACAATAAATATCACGTGCCTCATTCTAGATGTGTAGTAGTGTCTAACTATCGCTACGTCAGGTCTGCGAAAGTGAACAATGTTAAAATAATTCTACTGAATTCTTCGCTCTTCCCATAAACCAAAGAGCGATGGTAAACACTCGAACTATACCTAATCAATTATCCGCTAGTTTTCATACCAGTATTTTTACTTGCACTGCCTTTATCAGCTCTCTTCGTGAGATTCAGATTTTCATGTCTGATTTTCCCTTTTAGCCGGCCGAAGTGGCCGTGCGGTTCTAGGCGCTACAGTCTGGAACCGCGAGACAGCTACGGTCGCAGGTTCGAATCCTGCCTCGGGCATGGATGTGTGTGTTGTCCTTAGGTTAGTTAGGATTAAGTAGTTCTACGTTCTAGGGGACTGATGACCTCAGAAGTTGAGTCCCATAGTGCTCAGAGCCATTTTGATTTTCCCTTTTAGAAATTATTTCTTGCATTACCAGTATTTATTGAAGAACTTACGAAATACTTCACCTCGGTAAAATCTGAGTTTATACTTGTAATCTATGAATCAAAGCAAATCTTTTACACATACCACATTCTATTTTGATTTTATTTTGATATCTTTGTACTTGTTCTCCTTTTTCTACGTTTTCGTCCCTTTCGTCCACGTATCAGCCTAGTTCAATCAGTGTATTATAAACGAGATTTGCATACAGACAAAACCGATAATCTATTGTGGGGGGGAGGGGGGGGGCGGCTCATCGGTTTTTGTTAAAAAAGAAGTGAGCGGCAACAACAAGATAGCATATGTTGATGAGTGTGGCCACATGAGTTTTCCTAAATCTCATATTTGTGTATGGAAAGTTTAATACCAGATGAGGGTTAAGAGAGAAAATTTGAAAAGCAGTGTATATAATTCCAACCAACAAAGAAAACAGCACACCTGTACAGTAGAACAGAACACGTTTCACTGTTACTCTCCGGGAAAGCGCTTAAAAATAATAATAAGTCTTGCAGAAAGTTCTTCCGACTATTTTGCAGATGACATGCTGTCAAACTACACAAATGCAGAAAAATAGTCGTCAACACGTACTATCCCACCTTCATAATTAATGGCGTTTCCGGTGAGTAATCAAGATAAAAAAGAAACAATAGGGATGTTATAGTTTTAGGTCTAAAATATAACACCAGCCACGTAATTGTTCAAAGAGGCGATTGCTCGCCTCAGTCAATACATTACAACATATGCGAGTGCGGAACTGAACTCTAGATTTGGTCCCACTCCTTGCACAAGTTATCATAAGGGCGTCATTGCTGCTTCCTCAGTACTCTCTTTACTCCATTCTTCTAACCGTTCATTTCACGGACTAGTTGACGAGTGGCTTTGATCGTAAAGTGTTGGACACACTGTGTAAGTACTATTCACAGTAGCGACTGCAGTTGCAGCCCCGGTTTACGGCTTCTCTCCACGTCCTGAGGGCAGACCGCCTCTCCTGCTCCAAACGGTCAGCTCCCCTTTCGCCCTCTTGAACAGCTGGTGCTTCGAAAACAAAGAATTAAAGCGCGCTCTTTCCGCTTGACTGTGCACCCCAGCTGTTCCAGCGAGATCCCGACGTACCGGCCTTACCGAAGAGACTCGAAGACCTCAGTAGGCAGCAATTTCAGTACTGTCATCTCGTTTATTTACAAATTCACTACAGCTTTCTGAAACTTAACATCTATCAAGGAATCTGGCATCCGTGAGGTATCTTATCCTGTCACACAATGAATAGAATTGTGACACAGTGTGCGTTTTATTAAATGGGGATAAACTTTCTACCAAATTATTTTTGCAGCATGACTCTTGCCCGCTGCAGATGAGCACAGTTACAGCTTAGTCAGTAGCCCAGTCAGTAGAGGCAACGATGTCTGTAATAACTTAAAAATAATGCTGATGACGTCCACAAATATTTTACTAGTTGTGTTTTCGCAGAGTAATAAATAAGATTTGTTAGCATCACGGTTTTTAATGCGTTCCCATAGTTCTCAGCCTGCCATCTAATACTGACCCATTTATTTCAATGATGCCTTCAATCGACGCTATCTTTTGAAGGAACATATCGTCGAAAGCAGCTAAGTAAATGAGTTTTAATATGCGTAGAGTTGATTCAACGAGATGCTAATCAGTGCGTGAGAATCCAAAGTAAAGTACACTGGGCTGCAATGACAGTTATCAGACACTTACAGCTACATGAGTCCAGTCTAAGAGACATCATATGGCTTGTGATGGTATAAATCAGACCTGCAAAGCACATCTGCACTACAAACTGATCTTTACGTTGAATAAAATTGTGCCATTAATTTCTTTTCACCTCGATTCGGATCATTACATCAGTTATCCGATTTACCTATGTAACCTATAGCATTCTTCTGTATATAACCACTTTTTAAAAACTGATACTCTTGTCTGAACTGTTTATTGTTCTCGTTTCACTACCGCATAAGGCTACATTCGAGACGAGCACCAACACTTAATTGTATATCCGATGTTTACAAATTTGTGCATCATAAATTACCTGCGCTTTGGCCATTATCAGTAATTTTCCAGCCCAAATAGCAGAACTCAGCTACTCAACTTTGTACACCGTCGATTTATAAGCAACAGTGGACTGTGGCGCAGTATCGAGTAATTATTAGTGTCTAATTTCCTAGTGAAAGTCCCTCAGCACCACTTCATTTAATTCGACTTGAATTCATTACTCTTCTTTTATTTTCGTTGATTTTCGACTTACACACCCTTTTCCACAGCCCAACCGATTCGTTTAACTGATCTGCCAAGTCCTGGTCTGCCTCTGACAAAATTAAATCGTCGGAAAACCTTTAAGGTGTTACTTCTTCTGCCTGAACGTTAATTGCCTTTCCAAATTATCTTTGGTTTCCTTTACTACTTGCTGAATGTAGAAACTGAATAATGTAGCGATAAGCTTCAGATCTGTGTCTCTTCATTGTCAAAGACTGCTTCAGTTTTTTGTCTTTCGGCTCTTTATAACTGCGGTATTGTTTTTGTACAAGCTGAAGACAACTTTTCGATCCCTGTATTTTATCCCAGCTACCTTCAGAATTTCGTCGAGTGAATTACAGACACGATGCGAAAACTTTGGGTTCCATCGATATAAAAGCAACAGTACGACGTGGTGCAGTATCGAGTTGCCAAGCTCGACTTTGGTGTTAGAGGAAGATCAAGCGTGAAACCTGCGTTGCATAATACCTGCACTGAGCATGCTGCCGGGTTTAACGTCTTGTTCTCAAACAATGGTCGTCAAACTGCGGCGCGAATCATGTAGTCGTGAGGTTCGTGTTTTCAGCCGTATTTTATAATAATAAGCATCCAGCACCTAAAATCTGATCCCAAAAACATAAACTATCGTTAAGGGCCTCTTAATAGTGTATCTTTCCTGCTGAGTGACATACAAAAACAGTTAGAGACAAATTAAACCAAAACACAGTGACTAGTGGAAGTACAGAGATAGGTGTTAAGCCGACCTGTATTCGTAAAACGCCAAAAATCCGATATCCTGGGTACACTAACGAACTACGTAGAACTCCAGGACGGCACACACGCACTAATAAGATCACAAATCGGCAATGAAGCAGCTTCACAAATAAATAGGAGCCAAATACGTATGGAGCAATAAAAACAGCTATTCATTTAGTTCCATTGGACAAACCTCCCCCGTAAAAAGTAATACTTTAACATGTGCTTAATTTTAATTGATGGTACTAAATTGGGCGGTGAGTTAAGTGAAGTTGGTCACTCATCTCAGAGGTAGAGGTTAAACCTCCCTTCAATCATACCATTTCTTCTCTACAATGTCAAGAAATTTAAAACAACAAAAATAATAAACCTCATCCTGTCATGAATAATATCAAGGAGTAGGACTATATCACATTCTTCAGTGTAAGGACCGTGTCAGAACTGTCCATTACATTGGAAACACTATAGTCAACTTGACGCTATTCTTTGCATTGTGAAAGCTCTCAGATATCGATAGTAACAATCTGAGGCCGAAACACGGGAGTGCGATTCTAAGCACTGTCGTGAGACGAGGTCTGTCTGCGAGAGTGGGTCGGTCGAGATCTCGGAGACAGAAGACGTGTCACGCTGCCCTCACGTCACTGGTGGCAGATGTTAATCTAACTTTGAAATTGAAATAATTTTTTAATGTGGCAGTCAGGCATTATTGATACCTATGTCATTGTAATTATCATTGTCTATTATTGGCTATGGGTTATGATGATTCTGAAGTTTTGAATAGACTTAATTTATGAAATCTCTTCTCAGAAGTTATTTAGTAGGTAAGAGGACCCAACAAACTTTTTCTTATTATGACTGAAATGGCTCTGAGAACTATGGGACTTAACATCTGCGGTCATCAGTCCCCTATACTTAGAACTACTTAAACCTAACTAACCTAAGAACATGACACACATCCATGCGCGAGGCAGGATTCGAACCTGCGACCGCAGCGGTCACGCGGTTCCAGACTGAAGCGCCTAGAACCGCACGGCCAAACAATAAGCTTTAGCTGCTGCTGCTGCGAATTGTTGTAAATCTCATGGAAAAAAGCAGTAATCTAAAGAGGTGAGTGCAAAACGTAGGGCCAAAACAGAGACACTGACACACCACGACATGTCGCGTACTCTAATCCAGTGAATTCCACTGCACAAGTCAGATTCTGTATCACTTGTAAATTCTTGTTCAAAAACGCAGTCAGATAGCTTAGGCATTCATTGTTACAAATTCATTTGTTCCTGTAGTTTTTCATATTCAAGTACGCAGTCAGATAGCTTATCTAAATGTTAGTTTTAAGATTTTCAAGTAACGATCTGCTGAGGGCTTAAATGACGGAGAATCTGACACTTATAGAACACGCACACAGTGTTATGCTGGATAGATTAAAAAATGCAGTTAGCAATAACTGCCACACGCTATCCCCAAAAGCTTTAGTTGCTGCACAGTTTCTTTTATAATTTATTGTTTTGCACGTTTACAGTTTTATAATTTCGACTTAAAATAGATAATATTTAATGAGACTTCTAGGTTCTCTACATAGTTTCACTTCTGTAATTTTACGATCTTCATATCTTTCATTATTTACACATCCACTGTTCTAGGCCCAGATTGTTAATGTTTGGCTCTTGAGAAAAAAAAGTTTAACGGTAACTGTTGTAAGAGTTACAACGTAGAGGCGTGGATTGTAGACCAGGTCTCCAGTGCAAGAGTCTGGATATCAGCCACTGCGCACCGCCTACTGCCTATCCATCCCCGCCCTCTGTTGTCGGCGTCATTCGAGCGAGAAAAAATACCTTCTACTTCCTATATTCGAACCAGATTGTTTTGGAGCCAGCGCCGTATATATCCAGCGACGGCAATAGCGGAGGCAACTCATCTATAATCGTGAACGTCTAGAAACTAGACTATTACATTATTTACCGGCGTTCTGAGACGCCATAGGAGATCTGTAATAATTCTTTTTCTTTCTTGGAATTTGGAGCGAGATTAGTTATCAGAGCTGTGTCTTCACGTTTAGGGATTTGGGATGCCGGTACGGCCTTATCTGGGCGGTGTGGCAGGCGGCGTCCGCGTGACGGACGAGGTGGCGGTGGTTGCAGGCGGCGGGCGAGGCGTCGCCGGCGGTCCGCGAGCGGCCGGCCCAGCCGGGCTCACGGCGTCCCGCGGGGGTCAGCCTCACCGTCACACATGCTCCGGCTCGCTGTGTGTGGCAGGTCGTCTATCGGGTATCGGCGAGAATAAGGTGGAGCCAAGTTGTATCTATGAACCGCAGCCAGTCACAACATTTGAAATTATTAGTCTTTAAGCGTTTCGATTTACTAGTGCTCATCCTGAACCATCAACGCATGAGCTAGGAGCCATCAACGCATGTAACTCAATTAAACATCAGTAATGCACGCAAGCAGCACCCAACAATTCCGGAGATGCTCCGCGAGCTCAGATTGAGTCCCAGGGGGGGAAGACGATCTGTTTCCGCGAGTCACTTTTGCAGGAAAGAGAACCGGCATTTGAGGCCGACTGCAGAACGATTCTACTGCCGCCAACGTACATCTCGCGTAAATGAAGATAACGTGCGAGAAATTAATGCTCATGCGGAGGCTTTTAGACAATCCTTTCTCCCTCGCTCTGTTTGCGAGTGAAACAGGAGAGAATACTAGTGCAAGATACCCTCCGGCACGAATCGTGCGATGGTTTGCAGAGTGTGTACATAGTTGTAGATGATGTTAATACTATTTAACAGATTATCACAGATTAGTACACGTTTATATGCCAACTAGCTCTGCAGATGACGAAGAAATTGATGAAATGTATGATGAGATAAAAGAAATTATTCAGATAGTGAAGGGAGATGAAAATGTAATAGTCATGCGTGACTGGAATTCGGTAGTAGGAAAAGGGAGAGAAGGAAACGCAGTAGGTGAACATGAAATGGTGGTAAGAAATGAAAGAGGAAGCCGCCTGGTAGAATTTTGCGCAGAGCATAACTTAATCATAGCTAGCACTTGGTTCAAAAATCATAAAAGAAGGTTGTATACATGGAAGAACCATGGAGACACATTGTATAATGGTAAGACAGAGATTTAGGAACCAGGTTTTAAATTGTATTTCTCTGCCTCGTGATGACTGGGTGTTCTGTGATGTCCTTAGGTTAGTTAGGTTTAAGTAGTTCTAGGGGACTGATGACCATAGATGTTAAGTCCCATAGTGCTCACAGTCATTTGAACCATTCAAATTGTAAGACAATTCCAGGGGCAGATGTGGACTCAGACCACAATCTATTGGTTATAAACTGCAGATTAAAACTGAAGAAACTGCAAAAAAGTGGGAATTTAAGGAGATGGGACCTGGATAAACTGACTAAACCAGAAGTTATTCAGAGTTTCAGGGAGAGCATAAGGGATACAATTGACAGGAATGGGGTAAAGAAATACAGTAGAAGAAGAATGGGTAACTGTGAGGGATGAAGTAGTGAAGGCAGCAGAGAATCAAGTAGGTAAAAAGACGTGGGCTAGTAGAAATCCTTGGGTAACAGAAAAAATATTGAATTTAATTCATGAAAGGAGAAAATGTAAAAATGTAGTAAATAAAGCAGGCAAAAAGGAATACAAACGTCTCAAAAATGAGATCGATAGGAAGTGCAAAATGGCTAAGCAGGGATGGCTAGAGGACAAATGTAAGAATGTAGATGCTTATCTCATTACGGGTAAGATAGATACTGCCTACAGGAAAATTAAAGAGACCTTTGGAGAAAAGAGAACCACTTGTTTGAATATCAAGAACTCAGATGGAAACCTAGTTCTAAGCAAAGAAGGGAAAGCAGAAAGGTCGAAGGAATATATAGCGGGTCTATACAAGGGCGATGTACTTGAGGGCAATATTATGGAAATGGAAGAGGATGTAGATGAAAATGAAATGGGAGATACGATACAGCGTAAAGAGTTTGACAGAGCACTGAAAGACCTGAGTCGAAACAAGGCCCCCGGAGTAGACAACATTCCATTAGAACTACTGACAGCCTTGGGAGAGCCAGCCCTGATAAAACTCTACCATCTGGTGAGCAAGATGTATAAAACAGGAGAAATACCCTCAGATTTCAAGAAGAATATAATAATTCGAATCCCAAAGAAAGCAGATGTGAAAATTACCGAACTATCAGTTTAATAATAAGCTACGGCTGTAAAATACTAACACGAATTCTTTACAGACGCTTGGAAAATCTGGTAGAAGCCGACATCGGGGAAGATCAGTTTGGATTCCGTAGAAATGTTGGAACACGTGAGGCAATACTCACCCTACGACTTATCTTAGAAAATAGATTAAGGAAAGGAAAACCTACATTTCTAGCATTTGTAGACTTAGAGAAAGCTTTCGACAATGTTGACTGGCATACACTCTTTCAAATTCTGAAGGTGGCAGGGGTAAAATACAGGGAGCGAAAGGCTATTTACAATTTGTACAGAAACCAGATGGCAGTTATACGAGTCGAGGGACATGAAAGGCAAGCAGTGATTGGGAAGGGAGTGAGACAGGGTTGTAGCCTCTCCCCGATGTTATTCAATCTGTATATTGAGCAAGCAGTGAAGGAAACAAAAGAAAAATTCGGAGTAGGTATTAAAATCCAGGGAGAAGAAAAAAAAACTTTGAGGTTCACCGATGACATTGTAATTCTGTCAGAGACAGCAAAGGACTTGGAAGAGCAGTTGAACGGAATGGACAGTGTCTTGAAAGGAGGATATAAGATGAACATCAACAAAAGCAAAACGAGGATAATGGACTGTGGTTTAATTAAATCAGTTGATGCTGAGGGTCTTAGATTAGTAAATGAGACACTTAAAGTAGTAAAGGAGTTTTGCTATTTGGGGAGCAAAATAACTGATGATGGTCGATGTAGAGAGGATATAAATGTAGATTGGCAATGGCAAGGAAAGCGTTTCTGAAGAAGAGAAATTTGTTAACATCGAGTATAGATGTGTCAGGAAGTCGTTTCTGAAAGTATTTGTATGGAGTGTAACCATGTATGGAAGTGAAACGTGGACGATAAATAGTTTGGGCAAGAAGAGAATAGAAGCTTTCGAAATGTGGCGCTACAGAAGAATGCTGAAGATTAGATGGGCAGATCACATAACTAATGAGGAGGTATTGAATAGAATTGGGGGGAAGAGGAGTTTGTGGCACAAATTGACTAGAAGAAGGGATGGGTTGGTAGGACATGTTCTGAGGCATCGAGGGATCACCAATTTAGTATTGGAGGGCAGCGTGGAGGGTAAAAATCGTAGAGGGGTGACCAAAAGATGAATACACTAAGCAGATTCAGAAGGATGTAGGCTGCAGTAAGTACTGGGAGATGAAGAAGCTTGCACAGGATAGAGTAGCATGGAGGTGCTGCATCAAACCAGTCTCAGGACTGAAGACCACACAACAACATGATGCAAATGTTTATCATGGTACAATGCCAGCGATTTTCTGCCTGTATACTTTCTGCACTGTTCGGTGTGGTGGTCGAGCATGTATCTTCGTTTCTGTGCGACTTTTTGCATTGTTTCAAACACTTTTTGCTTCGCAAAATCGGTCGCGCTGTCCCAGTTGCAGGTTGCCTGTCTAACGGCTTCTAGGGACAACAAAAATGCTACCATAATCCATTCACTGAGATCTCTAATCTTACATGGAAGGTTTAATGCACTAAGTCAAGTATTAAACTTGCACGCTGTATGTGTTGCAGCAACGTAACTCAGGTGTATAAATTAGCAATCCAGTATTTGATAATGACTGCACTTAGCGACTTCCAACAAACTTTAAACAAACTGCTTCGTACATGTGGGTTGGGTCCTTTATAGAATCGGCTGTGTGTGTTGGTTGTGTGTGTCTATAGGAGCAGAGATTAGCAATGGGGAGGGTGTGAGTGTAACGTTGCGGGTTGCATACTTCCGCCTGTAGTTCCGCGAGTCTGCCGAGTGTGAAAACTGCGGCGCTTCAGTCTTAATAGCCGTCCACTCGTCCTCTTTTACTGCATCGTGCAGAACCGTAAGGCTGGTCGTGACTTATTGTTGCTACGTAAGGGGAGTACATGGTCATGCTGCTGTAAAGTGGCACTGAAAAGTCGAAATGACCTATTGTCGGGATCAGATAGCCTTAAGGGGCTCCGGAAAGGCTCAAAATCATGAAAAGTTCAATTTTTACTTTTTTGCGTTTTCTGAATCTGCAGACTATTACCTTTTAATAGATATATAATTTATTCAATTCCGAAGACTACAACTATTTTTAAATTTTTTTTGAAATGTGTTCTACATGAGCGTGACCCTCTGTGGCGCTGTTAAACTGCTGTCAAATGGTGTTATTATTAACGTCCGTGTTCATCAGGTACATTTTAGTGATGTGAGATAAAGTATGTGTTGTGGCTAACCTGTGATGGTTCAATATATATCGCTGGTGTGATTGTCGATTGTTTCATGTTTATTTACTCTGTCGTTATCTCGAAAATATTCGTAATTAATTCTGTTTCTTGAGTCTCTGTTTTGTTGAAGTATAATAATGAGTAAAAGTAAAGTTATTAGAAATCCTCTGAAGGCTTTTAAGAAAAGGAGAAATGTTGGAAAGCCAAAGGTATGTGTTATTACTGTAAACAATAAAGACGATAACCAAGTGAGCGAACCTAACCTCTCAAGTACACCTGCCCATAGCAGTCAAAGTGGGAAAGAAAATACTTCACAGAAGAAGCTTGGTTCAATGAGTGAAAACTATGAATGTTTTATGGGCGAATCGGATGTGAATGAAATATTTGATATGTCGGTTCTCAAAGGAATTTTTTCAAACTGTGTAAGATGTATTCATTGTAGTGAAGTTGGTCTGGAACTCTCCATAATAAAGCACGTAGGACTTGCTAGTGAAATACAACTGAAATATGAAAAGTGTTCATACATGACCACCTTCTGGAACAGTGTTGCAGTAACTGCAACTGAAGAAAATGGTAGCAAAATCTATGAACACAACAACGAGCGATGCTTGCTTTAGACAAGGAACGCCTTCGGGCTGCAGACAGGGCTGTAAAGAGTCTAGAAATACAAGCAAGAGTAAACAGGAGGAGGAACAAGAGGAAGCTGGAGGAGGAGTTTGCAGAGGATGAAGATAATCCATCCTATGGACCTGGAATGCACTAAAAATTAATCCAATCTTTGTCGCTCGATTCCCAAAACTTTTATTTTCTCATACTAATTACATGTTTTCTAAGGATCTTCCAAACATATTTGTTTCAAACTTTCCGTAAATGTTACACAGTACCTTCTGCATAATTTAACAAAGCCTTTTTCCAAAAAACTATGTATTTTTGAATATATAAATAAAAAATTGCAAAAAAATGTTGTGAATTTTCATTACAATTGAAAAAAAATCATCTTTATTAACTGAACTAAAATTTTGTAAAATCCCTGTGTTAAGTTGTAGCCCATATTCCAATAAATAATCTGTAAAAAGTTCAACTTCCTACCTCAAATACTTTGTGAGAAAAAATGTAATTTATAAGCGTTATTTTAACATTGCAAGTATAGGGCGTTCCGGAGCCCCTTAAACGAACTGTGTTTTGTGAGATTGTGGAGGGGGTAAGGCGACAATTAATTGACACAAAGTACACAATGGCAAATGTGTTCCATTAGAGGATAAGTTTCATGTTCTAGTCCACTCTTCAGACGAGAAACATACAAAATCCACGAAATGAAAACAGAGTGATCGTATTCTTGTTTATTCCACATCCACTATGAGAAAACATACATGTGCTGTGTCAAACTAAAACTGGGCGCAGAACTAATTACTGTTATATCCCTATGACTAAAAATAAATGAAAAAATAAAAGACGCGCTATTTCTGTATTCATTTGGTGGCAGTATTCATTTGCTCACAGCAACTTGCGTTTATGGTCTAACAGAGATCTGTGGAGCTTATCATTCGTTTCTGTAATTTAATAACTAGTCTCCATTTAGAGATTGCACTTCATCGTTATGTAATGTTTTCTGGTACTGTCGTTGGAGACTCGGTAACGCCTTGTAAGTGTGTGTATGTCAACGTAATTCTTAGAAATTCTCACGGTTTTAGAACGCATCGCTAATGTGAAACTCAGCTCGCAATTTCCTGATACGGTACACGGCAAAGTGTGCAACAGGGGAAACAGGCATATTCCATGCTTCTAAGTTTCCGGAAAGCATTTGATACAGTGCCACATTGCAGACTGTTAACGAAGGTACCAGCATATGGCATAGGTTCCCAGATATGTGAGTGGCTCGAAGACTTCTTAAGTAACAGAACCGAGCATGTCGTCCTCAACTGTGAGGGCTGATCATGGGGGAGGGTATGATCAGGAGTGCCCGAGGGACGTGTGACAGGAACTGCACACATAAATAATCCGGCGGACGGGGTGGACAGCAGTCTGCGGTTGTTTCAGGGCGATGCTATGGGGTCGAGGTTGAGTGCTGTAGGAGGATATAAGATCACTTGGAGCAAATATCTACTTGGTGTTATGGATGGCATATAGCTCTAAATGTAGAAAAACGTAATTCAATGCGGGTGAGTAGGAAAAAAAAAACCGTGATGCTCGGATACAGCAGTATTAATATCCTGTTTGTTACAGTCAAGTCGTTTAAACATCTAGCAGTAATGCTGCAAAGCGATATGAAATGGACCGAGCACTTGAAGGTTATGATAGCGAACGCGAATGGTCGACTTCGATTTATTGGGAGAATTTTGGTAAAGTGTAAAGACCTATTCTTGACTGCTGCTCCAGTGTTTGGGATCCGTACCACGTTGGATTAAAGGAAGTCATCGAAGCAATTCAGAGGCGGACTGTTTCAGTTGTTGCCGTTGGTTTTGAACAACACTCAACTGTTCGGAGATGCTTCCGGAACTCAGATGGCAATCCCTGGAGGGCCAGTGAAGTTCTTTTCGAGGAAAACTACTGAGAAAATTTAGGGAACCGGCATTCGAAGCCGACTGCAGAACAGTTCTACTGTAGCGAACATACATTTCGCCTAAGGACTACGAAGACGTGAGAAATTATGGCTCATACGGCAGCAGACTACCGCGGAGATGACTGCACAGCAAAGCGGTGCCACGTGGCAGCAATGAGACGCTGGGATGAAGCCGGCCTCGCCCCCCGCAGCTCCGAGGCGCCAGCCCTGAAACAGCTTCGCCAGGGGTCAGGAGGTCGGATCCTGCCCACTTCCAGGACGGTCTTGTCGGAGTAATGTCGCCGTGCTGGCTACTCGCCGGGACACAACCCGCGTCCACTGTCTGGGAGTGAAGAGACTGCCGTCTGCTGTGAACTGTGCCTACGCCCCAACGCTGTCAGAACTGTGCCAGCAAGTGTCTATGAACTTGTACCTTCTACTGACTGTAGTGAAGCCACGGTAGGGCGGATCTGAACTTGTATCAATTCGCCACTCACTAATCGTGGCTCATGAAGTGTGTTCTGAAGCGGAGGTCCACGTGAACAGTTTCACTGCTACAGCGGAGCCTGGCGCGCAAAGCCAAGTTTGCCTGTAATTAATAAACTATTACTTATTCCGAGTGTCCTAATTAACTGTATTATTGCTAGCCACCTTCGCGTCCAAGAAGTTCGACGCGACATTCAGCTTACACTTCCTGGTAAAGCTGCCCAATCATCAGTTTGACTGTATCTTGTGACCACATGCAACCACTGCTGCACCACCCTGAAGTGCTAAGACCGGTATTACACTATCATACTTCTTTGTCAAAGTTGATATGTCGAATATTTATGTCAAAGAAATTTGAAGGTGTAATAGAGAACATTGTCAAATCTCTTCTGTCGTCAAATAAATATGATCAAATCTAGGGGTTCGCCGTAGACTTGATAATAAACGTCGTTCATCTTCTCGTCACTGCTATGTGAAACGTAACCGCTTCGAGCGCTGGCGTCGCTACAGCTATTTGACGTCTCTGTAGTGTGTTTGTCAACATGGCTGCAAAGCTGGTTTGTTCCTTCGACTCCTTTTTCATAAACTTGCTTCGACCAGGATGAGGGTGAACAAGGGGCACAGTCCACGCTGCTAATTGTGTGTTCATGGGCAGGTGGAATATGCTGCAGGCGACTTCACAGCTACAGCCATCCACCTCTACATCTGGATACATCCAGGCAGCTTTTCAGCAAGCCGGAATAGAGCATGTGGTCACACTATAAAATAAAAAACTCCTTCTTAGCTTTCCATTTTACTTCGTCTATTTTTGAACTCTGGATACCACAAGTTAAAAAGCGCTTCATCTGTTTCGTACTTTTTATTAATTTTGTAGTTGTTGGAACACTAATTCCGTTAATTAAATTATTCGAAATTAAAAATAGTTCTTACTGCCCATATAGTGTACTTAAAATTTATTTACTTTCACATATTCCCCCTTAAGTGCTTTATAAGTCGCCCCACATGTTTCTGGGATTATTTTGGTTAATGTACAATATGATATTCGAGTGCTGTGTTGTGAACTAGAGCAACTGTCTCACGTATCAAGAAATCGCAGTGTTACAGTTTGCCTGTCTTCTGCACATACGGCATTTCTCAAGAGAGTATTGTGTTTTGTAATATGAGAAACCACTTTACTGAGCAAAAACTGAAATACACTCATCCATTCGTAACTAATTAATGTATAAAGAGTTGACTTCCTCCTCTTGCAGCTCTCTTAACGAATTTTGCTGAATGCTTTTATTATCTCGACGGAATACCTAGGGCTTTATCCCAGTACGTTTCATTTTTTTCCGCTGCTTTTCTTCCAAATACAATTATGGGGCTAGCAACTGTAGCGTATAAAAACAAGTTGTCGCCCGCCATCTTGAAATCTGACGAAAAATATGACAACAGTAATACCCCTTTTTAGCGCCACGTCAAAGATTTTTGCCAAAGAAATTTGACGAATATTTGATCATATATCTTTGTCAAAGAAATATGTTAGTGTAATACCGGCCTAACTGGCGCAACTATTTTCTAAGGCCGCTCGCAATTAGTCTAGTTTTTCCTCGGGTGCAGGGAATGAGCACTGCTACGCGAGTCCCAGCAACGGCCTGGCGCGTATGCGGCGATCGTAGCCTGCCCCCCTGCCCACCGCTGTAATGGTTCCCGGGCAACGATGAACCCAGCACTTGCCTCGTAAAGCGGACTGTATTGGCAGCGAGTTAGCGTGCGCAGGCGCACTACATTTTCTGACTCGCCGCACAAGGTGTTGTCTGTGCAACAGCTCCGGGTGTTCAAGCAGCACTTGAGCGAAGAGTGCTGCAGCGTCACGCGCACACGTAATGCCAGGCAAAGCCAGGCGTTATCCCCTGGTGTGGAAAGTACACAGGGCGCCAGCAAAATCCGCTTAATGCTCGCCTGTCTGGGACGTGACAGCTTGCGCGCTCTTTGCATGAAATGCCGCAGCATGTCGACAAACGGTGAAATGTCAAGGTATCCTCTGGCCCGAGTAAAGACGTTGTCGCGTTTCGGGTTGGTAAGCAAAGCGGACAAAAAATTACTCACCCTTAATAGTCACCACGCTCATAAAAGTACAACACTGTCTCCAGCCGTAACAATGTCCTCAACACAATGAGGTGACAACAGTCAGCGTATAGCGATACGCACACGTACAGACGGCGGTAGTTTCGCGCGCACGAGGTATAAAAGGGCGGTGCACCGGCGGAGCTGTCCTTTGTGCTCGGGTGATTCGTGTGGAAAGCTTTCCCACCTAATTATGGCCGCACCATGGGAATTACCAGACATCGAACGCGAGATGGTCGTTGCAGCTAAACGTATGGGACATTAAATTTCCAGAGTCATTTGGGAATTCAATATTCCGAGATCCAAAGTGTCAAGACTGCGTCGAGAATACCAAACTTGAGGCATTAGCTCTAACCACGGACCAATGCATTGATCGACGGACGGCCTTCTATTAACGACCAAGAGCAGCAGCGTTTGGATAGTGTTGTCAGTGCCAAGGGTGAAGCAACACTGCGACAACTAACCGCAGAAATCAGTTTGGGACGTACGGCGAACGTATCTATTAGGACAGTGCGGCGAAATTTCGCGTTAACGGGCTGTGGCAGCAGACGACCGACGCCTTTGCTAACAGCACGACATCTCCTCTCCCGGGCTCGTCACCACATCGGATGGACCCCACACGAATGCAAAACCGTGGACCAGTCAGACGAGTCCCGATATCAGTTGGTAAGAGCTGATGGCAGGTTTCGAGTGTGGCGCAAAGTGTGGCGAAGCCGTGGACCTAAAATGTCAACAAGGCCCTGTGCAAGCTAGTGGTGGCTCCACATTCGTGTGGCTGTGTTTACATGGAATGGACTGGGTCCTCTGATCCAACTCAACCGATAATCGACTGGGAACGGTTACGTTCGGCTATTTGGAAACCATTGGCAGCCATTCACGAATGGAATTTTTATGGATGACAATGCGTTGTATCATCGGGGCACAATTGTTCGCGATTGGTTTTAAGAACATTCTGAACAATTATAATTAATGATCTGGCCCTCCAGATTACCCGTCATGAATCCCATCGAATATTTATGGGACGTTAGTCAACAGTCTTCTGACTGGTTTGATGTGGTCCGCCACGAATTCCTCTTCTGCGCAACGTCTTCATCTCAGAACAACACTCGCAACCTATGTCCTGAATTATATGTCCTACCATCTTGTCCCTTCTCCTTGACCTCCTTTCCGTGCCGATTCTGCACGGAACCTCCTCATTCCTTACATTATCAGCCCACTTAATTTTCAACATTATTCTGTAACGCCACATCTTAAATACATCTAGTCTTATCTGTTCCGATTTTGTCACAGTCCATGTCTCACTACTATATAATGCTGTGCTCGAAGCGTACATTCCCACAAATTTCTTCCCCAAATCACGACCTATGTCTGATACTAGCAGACTTCACTTCGCCCGGAATGGCCATTTTGCTACTGCTAGTCTGCTTTTTATGTCCTCCTTTCTCCATCCGTTATGGGTTATTTTGCAGTCTGGGTAGCAGTATTCCTTCACTTCATCTAGGCCTACTTCATGATCAGCAATTCTGATTTTAAGTCTCTCGCTGTTCATATTTCTGCTGCTTCTCATTGCTCTCCTCTTTCTTCCATTTACTCTGCAGCCATATTCAGCACTCATTAGACTATTCCTTTCAACAGATCCTGCAATTCTTCTTCACTTTCACTGAGGGTAGCTATGTCATCAGCGAATCTTAACCTTGATATCATTTCACCCTAAATGTTAATCCCACTCTTGAGCGTGTCTTTTATTTCCGTCATTGCTTCTTCGACATACAGATTAAGCAGAGGACGTGAAAAACGACATCCCTGTCTTACACTCTTTTTAATTCGTCCACTTCGTTCTTGGTCTTCCAGTCTTATTGTTCCCTCTTGGTTCTTGTACATTTTGTATATTAGCCGTCTTTTCCTAAAGTTTTCCCCAAAGATTTCGAATGTCTTGTACAATTTTGAATTGCTGAACGCTTTTTCCACGTCGACAAATACTATGAACGTGTCCTGAATTTTCTTTCGTCGTACTTCTATTAGACTATCAGCTTCAACGTCAGAATTGCCTCTCTGGTGCATAAAGCCAAACTGATACTCATCTAACACATCCCCAAACTTCTTTTCCATAACTCTGTGTATTAGATCTTTTGTATTCTTAGCTCTTGTAGCTACAAATAGGTCGGACCTTGTCCACAACGTCAGTGTAGAAACGGGGATTAGCAATCATGATGTCACTATAGCAATTATGATTACGAAAGTTAATAAATCAGCCAAGAAGTTTACGAGAGTGTTTCTGATAGCTACAGCAGATAAGCAGTTGTTAGCATACCACTTTGAAAGTGAACTGGGGTCACTTAATTCCAGTAAGATGGATGCTGAGGAATTATGGGCAAAGTTTAAGCAGATTGTAAATCATTGTCTGGAGACTTATGTGCCTAGTAAGTGGTTATGGGATGAAAAAGACTCACCACGGTTTAGTAACGAAATTCCGTGGATGCCGAGGAAGCAAGGGCTGTTGTACTCTCGGTTCAAAACAGAGCGCATAAATGACGACAAGCGAATGTTAGTAGAGATTGGTGCGTCTGTAAAAAGATCTATGCACGAAGCATGCAACTACTACCACCGTCACACCTTATTAAAAGATCTGGCAGAAAACCCGAGAAAATTCTCGTCTTACGTAACATCGCTAAGCGGGTCTAAGGCTTCCACTCAGCCCGTTGTTGACCAGTCTGGTGTGGCAGTCGAAGATAGCAAAACGAAAGCCGAACTTTTATATTTCACGGTCAAGAAATCTTTCACACAGGAGACTCGCACAAACATACCGTCATTTGAACGTCGGACAGACTCCCATATGGACGGCATAGTAATAAGCATACCAGGCGTACAGAAACAGCAGAAAGGTTTGAAAGCAAGTAAACATCATCAGGTCCGGACGGAATCCCAGCTGCAGTCTACAGAGAGTACTCTACGGCATTGGCCCCTTACCCAGCTCGCATTTATCGTGAATCTCTCGGGCAGCACAAAGTCCCAAGCGACTGGAAAAAGGGGCACGTGACTCCAGTATATAGGAAGGGAACGGACCCGCAAAATTACAGACCAATAACCTTAACTGCTGTTTGTAGCAGAATCCTTGAACATATTCTCAGTTCGAAATAATAAACTCTCTTGAGACGAATCAGCATGGCTTTAGAAAGCATTGCTCGTGCGAAAACTCAGTTTGCGGTTTTCGCATATGATGTACTGAGAACTATGGATGAAGAGCAGCAGACAGATTCCATATTTCTGGTTTTCCGCTGAGCATTTGACAGGTGCCTCGTTGCAGGCTGTTAACGGAGGTACGAGCATATACAGTGAAGACCAAAGAAACTGGTACAAGTACCTAATATCGCGTAGTGCCCCCGCTAGCACATAGCAGTGCCGTAATACGACGTGGCATGGACTCGACTAAGGTCTGAAGCAGTGCTGGAGGGAATTGACACCATGAATCCTGCACGGCTGTCCATGAGTCCGTAAGAGTACAACGGGATGGAGATCTCTTCTGAACAGCAAGTCGCAAGGCATCCCAGATATGCTCACTAAGTTTCATGTTTGGGGTGTTTGGTGGCTAGCGGAAGTGTTTAGCCTCAGATGAGTGTTCCTGGAGCAACTCTGTAGCAATTCTGGACCTGTGGGGTGTCGCATTGTCCTGCTGGAATTTCCCAAGTCCGTCGGAATGCACAATCGACATATATGGTTGAAATGGCTCTAAGTACTATGGGACTTAACATCTGAGGTCATCAGTTCCCTACACTTAGAACTACTTAAACCTAACTAACCTAAGGGCATCACTCACATCCATGCCCGAGGCAGGATTCGAACCTGCGACCGTAGCAGCAGCGCGGTTCCAGACTGAAGCGCCTAGAATCGCTCGGCCACAACGGCTGGCTCGACATAAATGGATGCTGGTGATCAGACAGGATGCTTACGTACGTGACACCTGTCAAAGTCTTATCTATACGTATCAGGAGCCCCATATCATTCCAACTGCACACGCCCCACACCATTACAGAGGCTCCACCAGCTTGAACAGTCCCCTGATGACATGCAGGTCCATGGATTCATAAGCTTGTCTTCATACCCGTACACGTCCAGTCGCTCAATACATTTTGAAACGAGACTCGTCCGACCAGACAACTGTTTCCAGTCATCAACAGACTAATGTCGGTGTTGACGGGCCCATGCGAAGTATAAAGCTTTGTGTCGTGCAGTCATCAAGGGTACACGAGTGGGCTTTCGGCTCCGAAAGACCATTTCGATGATGTTTCGTTGAATGGTTCGCACGCTGGCACTTATTGATGGTCCAGCATTGAAATCTGCAGCAATTTGCGGAAGGGTTGCACTTCCGTCACGTTGAACGATTCTGTTCAGCCGTCGTTGTCCCGTTCTTGCAGCATCTTTTTCCGGCCGCAGCGATGTCGGAGATTTGATGTTTCACCAGATTCCTGATGTTCACGGTACACTTGTGAAATGGTCGTACGTGAAAATCCCCATTTCATCGCTACCTCGGAGATGCTGTGTCCCATTGGTCGTGCGCCGAGCACAACACCACGTTCAAACTCACCCAAATCTTAATAACCTGCCATTGTAGGAGCAGTAACCGATCTAACAACTGCGGCTGACACTCGCTGCCTTGTAAAGGCGTTGCCTTCCGCAGCGCCGTATTCTGCCTGTTTCCATATCTCTATATTTGGATACGCATACCTATATCAGTTTCTTTGGCGCTCGAGTGTAGAATAAGTTCACAATTCTGTGAGTGGCTCGAAGACTTCTTAAATAATAGAAGCCAGTGTGTTGTTCTCGACGGCGAGTGTTCATCAGAGACAGGGGTGTGGTAAGGAGTGCGCCAGGGAAGTGTCATAGGGCGCTGTTGTTCCCTGTATACGTAAATGATTTGGCGGACAGGGCGGGCAGCAATCTGCGGTTGTTTGCTGACGACACCGTGGTGTACGGAAAGGGATCCAAGTTTGGTGACTGTAGGAAGACACAAGATGACTTAAACTAAATTTTGCAGTTGGTGTGATGAATGTGGAAAAACGTAAGTTAAGGCGAATGAGTAGTAAGAGCAGACCCGTTATGTTCGGAGACAGTATTACTAGTGTCCTGGTTGACACAGTCAAGTCATTTAAACATCTGAGCGTGACGTTGCAAAGCGGTATGCGGTGGTGAGGGCGTGTGAGAAGTGTAGCAGGCAAGACGAATGGTCCTCTTTGGTTTATTGGGGGAATTTTAGATAAGAGTAGTTCGCCCTGTGAAGGAGATCGCATTTAGGAGGCTGGTTGCGATCTGTTCTTGAGTATTGCTCGAGTGTTCGGGATCCATACCAATTAGGACTGAAGGAAGACATCGAAGCAATTCAGAGGCGGGCTGCTAGATCTGTTACCGGTAGGTTCGAACAACACGTCTGAGTTACGGCGATGCTTCGGGAACTCAAATGGGAAGACGACGCTCGTGAAGCTCTTTTCGGGGACACTACTGAGAAAATTTAGAGAACAGGCATTTAAAGCTGACTGCCGAACGATTGTACTGCCGCCAGCATACACTGCGCGTGTGGACAACGAAGATACGGCACGAGAAATTAGGGCTCACAGGAGGCATATAGAGAGTCGTTTTGCCGTCGCTCTGTTTGCGAGTGGAACAGGAAAGGAAATGACAAGTAGTGGTACAGGGTACCATTCGCGACGCACCGTAAGGTGGCTTACGGAGTATCTATGTAAATGTAGATGTAGATACACTGTTGCTGTCAGCAGCGTGGATACATGAGCTGTTAAGCTGATTGTGCGATGATTCTTGCACTTGGCGCCTCTTGCTGTTCTCGGAATCGTGTGGATGACTGTTTTTCGAAAGTCAGACGGCATGTAACCAGTCTCATACATTCTATACACCAACGTGAATAATCATTTTGTTACCACTTCCCCCAAACGTCTTTATAAATTCCGATGGAATGTTACCTATCCTTCTGCCTTATTTTATTTTAAGTCTTCCAAAGCTCTTCTATGTTCTGATTCTAATACTGGATCCCCTATGTCTACGCTCTCGACTCCTGTTTCATCTTCTGTAAGGTTATCAGATAAGTCCCCCCCCCCCCTCCATAGTGGTCTTCGATGTACCCTTTCCACCTATCCTCTTTTCTGCGTTTAACAGTGGAACTCCTATTGCATTGGTAATGTTACCGCACTTGCTTTTAATTTCACCGAAGAGTGTTTAGACTTTTCTATATGCTGAATCAGTCCTTCCGACAATCATTTCTTTTTCGATTTCCTCACATTTATCATGTAGCCATTTCGGCTTAGCCACCCTGCACTTCCTATTAATTTCATTCCTAAGTGACTTGATTTCTGTGTTCCTGATTTCCCAGATTTCGAGCTTCATTCTTTCGTCCATTAGTGATCTGAGTCTATATCTGCCCCTGGGTACACCTCAGAATCCAATATCTGATTTCGGAATCTCTGCCTGACTATGATGTAGTCTAGCTGATCTTCTTCTTGTGATTCTTGAACAGAGTATTCGCTATTACTACCTGAAATTCATCGCAGAACTCAGGTTTCTCCTGTCCCATGCCTCCTGCCAAGCCCATATTCTCATGTAACCCTTCCTCGTACTCCTTCCCCTGCAACCGCACTCCAATCTCTCATGACTATAAGATTTTCAGGTCTCTTTGCGTATTGAATGACGCGTTCTTCATCTTCTACTTGTAACGTCAGCATTTATACTTGAACTGTTCTTGTCAGTTTTGATTTGCCGTCGATTCTGATGAGAACAACCCTCTCACTGAGCTGTTCACAGTAACTCACTCTGTACACTGTCTTCCAATTCATGACGAGTCCTACTTGCGTTATACCATTTTCTGCTACTGTTGATATTTGAACAGAAAACCTTGTCTTCTTTCCGCTTCATTTCACTGACGCCACTATCTGTTGATTGAGCCTTAGTATTTGCTTTCTCAGATTTTATAGCTTCCCTACCACGTTCAAACTTCTGACATTGCACGCCCCGACACGTAGAACGTTATGCTTTCGTCGGTTATTCAGTCTATTTTTAATGCTCACCTGACCCTTGCCAGTCCCCTCCTGGGGACTAGTCCGGAATCTTCTGCAATAGAGATCACGATGACACTTTTTCAACTACAGGCCACATGTCCTGTGGACACACGTTAACCGTCTTTAACGGAGTGGTTTGCATTGCCTTTTCCATTCTAATGCCGCTGATCACTGCTTCTGGTTCTTCCGCAGCTTCTCACCTCCAGCGCCAGACAGTGCCGCTCCTTCGCCCTCTTTCACACGGCCGTTGGCAGAATGAGTGTGATTTGTTATTACGGAAGTCTTCGGCCGCCACTGCTGACGATTTTTACTCAAAATTTCAGCGTTGGCGGGGTTCTAACCCGAGACCGAGGTCGCCTTGATTACTTATCAAAGACTTTACCCCTAGGCCACGGCTGATAGATAACGTACTACGCCGGGCAAAATTACGTCCGGCACGATGTTAGGAGGTATCGCACGTCTTCTGTCGCGAAGCGAAGAAGGGACGGAGCAGCTGTCTTCCGGCATGTCGTATCCAGCTCAAGCCGCTCGTTGACGATAGATGCCTCGGACTACAAATGCGAGGCTGCAGACTGCGACGCTCCATCTCCTGTTCCTCACTCTGTCACACGTTTTCTTTGGGTTAAGCGCGGCTGATTTCCTGGCCAGTCGAGGTGTGGCAGCGTTCCTAAGTTTTCGCCAAACTAGGAACGTATGCATGCAAAATTGTGACTCGGTTCTTGTCATCTTGTTATGAAGACACAGAAGAAACAGAAACCTACGTCACCGATATTGTTGAAATAAGCATCCGGCTTCACGTTCGCAGAAACCTGAACGAGTAGCCCTGAAACATCACAGAACCACCTGACAGCTGAACTACTGTGGGGAGCCGGACTTGGGTATCACGGGGGTGTCAACCTCGTCCCGTCTGTCCCCAGATCGGTCTGCCGCTGTGGTTGCCCCGGTTGCTGCCCGCAGTGGGGCTGAGCCCTCGCCTGTGGTTGATTGGGAGGTCGTTCCAAGGCGTGCCAGGCAGCGAAAGACGTCCCCGGAGGCTGATCAGAAAGCCTCCCCGGTGCGTCTGACAAACAGGTTTCAGGTACTGTCTCTGGCTGAGCCAGATGCAGCTGCCCGCCCTGTTTCAGAGGATGATTCTCAGCCTTCAAGGTCCGGGCAATCGCAGAGGGTGGGCTTATTGGTAGTTGGGAGCTCCACTGTTAGGCGCGTAATGGGGCCCCTTAGGGATATGACGGCTAAGGAGGGGAAGAAATCCACTGTGCACTCCGTGTGCATTCCGTGTGGAGTCATTCCTGATGTTGAAAGGGTCCTTCCGGATGCCATGAAGAGCACAGGGTGCAGCCAGCTGCAGGTGGTGGCACATGTCGGTACTAATGACGTGTGTCGCTTTGGATCTAAGGAAATTCTCTCTGGATTCCAGCGCTATCTGATTTGGTGAAGGCTGCCGGTCTTGTTTACGAGATGAAGGCAGAGCTCACCATCTGCAGCATCGTTGACAGAACCTACTGTGGACCATTGGTGCAAAGCGGGATGGAAGGTCTGAATCAGAGGCTCAGACGGTTTTGTGACCGTGTTGGCTGCAGATTCCTTGACTTGCGCCATAGGGTGGTGGGGTTTCGGGTTCCGCTGAATAGGTCAGGAGTTCACTACACTCAACTGGCGGCTACACGGGTAGCGGAGGCTGTGTGGCGTGGACTGGGCGGTTTTTTAGGTTAGAAGACCTCGGGAAAGTACGGGGTGGGCTGCAATCTCAAAGGGTGCATGGCAAATACAGGACGTGCTTGGATCAAGGAACAGTCGGAATTGTAGTTGTAAATTGTTGTAGTTGTGCTGGGAAAGTCCCTGAGCTTCAAGCGCTAATGGAAAGCACAGAAGCTGAAATCGTTATAGGTACAGAAAGCTGGCTAAAGCCTGAAATAAGTTCTGCAGAAATTTTTATGAAGTCTCAGACGGTGTTCAGGAAAGATAGATTAGGCGGAATTGGTGGTGGAGTGTTTGTGTCTGTCAGTAGTGATTTATCTTGTAGTGAAGTCGAAGTAGATACTCCGTGCGAATTGGTATGGGTGGAGGTTATACTTAACAGCCGAACTAAGTTAATAATTGGCTCCTTCTACCGACCCCCGGACTCCGATGATATAGTTGCTGAACAGTTCAGAGAAAATTTGAGTCTCGTAACAAATAAATACCCCACTCATACAGTTATAGTTGGTGGGGACTTCAACATTCCCTCGATATGTTGGCAAAAATACTTGTTCAAAACCGGTAGTAGCCAGTAAACATCTTCCGAGATTGTCCTAAATCCTTTCTCCGAAAATTATTTCGAGTAGATAGTCCACGAACCCACGCGAATTGTAAATGGTTGCGAAAACACACTTGACCTCTTAGCCACAAACAATCCAGAGCTAATAAAGAGCATCATGACTGATACAGGGATTAGTGATCACAAGGTCGTTGTAGCTAGGCTCAATACCATTTCTTCCAAATCCACCAGAAACAAACGCAAAATAATTTTATTTAAAAAAGCGGATAAAGTGTCACTAGAAGCCTTCCTAAGAGACAATCTCCATTCCTTCCGAACTGACTATGCAAATGTAGACGAGATGTGGCTCAAATTTAAAGATATACACTCCTGGAAATTGAAATAAGAACACCGTGAATTCATTGTCCCAGGAAGGGGAAACTTTATTGACACATTCCTGGGGTTAGATACATCACATGATCACACTGACAGAACCACAGGCACATAGACACAGGCAACAGAGCATGCACAATGTCGGCACTAGTACAGTGTATATCCACCTTTCGCAGCAATGCAGGCTGCTATTCTCCCATGGAGACGATCGTAGAGATGCTGGATGTAGTCCTGTGGAACGGCTTGCCATGCCATTTCCACCTGGCGCCTCAGTTGGACCAGCGTTCGTGCTGGACGTGCAGACCGCGTGAGACGACGCTTCATCCAGTCCCAAACATGCTCAATGGGGGACAGATCCGGAGATCTTGCTGGCCAGGGTAGTTGACTTACACCTTCTAGAGCACGTTGGGTGGCACGGGATGCATTGTCCTGTTGGAACAGCAAGTTCCCTTGCCGGTCTAGGAATGGTAGAACTATGGGTTCGACGACGGTTTGGATGTACCGTGCACTATTCAGTGTCCCCTCGACGATCACCAGTGGTGTACGGCCAGTGTAGGAGATCGCTCCCCACACCATGATGCCGGGTGTTGGCCCTGTGTGCCTCGGTCGTATGCAGTCCTGATTGTGGCGCTCACCTGCACGGCGCCAAACACGCATACGACCATCATTGGCACCAAGGCAGAAGCGACTCTCATCGCTGAAGACGACACGTCTCCATTCGTCCCTCCATTCACGCCTGTCGCGACACCACTGGAGGCGGGCTGCACGATGTTGGGGCGTGAGCGGAAGACGGCCTAACGGTGTGCGGGACCGTAGCCCAGCTTCATGGAGACGGTTGCGAATGGTCCTCGCCGATACCCCAGGAGCAACAGTGTCCCTAATTTGCTGGGAAGTGGCGGTGCGGTCCCCTACGGCACTGCGTAGGATCCTACGGTCTTGGCGTGCATCCGTGCGTCGCTGCGGTCCGGTCCCAGGTCGACTGGCACGTGCACCTTCCGCCGACCACTGGCGACAACATCGATGTACTGTGGAGACCTCACGCCCCACGTGTTGAGCAGTTCGGCGGTACGTCCACCCGGCCTCCCGCATGCCCACTATACGCCCTCGCTCAAAGTCCGTCAACTGCACATACGGTTCACATCCACGCTGTCGCGGCATGCTACCAGTGTTAAAGACTGCGATGGAGCTCCGTATGCCACGGCAAACTGGCTGACACTGACGGCGGCGGTGCACAAATGCTGCGCAGCTAGCGCCATTCGACGGCCAACGCCGCGGTTCCTGGTGTGTCCGCTGTGCCGTGCGTGTGATCATTGCTTGTACAGCCCTCTCGCAGTGTCCGGAGCAAGTATGGTGGGTCTGACACACCGGTGTCAATGTGTTCTTTTTTCCATTTCCAGGAGTGTAGTAGCAACAGCAATTGAGAGATTCATACCTCATAAATTGGTAAGCGATGGAACTGATCCCCCATGGTACACAAAACAGGTCCGAACGCTGTTGAAGAGACAACGGAAAAAGCAAGCAAAGTTCAGAAGAACGCGATATCCCGAAGATTGTCTAAAATTTACAGACGCAAGAAATTTGGCTCGGACTTCAATGCGAGATACCTTTAATAGGTTCCACAACGAAACATTGTCTCGAAATTTGGTAGAAAATCCGAAGAAATTCTGGTCGTATGTAAAGTACACAAGCGGCAAGACACAGTCAATACCTTCGCTGCGCGGAATTATTGAACGCAGTTTTCCGAAATTCCTAGCCCAGGGAACACGAATGAAACATTCCAGAATTTGAAACACGAACAGCTGCTAGCATGAGTTTCTTAGAAGTAGATACCTTAGGGGTTACGAAGCAACTCAAATCGCTTGATACGGGCAAATCTTCAGGTCCAGATTGTATACCGATTAGGTTCGTTTCAGATTACGCTGGTACAATAGCTCCCTACTTAGCAATCATATACAACCGCTCGCTCACCGATAGATCTGTACATACAGATTGGAAAATTGCGCAGGTCGCACCAGTTTTTAATAAAAGGTAGTAGGAGTAATCCATCGAACTACAGACCTATATCATCGACGTCGGTTCGCAGTAGTGTTTTGGAGCATGTACTGTATTCAAACATTATGAACCACCTCGAAGGGAACGATCTATTGATACGTAATCAGCATGGTTTCAGAAAACATCGTTATTGTGCAACGTAGCTAGCTCTTTATTCGCACGAAGTAATGGCCGCTATCGACAGGGGATCTCAAGTTGATTCCGTATTTCTAGATTCCCGGAAAGCTTTTGACACCGTTCCTCACAAGCGACTTCTAATCAAGCTGCGGGTCTATGGGGTATCGTCTCAGTTGTGCGACTGGATTCGTGATTTCCTGTCAGGAAGGTCGCAGTTCGTAGTAATAGACGGCAAATCATCGAGTAAAACTGAAGTGATATCAGGTGTTCCCCAGGGAAGCGTCCTGGGACCTCTGCTATTCCTGATCTATATAAATGACCTGGGTGACAATCTGAGAAGTTCTCTTAGGTTGTTCGCAGATGATACTGTAATTTAACGTCTAGTATGGTCATCCGAAGACCAGTATCAGTTGCGAAGCGATTTAGAAAAGATTGCTGTATGGTGTGGCAGGTGGCAGTTGACGCTTAATAACGAAAAGTGTGAGGTGATCCACATGAGTTCCAAAAGAAAACCGTTGGAATTCGATTACTCGATAAATAGTACAATTTCCAAGGCTGTCAATTCAACTAAGTACCTGAGTGTTAAAATTACGAACAACTTCAGTGCCCGCAGCTCGTGGTCGTGTGGTAGCGTTCTCGCTTCCCACGTCCGGGTTCCCGGGTTCGATTCCCGGCGGGGTCACGGATTTTCTCTGCCTCGTGATGACTGGGTGTTGTGTGCTGTCCTTAGGTTAGTTAGGTTTAAGTAGTTATAAGTTCTAGGGGACTGATGACCACAGATGTTAAGTCCCATAGTGCTCAGAGCCAACAACTTCAGTTGGAAAGACCACATAGATAGTATTGTGGGGAAGGCGAGCCAAAGGTTGCGTTTCATTGGCAGGACACTTAGAAGATGCAACAAGTCCACTAAAGAGACAGCTTACACTACACTCGTTCGTCCTCTGTTAGAAAATTGCTTCGCGGTGTAGGATCCTTACCAGGTGGGACTGACGGAGGACATCGAAAGGGTGCAAAAAAGGGCAGCTCGTTTTATATTATCAGGTAATAGGGGCAGATATGATACGCGAGTTGGGATGGAAGTCATTTAAGCAAAGACGTTTTTCGTCGCGGAGAGATCTGTTTACGAAATTTCAGTCACCAACTTTCTCTCCTGAATGCGAAAATATTTTGTTGAGTCCAATCTACATAGGTAGGAATGATCATCAAAATGAAATAAGAGAAATCAGAGCTCGAACAGAAAGGTTTAGGTGTTTGTTTTTCCCGCGCGCTGTTCGGGAGTGGAATGGTAGAGAGATAGTATGACTGTGGTTCGATGAACCCTCTGCCAAGCACTTAAATGTGAATTGCAGAGTAATCATGTAGATGTAGATGTAGATAACCTGCACACAATGCGAGTTCAACGCTTCGTACAGGTGTCGGTGTCTCATTTTGAAAAAGAGCCAAAATCGTGACTCGTTAGCCCGCTGTACACGCACACTAGCTCCAGTGTGACCATGCACTGCCATGTTCTGTTCCACCTTCTGGCTAAGGTACGTTCATATTTTTCACAAGGATTTCCATTCCAGACCTGCACATGCTGATAGGAACTGTACACTTTTCCTGATGATAACGTAAACCGTGCGGTTAAAGGCGCTGCAGTCTGGAACCGCAAGACCGCTACGGTCGCAGGTTCGAATCCTCCCTCGGGCATGGATGTTTGTGATGTCCTTAGGTTAGTTCGGTTTAACTAGTTCTAAGTTCTAGGGGACTAATGACCTCAGCAGTTGAGTCCCATAGTGCTCATAGCCATTTGAACCATTTTTGATAAGAACATGCACAACACAGACAGCACGGGTTCACTACACGCGCTGCTGTCAATAATCGTCAAACATTAAACCCGACAGTAGAAAATGGTTCAAATGGCTCTCAGCACTGTGGGACTTTAACAGCTGAGGTCATCAGTCCTCCAGAACTTAGATCTACTTAAACCTATCTAACCTAAGGACATCACACACATCCATGCCCGAGGCAGGATTCGAACCTGCGAGCGTAGCGGTCGCGCGGTTCCAGACTGAAGCGCTTAGAAGCGCTCGGCCACAACGGCCGCAAACCCGACAGTAGACACGGACGTAGTTTCGACGTTGCTATACGGAAGTCCGCAGTTGGTTGTCTAGTGGTCAGTGTCGCTGTCTCTATATCATAGGTAGCGGGTTTGATTTCCGGTCGGTCGGATGTTTTCTTCGCTCGGGGACCGGATGTTTTTGTTGTTCTAATCATTTCATCTCGTCCTCATCACAAAGAGGCTGAAGACGCCCAAGTGCCGTCAGATGGAAAGACTTGCATCTTCCGGCCAACGACGGTATATGATAATTTCATTTTGTGGAAATCAAGTATGCGTTTCAAATAGCCAACATTAACGACAGCGCGCAGATGAATTATTTTAGAGACACAAAAAAATGTAATTGGGCGGACCAAATAAAAAAGGATGACAATAGAAAAGAATTTGGTACAAGCACCGTACACAAAAAAATGGAAAATAATAGCACATGAGTCCAAACAAGGCTGAAGATGAAACCGTGTAGCTTTAATTAAAACGGTAGACATGATGCTGGCTAACCGAGTGACCGATGGAACACCCAAGAAACTCTAATTTGGTTACCATGGAAAGTTAACAAGATGAAGCCGTGGAAGTAAACACAAGCCGTGCAGAATAGCCTCAGGAAGTAACGTAAGCTACTGACTGCGGCCAGAGGAACGACGTAGCGTTTCTGTTGGCTTTAAGCGGAGCGCAGGCGTGGAGAACGGTTGGTGTTTACTTGTTAAGGAGGGCTTTTAAGCACGAGCTCGGGTTACGGCGTGTCGTGCAGTGTCAATACACAGCTCGCTATGGCGCCGACGCTCGTTAAAGGGAACACCTCGGCGACGCCACGTTGTGCTGCTCACCAGTTTAGAGGACAGGTCGGCCCTGAGCTTCTGCCGTTACATTTCGATACAGTTATGAAGTTCGGGCTCCATGGAAGTAGTGGCGTTAATGCCACTTTGCGAGCTATGATTTTTCACGCGTAGAAATGCCTACGTTGTTGTAGAGGTGTGGGCCTGTAGAAGAAGACACGTTACTCACTCCACCAGCGACACATGTTGGTGACGTATGGATCGGCACTGTGGGAAAGGCTTCTTGTCCTTGACTGACAACAGATCGTAGGAAATCGCGTACCAGATTTGGTGTCAAGATGCATAACGTCCACTATTAATATTTAATTTAACCGATTAAGAAACTAATGTGGCAGTGCCGAAGCAGGCGGGAAACAGTGAGGCAGTACAGCCATGCCGTCCTCGTGCGATTCATTCCATTTAAGAAAAAGATTCATTTTTCACTGATGAAACGTTAGTTGGAATTGAATAAGTATGTAAACAGATACTGCACGTTATTTAGTGAATGTTGCGTTATTGTTATTTAGTGAATGTTGTGTTATTGTAGTTACTGTAATTGACGAATTTAGACTAGCTCTCATAAAGCATTGGCTGAGATAAAGTTTTTCCTCATTTTGGTTTGAATTAGTAAACTACGGGGCATCCCACGTGTTGAGATATTATTGTAGCGTGATAGCAGCGGTCCCAAAAGCCACTCCAAACTCAAAACTTCTTTCTTCTCGCTGAACTTTAATTCCCTTTCCAAATGCTACGCTCGCAGGTCCGAATCCTGCCTTGGGCATGGATGTGTGTGATGTCCTTAGGTTAGTTAGGTTTAAGTAGTTCTAAGTTCTAGGGGACTGATGGCCTCAGCTGTTAAGTCCCATAGTGCCCAGAGCCACCAGCCCTTTCCAAATTTCTCCTTGCTTTCCTGCACTGCTTGTTCCACGTATAGTGTGCATAATACCGCGGAGGGGCCACAACTTTGCCTCAGTTACCGTCCCCCTGTCATGTTCTTCGACTCCCCTAACGACAGTCTGGTTTGCGCACAAGTTGAAGACCAGCTCCATCTCCTTGTATTTTATCCCTGATACTTTCAGAACTTGAAAGAAGTTTTCTACAACTCTACAACTGCGCTCAATCAAGCTCATGTTTATAACGAAGGGGATGACGGTGAGCGTACTGGAGGTACTGCCCAATGGAACCAAAACGTTATTCTCACATTACTTTGTCGTGTGAGCTCAAGCTATCCACATTACTAGTACCATTATTCTAGAATCAATGAAGAAATATATTTAAATTTCCTATGAGCTGTAACACTATTGATTGAAAAGCATGAGACAGTAACGAGAGAAATTATACCACAACATGATTGACTAAACCGATACTACTATTTCACGCAATCTGTATGGGGTGCGAAATCTAAGGACATCACACACATCCATGCCCGAGGCAGGATTCGAACCTGCGACCGTAGCGGTCGCTCGACTCCAGACTGTATCGCCCAGAACCGCACGGCCACTGCTTTGATCTCGTGTAATCTTGTCGTCAAATCTAACGACACGGATAAGAAATGTAAATCGGTCTTTAGACAATATAAAACGAAAAGTCGGGGGTCCGTCAATTTTTGACAACATTTCCTCTGTGTTCAATATTCAAACGACAATTCTTCATTTATCTCCTCCTGTGTGGTAAACTACAAAGCGGTTTCATCTAAGTCTGCTTGTGGGTGCGGTATACCTTTGACAAGAACTGAATCGCCTGGCTATTTGTTCGATTTCCTGATCTGTGTATTTCACCAACATATCAATCATTTCTTCATTCACGCCGGCCGGAGTGGGCGAGCGGTTCTAGGCGCTAGAGTCTGGAACCGCGCGACCGATACGGTCATGGATGTGTGTGATGTCCTTAGCTTAGTTAGGTTTAAGTAGTTCTAAGTTGTAGGGGACTGTTGACCTCACAAGTTAAGTCCCACAGTGTTCAGAGCCATTTGAACCATTTTGATTTCTTCATTTACAAACAACGAAAATGGTTTTGCCTCATCCGTCGTGCCTTTAGAGTTACCCTTGGGTGAGGAAAGGTGTAATACTGTATTTTTGTACACTTTTTGGCATATTTACATTTTAAAGGTGTGTTGGTCCATATTCCTTTTAAACCTTTCCCCAGTGCAAAATATCTAACGTCTTCGTCTTTGTCTTCGGGTAGCTGCCCTTCTTCAAAGATTCCCTCCTCGAATTCATCGTCAGTAGCGTCATCATCAGATAATACGTCATCCAGTGTCTCTGAGCAAGACTCCTCAAAATTGTCTTCATCCTTATCATCAGAATCCATCGCAATTTGCCTTCGCAACTCCTCTAAAACTTCTCTGGGGTGGTGAACATAGTTCTGTGGGCCACTGTGATATGCGCTAAAGTAGGACGAAAAATGGACAGTGTTAACAAGGTTGAATGGAAATCCACCCGAGGACCGTATGTGGAGAGGGCAGTAAGTACCACGGAGCAGGCGGCCCCTCCAGTACTTTGACAGTGGCGGGCTAGACGGGTACACCAGCTGGGGACTACGGTCGAGAGCTGCGCCGCGCATGCTGTGCACTGAGGAAGGCAAACTGGGCGGGCGGCTGGTTTTTCACCCCACCTCGTGGACAGAGGGTTGACGGGCTTCACGCGCTCAATATTTATTCCGTAAAATGACATGTCAATACATTTCGCGAAATTCCGAGGCCAAGAACGGCACAATATTGTTGTGCAACATTTATCCCCGGGACCCGTCAATTGGAACTCTGCCTTCGCAGTGAACAAGCCGGTGCTCGACGACGTGGACTTCGTATGTGTTGCGACTGTGTTGCTTGTCAAGCAGGTGCCGTGCAGAACGGACGAAACAAGTCCGAAAAGCCTCCACTAAACACTTCAGCGGACTCATGCGCTGTAGCGTGGATTCGTAAACCACAACAACAAATTACAAATTGAACGAGGGAAGTGTGTAATTTATCGCGTACCTGAACAGTTTTCTATGTACTTCTCTGCTGCAACAACTGTTGCAAAAGAAATAAAACAATTATTTACTGATTGAAAGCTTACAATATCTTCAGTCCGTGGCGTGTGACAACGGTCGCAAAAAAAAAAACATGCGCGCTCATTAGACTATAATCTTCTGTTTTCTCGGCTGCTGCGGACAGCAACGTTATCTATCACTTTCCAAATAGTCAAGAATTTCATTTCTCAAAGTACCGCACGATACTTTTACATCCTCCAGCTCACTCCGTGATCTTTTTTCATTCACTTTTTCAGTTCTTTGCGGAAATTCGTTCGAAGGGAATTCAATTTCTCTCGCTCTCGGCAGTAACTGCCGTTTATTGCTCAATACCACCCTTAGACAGTACAATATATTGCGCAATATACTGGACGAGCGTCAATATTATAGCGCACAAATCACTCTGAAAAACTGAGTTCGAAACCAGAGATGCCACATTTAAAATATACATATAAAAACGTAAATACAATAAAATTGATGTTCCCACAACTTGGAATAATTAGCATTTTCAAGCTTTTGCTGAAGCATCGACAATTTTTGAGAAATACACATGATATACGGTTCTACATCTGGTGATTTTGAGTCATATAAACCAGCTCTGCCACATTTGATAAGACTTCTATAAACGCATCGATATTTCGAAAGCACAGTGTACATTCAGAGTAATAAATGAAAAAGCAATTGACGATTTTAAAAAGTACGGTATTTGTTAAATAAAGACAGGAAAGATGTGCGTACACAGTACTCTTGGCGTCAATGAACAACATAATTTATTGCGTAATCTTGCCTACAGTTTCAAGGAAAGCGTTTCAAATGGTTCAAATGGCTCTAAGCACTAGGGGACTTAACATCTCAGGTCATCAGTCCCCTAGACTTAGAACTACATGAACCTAACTAACCTAACGACATCACACACATCGATGCCCAAGGCAGGATTCAACCAGCGACCGTGGCAGCAGCGCGGTTCCCGACTGAAGCGCCTAGAACCGCTCGGCTACAACGGCCGGCGAAAGCATTTCGAAACGGTTAATAAATTAGAAATCGCGTTTCTTTAAATGTGTGTTTCTGCAAGCTTGAGTGGATGAATGGATATCAACTGGGGACGCGCGGGGTAGCCGCGCGGTTTAAGGCACCTTGACTCGATTCGCACGTCTTCCCCCGACGGAGGTTCGAGTTCTCCCTCAGGCATGTGTGTGTGTGTGTGTGTGTGTGTGTGTGTGTGTGTGTGTGTGTGTGTGTGTGTGTGCGCGTGTGTGTGTTGCCCAAAGCGTAAGTTTAACTTAGATTAAGTAATATGTAAGCCCAGAGACCGATGACCTCAGCAGTTTGGTCCCATATGAACTTACCATAAAAAAAAAGCAATATCAACTGGACCTGCTGTTGAACACAGTAGTTCATTTCCCACAGTGGATATTAGGGAGGGTGATGTTCGAAATACTGGATACAACTGATTGGTAAATCGCATGTGTGGTCGTGTCGAAACGAGCGAGCCATTAAAGGCGATATCGCAATTGATCCGTGGGTCGTGTGTCCGACCCTTAACTCTGACGTGATACAATTTGAGCGACGTAAATCTATAAAACGTCGTCTGTTTCGGTGGACCTATACTTGCGGAATAATATTAGGAGACATTTTCATTTGTGCGGTCATGGTATCAGTAGCTGCCGTGTAAATAGTAAACGTGGTGACTCAGGAAGAAAGGTATATGCTTTGAGGAGTGATAGTTGGTTATTCTGAGCAAAAAACTTTGTATGGATATATGACCTATTTGGAATAGTTTCCGATTTCATGTACATTGTTATGTAGGGCAGTTTGTGGTGTACCAGGTCGGGACACTGCCTCAAACTGGCCTGTAGAAACCACTTAAGCCACAGCGCACGCACCTCGCGCCAGATCTTTCAATATTCTCTCGCGCTTTCCGCGCAAACTATTAGCACTAGAGAAAACATTAATAGGGCCTTTTTTGCACGCAAATTAATGTAGTTTAATCTACATCTACATCCATTTTCCGCAAGCCATCTGATGATGTGTGGCGGAGGGTACTTTGAGTACCTCTATCGGTTCTCCCTTCTATTCCAGTCTCGTATTGTTCGTGGAAAGAAAGATTGTCGGTACGCCTCTGTGTGGGCTCTAATCTCTCTGATTTTATCCTCATGGTCTCTTCACGAGATATACGTAGGAGGGAGCAATATATTGCTTGACTCCTCGGTGAAGCTAAATTCTCGAAACTTCAACAAAAGCCCGTACCGAGCTACTGAGCGTCTCTCCTGCAGAGTCTTCCACTGGAGTTTATCTATCATCTCCGTAACGCTTTCGCGATTGCTAAATGATCCTCTAACGGAGCGCGCTGCTCTCCGTTGGATCTTCTGTACCTCTTCTATCAACCCTATCTGGTATGGATCCCACACTGCTGAGCAGTATTCAAGCAGTGGACGAACAAGTGAACTGTAACCTACTTAATTTGTTTTCGGATTGCATTTCCTTAGGATTCTTCCAATGAATCTCAGTGTGGCATCTACTTTACCGACGATTAATTTTATATGGTCATTCCATTTTAGCCGGCCGCGGTGGTCTAGCGGTTCTAGGCGCGCAGTCCGGAACCGCGCGACTGCTACGGTCGCAGGTTCGAATCCTGCCTCGGGCATGGATGTGTGTGATGTCCTTAGGTTAGTTAGGTTTAAGTAGTTCTAAGTTCTAGGGGACTGATGACCACAGTAGTTAAGTCCCATAGTGCTCAGAGCCATTTGAACCATTCATTCCATTTTAAATCACTCCAAATGCTCACTCCCAGATAATTTATGGAATTAACTGCTTCCAGTTGCTGACCTGCTATATTGTAGCTAAATGATAAAGGATCTTTGTTTCTATGTATTCGCAGCACATTACACTTTTCTACATTGAGATTCAATTGCCATTCCCTGCACCATGCGTCAATTCGTTGCAGATACTCCTGCATTTTAGTACAATTTTCCATTGTTACAACCTCTCGATATACTACAGCATCATCCGCAAAAAGCCTCAGTGATCTTCCGATGTCATCCACAAGGTCATTTATGTATATTGTGAACAGCAACGGTCCTACGACAATCCCCTGCGGCACACCTGAAATCACTCTTACTTCGGAAGACTTCTCTCCATTGAGAATGACATGCTGCGTTCTGTTATCTAGGAACTCTTCAATCCAGTCAGACAATTGGTCTGATAGTCCATTAGCTCTTACTTTGTTCATTAAACGACTGTGGGGAACTGTATCGCACGCCTTGCGGAATTCAAGAAACACGGCATCTACCTGGGAACCCGTATCTATGGCCCTCTGAGTCTCGTGGACGAATAGCGCGAGCTGGGTTTCACACGATCGTCTTTTTCTAAACCCATGCTGATTCCTACAGAGTAGATTTCTAGTCTCCAGAAACGTCATTATACTCGAACATAATACGTGTTCCAAAATTCCACAACTGATCTACGTTATATAGGTCTATAGTTCTGCACATCTGTTCGACGTTCCTTCTTGAAAACGGGGATGACCTGCGCCCTTTTTCCAGTCTTTTGGAACGGTACGCTCTTCTAGAGACCTACGGTACACCTCTGCAAGAGTCCGCCGCTCGTGGTCTCGCGGTAGCGTTCTCGCTTCCCGAGCACGGGGTCCCGGGTTCGATTCCCGGCGGGGTCAGGGATTTTCACCTGCCTCGAGATGACTGGGTGTTTGTGTTGTCCTCATCATTTCATCATCACCCAGGAAAGTGGCGAAATTGGACTGAGCAAAGATTGGATAATTGTACGGGCACTGATAACCACGCAGTTGAGCGCCCCACAAACCAAACATCATCATCATCACCTCTGCAAGAAAGGGAGCAAGTTACTTCGCGTACTCTGTGTAAAATCCAACTGGTATCCCATCTTAATTTTGTACTGCGACACGTTTCCGCTAGAGGCCGCGGTTTTCGCGTTATTCAAGAAAAACGTATGAAACTGACAGTAAAGGAAACACAAATTTAAAGAAACGCGATTTCGAATCCTGCCTCGGGCACTGATGTATGTGATGTCGTTAGGTTAGTTAGGTTCAAGTATTTCTAAGTTCTAGGGGACTGATGACCTCAGATGTTAAGTCCGATAGTGCTCAGAGCCATTTGAACCATTTTTTTCTAAGTGCTCTTGGCTGTAGAGGGGACATCTTTAGAAGACTGCAGGTTGGTGAAAATTAGCAAACCTCTGTGCATTTCAGTCAGGGTTCTGGGACAACTAGACATGATGCGTGTAATGCATTCCCAGGGCAAATGGGGTCATTAACACGTAATCTGTGGTGAAACAGAGGAGGCTGATATGAATCATATTTCTGTTACGATGTCTGCATGCACATTTACGAGACGTTTCGTCTTTGGAAGTGCTGAAGTAAACAGGGAACTGGAAAATATACTGACAGAAATAAAATTGCAGTTCCAAAAAATAATTAATGTAGTGTAATGAAATTTCGTGAATACAAACAGCTTTCTGTTGAGGGCAACTGCAGCTGAAGTAATCCATGTTTCTCAAATAAACCGCTTTCTTTTACAGGAAAACGTCCGGTTTCGAAACGTCAAATCACATCTTCAGATGCACATTTACAAGATAGGAAACATACGCTCGACATTATGATAAAAAACATACACTGAGTATTATGATAAAAAACGTACAATCGACATTATGATGAAAAAATATCTTTCTAATAATCTATGCTCTATGACAACCAATATGAAATACTCACGATAGTAAAACGTTTAAGCGCTAATAAGGGACGTAATCACGAACCGGATAGTGTTCCAGTAAAAGTTCATGTACATCTGAAAG
Source organism: Schistocerca piceifrons (assembly GCF_021461385.2). Lineage (NCBI taxonomy): Eukaryota > Metazoa > Arthropoda > Insecta > Orthoptera > Acrididae > Schistocerca > Schistocerca piceifrons. The sequence continues at coordinate 6,911,747 of NC_060144.1, read as the reverse complement.
CGGTTTCTTTTGGAAATTCGGGAGTACATTTGTCTAGGTAACATATTTAAGTGATTAATATTGCAAGATCGCTGGTTAATGAAAGTACGGGATAAGCCATTGCAAATTTGAAATGTTGGTACATTAATAAACGGTGTAACATCGTGAATGTCGAATGCAAGTATGCAAACGTGCATGCATTATGCTGTACGTACGCCAGATGTGAGTTTGTGGGACGGAGTTCCATGCCTGTTGCACCTGGTCGGTCATACGTGCTCGACTGCAGACGGATGTGGCCATCGAGCGGGCCGAGGCAACACGTCGACACACTGTAGAGCACGTCGGGGTACAGCAGCGGTATGTGGGTGAGCGCTGTCCTGCTGGAAAACGTCTCCTGGAATGCTGTTCGTCATTGGTGGAATCGCCAGACTGACGTACAAAGCTGCAGTCGCGGTGCTGGGCATAACCACGAGAGTGCTCCCGCCGTCGTATTAAATCGAACCCCGGACCCTAACTCCAGGTGCAGACCCAGGTTACCTACATGCCCTCCACAGGCCTCCTGCTAACCAGCAGACGGCCATCACCAGCATCGAGGTAGAAGAAGCTTTCATCAGAAAACACAACAGACCTCCAGCCGGTCATCCAGTAACCTCTCGCTTGCCGCCACTGAAGTCGGCAAGGGCAACGCGCGATACAGCAACGTCTGGCTCCGAGCTGTCCTCGAAGTAGCCGACTTACAACAGTTGGTCGGGTCACCATTGTGTCACGTGCTGCTCAAATTGCTGCTGCAGATGCAGTACTATGCCGCAGATCCAATCGCCGAACACGACGGTCTTCCCTGTCGGTAGTGCCACGTGGTCGTCCGTAGCCCTGTCTTCTTGCTACCGTACCTTCTCTCGACCACCGCTGCCGGCAGTCACGTACAGCGGCTACACTCCTGCCGAGTCTTTTTGCAGAATCGCAGAAGGAACATCCAGCTTCTCGTAGCCCTATTACACGACTTTGTTCAAACCCAGTGAGATGTTGATAATGGCGTCTTTATCGCTTTAAAGGCATTCTTGACTAACATCAACTCACCACGTACAATGTCAGAGGCCACTAACGCTCGTGACCGTTACAGCGTGTATTTACAGCAAACTCGATTTGCATCCTAATAGTAGCGCCACTTTTGTCTCTTATGCGGCTGGCACGAAAGTTGAACAGACATCATCTTTTAGGTACTGAAACATGCCTACCACATTTCGTTTTGGTCGCACAACACCTTGTTGGTGATTTTTCTTATTTCAATCGTTGTGGAAACTGAGAATAAGGAAACTCAACCCGAGAAGGCTGACAAGGAAGTCCACTAGTATTGCAATATCTTCCGGACGGTCGTTACGGCAGAGTGTCGACAACGGCAGGGCGCACGGAAAGAGGGCCTTTCCTGCTGCTCCGCGCCTCGCCGCACGTAGGCACTCTCGTGCAGTGCCTTCACACGGGTGATTGCGTGATCGAGGGAGTGGCAGGAGGACGGCAAACAAAACGGCGGTGCAGCGGCGGGCAGCGCACAACAGATGTAATCTGGCGGTGTGGGCTGCAGGTGGGCGGCAAGCCTGTGCCGCCTGTGAGCCGCGCCGCCAGGAAACGCCTCGCCTCGCCTCGCGTAAAACAATGGGCGGCCGCGGGAACGGCCGGCGCGGCGCCATTGTCGCCGCCTGCGGAAGCGGCCCGGCGCGGCGGTCAGCTGGAGGGCGGCTGCGCTCTGCGCATGCGCGCTCACCTTGTGCCGCAGCGCGCCGCTACCCACCCAGCCGCCGACTGCCGCTGTATTCGAGCAAAGGCCCGGTCAGCCCGAGCAAAAACAATGGTTCAAATGGCTCTGACAAGGGAACATCCCCATCGCACCCCCCTCAGATTTGGTTATAAGTTGGCACAGTGGACAGGCCTTGAAAAACAAGACAGGGGATCAATCGAGAAAACAGGAAGAAGTTGTGTAGAACTATGATAAAAAAGCAAAATATACAAACTGACTAGTCCACGCACAGGACACGCAATATCAAGGCTAACGTGTGCTCAGGAGCGCCGTGGTCCCGTGGTTAGCGTGAGCAACTGCCGCACGCGAGGTCCTTCGTTCAAGTCTTCCCTCAACTGAAAAGTTTAATTTTTTATTTTCAGACAATTATTATCTGTCCGTCCGATGCGATCACTTTTCTTGGGAGTGGTTATCACATTTATAAGAAAACCTAAATCGGGCAAGGTAGAAGAATCTTTTTACCCATTCGCCAAGTGTACAAGTTACGTGGGTCGACAACATATTCATGTCATGTGACGCACATGCCGTCACCAGTGTCGAATAGAATACATCAGACGTGTTTTCCTGTGGAGGAATCGGTTCACCTATGACCTTGCGATCAAATGTATTCGGTTACCATTGGAGAGGCACGCCTTTCGTCTACTAATCGCACGGTTTTGCGGTGCGGTCGCAAAACACAGACACTAAACTTATTACAGTGATCAGAGACGACAATGAACGAACGGACAGATCATAACTTTGGGAAAATAAAAAAAGTAAAATTTTCACTCGAGGGAAGACTTGAACCAAGGATCTCTCATTCCGCAGCTGCTCACGCTAACCACGGCACCACGGCACTCCTGAGCACACATTAGCCTTAATGTTGCATGTCCTGTGCGTGGACTACTCAGTTTGTATATTTTCCTTTTTTTTCATAGTTCCACACAACTTCTTCCTGTTTTCTCGATTGATCTGTGTTCAGTTTTTCAAGATCTATCCACTGTGCCAACTTATAACTAAATCTGAGGGGGGTGCGATGGGGAGGTTCCCTTGTGAGCACTATGGGACTTAACTTCTGTGGTCATCAGTCCCCTAGAACTTAGAACTACTTAAACCTAACTAACCTAAGAACATCACACACATCCATGCCCGAGGCAGGATTCGAACCTGCGACCGTAGCAGTCCCGCGGTTCCGGACTGCGCGCCTAGAACCGCTAGACCACTGCGGCCGGCAGCCCGAGCAACCGACAAGCGTGTGCTATATTATCTTATGTACGTGACTTAGTTTTTGATTGTAAGTGAAACCCAGTAGGGTTCGCATTGCTTCTCCACACAGATAAATCAAGATGTGGAGCAGTCCGGTACAAAATTACACGCAACTAGTGCCCATTGTCATGCCTGGAACAGAGGTTCGCTAATCTTCTTTTATTTTACATTTTTTTATTCTCCACTCTTAGGATTGGAGTGGGCTGTTAGAGATCCGGCCAATTAAGAGTCGCGGTTCTATTCAGCCAGTTATCAGACAGGCAACTAGTAGCGCATATGGGGAATTCCAGTCGGGAATACAGGGAGCGGCTCACCAATTCCGGCATACACCTTAGAACCCAGGAAAACCTCGGTCTGAACCGGGAGATTGGAACCGTATTAATTTATTTCTGGGGCACCATCCTTCGTCGAGGATGTTGTCCTACCCAAAAATTAAAATGTTATCTATGTGTGAGATATGTAAACGTTTTATGTGTGTGTATATGTTACTGAACAGCGTGAAGTGTTGGTGCGTTCACTCATCGAGTATTTACCGACCTACAAGATGAGTTAGGAGATGTGTTACTACCAGACGAATTTCACGGAGCACTGAAATAGGTTGGTCGAAACAAGATTCCTGAGGTAGACCATATGGCGACAGAATTATTGAGACGCTAGGGAAAGCCGACCGAGACAAAACTATTCCACGCAGTGTCCAAGATGTATGAGACAGGCGAAATATCCACAAGATTCGAGAAAAATATAATGATCGCAATTCCATAGGCGGCAGATGCTGACAGGTGTGAATATTACCGAACCACCCGTCATGCTTGCAACATACTGACACGAATTATGTGCAGAACACCGACAGAAGTCGACCTCACATAGGACCAGTTTAGATTGCAGAGAAATGTAGGAACTCTTGAGGCTGTGCTCGCCTTACATTTTTATCTTACACGATACACTGAAGGAAAAAAAATTATAGTTTTTGTAGATTTACAGAAAGCTTTGACAACGCTGACTGGAACAGGCTCTTCGAAATTCCGAAGATACCAGGGATAAAATTCGGGGAGGGCTAACACACATTCCAACTCACGGAAATATCTTCGCAGGTATCTTAAAACAGTTCTCTTCCATAATCGAGAATTTAGTCAGTTTGCGTAACATGTAGGGTGCAAAACAAGACTTCTCTGAGCCTTCATTAATGTCATTAATTTTGCTCCTAGTGCGAAGAACAAAATATGAATTGCGACGAAGTCGTCTGTTCTTCTGCTCTATAGATCCCATCGAGAGGAAAACCTTTAGGGATGTGGAATGAGTCGAGATTTACACTAAACAAAGACGAACAAATCGTAGACGTTAATTTGTGTTAACAGTAAACTATCTGTATCGTTATGTTGCTTTGCATTATTCGTAAACAAGATTTCACCACTTTAGTGAAAGAAAGAATCCCTTTGCTGAAAATAATACAATTGTTATTAATTGAACAATATTCCAGAACTACCACACAAATCGATCCATGACCCGTCAGCTGATCGACACGTTTGTTTCAATATAATGGCATCATCTACATATTATGCACGATATCTGTGGTATAAGCTCTACACCAACCACTCGCTCCAAAACGACCTATGTGCACCTCTAAGTGGGCCTTCTACTTGCTCCGCTCAACTTAAATATCGACGCTGTTTTGCATCAGCAACGGCGCAACACTTTCGTGCAGCTGATGACGCGCAACGATTGAAATTTCGCTGACGGGTAATTGCTAATCGCCGAGTAATTCCATTCTTACTGTTCGCCGACGAAGCTATTTCACGCATGATATCGTCAACAATATCCGTATCTCACATCTGTGCTGCCATGCAAATTCACGTGCCAACGCGGAAAATGATTTTTAACATTGCTTCTACATAAATGTGTGGGGCGGCGAGGTCGGCAACCGGTTACTGATCCATTTACAGGCCGCAGATGTGGGAAATGGCACGACTTGTCGAGGCAACTGGCAGAGGTGTCATCGGCTAAAATGCTAGGAATGTCCTCTCAGTGCGACTTCATACTCCAGCGATCAGGCAAAACATCACTGAAATACAACACTCTCCGACTGCTGGATTGGGCGTGCCAGTTATTGCATCGGCAATCAGGTCGTAAACTTGTCAGATCATAATTTCATTCTGACTAAAGGCGTAACTACAGTGGCAGAATCGTATCACTTCGGAGTGTATTATCAGTGTACCACACTCGCCGCACCTGAAACGTGTTTATTGATGCAACCGATCTCGGAATGTCTTCTTCGCAATTTCAGGGGTTTGTCCATTAATGAGCAAGGAAGGTTAGACGTTTGTCCATCTATTAACTATTTTACCTGCCTATCGTAAGGAAGTAGATTAAAATGGATCTTTCACTGTGCAGCAGCAGATGAAAACTGCGTGCTGGACCGAGATTCGAAGACGACACTTTGCCTTTCGTGGACAGAGTTCTTAACGCAATACTGAACGGCCCTCAGAGCTTTCTTTCCGTTGGTACCTCTCTCCCACTCTCAAACTTCTCTTGTCTACCTCACAGAAAGGATATCGGGAAGGAACGGCTTAGCCACAGCGAGAGAATAGCTCAACCGGTAAATGTATTACCTGCCAAACACAAAGGTTCCTCGTTCTAGTCCCAGTCCGGCAGACACGACGTTTCGAGTCCATACTTGTTCGCATGTTGTTTTGATATTTAGCAAAAGGCACCGCAGTAGAGCGCCTACTGCTGAGGATACGAAACCAGCTGTGTTGATTAAGATGTTGTAGTGACGGTAGATGTACGAGATGCATTCAAGTTCTAAGGCCTCCGATTTTTTTTCTAATTAACTACTCACCCGAAATCGATGAAACTGGCGTTACTTCTCGACGTAATCGCCCTGCAGACGTACACATTTTTCACAACGCTGACGCCATGATTCCATGGCAGCGGCGAAGGCTTCTTTAGGAGTCTGTTTTGACGACTGGAAAATCGCTGAGGCAATAGCAGCACGGCTGGTGAATGTGCGGCCACGAAGAGTGTCTTTCATTGTTGGAAAAACCCAAAAGTCACTAGGAGCCAGGTCAGGTGAGTAGGGAGCATGAGGAATCGCTTCAAAGTTGTTATCACGAAGAAACTGTTGCGTAACGCTAGCTCGATGTGCGGGTGCGTAGTCTTGGTGAAACAGCACACGTGCAGCCCTTCCCAGACGTTTTTGTTGCAGTGCAGGAAGGAATTTGTTCTTCAAGACATTTTTGTAGGATGCACCTGTTACCGTAGTGCCCTTTGGAACGCAATGGGTAAGGATTACGCCCTCGCTGTCCCAGAACATGGACACCATCATTTTTTCAGCACTGGTGGTTACCCGAAATTTTTTTGGTGGCGGTGAATCTGTGTGCTTCCATTGAGCTGACTGGCGCTTTGTTTCTGGATTGAAAAATGGTATCCACATCTCATCCATTGTCACAACCAACGAAAAGAAAGTTCCATTCGTGCTGTCGTTGTGCATCAACATTGCTTGGCAACGTGCCACACGGGCAGCCCCGTGGTCGTCCGTCAGCATTCGTGGCACCCACCTGGATGTCACTTTTCGCATTTTCAGGTCGTCATGCATGATTGTGTGCACAGAACACACAAAAATACCAACTCTGGAGGCGATCTGTTCAACAGTCATTCGGCGATCCCCCAAAACAATTCTCTCCACTTTCTCGATCATGTCGTCGGACCGGCTTGTGCGAGCCCGAGGTTGTTTCGGTTTGTCGTCACACGATGTTCTTCCTTCATTAAACTGTCGCACCCAGGAACGCACTTCCGACACATCCATAACTCCATCACCACATGTCTCCTTCAACTGTCGATGAATTTCAATTGGTTTCACACCACGCAAATTCAGAAAACGAATGATTGCACGCTGTTCAAGTAAGGAAAACGTCGCCATTTTAAGTATTTAAAACAGTTCTCATTCTCGCCGCTGGCGGTAAAATTCCACCTGCCATACGGTGCTGCCATCTCTGGGACGTATTGACAATGAACGCGGCCTCATTTTAAAACAATGCGCATGTTTCTATCTCTTTCCAGTCCGGAGAAAAAAAATCGCAGGCCTTAGAACTTGAATGCACCTCGTAGTATAACGTATTCTAAATTCTATCAGATTTTTCTGTATTACTAAATACACTCCTGGAAATGGAAAAAAGAACACATTGACACCGGTGTATCAGACCCACCATACTTGCTCCGGACACTGCGAGAGGGCTGTACAAGCAATGATCACACGCACGGCACAGCGGACACACCAGCAACCGCGGTGTTGGCCGTCGAATGGCGCTAGCTGCGCAGCATTTGTGCACCGCCGCCGTCAGTGTCAGCCAGTTTGCCGTGGCATACGGAGCTCCATCGCAGTCTTTAACACTGGTAGCATGCCGCGACAGCGTGGATGTGAACCGTATGTGCAGTTGACGGACTTTGAGCGAGGGCATATAGTGGGCATGCGGGAGGCCGGGTGGACGTACCGCCGAATTGCTCAACACGTGGGGCGTGAGGTCTCCACGGTACATCGATGTTGTCGCCAGTGGTCGGCGGAAGGTGCACGTGCCCGTCGACCTGGGACCGGACCGCAGCGACGCACGGATGCACGCCAAGACCGTAGGATCCTACGCAATGCCGTAGGGGACCGCACCGCCACTTCCCAGCAAATTAGGGACACTGTTGCTCCTGGGGTATCGGCGAGCACCATTCGCAACCGTCTCCATGAAGCTGGGCTACGGTCCCGCACACCGTTAGGCCGTCTTCCGCTCACGCCCCAACATCGTGCAGCCCGCCTCCAGTGGTGTCGCGACAGGCGTGAATGGAGGGACGAATGGAGACGTGTCGTCTTCAGCGATGAGAGTCGCACTGCCTTGTTGCCAATGATGGTCGTATGCATGTTTGGCGCCGTGCAGGTGAGCGCCACAATCAGGACTGCATACGACCGAGGCACACAGGGCCAACACCAGGCATCATGGTGTGGGGAGCGATCTCCTACACTGGCCGTACACCACTGGTGATCGTCGAGGGGACACTGAATAGAGCACGGTACATCCAAACCGTCATCGAACCCATCGTTCTACCATTCCTAGACCGGCAAGGGAACTTGCTGTTCCAACAGGACAATGCACGTCCGCATGTATCCCGTGCCACCCAACATGCTCTAGATTGTGTAAGTCAACTACCCTGGCCAGCAAGATCTCCGGATCTGTCCCCCATTGAGCATGTTTGGGACTGGATGAAGCGCCGTCTCACGCGGTCTGCACGTCCAGCACGAACGCTGGTCCAACTGAGGCGCCAGGTGGAAATGGCATGGCAAGCCGTTCCACAGGACTACATCCAGCATCTCTACGATCGTCTCCATGGGAGAATAGCAGCCTGCATTGCTGCGAAAGGTGGATATACACTGTACTAGTGCCGACATTGTGCATGCTCTGTTGCCTGTGTCTATGTGCCTGTGGTTCTGTCAGTGTGATCATGTGATGTATCTGACCCCAGGAATGTGTCAATAAAGTTTCCCCTTCCTGGGACAATGAATTCACGGTGTTCTTATTTCAATTTCCAGGAGTGTATCTAAAACGGCGCACAGTCCAAGTTTCACGTTGCCTCCAGGTACTACAAACATTTTATTTTCAGTATTTCATATAATAATTGTAGAATTTTAAATTGTGCGATAATTTACTCATTAAGAGCTCTAATCTTACGCTAAAGATTTAACACAAGTATTGAACTTGGAAACTGTGTATACCTCTTGAGGCAACGTAATGCACGGCGGGCAAGTTACCCACACTGTATTCCCCTGATATTTGAGAGTGAGAGCACTTAGCGACTTTCAATAAATTTTACACATAATTTCATACCTTTTCTAAAAACTTTCCAGCTGCCATCCCCGCAAAATAATGTAAGGAAAAACGTTTATCCCTTATTGTATTTTCTCTCTTCAGGGAGTAAAACTTCTCCATCAGATATCAGGTTTTAATTTATTTTTCTGTACCAACAACTCTATTAGCAACACATTTTCCACATATACCACTCAATGTACCTACAAAATTATATCACTGTGAAACACACAGTTTTGGGAGGTATGCCGTCACGAACGTAAAGATTGGTGCAAAACTAACTTTTCTTAAAACGGAGCGTAAATAACCCAGACTAGACTCCATCAACTGTTTGATAATGACAGTACTTTGATCCAACATACTTTTTCTCGCTTACAGCCCCACGAAATAATGAAAGGAAAACAGGTTGCAGGTTACTAAATGTTAGTTGTTCGCGAGGAAAACTTTTTGTATCAAGCATGACATTTTCTGTACTATTTCTTCCCAGTTGCTCGCATGTGTGTGTGTGTGTGTGAGAGAGAGAGAGAGAGAGAGAGAGAGAGAGAGAGAGAGAGAGAGAGAGAGAGATTCACCTGATGATGGTCTGTGAATCTCTTTGGTTTGTGAGCTTTTCATTAGTTTATGGGTTAGTTAAAACAACATAATTATGGTTTTGCACCTTGAACGATAAAGATTTTACAAATTAATGTCAGCACATTAACACATTAATTCAGATGTAACGTAATCAGACATCTGAAGCTGTTTTATACACGATAGTTCGATTCCTTAAAGAATCGGGGTTGTGGGGCTACTGCTAAGAGTATTCTAAATTGTATTCGATTTGTTGTCTGTAGGGATAGATCGAAAACCTACAGAGAAAAAGAAAAGGATAGGAACTAGTATTCCGCAAAAAAAAACGATGCAATAAAAAAACTGGCATCAATAAAAGCTACAGGTGAAGCTAAAGGTAAGGGAGGCGAAAGTAATATTGAGGTAGGTGCTTTGACTATGCAAGTTTAACAGGATATTTGTTAACCGATAAGATCACAATATACAATTTTTCGTGATTAGCAGATTCTGTTGTTGAGCGAACCATCTTCAGATCTATGTAGGAAAAGTGACAATAAAGTGTATTACAAATAGCGGTAAGACTCAACTACTGTCATTAAAAATGTTAATGAATACACATATCAACTCATTACATTATGATAGTAGCCTGTCGTATAACAGGTTAAGTTAAAGCATTGTGTTGCCTATTTAAGACGGCGAAGGCACACAGTACGCTCTCGACATTGGTGATCTGGTACGTAAATGATAGGCTTTCACTGAACAAATCTCATTTTATGCATTAGATTTTTGTAAATAACAAAAAATGTTTGTTTGTTTAAGATTGTTACATTTGTATTGATGGATCACCAAATAAGCCCTGAAAGAAAAAAGAAAATTACGAGTTCTAAAATTTTTTTCGTTTTATGCTTGGGCCTCAGCTCACAAAAATGGACTTGCTAGAAAGTCATCATGTGATGATCTTGTGGGGCAGCGGGTGGAATATTTGTATAAATGTTTTGTATTTATGCTGTTTGCCGTTCTCAACACTGGCTCTCTAACTACAATATTGGCAACCAGAAAGTGATTAGCTAAACGTGAAGCCTGTAATTAGAACTCCCAGTGCCCACTTCATCTGAGAAATACATTTATAGTTACAGCTTATAGCTCTGAGGAATTAGGAGATTGTCTGGGATTCATAATCAAAAACCTTTCTCTCTAAAATGATCACTATATTCTGAAAGTCACAGACCAAAAAGAATCCACACAATCCAACTACCAGAGCAGTTCAAAGTCTAATGCGCTGATGTCACTGTAACTGTTCAAATTAAATGTTTAGGTGAATGCTCGCCATAATTTGATGATAATGTTCATCAAACGCCACGCTAATAATGGTAGAATGTCTGTCCTGCGGCGGCACGTGAAAATATGACATACGCAAACTAAAGATAGATCATTAACGTCATCCCAAAATTAACGCTTCACTCCAAAACGATTTCATGGTTGCGCGTATCCCGAATAACTTACTACCGCATCCGAGGCTGTTTATATCAACGATACCGACGCGACGCGACTCCCGGCACAGGTGGTGCGCTAACCAGCGTCTGGAGAGAACTGGGGCCTTCCTATTTCACGCAGCTTTCTTACATATAAAGCCGCGGTGCGGACGGCTAAGGGAATGCCTGATCAAATGTGCTCTCCCGACTAGCCGCTCAGCTAGTAATGCACCACTTTAAGTTATCGAATAAATCATTGCTTCCTTTGCTGATGGCCGATGAAGCTCTCAATTTAAATGTGCAATCAGCACACAGGTAAGTAATCATAATAAAAGTCTGACGTGGCTAAGTCAAATATTTTGGGCGAGATAATTAATTTAATTACACTACAAGCAGTAGACGAGCTCTGAACTTGCCGTTTGGAGATACGCTATCGCTATAGTTTTATAGTTATTCGGTTGAAACTTCTCACATCTTTATGATTATAGCGGATCTCCCTTCTACTTAAATTTAAACATCCTAGCTTTATTTATTCGCCTACTTAATCTATCTTGCTTCCTTAATTTTTAAGATAAAAACCAGAAAATCATTAATTTCAAGTAAAATTTTAATTTGTGAGATCCAGAATACTGTTTCTACTAAATTATTATGCAAAAGAAATCTAAATATAAAATTTTAAGTTTCTAGCTCTTTTCTGTTGCACCAATGATTTTTACATAAAAACGTCCAAACTTCGAAAATGGTTAAAGTTATTGAACTGATATTCAACACATATTGATTTAGTATTACTCCTGACATGCTGGAAACGTTTGAGGTTATTTACTTGATTTTTAAAGTATTGCGCAACATTTATGACGTCAGAGCTAGTTACAGCGGACTAGGCTGGCACGCAATGGAAAGACTGATGTGAATTTTATAAGGCGTGAGTATGCTGCTTCCCTACAATCTGAATATGTTACCTAGTAACTCGTCGAAAGACAACTGAATAAAGAGCTTTTGTACAGCTACATCCACAGGACACACAATTACTGCAAATAGTGATTTAAGAAAAGAAAAGGTTATTTTGTTTTGCATCTGCGTATTTCGATTCAGTAAAGGGGGAAGCTTCATTCACAGGGTTGTTATTTTCAGAATATGTAAATGTATCATAACTTTCATATCACCTATCAGTTCTAGAACGTCCAGCAGAGACAAATAAAATTCGATTAGTTTACTTCTGCACTGCTCGAGCCATCACTTCTTCCTCCGAGATGTGTAGTAAAATTTTCCAGGCAATCTTCCATAACGCATTCGTTTTTGGTTGCGTCTCTGATGAAGGTTGCAGTAAAGTTCAGCATTTTCTTCCAGGTCTCACTAGCCACGTGATTTGACTACTTCCACAAGAAAACTCCCATCTTCAGAGATCGTGAAGTTTGTGTTGTTTGCAGCAAAGTGACTCTTTATATGCTCCCATGCCCCTTCAATAGCAATGAAATGACAATCGTATGAAGGAAGCCGAAGGATTTTATGCCTGTGCATTTTAACCATTTCATGAACGATGTGTGTTGGAAATTATGATTTCTTTTGTGCGACAGTTTCGAGCAACTCATCCTTCTTCAGACTTTCTCTGAGATCCGCACCTCGTCTCGTCAGCTACTGAACGACACCTTTTCTTGTTATCAAAGCTGGTGCCTCATCGTGGACAACTGACTCCGCCTGCCGTAACAATGAGTGACCGCCTTCTCAGATTTGTCACAAGCGGTGCCTGAAGCCGCTTCTGAAAACCCACAGTGTTTTGTCACCCGTGGTCTCGGGGTGTCGAATCGAGAGGTACTCCAGCAGAGACCGAGCAGCGCTGCTGCACTGCGGCAGCGGCCTGTGCCGACCGATGCTGAAAGCAGTACTGGTTATTGCTCTTGCTGTTCACACACATCGGTAAAACGAGTGTCGCACTAATCTGGCACCGCCCTATAAAATGGGAACCTGAAATTTCTCTTTAACGGGCAACAAACTGACGCTTTCCGACGGCACTGGCCGACCCGTGAAAGATTTGATGATCATAATTTTTTAAGGATGACCCTAGCTAAACACTGAGAAAACAAAATGGCAAATATGTGCTGAAACACCAGAGAAAACGTGCATGACGGAGTTAGGAAAGGAGCACGGTATATGACGACGAAAGGTCGCTCAATGCCCTCGCTCGTTTCTTCACTGGCCGCTGGCCGCTTTCTTCGGGGAGACTGCGGCCTTGTGGTGCCACTCTTATCCCTTTCTATACTTCACTATTCTTTCCCTGTCGTTACACAGCATTTTGGATTACTTTCGAAGTTGTTGCACACCGCTGTAGAAGCTGAGCATCACAAAACAAGAGCTCGCCTTTTTCTCTCTCATAATACTGACTCACTGAGTACGTGGTCGTGTAGCATGCCCTTGTTCGTCTTTTCGCTCTGAGCTCGAATCACTCGTCGCGACGGACACGATTCGCAATGAAATAGAAGTGAATAAACACTAAAAACACCAAAATCGAAATAAACTACGAACTAGACTTCTAGTTAAACAAAGTGAAACGACAGTAGCAGTTACGACCCGTTTCGGACACTTGCGCGTCAGTTTGGCAGAGCGGCAACCTGGCTCGTGCTATCCGCTCGAGCATAGCGCGTCACTGGATGGCTTTCTGCAGTCACTTGGCAATGAAAAAAACAAAGAAGAAACGACGCTACTGAGTTTCAGTGCCGACGACTCGACTCTACTCCCAGAACATATCCGACAGAGAATGTAGAGAAGTTGGCTGAACAAGCGGAGTCCCGGAGTCCGTGCGTGTGCTGGACGCGTGGGCGCGTCTTTTCAGTCAGCGCAGCACAGACCGCGTGGCGCGCACAGTACTGCACAGGGGTGGGGGAGGGCAAGAGGGGGGGGGGGGGGCAGCTGCCTGACACGTGCAGCGTGCGTGCGGCAGCTGCCGACTGCACGCACTGCTCGCGGGCTGCGTACCGTTCAACTCGGAGGCTTCGCAACTCTTCCGCGGGGCGTAAGAACCCGCCTAGCGTTCTCGGCTCGAGCTTGGGTCTGGTCATAGGCGGGCCCGAGACCCGGAACAGAAGTTTGCTAGCCCACCGCGTTCTCCTCGGACATACGAATACCACACCTGGGAACGAGACCGCCCGTCTTGCACTGTGGATCGGCGGCACACGGCTACACGATGTACCGCACGTGCGTTCGTTTCCTTTTCCTCACGGCTGCCTCTTGCACACGGTGTAACCTGGCATTTTTCCGGGAGCGAAGCAGTCGGTGGAGTGTGGTGACTCGGGCCGCCGCCGTCCTCTGCCAGGGGACACTGCGGCGCGGCAGACCGTCGTAGTGGGCACCGTGCGTGCAGCGTCGATTCCAGCCGGCCGAGCAAAGAGCAGTCGGCTCTTGTTCTCTGCACGTACACTGATGAGCCAAAGCAAGCTGAATAGCTTGCTTGTCCGTCTTTGGTTCGTGGGTTTGTGGAGGATGTAGCACGGTTCGGCTTCGAGACAGATAACAATACTGCTGAAAGATGAGGTTGCCGTCGGGAAAGACATCGAGCACGAAGTGACGCAGGCGGTTCGCAGCTGGCTGCGTGTCTTCGATTACAGCCACAAGTCCCGTGCGAGCGCAGCAGACTGTCTCGCACAGCACAACACTGCTCCCGTCAGGCTGCGTCTGTGGCGCGCTGCACCTTTCGAGCCGTGGTTCACCGTGGCGACGGCGTTTGTGGAGACGACAATCGACCTAGTGCAGCAAAAATGTGATTCGCCCGAAGAAACGACACGTTTCCATTGACGGACGATCGAATCACGATGGTCCCGTGTGCGCTGCAATCGTAATTGGCGATGACGTTCGGTCAATATGTGAGCAGGTGGGGGTGGTCTGCTGTGGAACTCCGTGTTCAGCGACGAACGGTGTGCTGCGAAACATTAGTGCGTGCGCCAGCACTGTGCTCTTTCGGCACAGATATCACAGATCACCGTCTACCCTACTTTACAGAGCAGACGAGTCTCCGAACCTCGAGTTCTGTGAACGATCGTTCACGTCCGACGATTTAGCGCCTGTCCTCTTACCTCTTTCCGTAGATGCTCATGACACTAGCACGTGAACATTCGACCAGTTCCGCCGTTCACAGGCTCTGCGTAATAATAACCCGCCCTTTGCCAAAGCGGCTCACCTCAGTGTATTTCAGCAGCCGCAGTCCGTATCTGCACCAGGTGGACCCCCTGTCCACGCCGCTCCGCACGCACACACACACACACACACACACACACACACACACACACACACAGCTCAGTTGGCGCGTCGCGTGCCCTCAACGCCAGCAGGCGGCATTCAGCGCCGCGGAGGGCAGCAGCCACATCGTTTCGGCCCATCAGTGTATCTGCTGCCCTGCACCGCGCAGAGACTTAGGCTGTGATCGCATGCGTCTGCTGCTAGCATCTCCCACAAAAAGCGTTAATTTATACTGTGCTTATGGTACGGGAATGCAGCCAACAGAATCCACTTGTTCATTAATTTTCTTACATACAAAACCGTTGTACTGAAAGATACATTTTAACAAATTGGATCATGCATACAATGCATTTGTATTAAAATAACCTCATAGAGAAGTGTTCTATTCATTTCCTAAAATGATGAAGAAAACACAAGAGAACAAAATATTTTTCAAACTACGTTCTGATGAAAATAAAAGAAAATCTTTGAATTCCGGTATAAATGTAAGTTCCAGTTCTTGAAACAACTAAAAACACCAACTATCCATCGTTAACGATACTATTTTCTTAAAACAAATAGTGCTGGGCCACCTGTTCATTTGCCCTACGTCTTGTATTCGGCACATGATACATGAAATTGTAAACGTGAACAGCTGTCTCATGAAGGGGCTGTACGTTCGGAACGAGTGACAGCGGTATCTGTTCTTAGTGAAGGGTGTTATTAAGAATAGCTCACTGTTGCTTTTACTGCCCTGTCTCTTTACGGAGCCACGGTCTCACCATGTCAGACTTCGAGAAAACAGGATTAATCTCTAACCTTTATTGAAACGGAAACAAATCATATGATTGCGCGGGCATACTGAAAAGTAATGCCTCTGAATCTTTTATGTGAAAACTCTTATAAAGCTTTTTAAATAAAACAAACGTTATTAACAATATCTACATATTTATTTCTCAACATAGTCACCCTGGTGACGAACACGTTTCTCCCAACGAGAGACCACTTTGTTGTTAGCGTCGCTGTAGAAAGACTCGGTTCACGGAGCCACAACTTCAGCTCTGCTTGCACCTCCTCAGAATTATCAAAGACAAGTCCTCGTAAGTTCCTCTTTGAGTTTTGGAAACAGATGAAAATCGGATGGGCCAAGTGGAGACTGTATGGATTATGATCGATGACGGTGGAACCAAGGCGTCTCAGCGCTCTGTGTCGTTCTGGAACTGCCATGCTGAACAAGAACAAGACGGTGCTCGACGTGTGGACGAACGCTTACCAGATTACAGCACTCTGCTTCTCACGCACCGACACAGTTACGTAACACATCGCCATGTTACACGCTAAAATTTGGAGCACTCTAGCGGAAGATGGTTGCATACACGAAGACATTAAGATGTAGATTATTAATAACGTTAAAGCTGTACTAATTTTCGCATAAAATATTCACGGCCATTAGTTTTCAGCACGCCCTCGTATTTTCCCTAAGATTAAAGGTGGATAATATTCAACTATGAAACTGACATTAACTGGAATTAAACGCCGGCCGCGGTGGTCTAGCGGTTCTAGGCGCGCAGTCCGGAACCGCGCGACTGCTACGGTCGCAGGTTCGAATCCTGCCTCGGGCATGGATGTATGTGATGTCCTTAGGTTAGTTAGGTTTAAGTAGTTCTAAGTTCTAGGGGACTGATGACCACAGATGTTAAGTCCCATAGTGCTCAGAGCCATTTGAACCATTTTTTTTTTTTTTTTGGACTTAAACGTTAACTTTATGCGATAGTCCATGAATAGTTCCGCAGTTTAGCCGGAGAGAGAGAGAGAGAGAGAGAGAGAGAGAGAGAGAGAGAGAGAGAGAGAGAGAGAGGCGTTTTGTCACGGTTCGCTATGTTATCGCCGTCGGAGGTCCGAGTCCTACCTCGTGGCGTGGGTGTGTTTGTTTCCATTAGCGTAAGTTAGTTTACTTTGGATTAAGTAGTGTGTAAGGTTATGGACCGATGACCTCAGCAGTTCGGTCCCATAAGACCTTACCACAAATTTCCACATTTCGTTGTTTCCATTCGAGGCGCAGTAGACGACATGAAACTCGACATTATGGGCGCAGTAACACTACGAATCCGACAACGGTGAAACCTTTACGAGAGCAGCCGGCTACGTGCGGCTGAAGCGAAATGTTCCTTGTAGCAGCTGGGCTGTGTTCTTGTAAGTTGTCGGATCTACACTAGAAAATTAGGAGGGAAGCTTAGGGGTTAATATATCGAAGACAGGACGGCCATTAGAGATGGAGCACAAGCTCTAACTGCGGGCTGATGTGAAAGGACACTGACCGTGCTCATACAAAGGGAACAATCATTTCATTATTTCATTTGCCTTGGCCGACTTACGGAAATTACGGGATGTATAAACACGCAAGGATGCAACGCCAAACGGGGATTTCAACCATTCTTCAAGAGTATGTGAACGTGTGACTTCCTACTGCGTTTTTGATTCCTTTCTATTCTCAAGAAAAGAGTTCTCGATAGCTTGACGTTTTCGGCCGTGCTCATCGCTACACTGCACGTGACCACTGACTACGACGGTCAGGAATGCCACCTGCTGGCGTTGCGGGCACGTGATGCTGTACGGAAAGCTTATAGGTGGAGCAAAGAAATGGAGAATTATTATAGCGAGGATGTGGGCCGCAAGTGGAGAAATATACAGAGACGAGCGACTGCGACAGATTGCTGTGGCTACGTGTCTGGCCAGTAGCGACTAGAAACTGGTCGGCTGTTCGCGTACTACTGTCGTGAGCATCTGTGGAAAGTGCTTGACGGACAGTGAAATGGCGAGCAGGAGCTGGACGGTGGCGCCTGACCACGGAGCGCGGCGGCCAGGGGCGCTGCCGCTGTGCACAGCAGCAGGCCGTCGTCGTTCAGGTGAGACGCTGCACGAGCTGCCGGTTTAAACGGCTAACAGGAATGAATCTTGTAAATTACTGAATGGACGAAATGAATTGACCAGCGACGCGTTTCTCAAGGTATACGACGACCTCCTCCTGTAGAAATCTGGCCAACCAGCAACTATTTCGCGTCGCTCTGCTGCGCCCGTCTTAACGCTGACGCCTGCGAAAGTAGACTAATAACGATCTAAACAGACAACAGCAAGCGCCCGCTAACCAACTCTGTGTCAATATTCAGCGATATTACCCGGCCGGAGTGGCCGAGCGGTTCTAGGCGCTACAGTCTGGAGCCACGCGACCGCTATGGTCGCAGGTTCGAATCGTGCCTCGGTCATGGATGTGTGTGATGTCCTTAGGCTAATTAGGCTTAAGTAGTTCTAAGTTCTAGGGGACTGATGACCTCAACAGTTAAGTCCGATAGTGCTCAGAGCCATTTTTGAACGTGTTGTCGTCAACAGTTCCAGACTGTAGCGCCTAGTACCGTTCGGCACGACAACAAGTGTATGGGCCTGAAGATGCCGTTGTTACAACGTTGAAACTAGATGCCAAAATAAAATTGACACCTTACATACAGCTGGAGGAATTTCTTCATTTTTAAAATAAATCTTACGTTTGAGACAGTCGACACCAGAAATATGAAAAGGTAATTGCGATTTTGCTGAGGGAAGAAAACAACATTTTAAGTACGCACAGCTGCGCACGAACTGCAACGAGCAGCAGGTCACTCTGGCGCAGCCTGCAGCCGTTGTTCTATTCCGAGCTGGCCGACGTCGAATCGACGAAAGAAATTGTCTTCCGCCGCATCGCACCACCTGTCAGCCGGAATCGTGACCTTTCCAGCTCGGACGCTAAGCGGCAGCTGTCGGCGCCCGCTTCTCACTATTTGCATTTGCGTGACGGTGCCGCTCCAGGCACGGAGGCAGTTTGGTCAGCGAGGTCGATAACTGCACGAGGAACTGCTACACACTGTGGCTCTGACAAGGCGCGTCCACACTTAGCTGGCAGACCGCGCCGGGCCTCGAAACAGGGAGTCTACGGCAGGGCTACGCCTCTCTGTTCTTAACTGTCACTGCCCTTTCCCAGTGTTCCAAACTTCGCGTAAGTGCACCAGTTACAAGGCAGAAAGAAGTAAGAAGGTTAAAACTTAAGCTCCTGTCGACAATAAGGTCAATAGTGACGCAGCACGGTAGATGATTTTACAAAAACGGTTCAAATGGCTCTGAGCACTATGGGACTTAACTGCTGAGGTCATCAGTCCCCTAGAACTTAGAACTACTTAAACCTAACTAAGCTAAGGACATCACACACATCCATGCCCGAGGCAGGATTCGATCCTGCCACCGTAGCGGTCGCGCGGTTCCAGACTGGAGCGCCTAGAACCACTCGGCCACACCGGCCGGCGATGATTTTACAACGGTGGCACAGGAAAGTGGCCTTCCTCTTTTCGAAGGAAGCATTCTAGCCCTCTTATTGAGATGTATGGACGTAGTATTTCCCCTCGACTTTTTAACCTGCGTATCGAAGAATCAATAAACGAAATAAAAGAAAGTTCCGGAAGTAAGATTAAAAATTTAAGGTGGAAGATATCAATGGAACGAGTCACTGATGACTTTTCTGTCCTCTCTGAAAATAAGGAAGAATTACACGACCTGTTGAATGAGGTGATGAGCAAAGAATGATTCACAGTAAATAATACAAAGACTGAACTTCGAGGGCATTTCGAGAAGTAAGTTCCCCATGGTTACGACCACTGCTCAACAAGGGTGACGCACTGCCAGTGGGCAGCACTCGTTCTGCTGCTGTGCGGATGACGCGGGCGTCGCAGGGCGCGAATGGGATGGCGCGGCAGCTGCAAACGTACTGCAGAGGCGGCGGAGGCGCGCCACTGCCATTCTTGTGGACAAAGCGCCCAAACTGCACTCGGATTCACAGCAACATTCTAGCAGTATATGGATCGAATGCGATGTCACGTCCTGCCGTAGTGAAATAGTGCCAACACTTGATCGAGACCGCACACGCGTGGTCAATGCTGATCGAGAAGGAAGGCCATTGACATCGAGCACAGACGACAATATCGGCGCAATCGAGAAACTGATTCGCAGGAATCGGAGGTTCTCCAACGGCGAGGACGTTCAGACGGCTGTTCCCGAACAGCTCCGTGTCCAGGGAGCACGCTCCCATCCTCGAGGAACTGAACGACTGGCAGGACGTTCTGAAAGTCGTTTACAGACTTGGCGAACATCTTGCAAAATAGTGTCACCTACGTGTGTCACCTTGAAATGTAGTGCAGGATTCAATAAAACTTGTTTGGCCTGCCATAATAATGTGTTACTCACTTTTTTCCTCGTGTTAAAGAGCAGCGCAAATGAGTGTAGCGAGAAACTTATCATCAGCATTGCGTACGACGTGGTAGGTAAGGTGAACTCTTGCGCTACACTTCTGTCGAACGAAGGAAACACGATGAAAGCAGCAACCTATCTAAAGAAAAGGGCGCATTCCTTGCCAAAAGGAGTCTACCAGTTTAAAACATAGGCCTTAATTCGACAAAGAAACTTCTGAGATTTCACGTCGACGGTGCTGCACTGTGTGGAAGTGAAACATGGCATTTCGGAAACCGGAAAAGAAGAGACTCAGAAGCATTTGAAATGTGATGTTACGTGAGTATGATAAAAATTCTGTGGACTGATACGATAAAAAATGAAGTAGTCCTCCCCAGAATACGCGAGGAAAGAAATATACGGAAAATACTAATGACACGTAGGGACAGGAAGTAAGGGTACGCGTTAATGGGATAAGAACGGAAGACATACTGTATTACACACGATAAACAATAGAGGACATCGGTCCGTAGCTCGTGGTCCCGCGGTCGCGTTCTCGCTTCCCGAGCACGGGGTCCCGGGTTCGATTCCCGGCGGGGTCAGGGATTGTCACCTGCCTCGAGATGACTGGGTGCTTGTCCTCATCATTCCATCATCATTTATGAAGATGGTGAGATTGGACTGAGCAGAAGTTGGCAATTTGTACGGGCGCTAATGACTGAGCAGTTGAGAGCCCCACAATCGAAGCATCATCATCGTCAATAGAGGACACTGGTTGTAACTGAGATGAAGAGATTGGGAGGAAATAGTGGCGGCCCAGACCAAACCGGTTAATTCCTCCTCAATCATAAATTTTGTATTATACTTTTCTGTTCCTTTGTTCTTGTGATTTAATTAGATTTATGGCCTCTCCCTCACTTTATATTTTTATTTTTTAAATTACTCGCATTTTATCGAGTATGATTTATGATGACGTCTGCACGTTTAACATGAAACGACTAACACAGATGACAACAAGAACGGCAAACACAACACGTACGCCTACATGAGAACCAATTTACACATTTTCCGTGGAAAGAACTTGGACGACACAGTTAGCGAATAGCCACACACGACCCCACGAAACGCCCGCCTGCGGCGCCCGTAACGAGCGGTCGCAGGCGCGTCTGGGCCGTTCCATTCGCAGACACACACCGCGGCGACACTGCGCAGTCCTCAGGCCCGACTACGACCACGGCGCAACCCGGCCGCACGCTTTGCTTTTCTTCAGGCCTCTGCTGAGCCGTTCTCGGCTGCCGTAGCGGACTCGGGGCTCTCCGAGTGTCCACCGTACTTCAGCAGCAGCGTTCCCCCACTTTAGCACTGTTCTCTCTTAAATCCCCAGAGCTGTTTAGTGAGTACTCTACCCCTGCTTCTTAACTAAGATCTTTAATGTATTTGCGAAACTCTCTTTGTGGGTTTTCTTTCTACATATTTTGAAATATTCTTCTTCTTCGTGAGCTGTTTAATCCTGCAGTTGGTCGTTCCCCATGTTTTCCAGTTACTACACAGCGAACATAATTCCAAATAACCATAGAACGACACTATTCTTTTGTGTAGCAAACAAAACTGCCTCAAGAAAGATTAGGCTGTTAGTCCGTTGAGTTCAGAAGGGAACATTTCGCTTCATTGACTTACGACAAAGTAAAAAACTTCCAAATGACTTCACAACATCGTCATCTTTTTATGTTTACAAAATCTACATCATCAGTATACCTGTTTGTAACTTCGGTTATGCGTAAAGCATTTTTGCCCACTAGTCCGGCATCTAGTCTCCTGAATTTGGGTTCTGGTGCAAGGACGTGTAGCATCATCGATAGGGCCTCTCTTGTGGGACTCCGCTTCTCACTGCATTACATTTTGTGAAACAGCCATTGGTGGTAATTTTTGTTTGTATCCCTTACTGTTTTTAGAAAAGAGTTATTCAAACCCACGTATATCAATCCTTGAATGAATATTCGTGGTTCACCCTATCAAATGCCTTTGAAAAGTCGATAAAATTTAGGCCAAATTTTTTAGACAATGCCGGTATAATTGCTGTTGTGTCTCCATACATGCTCACGCTACATCCAGGGAGATACGTCTGATGGTTGCCAATTGTCTTCTGTCACAGAGGTAACAACCTCGGTTTCATCACCCGCACAAGTATTTTACGATCAGTATTCACTAGGCAAAGAGTGAACCGTGGCGCGGCTCTCGGGCGCAAGACGCTGTCGATGACTCCTCTGGTTGAGGTTGGCACTATGTGCGATCCCGAGCGCATCCTGTCGGAGCGGCTCCTAACGGGGGAGTGAGCGCGAGTGAAGAGAGTCTGGGGCGGACAGCAGGGCAGAACGGACGTGGCGGCCGCGCTCTGAGGCGACAGGAGAAGAGTAGTCGTGCACGGCCGAGAAGGCAGCGCTGAGCAAGGCGGCAGTCAGCATCGCCTTTCGGGGGACAGAGTTGCGGCAGTCCAGCGAGCAGACACCAGCTCCGGGAGCAGTGCTCCGGTTTGTGGACGTGACGTGGGTCGTATTTTGGCGCAGTATAGTTTGCTTGGTACGCATCTGCTGCTCCCTTTATGCCCACGTGTGTTGTTCTGTCCGTATGTGCATTGAAAAGATTGCGCTCCGGCTGGAACAGTGGCTTGTGCTTTACGTTCATGCACCCTGACTCATTTGTTTTGCTGCAGGCAGCCGTAATTGCAAAGATTTTTTTTTTTCGTCGCGATTGTCTTAGCCCGGTGGTGCCTAGTATCCGAGAACAAGACAGGCAACGTGTGACCTGTTGTTTTGGGTTTTGGAGTCCTGTTTGGGCAACCTAGTTATCACGCATACAAATGTATTGCTGCCGAGTGAGGTTAGCCCTAATCTTGTGAAACTGAGCTTTCAGTGACTGGCTCGTCTGCAAATTAATTAATTTAACCTTTGTGGTGTGTTGTTTCTTTGCTTTCAATGGTGAATTTCTTGTCATTCATTTGTGTATGTTTCGCCGTTAATGATAACTGTGAGTAAGATATCAAGGTCTTGAAGGGCTTGCGTATCGTGACTGTATTTTTGGCAACTGTTTAATTTGATTTCTTGTTTATCGGTCTGGTGAAAACTTATGCCAAGTTTACTAATTTCCGCCTGTGGTCCGGAAGTTGGTTTGAAGGTAAATCCGTTGGTAAATCTTTACTGGACCTAACTGTTAACTGATCTTGCGTTGAACTAATGCCGTTATTAAATCGTTTCTTGTGTGCTATAAATTGTATTACCACAGACAAGGAGACAGCGCACATTCTGTGGTCGAGGGGCAGGCACGGTTGCTGCTTTGCGCGTGGCGTCTTGCTGCTCGCTATCATTTCCCGCGTTAGTACGGGCGGCGTGAGATTTGTTTGCTCGCGGTTGTATGGCCGCTAGTCAGCTGTGCCTGCTCCCGCTTCAGGGTGTGCCGTGTTTCGTAAGGCGTACGCCGACTTTCAGTCACTGTTACTCCGGTGTTGCTGTCGGTCGCTTGGACTTGGCAGTTACCTTCTGGTTAAACAGATCAAACTTGTTTATTTGCTGTAAATTCCTAAGTAGTTTGTGAGAAAAGTTGTAACTCAGCTTTTCATGATTTTACACAATTCAAGCATTTTCGTAAGGCATTTTCCTATCTATGTTTTATTTAAATGAGAATTCTTTATTGGGGTTATTCACCTGTTGAAGCTTAACATAAAATTTGTAACTTAGCTTTCATGATTTTACTTAATTTAAGCATTCTTGTAAAGCAGTCCTTTATCTACGTTTTATTGATTGGTAATTATTTATTGAGGTTATTCACTGGTTGAAGGTTAACATATGTTTGTAACCAAGTTTATGTCCTTGCTTAGTTGAGATTTGTTAAGAGCCTTCATTGCTGGAAGATCATTAAAGCTTGGGTGCTTGTAATTGTGAATACTGTTGTCTGTCTATGTTGTGGGCTACCCTTCCACTTCCACAGCCAAGCTGTCCTATCTACCAGTACAAAGAGGTCTTTTAAACCTGTGTTGCTTCCTTTTGGCAGTAATGCTGTCCTTTTTCGGGACATGAAAACACGTGGAGGGGGAGCTCGTGACGTCACAGCGTGGAATTCCACATTCCACTATACTGCGTGTTGCTTCCTCGTTGCCACTGTAATGTCCTCGTCGCCACTTTAAAGTCTTGTACCATAGGAATCATGGGAGAGGACGTTGTTTGGTGGCTGGTATCCTCTTTCTAAAACACAACGGCACACATGTATTAACAGCGTTTTTTATTTACATAACAGGTAGCTAATTATCTTAAGAGAGTCCATGTGTTGATGTGTTGTGGTACTAGCTCTTCCGTTAATAGTCCACGTCAGCCTCACTGCTGGTCAAGTACAAGTCCCGCGATGAATGACAGACGCCAAACTAGAATGCGAGTGGGTGCGGCAGTGGCTGAGCGACTGCGCTGGTGACTGGGACGGACCGAGGGGCCGAGAGCTCCGGCCAGTGGCGGCCACCAAGTACTGGCGGGCGAGGGGGCGCTGGCGGCACATTGCCTGCGAGTCTGTCTTTGGCCTCTCGTGTGACAGGCGCGCTTGATCCAGCACCTACTGTCGACATTCTTGTTGCATCTTTGGCGACCGGTGTGCTGGCGACAGCTTTCGCCAGTACACAGCAGAGCATGAAATAAAGACCCAGGCATGTCAGAGTATTGCCTCGTGGAAAGGACCGTGGCCAATCAAATGTGACATAGGTTTACATTGCAAGCATAACATACGTACTGCCATATTATATGGCGTTAAACATCGTATTTGGTGGATTTTATTTCTCACAGAGTGTCTGGTATGAATATAAGTTGCTTAAAAGAAACAGGAAATTGAGGACCCCTCCAAAACGCTTTAACTACGACTGCTTACAGTAAAATGAAAGAAAACTCCATATTAGTAGGCTTCCTGGAGTTGGTTTTAGTGTTATAGCTTGCGTCCTACTAAAGTATTCCATTCCAGTGGTATGGCGCAATTATGAACTATCAAAAGCGCGTCTTTTTGGTACAATTTGCATATTATATATCAAATAATGAGATATGTAGATACAGCCACTAGACAGTGTATGTCAGATAAGCTAAAAGTATCTCACTGAAATCGATTAGAAAAAAAAGGAAACAAAGTAAAAGTTAATTTAGAAAGTTTCGACAGATATCCATAAATCTTAAACTTCATAGCCAATGTAAATACATTAAAAGATTGTGGCATTTTACACGCACAGGCTCCAAAGAAACAAACAGAAAATGTATTCCCACAACTATCCATACTTCAAATTGAAGTGTCAATATGTCACAATGCTCACAACAATTCACAATTCACACAACACACAGTGTCACGGCATTTTGTTAAGTAAAATCTGGAAAATAAGAAAGAAAGAAAAAAGAAAAAGCTGCACCACAATTGGTAGCGTTGTGGGTTTTGATTTGAAAAGAGAAAAGTAGCAGATTCATGCCCACCTCCTTCCATTTTCACATTTAGTTTTATAACATATTCTGGGCGTTTCTTATTAATTTAATAGAAGTGTTATCTCAAAAGACGATGTTATTTATTATAAACAATATATTTGCCGCAGTTCTTGTTGCAAAGGCCAACCACTGGAATGTTTCTCCAGTGGCCAGTTTACGTGTGAGTGTAAACTGGAAATTTTTGCTGCTATGAAACTTTCTGTAATATATAGATAGGCCTGTAACTGTCTCTGGATTTAATGGACTGGCTCAAGTTTGTATCTTGCAGACAAATATCTTTTTCATTGATGGTGAGCAGCTTCGAAAAAATCTCCTCTTCCATTCGAATGAAATTACGAAACGAATCTCAAGCCTGAAATTTATGTGGTGAGTCCCTAATTTCTGAGCGTTGGTAGTCAATTCAACAACTTTAATATGCATATTACACATCTGTAGACTGTCATTAGGCACTATACTTTAACTATATTCAATTTAAAACAGAGAAAAGAATGAAGACTCAATTAAGTTCATGAATAATTTCTACCAGTATATACCTCAGGTTGTTTTACAGTTAACGAATAACTTCTACTAGGCTGTACACTGAACCGCCAAAGAAGCTGGTATAGGCATGCGTATTCAAATACATAAATCTGTAAACGGGCAGTATACGGCGCTGCGATGGCAACGCCTATCTATGTGAGACAAGTGTCTGGCGCGGATGTTAGGTAGGCTACTGCAGCTGCAATGGCAGGTTATCAAGATTTAAGTGAGTTTGGACGTAGTGCACGAGCAATGGGGCACACCATTTCCGAGGTGGCTATGAAGTGGGGATTTTTCCCGTGCGACTATTTCATGAGTGTACCGTGATTATCAGGAATCCGGTAAAACATGAAATCTCTGACATTGCTGCGATCCTGAAAAAGGTCTTGCAAGAACGGGACAACGCAAACTGCTGCCGATTTCAGTGCTGGGCCATCAACAGGTGTCAGCGTGCGAACCATTCAACGAAACATCATCGATATGGGGTTTCGGAGCCGAAGGCCCACTCGTGTATCCTTGATGACCGCACGACACAAAGCATTACGCATCGCCTGACCCCGTCAACGCCGACACTGGACTGTTAGTGACTGGAAACACGTTGCCTGGTTAGACGAGTCTCGTTTCAAATTGTATCGAGCGGATGGACGTGTACGGGTATGGAGACAACCTCATGATCCATGGACCTACATGTCATCAGGGGATTGTTCAAGTTGGTGGAGGCTCTGTAACGGTGTGGGGCGTGTGCGGTTGGAATGATATGGAACCCCTGATACGTCTAGATACGACTCTGACAGGTGACATCCATTCATATCCATTGAGCATTTCGACGGGCTTGGGCAGTTGCAGCAGGACAATGCGACACCCTGGAGGTCCAGAATTGCTAAGAGTGGCTTCAGGAACACTCTTCTCAGTTTACACATTTCCGCTGGGCACCTAACTCCCCAGACAAGAACGTTATTGGGAACATTTGGGATGCGTTGCAATGTGCTGTTCAGAAGAGATCTCCACCCCCTCGCACTCCCACGTATTTATGGACAGCCCTGCAGGATTCATGGCGTCAGTTCACTCCAGCACTACTTTAGACATCAGTCGAGTCCATGCCACTTCGTACTGCGTAACTTCTACGAGCTCGTGGGGGGCCCTACACGATATTAGCCAGGTGCACCAGTTTCTTTGACTCTTTAGTGCATCACAGATCGTTGTACTCCTTTATGAAGTGTTGCTTTACTAGCCATTCGCTGTTCCAGCCAGCTACAAGTCCAGAATCTTCTTCACGTTTTTCTCCGTTCATCTTCACCAATTGCTAATATACACTACTAGCCATTAAAATTGCTACACCACGAAGATGACGTGCTACAGACGCGAAATTTAACCGACAGGGAGAAGAGGCTGTGATATGCAAATGATTAGCTTTTCAGAGCATTCACAGAAGGTTGGCGCCGGTGGCGACACTTACAACGTGCTGACATGAGGAAAGTTTCCAACCCATTTCTCATACACAAACAGCTGTTGACCGGCGTTGCCTGGTGAAACGTTGTTGTGACGCCTCGTGTAAGGAGGAGAAATGCGTACCATCCCGTTTCCGACTTTGATAAAGGTCGGATTGTAGCCTATCGCGATTGCGGTTTATCGTATCGCGACATTGCTGCTCGCGTTGGTCGAGATCCAATGACTGTTAGCAGAATATGGAATCGGTGGGTTCAGGAGGGTAATACGGAACGCCGTGCTGGATCCCAACGGCCTCGTATACTAGCAGTCGAGATAACAACGATCTTATCCGCATGGCTGTAACGGATCCTGCAGCCACGTCTCGATCCCTGAGTCAACAGATGGGGACGTATGCAAAACAACAACCATGTGCACGAACAGTTCGACGACGTTTGCAGCAGCATGGACTATCACCTCGGAGACTATGGCTGCGGTTACCCTTGACGCTGCATCACAGACAGGAGCGCCTGCGATTGTGCACTCAACGGCGAACCTGGGTGCACGAATGGCAAAACGTGATTTTTTTCGGATGAATCCAGGTTCTGTTTACAGCATAATGATGGTCGCATCCGTGTTTGGCGACATCGCGCTGAACGCACATTGGAAGCGTGTATTCGTCATCGCCATACTGGCGTATCACCCGGCGTGGTGGTATGGGGTGCCATTGGTTACACGTCTCGGTCACCTCTTGTTCGCATTGACGGCACTTTGAACAGTGGACGTTACATTTCAGATGTGTTACGACCCGTGGCTCTACCCTTCACTCGATCCCTGCGAAACCCTATATTTCAGCAGGAGAATGCACGACCGCAAGTTGCAGGACCTGTACGGGCCTTTCTGGATGAAGAAAATGTTCGATTGCTGCCCTGGCCAGCACATTCTCCAGATATCTCACTAATTGAAAACGTCTGGTCAATGGTGGCCGAGCAACTGGCTCGTCACAATACGCCTGTCACTACTCTTGATGAACTGTGGTATCGTGTTGAAGCTGCATGGGCAGCCGTACCTGTACACGCCATCCAAGCTCTGTTTGACTCAATGCCCAGGCGTATCGTGGCCGTTATTACGGCCAGAGGTGGTTGTTCTGGGTACTGATTTCTCAGGATCTATGCACCCAAATTGCGTGAAAATGTAATCACGTGTCAGTTCTAGTATAATATATTTGTCCAATGAATACCCGTTTATCATTTGCATTTGTTCTTGGTGTGGCAATTATAATGGCCAGTAGTGTAGTTAATGCAGCTGTTTCAGGAGCGTGCAATTTCGCAAAGAAACTATGTGGTTTGCGAACTCAGTAAAGCCGACAACGGCCGGTGTAGAGCGCAAACCACGGCAACCAGCTCGTCTTGCGTGCTGTTGTTCTTGATGAAATTTCGAGCCGGTTGGCGTGGCCGAGCGGTTCTAGGAGCTACAGTCTGGAACCGTGCAACCGCTACGGTCGCAGGTTCGAATCTGCCTCGGGCATGGATGTGTGTGATGTCCTTAGGTTAGTTAGGTTTAAGTAGTTCTAAGTTCTAGGGGACTGATGACCTCAGAAGTTAAGTCCCATAGTGCTCAGAGGCATTTGAATCATTTTTGAAATTTCGACGTCTGTTTTTCCCAAGTGTTATCAGGTGAGATATCGAAGCGCTTTCTTCCCTCTGTAGTTGTTTGGATTCTCCACCATATTTTTAAATCCTCTAATTGCTTTCTTTTGATTGATATTAATTTTGCCTTAATCTTCTTTATGTCTAATATAACTTTTCCAGAGGTCGCTCCGTTATACAGATGTCGTAGGGAAGAAGTTATATTCTACTGTGTCTTGCCGACCTTGCTTTGTCGCTGCTACAGGTAGTCGACGTAGTCCCCGGTTCCTTCTAAGCTCACATGCTTGAAGTATATGTGTGTCCCATAGTTACGATTTGCTGCAAATCTTTAGTTGCACTTCTAAAGCATTATCCGTGACTAGATTACTGTTGAGTTTCCACAAAAGCCGGCCGCAGTATGTTTTTGGCGTGGAAATTCAATAATACAGTCGTTTTATGACGCTTGAATTAAAACTTCTTTATATACAGAGACATCCAATTTTTTTATGTTAACTCCTTGCACTAGTCAGTGTCAGATTGATGAAGCATTTTTTTTAACATACTTTTGTTTCATTCTTCATTCTGTTAGTCCTAAGCATAACTGTTTTCTAGTATCTTTTCTGGGTAACAACAATTTGCCTCTCTGCCTGTCGTTGGCTGGAAGAAAATATCGTAAAGTCATACTGGTTCAAGGTACACTTTGATTGTAGTAACGCGAGGTCGTGCATTTGATGTGCTGTACTATACGATCACTCGACATGGCACTTCGCAGTAGCGATGAATGTACAAGGAAGGGGAATTTTAACCCAGACACTAACAGCCAGTGCTACAGTCCGTTATCATACAGAAAATTTGTATGGGCTGGGGCCTCAGTGAAATTCAAATATTTCTAACCAGCCGTGCAATAAAGTAGTTGATATTTCTGAACGCATTGCCTGTTTCGTTTTCGTGAGGCTAGAATTTGTCCTGTGTAACCTGTTATGTTGTAAGTATCGTTTAACTGTACCTCCTTCTCTACCTATCCTAGAACAACCGGCGCAAAGAAAGGGGCACACTAAAACTCATATCCGAAACAGTAAGCTAGACAGAGAAGGAAGCCCTTTCGTGCGAGATGGTGAAGTGGTTTTGATAATGGATATTTATTTGTGTTTGAATTCCATGGCTTGTGCGAATGACACGTGGTAACTGCAGGAGTGGTTCCTTCTACGAAGCTGCGACCAATATCACTTTGTGCTGTATCCCTACTCCAGTTTTTTTTCTTTCGGCAATGAACAGCTATTATATTAGGCTCAGTCCTTAACTCTCACACACTGAAGATCGTCAAGTGACGAAACTCATATGATATCTATGTCTAATAAAATATAAAGTGTGCCAACTGATAATGGCATCACAGCTGAAACAAGATATAATATGAACAATAAAAAAATTTTTGTTTCAATAATACTAGAATTGGGATGTCGGTGTTGTGGTGTTCAGTCGGAAAACAGCTTTGATGCAGTTCTTCACGCTAGTCCAAGCCATTCAAGTCTTTTCAGCTCTATTGCAATCTACATCTATTTGAAACTGCTTGCTGTAGTCTTACTGAATTCCCCCTACAGTTCCTACCAACCTTACACTTCTCTCCATTACCGAGCTCACAATTTCTTGATGTCTCTTGATATGACCTATCAACCGACCCCTCCTTTTATTTAAGCGTGTAACAAATTTCTTTTCTTTCTAATTCAGTACCTCTTCATTACTTATTCGATCTATGCCTCTAATCTTCAGTATTTCCCTCTAGCATCAGATTTCAAAAGCATCTGTTTTCTTCTTGTCATAACTCTACAAGCCACGTTTCACTTCCGTACAAGGCTTCACTCCGAATAAGTAGCTTTAGGACAGACTTCCTAACATTTTAATTTGTTTTAGAAATGATGTGGTGTAATACCGTAAGCTCTTGTTAACAGCATTCTTTAATATGCTAGCCGTTTCGGTCAGATACCGTTTTCCAGCTCACCTTGCGTTAAAAAGTTACATTGGAATATAATGACGTCATAAAAGGAGTATAGAGTAAAAAAGTCTACTGGAAACTGTATGACTGGAAACTCTATAATGAGTAAACGTACTTGTGAAATAGAATACGCAAGTATACTATATAAGTCTGTTTACTACCTATACAGTTTTCAGTCGACGTTTTGACATTTTGCTCCTTTTGTTTACCAATGTAAGTCCTGCTGTTAACCCAAGCAGCGCCGGAAAATGGTCCTCGAGAGATACCCGTCCATGTTAAAGAATCAGCTCAGAGTGTTACATGATGTCATGAATGAACTTTATCGAAGCTGTGGACCACAACTAACGGAAAATATTTAAATTTATGTACATTCGATTTAACCAAATCGCTGTTTCTCTGAAATACTTTTCTTGTTTTTGCCGATCTCTATCTTATATCTAGTCTACTTCGGTCGTCATCACTTATTTTTCTACCCAGATAATAACTAATTTTAGTGTCTCATTTCCTAATCTAATTCTCCTAGCATTGCCTGATTTAATTCAACTACATCCCATTCCATTTTTTTACTTTTGTAGGTGTTCATGTTACAATTTCTTTTCAAGACGCCATCCCTTCCGTTTATCTGCATTTTATAAGTTTACAGATCAGCTGGAACTCAACGTTCTGCGATTATCCAGTTAATTACGTATTTACGTCATATAAAAATTCTTTGCGTAATTTTTTATTTGCACTGGGACGCGTGTACAAGCGTGAAGCATAATATTACATAACCACATTACCTCCGTCCCCATAATGGAGATAAACATGAATTTTACGTGGGAAGAAGATTCGTACAATATATAGCGCACCAAAAATATGCAAAGCATCGTTCATATTAATCGCTGTGTGTTAGATTCGCACGATACTGCGAACGTAGGCTGTGCGGTACATCCTGTTTTCCTACATTTCTGAGAAGCGACCGGCATGGTACCAGACCTTAGCACGATAACTAGAAACTACGGGCATGTGGATTATGTGCTGGATAGGTGATTTTTTTGGCAGAAGAAACGCAGTAAATAATTGCTAGATTAAAGATGCCGCCCGCAAAAACCATCAACATTAAGAGAACAAAGTGGCAGTACTCAGACATGTATTTTGCTAGAATGAGATTTTCACTCTGCAGCGGAGTGTGCGCTGATATGAAACTTCCTGGCAGATTAAAACTGTGTGCCCGACCGAGACTCGAACTCTGGACCTTGCCCGCGAAAGGCAAAGGTCTCGAGTTCGAGTCTCGGTCGGGCACACAGTTTTAATCTGCCAGCAAATTTCATGTATTTTGCTAGGTGGTCAATGCTCGTAGTGTAATTTACCTATACGATAATGAAACAAGCATTTTTTCAAAATATATTTATGTATTTATTTTCACAGCCGTAGAAAGTTTTCGGAAAGGCATAATAGTGACATGAAGCTTCCTACGTTTGTAACAAACTCTTCGAAAAAGGTGGAAAATGAGATGAATGTAAAGAGTTGGACAGTCGGCGCAACCTTTGTTTTTTGCTTTGTTTTTCGTTCCTTATGTTTCATTCCTAACCCCATATGGCATCACAGGACGACGATAGAAGCGTCTGTCTCCGCCGCAGATGGTATACTGTTAGGGTACCGTTTTTTATACATACAAAATCGGCGTTATTTACATTGGAAAATTCCGTTTTTTTATGTTATCT
Organism: Schistocerca piceifrons; assembly: GCF_021461385.2. Classification (NCBI taxonomy): domain Eukaryota; kingdom Metazoa; phylum Arthropoda; class Insecta; order Orthoptera; family Acrididae; genus Schistocerca; species Schistocerca piceifrons. The sequence continues at coordinate 6,878,657 of NC_060144.1, read as the reverse complement.
GAGGGGGTGATTCACATTCGTGGCGTTTGCTTCCCTGCAACACTTCACCTAGGGCTGGGTTATGTTCAACTTCGATGCTGGTATACATGTCGTGTTGGTTTTCTCGTAGTAGTTGAAATCTGATTTGTGCGGCGGTCTTGTGAGTGCCTGTCACATTGGCCAGTTGTGTGTCACCGATGTAGGGGAATTTGGAGTCGCTGTTCGTGTAGATATCCGTCTTTAGTAATATTTCTATTCGTTTCTTTATGAATTGTTTTTTCCTATTTTTGAAGTCAATTTGATTAATATTTTAGTGGTTTTATGGCGGCTAATTCTTAGTAAAGTGTATTGCTCGTCTAGATTATCGTTCTGGTGGCTACTACAAATATTCTGAGTCGGTTTATAGTATGAGTTTTATTTGGGCGGGAGATGTCAGCCATTAAGAGGCAGCGTGTTCGACGATTGGCCTATTGAGTGATGTGTGTGCAGCAGCGTTACTGTAGAATCAACGCGAAATTTTCATTTGGTGTCAAGCCATCATTACGTTGCTTCTCTAGTGATGCCTAATAGTTTAATGTTGTTGTTTCTGGCTAGCGATAGGTTTCTGGCTTTTGAGATTCATATGTCCGAATACAATCAACTATTTACGCCTTTGGCCGTGGTGGAATGTCACCAGCACACTCAGCCGTCGGCCAGGTCTTCGCTCCAGAGTGAGAGACACCAGCTGCGTATAAACCGAAGCCCCACTCCGTCAGCCGATGCTTCCATGCGGAGGCACGTGAAGGTGATCTACTCTGGAGCTTTGGGTTTCATATGAAGAGTGTTCCGATCACCGCTAAGAAAACTGTTTCACTCCAAACGGTAATAAGGACTTTTGACAAGCATTTAAAAAATACAATGGGCAATGTTTTACTTTCTTTTTCGGAGTAGCGAACAGTTGAGGAAATAACTGGAGTGTCCTGGCTGTCCGGCAGCGGGTGTACGGGCCGCTCGTGAGGGAGTCGGCGTCTGCAGCGGAAGCCCCCACCAGGCGCCGCCGACAGCGGAGACAGCGGGCGCTGCCAGACGGTTCGGCGAATTACTGCTCACCTTACATGTGCATATATATACTAGGTTGGTTGGAGGGAGGGGACCAAACAGCGAGGTGATCAGTCCCAACGGATTAGGAAAGGATGGGGAACGAAATCGGCCGTGCCTTTTCAAAGCAACCATCCCGGAATTTGCCTGAAGCGATTTAGCGAAATTATGGAAAATCTAAATCAGGATGAGGGTTTGAACCGTTTTCCTATAGAATGCGAGTCCACTGTTCATATATCCAAGATAGAGCGGGTAACCATAGCAATATACCCGCTGTATCTGATTACAGCATTGTAAATACCTGTGCTCTGCCGTACACATTAAGTACCTTCTATCTCATAGTAACGCTGCGGAAGGATATTGCATGGGACGAACGAATGAAATCATTTGTGGCTATTCACAACACCTCCAGCCTTTAAGAGACGCACGTGGGGAAGTTCGGCGCATTTTCAAAGGGGGCCGCACACTACGAGTCGGTGAGTAGCGTTCTTCGGCACAGCTCTGAACTCTTTATGAAGTTGTTACAGAAGAAAATGAAAAGTAACGGCCACAGTAAATTGTTTTAGTTTGTCATTCAGATCACAAATAGTCGTAGTCTCCAAGTCACAGTCCATCACAGATAACAAACAATATGACAACACCAACAATATAGGAGAAAAGGTTTCCTGTGTCTTGAGATAAACTTAAATTGGGAAACTGCAGGCGTTACAGAAATGTGGACGGATTTAAACCTGTTTGCGCTAAACAGCGAGATCTCACGATGGTGGTACTGTTGAACGATTAGTCACTCCCGCTAAGACGAAAAGCAAGCTGGGTGCCGTGTCGTGCGGAGATGCGCGGGCGGTCGGCGGCGGGCGGCGGGCGGCGGGCGCCCACTTCACGATCGCAGACGAGCGAAACTCAGCCGAGAATCGGCCTGCGCTTTCCAGGACCGATCTGCGCCTCGTGTACGACTTAACCACCGCCGCATTTGTCATTACGTCTGATATTTTCGATGAACATCAATAACAGTAAAACATGGGTGTGAAGTGTAGTCGAATCATGTCAAGTGATAATGGGGAAATTACATTAGGAGGCGAAGACAGCAGTATGAAAAGCCTAACGATGAAGGGAAGTCACATGTATATGATAAACAATACAGATAAGAAAATAGGTTTTGTAATGTGGTGTTGCAGAAGAAGGCTGAAGACCACATGAATAAATCGGGTGACTAAGGAACAGATACTGGATCTAACTCGGGAGAAAAGAACTTTATGGAACAATTGGACTAAATGAAACACTCGGTTAATGAGACATATCGTGAGATGTATGAAATATGTTCATCTTTCACAAATTGACATTCTTTTGTTAATATTTTTCTCTTGTTAAATAGGTCTGTCTGTGGCAGTAAAGCTGCTCAAATAAAATAAAACCAAGACTGGGAATTTTAAATTTAGGCTAAAGCGACCTCATTTCACATCCTGACACATCAATTAATAGTTAATTTGGTAAGAAAGGAGGCATGAAATTACAGAGATAGGCCGAGGCTTGAACACAGTAAGCAGGTCCAAATGGATGTAGGTTATCGTGGTCATGTCGAGACTCGCATAGGATAAGTTAAGCCGCTGAGCTGCATCAGATCTGTTCCCGGACTGAAGGCAACAGCAGTGCAAGTGTTGTGAACCTGCAGCACGTCAGTGGCAGATACTAGACTGTCGATGCACACCTGGTTGGACTGATCCCGTCAAAAGTCGCAAATGAACTGAGAGTATCCGCTGCTATAGTGCCTAACGCCATGTTTACCTATAACGTTCGTGCGAAAGGGATGTCTTTACGACAATCTTGCATCTACTGGGTGTCTATCTAGATCTCTCATAACAGAACATGAAAAACGTACACCTGGTAAATAGAGTAATGGAAGAAAACCAGTTTCCTGGTACAGACAGAGACTAGTGTTGGTGGAAGGCGGGGGGAGGGATTTTAACCTTTTAACCTCTGATGATGAGACCACTGCCCTAAAGAGATTTTCTCTGTTAAGCGAGAACATGGCTACGAGGGGAACTGCACAAGCAGAACGATGATGGCAAAAGTTGTAGCTTCCTAAGAAGCTGAACACAAGAGTCAGCTGAACAATAGGGGAAACGCACAATATGGACTGTCTTCCTCCAACCGTGAAACAGTTATGATCCTGTGGTGTTTGGGCTGTCAGCAACATTATTGAGTAATGAAAGTAAGTAGTATATGTGGGCTCTTGCCCACTCGTCTGGTATAGGGTGCCTAAAGCATGCTGCGTTCTCGGAATGCTATGCAACAATTCAGGCAAATAACATTAATAGTTTTTATTACAAATAAGAAGACTGAGAATACTTGTATTTACAACAAATGTCGCAAGCGATGGGCGACATGCAAACAGTAATGTCCTTCGCTATAGACAATGTGCAAACAAGCGATGGATATGGATCACTTATAACTGTTGTGGTAGCACTCTCTGGCAGACCACGCTAGTACTCTGCGAATACCGTCCACTGAAGTCCGGCCGAGGTTGGCCGGAGCGGCGCTCATATTCACTCCGGCTAGATGCCGCTCCTATCGCGGTGACGTCCTGGTCAGCGCGCTATTGGCCGACGTCCTTTCACCGCCTTCTCTCGCGTTCTTCATCTTCGTTCCGGCGCTTGCGGTTACGCCAGAACAGTATAATAATAACTTCGTGTAGATGAATAGCGTGCTGCAAGTATTTCAAGTGGATGTCAATTCGTCGTCTTGCGTGTCTCGGATCTACCTCAGTTGAGCAACTAGGAAAAGATGTCATACGGTTAAATGTGGACGCCGAACTGGGTCGTTTCTGGCCATTCAGAGGCAAATGTTAGGTTAAAGCCATAAAAAATTTAAAAATACTCAGTGGTCGTACCTTTATTTCTGTTCCACAGCCTTTTGGTTTCAAGGTACGCAGTTTATATCTGCACCACCAAGAAGTACACATGAACTGTAATAAGTAAGAAACGATTTTACGTAATCGTGTTTATGTCCATTATTTTGAGCAGTGCAAGATTTATTTGACGACCATCAAACAACCTCTTCCCTCTTCTCCAGAAATGCCAGATTTGAATGTTATTAAACCACGGTGCCGTAAGCACGAAAACTAATAGTGGATCGTTACCTTCTACCGCCATGTCTCACTGAATTGCAACTATCGAAAATCCCAGAAAGTACCGCACACAGAATTTAACGCTTCAATCCCAAAAATGATTTTCGCTGCCACGGTTGGTCCTAGGCCATGTTGAAGGAAGGCAGGTAGGTGTTAAGTCCCATCAACGACGAGGTCTATAGACAGAATACGAGGTCATATTGGATAAAGGTGGTATGAGAGTCAATTCGTTTAACTTTGCCGACGTACTGACTCTACGGAAATTGAGAACCTTCGTCAGGAAGAAAGTGAGTGGAAAAAAAAGAATAGATACCTATTTTTCCAAAAATGAACCGAAAGTAAGTGATGAGAAGTGCAGTGTGTTTTAAGGGTAATTTTGTTAATAAGTTGTCAGCTTCCAGCAAGTAAAGTGTAAGTAATGCAATGGGCTTTCGTATGTGACATGTGGCATGTTTCGTGGATATAGTAAATAGCAGTTTACGGTAAAAAATGTGTATTTTGGATTACCAGAGGTTTCTACGTTATCCGTGCAGCCTCGGATCCACAATTAGCCGAATAATATTAGACGGTATTTGAAAGTATTTAATTTAATCTTAATGTATTCTCTCCACTGATATTAACCAGGTAACTATTAGCGAGAATGAGTGAATGAAGCGTAAGAGGCGGAAGCGTCGCTGGAGAAATGACTGTAGTTGATGTTCGTCAAGTTGCGTGCAGTGCGTGGCGAGACGGAACACAAGCCACTGAGGCAGGCGGCCGGCTTTCAGCTTTCAGCTTTCAGCCGAGCGCACTAACGACGCTGCCGGCCAACTTTTCGGCGCTAATTGCCGCCCCTGTCACAATGCACCGCGCCGTGCGTGCTCGCAGGGGCGAAATGCGGACGGAGGCAAGTCGCGGCTAGAGCACCACTTTGTTCCACAGCTTGTGAGGCGCTTAAAGTCTACCTCTTACACTTTTGAGTCATATTGCTTCTTCTCTGTCGGCTACGTATTTATGGCCGTGACTAGTCACATAATTATTACATCTCGTGTTCTTCGTTAGTCATACAAACATTGAACTACGCTTTTCGAGCCGGCCGGAGTGGCCGTGCGGTTCTAGGCGCTACAGTCTGGAACCGAGCGACCGCTACGGTCGCAGGCTCGAATCCTGCCTCGGGCATGGATGTGTGTGATGTCCCTAGGTTAGTTAGGTTTAAGTAGTTCTGACTTCTAGGCGACTGATGACCTCAGAAGTTTTAAGTCGCATAGTGCTCAGAGCCATTTACGCGTTTCGAACTTTTGCATATCATAAGATTTGTTATTACGCTTAAATTTGATAGAGAACGCATTTGCAGCTGCTACTGTCTGGTTTGTGTTTTATCAGCGGCTGACAGTGCATATTCAGTATAACACCATTATAGACGTACTTTAATGGAATACTTGTTATCGTCATGAGTAAAGCTACAGCTCACTACACGTCGCGAGCCTGTCCGGTTAGCCGTGCGGTCTGACGCACTGGCCATTACTCTACCATGCAAACATATGGGGTTACACTCGTCTGGTGTGAGACATTCCCTGAGAGAAGGGGGGGGGGGGGGAGAATCCACTGGGGGTCGAACCGCACAATAACCCTGGGTTCGGTGCGGGGCGGCGGTGGGCTGAGTGGATTGCTGTATCCTGTTGTGGGGTTGTGAACCACTGAGGGCTAAGGCGGGGATGAAGCCTCTCCCTCGTTTCTAGGTCCCCAGTTCAACACAATATAGGTCGCGAGGAAAGGGCCCCTGGCTACATATCGATGATAGACAATGAAATCCCCGAAACTCCATCTGTCTGTTAAAACTCTTAATTCCAGTAATTAGTAACCCCGTTACTAAAGAGAGATTTGAAAGTGCATGGATCTCTAAGAGCAATCAATAACTAGGTTACAACTACATAGTTAGATATCTAGCAATTTTATCTATATCACTTTACATATTTTTTTAGAAACTGATTTTGCTTCGCCTGTAAAATTTTGCAGAATCATCGATATGATGATATTTTCGCGCAGAATATACGCCGGAATTCAGTGCACTTTTTTCTGGTGGACATCGACTCCGAAGAACGTCTTACTCTAATTGCACGCAGTTTAGCACGGCAGTCTGATAAAAATAACACACGGTTCACATGTTAAAATTTCACAAACTAGAAAGTTTGACGCTAAAAAGATAATAAATATTATTGGTGAGACAGAACTGTATTCATAGTCTGTTAAATTGCTGCATAAGACATTCATAATGATCGCTATGTCAACTCAACGATTGGTTTGACACCACATTTCGTTATTCAACAAGGCCATATCGCAGGAGGTATTCCCTTATAGACCCATGATCTGTAGATTGCCTTACCCAACTATCAAAACAACTTCCTTGACTGAAAGCAACGATCACTGATTGTTGGACTAGGCCCGATTTATAGAATCTTGTAAAGCAATAGTTTTTAGAAAGGACGACACATATCTGCATAATGCACAGTAGCAATACCTACTAAAGATTTTCTTTCTCGAAAAAAAGAAGAATTATCACTTAAACGACTTTGTAGAGGTTCAAGGAAAATATCTTACTAAAAATAGAGTTGCTTCAACGTTTCCAGTTACTGAGGTAGGCTAACCCAATACCGATCTACAGAAGTGACTTGCGTTTGCCAAAAGCAGTATGTAGCTTAGGATCCGTTAGCCAAAGAAAAGTATTGTTAAAATTGTGCGAGATACAAACGAGGGGGCGGGGAGCGGGTGTCACGAGCGAGAAAGTTTGTCTGTTGCTGATCTGCAAAGATTAAATACGAACAATATGTGTTCGTAGACAAATTACACCGCATTATGCTCGTATAAAAAGATCTACAAGGTACAATACATAACAGTGCACAAGCGTTTGCGATAACACCACGCATCAGTAACTCCAGTTATTGCAAGATACGTGCTGACACTGTAGCATACGTTAAAAAAAAGAAAAAGAAAAAAGGGACATAATGCAGCCAGGCGGCCCACACTAGTGGTATAACAAGAATATTTCAGTTTCACAAGGGCGACAATATCTCTTCCTAAAGGCGAAAACATGTTCACTCGTACAGACAATCGATGACACTCTTCCGGTTTGCAGGCGCTCTTTACATAGGACGTACGTTTCCTTTGGGTGGCTCCTCACTGACCTGCCAGTGGTCGCCCGCCGGTGCGCCTGCTGCTGCGTCTGCTGCTGCCGTCACTGCCAGCACGCCTCCGCCTCCGCCTCCGCCGCCGCCGCCACCTGCCGCATGGCGCGTCGCGCGCTCACTGCCGCCTCGCCTCGCCTCGCCTCGCGCTCCGCGGCTCCGCAGCCTTCCGGGACGGCCGCGGGCGGCGCTGCCGTCGGCGGCAGATCAATAGCGTAGGGGCAGGTCGCGGGGGCAGAGCAGAGCGGGGGACCAGGGAGCGACCCTGCGCTGCGCAACCCTGGACCGCGCGAGGCGCCGCGCCGGACCCTTGGGACCGAACCACCAAATAAACTGAGGACGGCGACAACACACACACACCACCGGAAACGAATAAAAACCTTCACAGAAGCTACCACTTTCGTCCCCGTAGAGACTGAGAGAGATCTGTATCGAGGCTTCGGTGCTATTACGTCCGTACATTGAGCAAGCTGTAAAGAAAACCGAGGAGGAATTGGGAAAGGGAAATAGAGTCCAAGTAGCAGAAACATAAACCTTGATCCTTGTCGATGACATAGTAATTCTGTCAGAGATGGCAAAGGACTCGGAAGAATAGTTGAACAGAATGCGTAGTGTCTCGAAAGGAGGTTATAAGATGGTCATCAACGAAAGTAACACGAGGGTAACGCAATGTAGTCGAATTAAATCAGGCAATGCTAAAAAACATAGGAAATGAGACACCAGAAGCAATAGATAAGCTTTGTTACGCGCACAGCAAAATAACTGACGATGACAGTTGTAGAGAGGGATAAAATACAGACTGGCAGTAGTAAACAAAAAATTGGTAGCGTAAAATGTAAGGTTGAATGTTACCAAGTCTTTTTTGAAGGTAACTGTCTGGAGTATAGCTTTGATCGGAAGTAAACTTTACCAGTAAACAGACAAGAAGAGAACAGAAGCTTTCGAAATGCGGTATAGAAAAATGCTGAAGATTAGGTGCGTACATTGAATAACTAAGTGCGATTTACTGAAACGAGTCGAGGACAAACGAAATTTATGGCATAACTTCACTAAAAAAAAGTATCAATCGACAGAACCATTGTCAGACGTCAAGGAATCGTCAGTTCGGCAGTGGAGATATAGGGAATTAAATTGTAGAAAGAGACCAGGGCTTCAAGACAGTAAGCAGGTTCAAATGGATGTGTTAGAAAAAAAAGGTTCAAATGGCTGTGAGCACTATGGGACTTAACTTCTGAGGTCATCAGTCCCCTGGAACTTAGAACTACTTAAACATAACTAACCTAAGGACATCACACACATCCATGCCCGAGGCAGTATTCGAACCTGCGACCGTAGCGGTCGTGCGGTTCCAGACTGTAGCGCCTTTAACCGCTCGGCCACTACGGCCGGCTTCTCATAAGTAAATATATCGGTGTCAACCTCGATCAGATACTGACATTTAAACAGCACTGCGCGAACGTGTCGAAGAAGCCTGACTCAAGCGGAAATCTTCTCCAAAAAATATCCGGAAATAACTGGGGCACAAATGCAGATGGTCGACTCGGTGGTGCAATTCCACTTCTGTTCTCGGCTGCTCAGTATAGATGCCCTCAGTGGGAAAACAGCGTACATACAACAGCGTGTGAATGAGACCGAGAGGCACTGTCAGATCTGCTTCCATTCCGTGGTTGCACGTTCTGTCCCATATTGCTGCTCCGGATGTCAGAAGAACAACTGCCAAGGAGTAAATTTTAGGAAGACAGAGTCCTATAAGAACTCACTTGTAAGTAGGGCTTTCCGCAACCCTCCAGCTATACAGCTAAAGTCATGCAAACCATCTTTGGATCACAGAAATTTTCAATGTCACCGAGAAGCGGAAAGAACGCTGGAGTGAACATACATCCCAGAACGCCAACTTAATTCAAAAGAAAAGTGCGACCTACTTCTGTTTATACACTATCAGCGTAGAAAAGAGCTTAATGAAGTGTGTGGATGATTTTTAAATTTATTTAGCTAATTTAATGCCTAGTGGACAGTTACAGACCTATCGCATTACTGTCTTACTATTTTGTTAACGAATAAAAACTGCATTACACTTATCGCTATTGCGTCATACGTGAATTAGGATTACCGTCATCAGTTTTTCGATGGCGCAATCAGTCTTTTTCAAGGGTGCTTAGTTTTTTGCCCATCTACATCTTATTCAGTGATCTGATCAAACTTAGCATTATTTCCTATTACCTATTTTAAAATTAATCTATACTTTTACAGATAGATACTGCAGTCTGTTATCTGATACTGACGTTACACTAGTCGTTTTGCAATTTATTTTGTGCTTAAATGCGTTTTTAGCCCTCGGAATCAACAATGCGGCACATTATGCAAATTACGTCGAATTAACAGAAGATATAAATTAACCTCCCCCCTTTAAAAATTAATAACTTGTAAAGGCCTTAAGTGATCTTACCAAACGAAGTGTCAGCTTAAATAGCACTACTGAAAAATCAGCTACAAAACATGACTGACCTACCTCACTCCTAATACATGCGCCAGCCGGAGTGGCCGTGCGGTTCTAGGCGCTACAGTCTGGAACCGCAAGACCGCTACAGTCGCAGGTTCGAATCCTGCCTCGGGCATGGATGTGTGTGATGTCCTTAGGTTAGTTAGGTTTCAGTAGTTGCGAGTTTTAGGGGACTGATGACTTCAGAAGTTGAGTCCCATAGTGGTCAGAGCCATTTGAACGAGCTAATACCTGGGACTGCACGTCTGTGAAGTGCTTCAGTACCTGGCCGCCTCATACTGGACCAGAATCCTCAAAAAGGCGCTATAAATTTTAAAAAATCGGAGCTGAGAAGTTTCGTTTAATAGGCTGTCTAGAGCAATGTTGGTAGTATTGAATCCCGGTCTTAGAAGCGGACAGCTGTTTATTCCGAACGCTGAATTTCCAGTCCGACGCGGCATTCATTTGTGACCGCGCAGAGATAGCGGGGCTGGAAAGTACTGCGTCATTCGAAGGAAATGTTTTGCTCAGCGAAATCAGATCGAAATGTTTTTAAACGGAGGCTGTTCCGGACGGTATATACTTTACCAGGAACACTTATGGCAATGTTGAGTCATTAGTTAATAACTCCTTACTGGAATAGAAGCAAAGAAATTGTAAAACGCGAGTGAAAAAAGAGATGAGTTTTAGATTTCACGATATTTCGCCTCCTGTTTCAATCCTTCCTTAAGTGTGTACTGTAATATTGGCGACTCAGCCTTAAAATCCAGCTGGTAGCCGCAACTCCGACTTTGACCCATTTTTTAAGTGACAGTTGCAAAATGCCGTTACTTACACTGAGAAAATGGAAATAAAAATTTTACTAAAGTGCGATAAAACACACATGCAGGTATGCACACATAATCATTCAATTGAAGACATGCGCGGAAAACGAGATAATCCTCAAATGTAAATGCTTAGAGATAAGTGTTCTGATCTGTTGCTAGGTACGGGAACTATCAAAATTGGCATTGGTCTCACCCCTAAATATTGCAAGGAATGAAACCAGTGTCAATTTATCTCTAAGTTCAGGCATTTGAGGGTTAGCCTGTTTATCCGTGCATGTCTTCAACTGCTGTTTCTAGAAGATTGCTAATAAGCTATTACAAAATAAAAACATGATTACTACAATTTTACCAATCGGTCAGCTGTCGCAAGATGCACAGTAACCAACAAACAAACTAATAAGCCAATATCGCCCAAGCTCTGTCCGAAAGTCTTCTCCCGTGAAAAAAATGGACGATGTGTTTCGGAGATTTCTGGCAACAATCGATTCCTGTATGGCTTCTTCGTCGAAACCATCTCTGAGGAAAGTGGAAACTTTGTCGTCAGATGGTGTTGCTCTCTCGGTGCCTGCTGCAGAGGATTGAGAGGTATCAGATGCTGAGGATGATGAACAGGAAGCAAACGTCGGTCAGGGAGAAGTTGAAGCAGAAAATGAAGATGGAGAACAAGAAGCACAAGAGGAAGAAGACTAAGAAGACTGATAAAACTTTCACTTTTTTTTACACATATATATTTTCTATAATAAAAGCGGTAATAGAGGCAGTTTTGTAACATAGTTACCACTAAATTATAAATGTTCACCGAAAATATTTTTTGTTCACATTATTAATTTTTTCCAAATTCTTTTCGTTATGTTTAAACTTCGATATAAAAATCGGTACCACTAGGACCAGAAACCTCATTCACCTATTTTAGCCCATAGTGGAGCAGTTTTGAAACTTTGGCCAGGTTTTCAGAATTCTGGCCAATAGTGCGCCTCAACGTCCTATGACGATAATAGGTTGTCGGACAAAACCTGCATTCATCGGTGAAGAGGACCAGACGCCATTGGTACAGTTTACATTCCAGATCTTGCCTTGGTGTCGCCTTCCACGGCGTTGCTGGGAGGCGGGAGGGGGTTAGCACTGTTCGCAGTGTACGTCTGTGAGACGAAGCTGATGGTACTGTCTGGGTCGACCCAGCCTTCCCCGTGGGCTCCAGAAACGCAGCGTGGAGTTGTGTTTCATTCTTCTCGGAACGCCTATACGCCATTATTTGTAGGTAGAGGCCGGCAGATGGTGTTGTTGATTACGGGCGACCACTACGAGGCAGGTCTCCGCTTTGTGGCTCAGGACGATGCCCGAGTCTTCAACTGACGTCGCTGTGGTGTACATCAGTTGCGTAGGCAACCTCGGACACTGACAGCCCTTACTGACGTTAAGCGAGAATACATGCACGGTGCCCCCGAGGATTGCTGGCAGAGTGAGCAGCTTACACCAGCCAGGATGTACCGTCCACTACTGGAGATTGAGAGGTACTCCTTATATTCGAGCCACATTTTATTTTCTTATTTTCCAGTTTTACAATTTTGTATCGAGTCTGCAGGTATCATGTAGCATTCAGTGAATAAAGCGGTACGGCAGAATGCACACAGTTGAGCGTAAGATTTCAGTTCCCACGCTGAGTGGGAGAACCACATGGCGTTTGCAGTGGGCGGTGGCGTGAGACGTCACCACAGCTGTTCTGGCACGAAGCAAATAATATTGCTAAATAAATATTTGCTTGTAAAAGTTGCTTTTTCGAATGCAGATATTAGCAGAAGCCTACAGGTCAAAAGTAAAAATGGCTCTGACCACTATGGGACTTAATTTCTGAGGTCATCAGTCCCCTAGAACTTAGAACTACTTAAACCTAACTAACCTAAGGACATCACACACATCCATCCCGGGGCAGGATTCGAACCTGCGACCGTAGCAGTCACGCGGTTCCAGATTGTAGCTCCTAGAACCGCTCGGCCACTCCGGCCGGGTCTGGGTACTGATTTCTCAGGATCTATGCACCCAAATTGCGTGAAAATGTAATTACATGTCAGTTCTAGTATAATATATTTATCCAATGAATACCCGTTTATCATCTGCATTTCTTCTTGGTGTAGCAATTTTAATGACCAGTAGTGTAGTTTTGTCGTAAGAAATCGTTAGTTTTCATTTCTTCATTATTAGTTCTGTCGATATTATCAGTTTATGGTGTTTAGTAAATACGTATATCATAATGGCATCCCTTTTGAAAATTATTACGAATAATGTAGCTATCCTTATCATCAGTTATAATCACATGAAGTAGAATTACATTTTACAGAAAACCGACCGCGCTGATAATGCTTTCAAGAAATGGTTCAAATGGCTCTGAGCACTATGGGACTCAACATCTGTGGTCATCAGTCCCCTAGAACTTAGAACTACTTAAACCTAACTAACCCAAGGACATCACATACATTCATGCCCGAGGCAGGATTCGAACCTGCGACCGTAGCAGTCGCGCGGTTCCGGACTGAGCGCCTAGAACCGCTAGACCACCGCGGCCGGCTGATAATGCTTCTGCGAGAGACATAAACTTCGGGAACTTCTCGGCACAACAGATAGAAAGAACCGTAAACGACCACTCACTACGATAGTCCCAGGACGGATTGCCTTACTCTCTGCAAAACTCGGACGGAAAAGCGCGGCCAGTCATTCTGTACGGCTCTTGTACCATCCTCTACGGCCTCGGTGTCTAAATTGAGACGTTTCCGGAGGTTTAGTGCAAGTGGGGTGGTCTTGTAAGATGCATCGCACTGTAACCGACTTCTTTACTTTAACTGCATTGCAAAGATAGCTGTACATAGCGTTTCCCGTCGTCAAAAAGGTAGTGAGGTAGAAGTTTCCGATATTTTCGATAACAGAAACAACACGGAACTATGCAAGTCTTTATGGCAGTGCAAAAGTTGGTAGCAGTTTATATGGGCCTCATATGGATAATAACGAACAGTTATTTATCTGATCACAAATTCCCTCTGACATGTCAACGAAGAGGCCTGTTTTCTTTGGCTACATCCGTAGGATCGACCAGGGAAGATAGATAGATCGGATATTGCAAGTCAACCAGAAGACGCTGGATCTGAGAGAAAGAGATTTGGAAGAAAGAAATTTTAGCAACCGAGATTTACAGTTGGGTACATTTCAGGTCGAAGCTGCCAAAGATTCACTGGGCAGAATGAGAATCAAGAGGAAACCGACAGGGATGGAGGAGAGCATAATGTTACAAAGTGTGACAGTAAAATAATACGGACAAGGATAGGACCCGAGAGTGTGAAGAAACCTACTCAAAGGATGGCAACGAAACTTCATCATTACTTAGATTACAGACTACCAAGCTCTTGAGTCTAAAATTTATTTCAGAAAATTCAATAAATAATGAATGTCCAAATTGGCGTATCGGTTTTTGTGTGTGACGTGGGGATGGCGGGAGATGATAAATAGTGGTGATAGATAGGTGATGAGGTAACATTTTCCCTTATTTTTTCTTGTCAGTAGTTGCATTTAAGGGTTACTAATTTTCCCTAAGATGGCCATTCCCATTAAAAGACAATTTTTGTAATAGCAGGGAGACGCCCACAAAGCGAAACTGTCCGTTAGATGCGTCGCTGCCTGACCAGTCAACGTCCCGGAGTGGTCCTTCGAAAACTCCTGCAAAAGACACAGTCAAATTGCCTGTAGAAATTAGTGCCACTTTGGTCTGTACACTGTTTTCATTCGCAGCTGAGATTTTAAAAAGCATCTAATGCGAGCAGTAGCTTTCACGTTTTGGACCAACGTGACGAAACTAACGCATTTCTGAAATGGGACGATCAGCCTCTGAGCTACACGCATCTACAGTTTAGGCCCCATGATACAGAAATGTGCGTGAGTGATGAAGGTGGTGTGGTGGTGGTAAGTTCCTACGGGACTAAACTGCTGAGGTCATCGGTCCCTAGGCTTACACACTACTTAATCTAACTTAAACTAACTTACGTTAAGGACAAGACACACACCCACGCCCGAAGAAGGACTCGGACCTCTGATTAGGGGGGCCGCGCGAACTGTGGCAAGGCGCCCGAGGCCGAGCGGCTACCACGCGCAGCGAGTGATGAAGCCTGAGAAGTTTAGGGAAGGCTGGCGGTTTCCAACGTACAAACCATTCAAGCGTCTCGTTGCTCGCTAGTCGTGACAAGTCGATTAACACACACGGTAACGATGACAGCTCAAAAGTACGCCCGCGACCGAACCGCCACGTCATCCATGCTGCCGCTCAGGTGCCGGGGCATCGTGTGACACAGTCTCTCGCCCTCTCGCTTTCAGTTTCTTGTGCACTGGTAGTAAATAATGGGCGATTTTCTACTGTTGACTAAGTACAGGCTGTTGACCCAATAGTGTATAAGCGCTGAACAGTTTAAGCACACTTTGCCGCTGTTTCAATGAGGTTACATTACTTGATTAAGTGATCTTCTTGTATTTGTTTCTAAGTGTTGTATTTAACATTCCTCTTTATTTGCGTACGTCTATGATTCTTACATATGCAGTTTTGTAGTTTTTCCACAGATCCTTAAAAGCTGTTAGTAACTACGACAAAGAAAAAGAACCGACTCGAATCAACGTGATCCACAGACAGGCAAATAGAAACAAGAAGCCACTACCCCACATGATTAAACAGCTGCGTCTAAGGACTTCAAGTCGCCGTTGTTATCCGCAGTTGCCATCTCGGCCCTGACCCAAGCAAATTTGTCCACACTTTCCTCCTTTCCCACCCAACCCCAATATGCCGCAGGTTAAGTCGACGATTTAAAAGTACCCCACCACACACGGAGCAAAGTGGCGCAGTGGTTAGCACACTGGACTCGCATTCGGGAGGACCCGAATGCGTCCGGCCATCCTGATTTAGGTTCCTCGTGATTTCCCTACATCACTTCAGGTAAATGCCGCGGTGGTTGCTGTGAAAGAGCACGAGCGACTTCCTTCCAGATCCTTCCCAAATCCGATGGGAACGATAACCTCGCTCTTTGGTCCTCTCTCCCGAATTAATTAACCAACATCTCTCTTATCACTTTTCATCAAGTGTGAACTAAGCAAGAATGAATTTGTGCTTTAAAAACGGTGTCTTATCTTTCTCACTGATGTGGGAACTGATGAAAGATCTTGTAGTAGACTAACCTAATACGCAAAGCCTTTTCGATTTAGTATTTTCCTCATATGCACCAATAAAAATGTTCCCAAGTCTGTAATCCTAACACTCGTGATCATATATTCAGAATGAGTCGACCAGTCTGGTTTGGCAGTAGAAATAGCGAAAGGAAGGCAGAAGTGTTAAACGTACCGTCGTTTGACCATCGCACAGAGTCCCGCATGGATACATAGTAATAAGCAATCCAGGAGTAGAGACACAACTGAAAGAACTGAGAACAAATAAGTCGCCAGGTTCGGAAGGAATCCCAATTCGGTTTTTCAAAGAGTACTCTACGTGGTTCGTCCCTCGCTTAGTTTTTATCACGAATCTCTCGACCAGCGCAAAGAGCCAAGCGACTGAAGAAAGCGCAGGTGACTCCTGTGTATTGTTGTTGTGGTCTTCAGTCCTGAGACTGGTTTGATGCAGCTCTCCATGCTACTCTATCCTGTGCAAGCTGCTTCGTCTCCCAGTACCTACTGCAACCTACATCCTTCTGAATCTGCTTAGTGTATTCATCTCTTGGTCTCCCTCTACGAGTTTTACCCTCCACGCTGCCCTCCAATACTAAATTGGTGCTCCCTTGATGCCTCAGAACATGTCCTACCAACCGATCCCTTCTTCTTGTCAAGTTGTGCTACAAACTTCTCTTCTCCTCAATCCTATTCAGTACCTCATCATTAGTTATGTGATCTACCCATCTGATCTTCAGCATTCTTCTGTAGCACCACATTTCCAAAGCTTGTTTTTTCTTCTTGTCCAAACTATTTATCGTCCATGTTTCACTTCCATACATGGCTACACTCCATACAAATACACCCACTAACGACTTCCTGACACTTAAATCTTTACTCGAGGTTAACAATTTTCTCTTCTTCAGAAACGCTTTCCTTGCCATTGCCAGTCTACATTTTATATCCTCTCTACTTCGACCATCATCAGTTATTTTGCTCTCCACATAGCAAAACTCCTTTACTACTTTAAGTCTCTCATTTCCTAATCTAATTCCCTCAGCATCACCCGACTTAAGGGGCTCCGGAACGCCCTATACTTGCAATGTTAAAATAACGCTTATAAATTACATCTTTCTTCACAAAGTATTTGAGGTAGGAAGTTGAACTTTTTACAGATTATTTATTGGAATATGGGCTACAACTTAACACAGGGATTTTACAAAATTTTAGTTCAGTTATTAAAGATGATTTTTTTTCAATTGTAATGAAAATTCACAACATTTTTTTGCAATTTTTTATTTATATATTCAAAAATATAAAGTTTTTTGGAAAAAGGCTGTGTTAAATTATGCAGAAGGTACTGTGTAACATTTACTGAAAGTTTGAAACAAATATGTTTGGAAGATCCTTAGAAAACATGTAATTAGTATGAGAAAATAAAAGTTTTGGGAATCGAGCGACAAAGATTGTATTAACTTTTTAGTGCATTCCAGGTCCATAGGATGGATTATCTTCATCCTCTGCAAACTCCCCCTCCAGCTTCCTCTTGTTCCTCCTCCTGTTTACTCTTGCTTGTATTCCTAGACTCTTTACAGCCCTGTCTGCAGCCCGAAGGCGTTCCTTGTCTAAAGCAAGCATCGCTCGTTGTTGTGTTCGTAGATTTTGCTACCATTTTCTTCTGTTGCAGTTACTGCAACACTGTTCCAAAAGGTGGTCATGTATGAACACTTATCACATTTCAGTTGTATTTCACTAGCAAGTCCTACGTGCTTTATTATGGAGAGTTCCAGACGAACTTCACTATAATGAATACATCTTACACAATTTGAAAAAATTCCTTTGAGAACCGACATATCAAATATTTCATTCACATCCGATTCGCCCATAAATCATTCATAGTTTTCACTCATTGAACCAAGCTTCTTCTGTGAAGTATTTTCTTTCCCACTTTGACTGCTATGGGCAGGTGTACTTGAGAGGTTAGGTTCACTCACTTGGTTATCGTCTTTATTGTTTACAGTAATAACACATACCTTTGGTTTTCCAACTTTTCTCCTTTTCTTAAAAGCCTTCAGAGGATTTCTAATAACTTTACTTTTACTCATTATTATACTTCAACAAAACAGAGACTCAATAAACAGAATTAATTACGAATATTTTCGAGATAACGACAGAGTAAATAAACATGAAACAATCGACAATCACACCAGCGATATATATTGAACCATCACAGGTTAGCCACAACACATACTTTATCTCACATCACTAAAATGTACCTGATGAACACGGACGTTAATAATAACACCATTTGACAGCAGTTTAACAGCGCCACAGAGGGTCACGCTCATGTAGAACACATTTCAAAAAAAATTTAAAAATAGTTGTAGTCTTCGGAATTGAATAAATTATATATGTATTAAAAGGTAATAGTCTGCAGATTCAGAAAACGAAAAAAAGTAAAAATTGAACTTTTCATGATTTTGAGCCTTTCCGGAGCCCCTTGATTCGACTACATTCCATTAACCTAGTTTTGCTTTTGTTGATGTTCATCTTATATCCTCCTTTCAAGACATTATCCATTCCGTTCAACTGTTTTTCCAAGTCCTTTGCTGCCTCTGACAGAATTACAATGTCATCGGTGAACCTCAAAGTTTTATTTTTTCTCCATGGATTTTAATACCTACTCCGAACTTTTATTTTGTTTCCTTCGCTGCTTGCTACAACCCTGTCTCACTCCTTTGCCAACCACGCTTCCCTTTCATGCCCCTCGACTCTTATATCTGCCATCTGGTTTCTGT
This sequence comes from Schistocerca piceifrons, assembly GCF_021461385.2. NCBI lineage: Eukaryota > Metazoa > Arthropoda > Insecta > Orthoptera > Acrididae > Schistocerca > Schistocerca piceifrons. The sequence continues at coordinate 6,860,046 of NC_060144.1, read as the reverse complement.
ACAAATTGTAAGCAGCCTTTCGCTCCCTGTATTTTACCCCTGCCACTTTCAGAATTTGAAAGATAGTATTCCAATCAACACTGTCAAAAGCTTTCTCTAAGTCTAGAAATGCTAGAAACGTAGGTTTGCCTTTCCTTAATCTATTTTCTAAGATAAACCGTAGGGTGAGTATTGCCTCACGTGTTCCAACATTTCTACGGAATTCAAAGTGATCTTCACCGAGGTCGGCTTCTACCAGTTTTTCCATTCGTCTGTAAAGAATTCGCGTTAGTATTTTGCAGCCGTGACTTATTAAACTGATTGTTCGGTAATTTTCACATTTGTCAGCACCTGCTTTCTTTGGGATTGGAATTATTATGTTCTTCTTGAAGTCTGAGGGTATTTCGCCTGTCTCATTCATCTTGCTCACCAGATGGTAGAGTTTTGTCAGGACTGGCTCTCCCAAGGCTGTCAGTAGTTCTAGTGGGATGTTGTCTACTCCCGGGGCCTTGTTTCGACTCAGGACTTTCAGTGCTCTTCACGCAGTATCATGTCTCCCCTTTCATCTTCATCTACATCCTCTTCCATTTCCATAGTATTGGCCTCATATACATCGCCCTTGTACAGACCCTCTATATACTCCTTCCACTTTTCTGCTTTCCCTTCTTTGCTTAGAACTGGGTTTCCATCTGAGCTCTTGATATTCATACAAGTGGTTCTCTTTTCTCCAAAGGTCTCTCTAATGTTCCTGTAGGCAGTATCTATCTTACCCCTGGTGAGATAAGCCTCTACATCCTTACATTTGTCCTCTAGCCATCCCTGCTTAGCCATTTTGCACTTCCTGTCGATCTCATTTTTGAGACGTTTGTATTCCTTTTTGCCTGCTTCATTTACTACATTTTTATATTTTATCTTTTCATCAATTAAGTTCAATATTTCTTCTGTTAGCCAAGGATTTCTAGTAGTCCTCTTCTTTTTACCTACTTTATCCTCTACTGCCTTCACTATTTCATCCCTCAAAGCTACCCATTCTTCTTCTACTGTATTTCTTTCCCTCCCCCCCCCCCCCCCATTCGTGTCAGTTGTTCCCTCATGCTCTCCCTGAAACTCTGTACAACTTCTGGTTTAGTTTATCCAGGCCCCATCTCCTCAAATTCCCACCTTTTTTCAGTTTATTCAGTTTTAATCTACAGTTCATAACCAATAGATTGTGGTCAGAGTCCACAATTGAAGAAATGTATGATGAAATAAAAGAAATTATTCAGATAGTGAAGGGAGACGAAAATTTAATAGTCATGGGTGACTGGAATTCGGTAGTAAGAAAAGGGAGAGAAGGAAACTTAGTAGATGAATATGGATTGGGGGTAAGAAATGAAAGAGGAAGCCGCCTGGTAGAATATTGCACAGAGCACTCCTGTGTATAAGAAGGGTTAAAAGAACAGACCCGCAAAATTACGGACCGATATCCTTAACACCGCTTTGCTGCAGAATTCTAGAGCATATTCTGAGTTCTAATATAGCAAAATTCCTAGAGACCGAAATCTCATGTCCACGAATCGGCACGGATTTAGAAAGCACTACGCGTGCGAAACGCAGCTTGCTCTTTTCTCGCATGACATACTGCGAACGATGGATGAAGAGTAACAGATTCCATATTTATAGACTTCCGAAAAGCATTCGACACGATACCCCACAGCAGATTTTTAACGGAATAAGCTCCCTGGCTCGAAGACCTCTTAAGTAATAGAATCCAGCGTCTTGTCCTCGACGGCGAGTGTTCATCGGAGGCAGGGGTAACATCAGGAGTGTCCCAGGAAAGTGTGACAGTACCGTTGCTGTTTTCTAAACACACAAACGAGCTGGTAGACAGGGTGAGCAGCAGTCTGCGGATATTCACTGATGATGCTGTGGTGTGCAGGAAAGATGACACAAGATGACCCAGACAAAATTTCTAGTTGGTGTGACGAATGGCAGCTGGCTCTTAATGCAGAAAAATGTAAATTAATGCGGATGAGTAAGAAACACAAACCCTTACTGTTCGGATACGGCATTGGCAGTGTCTTGCTTTACACAGTCACGTCGTTTAAATATCTGGGCGTAACGTTGCAAAGCGATATGAAGTGGAACGAGCGTGTGGGGGTTGTCGTAGGGAAGGCGAATGGTCGACTTCAGTTTATTGGGAGGATCTTAGGAAAGAGTGGTTCACCTGTAAAGGAGACCGTAGGACGCTGGTGCGACCTGTTCTTGAGAACTGCTCGTGTGTTTGGGATCCGCACCAGTCGGACTGAAAGAAGACGCCGAAGCAATTGAGAGGCGAGCTCCTACATTTGTTACCGGCAGGTTCGATCACCATGCAAGTGTTGAGAATGTGCTCCGGGAGCTCAACTGCGAATTCCTGGAGGCAAGAAGACATTCATTTCGAAGAAAACTACTGAGAGAGTTTAGATAACCGGCATTTGAAGCTGACCGCAGAACGATCCTACTGCCGGCAACATATATTCCGCGTAAGCCCCACGAAGATAAGATACGAGAGATTAGCGGTCATACGGAGGCATAAGGACTGTCGTTTTTCCTTCCTTTTCTATTGTTAGTGGAACAGCAAAGTAAACGACTAGTTGTGGTAAAGGGTGCATACACTCTGCAACGCTCCATACGGTGGCTTGCGCAGTATGTAGATTCATTCAAGTCGGTTAATTGATGTTGCACCAATGCAGGCGACCGATGCAACTTTCAGAGAGATTATATTTTTGTTGTTGGTACTTAATTCATGAGGTCGAAAGAGTACACGGCCTGGGCTCCAGGTCTCATGCTGAGTGTAGGTCAACTGGTGTTTTGTAAGACTTACAATTAGAACTGGTGCATTTTCCATACTTGGATGTAGATGGGTTCTACGTGCAGTATACTTGACTTGGTTTCCTGTTGGGACCAGATTAGTTTCATCTTCAACTTATAGATAATACCGGACGGTTACAATTAAACTGACGGTGTTCTGAGTGCTGCAATACGTGATGTATACAGGGCAGTACGCTGAAACAGCCTGCTGACCGCGGTGGACGAGCGGTTCTAGGCGCTTCAGTCCGGAACCACGCGGCTGATACGGTCGCGGGTTCGAATCCCGCCTCGGGCATGGATGTGTGTGATGTCCTTAGTGCTTAGAGCCATTTGAACCATTTTTTGAAACATCCTGGTAAGTTTATTAATCGGTTGGTTCGCGGAGTATGCTGAAAAAATAATAGATCTATTTTCTGCCACCAGGTGGAAATATGGTGCTGTAAGTAGTCAGGCCGTGGTGTGGGTCCAGGAAAATGGGAGGAATGATCTAACACATGATAACGATGGTTCTAGCACTTTTATTAGGATACGATCACAAGTTACAACATGTGTCCAATATGGTCTCCCGACTCAGCAACATGCTTCATCCGTAATGCGGCATTGTCGACAGTTGCTGTAATCAGAGAGAAATGGTGTGGTACACTGTACTTAAGATCAGGAAGAGTCCGAATACATTCCTAATGGACATGCTCTTTCAGTTGTCCCGACAACCAGAAGTCATGTGGATGTGCATTTGGAGTACCACAGATCCTGAAACTGCCTAGCGGCGATGCAGTCGTTACGGAAGGTTTCTTTACCTGACAAGGAACATGTGGTGTCGCTCCATCTTGCATGAAAGTCTTGATGTAGACTCAGTTGGAATGAGGTGTCGCACATGGAGGTCGCCATAACGTCCAGGTGTCACCGTACTGCTAACAGGCCCGCGAGGCGTCATCTCCTCGAAGAAAAACGGACGGAGAATGAAGGAGCCTGTGAAACCACACCACACACCCACTTAAGCTGAGTGCAGTGGATGTTCCTCCTACACAACATGTGGCGGAACAGAACCCCACATGCGACAGTTCCGTAAATTCACGGCACGGTGCAGAGTAATATATACCTCGTTAGTTCAAAGAATATTCCCCGGCCACATGTCATTCATTTCCATACGTGCAAAAAACGAAGGGCAAAGTGACGTCGTTGTATCCTGTCTTGGGGCTTCATTTGGAACACATTCTGAATGTTGTAGGTATGCCACTGTAAAATGCGCAGAAAAATTTTTGGCTGCGGGAGAGACAATTCCCGTGACGACTCGAGCCCTGGCTGCAGAATTTGAGGCATGTGCTGCAAGGTCGGCTGTAGCTACGGCAACGTCATCAACAACTGCCATGGGAATGGGCTACTACTCTCTCCCTGCTGCACCAGGTAATTCACCTGTTTCTTCAAATTTGTTCATCGTATACTTGAGCCCATGTACCAAGGAGCTCTTCCTAGCCAGTTCCTGTCCACGATATTCCAACAGGGCAATGCTGCTGTTATGATATAGCAACTTTGCTAGCAGTGCACGGTCTCTCTTCTCAATACCCATTGCGCTTTGTACGAAAAACTTCAACCTTTCTAACCCTTTACACGAACAGTCACTTTTCACCAACAGTCACTTCACAAAGCGAGTCAACACGCTTCACCAAGCGACAAACGACATATTGACGTTAAAGTAGGAAACATTTCATCTTCTGACTGCATATCTTCTGACGCCATATTTTCCCCTGGTCACAGAGAGCTCGACTGTTTTTATTTATTTATTTATTTTTTCCAGCATACTCATCGAGCGCATCGATTAATAAACATAGCTGAGCCGTACCGTGTCGACAGCTTGCAGTACGTTTTCCGCATGCCATCTTTGCCTCTAGCGGAGCGCGTGCCGTTTCGACTTCGGTTGGTGGGTGGCAGTGTGGGGAATGAGTTGGACGGCGGCAGGCGGCAGGCGGCGGAGCGAGGGCTTCAGAGGCAGGGCGTGTTGTGATCTGAGCCGTGCTGTTTCTCTGTCGTTCGACACGACTTTGGTATTCTTGGGGGTCGCGTGCTCGAGAATAAGTTTTCCTCCTGGAGGCTCCGGAGGACACGAGGTGGACGAAGCAATTCCCACTGTGGAAGTCGGTGGCTGCGGCGCCGTGGTTAAGAGAGAAGTGTGCCGTCTTAAAAATACAGTCAGGAATCTTACTTCTGTTGAGTGAATTTGGGGACAATGGGAGGTTCGCACAATGTTCCTTTCTGCTGTCTTCCCCAGTGCGTCGCAGTCTCCTTATACGCCTTACCCTCCTTCACGGCTATTAGAACTATAAAAATACCGGCTCAGTCTTCCTGCTTGCTTAAGCCCCGGTCGCGGGGCGATGAGTGAGAGTTGAAGAGCCCTGCACGTGTTTGTACCAACTGCTTACTATACCACCTTAAATTTGTGATTTTCTGTAATTAAGAGATACTTTGTTTTTACCTTCTTATGTATGATAGCTTTGTGGACCTCAGTTGTAACCTCATTTATTGTTGTGAGTGGCTTTGATGTTTGCTAGTTAACTTGTTGATTCTGGGAGAAAAGAATTCGTGCCAATTTCTTGGTATTTAAGGTACTGTCTGCTAATGCAACTAAAGTGCGTTTGTGCTACCGTTACGCCACTCGGCGTTGTTTGAAGCTGAAATGAGGTACCGAAGGGCTTGGCTTCTGCCCCTTTATTGGTATGTGGGTGCGTAAGTACGCTCGTAGCTATGTTGTGTTCGTTTCCACGATTGATCATCTATGATTTGATTCGTTGAACTTAAAGATTCTTCTTCTTGCCAGATACTAGTAGCAGTTACTAGCGCCATGTGCGGACTTGTGTCGACTGTCCGGGAGGTATCTATATCTGATGTACGCTGAGTAATTGCCTGAGGGCAGCCAGTTGGATACCAAGGTCGCGGGTTGCGCTGCCTCTTGATCAACAGTACTCGCGTCGCCAAAAAGAAATTGCTTCACGTAACAATGTACCTGTCTTTTTTTTTAATTTATGTACTTTCTGAAATGTGTGTCTTTTTGGGGAACGGAATGTAAATTTTAAGGACACAATTTCAGTAAGTTTTCATTCCTTTGGTCAGTAGTGTTGTGGAATATTGTGTGCAATTGTAAATCAGTAAACATGCTGTCAGAAAATACAGTAATGTGATTTGCTAAACTGTTTGTGACGCAAATTCTTCTTGTTGTAGCTGCCATTTTGAAGCATAGATGCCGTATTAAATTTTTGCATCGTTCTTGTGCCACATAAGCTTGCACCAAAAAAAATTTTGTGTGTTAATAGTTACACGCTATCTCTTTATAGAAACTGAAACTTAGTGTAAGTGATTAATTCCAATTGAACTGCAACAAATTTCTTTGCCCCTGTGATGCGAGTCGTCGAAAGTATTCGCTTCCATAGCTGTGACAGTTGAGTGCAAAACTCATTTGTTGTCTTTGGACAGAGATATTTTCATAAACATACACAACATTCTGGGTTTCCTATATGGGTCAGTGTGACAATGTATAAAAGTCTCACTTGAATGCAAAGATCACTTTTGAGATTTGTTGTTGTTCTTAACGTCTTTTTATTTAATTTTTGCCGCCCAGAGTGGCCGAGCGGTTCTGGGCACTTCAGTCTGGAACCGCGCGACCGCTACGGTCGCAGGTTCGAATCCTGCCTCGGGCATGGATGTGTGTGATGTCCTTAGGTTAGTTAGGTTTAAGTAGTTCTAAGTTCTAGGGGACAGATGACCTCAGAAATTAAGTCCCATAGTGCTCAGAGCCATTTGAATTTAATTTTTGAAAGCTTAAAAGGAAATTTTCCTTAATTGGTTTTATGGCCTTTGAAGCATGCGCTGTTCAATAAATACTTTTGTCACGAATGACGGTCAAGCCTTACTAGGCGTTCCCCTCCTAGCGAACCGCACGCAGCAGCAGTGTACCACTACCTGCGATGTTTCAGGCTCCTGCCGTGTACACAACCCGCACTGCAGCACTCCGAACACCCTCACTTTAATTACAGCTATATGATAGAATAAATCTACTGTATTTCTGGAGTATTTGCTAGCGTCATCTCCAAACACTTCATAAAGTTATAATACCCTCCGGCCATCCATGTATTCATACTTTCGTCAAGTCTAATAGATCGTACACGTCAGTTAAGACTAGGATACTACTGGCGTCCTACAGCAAAAACAGCCAGTTGCATCACCACGTGGAGCGTGGATGGGCGTGCCGTCACAGCAAAGAGCAGGAGCGGAACGACGACATCGACCAGGAGCCAGCGTCGGGGAAGCAGTCAGCGGCAGACGAGACCTGGTGTACTGCGCCACGTGACGCGTGGTTTGCCGGTCCAGCTGGTCTCTGTACTGGCGGTAGTGGGGCCCTTCTAGACGGGGGATGGGGCGGCAGGGAGCCTCAGCTGAGTGGAGTGAGCTGCAAGGCACGAGCTGGAAGGCAACTCGGCCTCACTCAGCTTCCGAAAAGAGCAGCCGCTGGAGGTGGCGAAGCAGCGACCCACCGCCGACGCGAGGCAGCGCCCCACCGTGGAGGAGCAGTGGACGGCGCTCCGCTTTGGGAAGCCGGGGAAGCAGTACGGCCGTCAGTCTAGTGTTGCCAGCTGTGCTGTGTTTACAGCTTCGACGCTTAAAAGACATTGTGCTGCTTATGAGCGCAGTTTTCTAGTACACTATTATGGGTACGTTAGTCTAATTACGATAATTTTCAACCGTGGGTCTGCTGGTGTTGGGCCTAATGTATTAAAGTTGAAAAAGTTTATTTTATCGTTGCTGTGTTCAGAGAAACTGTAATCTATTCTTGTTGTTGCCTTTCATTGTCTTGGTGATCTCAGTTATTCTGCCAAGCAGAGGGTAGCTCGGTCTGCTGCATTCGATTGCTGATTTTCGCTCTCTTGTTAACTGCTTGTGTAATATTTGTTAAGGTATCAGCTTTTGGTTGGATAAATTTTAGGCTTTGGTATTCTGCGCTAACACAGATCATGGCTTTCTTGTTCTCCTTTTTCTGTCTTGTTGTTATCTGTGGCAATATTTCTTGCCCAACATTATCGGTTAAATTTAAAGGGGCAGATTATTTTATTTTGTTGAATATTAAGTTTGCGCAGTCTGGTAAAGTGAACGCTGAATACCTTGCTTGCGTTATCTTGTACATGCGCTCGAAGTTGTTGAAATTGGTCAATAAATATGTTTCATTTTGTAAAGGGTTTACACCCACATAATCCCCAGTCACTTTGCACTCCCACAGTTTTCTGCTCCACAAACTTAACTTTCATTACTTGAAACGTGTAAAACTTTCTGGTTCGATTCAGTCCGCCACAAACTCCTTTCCTGTGCCAACCTCTTCATCTCAGAGTAGCACTTGCAACCTATATCCTTAATTATTTGCTGGATGTATTCCAATCTCTGTCTTGTCAGTGTTTTCCACACATTCCTTTCCTCATTCCTTACCTTACAGTCCACCTAATTTTCATCATTATTCTATAACAACACATCTCAAACGTTTTGACTCTCTTCTATTCCGGTTTTCCCACAGTCCGTCTTTCAGTATCATGCAATGCTGTGCTCAAAACGTACATTCTCAGAAAAGTCTTCCTCAAAGTAAGGCCTATATTCGATACCAGTAGACTTTTTTTGGCCAACAATTCCTTTTTTGCCATTGCTAGTCTGCTTTTTATGTACTCCTTGCTCCGTCCGTCTTGGGATATTATGCTGCCTAGTTAGCAGCATTCATTAACTTCATCTGCTTCGTGATCACCATACTTGATATGAAGTTTCTCCCTGGCCTCATTCTGTTACTTCTCATTACTTTCGTCCTTTTTCGATTTACTCTCAATCCGTATTCGGTACTCATTAGACTGTTCATTCCATTCAACACATCATGTAATTCTCCTTCACTTTCACGGAGGATGGCAATGTCTTCAGCGAATCTTTGATATCCTTTCACCTTGAATTTTAATTTCTGTCTTCATCCTTTCTCTTATTTTCATCATTGCTTCTTCGATCTATAGATTGAACAGTAGGGCTGAATGACTACACCCCTGTCTTACAACCTTCTTAATCCGAGTTCTTTCTTCTTGATCTACTCTTATCGTTCCCTCTCGGCTCAATACATATTTTATATTACCCGTATTTCTCCATAGCGTAGCCCTGTTTCTCTTAGAATGTCGAATATCTTGCACCAGTTTACTTTGTCGAAAGCTTTTTCCGGGTCTACAAATCCTTGTAATGTGTTTGGTTTTTTTTTTTAGACTTGCTTTCATTATCTACCGCAACGTCAGAGCTGTCTCTATGGTGCCTTTACGTTTCCTAAAGCCAAACTGATTGTCATCTAACACATCCTCTGTTTCCTTTTCCATTATTCTGTATGTTGTTATTGTCACTAACTTGGATGCATAAGTTGTAAAGCTGATTTTGCAATAATTCTGGAACTTAGCGGCTCTCACAATTGTGTGGATGATGTTATTACGTAAGCCAGATGGTATATAGCCACTTCCCTGCATTCTACACACCAACGTGAAGAGTCCTTTTGTTGCCACTTCCCCAAATGGTTTTAGAAATTCTGACTGAATGTTACCTATCCCTGCTACCTTACTTCTTTTTAAGTGTTTCAAAGCTCTTTCAAATTCTGATTGCAATACTGGAGCCCCTATCTCTTTTATGACGACTCCTGTTTCTTCTTCTATCACTTCATCAGATAAGTCTTCCCTTCATAGAGGCCTTCAGTGTACTGCATGTAACAGTTGAATTCCCCTTGCTTTTAATTTCACCAAAGGTTGTTTTAACTTTTCTGTATGCTGAGTCAGTCCTTCCGACAATCATTTCTTTTTCGATTTCTTCACATTTTTCATTCAGCTGTTTCGCTTTAGCTTCCCTACATTTCCGATATATTTAATTCTTAAGTGATTTGAATTTCCTCGTTCCTGAGTTTCCCTGAACATTTTTGTATTTCCTTCTTCCATCGATCAACTAAAGTACTTCCCCTGTTACCCCTGATTTCTTCGCAGCTACCTTCCGTATACCTATGTTTTTCTTTCCAACTTCTGTGATTGCCCTTTTTAGAGTTGTCCAATCCGCTTCTACTGGACTGCCTACTGAAATATTCACTATCGCAGTTTCCATAGCCTCAGAGAACTTCCAGTATATGTCTTTATCCTTTAGCGGTTCCTCCCCCACGTCTTTGTTCACTGATACTTCCTGACTAGTTTTCTAAACTTCAGCCTACTCTTCATCACTACTAAATTGATCTGAGTCTATGTCTGCTCCTGGATACGCCTTACAATCCAGTATCTGATTTCGGTATCTCTTCCTGACCATGATGTGATCTAACTGAAATCGTCCTGCATCTCCCGGTCTTTTCCAAATATATCTCCTCCTTGTGTGATTACTGAACAGAGCATTCGCTATTACTCGCTAAAATTAGAACTCAAGTTAGTCATTTTCCTCTCTCATTCACAACAAAAACAAAATTTGATTGAATTCACGGCTGTCAGTCTGCCACGCCGCGAGACTTCTATCTTGCTCTAGTTGCTCACTAGCCTCGAATAGTGAGAACAGTCTAATTCACGCTGTCGCGACATTCCCTAATGTGTTTGACAGCTGGAGCGACACTAGCGTTCCAAGCGGTGAGAAAGCAGACAGTGACATGTGTCTTAAGGGTAATGTATGTTTTATTTATTTTTCTACTTTATTAACGATATAATTGCTATATTCTTCCGTTCCATCTATTAATAAATTACCAAAGAACATGAATTATCGGAAATAAATGTAACACAGCCAGACCTTCACTTATTCAGTGATATAAGCTACAACTTAAACATTAAGAAATACTCTCGAATGTGTACATAATTGCAGCTTACTCCGCTAACAAAAAGAGGATACAAATAGATATTTCATGCATAGGAAGCACATCTTCATGTTGTTGTCCTTGTTATCACAGGCACGTTCCTTGACAAGCAAATATATTTTTGTGGAGGATATCGATTCGTCCATTTTACAATTCACTCGACTTTGTGATGGACGAATATTTTTTAAATGTAATAATTTTTGTTTCAAAAGCGAATATGTTGAAGATTCTTGCCGTTTGTGTCTCAGATGTAGCAACAATTGTGGAATTAATTTCTTCTCTGTTGGAAACAGCTTTAATTCCTTTTGATGATTTATTACGATGTCTGTGCGGGTTTCCCTTCAGCTGTAGTTGCAGTGGTTTACTTGACAGTTTAAATAATATAGGTATTATATTTATACAGGTTTCGTACGTTCCACATTCACATATTTGGCCGGAACTGTGGTGAACAAAACTTCGCGTAGCTGGATAGACATACTACGTTTCTCAGCAAAGTTCATGTCTTCTAGTGTTTTTTGTTATCAAAGGAAAACGACATTCTTCAGTAAGTATCACGACGTTACAAGAGAATCGTAAATGAATTGTCCTGTAATCTACCGTTTCATGTCTCCCATAGTCCTTAGAAAACTAAGGAATGAAAAATGTTATGTCATTTTTTAGTTATTGTCAATTTTTATCACACTGCTTGCGCTCCTTATTGTAAAAAGTATAACAGAATGAGACTGAACGCCAGAGCGACGCCACAGTCTACCCTGGCCCGAACACGAATGAGGCGTATAAATAACTGATCGGCCTAGAAATGACGTTCGGAAATGAAGAGTGACGCAAGATGTCTGAAATCCTCAGGGGAATTGGCATGCAGTGTAGGAAACACGGGTAATATACAAAACGTACCAGAAACAAGAGCGAACAAGACCAAGAGAGATCTCGATAGTAGTAACTGGACTAACGTAGGCGTAAAATACGATTGCATTCTCCCGTACTCTTCATGCTTTACATCGCAGAAGCGACGAAGGAAATAAAAAAAAGGTACAAAATTTGAGTTAACTTTTTCATGATAAAAATTTATTACGCATATATTTGAAAAATTAAAGGACAAAAACTATATTTCTTTGTCATAAAAAATACACTTTCACTACCAAAAAATTTTGGTATGACCGATTTCGAAAATCGGTGAGTGGGATATATGTCTCCCATGAACCTCACTAGGTGCATGTTTTCATGTAAATCTAGGATTTTCACAGTTAAGTTTTTAATTTTAGAATACTTTTATCAAGGTGGCAGTTAGGAAAAAGTCTAACAAATGAGTTTCAAAACATATTTATTCCCCTGAACATGGAAAACATGAAATATCACATTCGAGTTTTCAACATAACGTTTGAAGATGTGTTTGACATAGCACTCACCAATGTTTGCTACGTTCTATGAAGTTCTGTGGGACTTACACGTCCCGCTACATACGCATTATGTACTAACCAGCAGAATTACTGAGGTATGTAGTAATGTTTCACAACAACGTGTATGATGTTTAAGAAAATACAATTAGTTATCTCAGACATTTTTAGGGTGGAGAAAACTGTGATTTAATCTAATTTTGGAGAAACAGACGCACTCTGCCACCTATAAACACATGCCGCCTTATTTTATCACTCACAGCCTTCTATATATCCATCCCGTGGTCCGCAGTATTTTTCTCCACGTTCTTAAAGCACCTCGCTACATGCTAGCACTAGACAGATATCAGATACAGACGTCCCAACGCTCAAAACTGGGTGCTAGTTTAGTGGGACATATCCCATCGGCCACGAACGGGTTGAAATTCAGTGTGAAAATATGTTTATGATAAGTTTCGCAGACATTGTTATCCTCAGTGAAAGGGAGGAAGGAGTATAAGATCCGTTGAACGGATTGATCTACATAGCACAACATGTTTTTATCGAAAGTAACCAGACATCACCTACTCGTATAGCTTAAAGTCCAGCGCTCCAGCGAGCGAGACAGGAACCTGAACGAGATCCGTATCGAATCCGAGACGAGGACTGAAGGCCGTTGGTGTGGTACACAGGCCATCCTGACTGTGGTTTTTAGTGGTTTTCCACGCTCCTTTAGGCAAATACTGTGTTTTGTCGGTAATATCCGAGCAAGACAGTACACAAACAGCTAAAACACAATAAGTCTCGCAACTAAGTCAAGCTGATTCAGAGGCTGGTGATACACAAGAGTTCCCTCCGTGCAGTGGACAGGAAGAGCATGCGGCAACAAAGTTAGAATACAATCGCGACTGCATGGGGTGTAACCATGTATGAATGCGAAACGTGGACGATAAATAGTTTAGACAAGAAGAGAAAAGAAGTTTTCGAAATGTGGTGCTACAGAAAAATACTGGAAGTTAGATGGGTAGATCACGTTACTAATGAGGAGGTACTGAACAGAATTGGGGAGAAAAGGAATTTGTGGCACAATTTGGGTAGAAGGAGGTATCGGTTGGTACGACACGTTCTGAGGCATCGAGGGATCACCAATTTAGTACTGGAGGGAAGCGTGGAGGGTAAAAATCGTAGAGATGAATACACTAAGCAGATTCAGAAGGATGCAGGTTGCAGTAGTTACTCGGAGAAGCTTGCAGAGGATAAAGTAGAATGGAGAGCTGCATCAAACCAGTCTCTGGACTGAAGACCACAACAGGAACGCCTACCCGTTACGACACACATAGTCGGATAACAAATGACAGTTTTTTCTTGTTATGTAACTAAAAGTTAACAACTTTCACATTCTTTTCCTTTCTGGGCTAACGGGAAGTATCCTCTAGGTTTTGATGAGTGAGTTTGCAAATATCAAAATATGTGACATAAATGGCCGTATCTTTTGGTTGCATTGACTTAGAAGCTTAACCTTTTACAGCACTAAGGAACTACAGCTTAGTACGTGACATAAATTTCGACTTGATATGACCAACCGTTCCTGAGAAGATGCGGTCTTAACAAACACATAGGCAGACAGATCGTCGGAAAATAAACGACAAAACTTTCTTCGTGTGATATAATTACAAAAGACCAATTTTCGGGTTTTTCCCTTCGGTTTTACTGTGAAACCTTGCTTCTTTCCAACTTTCACGATCCGAAGTCAACGGAAAGTAATCTACAGTTTGCGAGTATCAAATATGCAAGATATGTAGCATAAATAGCCATATCTTTTGATTGCATTGTCTTTGAGGATTCAAGTTTTTACACCATGGGGGGGGGGGGTCGTAAGCCTTAGCAAGTGCATAAATTTCTATTCGATACGTTTACCCTTTACCGAGAAAAAGAGTTTTTAACAGTCGGACAGACAGATAACGAAGTGATGACGCAATGGTTCCGTTTTTACTGATTAAAATATGGACCCCTTGGGTTCGTTCCTTCCCAAGTTTCTTCTAGTGGGAAGGACGCCCGCCAGTGGCTGAAGTGTCCAGAAGCAGCTGGTTGTAGGGCTTCATGATCCTCCTGTCCCGGAGACTGAATCTGTGAAGCCCTCCCAGCCAGAGAAAGCAAAGGACCAGTGAGGAAAGTAAAAAAAGAAGACCCCTAAGACCAAAGAAATTGCGGTGGCACCCCCCACCACCACCGCTACCCACCAGCTCTGCATCTGAGAATGAGTTGGAGATTCTGGGGCCCACCAATGATCTCAATCTCGCCTCTACCTTAGATGCAATGGTTCTAGATTCAGGCTCTCCTTCAGTGGCGGTAGACGACCCAGTGGCGTAATATGCCTCCTTGGTCCCTTTATGCCTGTTTTGGCTGCAGACGATGTCGTTCTTCAGTGGAATTGCAGCGGTTTTTCCACCACCTTGCTGAGCTCCGACAACTTCTCAGCCTTCACCCTTTCTCCTGCATTGCTCTCCAGGAAACTTGGTTTCTGTCGATGGGAAGCCCTGCCCCCATGGCTATTGGGGGGTATTTTAAGAACTGGGCGGCTTGTGAGAGGGTTTCTGGTGGAGTCTGCATCCACGTCCTTAACTCTCTTTACAGCCAGGGTGTCCCTCTTCAGACACCTTTAGAGGCTGTTGCTGTTATGGTATGGACGCCTCAGGCTGTTACTGTCTGCAGTCTCTATCTTCCACCTGATGGTGATGTCCCACAGCATGTATTGGCTGTATCCGCAGCTTGTGGTCGTGCGGTAGCGTTCTCGCTTCCCACGCCCGGGTTCCCGGGTTCGATTCCCGGCGGGGTCAGGGATTTTCTCTGCCTCGTGATTACTGGGTGTTGTGTGATGTCCTTAGGTTAGTTAGGTTTAAGTAGTTCTAAGTTCTAGGGGACTGATGACCATGGATGTTAAGTCCCATAGTGCTCAGAGCCATTTGAGCCATTTTTTGTATTGGCTGCGCTGATAGCCCAATTGCCGCCAATTTTTCTGTTACTGGGTGACTTTAACGCCCATAACTCTTTGTGGGGTAGATTGGTGGCAACAGGCCGAGGCACTGTTATTGAGCAAGTGTTGGCACAGCTCGACCTTTCTCTCAAAATAATGGTGTCTTCACACATTCCAGTGTGGCGCATCGCATGTACTCAGCCATCGACCTTTTGGTCCACAGCCCTGGCCTTCTACCATCTGTCCACTGGCATGTACATGACGACTTGTGTGGTAGTGACCACTTTCCATCTTTCTGTCCATGCCACAGCATCACTCTTCTAGGCACCTCCACAGATAGGTTTTGAATAAGGCTGTCACTATTGAGCTTCTCATGACGCCATTGATGTGGTGCTTGACACAGTCACCACCGGTATCGTTTCTGCAGTGGAATCTCCAATTACGTGTTCTTCTGGGTCCCCTCATCAGAGGACTGTGCCTTGGTGGTCACCAGAGATCGCTGAGGCAATTTGCGATCGCAGGCACCCATCACTGGAACACCTCACTGCCTTTAAGTGGTTCTGTACTCAAGACTAACGTCTTATTCGCTGACGGAAGTAGGAGTGCTGGGAAAGGTATGTTTCCACCATTGGCATCCATACCTCTCCATTGCAGGTTTGGCCCAAGATTAGGCAACTCTATGGCTATTGGAACCCTGTCAGTGTACCTGAGCTTTCCCTGAATGAAACAGTCTGCACTGACTCCGACATGATTGCAGATCCCTTAGAGGAGCATTATGCTCAGAGTTCCATTTCTACGAATTACTCGCAGGCCTTCCACTCCCTGAAAGAGCGATTGGAACATTGGAGGCTTTCATTCCATATGTGCCACCCCGAATCATACAATGCTCCATTCAGTGAGTGGGAATTCCAAAGTGCCCTAGCCACTTGCCCTGATATGGCTCCCGGGCCAGATCGCATTCACTATCAGATGATCAAACACCTCTCAGTGAACTGCTAGCAATGGCTCCTAGACCTTTTCAACTGTATCTGGGTTGAGGGTGAGTTCCCATTACAATGAATTGATTCAGTACTGTCTCGATTATGGGAGGCTGGATTACGGTTCGGCATTGGCTTCTGTGTTGCGGTTGCTTGACCCCATACTTCACTGTGGGATCTGGCTCGCAACTGGAGCTTTCCGTACAAGCCCTGTAACCAGCATACTTGTGGAGGCCTGTGTCCCTCCATTGCGGATCCGGCGCCAACGGCTACTGACCACTTATGCTGCACATATTTGTAGGTTGCCTGGGCATCCCAATTACCTTCTCCTGTTCCCCAATTCGGTCGTCCATTTTCTAGAACGGAAGCGTCGGTCAGGGTGCCCGATTGCGGTTCTCGTCCGGTCTCTTCTCCGTGGGCTTGAGTTTTTCCCTCTCCCATCTCTTTTCCGGGTCCATATCCGTATACCTGCGTGATGTATGCCCTGCCCATGATTTCAGCTGGATCTGACACAAAGCCTGAAATACCCAGTCCCTCCTGAGGCCCTCCGCCAACGCTTTCGTTCCATCCTTTCACGGCTCTGCTATAGTCTATACCGGCGCTTCGATGATTGCTGGTCGAGCTGGTTGTGCTTTTACTCTTGGGGATCACTCTGATCAACGCTCATTGCTGGATGGCTGGAGTGTTTACACAACAGAGCTGGTAGCCATCTCTCGCGCCCTAGAGTATATCTGCTCCTGCTCAGGTGAGTTCTTCGTCATGGTCCCTGAGTGGTTTACTAGCTATCGACCAGTGTTTTCTTTGCTCTCGTCTGGTGATGGTATGCAGGAGTCCATACATAGTCTTGTCCGTTGCGGCCGCTCCGTGGTTTTTTTGTGGACCCCATGTCATGTCGGCATCCCGGGTAATGAACGTGTTGACAGGTTGGCCAAACAGGCTACCAGTGAACCGGCCCTGGAGATTGGCCTTCCGGAATGTGATCTCCAGTTAGTACTGCGGCAGAAAGTCCTTGACACCTGGGGTGATGAATGGCGCACCCTGACTTCACCCAGCAACCTTCGGGTCAATAAGGAGACCGCAGGTTAGTGGCGCTCCTCCATGCGAGCCTCCGTCAAGGACTAAGTTGTTCTCTGCCAGCTGCGCTGACTGACGCACGGTCATTTATTGCGCCGCGAGATCCCGCCTCGATGTCGCTGTGGACCAGCGTTGACAGTGGTCCACATCCCGTTGGCCTGTCCGCAGGCAGACGTCTGCGTTGCCTCATACGTTCCCTGCACTTTTATCAGATGACGCTGCTATGGCAGGCTTAGTTTTGAGTTTTATTCGAGCAGGGGGTTTTATTGCTCAATCTGAGGGTTTGTCTATTTTTTGTGTTGAGTCTGGCCTTTGGCCTACGGTTTAGGATTCGGGGTTTTAGTGCGTCTCTTGGTGGTTGGCTTTCCCTTGTTTTTGTTTCCATGGTCGGCCAACCACTGTAACACTCTGTGTGCTTTTACTTCCTCTTTTCTGGTCTTTGTCTATGTCTTTCTTGTTGTGTGTCGTCCCTTGTCGTCTCTGTTGGTTGTTTTTCATCCTTTTGAGTGTTTCATGGTCGTCAAAAAAGGGACCGATGGCCTTTGGTCCCTTCAACCCCCACAAACCAACCAACCAACCAACTTGTCTCGCACCCCAAAAAACTATACTGTAGTGGAATTGTTAGCGCTCTGAACCTCACAACCGTAAAAGTGAGCAACAGAAGCCCACTCCATCATGTCGACCATTTCTACCTTCGGAAAAAAAGACAAAGACAAGAGTATACCGCTCGGTATTACACTACTTTAATACTGTACCCGAAAATAGGGAGAGGCAGCTAGTTTGGTTGTTCATTCTGCGGCACATGCTTGATATCCAAAGGCCAGCAGCAGACATTGCGTTGCGCCGCAGCCATTAAACAGCTCCAGGGCCATCTGTGTAAGCACCGTTTTTAATCAGCCTGGAGTGCTGTTATTAAGGTGGGCCTGCGTTTCGTTCTCGAGTTTTCACGTGGTCCGTGCTTTGCAGCTTGTTACCATTGCCGTAGCGGCGAGTTAGGGGTCCGTCGTATTGCCATATTGCAGGAAGTCTACGAAAAAAAAGAGTCGTAATATTCTCTTTCAAGTAAATTCTTAAGATATTTTAATCCGATAGTCGTAATAAATTCGCTATTTATGATCTATTCCTGTGACAGGCAGGTAAAGTGACTTACAGAAAAGAAAGCCAATATGAAATTAACACCTTATTTGACTAATGGAGTTCTGAAATAAATTTCCGCTGGTAATACACATTTAAGTTCAAAAATCACGGAAACAGGAGTTATACTTTTAAAAGGCGTGGAGGTACGGGAAGATTCCAGCTGGATTATATCACGATCAGAGATTCCTAAACAAGATATTGGAATCTAAGGCGTACCCGGGAGCTGCTATAGACTCTGATCAAAATTTGGTAGTGACGAAGAATAAGGTGAAGTTTAAGAGAACCGTCCATAAAAATTAATGTGGAAAAGTGGGACACTGAAATACTGAAGAGTGATAGGTGCTTATGACGTTCTTTAGGATCGTAGATACTGCGACAGCGAGTACCACAATAAGAAATTCAGTTGAAGAAGAACGGACATCACTAAAACTGCACAGACAGACATAGGTGCAAGTACGGTAACTGTGAAAAAACCTTGGGAACTGAAGAAATACTTCAAATGAACGATGAAGAAAGGAAGTACAAAAATGTTCGGATAAAGACAAAAATACAGCCATATAAGTCATTTATGGAAAATAAATGCGAAGTGCTCGGAAGCCAAGGCGGAATGGAAAAGAATTAGAAAAAGAAGTAGTCGTCGGAAAGACTGATTAAAAGTAGGGGAGGGTCGTGCAGTATCGGCCGGGTTAAGCTTTTTGATTTTACAGTGGAACTGTGGTGGTTAATTGGAACGTTAATATACTAGTCCCTTTCCTCAATATATGTTTTTTGAATATGACAGTAAAATGATTTTTATGTTTTATTTATTCTGCTTAATTACATCGAAAGCAAAACAACTACTACTCGTATTAGAAGGTTTGTAGAAAGTGTATTGCAGTTTCGGCCACTGTCCGTTCTGTGATAATGGCGGTTGTTGATGATTCACTGTACTGATACTTATTGAATAATAATAGAGCAGCATGGGAGCTTATTATTACTATTTCAGCTCAATTCACGAATGTTTAGCTCTATGTTTTACAGAGATCGCAAATGAAATACAAAATATTCTTTTGATCCGCAGTCCAACACGTGCCCGTACTCTACACATGGTACACGGGGCCTAGTCTTTTTCAAACGACTCCAGACACATAAGTCACTTTTGAGTCTCTTTTATTCACCCATTATTTCAGTAAATTCTTCGCCACTTTGTAATTGCCTTTCAGGGCCAACCTTTGCGTGTTTATTTTATACTAGAATGCTCAGCTTATGTTCAGCTTTCTTCAACTCCATTTATGGCTTTATTTTTTCTGCTTTTAATCTCTTCTCTTTGGCGGCAACATTTTGTTTCCTAATTGTCGAAAACGCTTTAGATGTCTCACTCGCGGTCATTATATTAGCCATTGTCATGCGCTCTTCTTTCCATTTTAGTGTCACTTTTTTCTTATTGACCGTCATTTTAGTCTTAAAAAAAGTAAGAAGAAGAAAATATAATTTAAAAATTAAAATTACTTCTAGTCGATATTGAAAGACTATCGGGCGGCCGGTACTCCATGGCAAACACGCAGTAGGGCGTACTCATCTTGTACATTCTTTTATATAGCAATCATCATGGAACGTTTGGTAGATGTTATTCCAGAAGATAGCAAAGTACTTCCTCAAGTTCACCGCATTAGGCTCTATATTCGGTCGATATATACCTATTCCCTGGTCACATTTCGCAATTCTATCGATTTGAGATCAGATATATATACGCGATCATGACATAACATCTCGTTCTGTGTTCTAAAATGGATTGCAAATGAACCACAGATGCCACCAGCTAGCCCAAATGCATTGACCGGGACGTGTGATACAGCACTGCACTCCACTGTATCCAGTCACCTCCACATGCGGAGAGCGTTTGCTCTGCTTTCTGTGTGTCTCTGTATATGCACGCCTCGCGGACGGCTCTGAGGACCCAGTCCCATCGGCTGGTGGACCAAACTTCGAACATAGAATACGTGTCCGGACGTAACACCTGGTTGGCCCACCCGCGAATCCTATCGCAGATGTGGAGCGTGGTGGATCCGTCTCCGAACATAGCTCCGTATATACAGTCCGCGGCAGATCCACACCCGCACGCTAACTCGCATGTGATAGGTTGTGGATCCCAACAACGCTCCGTACATTCGTGACGGATCCACCTCCGAACCCTATCCCGTGCGCGGCATATTGTGGATCCGCATCTCAACACCGATCCGGATATAACATGCGGAGGATCCACAATCGAACGCTAACTCTGGTCTCCTACGAGTCCTGGGAATCTTCCGCGAGGCGTGCAAGTACAGAGACACACAGAAAGCAGAGCAAACGCTCTCCGCATGTGGAGGTGACTGGATACAGTCGAGTGCAGTGCTGTATCGCGCGTCCCGGTCAATGCATTTGGGCTAGCTGGTGGCATCTGTGCTTCATTTGCAATCCATTTTAGAACACAGAACGAGATGTTATGTCATGATCGCATATATATATCTGACCTCAAATCGATAGAATTGCGAAATGTGACCAGGGAATAGGTATATATCGACCGAATATAGAGCCTAATGCGGTGAACTTGAGGAAGTACTTTGCTATCTTCTGGTTCGCACCGAACAATTTGTATATCGGACGAAGCATGTTGCAACAGAAGGAATCTCGGAAAAACGGGGACATCTAAACGAAAACCCATTGAGGGTGCACTATACTGTATGCCTATTGATGGACCAGTGATTACGGATGGGCGGCCGGTGTGGCCGTGCGGTTCTAAGCGCGTCAGTTTGGAACCGCGTGACCTCTACGGTCGCGGGTTCGAATCCTGCCTCGGGCATGGATGTGTGTGATGTCCTTAGGTTAGTTAGGTTTAACTAGTTCTAAGTTCTAGGGGACTGATGACCTCAGTAGTTGTCCCATAGTGCTCAGAGCCATTTTTTCGATTACGGATGCATCAGTCACGTGACATAGCCTGAGTTCTACTCGTATACAGCTACGTGTCCCGTATGTGTTTCAAAGCACTGTGTACTTGCGATCGTTAACGGTAAACCTGTCGGTCATCAGAGGACTTCCATCTCATGTGTGAAGAAACTTGACACAGTCCTCTAAAGGAGCTTTCATTTATGCGATCACCCCTGTCGCATCTTGGGTGTAAAATCGAGACTTCAGGGTCATAACTAAGTGAAGAGCTTGTGACGCACTGCAATCGCTGTGTACGCATTCTCCGACTGATGCGCTGTTTACAGAGTTAGTGACGGAATGAGTTGTAATTTCCACATGTCGCACGCTGCTGCTTTGCGTTTATCTGTCTCCTTGTAGGATGTATCCCCCGTTAGTAAGTATCACTTCATGTAGGCCTTATGCAGGCATCGTATAATTTCTGAATTATGATCGGATGTGAACAGTGGACACTATACGTCTACGCAAAGCTATATTGCGCTCGTATCATGAACAGGAAATGTTTTACGATTCGATAAGATAATTCAGCGTAGAGAAACTGTGAAGAAGGATGTATGTCTGACAAGGGTGAAAGGTTTTCTATCTGATATTATAGACAGTTTTTAAATGCAGAACGTCATAGTCTTAGGAGTGTGTGTGTTTATGTTCTCTATCTTACGAATACCTTCCAAGTACAGATCCTAGACTCTAGAACAATAATTTAGAGTTGATAGCTTCTTTGCTTTAGGTAAAAATGTATCCAACTCAATTCTTCTCAAACTCCGTTGCGTATAAAAATAAGTCTTGTCTTGTTCTTCTTAACTGTATGCTATTACATCACAGCGCTTTGAAATCTGTTACTATACATCGATAAGGAGTGCTAAGCTCCTCGACATGGTAACATCTCGAGAAATCTCGTGCCCTTGGATGGGTTGAGGCCTGGAGAGCTATATTCATTCACGAGACGTGGAGTGTGGCACTCTTCTTCTGACTGCTTGCTTGGAGATTAATTCTCTAGCGGTGTTGCAGGGTGTGTTGGTCAATGACTGTGTGAGGTTGGCCTGTCACCCTAAGACGGGGAGAATGCTCTGTGACTCCCATACGTTGAGAGATAGATCGTGAATTAAACACTATGCTCGAAGTGTTACAAATATATAGAGCATTGTCTGATGTACTTTGATAACGTATGTGTTCGAGAATTAACAATGAATGCACGTACTGCACAGTAACCTACCGACTTTCGCAATCATACTCGCAAAGTGATGTAAAAGTGGCGGTTTAGCTGTGATACTGAAATTGGGGGGCCATGCTGTCACATCATTGGGCGGTGCTGAGGTTAGTGTAAAATTCTTCGCACTATCAAGTCTGTTGCTTAATATTACAGTACGTCGAAGGTGTCTTTTCAATCACATCCAAGCATGGGTTATCACATAATAGTTGAGTGACATAGCTTGTTTGAGTTGGGGGGAAGTTTTGTGGATGGGAGACAACTTCTGGTGGTTGCTAGCAGCTAAACAGCGATCGCGTACGTGAGTTCAAAATTACCAATAACTCGAAATGGAACGCCGAGCCATCATCTGTTCGGTCACAGCGAATGTAGAGGTCATGAAAGACTTTCTCACGGTAGTTTGGAAACCCTCCACAACGCTGCCAAACTCTTCTGCTTTCCTTATGTTGTAAGTGTGTTTTATTTAATAATAATTCAGTGTTATGCTATCCGCGGTAAGAATATGATTTACATAGTGAGATGTCTAGTTTTCTGTGAGACGTCGTGGGTCAGAGCGTCTTAATGCCAGTTTAGAACGTGACATAGAGATCGAAGTCGTTGCAGAAAAAAGAAATGTTTGGCAGTGTACAAAGCGTGTTAGAAAACAGTGTTTAAAACAAGTAAACAGGGCCACAGTGGGCGTTTCTTGCGATTTACTGTATACAATGTGGGATACGATCATTCTCCTAGAGTAGAGGTGATGAAACTTTAAACTACCCTCTGCGTTCAACAATTTCCAATACTTCGCTCATTGCTGAAAACAGTTCAGTTGAGACCTAAATCGTAAGATTTAATTGTAAGCATAATGACAGAAGAAATATGTGAGGCGTTTTCTAGAATGTGTTCGTGTATGCAAAGTCTGTGGTGGTACTGATTCACGTTCCTACGGTAATGGCAGCGGTCTTCCGAATGCAGAGGCCTGCTGGAGAGTAGGAATGTATGATAGTTAACTTTACCATTGACCGAATAGCGAACTAAGTATGTGCTGGCCTGCTTTCGTGATCAAGTGTAACTTTGAGAAGATGGCGCGTTTGCGGCGGAGCGTTATTCTCTCCCATGTAAATTGTTCGGTCGACTGCTTCTGCACATTCGATTCCTTTATTTAGTTGAGGGAATATGGATTTTGGTGTGTTAGACACACGTTTGCCTGTTCTCTAGACGTGAGAACGATCATAGTTGGTTTGTAGAGAATATTGATCATCTCGGAACTGTTAGATGACCGACTTCGGCATTCGAGTGTGCTAATATCAGTTTACTTGTTTCTAGTTAGTCAATGGTTTACAGCACGCTGCACATCGCTAAAGTTTGGTGTTTGTGGAGAAATAATTTACAGTGTATATGTTGTGCACTATACTACGTTAGCGATCGGGAGGCTAGTGCGGTGTTGTTGATATCGAGAAGTACAGGGAAAATTGACGGTACTCGGTGATACATGCCCTCGTTGGAGATCGGTTTGACGGTCCAATATTCTTGCGAGTATGGTTTTTATTTGATGACCTGTACACAACTTCGCGATGTTTAATTGTCTGTGAGAAATGGTGATCAGTGTAAAATAGTTTATTACCATTGAGTGTAGCGTCTGTAGAAAGAAAGAACAGGTTGGCGGTGTATAGATTGAGGGAACTATCCGTGCAAATTAGTAATCTTTGCAAAATAACGAGAGAGAGCGTCAGAAAGAAAAGGTGGATGGTGCTTCGATAGCGACGGCGTTAGTAATTCGACTGGAAAATTCGATAAGAGCTAATGAGAATGCTCGATTGATTGTGATGTGATACAGGAGCGGTGAGATTATTTGCGCCGACCGGAGTGGCCGTGCGGTTCTAGGCGCTGCAGTCTGGAGTCGAGCGTCCGCTACGGTCGCAGGTTCGAGTCCTGCCTCGAGCATGGATCTGCGTGGTGTCCTTAGGTTTAATTAGTTCTAAGTTCTAGGGGACTGATGACCTCAGAAGTTAAGTCGCATAGTGCTCAGAGCCATTTTGAAGACTGGATTAGGCGATATTTTGGTAAACAGGTTCTGTTATGGGAGGAATTTCAGTGGATACAAACTGAGGCATGAAGAAAGCAAGCGTTAACTATTCCTGGGACAGTCCCCGACAGGTCGACTTAGTTCTTATTTTTTGCAAAGAGAACGTTTTAGATGGCGAGTCTTCACGCAGACGTTTGGCGGCGAGGCGAGAGCCGTGCTGGGTAGTTAAGTATGGTTAAACGTGTGTGTGTGTGTGTGTGTGTGTGTGTGTGTGTGTGTGTGTGTGTGTGTCAACACCCCTTGCATTCAACAGCAGAGACAAGCGGCACCTGGAGACGCCTCGGATGTGAGGCTGGTGTGCGCGCTGCTTGGAGTGCAGCTTTGACGGGTGTTGGGCGGCGGCGGCTGGCGGCTGCGAGCTGCGACTGCCTCACTTCGCGGCGGTTGTGGCGCGCGCAGTGAAGCGCCGGTCAGTCGTCACTCACGGTTCGTTAGAATCGCTAAGGGGGGAAAGCAGGTTCTGCTGTTGTGGAATGGAATTCTGAAGCGTCTTCGCCGGACCGCAGTTAGAATGAGGAAGGCCGAACGCGCGTGGCTCTGCTTGGAGTGCGCGTTGTGTGAACATAAACGCCCGGTCATTAACGGCGCCTACATACAACTTTGGCCTGCGTTCGGCTGTAGCTCGCGGTTGCGCTCCCGCCCGATCACATCAACAGGTGTGTGTAGGGGAACACTTATTTGGATAGGAACCTCTCAGGTGTTACGTACGAATGGGAGGTGACGCCGCCTCATGCTTGCGGAAGCCGAGCAGGGGCTGTGCGCAGTTTGACATCTGAGATATACGTCACTTATCGCTACCTCCTGTGAACTCAATGGACTGTGCTTATTTCGGGATCGGGTCTGTACGCCTTCATATGCGCTGTTTGAATAGTTTATGAGTACTTAGCATGTCTACACATCATTGTGCTATATTATTTAGGAGCAGTTTGCAGGTCTGCACTGAAATTATTTCCGAAAATTAGGAGTTGTTGGCTATTTGGACGTAAATGTTTTGCATTATTTACTAGCGGCTCGCAAGTTTGTAGATTGTGCGATTCGTTACTTTTAACTGTTTACAATTAGCAAGTGTGTGTGTAGAGCATTATAAATGAGTTATGTAGGAATGGTTTGCAAGTCTGTATGGTGTGGGACATGTCAGTGTGTGTGTTCTGTGATACATATACTCCATCCCTAAATAAAGTGCATTCGTTCCTCCATCCATAGCCCTAGTGCGGGCTGAGTCCTTTTACCAGAAACCCGTAGGAAGAGGTGGCGTCCTGGAGGCTTAGGTTAGTGGTAATGAGCTTCGTTTGCAAGAATTTTCTTAGGTTGGTGGCGGAAGCACAAGTGACCTTTCTTTACTGGCAGAATTTAACCTTGGTGCTGGTTCCTACGAGGAAGTGGCAGTCAGGTGGCTGAGGTTAGTACAAGTGACCTTTCTTTCCAACCATTTTCTTAGGTTGGTAGAGAAAGTGGAAGTGACCTTTCTTTCAAGGCCTCGACCTTGAAAGTAGTTGAAATTGTATAACTGTAACGCTTTTCATACTTATATGAAATTGTAAATTGAATTATTTAATATGATTAAAATTGGAATGCAATTAAGTACTTAGGCAACTGATAGCTTAGATGTGCGATGTGGGTGTTAGCATATTTACAGAAGACTACGTCCGGCGCGTGTATGGAGGCGGCGATCGAAGGTGTGTGACGTAAGCAGACGGACGGCCGCGGGGCAGTGGAGCGTGTCCGGTTATGACGTGCGTGTGAGAGCAGGCGATCTTCGGTCAGTTAACTTAGTGAGAGCATTCTTTGTCGAGCACGCCACGTGATGGACCGGCGGTTGTGTGACGCCAGGGCAGATTCCACTCTCCAGCAAACAACTCCGGCGCCAAGCGTGTTCTTCGTCTGCCACGAAACCACGGGGTGGATCGCTAACCGCCGTTGTGACGTCAGAATAGGCAGGTTCGAGCGAGCAAAACGTATTTAGTGGTCTGAGCGGCCGACCGACCATTGTGGGGGAGGTAGGCACGAACGGGCACCAACCTGTCCGGCAAACCAAATTTGGCGCCAAAAGTGTGGCAGTGCGTTCTATGTCGACCACGTGGTGGATCGTGAACGGACGGGCGGTTGTGTGATGTCGGCATCGGCAGGTTCCAGCGTGTGCGGCGAAAACATGTTCACAGGGTCCAGCAGCTAGTGCGGTCCGAGCGGCCACTGGACCGGTGGCGGGCTACCGCTGACCGGTGGCGCCAGCGGGAGCGTCCTCTGCTGGCGACGATTTGAACTGAGTCAGTTGGAGTCTGGGCCTAGTGCCGAGGATGTGTACTAAGTCATGTGATGACTGTAATGCATGGAATAAAGACTTCAGTCCTTTTTCCTTGCAAAATTAGGGGATGTGGATTACGTTAGTACAAGTGCAGTTTATTTGACGCGATTTTGACAGGTTAGCAGTGAAAAAAGATAAGTGGCCGTCAAAGTTCGTAGGATGTGGACTATTTCGTGCGTGTGATCGATTATGGTGTTGGAATTTGAACTAGTGGCAGATTTTTGTTATGCATGTAATGCAAATGGCTTTCTTCCCGCAGAAATCGGACATCTTGAATGAATAATAAACGACAATAATAATAAAGAGAAGTACAGTTTTCGGGGTATTATCATGTTGGAATTTGAATTTGGCGCAATTTTCTAGTGGAGGTAGGCCAATAATAATAAATGATAATAAATGATAATGACTGATAAAAATGACAATGAATAATAATAAAGACAAGCACAGTTTTTCAGTTTTTGCGGCCATTATCGTGTTGGAATTTGGATTTGGGGCCAATTTTTTCTGGAGGGTTAGGTTAGTAGAGGTACCCCAATTGGCTTTCTTCCCGCCAAAATCTGCCATCTTGAATGATGCCACAGTGGCACGGGTATGAACTAACACAGTTGTACTCAGGATCTCTTAGTGAACACACGTGCATGGAATAAATAATACTGATAAATAATAATAAATGATAAGAAGTGGTAATGAATAATTGAATAATAGTAAAGACAAGTACAGTTTTGCAGCCGTTATCCTGCTGAAATTTGAATTTGTCACCAATTTTTTCTGGAGGGTTAGATAGTGGATATAGAACAATTGACCTATTTTCCCACCAAAATTCAAATTTGGCGCCATTTTTATGGTGGTTAGGTTAGTGGACATACCCCAATTGACCTATTTTCCCACCAAAATCCGCGATCTTGAGTGACATCATGCACTGTTGCCAAGTCTACACGCCGCCATCTTGGATTATGTCACCGCTGCCATCTTTAATAAATTTGGCAACAACGCAGAGTGAAACAGAACACAGGCAGTCCTACTACTACTACTGCGGAGCACCCTATCCTCCAGAGTGACAGTGCCAGGTTACACGCGAGTGCTGCGACATCTGCAGCGATTCGACGCCTGGGGTTCACTGTCACGGATCGTCCTCCATACAACATCCACTTGGCCCCATCCGATCTTCATCTATTTCCAGAACTCAAGGAACACCTTCGAGGGCTTCATTTTGATAGTGATGAAGTATCAATAAACTGATCTCTCCTTGGCAGAAATGTGTTCGTCACCAGGGTGACTAAGTTGAGAAATGAGTATATGGACACGAAGAATAAAGATGTATAATGTTAATAACGTTTGCCTTATTTAAAAAGCTTTAAAAGTTTTCACATAAAAAGTTCCGAAGTATTACTTTTCAGCACGCCCTCGTACTTGAAATGCTTATCATTTGCATGTCTAATCGTGCAGCTCACTTCACGCCAATCTGAAGCGCGGTGCACGCTGCTTTCCTAGTGCTGCAATTACAGTGGGCAGCAGAGTACTACTCCAGCAACAAAGCACTGAAAGCTCAGCAACCGTAATGGCAAATTTGGAGTTGAGTGCTCATTTTGACGTGAGAAAAGTGTGTTATAATCATCAGGAACTGCGAGCCCATAGAATCTAGTTCCCTTTCTCGTGGCATTAGTTGCGGGAACTGTACTCAACAGTGAGCTAAAAACAGTTTTGTTCCGCATGAAACAATCCCTTCACAGTTCATAAATTTGCCTTAGCTTTCATATATATCCTCTCTACCCCTTTCTTTCTTTCTTCTCCCCACTGCCGCCCCTCTCACACATGCACACACACACATACGCACTTTTCAATCCAGAGTTTCTTGCTGTAGAACTGGCGATTTTATACAGAATTTCGCCTTGCACTCTTACAAAAGTGCTTCGCAACACGGCTAGGAGATAAGAAGTGATAAATTTATCGCCCTGTGCTGTATGTGCTACATGTGTTGCTGCAGGCAGTTGCTCAAGAGTCCACAAGAGACAGAGATACAAAACAGCTTCTGACTCATAAAATTTCAGGTTGTAAATCTGAAGCTAAAGGGAACATTAAAGAAATAAAAATCTGCGCTCTGTTACAGTAACATTTTACAGGACTTTAATGTTACTGCTCCTAATTTTTGCAAAGGCTCAGTGTCGTATTACACACAATGCTTCAAAATGATAACGAGAAGCTCCGAGATGTTGTTGAAGATAAACTTAGGAAGACGTGTCCTGACATTCTGCCCAAAGACGCAAGAGAGCATAGGAAATATTGAAACCAACACCTTTATAACACTGAGCTACGGCCTATGAACCTTTTTCTCTGGGATATTTAAAGAGCCTGGTTCATGAAATATGAAACTCCAGAGGACCTCAAGACGCACTTCCGTCATGACCACATCTAAGTTTGGACAGAGCAACTCTAACTCCACGTATGAGGAGCTTCATGATGAATGAACCTCTTTAAAAAAAAATGGGAAAATGTTGCACAAGAATCAATGTTGTACAAGAATAATGTGCAAAACATTTTTACGTTGATTGCTTCCTTAGTCTTACCCAAAATATTGCAAAAATCGCTTGCATTATAGGCTAACTAAGGAGAGTCTCGAATCGTTTGGGTTTTCGATGTCGGAACGACACAGTGAGGTTCATCTTAGGAAGCGAAATAAGTTGTAGCGACTATTTACGGCCCAGTTTCGTCCCGCTTGCGCATTGCTCAGCAGGTGCAACAAAGAAAAGGAGGACAAAAAGCAATTCTAGGCAAAAATAGAGAGCTAGACAGAAGATTTGATTCCCAACTGATATCATTTCAAGGTAGGATGCTCGAAGATTCAAATTGTGGAAAATGGCGCGGCCATTTGCAATCGAGATTGGAAAAGGTAGAGAAAATTAACATCTCACTTCCAGAAAAGTTGCAGACTGTAGAAGATACTAATACACCAGCCACTAGGTACAAACTGTGGAGGAGCAAGCTGTATTGGAGGCGACGGAACAGGTACAATTTGATAAAAACGGAAGAGTTTGTCTAACTCAAATGTGATGTAGAACAGTTAAGAAAGGAGACTGAGCGACAGTGGGCAGTGCGCCGCGGTGCCGAGAGTATCAGCAGCAGAGAGTAGAATATTCCGCCCGAACAAAACAGGTCTCGGAAGGCTCAGCGGTACCGACCGACCGCCGTGTCCTCCTTAGCCGATAGGCGTCAATGGACGCGGATATGGAGGGGCTCGTAGCCAGCACACCGCTTTCCCCCCGCTTGCTAAGAAACCTCGGCAGACCCGGAGGGTCACCTACGAGCAGCTAGCGAAGCCCGTCAGCGCCTAACTTCGGTGACTGGCTCGAACCGATGTTACCACTGCGGCAAGGCCTTTGGTAGAGAGTAGAATGAGGCAAATTAATGAACAGAATATCTTCAACAGTTCGCAGGCAAACAGTTTACCTTTGCCGGTACGGAAATGCGGCGACGAGATCTGTGTCCAGTAACGTACAAAACTTTGATGAAAAACGCTTCCTCTCGCTGAGAAAATTTGTCACTTGTACTGCAGGCAGAGATCTGCGTATCGAAACGAGGATGGCACAAACCAAGGACAGTTTACCAAATGTCTGGCCAATTCGAAGAAAATTCGGTGAAGAAATTGTGAAGATGTTACCATTGATAAACTTGAAGAATTTGAGTCAGAAATCGTAAAACTGGGTTGGTCTGCTGCAGAGCAAAACAGCGTGCGCCTGAGAATCATAAGGACTTTGCCACACGCTGGAACACGATTTAAATAGTATGCTGCGACATACTTCAACGAGAATTTAAAACGGAACCTGCAAGTTGAGCTCCCATACAGTAGTAGCGAGCCTATCGAATTATTTATAAACGCAGTACCAACAGACGGTAGGAGATCCCTTATTTGCAATGAGAAGAATGACCTAGAGGGATTCAAGTTAATTATAATTGATCTCGGTTAGTGTGTCGTGGAAGAGAAGAGTGCAGACATTGAACGGAAATAAGATAGTGCAGAAATTCATGGGAACATGAGCGCACGAATGGAAATGTAGGAGGGAGCAGCAATGGAAGTCGGCCTCTGAATCAGCGAACAAACTGGTGTAGTCAAAGACCCAGAAACTTCGAGGAAATAGCACCATAGGGGGATGGAGTACCAGAACAGTAGAGAGAGAGAGAGAGAGAGAGAGAGAGAGAGAGAGAGAGAGAGAGAGAAAATGGGACAGTAGAGATAACGGAACTGACAAATCCAGATATAGGGCGTAATCAAAGAGCCTGACAAAAATGAGCACTTTTATACAACATTTTCTATAGTTTTTATTTATGTGTAGCTATAGGTTTTAATTTTTTATTTGTGTTTAGCTATAAGCTTTGGGTAATTTTCTGTGTATAGTTAGTGTGTTATAGTCGTTAGTGTTTTTTTTCGGGGTAGATATGGTTAAATTTAATAGATTGTATGTGTACGGCGTTGAAAATAAACGCACCTCGCAATAATTTGACACTTGCGTGGCTGAGGGCACACAACACTTCAATTTAAATTCATATGGGGTACGAATCTTTAACTGTATAAACGTAATACGTGTTTCACGAACGTTCTAGATAAAGATACACGGCTGCAACCACCGAGAACCATCGGCGAGTCCTGTCAAGATGTATTTTTCTAACACTCTTTCAGCGGTGTCATGAACTCTACGTAAGGTAAAGAAAAACGAAATATATCGTTCGTCTAAAAACTGTTTTTTCTCAGGTGCCTCATTCTCCTTTGATGTCTGCTGCATATGTGATAAGTTATATGTTTTATGTTGCGAGATGTTGGGTTCAGTTTTTGTAAAGGGAAACCTTTTATCTCTACCACCCATCTCAGAGGTTAAGGGGGTGAGGAGGGGGGGGGGGAGTGTAGAATTACACATTTATGATATGAGAACTGACTTAATGTCAGTGAGGTAAGGGGGACTCTTGTTTCTGTTTGTATTCTGGCTGGTTGTGCTACACGCTCGAGGTATTTTTGAGATATTTAGCCTACCGCCGGCTGCAGATAACGCCCCGAGGAACTTCCCGGCGGACTGTGATGATTTATGTCACCAGCTTTAGCCAGTTGAACGCTGAGCATGTCTCACAATATCTGTGTTGGAGATATTATTTTCTTCTACGTCCCTTCTGTGCGTCCTACCGACTACACTGTTCGACATGGGTTCTATTTCTGATATTAAAGTATGTGCTTCTAGACCATTTTACCGTGGGAAATTCAAATATGTAAACAGAATATCGTTGTCAGGGATACTTTTTATGTAATACGTATATATATGTATATTCACAATTCATGGCAAACACAGAGACGTTATAGAGAAATACGGTTATGTTGCCGCATCCAGTAGTGATAGAACGTGATAATTTCTTGTGCAACAGCAGGTGGGAAGAATCAGACATCATTAGGTTACCGCTGCCACACCTATGTCATTAAGACGACCTGAAACATCTCATTAACTCGGACGGCGACAGCCGGTCGCTGCCTCGGCAGTAAAGCTTCATGCCTCCTAGGGGCAGTTGCATCGAGTTTACAACAGTGGTGTTAGCCGCAATTTGTGTCAGTCTTAACAAGTGGGTGTTTTGGCTGACAAGTAACTGTCTGTCATATTTCCGAGCACGGTTGAATTTTTTAGTTCCTGTGTGTAAACTGATTGAGCCTGGTGCTGAAGGTAAAACGACTGCTTGTTTTTACACATCAGCGTTCCTCTAGTTCCCTACTATTAATTTAATACAGGTGTATTACCAAAGTGGTATTTTTAAATTTGCAGAAATGGCACGTCATCGTGGATGTCGATATAAGCCGGAAAACTTCTGCTACATCTGTGGGAAGTTCACTTTTGCCAGAAATAGGAAGAAAATTTCTTCAGTCATAAAGAAAGCATACAAACATTACTTTGGAGTAGAGGTAGGAGAACAAGATAAAGAATGGGCACCACATTTCTGTTGTGCTACATGTTACTGCAAACTAATTCAGTGGTGGAAAGGTAAAGAGAATGTGGCGTTGTTTGCTGTTCCCATAGTGTGGAGGGAGCCTAAGGACCATGTTACTGATTGTTATTTCTGTCTAACAAAAATTCAGTGTTTTACAAGCAAAAAGTCGAAGAGGCACATTGTTTACCCAGATCTGCCTTCAGCGAGAATGCCAGTTCAGCATTCCGACAACCTTCCAGTACCTTCAAGAGCTCGAGGTCAAATTCTGAGTGACAGTGCAATAAGTAGTACTGAAGAAATCACAGATGATGATTCTTTATATCACTGCACAAGTGAGTCATCGTCACATTTGTTAACACAGGCAGATTTAAATGATTTAGTACGTGATCTAGGACTAAGTAAACAAAAGGCGCAGCTGCTTGATTCAAGATTACAAGAGTATAATCTACTGCACCAAAGTACTGCCTTTATTTCTTATTTTTCAAGTGACGAAGCACTGACATTTTGCAATGCTGGCCTGATGAAAGTGCTGAACTTCACTTATATTTCACTGGAGTGGAGACTTTTCATAGATGCATCGAAAACAAGTCTGAAGGGTGTTTTGCTCCATAACGGAAATAAAATGCCCTCTGTTCCAGTATCTTACGCTAGTTTGACAAAAGAGAATTACGAATTCGTACAAAGGATGCTAAATTCATTAAAATACAATGAACACAAATGGAAAATATGTGCAGATTTCAAAGTAATTGCTATGGAACTGGGAATGCAACAAGGCTACAAAAAGTATGCCTGTTTTCTTTGCGAATGGGATAGTCGAGACCAAAATTCTCACTACGTGAAAAAGAAATGGCGTAGGCGAAGAGGGAATGTTGGCGAAAAGAATGTACAACGTTAAAGTCTGGTAGCTCCTGAATATATACTACTTCCACCGCTTCACATCAAACTTGGCCTGATGAAACAATTCGTGAAGGCCATGGATCCAACAGGCTGTGGGTTTGCATATCTAGCTACCAAATTATCCCGTCTTTCAGGTGCAAAAATAAAGGAAGGTGTATTTGTGGACCCACAAATCAGAGAGCTGCAGAAAGATGCTAATTTTGAAGCATGTTTAACTGATAAAGAAAAAAACCGCATAGGACTGTTTCAAGATGATGTCGGAAAACTTCCTCGGAACAAGAAGAGCTACTAACTACAAAGCAATGGTGAAGGATATGATCAAAGCATATCAGGATTTGGGGTGCAATATGTCTTTGAAGGTACATATGATGGACTCTCATCTGGACTACTTCACAGAGAGTTGTAGTGACGTATCCGATGAACATGCGGAAAGATTCCATAAAGACATTTCTGCCATAGAAAGGCACTATGAAGGGAAGTGGGTACCTTCTATGTTAGCAGATTATTGCTGGAATATCATTCGAGAGAAGAAAGATTCACAATTCAAGAGAAAAAAGTGATGTGCGTTACAAGGCAGTGGCTCATTGTTTGTCAATTTTCTATAATTTCTCATGTCAAACAAATGCTTCAAAGTGTATACACAAAGGTTACTGTGTTATTTGTTAGATCCCACCCTCCATTAATGTGATGAACTTATAACATCATAAAGATGCGCATTTATTTGTCGAATTTCACCTCACGTTTGCTGCACTACATCAGAAACTGAAAAGAGAAATAAAATTGCTATTACTCATAAACTATCCCTGACAGAAAAAAACCAAAAACAGTTTTCAATTCAGCACTCAAATTACAACTAGGATCACAATACTTTTTATCAGAAATAGAAAAAAAGGTTTTTTTTTGTAGAACAGTGCTATTAGTTAACACGTGCTATACAGTTTGGATTACACGACCCTTGCTGAACTTGCAACGAGAATGCACCTCACTAAATTGATTATGTGGACAAACTCATAAACGACTGCATCAGATATGTGGTAAACATAAGAATTTTGGGGGAACGAGTTTCTTTTTTTAGTATAATCTACTAGTTCCGTTGCACTAGACATTTGCTGTGGAAATCGTGCATTTCTGTATTGTGAGTTGAATTAAATCCAACGATACATGAAGTGTAAAATGATTGATTACATTTGTCACAGATCTACAACCAGTTGCAACATTTTAAATACTCGTGAAATGATTAGTATATTAGTATCTACGAAGGGCTTTCAATAAGTAATATAACACTTTTTTCTGGAAGCAGGTCGGTTCTATTCAGTATTCCAATAGACCACATTATTTCCCACTCGTTTGACTACGAAACCCTCTTTTTCAACATAACTTCAATGCGGCGTCCTTTCGCCACCTCACTGGGAGGGCGCGGCTACCAGTGGACCGCAGAGCCAGCGACGTGCTGCAGCAGTGACGTCACAACCATCCACGTACCGCTTGCCGAGGAGTGCATCCTTCTTTGAGCCAAACGGGTGAAAGTCGAAAGGTGCGAGATCCGGGCTGCAGAGTCGATGAGGAATAACACTCAGATCAAGCACTGTGAGCTCGTCTCGGGTGCGCACGCTTGTGTGGAGCCTTGCATTGTCATGGAAAGCGAGAAGTTCGCTTACATGTTTGCGACGACGAGCACACCGAACTCGTTTGTTCAGTTTCCTAAGGATAGAGCACAATCCACTTCAGAGCTGATCGTCGCACCAGGCGGCAGGACGTCAAACGGACAAAGCCTTCAGGGTCCCAGAGGACCGCCGCCATTGCTTTGTCGGCTGAGAGTTGTAAGGAGTGCGTCTGAATTCTGCATTACATTGCAAACACTATAGTCAACTTGACGCTGTTCTTTGCATTGTGAAAGCTCTCAGATATCGACAGTAACAATCTGAGGCCGAAACACGGGAGCGCGATTCTAAGCATTGTTGTGAGACGAGGTCTGTCTGCGAGAGTGGGTCGGTCGAGAGCTCGGAGACAGAATATGTGTCACGCTGCCCTCACGTCGGTGACGGCAGACCTCACCACACTCGAGGCCTGATTACATTTATACAGCCAGGAGAGATTTAGATGGCTTAACTACGCTTGAAGATGGAATTCAAGGTAAAATTCGCAAGCATAGTGTAAAGCGCAAATGCGGCGTTATGCTCGTGATTGTTAGTCCGAATGTGCAATAATCTCATGTTTTGCTTGTCAGTTAAAGAAGCCTTCTTATCCTCCAAATAATAATAATTATTATTATTCTCCACATATAATTAATAAATATGCCGTGGTTATTAAACGTTAATGTAACGTTGAAATTTAAATAATTTGTTAATCTGGCACTCAGCCATTATTGATACCTACGTCATTATAATTGTCATTGTCTAGTATCGGTCATGATGACTTTTAAATAGACTTAATTTATGAAATGTCTTCTCGCAAGTTATTTAGTAGTTACCAGGACCCAAACAAACTCCTTTTCATTAAATTCATTCTTAGTAACAATTAGCTTTAGCCGCTGCTGCTGCATTCTGCTGCTTATTGCCATAAACCAGATGGAAAAAGGAAGTCATCTAAAGAGGTGAGTGCAAAACGTATGCCCAAAAGACAGACACTGACACAGCACAACATGTCGCGTACTCTAATCCAATAAAGTCCGTTGTACAAGCCAGTGCTGTATGACTTGTAAATTCTTGTTCAAAAACGCAGTCAGATAGATTAGGTATTCATTGTTACAGATTCATTTGTCCCTGTAGTTTCTCATATTCAAATGCGCAGTCACATACCTTATCCAAATGTTAGCTTTAAATTTTCCATGTAACGATCTGTTGAGGATTTGAATGGCAGTGAAACTGACACTCATACACTCCTGGAAATGGAAAAAAGAACACATTGACACCGGTGTGTCAGACCCACCATACTTGCTCCGGACACTGCAAGAGGGCTGTACAAGCAATGATCACACGCACGGCACAGCGGACACACCAGCAACCGCGGTGTTGGCCGTCGAATGGCGCTAGCTGCGCAGCATTTGTGCACCGCCGCCGTCAGTGTCAGCCAGTTTGCCGTGGCATACGGAGCTCCATCGCAGTCTTTAACACTGGTAGCATGCCGCGACAGCGTGGACGTGAACCGTATGTGCAGTTGACGGACTTTGAGCGAGGGCGTATAGTGGGCATGCGGGAGGCCGGGTGGACGTACCGCCGAATTGCTCAACACGTGGGGCGTGAGGTCTCCACAGTACATCGATGTTGTCGCCAGTGGTCGGCGGAAGGTGCACGTGCCCGTCGACCTGGGACCGGACCGCAGCGACGCACGGATGCACGCCAAGACCGTAGGATCCTACGCAGTGCCGTAGGGGACCGCACCGCCACTTACCAGCAAATTAGGGACACTGTTGCTCCTGGGGTATTGGCGAGGACCATTCAAAACCGTCTCCATGAAGCTGGGCTACGGTCCCGCACACCGTTAGGCCGTCTTCCGCACACGCCCCAACATCGTGCAGCCTGCCTCCAGTGGTGTCGCGACAGGCGTGAATGGAGGGACGAATGGAGACGTGTCGTCTTCAGCGATGAGAGTCGCTTCTGCCTTGGTGCCAATGATGGTCGTATGCGTGTTTGGCGCTGTGCAGGTGAGCGCCACAATCAGGACTGCATACGACCGAGGCACACAGGGCCAACACCCGGCATCATGGTGTGGCCGTACACCACTGGTGATCGTCGAGGGGACACTGAATAGTGCACGGTACATCCAAACCGTCATCGAACCCATCGTTCTACCATTCCTAGACCGGCAAGGGAACTTGCTGTTCCAACAGGACAATGCACGTCCGCATGTATCCCGTGCCACCCAACGTGCTCTAGAAGGTGTAAGCCAACTACCCTGGCCAGCAAGATCTCCGGATCTGTCCCCCATTGAGCATGTTTGGGACTGGATGAAGCGTCGTCTCACGCGGTCTGCACGTCCAGCACGAACGCTGGTGCAACTGAGGCGCCAGGTGGAAATGGCATGGCAAGCCGTTCCACAGGACTACATCCAGCATCTCTACGATCGTCTCCATGGGAGAATAGCAGCCTGCATTGCTGCGAAAGGCGGGTATACGCTGTACTAGTGCCGATATTGTCCATGCTCTGTTGCCTGTGTCTATGTTCCTGTGGTTCTGTCAGTGTGATCATGTGATGTATCTGACCCCAGGAATGTGTCAATAAAGTTTCCCCTTCCTGGGACAATGAATTCACGGTGTTCTCATTTCAATTTCCAGGAGTGTATAATACGCACCCAGTGATATGCAGGTTAAATTCTTCTTACTGATAGCTCAGGTTGCTTATCGAGTTTATTTTCACAGACGAACAAGGGCATACATTTGTTGTAGCTACGTCAAATATTAGTTGTAGGTACGTTACATTTGTTGCAGTTACATTACAGAGTGGGGCTTTGAACTTGTTCTTCGCAGAAGAAGTGATAAATCCATATTTCATCGTCTGTGACGACGTTCGACGAAAATTTTCACGATCGGCCTCGTAAAGCGCAAGCAATTCCACACAGACGGTCCTCTGTTGCTCTTTGTGGTCTTCTGCTTGGTGACGAGCAATCCAGCGTGCACACGCCTTTCAATATCCCACTGTCGGACAAGTGTGAGTGTGTCAGCGATACCGACAGAGAAGAGCAGTGGGGCAGCGAGATGCTTCATTACGACCTGCCCGACCACCTCGACTGAGGGGAGGGTGTCCGCACAGCTGTCACACCAGCGTGTGGCCGCCCGCCACGTCACACACCGGACGGGTTTGCGCGACCTTGTTGCATTGACAGGCGCAGCGCTCAAACACTGACCGTGCTGTTCTTCACTTACGGGTCTCCGCAGACATTCCGCAAGCGTGTATGAGTACCTTCGATGCTGTGGGTTTCCGCCAAATGAAGCTCAGTGGCAGCCCTCTGCACGTCCGCTACAGACGCCGTTCTGACGGCAACGTAGAGCGCCGTCACCTGTCCGAACTTCGTGACACGGTAAGGGCACAAGCGGCAATATCCCACGATTTTCCACAACAAATTCCGCCTTTTTTGAACAGAAACTCGGCGAGAAAAAATGTGTTGTATTACTTTTCGTACATTTATAGTACCTGTGGGATTAAGATGATGTGTACAACTTCTGAATTAACCATCTCAAGCGTACGAATGTTGTATGTCCAGCTGTGCCGCTAGGCAGACGTTCGTTGGGCTCCAGCAGCAGGTATGGCGAAGGGATTCTGCTGGGACGAACAGGCTGAGCCACCACTAAACGTGCTCTCTCGAAAGGGCGCCGCCAGCACGTGTCTGCTCTCGCTGGCAACCCCACTGAGGCAGACATTCCGCCACAGCAGCGATCGTTCCTTCTATGGGAGGACGCCCTACGTGACGAAATACGTTGTCTTAGCTGGGCTTTGTTAACCCACGAGTACAGAATTTATTTTCATGTTATCGATCTTTCTAAACATCTTGACCGCTGCATGCCTGCGTGTAAATCAGCCACCAGCCGTGCCTCAAATAGGTCAATGACTTCAATAATCAAATGATTCCGTGGAGTGGAGAGTTGTAACATCTTTACTAAGCTGTGCACTGCGCATGCGCAAAGACAGGGGACCGTGGTCGTCTGCTAACATCAGCACCTGATCAATCCACACAAGTTCACTGATGTTGTACTAATGGGCATTTGTGCTGTCGTGTCTTTTGATTTATATTTTATTGTTAACTTTGTATTCGTGACTCGCTGCAGCCGCAGTGATTGTACGAGGACTTGATTGTTTTTCGTGTGAGTGCTATCCCACACGAGAGACGGTTTGTGTCCCACGAGCAGGTCTATTAGGACCACACAGTGGCCGTCTCGAAAAACATACAGCTCCACCTTGCCCGATTCGCCTTTATTGGCGGTGGTGAGTTCCCACACGCCCACTGCTTCCTTCGCTCTCGTGGTCGCACTGACAAACCCAGCACTCGTCCGTGGTGACTAGGCTGCTCAAGAAGTCAGCTGGACTGGCTTGAGACGCGTCGACGGGAAATTTCCTATTCTTTCCGTTCTCATCACTGTGAATAATTTACTATACAAACGTTGTCGACAAAATCCACAATGCTTTTTTCTACTCTCATTAATAAACACTGTTATTATTGCTTGTTCCTTAATGCTACTACTATACTTGGAATTTTTGTAAGAATGACGATATCGATAACTAATTTTCGCCGTTTAGACGCCAAGCAGACAGAAATCAGAACACGGACAGTTTTGCTGCCGAAATGTAAACAAAAACATCGAGTTGTGAAAAAGCGAGTCTCGTTACAGGGGGACTCCACTAGATAAAGCCAGTTCGAGATCATTTTTCTACACAAATGACGTATCATTTGCCCTCCCTCCCTCCTTCCTTGGACCTTTCCACGTTTACACCTACAACTACATACCTTGTGGTATGTGGCGGAAGGTACTTTGTGTACCAGTGTCACTTCTTCCTTCTCGTTTTCCAGTTGCGTATGGTTCACCGGGAGAACGATTGCCACTAAGCCTCAATGTGGGTTCAAATCTCTCAAATGTTATTTCGATGGTCTTTCCGCGAGACGCACTGATCAGCCAGAACATTATGATCATCTACCTAACAGCAGGTACATCCACCTTTGGCACGGATAACAGTGGCGACACGTGGTGGCGTTGAAAGCAACGAGGCCTCAGTAGGTGGCTGGAGGGATTTGGCATCCTATATGCACACACAAGTCACCTTCTTCCAGCAGTAAATTCCCTGGAGGTGGGCGACGAGCTCTGACGCCACGTTCGAGCTCATCCCAAAAACGTCGATTGGATTCAGACCTGGCGAGTTGGGGGGCCAGCACATCAACTGGGACTCGCCACTGCGTTCCTCAAACCACTCCTCCTCCCTCCCCCCCACCCTGCGGGTCTGGAGTTTAGAATAGGCCCGAGGTATTCCTTCCTGTTGTAAGAGGCGACTAAAAGGAGTCTCACACCTTTCAGCCTTTATGCGATGGTCCCCTGTAGAGTTTGACCTCCATTTTATCAAAATTTTACTGAAGAGCGAGACAATTGGGAAAGGGCGCCTTACATGGTGCATAGTGTCCATCATGCGTTGAGAGCTCTTGCATTCTTAGTCGACATGGACCTGCACTTCCGCTCATTCTCCAGCTGTTGGGGGAGGTCACCTCCTGGGTGCGTTTTCCTCCATCTTCTGTGCAGTATCCCTTTCTGCACTGTCGACGATAATGGACTTCTTAGCTCGTTTGCACCTGATATCCAGCACGACAGGCAGTCAGCTGTGGTGGGCCGCCATGTACCCTGATGGTTGTAGCCCCCTGACCACACAAGGATCACTCTGCTGATGCCTGCGCTGTTAACTCCCCTCATATGCCAAGGTGTAGATGCCCATCACCCTGGGTCATTGGGTTTCCCGGCAACGGCCATCTTGCCAGGTGGCGCTTGCTGCGGCTGGATGGCGCCCCTGAGGAGGGCCCCTGGTCGGAGTGGGTGGCATCAGGCCAGATGACACGCCATGAAGCGTAGTACATCATCTCTTGCTGGTTATCAAGCACCAGCAGTCACTAAGCGATCAAGGTCTAACTTCAATGCTGAGAAATACAACCCAAAATCGTCCCCCTCCCCTGGCCACACAACGGGAGGAGTGGCGAGGTGTCCATTTCGTCCAGTGCGTCCACCGGGGTCCGAGGGATAATCTGGTTGCCACTGGTGCCTTCATCTTGGCCTTCGAGGATGACACATCACCCGAGAAGGTCAAGGTGACGGTCTACCACTGTGACATAAAGCCATATATCCTTCCCCCGCTGTGGCGCTTTAAGTCCTGTACCTCCAGCGTCACCTGTCGGGATTCTGGACGTCGTCACATCCCAATACACCCTGTGCCCCGCCTCCCATCTGTGTCAACTGCAGAGAGCACCATTCGCCTTGCTCGCCAGACTGCAGGATTCGCCAGAAAGAAAGAAAAATATTGGAATACAAGACTCACCTACACTGAGGCTAAGAGAAAATATGAGAGGCTACATCCTGTGCATATGACATCAACCTACACTGCCGCTACGACAACAGTTCTACCATCTTCCATTCCAACGTGTACAGTTGGCTCTCAGAGCCGTCAGACTCCACCTGCCCCCTTGATGGTAGGGGATACTTCCCTCCCTGTTGCACCTGCACAAGCTGCTACAGGAGCAACATCCCCCAACCATCGGGGACATCAGTCCCACTTAGCCAGAGAAGCGTAAGTCTTCCTCAGCTCCTGTCACCAGGAAGGGGTCCCTTGGGTCACCCCCTTCCCAGGTTGCTACCAGTGGCAAAGCTGACACCCACCAATGGCTGAAGCAACCACAGGTAGGTGGCTGTAGGGCTGCACAGTCTTCCTCCGTCCGTGAGATTGAATCAGTGAAGCCCACCCAGCTGGACAAACGTAAGGAGCAGCGAGAGAAACCTAAAAAGAAAAAAAATTCAAGAACCAAGGCACTACGGTGGCACCCACACCACCACTACCTACAAGCTCTGTGTCTGAGGATGAAGTGGAGATGCTGGCGTCCGTTGAGGACCTAGATCTCGCTAGGCCCTCAGACACAACGGATGTCGATCACACAGGTACTCATCTGGTGGCAGCAGGTGACACTGAGGCGTAGAGTGCCTCATTGAGTGTTTCACGCCTTCCCAGCGTCACGATCACGTAATCCTCCAGTGGAATTGCGGCGATTTTTTCCACCAACTGGCTGAGCTACAGCAACTGTTAAGCTTTACACCTACTTTCTGCATTGCCCTCCAGGAAGCCTGGTTCTCAGCAATGCGACCCCTGCCCTCCGTGCTATAAGCGATATTACAGGAAACGCAGCGACAATAATAGATGGAGTTTGCGTTTATATCCTGAACTCAGTATGTAGCGAACTTGTGCCCCTTCAAACCCCTCTTGAAGCTGTGGCTGTCAGGACAATGCAGGAAATGACTGTCTGCAATGTATATCTTCCTCCAGATGGTGCAGTACCCCTGAACGTATTGGCTGCACTGATTGGTCAACTCCCTGAACCTTTCCTACTTCTGGGAGATTTTAATGCCCATAACCTCTTCTGGAATGGCGCCATGCTTACTGGCCGATGTAGGGAGGCGAAAACTTACTGTCACAACTCGACCTCTGCCTCTTAATACGGGTGCCCCCACACATTTCAGTGTGGCACATGGCACATATTCGGCATTGATCTCTCGGTTTGCA
This sequence comes from Schistocerca piceifrons, assembly GCF_021461385.2. Taxonomy (NCBI): domain Eukaryota; kingdom Metazoa; phylum Arthropoda; class Insecta; order Orthoptera; family Acrididae; genus Schistocerca; species Schistocerca piceifrons. Next base: position 6,817,234 of record NC_060144.1, on the reverse strand, counting down.
GTCCTGGCCTTCTCCCATCCATCCACTGGAGAGCTTGTGACGACCTGTGTGGTAGTGACCACTTCCCCCTCTTGCTGTCACTCCACTGGCGTCATGGCCACTGACGCCTACCAGGTGGGCTTTAAACAAGGCAGACTGGCCTTCACCTCTGCTGTCAGAGCTGAATCTCCTCCACATGGTGCCACCGATGGTAACGTTGAGCAGGTCACAACAACGATCGTTTCTGCGGCGAAAAATGCGAACTCTCGTTCTTTAGGGTGCCCCCGGCGATAAACAATCCCTTGGTAGTCGCCGGAAGTCGCTGAGGCAATTAAAGATCGTTGGTGAGCTCTACAGCGACATAAGCGGCACCCTTCCCTAGAGCACCTCTTGGCTTTTAAGTGGCTCCGCGCCAGTGTTCGCCAGCTGATAAAAGGACGAAAAGAGGAGTGTTGGGAGAGGTACGTGTCGACCATTGGGTGCCATACGTCACCTTCCCAAGTCTTGAGGAAGATCTTTTTGGGTACCAGACCCCAACAGATGTCTCTGGCATTAACATCAATGGCGTGTTATCTACCGACGCAAACGCGATTGCCGAGCACTATGCTGCGCACTGTGCTCGAGCCTCTGCGTCAGAGAACCACCCCCCCAGCCTTTCGCACCCTCAAAAGGCGGATGGAAAGGAAAGTCCTCTCGTTCGCTGCACGCAACAGTGAATCCTATAACGCCTCATTTACATACACAGTGGGAGCTCCTCAGCGCCCTTACACATTGCTCTGACACAGCTCCTGGGCCGGATCGGATCCACAGTCAATGATTAAACATCTCCCGTCTGCCTACAAGCGACATGTCCTCGTCATCTTTAACCGGATCTGGTGCGATGGCATCTTTCCATCGCAAAGGCGGGAGAGCACCATCATTCCAGTGCTCAGACCCAGTCAAAACCCGCTTGATGTGAATAGCTACCGGTCCCATGAGCCTCACCAACTTAATATTTGAAGATGCTACTATGGCTGCAGTACATTAGGACTGTTTTTATAAAACAGATCTGATGATTGTCATTATAGGCCGAAACCGGTAATCTATTAACAAAAAGTTCTTGACCATAGACGTAAATTAAAGGAAACTTATTCTTTGTAAGCTGGTGGAACGTATGGTGTGTCGGGGGTTGGGTTGGGTCGTGGAGTCACGTGGCCTACTGACTCCATGTCAGGGCGGCTCTACCACTGATAATCTTATGTCCCTCGAGTCTGCCATCCTAACAGCCTTTTCCAGACGCCAACATTTGGTTGCCGTCTTTTTTGACTTACGTAAAGCAGACGACATGACATGCGCGACATCGTATCCTTGCCACAGTGTACGAGTGGGATCTCTGGGACCCACTCCCGATTTCTATCCAAAACTTCCTGTCGCTCCGTACTTTCCATGTCCAAGTCAGTGCCCCCCATAATTCCCCCATATTCAGGAGAATTGCGTTCCACAGGGCTTGATACTGAGTGCCTCTCTATTTTTAGTGGCTATTAACGGTCTAGCAGCAGCTGTAGGGCCGTCCGTTTCGGCTTCTCTGTATACAGATAACTTCTGCATTTCGTATTGCTCCTCCAGTACTGGTGTTCCCGAGCGGCGCCTACAAGGAGCCATTCACAAGGCGCAGTCAAGGGCTCTAGCCCACGGCTTCCAGTTTTCAGCCGCGAAGTCGTGTGTCATGCATTTCTGTCGGCGCCGCACAGTTCATCCAGAACCAGAATTTACATTATGACGACCCACTCACTGTAGTGGAGACATATCGATTCTTAGGACTGGTTTTCGACGCTCGATTGACTTGGCTTCCTCACCTTCATCAGCTTAAGCGGGAGTGCTGGCAGCACCTCAATGCCCTCTGCTGCCTGAGCAGCACCAACTGGGGTGCAGATCGCTCTAGGCTGCTGAAGCTCTACAGAGCCCTTCTTCAATCTCGCCTTGACTATGGGAGTCTGTTTTACGGTTCGGTGGTGCCCTCAGCGTTGCGTTTACTGGAACCAGTGCATCACTGTGGCGTTCGCCTATCGACGGGAGCTTTTAGAACGAGTGCGGTGACCAGTGTCCTGGTGGAGGCTAGAGTCAATGTCTACTTTTCCCAGCCGCAGCGGTTCATCTCCCGCATTGGCAGCCCAGGTCAGGGTTTACGATTGTGGTTACGATTGCGGTTTGCGTCCAGTCCCTTTTGTCTGAACTGGAGTCCTTCACATTACCATCTCTCCTCGAGGTCCATTCATGTACACCTACTTGGTGTAGACCTAGACTGCAGATTTTACTGGACCTTTCGAATGGCCCTAAGGACTCTGTTAACCATGTGGCTCTCCGCTGTTACTTCCTCTCGATTCTTGACATGTACCAGGGCCGTGAACTGGTTTACACCGACAGCTCAATGGCTGATGGTCACGTAGGTTTTGCGTATGTTGATGGAGGACATATTGAACAACACTACCTGCCAGATGGCTGCAGTGTTTTCACTGCCGATCTGGCGGCCATATCTCGTGCTCTTGAGCACATCCGCTCACGCTCTGGCGAGTCAGTGACACTCGTCCTTGAGCAGCCTACAAGCTATCTACCAGTCCTACCCTCGCCATCCTTTGGTAGCGTCCGTTCAGGTGTCGATCTATACCTTGGACGGTTCAGTGGTGTTTGTGTGGACCCCAGGATACGTTGGAATCCCAGGCAACGAACATGCTGAGAGGCTGGCGAAACAGGCTACGCAGAATGCGCTTCTATAGGTGGGCATCTCTAAAAATGACCTGCATTCTGTCTTAAGACGCAGGGTTTTTCAGCTTTGGGAGACAGAATGGCATAACAGTACACTCAACAAACAGCGTGTTATTAAGGAGACTACGGAAGTGTGGAAGTCTTCCACGCGGTCCTCTCGCAGGGAACCAGTTGTCCTCTGCCGGCTCCACATTGGCCACACGTGGCTAACGTATGGTTACCTCCGTCGCGAGGACCCACCTCAGTATCGCTGTGGCTCCCAAATGACAGTCGTCCACCTTTTGCTGGACTGCCCACTTTCCGCCGCTCTGACGCGGACTTATAACTTTCTCAGCACGCTACCTCCAGTGTTGGGCGACAATGCCTCAACGGCAGCTTTAGTCTTACGTTTTATTCGTGAGGGTGGGTTTTATCATTTGATCTAAGTTTTAGCGCATGTCCTTTGTCCCTCTGTGTCCTCCATTCTAGTGCTTTTATGGTGGGGATTTTAATGTGTTGCAGAGTGCCTGGCTTCTCCTTTTATTCTCATGGTCAGCCAGCCATGGTAATACGTTCTCTTGTTTTGATTTCTTCTACATGTTTCTTGCATCTCTCTGTGGTTTTCTTGTCCAATTCTGTCCATTTTAGTGTTTGTTGCCCTTCTGTCATTCTTGTGGTTTTCTCCTTTCTTCCGGCTGTGTTTTACATGTCTCGATTATTTTACTCCCACCCTTGTGGAATTATTTTAATCGGAATGAGGGACCAATGACCTAGTAGTTTGGTCCCTCGCCCCCCCCCCCCCCTTTTAAACCAACCAACCAATCGAACCACTCCATCACACTCCTGGTCTTGTGCGGCGCATTATCTTGCTGAAAAACGCCATTGCCGTTGGGATACATGATCGTCATGACGGGATGAACGCGGTCTGCAAGCAGTGTACGACACCCCTTGGCCGTCACGGTGCCTTGCACGAGCTGCACTGGACCCACGGATGGGCACGTGGATGTTCCTGCCTCTGTCCCGCAGTACAGGTGTCGAGGAGCTGTTCCCCTGGAAGACGCCCTCCCACTGGTACCATGAGGAAGGTATCGGGATTTGTCAGGCCGTGCAACGTCCATTTCGATGGTCGCGTTTCCATTTCATTCGTAGTTGACGATGTCACTGTGTTAACATCGACACATGCGTGGGATGTCGTCGGCGGAGGCCCATCGTTAGGAATGTTCGGTGCACTGTGTGTTCAGGCGTACTCTGCCCAGCATTTAGGTCTGACGCTAGTTCAGCCAATGTTCGCCGTCTGTCCTGTTGTACCAGTCTGCCCAACCTACGGCGCCCGACACCTGTAATGAGGGGTGGCCGCCGAACCCCACAACGTCTGTACGTTGGTTTCGCCACGTGTTGAAGACATTCACCACAGCACTCCTAGAATACCCGACAAGTCGTGCAGTTCCCGAAATGCTCGTGCCGAGCCTCCGAACCATCACAATCTGCCATCGGCCAAACTCAGACAGATCGCGCGCCTTTCCCACAGCACTCTCACTGGTACTACACGCACAGTGCGTGTGTCTGACTGGCGGCCATTTGTCGCCAGGAGACGCTGCTCTCCCCTGGACGCGTTCGTATCGATAGTAGGTAGGCGGTCATAAATTTCTGGCTGATCAATGTGTACTGGTTGGCTCTCCTAGGAACGTGCCGTTTCGGACGTCAACAGTAGACCATGCCGTGATGCAGAGCGCCTCTCCTGTAGCGTCTGCCTCTGGAGGTGGCTGAGCATCTCCCTGACCCTTTCGCGTTTACTACATGAACCTGTAACGAAACGTGCTGCTCTGTTTTCTCTGTGAGTCCTATCTGGTACGTATCCCATACTGAAGAGCAATATTCGAGTATTGATCCAACGAGACTTTTGTAAACCACTTCGGTTGTTCATCGATTACATTTCCTGGAGATTCTTCCTGTGAATCTCAGTTTGGCTCCTGCCTTAATTTTCTGTGGTCGTTCCGCTTAAAATCACTCCTTACACATACTCCTCGATATTTATTGAAGTAACTGCTTTTAATTGTTGTTCTGCTATTTGTAATGATACAGTAACCGATATTTCCGTCTATATATTCGTAATACATTGCATTTGTTTATGCTGAGGGTCGCCTGCTAATCTCTGCACCAAGCATTAATCTTCTGCAGGCATTTCTGCATTTTGCTATAATTTTTTAGGGTCGCGACTCCTCTGTATACAACAGTCATTCACGAAAAGCCTCATGGAAATTTCTACGTTATCTACTCGGTAATTTGCATGTGCTGCGAATAGTAATGGTCCTATAACACCCCTCTACGGCACGCCGGCCGGCCTCTGTGTCAGAGCGGTTCTTGGCTCTTCAGTCCGGAACCGAGCTGCTGCTACGGTCGCAGGTTCGAATCCTGCCTCGGGCATGGATGTGTGTGATGTCCTTAGGTTAGTTAGGTTTAAGTAGTTCTAAGTCTAGGGGACTGTGTAATATTAGTATCTGTTTCGATAGCTTAAATAAACTTAAATTCGATAATTTAACCAAGCCGGCTCATAAAAGCCATACAATTTGTGTAAACATTTCTTAGGTCGTCGCTGAGCAGCGATCACCCGATATTTCAAAGAATATCGTACGCGCCACGGGGCAGAATACGAATTGTTCATAAATTGTATCGATGTATTTCGTGTTTCTTATTTTTTGACAGCTGAAGAATTGTAATCCTCTTCTGTTTCCACAGTCGTGATATTTTTTAAAGACGGCGGACGCGTATATGGCCTGGTCCGCAATCACTAATTAGTTATTATAAAATATTACTATTGTCCAGTGCTATGTAAGAATTTATGTGTGCAGCTAAGATGAAATGTCGAAAATGTTAAAGGGCTTTATTTAAAAAAATAGCCAGCAAGATATAAAATTGAAATGTACGGAGCCTATTGTCAGTAATACTGACTAAGGTAATTAAATTGATTTAATGTGCTGCCTGCTTATTACTTAAAGTATTTCTATGCTATCCATCTCCTATTAATAGCAACATAAATAACGATGTTTTTATAGTTTTCATACAGCTACCAGGGACCGACTGCATGACGGCAAACGTCGTAGTTAAGGCAGAAGGCGCATTGCTATTTTACCTTGTTTTCGATTTAAATCCAACTTCTTTTAATGTGTGGTGTAGTATAATAAAGAAAATTTCCAGCTCTGTCTGGTCTCTTATGTTTTTCTGTTCGTAGTTTCTGTGTCTCATATCCGGTCGTGATCGAACATGATCACGACACAAAAAAAAGTGGCAATGCGAACTCTGTTCTTAATCTTGTTCATCCCACCTCCCCAGGTGGGGGCTCCCTTCCTCTCCACTCCTCTCCACCCACATCCGAAGACTCCGTCCGGGTCGTCATCCATCTCCACTCTACCAAACCCCTCCTCCAACCATCTGCCCGCACTAATACCCTCTTACTCACACCCCTTTCCGTGGTAGTCTACACCTGATCGTTACTTCGCTCCTCTATGTCTCTATCTTAATCAGTCAACATATTGCCTTTTTACTTTTTTACTTATGTAACTGTTCCTCTCTCTTTTATATTTTGTGAAACATACACTTGCCATTTTATCCGTGTCAATATTTTAATGAATCAGCAAACTTAAGTACTGTAAGAGATAGTTAATATTTCACCTGAAATCGTTTGCCTTCTGCAAATGATTTCAGGTGAAATATTAACTATCACTTACAGTACTTAAGTTTTTTGAAAAGTCTTTGCTCTTCCCGCCAAGAAGTGGTGCAAAACTCACAACAGATTTCTGAATCTTCACAAGAGAATAACAGAGAACTACGAGCAGAGAAACCTAAGGGACCAGACAGAACTGGAAATTTCCTTTGCTACACTACACCACACATTAAAAGAAGTTGGATTTAAATCACAAACAAGGCAAAATAGCAATGCGTCTTCTGCCTTAACTACGATGTTTGGCGACATGCAGTCGGTCCCTGGTAGCTGTATGAAAACTATAAAAACACCGTTGTTTCTGTTGCTATTAATAGGAGATGGATAGCATAGAAATACTTTAAGTAATAAGCAGGCACTACAGCATTTGAGAGCACATTAAACCAATTTAATTATCTTAGTCAGTGTTTCTAACAATAGGTTCCGTACATTTCAATTTTATATCTTGCTGGTTGTTTTTTAAATGAAGTCCTTTAACATTTTCGATATTTCATATCAGCTGCACACATAAATTCTTACATAGCACTGCACAATAGTAATATTTTATAATAACTAATTAGTGATTGCGGACCACGCCACATACGCGTCCGCCATCTTTAAAAAATAGCACGACTGTGGTAACAGAAGAGGATTAGAATTCTTCAGCTGTCAAAAAATAAGAAACACAAAATATCTGTATCGATACAGTTTATGAACAATTCGTATTCCGCGCCGTGGCGCGTAAGGTATTTCTTTGAAATATCAGCGACGATCTAAGAAATGTTTACGCAAATTGTATGGCTTTTATGAGCCTGCATGGTTAGATTATCGAATGTAAGTTTATTTAAGCTATTGAAACACATACTAGTATTACAACTGATGATCTCATGTGTTAAGTCCTATAGTGCTTGGAGCCATTTGAACCATTTTACGGCACTCCTAATTTCCTTTTATGTCCGAAGATTTCTCTGCGTTGGCGAAGACATACTGTGTTCTCTTTGTTTACCTGTCCAGTCCAGTCGTAAAGCTGGTCTGATATTCCGTATCCTCGTATTTTATTAATTAGGTGGCAGTGTAGAACTGTACAGACTGCGTTACAGAAATGAAGGAGCACAGCGTCTACCTTTAATCATTTTACTAACGCCCTAAGTATAATCATCCCGTCCCTCGCGGAGAGGCATCACTGAAGCTTTTCACGCGGTGGATCTGGGTTCGTTTACTGGTGCGAGCATAAATCTCAACTGCCACGGCCGTCAATGAAATGATGTCAGACGAAAATAGTTCACTAAGCTGTGAGTCACATGAAATTTATTGTTTATTTATAAAAAACTGATATAATAAAATTTTCTTGTCACATACAGGTTAGACCACAATGATTTGGAAAACTGACACACGTGAAAGTCTAAAACAGTAGAAGTTGGAACGATGAAGTGAACGTAGATGTGCAGACGAGCCGTTTGCGATATAATGGCGAATAAGTGTTTACGAACAGCCACTGACTTCAGTATGAAGTATTGTCCTAGTCAGTTTGAATGTATCTGTAATGTTAAGTCCTCATCTTATTGGGCTGAAATTTCACCGACGGCCACACCTTCGCCAACGTAGGGGATTGTGGTACGTGCACGTTAGGGCGCAGGTCCATTTTGCTGCTGATGTAAGACGACGTCTAATGATTCGATGTGTTCCAAGATGTGCAGGTCGAGCGGGCCCTGTACCGTCGCCTGCAGTACCACCAGGCTTTAGCCCTGTAGAATTTTCTGTAGGTGGTCAGAATTGTAAAGCAGTCTCGTTGACATTGCTGAAAATCTGGAGCAGCGAACTCTACAGTTCGGTCAGTAATTACGAGATTATCCGGGCGCTTCCGGAATAATTCTTAATTCACTGCGGAGACGAATGCAGTATTGCATCTAAATGCGAGACTGGCACTTGGAACACCTCTTGTTACGTGTAGAGTGTACGGTAAGCTGTAACCTGAAGCAGTATTGTATTTCTTGTTAACGTAGGCCAAAGTAGATGTGGATTTAACACAAAAGTTTACATTTCAAGTACAGCTGTACTATGTAGGACAATATTCAGGATGAACTGAAATCAACAATGGCGGCACGTAAGCTCACATTAGCAATTATTTCACAAATTGCTGGTTTACTGGACCGTTTTCACTTCTACACGGTCAAGTCCAGTCACATTAATGTCACATTAATGTGATGGCACGTCAACGTGCAACAACCGCTCACAGACTGCAGGTGCCAGCAGTACCGGTGGAGTGTATATAAAGCGTGTCGGGAGGACGCGGGAAAGAGTGTAGTCTTTGGCATAATAAGGAAACGAAACGATTTATCTCACGTCCAAAAAGGCTTCCGGGCCGAAGTTGGATCTTTTCCAGAACGGCTGTGTTTGTAAACTGTTCGCTGCCTACGTGCTTAAAGTACACTGCGCACGGCAAAATAGCGCTATCGGAAACCCGCGTCGGGGCAACTGCTGTGCATCACGGGCGCAGATGCCACGATTGAGCGACTGAGCAGCCAGGTGAGTCGAGGGGCTCCTCGACGAACATTCAGCGAACATTCAGCGAACGTTCAGCGTACGGGCTCCGCAGCAGGTGGCCGCGCTGACTGTCGTTTACACACCAGCAGCACAACTAGCCGTCCGCTGGGTGGCCTCTTCGGTTGAATCACGTTTCATGCCCCACCGGGCGGATGGCCGTCGGCCCGCAACAAACGTCGGAACGGTCCAGGTTGGAGGAAAGAGCGTTGTGGTCTGAAGAATGTTGCCGTGGCATTTCCTGGCTGATCTCGTCATTCTGGGAAGCACAATGGATCGACAAAAGTATGCGTCTGTCCTTGGGGATCAAGTCCACTCTTACATACTGACCGTTCTTTCCACATCACGATGGCCTCTACAGCAGGACACTGTAACGAGTCACACAGCTCGCGATGTACGTGTGTGGTTGGAAGAGCGCCTGTACGGTGTTAATGTACTCCGCTTGGCACCGAGCTCCGTGACTCTGTGAGACAGCCTCGACCGTGCTGTTTGGGCCACGGAGCGCACGCGCCACTGGACTCGGCACGGCCGCACGCCCCTCCCGGTGCCTTCCAGAGCCTCGTCGACCCTCCTCCGGCTCGTCCCGCGGCGGCCCGTGCTCGGTGCAGGCTTCTGACCCGCGGGCGCATCAGGGTGGCCGGACTGTGTGTTTCCCTACACTTCCACCCCCTACCAGTTTTCGCTACCAGTTGTGATACACCCTGTGCACAAATTTAGCATTCGGGCGTCTGTGGCTGCCTCTGAGCTTGGCACCCCGAGAGGCCGCTTGTGTCTTACACCGGCTCTGACAGCAGAATCACCACGAGCGGCCGAGTTCCTTCCACGTCGTTCCCCAGTCTCAGCTTGTGCTCCATTCCTAACGACCTCGTCTTCGACACGCCGTCGATCCCTAATCTTCTTTCTTATTTCCTCGGTTTGGGGTTGTGGTTCTTCGTCTGGGTTTGCATTACTTTTGATGATCTTGTAGCTTCCGTGGCAATGTTGGACCGACCGTGAAATCCGGCCTGACGTGTTCCCGTCCTACCAGATCTAAAAGAACCCACCCCACCTCCCCAGGTGGGGGCTCCCTTCCTCTCCTCTCCTCTCCACCCACATCCGAAGACTCCGTCCGGGTCGTCATCCATCTCCACTCTACCAAACCCCTCCTCCAACCATCTGCCCACACTAATACCCTCTTACTCACACCCCTTTTCGCGGTAGTCTACACCTGATCGTTACTTCACTCCTCTATGTCTCTATCTTAATCAGTCAACATATTGCCGTTTTACTTTTTTACTTACGTAACTGTCCCTCTCTCTTTTATATTTTGTGAAACATACACTTGCCATTTTATCCGTGTTAATATTTTAATGAATCAGCAAATCAGCCTTTTATATTTCAGCCTGTGCAACTGACAATCTGTCTTTTTATAGTGTCAAACATTCATTTTGTCGACCTCCGTGTCCAATTTTATAATATATTCTAAAATTTTTACTCTTATATGGCTGAAGAGCGGCGACGTGTGTCCGCGGACATCCCACTTCCCGTCCAACTGGGGTGAGGGGATGAAATAACAATTATGGAAAAAAAGGATGATGTCGGATGTTTGGGCCATCGACTGCTAAAAATAAAACTATATGTATTTCCTATTCCTCCGTTTTCCTCTTTTCAACTCAGTTGTATTTAATGATGTCACATTTTCACGCTATCGATTCCAAATTCTATTTCAGGCCCATCTTCTGGCATCAGACTGGAATCAGGAATCAGTTTAAACCCGCAATGTACGGCCTATCATCACATACTCTGTAAGGACGTGACATAAACTGCTGAATCAGATTGATACCTGAATTCTTTTGTAAGATTCGTGAGAACGGTTCGCTCTGAAATGCAATTTTATGTATGTATGAAACGTAATTATGACAGTAAATACAGCTGAGAAAGAAGTACACGTAAGAAATATTTATTTTGACTTTGCCAATTACTTTTATTTGTTTGAAAATGAACGAAAATGCTATAAACTGTGGAATGTTTACTGCGTTGTGTTAATAACAAGACTTTGTCTACGTAAAACTATTAAAACTACTAACCGACCGAATAAGGGATTCCATCCCTCCACAATCCTCCATACCCACAAACCACTAACCCTATCTGTAAAGTAGGTGACGGAAAATGCCTGTCTGGAGTTGGCAAGTACGGCTCGTAGCGAGCCGTTTCTTAGAGACGGGTCAGAGTGGGCTGTGTCTGGCGTGTTCTCGCGTATTGGGATAGGGCAGTAAAATACTGTACGTTCTACCCGTGCGTTCCGACGATCTCACGTTCTTCGTGCAACACTGAGACTCCAAAGCGAGCAATGACCTCTAGAGCTGACACGTTGGGTGACAAGGCTTCGACTTCGTGCTCTGTTGCACAAGTCTTTTGAGATAACCTTGAAACGATCATATACGAATAAGATAAAAAACTGATATTCATCAAAAAACGAAAATAATTCCATATGATATAATTCTCACGTAAATGCATTCGAATAAAGGTGAGGGTCAAACTGCCTGACAGACTAAAACTGTATGCTAGATTAGTTGTTGGTTCTCTTGAGCTTCTTTTTCCTCAACAGGAGATTCAGGTCGTTTTTAGAAACGACAACAGCTAACCGAATGGAAGATTTAACTGTGGTCTCTTTTTCACGGCTACAACGTAAAAATAGCCGGTTTATGTAAATCACTAATTAGCTAATGCTGTTCTTGTTTCATAGTGTCCGCTCTTCAGTTGCGGGTTGCCTATCGAACTGCCTCCAGGGGCCAAAAATTGTAAAAGTCTATCATAAATAAATCATTAAGGGATATAATCTAGTTGTAAAGGTTTAACGTTAGACACTGTCTAACTCTTATGTCTTGAGGCAGAGGGGCTCAAGGCGCGCAGATTATCCAGAATATATTAACCCACTAACTGAGAATGAGACCACTTAGCGACTTCAACAAACTCAACACAAAATTTCACACCTCTTCGAAACTTAATGTTGCTGATACACCCCTGAAAGATAAAGAGATAAAGAAAGGCCAAAAACTTTATCGCTCATTACCTTTTCGCTGTTCGTGCAGTAAAACTTCAGTATCCGGCATTACGTTTTAATTTATTAGTTCTTTACTACAAATTCAATTCGCAACACATTTTACGGTCAGTATCCACATATACTGCTGAATGTATCTGCAAAGTTATAGCACTTAGCGACATACGGTTCGGAAAGTATGAGGTCATAAACATTGAGAAGCGTGAAAAACTACCTTTTGCTTAAAACGGAGCTCACATTGCGCAAACAGTACATATCCAGTCTTTGATAATGAGACCACTTAGAGACTTATAATTTCAGATCTTTTCGAAGCTCTTCCACAGAGGTATAAAGCTGTTAACTGCGTGGAAGTTCGATTCTTTAAAGATTCTGGGTTGTACTGGTTTCTGCTAATTAATAATATGTTTCAGTAAACTCTGCGTTACATTTTGCCCAACGGAACTAAATAATATTGCCTATTCCTTTTTTTTAATAACTCTTTCAGATCAGAGTAGAAAAGAAAAAAGAAAGACAGCTGGCCAGCCGGGAGCAGGACTCGCGCGCTGGGGGTAGCGCACAAACTTCATCACGTATACACACACACACAGCTCACCTATCCCAGAAATCGAAGACCTCGACGATTTTCGCCTGTTATGGTCAATGACACTGGCACGGTATCGGTCTCAGGGATGTCAAGACTTTAGAGAATGTTTTAATTTCAATATTAAAGTTGGGTGATAAATGACAAAAGAAAAATTTTTTCGTATAATATAATTACTAATTAACAGTTTTCCGATTTTTTTCCTTTTCTTGCACCGTGAAAAATTTCTCCTTGTCAAATTTCATAATTTCACGTCAATGTGAAGTACCCTACAGGTTTTAATGAGTGAGTTCGTGAGTATGAAAATGTGAGACTAAATGTCCTACACCACCATGGGACCGTAGACCCTAATATGTGACATAAGTTTGAACTTGATACGTCTCCCTGTTCCTGAGAAAAAGAGCCGCCTCGAACAGCTCGGCGGTCATACGGACGGACGGACAACAAAGCGATATTATAAGGGTCCCATTTTTACAGATTGAGGTACGGAACCCTAAAAATTTAATATGTTAAATAATAGTCCTTTAAAATATAGCGAAGCCAAATTAGATTTAACCGGTAGTTGGACCAACGGAAGGAGTACTAAGGCTAGTGTGACACTATACTGAGGTTCTTTGTCTTTCACGGGCAAGTACCCCGCTGACTGAGCCACCCAGGCACAACTCACTGTGCCTAATCACAGCTGTACTACTTCCAGTATTTCTTCTCCATCCTTCAAAACTTTATAAAGTTACCAATCGGTGCCCACTCTGCCGCAGAATGATAATTCATTCTGGAATCGATCCCCTAGGCTGAGTCTCTCCACAATATCCTTTCTTCCAGAAGTGGTAGTCCATAACGTTATGCAGCACAACTTCTGCGACGTTTAGAAGGCAGGAGGTGAGATACTGGCGGAAGTGGAGGTGTGAGGACAAGTCGTGAGTCGTGTCTCGATAGCTCAAATGGTAAGAGCATTCGCTCACAAAAGGCAAAGTTTCCGGGTTCGCGCCCCATACAGCACACACTTTCTGTCTGCCAGCAAAGTTCGGATCAACGCACACTCCGCTGCAGAGTGACAGTCAGTTCCGCAAACACTGGAGCACAAAAAGCGGTGGGGAGCAGCCCTGCGCTGATTCGCCAGTTCGGCGGCTTTGTCTGCACCGAGAGACACACACTCGCTCTTACAGCCTTTTTCTGCCACTGGAGCTGAGTTTCGTAAATGTACTTGTATGATCGCGCATCTCAGAGAGCTCCACACAATGTGCTTGGGTAAAGTAAGGGAAGTAGATAAGCATTTTATTGACTTATCTTACATATACTCAATTGAATACTGTTTCGTGTTTTATTTTCGTCAGTTCGCCGCTCCTATGCGTGTTATATTTACATTTTTGCAATGTTTGACGCTGTGACGTGTTTATGAATCAGTTGCAAAAACAACTTTTGTAATATTTAATAATTATCTCCGGCTCCCTTATTTTCTATTATCAGTTCTATGGAGTAGCGGAATGGTAATCAAGGTCGCAGCTCGTTTGAGTAGTTTTGTGAGCCTTTTACTGTGCAGTGTGGAGTGGCCATCTACCGCCTTTCCTTACACCTAATAAACTACCTGTTTGTCTGAGAATTTCAAGCCTGTTGCCCCATTGTATGTTTCTGGACACTCCGTCTAAGTCAACAGATCCTATGAAACTGTTTTGAATTTCCTTTAAGTCTTGTTTACATTTCGAAGCCCAATGTCAGTTACCTCTCTGATGCCTTTACCTTTCCTAAAATAAAACTTATCCTCGTGTAATAGATTCTTAGTTTCTTTTCCATTCTTCTGTGTGTCATTCTTTTCAGCATTTTGGTTCCGTACTGTCGTATTCGAATGGGCGTCTACAGAACCAAAGAACTCCCAAGTGCACTTTATGAGTCCTCAATACTGAATTATCCCACTTCTGTACATATTGATTCTTCCCAGAAAGCTTCTTAAACTACAGCCTGCTTTTCATTTTCCTTCATTCAGCTCCTCTCCTACACTGAAAAACTCGCTCACTTCAGACCAACCTCCCAACTGTTTCATATCCACTTATTGACCCTCAGGCTTTGTCACGCTAATACCAGCAGATCCCCTCAATCTTCCTTCTAAACATCACATCCCAGCGAAACTTTAACCACATTCTATTCAACTATGAAATCCTCCCAGGGATCCATCCACATTTAAGAGGAAACCTCCATTCATTCCCATGTCAGGGTTCATTTTCTTCCTACTATTTTGCTTCCCTTCCAGATAGCTTGGTTGGTCTCCCACAAAACTATCTCTTACTACTTACTTCTTTCCCACTGCCAACGAACCCAATTTTTGATACATCCCTACTACCCAACGGCCCCAAGTTATCCACTACCATCAGAATCTTCCAAACACCAACTGAAGTTTTGTTAGCTTATATCAGTATGAATGAAAAGCATAAACTGTGAATGTTCTGCAGTATTAATTTATATAAATGGTCTTTGGTTTACAAAGCCGTCATAAGACTATAACTATCATCGTCGAAGAGGACTCAGTGATGGTGTTCCAACTTTTAAAAAAAAGATGTTAAACGTGGAGAGTGAGGTGCACAGGATAAATGTCATCTTTGGGAGTGCAATAAAAACGTAACAAATTGTCAAAGCTAAACAGTATTAAATCTCAAGAAACCAACTAGAAAACATTAAGACCAAACATCGAAAAAAATCTGTATTTGACTCTGTTTGTTTGTGTGTGTGTGTGTGTGTGTGTGTAAGTAAGAGGGGGAATTGGAGGACAACGTGAGCAAAGAATTATACTGAACAGAACAAAAGATGCACGTGCGGTAAAACAACAAATCAAACAAGATAAATACAAGACAAGAGTATTGGAGAATAGGATTCATCTTTTAATACAAACTCATATACGGCGATACGTATTTTGACTTATAGCTCATATGTAATTTAACAAAGTATTTATTGTTTTAAAATCACTTTCATATGTTTCTAAATCTCTCTGACTGAAGAACAGATGCAAGTGCTAAGATCCATTCCCCGCTCATCCCTCCCCCCCCCCCCCCCCCCACCCTTTCCATACCAACTTCACCCGACAGGCCAGAGGATGAAATAACGATAAGGAAGTAATAAAATGATAGGTGAACGGTCCACAACCAGGGCCGCAGCGTCGTGGCTTGAATGTCAGGTGAACTTTCAGGAATTGTTTGCTGAACCCCTGACTGAAAGTAATTGATGATCTCTGGAACGAAAAAGTGAGTCGATTTTAAGTTAGATCGAATTGACCGAATTCTTGTTCATCGAATTTCAGGAAGAAAGGAAATAAATTCCGACTCCGTCGTGTCGGAAATGAGTTATAATTTCTCTCCGAAGATTAAGGTTCAAAAATGGTTCAAATGGCTCTGAGCACTATGGGACTTAACATCTGTGGTCATCAGTCCACTAGAACTTAGAAATACTTAAACCTAACTAACTTAAGGACATCACACACATCCATGCCCGAGGCAGGATTCGAACCTGCGACCGTAGCGGTCACGTGGTTCCAGACTGAAGCGCCTAGAACCGGAAGATTAAGGGATGTACCAGTAGTAAAATGACGTTCCACGCGCTTACGTGGCTAACATCTTCTGGAACGCACACTAATGATTATACGACAAAAATCATATATATTATAATTCAAGTATTTCAACATCCCTTTTTCTCAACTCATAGTAATCGTACAGGGATAGCTGTGGTATCGACAGAAAAGCTCTTTAACCGGATTATGATATTGTATACCGATTTTGTGCTAAAACGTACTGCTTGTGGAAAATTATAACATAAAATAGACTTTTACCTATCAATAGGCAAAAAGGCATTATGGATGCCCAGCTTCATATCTATATTTTACGAAGCTAACTTATTAATCTCGAGTAAGAGACTCCCTTCTCATTCTACCCTATCACAAATACCATTTTATTTGTTTTTAAGTACTTATTAACTGGATAATTTGTACACAGCCGCCGGCCGCGGTGGTCTAGTGGTTCTGGCGCTGCAGTCCGGAACCGCGGGACTGCTACGGTCGCAGGTTCGAATCCTGCCTCGGGCATGGGTGTGTGTGATGTCCTTAGGTTAGTTAGGTTTAAGTAGTTCTAAGTTCTAGGGGACTTATGACCTAAGATGTTGAGTCCCATAGTGCTCAGAGCCATTTGAACCATTTGTACACAGCAGTTTCATAGACAATAACCGTGACCACTGTATTTGTCCATCATCACTGCCTCTATTCTTTAAAAAAAATTACAAACAAAAAGCACACCAAAATTATAATATTCTTACGTCAAATATCGTTTACAAGGAGATATTTTAATGTTCAGTAAAGAACTTTGTTCCAAATTATGTTCATGGAAATGTACGTACAAGGATGTAGCACACATTCTTGATCCTTATTTCATGTCGTACGGCTCATTTTGAAAGATGTTTTCTCTTCATTCCCACAGCTATCTTTATCCCAAAAGCTACACTTATTCCAAATACTGTCATTAGTTAAAACGATAAATTGTAGAAGTTCCGCGTGGGTCCCCTGTTCACAATTAATGCTCAGCTTACTGGCAACGAGAAAACTTTTGTTGAACCACGGATAAACTTAACACCATCTGATCCAAACAAGCCTTGCTAATTGACAAGAAGTCAGCAGGTTGTAAGAGGTCAGAGCAGATGTAATTTCGATGTATTGCTCATGCGCTGCCTGCGATATGCAAGGTATAAGAGAATCTCTGACCAGAGAGCAGTATTGACTGCAGTAGGAACTGTGTAGCTGTAGCAGTAAGTTGTTGCTAGTCTGCGGTCTGCTCTGGTCTGCTCTGGTGTATCGTGTTGGCTGGGCCGGTCGCGGTGCAGCGATGTCGGAGCCTGAGGATTATTGTATAAGGTAAAAAAAAAAAGCAGCCTCGCGCATATGTAGTAATGTTATCTCAAGTCCCATGTAAATGTTTTAAAAAATGTCCTAATAATAATCTTTCTCACATAAAGTAATTTTTAACAACCATTCATTTCAATTTAAAGAATTTACTAATTTCTCCAATCCATGATCATCCCGATTGTTGCAAAAGAAAAATCTGTTGCTTCCTTTCATAAATGACAAATCTATCGGCCAGCATTGCACAGGGCTGTGCCAGAAAAATTTATTGTAAGAGCAGATATATATGCGTTATCCGGCGACTTCATTGAGGTAAGAATTTTTCTCTTTTTTATTCAGAATGATCTTTCAGGGCCATGACGCAGCACTGCTGACGTCCAAAATTTACCAGGTTAAATTCACAGTCAATTATTGAAAAGTTATAAGTGAGCGACAATTTAATTGAGAGGTTTGTTACATTGTATTATTACCAGGTTACGGAAATTATTTTGTTGGGACGTTACACTGAATGGAACGACATAATTATAATTTTTACTGTTGAGAAGTTTAGGAAATTTTCTGTTTTGAGGTTACTCTAAACGTGAATATTATTTATGTTATATTTTCTGTTGGGAGGTTACGGTAAAATATTTTCTGTTGAGGTTAAACTAAATGTGAATAAATTTTGTGGGGAGGTTAAATGAGAACGTATTCTGTGAGGAGGTTACACTTGAAGTATTTTGTGGGGAGGTTACACTTGGTGACAACCGGCCAGGTTCGTATTTTCTTTGTGAATTTCTGAAAAGTTGTCATATATCTGCTCTTATTTACTTAAATGTAGTTTGCATCTGGCGCAACGCATTTACTAATTTGTCACTCTTTCTTTCCAGATCATCGGCAATTTATTGCTCTTTGTTGTAATTGTGTTTGTTCCATTTTTTTGCTTTGACTTTGTTACATTTTGTGCTTAATTTTGATTTGTGAAAAATGCCGCGAAAAACTGTTATGCGTGCCGGTCACAAGTATTGATTTTGATCCTAATGATGAGCAAACAAATTCAATTATGTCCAGAGTAAATGTAACAATTGATGACGCGGCACGTTCCGTTACAATGAACGCTGCTCAGCTTGACACACCCGATTTGCAAAATTTTTCGTAACGAACAGATAATTGTTTCTAATGAAGGTGAACAATGTACTCAAAGTACGTCAGATTTATTTGATTCCGATGTAGTGACCAACAGTGCTCATCCGAGTAGCAAACCTTTTCGTGAATCACATAATGGTCAAATGTTTACACAAAACGTGACACATGCAGATACATCATCACACAGCACAGAAAATAGAGTCGCTAATTTTGGCTGGGATCAAGTTATCGCATTATTACTTCAACTTAATGAAAAAGAAGACAACTATTTCAAACAACTGAGTGAAAAACTAGACAACAATTATAAACAACTTAATGAATCGTGCAAACAATTCAATGAAAGTTTCAAACAGTCGAATGAAAAACACGACAACCTTAATGAACAGAACAAACAATTTAGTGAACAGATTACAGCCGTTACCGTGCAATGTCATGATACTAAAGAACAATTACGTGAGGAAATTAAGGCTTGTGCTAGGAACAGTAGTGAAGAAATTAGATCTGTTGCACAAGAATTAAGTAGTACACGTGTAGCCACAACGAAATTACTTAGAGATGAAAGTAGTGCAGTCACTGAACAATGTTCTGAAAAAGCAACACAGTTACGCGACGAGTTTAAATTAATGTCAGCAGAACTTTCACACACGCTGGATGCGGAAGTCGATAAAAGATTTGAACAACAGAACAGCCAAATTGACGAACGTTTTAAAGTGACAGAGATGAAAAATGTTGCAGTCTCTAACACGTCACAGCATACGCCACTTTCCGAACATTGGTCACACTCACACAGCCAGTGTAACTTAGGTAATTTACAGAGAGTACGTGACTTGGATTCTGGGCAGACACAGACAAACGGATTATCATACAATCCTGAACCAGGTCAGACATACAGAGACGATAATTTTGATAATAAGCACTTTCTAACCGCGAGAAAATTTAAGATTCTTAATAATGACAGAACACAGAGTCACACTTTGGACTGGATACGACAATTTACTTTTGAATTTTCACCGCCATTGCCTGTAACGCAGAAACTGAAATTTATTTGCAGCGCGTAATTGACCTCAGGGGATTCATTACACTTTGATGAATATGTGCCGTAGCGTGCACAGGGCCCCGAGCTGTAGTTGTGCTATTTCATCTTTAGTTTTCTGCACTGCTGCCTTCTCTTTTACTATCCTTTATATCTATCAAAACAGCTCTTTAACTATCGATCTATCTAGGATTACGTATGAGTAAAGAAAACCCGATATGACAAGTTTTACCTGAAAGTGACAGTTTTCATTAGACACTCCCGAAATGGCAAGAACTACCAGCGTAATTTTTAATGAAAGACAGAAGTGTAATCATCAGTATGTACAAAATTTTCAGCTACCGCAGACGCATCTTGGCAACAATAGAGGGTTTTCCCCGCAACAGCAGCAAAGCCAGCCGGTTAGCATACCTAACCAACAATGTAGCCTGCAAGGTCAACCAAGCTTTAATGTTTCGCCACCTACACGTATAGCGTCGGCTCCGCCAGATAGTAACGCACAGCAACAAGGAAATAACTACGTACAGAAAACACATCATTTCTACTCGTATCGCAACGCGCCGTATAGAAATGACTATCATGACAGACGTAAAAGTAATGAGCACAATTTTCAGCCAAAAAAACTAAGGATGGGGCCCCTCCACGCCCGCACCAACGTGGTGACCAACACAAAAGTTCTACTGTCACCTCCGTATGCATGTTAGTTTTGAATCAAGGCGTCACAGGATGTAGGCTGTGATGTTATCCATGCGTCTGGGTAAGGCTTGGTCGTATGTGTAGATGGCGCACAGAGTTTACACAAGCTGATTCCGTTAGGTTTGAGTATGGAAAAATGGGAGCTACTGAGAAATATGATGAGAATGCACACAACCTTTCAACATTTAAACACTATGACATAACGGATGAGTTTAAGTTCTTTGCTAACAAATATAATGCTGTTATTATTAACAAAATTGTAACCTATGTATATCGTATTAATGTAAGAGTGGAGCGATTGACGTTAGATGCACAATTTTCAGCGTACGTTTAGTAACAGTCGGTCTTACCAGCAGCAGAATCATCCGCAACAACAGATTATCATGAATGAACCAGACAGTAGATATCATCCCGAACGTAAAACGTCAGGACGAAATAACAGAACAGTACAAATAGTTGAAATGCCACAGCATCCTCCCGCAAATAACAGCACGTCAGAAAGAATTTGACCAGATACAGTACAGGTTGTATCTTCCAGCAACGTAAGCCATACTTTTGACACACAGATTCTTGTTCACGAAAAGTTATTAGTTTTGACGACATCCGATACAGACTTTTGCATGAAAGACAGAATCACAACGTATGTAGACAACATCGTTATCGCATAAGCTAACTGGTCTGAACATAATCTGATTCTTGAACAACTGTTACAAACTTTTTGTGCACAAGGACTCACTGTTAATCTTAGCAAATCACACTTTGGCAAAACTTCTATAAAATTTCTTGGACCTGTAATTCCAGCAGAAGGCGTTGCGCCTGACCTGGAAAAACTTCAAGCTCTACGTGACATTACTGTACATACGACGAAGAAACAACTACGCAGCATTTTGGGTTTAATTAACTTTTTTCGTAAATTTATTCATTACTCTGCTTTAGACACCCCTAGATTATGTCAATTGACGGGTAAAAAACACTATTTGGTCCTGGGATAGCCAAGCGCAGTCTGAATTTGTCAATCTGAAACAAGCTTCGTTGAATGCACCTCTTTTATCACACCCAGATCTTACTAGAAATTTTTCCATTGCCACCGACAGTTCTAACACCGCTTTAGGCGTACACATTTTTCAGGAAATTGAAGAAGATGGTTCTACAGCAATTAAAAACATCGCCTTTGCGAGTCGCATTCTGTCACCTGCTGAACACAATTATTCTGTTACAGAACTTGAAACATTATGTGTTGTATGGGCATTTACCAGATTTCGGCATTTTCTTTATGGAAGACATACGACCGTTTACACAGATCATAGAGCTATCCAGTTTTTACTTTCAGCAAAATTTACACATGACAGGTTAAGCAGATGGAAACTTTATTTACAGGAATTTAATTTTACAATTGTTCACATTCCCGGCACACAAAATGTTGTAGCCGACGCACTATCCCGTTCTCTCAGCAACAATCAGCAAGACATCGCAACCAACTTCTGCCAAGCAAATTTTAGCGTCATGTATATTCAACAAGTTGCATTTGAAAATTTCATTTCGTCGTCATTACGAGATATAGCACAACAGCAGAGTAAAGACAACGTATGGAAAGAAATTAAACACCTTTGGCAAGATAGGAATAATGTTACCATCAGAAACCATTACACTGTACGCAATAATATTCTATTTCGCCTCTCTCACCCTGACAGCAACAACTGGTTACTATGCATTCCTGACGAACTTGTTAACAAATTACTTTGGTATACTTATTTAAGTTACGCACATTACGGAGCCAGAAAATGTTTTCTTATACTGAGACAGAACTGTTATTTTGCCAACATGGAGAAACGTATTCGACGAGTTTTAGCGTCATGTAAAATCTGCCAGAAAGCTAAATCAGACACTACTTCACATATTCCTCCGTTACATCCCATTGTACCGAATAAATTGAGACACATGGCCGCTGTAGACATTTTTGGTCCGATTCCCAGAACTAATAGGGGTTTTTGTTACATCTTTGTCGCTGTTGAACTCACTTCGAAATTTGTAACCTTCACTCCGTTACGCAAAGCTACTGCTAAATCTGTTTCGAATGCATTTGTAAAACATTTTTTATTTCATGTAGGGCATGTATTGAAAGTAATTTCGGACAATGGACCACAGTTTCGATCTGCGATATGGACACGTATGTTACGAGCAAGAAACATTTCTCCGATTTATATATCCAAGTATCACGCTTCTTCGAACCCTTGTGAACGACTAATGAAAGAAATTGGTAAACTATGTGGAATATACTGCCATATTGATTGGGATACATACATACTGTCATTCCAGGATGTAATTAACTCGATACCAAATGAATCTGCTATGCTATCTCCGACTGTTATACTGAAAAATGTTGAACCACTTAACAAAATTAAAGAATTAGTATCCTTTCCTACATCGCGTTGACTACGCCACCATGAAATAATTGACATTGCACTCAACAACATCAAACGTGCCGCAGAGCGCCGGAGAAGACAGCAAAAACAGGTTTGTACACGCTGTGACTTTCACATTGGACAGAAGATATTAGTATGTACACACTATTTATCCAACAGAGGAAAGAGTAGATGCAGTAAATTTGAGCGTCTATACGCAGGTCCATATCGAATTCGCAGCATTCCTCACCCCAATGTAGTACACGTCGAAACTTTGAGAACCAGAGAAAGCAAGGGCAATCACCATGTCTCCAATATTAAACCCTTTATTGAATGAACATACTTTATGATTTATCACAGTGTAATGCCATTTCCTGATTTTTATATGACCACTTATGCAATTATATTTATATGAACACTTACTGATGATTATCATATTTTTTCCTGGCAAGTGCCCGGCAAGGTAAGGTTAGCAGGTCGCTTTTCTTGTCGTTACACATTAGACCGTGCACATTTTTCCAGATAAACTTACATATTTTATGACCAATTATGCAATTCTATCTATGTGATTACTTACTGATGATTATCATATTTTTTCTTGGCAAGTGCCCGGCAAGGTAAGGTTAGCAGGTCGCTTTTCTTGTCGTTATATATCAGACCGTGCACATTTTCCATTTTTCGTGTATGTATGATTGTTTTCCTATTTTGTTTGTATGCACTACGAAATCTTTTTAACAAACACCAGTTGACTTTGATATTTTTCCTTATGATATCTCAACATCTTGACTATTTTACATTTTTTTTGCTACTACATTATGATACTCTGTGTACATTTTTTTTCACTTGAAAACTGTCTATGTTTTTGACATAATACGTTTTCTGTCATGCTATGCCGTATGCTTAATTATATCACTAGAAACAAGTTTTTATTTAGTGAGTATATGATTTAAATGCAAGATATTAACCCTTATTCATAATTTTCAGAAAGCAATAACGTGTAAAAGAAATAAATTAAACAAACCACAGTGGATTACTATGAAATGGGAATTTCACCTTCGGACTGAACGAAAGAAAATGCAATATCTTGTCATGAAGAGTAAATGGATCAGAATTAACAATCATTAACAAGAATATACTATACACATCGTATGATAGCAGTCTTAACTAATTATTTTTCTTTCAGAATACGAGGCGATTGATGCAGGCTGTCAGACAGACCTACACTGAAAGGGTACAGTACTGCCTGTCATTGAAAATAGGTACAACATACTTCATTATTTTTGTCAGAACAACACTTTTTTTTGTAAAATAACTCAATTTCAATTAATACAGCGAAGCCAGATACCAGTGTGGGAAAGAATGACAATTTATTTATTTAATTGATCACATGTGCACTCCCTCAAAATAAATCCCTACATCCAGTTTGGTGAGATCTGTGAAATGAATGAATGTATGGTCGTCTGCTAACTGCAGATAGTGAATGTGAATATATGATCATCTTTGAGACGGTACTTAGGTCACCTTTGGTGGGACCAAAGAGATGAAATTTACCTGAGCTTTGAGCGCCTGAAATGTGGCTGACCAATACAGTAGCAAGGTGCTCCCCCACTTCGACAGAGGTGCGAGAGGACCTGAAGAACGGCCATGTTTCAGCACTCTGCCGCTGGATCTTGTGCTGTTAAGACCTGTCTTAGTTGTGCTCCGTAAAGACAAAAGAGGCGAGACATGGTATGCATGTGGAATATTTAAGAGTAGTTTGAAATAATAATTTCTCTATTTCAGGAACTTTCGTGGGGAGAATTAAATGTCAGGCAGGTAATATTAATGGGATTGTAGTAATCTTCGGAAGTGACCAACGGTCACAATGAAACCATGTGTAGCAATAAGTTTAAATACTTCCGTGTGCTTAAGTTAAGCTGAATTACTAGCGTGTGTACAATAAGTTGAAATATTTAAGAAATAGCGTGTGTACCATAAATTGAAATATTTAAGAAATGGCGTGTGCAGGACTTGAAATTAGAGACAAGTACTTCCACGTGGTGAGTACTGTGTGAGTCTCAAACTGTGTATGAGACAAAAGATAAAGAGAAGTACTCGTCCATGGTATCAGTTGAGGACTCGCGTGTGTGATGAATACGTTCTTAATATTACTTTGCGTGATATGATTCCGTGTGACGCTAGATTCAAACTCTGAGAGAGAATCAAGGTGAGTCGGCCGTCTATCCAGCAACGCCACTTTGCTTGCATTGCACAGGAAGACGTGCATATATCTCCAGAGTTCATAGTAGGAAAGTAGAATTACGAAGTGGGGCAGTGTCGTGTGAAACTGGGATAAATATTAATTGAAGTGGGAAAGCTGAAAGTGATAATGTTGTGACTATTCCCTGTGTAGTATTTCATATTGTAGTGTGGTGTATGTCATGTAATTTGGGTATGTGTGGTTTGCATGGGAGAGTAGCGACGTAGTTTCAAAACATTAGTGGGTTATGCTTGTTCCTTCGGTACTGCTCGGTCTGGAGGAAAGTTTCGTGATGATGATTGTGAGAGTCGAAGTGTGAGGTATAGTAAAAGATCCACCATCCTATCCAGAAAGTGCACTGTAGCGTTAAATAATTACGAGACCATAAGGTAGAGAATCACCAATGTTAAGCCATGCCCACTGGGCGGAATTTCTCATGTGTTATTGTTGTAGGTTATAGAATTTGTGTGTTCAGGCTATAGAATTTATCGGAATAAATAAGATAGTGAAAAGAAAAAGATTGGTGGCCTTTTCCTTCGAATTGTATGTTGTCATGATATCCAGAATTTATAATGTGTGCGCCACTCATATTCAGTGCGATGGCCATGTGTTGATAAAAGCCGTTAAATAAAAAGGAAAGAAAATATGGTATTGCCAGTGCGTAGTGAACAGTCAGAGTTCTGTAAATTACTGATAGTCAGGTTCGTGTTTCCGTTGCGTATTATTCATATAGGAGGATAATTTGTAACTTAGTTGTGAGTACGAGAGTTCATGTTACTCGATAAATAAGAATGAATCCACTCGCCTGGCAGACCACTCATCTTTCAGGCCTGACTGCTTGATGCCACAGTATGAGCAAGGCGTGTGGGTGCCTCTCAGTTGTACGTGAGAAGACTGCTGTGCGCGGGCCGCCCGTCCTAGCGCCTCCCGCCGTCGACGCGGAGCTGCTGCGGTCGGCCCTTACGTAAAGATTTTTCTCGCTGGCGCCAAGCAGCGTGCACGGAACTAGTTCTGGGAGCTCAAAATAGAAACACCACGTACAGCACAACATGGCTTCCCTGTTACAATTCTGTTTTTCAAACATCAACGGTTTTGAAAGATTTTCCGTACTGACCTACACAATTACCTCTTTAACTTCTTGTGACATATATATCCATCACGAACTTACGCGTGCTAGCTGCTAACGGCATATATATATATATATATATATATATATATATATATATATATATATATATATATATATATACGGCAAGAAGAACTACCGCCATGACGGTGGATGTCGCATACATAACTTCCAATCAGATTAAGGCCTTCATATCTCTCTTAGATGGAATTCGAATTTCACACATACAGCAGTCGAAGTTTTACATCTTAGTTACTTAAGAACTAGAATAGAATGAAAATGTTCAAATAACTTAAGGGAATGTAGCCGGGCGACGTTGTCGACAAAAGCCGATATTTCGACAGGACTCCGTCGTTTTCAAAACAAAACTGTAGCAAGTAAGCGCTGTGCAAGCGAATTTAAAAATTCGGTCTGCAGAGAAACTTCTGAAACACACACACACACACACACACACACACACACACACACACACACAAACTAGTGCCATAGCAAACCAGACGACCGACGCAGAAGTTATTGATACTGAAATTAATAATTAGTAGGTGAAGTAGCATAAACTGTGTCGCTCTGTTTTTGACTAGTGAGAGACCAGAGTTATTCAACATGTGGCGTTGCTGTTAGGGTTCCTCCGAGCCATAATCCGTAGGTAGCGGTCATCCACTGCAGTAGCAGCCCTTGGGCGGCCTGAGCGAGGCATGTCATCGACAGTTCCTGTTTCGCTGTATCTCCTCCATGTCTGAACCTCATCGCTTTGGTTCATTCCGAGGTGCCTGGACACTTCCCTTGTTCAGAGCCTTTCCTGGGACAAAGTGATAACGCGGCTCAACGTGAAGGAGTGCTTCATACATTGGTTCACAGGGCCCAACTTATCTCGGGCCCTGGGAGCTTGTCGGCTGAGTTAGCCCAGAATGGTTATGGTGAAAAGCAGACTACACGTGCGATACGCTGTCCACCAACTGTGCAGCGGGTGAGTGATGATAATATCGAGGTGGCTCGGAAGTCTATGGCGTTTTGCCTTACGCAGGGAGCGTTTCGAACAAATTGGTCGTATTTTGGTGAAATATGATGTGAAATTTGTTTTTCGACCAGCATATAAGTTCCGGGTCTTTATATTCCCTGAAGGATGACGTCTCTTTGCTAAGGCAGTTGTGGCATCTGATACACTGAAACTGGTACACGTGCCTGTAGGGACCCCACGAGCATGCAGAAATGCCGCAACACGACATGGCGTGGAGTAATGTCCGGATTCCTGCAGGGTTGTCCATAAATCCGTAAGAGCACAAGGGGGTGGAGATCTCTTC
Organism: Schistocerca piceifrons; assembly: GCF_021461385.2. Lineage (NCBI taxonomy): Eukaryota > Metazoa > Arthropoda > Insecta > Orthoptera > Acrididae > Schistocerca > Schistocerca piceifrons. The sequence goes on along the minus strand of NC_060144.1, from coordinate 6,789,884 downwards.
TGATCAACAATTTGCAAGGCTTGACAGATATGCTCAATAATGTTCATGTCTAGGGACTTTGATGGTCAGTGGAAGTGTTTAAACTCAGAGGGGTAATTCCGGAGCCACTCTGCAGCAATTTTGGACTTGTGGAGTGTCGCATTGTCCTGCTGGAATTTTCCAAGTCCGTCGGAATGCACAATGGACATGAACAGATGCAGGTGATCATACAGGATGCTTACGTACGCGTCACCTGTCAGAGACGTATCTAGACGTATCAGGAGACCCATATCGCTGTAAATGCATACGCCCCACACCAGTAAAGAGCCACCAGTCCCCTGATGGCATGCAGGGTCCATGTATTCATGAGGTTGTCTCCATACCCGTACACTCTATCTACTCGATACAATTTCAAACGAGGTTCGTCTGACCAGGCAACATGTTTCCAGTCACTAACAGTACAATGTCGGTGTTGACGGGCGCAGTCGAGGCGTAAAGCTTTGTGCTGTGGGGTTACCAAGGGTACACGAGTTGGCTTTCGGCTCCGAAAGCCCATATCGGTGATGTTTCGTTGAATGGTTCGCACGTTGACACTTGTTGATGGCCCAGCACTGAAATGTGCAGCAATTTAGGGAAGGGTTGCACTTCTGTCACGCTGAACGATTCTCTTGAGTCGTCGTTATGCCTGATATTCACGGAAGTGAGTTTCTCTCAATACAGAGTTTATAAGTTCGCTTGCAGAGCGCTTATTTGCTGCAGTTTCTCCTTGAAGACGGCGGGGTGAGCTCCTGCCGACGTATCGGCGGGTACCGGCGACGTCACTCGACTCCATCCCCGTACGTTGTTTGTACACCGTATACGCCGGGAGGAACTAAGCGCCCACAGAAATAAAATGCTGTTTATGGAATTACAAACGATTTTAAAGAAGACTTGAATTTATGTAACAGCAGCGTGAACAGCTACTAACTAAGAACGAGAGCATTAATACTAGCCGTATCATTGCTACAGCTGATGTTCCGCGGTTGCTAATAGTAATTATATTGATAGTGGGAGAACGAAAATGTATTTATGTGTACAAAATAATATATCCTGACGTAGTGAATTCTGAGTCTACTGGCTGGAAAGGAAGGTACCGCGTTGTTATGGGGTAAGGAGTGTATAAGGACAGAGAGACACATTATTGTTGTTTTATTAGCTGTATCGTAACTGCCTTTTGAAGCTGCAGATGTTATTCAGTTGCCGCAACAGGAATAGACAACTTTAAGTATAGGGTTTCATGGAGTTGTTAGTCGTATTCATAAATACATTAATATTGCCCATAAATGTCACAAGAAGCCTTGTTTGTTGTGTTTATCTCATTTCGGCTAAATTACAGTCTAGGACGTGTAAGGAAGCAGTTTAATAAGAAAGGTGCTACGAGGATTATCGAACGTGAGAGTGTAAGGTGACTTATGACACCTTCGGGTGAGGATTCCGAGGCTGTTGTTGGCTCTCGCTTTTCCATGTGTTAGGGTCAACAAAATCGTTCTTCACGTTTCGCGTGATCGCTTTCCAGGAGTGAAACAGGTGATAATGACGAAGGCGCTGGCGGCACAGTTTCCCTCCGGTCTGCAGGAAACGGACAGAACCGGCCAGCAGCGCAGGCGCACATCCATGTTTTTAAGAAACATCGTCGAACAGGTACACACAACTATGGGCCTACAGCGCTCTCGCCAGTCTGTTGAAGAATTTTGCAACATGTTTTATGCTCGCATATTTTCATACGATTCGTGAGGAATCAAGATGGACTCCCGCAAGCACCGATCGTGTGAAGCCAGCTCGGTTTTGTCTGTTTGTTCAGAAGACACGGAAAGCTGTAGGCACCGGTGTCCAGGTTGTAGTCGTCTTTCTTGAATTCCGGAAAGTTTTCAGCGTAGTTCCCCATTGTCGCTTAGTTAACAAAATACGTTCGTATGGAAAACAAGACCAGCTTTGTGACAGGATCGATGAGTTTCTTACAAACAGAAAACAGACATTATTAAAGGAGAGATATCATCTGACGCAAAAGTAACGCCGAGCGTACCGCGAGGAATTTTTATAGGACGATTCGCAATGATAAGCCAAAGCATTATGACCATTGCCCAACGAGAGACTGAATGCAACCAGGTGGCGTGAGCGGAACGTTAAGCAGTGAGGAATGTAGTCTCTAACGGGGAAAAAAAACCGCACCACGTAGGAAAAGCAAAGGATCACAATTTCCGAAAGATTGCTGGTTTATTCGAGAGAAAGAGCTTCACAAACCGAACTAGCCAATGACGCGCTGTTCACGTGTGACCCTTATGCAAGCAGTTATTCGGCTAGCATTGGTTGACAGAATTGTTGGATGTCCTCAGGGATAACGTGCCAAATTCAGTCCAATCGGAGCATTAGAACGTCAAAATCCCTACATATTTGAAGAGTCCTGCCCACAATGTTCCAAACCTTCTCAACTGGGGAGAGGATCCGGCGACGTTGCTGGCCAAGATGGGTTTTGGCAAGCGCCAAGACAAGCATCAGAAACTCTCACTGTGTGCGAGCGGGCATTATCTTGCTGAAATGTAGGCGCAGGATGGCTTGCCGTCGAGGGTAACAAAACGTGGTACAAAATATGCTCGTCTTCGTACTTGCCAAAGCCTATCTCGGCCAGCAAGGTCGCCGGATCTCTCCCCAGTTGAGACCGTTTGGAGCATTATGGGCAGGGCCCCCGACGAGTTCGGGATTTACACTGTCCAGCGCGAAAACTGGACAGCATTCGGCACGATGTCCCTCGGGAGGTTACCCACCAACTCTATCAGTCAATACCGAGCCGGTTAACGACAGCATCGCCAGTCACCAGGTGCCTCGCTTACTCAATGCACACTTTCAGGATGCACACCTCCTCCATTAATCCAACAATTCATTGATATTTTTACCACATTCGAACAAGTGTCACAACCGCTGTCTATGCAGTTTCAAGAGCTAATTGGTTAAGATTAATTTTTGACACTAAAGCATTTAGACGCAGTGAAGGAAAACTGGCTCTTTACCAATGGGGTAGTTATCATCTAGCTTCTCACATGCAAATTATGCTAGTCTCATGTCAGTGGGATGTTAAGTCGCTTACTGCCACTATAGTCCGATTCGAGGCCGTTTGCAAAATTTCACCATTTCAATAAATTTCTTAGTTCGAAAAATGCTACTGTAAAACATGAAATTACAAGATAATTCGATTATTGCTGTTATAATTACTATAATTTTCTTTATCCAGCTAAAGATAGAGATTTGCCTGCAGGAAGCATTTCATGCATTTTCGTCATTTTTTAGAAGCAGTTGCCAAAAAATAGGTAATTTTATGCTTTTTGGTCAATTTTTAGAAGCAGTTGCCAAAAAATTAGGTAATTATTTAGCTCTTTCCATATCTAGGGAATACCTTTGACATCTACAATTATTCATTAATTACATCAAAAGTAAATTTATTGACGAAGACATTACTTGATAACAAAAATCGCGTTGAATTACTTCATTTAAGTAAGCTTAGCAATGACGCTCGTAAAAGAAGCCAGAACTGTTAATGTTTTCCATTAAATGTCACGATCATTCTTTTCAGATAACTTGTTTAACTTGGGTGACACTTATTTCAAGTGGTATAAGGAGGAAACTATTGCAAAAGACGATATTGCTATAATTTTGTTTGCTTGGCAATAAACTCAAATTCTAACATTTCAGGTGCTTCAAGTTTACATTTTCGTAGTGTTAGTCTAAACTGAATGTTTACTTCAACAGTATAGAAAAATATTGCACAGCTGGAAACTACACACATGAATCAACGCTCTTATAATTTGATTTAAACCATTTGTCACTTGACAGATAGCGGGCTGCACGGTTACTTGGAGTGTTCCACTGTAGACCGCCACTGCCGTCCACTTTCGCTGCGTTGCCTAAACTAGAGCATTTTTTCCAGCCAGTCGTGAGTGGCTGTTGTAGCTTCACGCGCCTTGCGATGTTCGATGAAAGCAGTCGAAAGTCGGACATATCAAGGCTGCACACGCCTACAGTGGAACACGTCGTTATTAGACGCAGTCAGTCGCGGGAATTCGTGCTTTCCTGGAGGGAATATTTTGTGAGAGAGAGGAATGCAGGATCGCCTCTCGTTCTTTTAGGTAAGGTGGTAGAGCGAACTGCAGCTGCTCTGCAAAGTAGTAGCCGGCCACGGTGGCCGTGCGGTTCTAGGCGCTTCAGTCCGGAACCGCGAGACTGCTACGGTCGCAGGTTCGAATCCTGCCTCGGGCATGGATGTGTGTGATGTCCTCAGGTTGGTTAGGTTTAAGTAGTTCTAGGGGACTGATGACCTCAGATGTTAAGTCCTATAGTGCTCAGAGCCATTTGAACCATTTTTTTTTCAAGTCAGTAAATAATGACTGAAATGGATTTTCATGGAGAAATTCGTGAAAGAAGAATCTGGCGAATCATCTAAACTGGTGTGAGGAAGAGACATCTAAGAAGATGGTCACAAATCTCCACTCTTTCCAGAACGATATGATTCGTCGTGAGAGATACACATATTACTCAATGAAGGAGTGTCCGACACACAATAAGTTACATGCGACCCTTGTAACACCGGACCTGTTTTAGGGTGGTAAATCGTCCATGCTACGAGTCTTTAAAAAGTTAGGATTCAGCTATAAATCTATTTCCGACCGAAAGTTTATCGAATGAAAAGATATTGCAGTCTAGCGATGCCGCTTTCTTAGGGAATTACTAGGGACAAATTCTGTCGACATTGTTTGGCTTGATGAAACGTGGCTGAGTGCGGGACACAGTTTTAAAAAAAGGCCGAGCAGACAACACCGTCAGTGGTAGTATGGCAGCTCTTATAAGCAGAGGAAAAGGAATAATTGTACAAAATGCCGAAACTCAAAAGATTTCATTCCTAATCGTCTGCTGTTATTCAGTTCAAATAAGGCATCCGATTACCACGAAGAGATGAACCACAAGACACCGTGCTTCAAAACTTAGCGAAAAACTCTTCACCTGCTATGGATAATGCCACATATCATTCGATTATGCAAGATATGGTGCCCACAAGGGCGACAAGAAAGAGGCATTGTTTTCTGGGTAGAGAAACGTAAGATACGGCTTGATAGTAACTTGGTGAGGGTAGAATTATTACAACTTGTGTCACCAACACAAGCCAAAGAAGCCAGCATCTCGTGGTCGTGCGGTAGCGTTCTCGCTTCCCACGCCCGGGTTCCCGGGTTCGATTCCCGGCGGGGTCAGGGATTTTCTCTGCCTCGTGATGGCTGGGTGTTGTGTGATGTCCTTAGGTTAGTTAGGTTTAAGTAGTTCTAAGTTCTGGGGGACTGATGACCATAAATGTTAAGTCCCAAAGTGCTCAGAGCCATTTGAACCATTTGAACCAAGTCAAAGAAAAGATGATACAGGCATAAACTGCTCAGACTCCACACCATTCCCCTTTAAACGAAATAGAGCTCATTTGGACTCAGGTTAAACACCATATTGCCAAAGAAAATTTTAAAAAATGGTTCATGAAAGTGGAACGCCTCTTGAGAAGGAGGTAACTGAAAAAGTGATACCCGAAAACTGGTAAAAGGTAGTGAAACATGAGAAACGAGTAGTACAGGAAGTGTGGAATAACTTAACCTGCGAGGATGCTTCACGCCAACGCGCACTCCGCAACAGAGTGAAAATTCATTCCGGAAACAATCTCCAAGGTTGTGGCTAAGCCATGTCTCCGCAATATCCTGTCTTCCAGGAGTGCTAGTGCTGCAAGTATCGCAGGAGAACGTCTGTGATGTCTGGGAGGTGGGAAATGAGGTAACCAATTAGCACGCGAAAGGCAAAGGTCCCGAGTTTGACTCCCGATATGCTGCACAGTTTTACTCTACCATGGAGTTTCAATACTTCATTGTTTAAAGCGAATTAAAAGTTTCAGAAGTAACTGGACTGACATTTGTTTAAAAAACACAGCCGAAACAATATGAGCTGAGTGAGTGTGAGAATCTAAAATTTACTTTTAATCTCTGTAATCGCTATCATTATTATAACTGTTTCGAGATAAGATATATCTTGACGAAATTCGAAAGAATACTTACAAATAAATTATTTATGAAATCTTTCTGCTTATACTAAACTTTGTTAAACAGTTGTAAATTGTCATCTAAATAGTTCCTCGGAAAAAAAAGAATGGTTATATGATGGTTTTTGCAGTTTAACATGAACGTACGTGGTAAAATGTACATCTGCGCTTATAGGAGACTGCCAAACTGACGACTGACAGCATGTATTGTGCGGAACAGTATATTGGCTATGACGTCACCAGATTCGTTTCAGGCCGGCCGGTGTGGCCGAGCGGTTCTAGGCGCTTCAGTCTGGAACAGCGCGACCGCTGCGGTCGCAGTTTCGAATCCTGTCTCGGGCATGGATGTGTGTGATGTCCTTAGGTTAGTCAGGTTTAAGTAGTTCTGAGTTCTAGGGGACTGATAACCTCAGATGTTGAGTCCCATAGAGATCAGAGCCATTTGAACCAATTCATTCATTTCATCTTCCTGCCGTCGTTTGGGGTAAGGCATCCGGCTATGTTCAACACAGTATATTTCATGCTAGTTTGAAGTTTCCTATAAGCCGTCGTCATGGTATGCGGTTTTAACAGTGAACAATTGTGTTTCTAAATTGGAACAACCGAGCGAGTGTTTGAAACGAACCTCTCCTCAATAGAAGAGTCTTAGCACAAGCACGACGCGCAACGACGCGCCATCGAAGCGCCGACACTCCTCCACGTTCGGCTCGGGGCTCCCTCTTACTGAGGGCGACACAATGAAAATCTTGCTATGGGGAGGTCCAATAGCCAGAAACAGTTTCTAAGTTGTTTTTTGACGGTTGTATTGGAACGTTTTTGACACCTGAAGATTGCAGCATACTTTACTTGATAGAATTGTAAAACTCGAGGTCGTTAGAATAAACATTCGTTGATTTCCTATTGTTTTTCCTACCCAGTGTATTTTGGGCTGTATGGGATGCGTTCCCCTTGTGTTCGAGTCCAGCGCCCCCAAATTGTTCCACCTAACTAGGTACACGGCATCAAACGAGAAGTACGCGTACTGTTGTAACTAAAGTACAGAAAAACAACATAGGAAAAGAGTCGATCTTTGATAAATTAGATCAGATGGCAGTAATTCGATCACCACCGATTCTCTAAAGACTCGAATACCTTTTTTTTTCTTTTTTTTTAATAAAAGGCTAATTTATCACACACATCAATATTTATGACGTCAAATCTCTTGACTATGTGTCGTGCAATTATATAATTTTTTGGGTACAGTGAGTGATATATGTGGATACTGCCTGCAAAATGTATTGCATATAGACTTAATAGTAAAGAAATCGTAAAGATGTTTTACTGCATGAATAACGAAAATGTAATAAGCGATAAAAATTTTTTCCTCTCATTTTTTGGGGGACGTAAGTGCTCTCAATCTCAAATAGAGGATAAATATGATTTGGGTAATTTGCGCGCCTTGGCTTACTCTGTCTCAAGACGTATTCTGAGTTTCTAACCGTAACGCTTGACTTATGGTGTTAGGTCTTTAATATAAGGAGGGAACTCGTAATGAGCAGATTATGACAGCGCTCTAAATATTTACATTCGGTTAGTATTTATACGAAACATTGAAAATCAAAGTCTTGTTGCCCCAGGAAACTGTCAGACATGCGATCTGCAACTGGGGATGTGCACCGTTGTAATTGTTTGGTAATATACACGGCTGGCCATTAAAATTGCTACACCAAAAAGAAATGCAGATGATAAACGGGTATTCATTCGACAAATATTATACTAGACCTGACATGTGGTTACATTTTCACGCAATTTGAGTGCATAGAGCCTGAGAAATCAGTACCCAGAACAACAACCTCTGGCCCTAATAACGGCCTTGATACGCCTGGGCAAACAGAGCTTCGATGGCGTGTACAGGTACAACTGCCCATGCAGCTTCAACACGGTACCACAGTTCATCAAGAGTAGTGACTGGCGTATTTTGGTGAGCCAGTTGCTCGGCCACCATTGACCAGACGTTTTCAGTTGGTGAGAGATGTGGAGAATGTGCTGGCCAGGGCAGCAGTCGAACGTTTTCTGCATCCAGAAAGGCCCGTACAGGACCTGCAACATGCGGTCGTGCATTATCCTGCTGAAAAGTAGGGTTTCGCAGAGATCGAATGAAGGGTAGAGTCACGGGTCGTAACACATCTGAAATGTAACGTCCACTGTTAAAAGTGCCGTCAATGCGAACAAGAGGTGAGCAAGACGTGTAACCAGTGGCACCCCATACCATCGCGCCGGGTGATACGCCAGTATGGAGATGACAAATACATGCTTCCAATGTGTGTTCACCGCGATGTCGCCAATCACGGATGCGACCATCATGATGCTGTAAACAGAACCTGGATTCTTCGTCGTTGAGTACACTATCGCAGGCGCTCCTGTCTGTCATGCGGCGTCAAGGATAACCGCAGCCATGGTCTCCGAGCTGATAGTCCATGCTGCTGCAAGCGTCGTCGAACTGTTCGTGCAGATGGTTGTTGTCTTGCAAACGTCCCCATCTGTTGACTCAGGGATCGAGACGTGATTGCACGATCCGTTGCAGCCATGCGGATAAGATGTTTGTCATCTCGACTGCTAGTGATTCGAGGCCGCTGGGATCCAGCAAGGCGTTCCGTATTACCCTCCTGAACCCACCGATTCCATATTCTGTCATTGGTTCTCGACCAACGCGAGCAGAAATGTCGCTATACGATAAACCGAAATCGCGATATGCTACAATCCGACCTTTATGAAAGTCGGAAACGTGATGGTACGCATTTCTCCTCCTTACACGAGGCATCACAACGTTTCACCAGGCATCGCCGGTCAACTGCTGTTTGTGTATGAGAAATCGGTTGGAAACTTTCCTCATGTCAGCACGTTGTAGGTGTCGCCACCGGCACCAACCTTGTGTGAATGCTCTGAAAAGCTAATCATTTGCATATCAGAGCATCATCTTCCTGTCGGTTAAATTTCGCGTCTGTAGCACGTCATCTTCGTGGTGTAGCAATTTTAATGTCCAGTAGTGTAGATTGTCCATCGAATCCAGTCTCTCAATCTCTCTTTTTAAAATCCATATATTATAGAAAGAGACAATCGATTTTCACAAGTTTTAAATAGAATAACACAATCGTTTATTTTCATTATAGATTACAGTTTTTAAAAATTTCGATATTTAAATTCTAAATAGCAGAACAGATTGTGAGGAAAACAGGTGAACAGTAACCCAAAGTAAATACGAGGGACGTTCAGTAAGTAATGCAACACATTTTACTTCATGGCCAATTTCTGTTGAAAAATTGCGAAATTTGTTGAGGGACATCGTTGAATACTCTCGCTTCAGCCCCTGTGGTTTCATCAGGATCCGATAGGTGGCAGCACTATACATAGCATTCGAAATGGCGCCTGCAACGGAGGTGCGTTCCAAGCAGAGAGCTGCCCCTGAGTTTCATTTGGCGAAAAACCAGAGCATCGCAGGTGTTCACAGGCGCCTGCAGAAAGTCTGCAGAGGTCTGGCAGTGAACAAAAGTACGGTGAGTCGTTGCAGCGGGCGTCCGTCATGACCGCAACAAGGTCGCGCAAACCTGTCCCGCCTCCCGCGTGTCGGCCGGCCACAAACAGCTGCGACTCATCCGAGGTGACCGGCGGACCACAGTCGAACTCCTCGCTGCGTAAATGGACGTCTCTGTTGTGGAGCTCACGCGCCCGTTGTCCACGATGCACAACGATGGCTCTGGCGTCCACGTATGGAGCAGTACCACGCGCACTACAGGCCCTCCCACTAAGGCGGCGTAAGACCATCATATTAAACGGAGATTATGTTGAAAAATAGTGTTTTGTAGTCAAGAGAATGGGAAATAACATGGTGTGCTGAAATCCTAAAGAAAACCAACCTGCTTTCAGAAAAAAATGTGTTGTATTACTTAATGAACTCCATCGTAAATTAAGTCTAACCTAAACCTCCAATTATTCTTCCGATCAGTCATTCAAAAACAAAATTTAACCGCTCGTTAAGGCGGTAGTGTGTGACGTCATGTTTTAAACATTATTACAGAAACAAAGAAGTAATTGGAATTTAAAGTCAACAAACTACGAACCGAACGTTGCTAGGATTGGTGAGACATCGCCAGTGTTTTCGTACAGTCACTCTGTCGCTCACACACACACACACACACACACACACACACACACACACACACGCACACGCACGCACGCACCGTTCGTTGAAGTGTTGGCTTGTAGGTGCATGTACCATTAATTGTTGAAAGTGTTGGAACTGAGTTATACGATGAAGATTTTGGGTAAATAATAAAAATGTAATAAATATTTACTGGGATCATTCGATACGACACCTGCTGTAACGTACTGATATTAGTAAAAGGTTAAATTGGAAACGATCGAGCAGAACGGTATCGGTATCGAGATGAAAATAATCGGTAACAGGATGCGTCGATACTCTTTCCGTGACTTGCCCCCTCCTTTTAACTCCAGGGCAAACCAAGCTGTCTAGTGAAAATCACATCAACCTCCTGCATTTGCTGCTCTCCACTTGCGAACTCGCGTTGACATAACATTTCAGGATAAAAGCTTCGCCCACAGGTCGTTTCCTGGCTGCTCCCAGACCGACTGCGACGAACAAACACACACACACACACACACACACACACACACACACACACACACACACGACTTGTGATGTAACACGTACTTACGAAAGAGGTTGCCGCCGGTGCCGCCCTCAGAGCGAAGGTTCACGTAACGCCAACACCGCTGTGAGCGTCAGTCGAGTTTGACAAATCGTCTCTCGGTTTAACAAGTTGCTCTGTCCTAGAAATATAGATCAAAGAAAGTCCTGCAGGCTCTCGGACCAGTCGGCGTCTAACATAACGTCTGTGATCGGCAGCGACACACGCCCAAAGGAAATGTCGCGCAAGTTGTCGGCTTATAGCTATAAACATACACAGTTACACATATTGTAGGTGATTCACATTCTGGGACATATTAAAAGAAGTTCCCCTCTGCCGGTACTGAAAAAGGGTTTCACCAAGTTCCTCTTGGTTGTCACCCAAATGTCGGAAGCCCTCTGCCCTCATACCAGGTCGCCCGGTACTTGGCTGCAAAGATGCTCACATTACAATGGATCACAGGTCGGAGAGTTTGGTCTACCTTTAGTGTCATAGAAAAACGTATTAAAAATATACTGCCTGGCAAAAAATGTGAAGTAGCTAGGAAGGAAGGACGGAACGAAATGAAGCTTCACGGATTCAGAGGTCATCTGACGTTATTTTAGTGGTTACAAAAACGAGTAAAATTTATGAAAGAACCGGCAGCACGAGCCCACTTACCGGTGTCTGCATTCCTTCTGACCTGGATGCATACACTCAGTCGTTTGAGAACGGTGTCACAAAACCATTGTATCTTCTTTCACATCCGAGAGATCCGCAAATATGGATATTGCACGATTCGAGACCAGCCAGCCAAAGGGAGACCCACTATGCGTTCTTTTCAAAATCTGTCAGGTGCGGTTAACGCTGTCTCAAACGATACATGCTTATCCGTATCCTTCACGGTGATTATTCAACATGCGACATCGTTCACGTCCCTTACACCACCCACCAGTCCTGATAAAAATACTAAACACGAACAACAGCAATACACATTGACGGGCCTTCTATCTGTCGGAAAGAATTGCGATCATTTACCTACCCGCCGATGGTGTGTGTATGTACGAAGTTACATTGACATTCGAACATGTCTTGTGGGTGCTTCAGAGAGTGTACTCAGAAGCTCTTTACCCATACTACAGCAGCAGCACATAATATCCCGCACGTATCCAGGACTTTATCGACAGCTTTTCTGTACATAGACACGACTCCTAACTGAACCACTGCTTTGATTTCAGTCCTACTTCCTTATATTACGACGGATCTGTTTATGTTTCTCACAGTTAATGTCTGTACAATGCGTGACAAAGAAACTATTTACAGTTTCGCAAATGTTGAGTTTGTCGTAGACGTTTGTGTGGAAAAAAGAAATGTTACCCATACCGCATCCTCAAGTCCCTTAACCGCATTCACATCCTCAAGTCTTTCATACGTATCTGCAGATATTAAAACTGTGTAAAGCACTTTAACCCTTGCGGTATAATGTAGCTCTGACGATAGAATTGCGCGTGGCCTGAACTTTTGTTTGCTACAATCTGTCATCGTAATTTGCATTTCATTTACTAAGACGGTAGTGGCTGATGGTTGCCGTATTTTAATACGGCACAGCCTGTAATGTCCACGACGTAGCTGATTCATGTTATTGTAAATGAGAACTGGCACAGGTGTATTAACGGACGTTTCCTTTTGCGACCGGTTTCGTTCACTGAACGTAACCTAGTTCCACTCCCAACAAATCTTCACAGAACTGTGCCGTTATCGCAACGGAAGAAGTCTAATTGTCTTATTCTCCATTCTTAACACTTTCCGCATATTACAAGTTTCTGTCCACATTACTGAAATCGATTTTGTGAATTTTTCTACGGGACATAACAGCAACAATGAGAAGTCAGGTGGTGGCGTTACAGGTAGTCGTGACATTGCACTGCTGTCTGTTTATTAAACGTACAGTAACTCACCGTAATACGAAATTATGTCACAGAGCTACATTCATCAACGTAACAAGCGTTGAAACATAGACTTGTAAATATACAATGACGGCAGCAGAATCCCAACACCAGGGCAGAAACAAAAGTTGGTAGGCCTGAAAGTTGATTACTCGCCTAATAGCAGCGCTCGTAGCCCCACACTGAAGATGCGCAGCAGCCTCACTTTAAACACACGCTGTACCGGCCGTGAGCGTCAGTTGCCTCTGAGATTGAACTTGGTGGGTTGCTGTTAATCGAGAATGCCTTTAAGGGGATAGAGGCACTATTATCACCACCACAGCGATTCCGAAAGAGGACTTGCAATGTGGCTACAGGAAGCTGGACGTTCCTTCTGCAATATTGCACAAAGACTGCGCAGGAACGTAGGCACTGTACACGATTTCTGGTAACGGGGGCCACGACAATGTTCGGTCGCAAGAAGTCCGGGCTGCGGACGGCCACGTGGCGCTGCCCAGGGGAAAGAGCACGGTGTTGGGCGCACGGCTCTGCCACATCAGAAACTGGCACCACAGGCACACGACCACCTGCCACAAACCGGCAGCTCCCAGCCAGGCGACCTGTAGTGTGCATTCCGTTGACCCCAAACCACCGCCATTTGCGATCTCGGTGGTGTCAAGCGAGAGCTCACGAGGGGGCGAGGTGGAGCTCTGTGGTGTTTTCAGATGCAATCTTTTTCCGCCTCGGTGCCAGTGTTGGCCGTATGTCGGTTAGAACGAGGCCAGTCGAGGGCCTGCAAACGAGCTCTCTGCGTGCTGGACACACTCGACGGATTACGGTCTGGGGTGCGGTTTCGTACGGCAGCAGGAGCACTCTCCTGGTTATCCCATTCACACTCACTGCAAATCTGTACGTCAGTCTGGCGATTCGCCCACCTGTGCTGCGATTCGTGAACAACATCCGAGAGGGTGTCTTCCAATAGGATAACGCTTGCCCGCACACCGCCGTCGTAGCCCAACACGCCTACAGGGTGTCAACCCGTTGCCTTGGCCTGCTCGATTGCCATCTCTGAAAATCGTCGGACAACAACTCCAGCGTCGTCCAAAAACAGCATCAACTCCCCTGTGTGGACCAGAAAAGTTGAATAGGCACGGAACTCCACCCCCGAAACTGACATCAGGCACCTGTGCGACACAATCCGTGCCCGTTTTTGTGCTCGCATTCGACATTCTGGCGGTTACACTGGTTATTGATGTACCAGAATTTCACATTCGCAAAGGCTTATGTTGCGCTTACGTTAGTATTGGGACAGGGCCGGCACCATTCCAAAATACCGAATGTATCCGGCACGTGTTGCCTCTCTAGTCGTTATTACCGTAGCGGGTTGCGACATAGAGAGAGTCCATTCCAAAGCATCGTTAGTAGACAACAATAAGGTCGCACGCAGTGTATCCGGCAAGTGTTGACTCTCTAGTCGTTATTACCGGCGCGGGGTTGTGACATAGGGGGAGAAACTCTTTCTGGAACTCGAACCCTGCTCCTCCTGGGTGGAAAGGCCAAGTGATCCCACCTAACACAATTAAACAACCAGACACACATGGAATTGATGGGAAATTAAAAATGCCGGAGCCCTTTCTCGGACTCGAACCCTGGTGCTCCTGGACGGAATGCTCAAGTGCACCCCCAACACATGAAACCTGTCTAGATGCGGGAGGGGAAGGTTAGGTTAGTGTACTTTATTTATTTTGGTCGAGAAACTGACGCAAAGATCGATCCTAATTGCGTAATTAATCACAAAGATAGATCCTAATTACAAAACTATATGCAAAGCACTACAGAAGGACGGCGTAAAATCGCAATACGCCGCGAAAACTGACGATACCATACAACTGCTGTTATCCTGCCAAGAAAAAAATTCGCAGAACCACTCGAAACCAGCGACAGAAACATCGAAACTCTACCCTACACCTACAAGCTGCCAGAGTCTATATTAGCTAACTTTGAGACGAGTGTATTTCCTGCTTTTCATGTATGCGTGTTTCTACTGTATTACAGAGAAGTTATTATCAGAGTTTTTTTTTTCTTTGTATACGTCTACGGCATTGCATGTTTCGAATTCTTTAAGTTCAATGGTCTCCATGTACAATTAATCTTAAATAGAGTGATGGTAGTACTGCTGTCTGGACGCTTCCATATGAGGTCTACTTTTTTCGTATTTGATCTTCGTGGTCCTTATGCGCAATTAATGTTAGTTGCAGTAGAGTCGTTTGGTAGTTACCTTGAAATGAGGGTCTCTAAATTTTGTGTTTACAGTTCCTAGGAAAGAACACCGTCCTCCAAGGACTTCTGTTTGAGTTCTGAAAGCAGCTCCATCGCACTTACAGGTAACAAATCTAGAAGCCATTCGCCGAAATTCTTCAACATGACCTAGAACGGATCAATCCTACCAGTGAAGTAAGCAGGACGATAGTAATACTTCACCTGAAAGTTACTGGTTTATTATTCCTACTCATCAGCATTAACTTGCATTTTTTCCGCATTTAAGGCTAGCGACCACTCATCACACCAAATGGAAATTTTGTCTAAATCGTCTTGTGTCCTCCTACAGTCACTCAGCTTTGATGACTTATCGTAGACCGCTGCATCGTCGGCAGACTACTGACCCGCCAAATCATTTAAGTATAAAGAGAACAGCAGCTATCCAATTGCACTGGGCTGCATATTGGATAGAGCCACTCTCTTATCTCTGAGCCTGTTACATATGCTCGTGCCTTCGTTAACGGGCTGCGATGGGAGATCGTGTCATATACCTTCCTGAAATCTAGAATACGTAATCCACCTGTTACCTTCCTTTATAGTTCTAGATATATCACGTGAAATAAAGGCATGCCGAGTTTTGAACGAATGATGCTTTCTAAAATCAAGCTGATTCATCAACATAAACAGCTTAGCCTCAAGAATGTTTATTATATTCGAACTGAGAATACGTACAAAGATTCGGGAGCAGTCCGAAGTTAGGGATATTGGTCTGTAATTTTGCGGTCTGTTTCTTCATCTTTCTTGTATACTGGAGTGCCCGCGCTTTCTTTCTTTCCTTTATACCATTCGTTTCGATCTTCGTGTTGGACGAGAAAGAAAGAGAGGGAGAGAGAGAGAGGCGGGGTGATGGACCAATTCCCTGGAGTACTTCTAAAATCTAACAGGAATGCCATCCGGACCAGATGATTTGTCTGTTTTTCAAATCTTGACGGTGCTTCCTTATGTCAGTTACACATCTTCCATACGGGGGTCCGTCCGAAGGTCAAGATACTGCATGTTTGTACGGTTTTCATGCTTGAAATTTTAAACTTAGGTTTGGCTTTTGCTATCTTCAACTGCCGCACCAGACGTGTCAACAAGGAACTGAATGGAATCCTTAGACTCGCTTACCGATTTTACACACGGCCTGAAAGTTCTCGGCTCCCTGCCAAATCTTTTGCTAAGTTGTGACGGTGGCAGTTACGTGCTTCACGCATTAATATTTCGGCAGCAGGCTAATGACTTACGAGGCCTCGATTCAATCTATTAAACGTGCTTGATTCGATTATTCTATTCCCTACAGCTTACAGCCATGAAATATCGGTCAAATTATACATCATCTTCGTTTTCCATTAATGTCGATGGTACTTCATTCCTAAATATAAATGGTACTTCATTCCTAAATATACGGCTTACAAGTAGTATTGTTTAGTGCTCGTCGCAGTTATGAGTACCGGTAACTACAAGCGAGGTTCATTACAAAAGCGATTCATTACAAAAGCGATACTGTCTGACTCGAAATAGCCAGGTATCTATGACAGGGTATGCTAATACACAGAAAATTCGGTGCATAACTGATTCTTTGTCTATGTGATGCACAAAACTAATCTCATTTTGTTTTGATGTTATTTATTTATTTATTGATTTTAGTTTCAGAAGCTATCCCCGATAGCTCCGCATCGCCGTCACCACTACCATCACTGCCAAGATGGTACTTACTTCCGGAGGAGGGGTATGGAAAAGATGATAATGATGACGATGATGATGATGTAATATTTCTCTGTGAAATAATAAATATCGACTAAAAGCACTACATATTTTGGAACACAACCTACGAGCAGCTTAGAGACAGAAGTGATGACACTTTCTGCGGGACCTGACCATCATTTTGCAGAACAATGCTCAAGCACGTAGAGTGCAAACTGTTACTGATTTGTTTGACTGATGGGAGTGCTGAGTGCTGTACCACCTACTGAGGTCCCCTGACGTAAGTCCTCGTGAGTTCAACTCGATTTCTGACTGAAGGAAACACTTCACGGCATTTACTTGACGACTGCTGCAACTCATCGATTAACAGACCGCGCCACTCGAACTGTCGACACATGTGACACTGCTAAGAGCATCACTGGCAAGGGTTATACACTATGCTGGGGACTACTTTGAAGGTCAATAAAACTTTGAAAGACATATTTATTTTCTACGAGCTGTAAGTAAATAGTTTCCACTGTTAAATTTACAATCGTCGTATATAAACACTCTCCTAGTATCCACCATCTTCTACAAGACGAGTCCCTTACAACAGAGTATACGACAGAGGTGCATGTGTGTTTGATGCTTTAGAAATACGCAATGTGTTGCCTCTACAGTTGCTAAATTCATCATAGCATCCACAGTGAGTAAATGATACACTGTCACTGTTGCGGCCAAAGATGCCAATACAGAGATAGAATGTATTGTACTTAAACTGCCAGCAGCCTTGTTCAGTCTATTTCAGTAATGTCCAGCCTCGTACCTATCCATATATCCTCAATTTACACTATAACTTTGATGCCACTGGCTGATCTCCATGACAGCAGCAATATCTCCCTCCCTGTAATACTATTACTTTGAGTGCAATAAGACTCTTCACCAACTGTTCGGTGTTGTAATCAAGGAAGAAATTAACCGCATATTTACCTTCTCAGAGGAACCGAAAGTATAGGACCACTCGGATTACGTTTCGCAGACTCATCCATCATTCAATTTGATTTCGTTTGGCTCCCATACAGCTCAGCTGATGACGCCATTCTTACATGCTCTCCGTCCCACTCAGCAACTTGTGTGATGAAGACGCTCGATCTGCTCACCACACAACGAATTCAACCACTGATGGTGTTAAAGATTAATATGTTTTAGAACAGTTAGTCTAATTCTTAAGACGACGCTAGTTTGACTGATTATGGCATTGGTCTTCCGCTCCTAGTCTGCTTCTGTCTGTAACGGCAGGCTCAATTCAACGTCATGCTTATCTGTTGAACAAAACAAGAGTTAGTTTTACACGTTACAACAAGTAAAAATCAGTGATAGTGGTCAAGGTTCATGGATGGACTTGAGAGCATCTATCTTTTGTGATGACCTTCATTATCATCCTTTAAACTGACTGGCGTGTTGTTTTAGCGTCTCTGCTTAACTCAAATAGTTAAGCCTAGACTCGGCTAGCGTCGCTAATACGTCTCTACAACACTCCTACTGCCCAAATCATCAATAAGCTCTGTCGATCACGCTATTGCGTGCGACCAGCCACCTGATTTACGTCTTTCTATGACGGCTCAAAACTCGTCTTTTCACACAACATCCTCATCGCACCGATTACGAATTATCCATGTTTGATGCGTCCCTATCGCCTAATTTCGATTGACTGGCCACCGGATAGTCGTTTTGATCACCGTACTCACACTATCAACACAATTGAGATAACAGGTGCGTCTCGAACACTACTGCGTCGGACAGACCACCTCATAATTATCACCCGAAATACCCACAATCGCCATACGCCGATAACGCAACGGGTGGGTCCTGAACACTACCGCATCGGACGTCATACCCTGCACTCGTCTCAAGAAACGCAACACATTCGGTGGGACGCAATATCCACCTACCACATCACAACACGCTCAACACTCCCCAAATCCATCCACCACAGAGCCAGATTTTATCCTGAAAGCTCTCTTGTCCAATAGCCTTGCCATAAAATTTTGTATAGGAAGTTATCTACATAAGATAACCCCTTCTATAATTAATCTAATACTTCTAAATATTGTTTGTGTCATAGCTGAAGCAAATTTTCTATACTAAGCGATCCAGTGCTACCCATACAACAAAATTTAACATCAAACACATAATATACACACAATCCATACCAAGATCAAGACAAGCACATGAAAATAGGAAAATAAATACACACAACATAAAACAAATAATCACAAAACACAAATAGAACACTGCCTATACTAATACAAATAAACATCGCCAACAAATCACACAATCTAATCTAATTATACACTACTTTGTTCCCGGCCGCGTTCTTCCGCTGCCGAGTGTGCCGCCCTAGTCATTCTTGTCTGTTTTGCGCAGTTTGCGTACGGCCAGGGTTCGCCGGACGTATTTTGATTATTTGTGTAGGTTCTGGATTGCGGTCTTCACTCGCTCTCCAGTTCTGCACTGGTTGATCCCTTCCATTTTTATTGGTTGGTTTCCAGTTATTATTACCCTGGTTCCACCTACGTTCCTGTGACGGATAATGTTTGTCCTCTATTATCGCGTCACTGTGGATTGTTTCTTCAAGTTGCATGCTTTGTGGGCTGCACTGCGGAACTTACCCGTAAGATGACAATGGTCTCTACGAGGAGTCTCAGCTTTTCTATCTAAGGCCAGCCCGCAAATATGACAATTAACAGCCTTTTCATACAAGTCATCATTTTCCTTTGATTTGGTCATGGGAATATTGATGCTGTAGAGCTTGTGAACTTGCCATGAAAGTTTTCCAAGCTCAGTGAGAAGCCAAACCGCCGGATCGCCCCCTACATAAGACTGATAGCTATTAAGTTTTACAGTCATATGCGCATACAACTTGGAACACAGCCGCATAAGGTACGTGTTTTTGTGTGAAGGTTGTGTGTGAGGCTAAGGGGTTCCCTTCACAACGAGTAATAGGAGCCAGCAAGCATCAAAATCGGCGTACACAACAAAAGGACAACGCTGCTGGTGGTGAGCATTTTTAAATTTAATGAAGTTATTTTCCTCAGTAGGCATAACAACATGTACCGGGTCCATGCATGCACAATCTAATAGATGTGTCGCTAATAACTCTTGAGATGAAAAATAATTCAAACACCTTATACAATCATGTTGTTTATGTTCATTTTTACTTAACTGGGAGGAAATGAGTCAGGACATGTCTTTGATCCAGACGTAGTGATAATTATCACGTTTGGAGAAGAGCAGCATGTTGACATGGAACTCTCGCTCACATGCAAATTTTGAGAAATGGAGGGGGCCTACTACTGTATGCTTGTTCTGCTCATCTGACTTGCTTTACCTCTCCAAGCCACAAACGTGGACCGATATTGCGGTATTCTGAGCTTAAAACTTAGGTATATCCTGGATTCTTAAAGGGAACTCTATTCCATCAAAGTTGTACTGTCTCTTAATATCTTTGACTTTGTAACTGCTGGGACGCTCGGGATGATGTTTGTAATTGTAATTTCTCTCGCAAGCCAGGACTGACCATGCAAAACACGCATTATCATACTTATTTTGAACATTAATGCACGCCTGCTTTTTCTCAATATCTATAGGGAGTTTAATATAACTGAACCCTCCATTCATTGGATCATAGACATGTATATGGATGTCGAGGTGTGGTATACTGCTGAGCGCTTTAGCGGATCCACGTACTTCCATCTCGGAAAATCGGGCCATAATAGCGCTCAAGGTGGATTCTCGGTACAACTCAGCAATCGATGTGCTCCGAGAAATAACACCATTTTCACCCCATATATAATGCAGAGTAGCCGTCTCCGCGTCACCTTGATGTTTAGGGGGGTGACTCAGTTCACTGCATAATACCGCACTGCATTTAAAGGCGTTAAATTCCGGATCTTCTAAGAGTTTGAGGAGCTCGGTCTCCAAGACGGGGAGGCACGCCTCCAAAAACCTTACAGGATCGCGATACCTCCCGCATGGATTCTCAATTCTGGTGAAAGAGATTCGCCCATCAAACGCTCTAGCAACTGCTGAGTATTCTAAGGGAGTCATTACGCCGTTATTCTGATCGAATTCGTTATCGATAGGACGGGGGAGAGAACTACCGCTAGCCATAAGGAAATTACTATTATTACTGTTGCTACAACTAGGAGTCCATCCGATAGATGAATGGACTGGTGATGGGTGATGGGTGATCGTAATCATCATCATTTGCGGGGAGAGGTATACGTCTTCCATCGCAGCCCGTTAACGAAGGCACGAGCATATGTAACAGGCTCAGAGATAAGAGTGGCTCTATCCAATATGCAGCCCAGTGCAATTGGATAGCTGCTGTTCTCTTTATACTTAAATGATTTGGCGGGTCAGTAGTCTGCCGACGATGCAGCGGTCTACGATAAGTCATCAAAGCTGAGTGACTGTAGGAGGACACAAGACGATTTAGACAAAATTTCCATTTGGTGTGATGAGTGGTCGCTAGCCTTAAATGCGGAAAAAATGCAAGTTAATGCTGATGAGTAGGAATAATAAACCAGTAACTTTCAGGTGAAGTATTACTATCGTCCTGCTTACTTCACTGGTAGGATTGATCCGTTCTAGGTCATGTTGTTGAATTTCGGCGAATGGCTTCTAGATTTGTTACCTGTAAGTGCGATGGAGCTGCTTTCAGAACTCAAACAGAAGTCCTTGGAGGACGGTGTTCTTTCCTAGGAACTGTAAACACAAAATTTAGAGACCCTCATTTCAAGGTAACTACCAAACGACTCTACTGCAACTAACATTAATTGCGCATAAGGACCACGAAGATCAAATACGAAAAAAGTAGACCTCATATGGAAGCGTCCAGACAGCAGTACTACCATCACTCTATTTAAGATTAATTGTACATGGAGACCATTGAACTTAAAGAATTCGAAACATGCAATGCCGTAGACGTATACAAAGAAAAAAAAACTCTGATAATAACTTCTCTGTAATACAGTAGAAACACGCATACATGAAAAGCAGGAAATACACTCGTCTCAAAGTTAGCTAATATAGACTCTGGCAGCTTGTAGGTGTAGGGTAGAGTTTCGATGTTTCTGTCGCTGGTTTCGAGTGGTTCTGCGAATTTTTTTCTTGGCAGGATAACAGCAGTTGTATGGTATCGTCAGTTTTCGCGGCGTATTGCGATTTTACGCCGTCCTTCTGTAGTGCTTTGCATATAGTTTTGTAATTAGGATCTATCTTTGTGATTAATTACGCAATTAGGATCGATCTTTGCGTCAGTTTCTCGACCAAAATAAATAAAGTACACTAACCTAACCTTCCCCTCCCGCATCTAGACAGGTTTCATGTGTTGGGGGTGCACTTGAGCATTCCGTCCAGGAGCACCAGGGTTCGAGTCCGAGAAAGGGCTCCGGCATTTTTAATTTCCCATCAATTCCATGTGTGTCTGGTGGTTTAATTGTGTTAGGTGGGATCACTTGGCCTTTCCACCCAGGAGGAGCAGGGTTCGAGTTCCAGAAAGGGTTTCTCTCTCTATGTCACAACCCCGCGCCGGTAATAACGACTAGAGAGTCAACACTTGCCGGATACACTGCGTGCGACCTTGTTGTTGTCTACTAACGATGCTTTGGAATGGACTCTCTCTATGTCGCAACCCGCTACGGTAATAACGACTAGAGAGGCAACACGTGCCGGATACATTCGGTATTTTGGAATGGTGCCGGCCCTGTCCCAATACTTACGTTGACCTGCGATCTTGCAACGTTAATCACTTAAATACATTACCTAGAAAAATATACTGCCTAACTTTCATTACTCTACATTACTTTTTGGTGCCGCAATTTTTTTTTTCTGTCAGTGTATTTCAGAGAAATTTTGAAATTTTCATTGACTTTATACTGTACATCGTTTATATTGTATACGAAACACAAACTGGGATCAGAACATGATGCGAAGATTCCAATGGGAACAGAAGTAAAAAATCACTGAGTATTCCGACCCAAATCGCAGATGTTAACGTCAATATTCCGGGGATTGTTAATATCAGTATCACCTTTCCAGGAGTTGCTGACGTCAGCATCCGGCAGCTGGGGAATTAGGTCCACCACAGCCTGTAGCCAATGGTGTTGTGTCGACGGCCCCGCGGGGCACGAATAGTGTACAAGCTCGCCCCTCCACCCTCCAAGCTATTTTCAGTTTTATAGTTCAGCTGCATGCTCGCTATCGTTTAGTGTCAGTACATGTGTCCACGACGATGCGCCACCGCAACAGCAGTGGCAGCGATCAGCTGGAAAGAAGAAGATTCTAAGTATTCGTCTATCTCTAATTATTATTATTATTATTATTATTATTATTATTATTTGTGTATGTTTCACTATACTCAGGGCTTCCTTATTACAGATGAGGACACAAGAAGTTCCTAAATAGACCACAACAGCAACGCCAGTCACTGTCCATAGGATGTCTTCCCGACGTTTCAGATGTGGTGTCGTTCGATTATGTTACAGCACAGTCACAGCAGCAGCCTTGGAATTTGAGTGTCAGCTACGCGCTACGACAATACTGCTACTCGTCACTACATACAATTTAACTGCAAATGGATCCAAACGTACCAGTGAAGGCCTAGCACCTCACGCTGACACTGATATGATTGAGATAGAAAACGTTCAACGTATTTGTAATGGAGTGCAATAATCATGATGTGAAAGGGACTATCTGTGTAGCATGATATAGTTCATAGACGGAAAGATGACGCCTGAACACAACCCATCACATACTTCTTTTAATATTAGCATGTTGAAGACTGAGTCACCAACTGTCAACGTGTATGGAGTACAGTGCATGACTTGTAATTACAGGTTGTGTCATATACATTAAACATTCAAGTGTGGTGAATTTAAACAACCTCTACAATGCTTTACTGATCGCAGCAGGCAGTATGAACCTCTGACATTCTTATATTAAAGCTGCATATTGTGACTTTATTTACTATTTACTTATGCATAGTCTAACTGTAAATTAGAACAACGTACCAGGCGACCAAAAAGTCTGTATAAATTTGAAAACTGAATAAATCACGGAATAATGTAGATAGAGAGGTACAAGTTGACACACATGCTTGGAATGACATGGGGTTTTATTAGTATATATATATATATATATATATATATATAAAGTTCAAAAAATGTCCGGCAGATGGCGCTTCATCTGATCAGAATAGCAATAATTAGCATAACAAAGTAAGACAAAGCAAAGATGATGTTCTTTACAGGAAATGCTCAATATATCCACCATCATTTCTCAACAATAGCTGTAGTCGAGGAATAATGTTGTGAACAGCACTGTAAAGCATGTCCGGAGTTATGGTGAGGCATTGGTGTTGGATGTTGTCTTTCAGCATCCCTAGGGATGTCGGTCGATCACGATACACTTGCGACTTCAGGTAACCCCAAAGCCAATAATCGCACGGACTGAGGTCTGAGGACCTGGGAGGCCAAGCATGACGAAAGTGGTGGCTGAGCACACGATCATCGCCAAACGACGCGTGCAAGAGATCTTTCACCCGTCTAGCAATATGGGGTGGAGCGCCATCCTGCATAAACATCGTACGTTCCAGCAGGTGTTTATCAGCCAGGCTGAGGATGATGCGATTCTGTAACATATCGGCGTACCTCTCACCCGTCACGGTAGCAGTTTTGCTGTCCAGCGCCATCTAGCGGACATTTTGTGAACTTTGTTTTGGTTCGAATAAAACCCCATGTCATTCCAAGCATGTGTGTCAACTTTTACCTCTCTATCTACATAATTCCGTGGTTTATTAAGTTTTCAAATTTATACTGACTTTTTGATCACCCGGTATAAATGACTATGTTCATCCAACACCAAGATATGCATCTGAAAACCCCATAAGCATAAAATCTGTGGAGACTAGATTTACTGAAGAAATGTATTTAATTTCACCCGTAGGTCAGAATACGATTCAGGCGGAATTCGAGATATGTAGAAAAGAATTATTTGGACAATACTGTAAAACTGAATGACTGCATGTCTGAATATATGTGTAAAGAAAAAAATCGTAAAAAAGTTGTTGCTTCACCTCGTCTTTCATCAGGTGAATGACTTTTTTGTTCTGAGGTGTTGTGTCTTAAGGATTATCGGCCACGTATCCAGATCTGTCGATTACCTATTCAAATGATTCAAATGGCTCTGAGTACTATGGGACTTAACATCTATGGTCATCAGTCACCTAGAACTTAGAACTACTTAAACCTAACTAACCTAAGGACAGCACACAACACCCAGCCATCACGAGGCAGAGAAAATCCCTGACCCCGCCGGGAATCGAACCCGGGAACCCGGGCGTGGGAAGCGAGAACGCTACCGCACGACCACGAGATGCGGGCGATTACCTATTGGCTGTAGCTAATTACTTCAACTGGACTGCAGCCTTTCATCCAGTAGATGAAATTGTCTACAGAGTAACTTCAGTGAAGTATGCATACCGAATTTACTTATGGTTCATTATCACTAACAATACTTTTTTCGATTAAAAAAAAAGAGATTACTTATGTGTACAGAGAGACACCACACTAATAAAATACATTGTCATGTACACGACTAGCAGCATCTCCCTGATGCTGTCCCTGAAAAATTCGGCATGCAAATTGTACGTTTTTGAAGTTTTATTCCAGCTGTGGGCAGGAAGTAGAGACTGGCTTGGCTGATGTGCTAATCAAATAAGCCACTGAGCGATATTGTTGACATTACGTCAAATCACTCCAGACAGATGGGATTCACTACAATGGTCAACGCAGAAACGCATAAAACTGCTAATGCGACAACAAAATGTGACTCAGAGGGAGGTAACTCAAAGCACTTGTGTGCTACTGACAAACATGTTGCCAGATTAACCAGTCCTAGCAAACCATGCTTGGCGCAGAATGAACTAGGAAATGCTGACAGAAGAGATAACAACACAAATCCACTCATCCTCTCCCCGGCAGGATTACGTCAGAAGTGTGATTATACGGGTATAAATAATCCAGCTTAAGGGCTCAAGGCGGGGGGTGGTGTCTTGAACCAGAGAGAATGGCGGGTTTTTCAGTCTGGGGGAAACCACGGTTAATCCTTGGCGATGAAGATTTGCTGGTTGCCTGCCCGTCGATAAATTCCGTCAAATTCCAATACAAGGCTCGCCGTGCCTGTGGTAGGGTGTGAGGGAAGTTTTAGCGATGTGCGGAACTGGTGTGTGGCCAGCCGCCACCCCCTCTGAGGGCTTTGGCTGACGAACTGAGAGCTGTACACAGTCTAGCTGGGGGGGGGGGGGGGGCGGCGTGCATTTATGGCCTCCTAGCCACTTAGACATAATCGGCCATCATCTCAGTCGACCTGTAGGAGGTGATTGGGGCATTGGTGCTCACCTTCAAACAACTAGCCTCGATGGGGAACTGCAGGTGTTCCTGGCCAGCATTACTCCAGACGACGACACACGTGGTACGACAGTAGCTGCTAGCTGTGACCCAGGACGTTGCAGGTGTCATTAGGGCATCAGTGCATTTTCGCAAACAGCTGCATATGCATGCACGCAGTGTGGCTCTGAAGCTGGCCGGAGTGCTGTGTAAGGCTGCTTGAATAAACACCTGTCATTGTACCCCGGCGTGTATCTGCCCTCTCCCTTGCCGTTTGTGTCACCCATGCTGGTGCACAGCAGCCTAGAGTAGGCAACGATGCAAAGACACATCATAGTAACACTAAGAGAGAGGTAGGGAATTACTTTTAATAAATGCAATTCTTTGTCTCATACATGACTAAGAGCATCAGATTATTGATAAACGGAGACGTGTCATAGCAATGCAGTTCATTGTATTACACACGACCAGCAGCATCTGACCACAGAGATACATCACACACTGTCGGAAAAACAATCACAACACCAAGCAGTAGTTAATGTAGAATAATGAAATTTCGACAATACATTTGTCTAGGTAACAAATTTAAGTGATTAATATTGCCAGATCAGAGGTTAACGTAAGTGCAAGATAAGCCATTGCAAATGTGAAATACTGCTACATTAATAACAGATGTAACTGCCGGAATGTTGAATGCAGTCATGCAGATCTGCATGTATTATGCCGGATGTCAGTTTGTGGGATCGAGGTCCATGCCTGTTTCACTTAGTCGGCCAGTACAGGGACGGTTAATGATGTTTGTGGTTGATGCTGAGTTGTCATCTGATGATGTCCCACATGTGCTCGACTGGAGACAGATCTGGTGGTCGAGCAGACCGAGCCAACATTTGGAGTATGTTGTTGTTACAACAGCGGTATGTGAGCGAACACTGTCTTGTTGGAAGACACCCTTGGAATGCTGTTCATCAACAGCAGCACAACAGGTCGAATCACGAGACTAACGTACCAATTTACAGTGAAGTCGCAGACGGTTCGGGGGCCAACGAAATGGAGGCTACAGGACCTCTGGTTCGGAGCTGTCCTTGAAATAAGCAATTTGTAACAGTTCTCTGCGTCACCGTGCTCAACTTGCTGCTGCAGGTGCAACAAGATGCGCCACGGCCATGTGCTGAACACAGTGCTCTCCCACACAGCCCACAGCAGTACAGAGCCCCGTATTCTCGCACCCGTACATTCATGTGACGGCGCTACGAGCAGTCGTGTTCAGTGGCTGCATCCCTGCCAAGGCTCTCTGCGTATTGCAGAGGGAATGCCCAGCTTCATGTAGCTCGTTCAATCTCTGTGAGGTATTGATACTGGTAAGTTTGTTACTTAAAGATAGTCTTGAGGAACATCAGCTCACCATGTCCAATCTCAAAGGCAACTAAGCTCATGATCAATACAGCGTGTATTTGAAGCAAACCTGATTTGCATCCACGTAGCGGCTTTATTAGCGCCACTTTTATGCGACTTACTCGAAATTTGAACAGACATCATTTTTCAGATGCAGAAACATGCCAACCAACTTTCGTTTTTGTAGCACAACTCCTTCTTGGCGTTGCGATTGTTCTTTTTTTTTCGTCAGTGTAAGTATGTATGTATGTATGTATGTATGTATGTATGTATGTATGTATGTATGTTCCACATCACCTCCTACACCATATGGACCGATTTCCACCAAACGTGGTACGTATATCACTTATTGTCCGGGAATAATCGCTGTAGGGGTGAGAACCACTTACCTATCAAAGGAGTGGGGTGGGGGTGGAAAAGCAGTGTAACACTCGACGCACGAAGACCCATACTTAGTCGTCTTAGTCGTCCTGTTTTTGAGATTGAGAGTATTTAAAGGCTTGCAACAAACTTTACACATAATTTTAAACCGTTACTAAACTTTTCCCTGACTACACTCACCAAATGATGAAAAAGTTTAAGGGTTAACACATTTTCGCTCTTCATGCAGTAAAACGTAAAGCATGACGTTCTAATTTAATATTTCTTTCTAATTGTAATCGCAACACATTTTGCAGAAAGTATTCACATATACTACTGAATCTATCAGAAAAACATATCATTATATGACACATAATTCAGACACCATAAACACGGAGGCGCACGAAAAACTCCTGCACAATGCAACACGTTTAAATTCATTACTTCGTCGGTACTAACGCCTTTCGTAATACTTTTTCGTATACAGTATCAGCATCTACCGCTGAATGTACCTACGAACTCGTATCATTGTACGCCACCTAGATCAGGTGATACGGCGTCATAAACTTTAGGCTGCGTGAAAATGAAACTGCAGAGCGAAATTCACTAGTGACATAGGTAAAATATGTGTACAACTACTTGTGAAATACGTTAAATGTATGTGTAATGTATGTGTCATCTGCGTAATCTGGTGAAGCCACCGGTAAAAGGTATTCTAAAGCCATGGAACGAATTCATCCATATTTGATACACATGTGTGTTACAATCTGGAAAGAAATACTGCGTGAGTAAGAACCACCGGCCTCGTACGTATTAGGATGAACGTGATAACGTGGAGAGAGAAGTGGCGAGGAAAAGACGAGCAGACAGCGAGGGGGGAGGACAGGACCGGCACAGGCAGCATCGAGTCGTAGATGGACAGCGAGACGCGGAGGGGAAAAATGGACAGAGGGGGGGGGGGAGGGAGGGGAGAGGAGGAGATGTACAGGGAAGAGAAAGAGAAGGAGAGACAGAGGAAGGAACGAGGATGGGGCGACTATGGAGAGGCGGGAGGAGGTGGAAACAGAGAGGGGGAGGAGGAGTGGACAGAGAGCTGGGGAAAAGATAAAAAAGAGAGGGCAAGAAGGAGGCGGAAAGAGGGGATTGGAATAAATACATATTGCAGCAACATAGGGTACTCAACTAGTTTAATAATAAGTAAGCACAAACAACAATTTCAAATCGCACATTATTCCCCACCTACTATTTAATGGCCAACAAAAATACAGTTTAATGTTTGAAATTGGCCTGTAATCGTTAGCAATTCTTGTAAAAATGTATACGAACATGAAAAGCACATCAGTTTGTGTGGGATGCACACAAGGGTTCTTTTTAGATTAGGCGATTCTTCATCTAATACAGATAACGATATCTGTAGGAAACCTATAAGTATCAGTGTAAGGTCTAAAGTATTAAAATCCTAATGGTAAACTGCCGAAGCATTCGCAGTAGAGTGCCATAGTTTGAAGCGCTCATGAAAAACAGTGAAGCTCACAATACTAGGCACAGAAAACCAGTTGAAACCTAAAATTGATAGCAGTGATTTTTTTGGAGAAAATTTAAGTGTATATCGAAAGGATAGGCAAATGGGAAATGGAGGTGACGTATTTGTCGCAGCAAGCAAGAACCCCAAATCGACTGAGGTAGAAATTGAAGTAGAATGTGAGTGTGTATGGCCAAGACTCAGTATCAGGGGTGGGCATAAAATGCTAATTGGATCCTCCTAGCGCCTACCAGACTCATCTCCTGATGCAACTGAAAACGTCAAAGAAAACCTCGCCAATCGAGTATGAGTTAACCAATCATACTGCAATCATCACTGGAGACTTTAATCATCGAACAGTTGTGCAATTTTGTCATATGATGACATGATGGAGGCCGTGGCTGTTATTTGAAGACAAATGTTGAAGCTGTTGAGACAGCAACCAGCCATAAACTTGCTTTCAGTTCCTTTATTCAAAGGGTACAGTTACCGGTCTCGAATCGTTTGTAAGGTCTTTGTATGTATCAAAACATTTGGTGCGCGGTAAAAATTTTCTCGGTGACAAATCTAAAGTGTTCAGTGTGAAAAATTTTCGTGTGCAACAATAGGAATGCAGTGGGAATGTGTTCACATCTGTTGGACGAATGCCGGCCGAAGTGGCCGTGCGGTTCTAGGCGCTGCAGTCTAGAACCGCGAGACCGCTACGGTCGCAGGTTCGAATCCTGCCTCGGGCATGGATGTGTGTGATGTCCTTAGGTTAGTTAGGTTTAACTAGTTCTAAGTTCTAGGCGACTAATGACCTCAGAAGTTGTCCCCCCTAGTGCTTAGAGCCATTCGAACCATTTTTTTTGTTGGACGAATGTTATGAAAACAAACACTCCAAACCGACAATTCACGACAATTAATCTGTAAAAACACATCACATGTCATAAGGAAAGCGTGTAAACCATCTTAAAATGAATCACGACGATTCGAAACCGGTAACGGTACCCTTTGAATAAAGGAATTGAAAATAAATTTGTGGCTGGTTGCTGTCCTAGCACCATCAACATTTGTATCCAACAATTAACTGGGAAAATTGCAGTCTTGTGACTGGTGGGCGCGATAAGACTTCCTGTGAAACTTTTTTACTAAATTCCTTCTCTGAAAACTGCCTAGAACAGATAATTAGCAACCCCTCTCACGATGGAAGTATTTTGGGTCTAACGGCAACAAATAGACCTGACCTTTTTTTGCGGATGTCCACATCGAAACTGGCACCAGTGACGATAATGCTGTTGTGGCAACAATGATAACCAAAGCTCAAAGTATAAAGAAAACAGAAAGATATATATGTTCTGTAAACTAGATAAAAAAATCAATAGTGTCATATCTCAATGAGAAACTTGAAACTTTCAGCACAGGGTAGGAGTACGTAGAAGAGCTATGGCTTGGCTGTCAATGTGTGAGGTCTACAGTGGCCAACGTAGCAGAATATTGTCAAGTGGTCTTTCACAGAATCCAAAGAAATTATGGTCGTACGTAAAGGCTGTTAGTAGCAACAAAGTTAGTGTATAGTCCCTAGTGAATGAGACTGGAACTGAACTTTTTTTGAGGGTAGCAAGTCAAAAGCTGAAATACGTAACTTCATTTTCAAATGTTCCTTTATAAAGGCAAGCACAGGAGAATTACACCATTTTCATACTCGTACCACTGAAAAGATGAATGAAATAAGTTTCCATGTCAGTGGAGTTGAGAAACAGCTGAAATCGTTAAAAATGAACAAAGCTACAGAGGCCGATGGAATCCCCGTCATATTCTACACTGATCTAGCGGCTGAGTTAGTCCCACTTCTAACTATAATCCATCGTAGATCCCTCGAACAAAAAACCTTGCCAAGTTCTTGGAAAAAGGCACAAATCACACCAGTCTACAAGAAGGGTAGTATAAGTGATCCACAAAACTAGCGTCCAATATCCTTGACACCGATTTGTTATAAAATCTAAGAACATATTCTGAGCTCAAACATAGCGAGGTATCTTGAAGAGAATAACTTCTTCAGTGCCAACCAGCATTTTTTACATAATATCAGTCATGTGAAACCCAACTCGCACATTTCTCATATGACATACTGAAAGCTTTGGATCAAGGCAACCAAGTGCTTCTTGATTTCCAAAAAGCATTTGACTCAGTGCCACACCTATGCTTATTGTCAAAAGTACTTTCGTATTGGGTATCAAGTGAAATTTGTGGCTGTATTGAGGACTTTTTGGTAGGGAGGACACAGCATATTATCTTGGATCGAGAGTCATCGTCGGATGTAGACGTGACTTCGGGTGTGCCCCAGGGAAATGCGTTGTGCCCCTCGCTCTTCACGTTGTATTCTAATCACCTTGCAGACAATACTAATAGTAAAATCAGATTTTTTGCGGATGATGTAGTTATTTATAATGAAGAAGTACTATCTGAAAGAAGCTGCATAGATATGCAGTCAGATATTGATAAAATTTCAAGGTGGTTCAGAGATTGGCAACTTGCTTTAAGTGTTCTGAAATGTAAAATTGTGCAATTTGCAAGACGAAAAGAACGTGATATCTTCTGATTATAATATCAGTGAGGCACTGCTCGAATGGAACAACTCATACAAAAACCTGTGTGTAACACTTTGTAGGAATACGAAATGGAATTGAATGTTCAGTCATGGGTAAAGCAGGTGGTAGACTGAATGATTAGTAATATAGTACAATTCCCTACATATCACTCGCATAGGGATCGTGAGGATAAGATTACAATAATTACTGCATGCGCAGAGGCATTCAAACAGTAATTCTGCCCCCGCTCCATACGTGAACGGAACAGTAAGCAACCCTAATAAGCGGTACGGTGGGCCGCACCCTCTGGCAGTACAACGCACGGTGGTTTGCAGAGTACAGATGTAGGCGTGTTTCAAGACGTCACGGCGACACACTCGATTTGTTGAACAACTCGAACTGATTCAGGGATCACTTGGCACTGCGTAGGATAATGTATTGTTTGTAAGCCGCTCGGGTTAGCCGCGCCTTGCCACGGTTCGCGCGCCTCTCCCCGTCGGAGGTTCGAGTCATCCCTCGGGCATGGGTGTGTGTGTCGTCCTTAGCGTGAGTTAGGTTAAGTAGTGCGTAAGCCTAGGGACCGATGACCTCAGGAGTTCGGTCCCATACGAGCTTACCACAAATTTCAATTTGAATTTATTAATTGCAGTATTCAGAATTCCCTGCAATTACAAGATATATGAAATTTATGTTCCTTGTCTCAGATAAACTTGATAAATATTTGAGATGACTGGTTGGTAAAATCAAATTATCCTGAACATAACTGCAGCGTCGAAGATACGTTCATTAAATGTAAAATTTACCTCATGCGTCCGCCGAAAGATGCAATCGGTTTGACGCCTGTGTTTTGGTTGCCAAGGTTTGACGGAACTCAGATATTTGTTTATGGATTACCTTTCGAAGGCTACCGTTGCTCCGTGTTGTAACGTCTGCACTTCACGATTTTCGTGAGGTTTTGCTGACTGGCGACTGAAAAACATATTGTTCTCGAGACTCCTCGTCTCAAACTAATGTTAAGCAACGACTTACTCAAAGAGGATGTGCCGCACGTTTGAGGAAATTATCCAGAGATATTAGCAGGAGCGTAACTAGGCTGGCACGATTTGGTCCGATCTTCTGTTATAAGGTGCTTCTGCAATTACAAAAAAGGGACAAAATTAGGAAATGTGAAACAGTTAAGCGGAAAACTTAGTAAAACCGATAGGTCAAAAAAGATACTCATTATTTTAAGAATAATAAGGGAATCTGTTAGTAATCATTCTGACATAAAATTATGCGAATGGTTTACTTCAATTACATAGCTCAAAGGTCACTCTGTTTCAGGATACATATATAGAACGAAAGGGCCTAGATGTGTGGAAGCGTGTGGACCGAGGCTGTGACGGAGCCTCCATCACGAGTGGCATATACACTGAGGTGACAGGTGACAGGGGTCAGGTGACAGGGGACAGGTGACAGGGGTCCTCACATCGCGCCGGAGCTCCTTTCGGCAGGCTTAGTGCAGCAACTCGACGTGACACGAACTCAGCAAGTCGTTGGAGTCACGCTGCCTCTATAGGCGTCCATAATTGCTAAAGTGTTGCCACTGCAGGATTTTGTGCACAGACTCGCAGTTCGATTATGTCCAAAAATGTTTGACGGAATTCATATCGAGCGATCTGGGTGTCCAGATCATTCACTCAAATTGTCCAGAATGTTCTCCAAACCAACGCGAACAATTGTGGCCCAGTGACATGGTACATTGTCGTCTGGAAAAATTCCATCGTTATTTGGGACACGAACTCCACGAATGGCTCTAAATGGTCTCCATGTAGCCGGACATTGCCATTTCCGGTTAATGTTCGGTTCACTTAGACAAGAGGACTCAGTCCACTAGAAAACCGTGGTCTGCTCAGATAAGTCCCGATTTGAGTTGGTAAGAGCTGGTGGTAGGGTTCGAGTGTGGCGCAGCCGTGTCCCAGCAAGCCACTGTCCAGGCTGGTGGTGGCTCCATAATGGTGCGGGCCGACGGACTGGACTGGACTGGCTCCTCTGGCAACTGAACCGATCAGTGACTGGAAATGGTTACGATCGGCTACTTGGAGAAAATTTGCTGCCATTTATGGACTTTAATTTTATGAATGACAATGCATCAAGTCACTGGGCCACATCTGATTTGAAGAACATCTTGGATAATTCGAGGAACTGATTCGGCCGCCCAGATCGGATGACATCAATCCCATCGAACATAATGGAGAGGTCAGTTGGTGCACAACATACTGCACCGGCAACACTTTCACAATTATGGACGGCAATAGAGGCAGGATGGCTCAATATTTCTGCAGGGGATTTCCAACGACTTAGTTGAGTTGATGTCACGTCGAGCAGCTGCACTACACCGGGCAAAGGAGACCCGACACGATATTGGGAGATATTTCGTGGCTTTGGTCACCTCAGCGTAACGTTAAGGGCCGTTTTGTAACAAACTCTTAATAAACGTCGTTGTTATTCGTACCGTGTTGCCACATCTTCGCCTACGAAACAAGTGTTTATTGGCAGCCTTGCAAATCAGCGACCATTAGGGAACGCAGCAAGGAAACAGTTTCCTACTACCGTGAACGTTTGGGGTGCATTCATAGAGGCATTCAGTTATTACGTTCACAATAGACGTTTCTTAGGCTCTGAGGAACATAATTAGAAAGAACAAGAAACGTACAAAAGTATAACAGCTCGTCTTAAAAAAACAAAATCTTACTTTTTTCGTATTCCATACAAACCATTAGCAAGAATTTACATACCAACTAAGACCCTACAGTCTGATAGTAGGGACGTGGCAGCTGCACATGACTTTTTAGGAACAGCGCTGTCAGGCAGAGAGATGGGAAGTTACGGTTTAGCGCCTGGTCGACGATGAGGTCATCAGAGATGGAGCGAAACTTGGGCAGGGGAGGGATGTGTAAGGAAATCCTGTAGTGTTACTAAGTCAACAGCAACTGTACAGTGAATACAACGTGAATCGGATTTGGTCTGTGAAGCGAATGGAATGCTGTTTGAAATAACTAAACCGCGCTTCACCAGTGCGGCACTAGGCGACACATTTTGTATCACCAACTGTTACAGAATCTTTTCCTTAGCCCGATGGTGCCTTCTGCGGTAAATCCGAGGAGGATGGTGAAACAGAAGGTCGGGTTGCCTTGTGCTGGTGTTAGAACGGGAAGTTTCGCATTACTGAGAAGGAACTCACTTCAGCAAGTGGCTAGCGTGTGGAAACAGTGAGACTGCCAGTGGGAAGATAGGCAGGGCTATGCAGTGTCCCTGATAACCTGCCGTATTGGTTGCGACATTGCTTGCAACGCGACGTTTAGCATCAGCCGTCCTGGAACTATGTGGAACGCGGCGCGCTGGGGATGTACTGGACAGAGCTGTTCTCAGCGAACCTTGGTGCATCTGTTCAATAGTAACAGAATTGCCAGGAGAGAATATGTATGAGGACAGACGCATTTCACTCAACGACTTATTGGATACAAGTGGTAAGTTCTGTTTGCATGCTAATTGAAGACTGATGTTCGCTGACCACTCTTCTGAGCGCGTGAACTTCCCACTATGTCGACGTTACTAGCGAAGAATATTACTCTATTTTAGTACTGGGCTTTGGACAGCGATATTTTGTGGCTGAGTTGTGATTAAGAACACACTATCTACACGTTCGGATACCGCCATATGTTTGACCTGTCAGGGTGGTGTGGATTTTCCCCAACTGACTATGTTCTAGCGCAAATATTGTCTTAGAACAAATATCGCAGGTTGTTCATAAAAGAAAACCATCTGCCACTACCTGCGATAACTTGAGTTAAGGGTTTTAATGGCAGGCGTGGGTACTGAATTTAATATATCCCTTAGCAAGCTATCACTTTAAGGAACAATTTTGTTCTTCCAATTCTGATTGTATATTAGATGTCGCTGCCTGGGGTCTTGGAAATTTAAATTGTGCTGGGTACGCTAAGCTTCTTAACTACGTTATCATATTGAACTTATTTTCTAGCATGTCTGTAAGATTTACCTCCGAGCACGGAGTATTGTTTTATTAAAAATTAATGTATTTTTGATGTACTGGTGGAAAAGAAAAAAATAATTTGCCTGTCTTTCAGAGGATCTTATGAGTAGGTACCGCAATTTTCCTATCTCGTCTGATTCTAATGTGATCGGTTTTTCAGATGAGTAAAAGTATTCGCCAGTGTAACCAATTTAAGTTGGTGATGAACAAGCGCCAAATGCAACTGACAGCCTGTAAGCGGCAGAAGAGTACGTATCATCAAGAAGTGAAGACTGCTGCTAATTCTATTACTGTAATCTACTGAGGCAGGCTGAGTAAATTGTGTGTACATAGTTTGCTGTAGCATGAAATTGTCAGATAATGGTGTTCAGAATTTGTGATTTAAGACACTAAATGCTTAGAAGTCATTCTGCACATTAATCTCTCAGTTTATCGCTCCCACTACCTACTAGTTGAAACGCCCGCTAAACCCGCTGGGCAGAACGAGTGATTAGGATTGTGGAAAGGCTTAAATAAGGTTGGGGTCAGCTTCACCTTAAAATTGTAATTTAATAACATTTACAACCAAAACGGAACACAGCCGAAGCTTTACAACTACAAGATTCAAAATGCAAATCTTTCACGGCTGAAGGACTCCAACCAAGAAATCTTAAAAATCAACAAGATAAAAGCAGTTAAAATTGCGATATATATGAGAAAGAGAGAGAGAGAGAGAGAGAGAGAGAGAGAGAGAGAGAGAGAGAGAGAGATAAAACATTTTTTTCCCTTTTAAAGCATGGTTCTGACAGATTATAAACAGACGATTAAACACTGGTGAGAAAGACAGTAAAGACAACAACACTCAGAAGCCTCCAGGGGATCGGTCTGCCCTCGTTCACTTAGGTGAGACGGGTGGTGAGGCCAACTACACTCGACCCGTCGGAACCCAACCAAGGGACAGCCACGGACCGTCCGACAAAACGACTTACTTGCCACCAATCGGTACATGAGAACTCAAAATTTTACGGACGTGATTATCCACCGTCAAATATGTATATGTATTAAGCTGTCAAAACTACACACCGAGCTGGACAGCGACAACAGGTGAGGAGAGGACACTGCCTGAAATTACGTTAGTGGCCAGGGCAGGTAACCGGAACACTAACGGCCACAAGGCAGAAAATTCCGGTGGTTCACTCGAATTGTAGTCAACCAATATAGTTAATTCCACCGCATGGCGGCTAAATTTCAGCAATACAAACACTCGGTGTTGCTCACAGGGAACCTCCCCAACAGCGAACCACAGAAACGAACCACCACAACTGACGTAGCTGGGATACTTGAAACCACTACTCATCTCTGACGTCCTAGGTCGGAGAACCAAGAAGCTTGTAGCGATCGGACAGCTCCACACACGCTCCGACACTGCAGAGGGAACGGTAGCGGACCCAGCCGACTGCACCGCACAGAGGTGTCCTGCCTGGTCCGCACCAACCGACCGACTGCCCGCTGCTCCGTCCGCAACTGCTGCTTCGTCGCGACTTCACTGGTGGTGCGTCTCCCACTCACTTCCAGACACGACGGCTGAAATACTGGCTCGGACCCAACCGTGCAGAGGAAACACGCCCACTGACCAAGCGACATCCCTGCATCAGGAAAGGACCGGCCTAAGTTCCACAAGATGGTAATTGAAGGGGCCCGGAAGCGCTCGGAGAACCAGTTACATGTCGCCTGGTGAGACGACCGACCTCTCAGAGCCAATACGCCGACACCATTTAAAATAACCTGTCAAAGGAAATCACGCGAACTACACACACAACCTGACAAACACTGCACGGTCAAAGGAAATCACGCGAACTACACACACAACCTGACAAACACTGCACGAAGACCTGAACGATACCCCACGGCAACTAAGCACATACGAAGACAAATCGGGAGTCGATGCACACACACAAACACAGCCGACTCATGAACGATCGGCGAGCCAAATCGCGTCGTCCAGTAGGACTACCGACCGACGATCCACCAAGACCGTGGCGCGGCTCAAGGGATGCGCGGCGGCAGTGGTCGGGCGAGCCACGTCGACGCAGACCTCGCTGCCGCTCCAACCCGACCTCACTAGTGCCACATTGCAACTCCCCAAATGGCAGGTCCGGACTGCGCTCCAGACACGTTCCAGCTGACTGACAGACCCGAACTCGCTATCCCAACTTCCTTGCGACAGACAACGACCTGGAAGTAATAGCAGTCGAGCAAAGATACTACGACAGGGGATATGTCGATACGCGCTGCTAGCGCCGCTCATGGTCAGGCAAAGCAGCAACTCAGTGACAGTAGTAATCTAAATCAACGTAGTAAGGTGGAAGTACGTTAAAAAGGGGGTGTAAAATACATAGTGGCTGGAACACGAGCTACTACGACTCACTAGTGTAACACAAGAAATATCTTTTTTCGTTGTAGTGTCTATGTGATGGCTTAAAAGATAGTTTGCTCTCCGAATATTGCAAAAAAAGTGTATTCAAGCTTACTCCAGCGTCACACACTAAGAAGCATGTGCTTCCACAAATATCCAGATTACAGGAAAGCATGCGGATGTCCGTTTTAACAGATAGCACACTCTAAACGATAGTTTTATAAGAATGTTGTACCACCACTTCCGCAAGATAAATTAAATTTCTTGTCAAATTACATGAAGTTGATTTTTTCATGTGTTACGCGGAAAATGACGACAAGCTGCATTGATATTTAGAAATGAAAGTAAGCGTACTTAGGTGTTTCGTGCAACAATGTCAGTGCTCGTCATTCGATATTATGGAAAGGAAAGAGAGAGTGTCAGCTGCTGCGTCTAGTCAGCCATCGAGAGAGCAGCGGGTGCACGCCGTGGTTCGAAGGAATTTGTCACATTCTCACATCAGTGTGTCATTGCACCCACAACCGTAACGCATTCGGAAGAAACAGGCATATCTATTGACAACCAATATTATTAATTTCATTTAAGCTGTCCTATTAGGTCCCAACTTAATGCTCATATCGTAATCCGTTACGTATTCGGAAGAAACAAATATATGTGACACCAAGATTATTAATTTAATTTTTATAACTATCGTACTCCAACCAAGACTTGGTTTCGTACGAAACTACGGATCAGGCTGTCACCACAAGTGTGTGTGTGTGTGTGTGTGTGTGTGTTTGTCCTTAGTATAATTTAGATTAAGTAGTGTGTAAGCTTAGGGGCTGATGACCTTAGCAGTTAAGTCCCATAAGATTTCACACACTTTTTTTTTTTTGCTCTAGCAGGTTTTTTAGTTTTCTCATTTGTTGGGTTTGGTAACTCACAACCAGACGGTCACATTCTAAAACCTCGTAATTCGTGACCTATTCGGTAAAAAACCGTCAGATATTTGTGACAACAGCGAAGAAGAGAATGGTTCTATTTCGGATCTAGAACTTCAATGAATCTAATATCTCCTTTGGTTTCTTGAATGTATTACCCCATCGGTTACGTGAGACTGACACGTTGTCAACGTATGAGTAGTAGAGAAACGACGCCAATGACTGGCGTCCACGCTGATCTAGACTTCAGCCGAAAGTCGTAGTTAGCCCCAGTCTGGTGCATCGAA
Organism: Schistocerca piceifrons; assembly: GCF_021461385.2. Taxonomy (NCBI): domain Eukaryota; kingdom Metazoa; phylum Arthropoda; class Insecta; order Orthoptera; family Acrididae; genus Schistocerca; species Schistocerca piceifrons. Next base: position 6,750,307 of record NC_060144.1, on the reverse strand, counting down.
TCCAAATTAATTACAGTTACTTTTACAGCAAACCCGGAATACTACGTTCATGTCTCTGTAAGTTAAATTTTCCTAAAACACACGGCTGCTATCTGAATAGCAAGAAAAGCTCCTTTCAATAGTGAATCCTATATTGCAGGCTAGAGAAAATTACAAGCATATCTTTACAGTCCTGAACAACTTTTTTCAGTATTGTCCATCTTGCGGGCTTTCAAAAAAATTAATGGTGGCCCTCAACTATGTAACATAGAAATTTATAAATGAGAGATTACAATTAAATAAAAACTGCGTATACTGTTTTAACGACTTTAAATGATGAGTACGATAGCAGAAGTACCTCTAAGAATGCCATTTATTACTGTAAAAATACTTATTGGTGTCTATGGTCCAGCTTTTAACTAAAATATAAGTTGAATAACAGGGAAACAATAGGTTCCTACGTCACGTAATTAGTTATGAGCAACAACATAGCTTGCGAGATATTCACTTGTAAATGCATACTACGTGTTCACTGCAGAAGCCACGGAAATCTCACAGTTGCACAAGTCGGCACTACGAAATATTTCTATCTCCTGCGACCACGTGCAAACTGCTCAACACTCTCCAAGTGTTTCCTGCGGCGGCGGTCCGTCGCCCACTCCCCCGTGTCCTGTGCCACCCGATGCTCGTCCCCCACCTCCATACGGTCTCTCCATTGACTTCGGTAGTCGCCTACTGTAGTAACGAGCGCTGTGATTGGCTAGATCGCTCCCACCATGTCTCCAAGCCAACGCACACTCACAAACATATTGAAACACATACAAAATACTGGATTTACATTTAAATAACTTGAAATTAAATAAATGTTCCTGCAGCTGGACCAGAAACACACTCTAACACACATGATTAAATACATCAACAAATTAAATAAACATGTATCAAAGGAATAGAAACAAAAGTAGGCCAGTAGCCTAATGCCTCTGTACTTTCTAAAACACAGAAAATATTTGGCCAATTTCTTCATGAATAGCATATATCGTATATAAACAAAGACATAGACGAATAAATATAATTATAAGCATGCTCCTACCATTATTTCGTGTAACTATGGAGTACTTATGGCCTGATACGATCAACAGTAATCGGCCACTTTGACCTCCAATAACTCATGTACTACTCAAGTTACATGCCTGTAATTCATACCAATTTAGGTTTACACTAATAGCTTTCTAAACACACGTCGATCGACGCAATCGGATGAACAGTTTAGATTTTGGAAACTCGTTGCTGGGTGTTATTTGTATAATTTACAGTCAGATACTAAACTTTGAACTAATAAAGATATTGAAAATCTGATTACACCCTCAGAATCGTCGTAAAAATAACGGTAATGTACATGTTTCTGTGGTGTCACCGCCAGACACCACACTTGCTAGGTGGTAGCCTTTAAATCGGTCGCGGTCCGTTAGTATACGTCGGACCCGCGTGTCGCCACTATCAGTGATTGCAGACCGAGCGCCGCCACACGGCAGGTCTAGAGAGACTTTCTAGCAATCGCCCAGTTGTACAACCGACTTTGCTAGCGATGGTTCACTGACAAAATACGCTCTCATTTGCCGAGACGATAGTTTAGCATAGCCTTCAGCTACGTCATTTGCTACGACCTAGCAAGGCGCCATTATCAGTTACTATTGATATTGAATCATGTACTGTCAAGACCAACGTTCTTCATTAACGGATTAAAGTTAAGTATTCCACCAGCTACGTCCGTTTTTCTAAATTCTAATTTCCTTGTCCTGTTCCATCCTCACACCAGCCTGCGTGAGCCAAAACGCGTGCCTTTCCGCCTCCTTCTAGTAACACGGTGTTGGCTCTCCTGCCAACCACAACATTGGCGACGAGTCAAAACCGCGTTCTTATCGATATTGCTCTGATTTACTTGTGTAATGGCTTCGCTACAATCTCCAGATGTACTGTCCGAATTTTATCCCTTACAGAATCAGCAGACGCATTCCTTACTGGATGCCCTTGGACAGCTTGTCCAGGGTCAACGGGCAATGCAAACCAATGCGGCAGCCGCCGCTCCAACGCTAACGCAGCCACAGCACGCTGTTGCACCAACTTTTCGACCTTTTGATGCTCCACTGGAAAGCTGGACGTAGTGGTCACGCCAATTTGGATTCGATCTCGCCGCCTACAGAATTCAAGGTAACGAGCGGCAGCCTTTTTTGTTATCATCGGTTGGTGTACAAACGTACCGTGTGACAGTCAAATTATTTCCCCGACGTGACGTAGCAACTCTGTCCTACGACGAAATTCTGTCTGCATTAGATGCATATTTCAAAGAATGTGTCAATGTAGTTGTGAAAAGGTATACCTTCTTTCGTACAAAATGTACGGCAGGTCAGACTAATCAGGAGTGGGTTGCAACCTTGCAAGGCCTTACTAGGGGTTGTGCTTTTGAGTGTCGATGTGGACTCCCTTATTCAGATACTATGGTACGTGATGCAATTGCACAGAACATTTCTGATGTTCGTATAAGGGAACAGATTTTCAAACTAGTCAATCCCTCCCTTCAACAAGTGATGGACATATTGAATCGGCAGGACACACTTGACTTTGCTCAGGAATCATTTGAAACTTCACCAGCCATGTGTCAGGTTCACCGCCCCGCTGGGCGAGCTGCACGGAGCAGTAAACAGCCCTCGCGCCCGGCCGCGCCGCTGCCGCCAGGCTCTCAGCCACGTGTGCAGTGCAGGCAAGCAAATGCAGTGCTAAAATCATGCCCGCAGTGCGCTACTAGACATTCGCATGAGAATTGCCCGTCACACCAAGCTATTTGCTTTTTCTGTAACAAAAAAGGACATGTTCAGAGTGTTTGCCAGAAAAAGCTCCGATCGGAAACTCCAATCATTCCAGGCCCTTTGCTTTGCGCCTTATTCGAACCAAGGATACTCAGGCTCGTGAAACTTCGCCCATGGAAATTCATGTAGTTCATTCCACTCCGCCCAGTGCCACTCTCTCTAACACTGACTGTGTTCGTCCCACAAACAGTGTGCGTCGACATCGCCGGAAATCCCGTCAAGTCGCAAGTGATTATGTACCAGTGTCTGTTCACGTTGCACGAGACAGTCGCTCTTGTCGTCAGCAGGACAATAAACTTTTTCTAGACTTGGACATTAACGGCAAAGTGATACCATTCCAGCTCGATACCGGAGCTGGAGTCTCACTGATCAATCAAGACACTTACAAACTGCTGGGCACACCTCCATTGCGTGCTGCACATGTTAAGTTAACTAGCTATTCAGGTCAAGAGATCCCTGTGTTAGGACAGTGCAGCGTTCTTACAACATAAAAAGGACAAACAAAACTTGCGTCATTTTACGTCCTTCGTTCTTCTTCTGTAATGAACTTGTTTGGTTTCGATTTATTTCAGTTGTTTAACTTGTCTATAGTAAATCAAGTCCTATCAGTGAACCAGACTGAGCCTTCAGAGAGTGTTTCTCGTCTATGTGAAGAATTTGCAGACATTTTTGCACCGGGTCTTGGTTGCGCTAAGAACTATAAAGCACATTTGGAACTGAAAGTCACCGCACAACCGAAATTTTTCAGAGCGCGTAATGTTCCCCACGCATTGCGTGATGAGGTCGCAAAAACATTACACAATTTGAAATCACAAGGTGTAATTGAACGTGTGCAGGCTTCTCTCTGGGCATCACCCTTAGTAATTTTGCCAAAACCTTCCGGAAAATTGAGACTTTGTGTGGACTTCAAGGCAACAGTGAATCCACAACTAGTGATTGCAACTTTTCCTTTACCCCGCCTGGAAGATCTTTTTGACAAACTGTGCCCGGGTAAATATTTTTCGAAGTTGGACCTCGCAGATGTGTACTTGCAAATACCGGTGGACGAAGAATCCCAGCGCATTTTGTTGGTTAACATGCATCTTGGTTTGTATCGATTCAAATGACTGCTGTTCGGGTGTGCGTCCGCCCTGCATTGTTTCAGCAATATCTACAAACTGTTTGTGCGTCGGTCCCTACTGCAGCAAACTATCTGGACGATATTGTGATCTCCGGAATGACGGAAGAAGAACATTTAGCCAATCTCAGAACATTATTTCAGGTCTTGCAACAAAATGGTCTTCGCTTGCGGAAGGACAAATGTGTGTTTTTTGCTCGTGACTTGCCCTACCTGGGACATGTAATCAATGCCCAAGGCATACATCATAGTCCCGAGCACCTCTGTGTCATACAAGACTTGCCTTCGCCGCAGAATTTGAAGCAGCTACAGAGTGTGCTGGGAAAAATTAATTTTTATCACCGTTATATCCCACGCGGCTCTTCCATTTCAGCTCCGCTTCATCGCTTACGCTGTAAAGGTGTTCCGTTCGTCTGGACGACGGAATGCGAACGCGCCTTTCGCCAGTTTAAATCGGTGTTGCTTTCCAATACTTGCCTTACGCCATTCGATTCCCAGAAGCCCCTTTTGTTGATGGTAGATGCATCGGATTTCGGGATCGGTGCGGTGCCTGCGCACAAAGATGGATCGCACGATCGCCCTATTGCCTTTGCGTTCAAATTGCTCTCGTCTGCGCAAAGAAATTATTCACAGATCGAGAAAAAAGCATTGGCTCTCGTATGTGGTGTTACAAAGTTTCATGATTTCTTGTATGGTCGTAACTTTACCATCATCAGAGACCACAAAACTTTAACATCGCTTTTTCATCCGAACAAGCCTGTACCTCCACGTACAGCGCAGAAATTCATTCGCTGGTCTATTTTCCTCTCGCAGTACCGCTACGATATCTTGTATCGGTCCACTGCTAAGCACGGAAATGCCGATGCGTTGTCCCGCTTGCCTGTTGCTGAGGATAGGCCATTCGATTCCTCCGAACTTGCTTGCATGTTCCTTGATGCGGAAACCGATGTCGTGGTCGAATCGTTTCCGATTGATTTTCGTCGTGTAGCTACAGCCACAGCTGCCGACCCTGTCCTTGCTACCGTTCTGCGTTTTGTTGCTACGCAATGGCCCTTGTCAAAGTCACGGATCGGGGAATCGTTGGTTCGCCGATTTTTTGCTCACAAGGAGAGACTTTTTGTTCGACGTGGTGTTTTGCTGTTGCGTTCTGATAATGATCAGCCCAGGGTCGTGGTTCCACGTTCGTTACAGTCCTCTGTTTTACAGCTTCTCCACCAAGGACATTGGGGTATAGTGAGAACGAAACAACTTGCTCGTCAGCACTGCACTAGGTTCGGAATCGATGCCGCGATTGCGAATATGTGCTCTTCTTGCATGGTGTGTGCCGAACAACAATCAGCCCCACCGCGGAAATTCTTTGCATGGCCAAAAGCCACTTCCCCTTGGCAACACTTACACATCGATTTTCCTGGTCCATTCTGGAATGCTCGATGGTTGATTGTGGTAGATTCATTCAGTAATTTTCCTTTTGTTGTCCGGATGTCTTCCACGACGTCATCTGCCACCATCCAAGCGCTATCTGCTATCTTTTGCATTGAAGGTCTTCCACAGACTATTGTTTCCGACAATGGCCCACAATTCATGTCCGCAGAATTTCAGTCATTCTGCAAGGCCAATGGTATTCAACATCTGACGTCCGCGCCGTTTTCGCCACAGTCAAACCGTGCCGCTGAACGAATGGCCAGGACTTTCAAGTCACAGATGTTGAAGTTAAAAGAGTCGCATTCTCGAGAGGACGCGTTATTGCTCTTTTTGTCCTCGTATCGCTCTCAGCCCCGCGATGGTCGCTCGCCGGCTGAGTTGCTGCACGGTCGCCCTCATCGCACCTTGATGTCTTTGCTACATCCACCGCATCAGGTTCCTGTGCAGCGGCAGACACCTGCTTTTGCTCCAGACGACGTTGTCTACTATCGCAACTATCGAGGTTCACGGCGTTGGCTCGCAGGGCGCATTCTTCGCTGCCTCGGCCCCGCTATGTATTTGGTTTTGGGGGCCTCTGGTGAGGTGTGCCGGCATCTCAACCAGCTGCGCCTCTGTCGTCGCACGGGATCTGCCGCTCGCCGTCTGCTTTCAGCGACGGTGCCGTCCGGTCAGCGCCCTGGGGACCCATCTACTGGCTCGCCTCAGCCCCAGGTGTTACCGACGCTGCCTTCCATTTTGCCCCATGGCGACGCGCCGCCGCCACCGCCGCCGCCGCCTGTTCTCCCGCCGGCGACGACCGCAGTGGACGCGTCGCTGCAACCGCCGGGCGCCTCCCTGGGTCACGCGCTGCCGGTCGCTTCCCGTGACCAATTGTCCTCCGACATGGAACTTTTGCCCGCTCCGGACCATATGTCATCTTCGCCCGTCGGGTGCCCCGGCCCGATGGAGGTCGATCCTTCGGGCCCTCCTGTCTCCGCACCGCATGTTGGCGTGCACCCTGGAGCAGGTTTTCAGGCGTTTCCTAGCTCCCCGCGGTCCGAATGGCAGGGTGCGGGTGGCACAGCCTCGCCTGTTGTTAGGCTCCCCACCTCGTCGCATACGTCAACATGGGGTCCTCCCCACGGTGGGCGGAAGCCTTATGCCACAACCGTACGCCGATTTGCGGGGGAGGAATGTGGTGTCACCGCCAGACACCACACTTACTAGGTGATAGCCTTTAAATCGGCCGCGGTCCGTTAGTATACGTCGGACCCGCGTGTCGCCACTATCAGTGATTGCAGACCGAGCGCCGCCCCACGGCAGGTCTAGAGAGACTTTCTAGCAATCGCCCAGTTGTACAACCGACTTTGCTAGCGATGGTTCACTGACAAAATACGCTCTCATTTGCCGAGACGATAGTTTAGCATAGCCTTCAGCAGCAGTCGGCGCAGCCGTCCAGCGAGCAGCGGGCCACGCGCCCACTCTTCGCCGCCGATTCCTCACGCAGCTGACGTCAACAGTTCCTTCACTTTTTTTCCTTTCTCTCACCTCGACCTTCAATTTACATAATTATCCATCTCCACGACGTAGTCATTTTAGCAGTCTTCTGTAAGACTGGAAATTCTCAAGTCGATGTACAGTAACTTCAAGAACAATTAAATAATTCATTTTAGTGGTACCTCTTTAGATAATTATTTGAGCGACGAAGTCTTAATAATTATTTGCAGTCAAGAGAACGTGAATATCGTCACATTGTGATCAACTGGTGCGACGTAGTTGTTATTAGTGTGTTTGCTGCGGCAGCCGCCCTGTGTCAGCCCCTCGGCCGCGCTCACACAGACCAGAGGCCGCAGCAACCCCAACCGGCGGGCCGCCGTCGGCGCGCGCAGTCCCAGCTGTCTGCTGCTCTCCTGGAGCCGGCCACACCTTGCCTACCACTCTGCGAGGCAGTGGTTTAGGCTCGCCCTCCGGCTACACAAATCAGTTCCAGCGCAGCGAGCAGCCCCGGGAAGACTTCCCCGGGACATCACTCGCTGCAACGTGGACCCATCTCCATTCTGCACGTCACCGAGGGACAGGATTTCGTCAGTGCAACGGTGTCTTGCCAGGAGGCGGGGTATACCCCCTCACCGCTTTGACAGTGCCCGACTTAGCGCTGGTACACAGTTTCTCTGATTCTCTCGGCTGTACTTCATCAGAGAAATTCCAAGTGTCGTGATACCGTTACAGCTTTTGACTTTAACATTTGGTTCCGATTTCAGAACTTAACGTTGTTCGAGTAATTGGGAAACTTTATCTTTCACTTGAGACTTTAATTTTGTCAAACTTACAAACTTACATTTTGGTGAACTCTGAAGTTGCTTTTGTTGTTGGTAACTGCCTGCAAGAAGACCCAAATTTGTTTCTTTGGAAGTTAGTGATTGTGCTACGATAGAGCCAGTTGCATTACATGTGTGACATACTGTATATTTAGTTTCTTTACAATAAAACTTCTGATTGGTGCGTCTGATGTATTTTCATGTGGTACATTTGTTGGGGTGGGACATATTGCTACTTGTTTTGCTTCGACTTTTTTTTTATTTACTGGGATTCTACAACTCACAGATCGTCACCTCAAAAAAGCCTACAGTAAAAGTGTTACCTTACAATCGGCATCATCCTTTTCAAATAGTACATTCCGCAACTTAGCTCAAGCGCTATGGCGGGAAATCACTTACAATCTCTTTCTGGAGGACGGAAGGCGATTTCGGTCACCTCTCTCGCTAGTATGAGACCGGTATCCTACCACTGCGACATATCGTTCGGTTTCTCTCGGAAATCCAACGATCATGTGATAAACTACTTCACTAAACTTTCAAAATGTGTGAAAGATGAGACGTTGAGAGTAAATCACCTAACAAAGGAATTAAAGCAGGGGAGAAGCACTTTTACCGCTTGGGACGCAAATCTTAAAAATGAAGACTTAAGCTTTTCATGACATTTTCTCATGTAATTTCTCTTTTGTTTGCAGCAAAGCTAATATTGATGAGGATTTTTCGTAAATCCGCACTAATGTATCTAATAGAATCCACGGCTGTTGCAAAAGCTGAGCATTATTTTTCAAGTTAAAAACATATTAAAAATACTTATGTTCTAGTACGAAAAGGTAGTACCGTTTGCAAATATTATCAACACGTGAAAGGTGGCGCAACTGGTCACAGGCTTATTTGATGAGCGAGACAGCGTAACAAAAACTTTCAAAAACCTTAACTGACAGAACTCGAAGCAACAGGCCGTAAATGTCTCAACAAAGTGCTTGGAAAACCACACGACCCATCTTTCAGGATAGAAACCGTGAATGTACTTCTGTCCCCTACGTGCCCATCCTATAGGGAACGTGCAGATAAAATTATGGAAATAACGGCTCAGCCAGAGGCGCAGAAGCACAAGGTTATTACAAATGATTGAAGCGATTTCAGAGCTCTACAATAACTTTATTATTTGAGATATTTTCACAATGCTTTGCACACACATATAAAAACTCAAAAAGTTTTTTAGGCATTCACAAATGTTCGATATGTGCCCCTTTAGTGATTCAGCAGACATCAAGCCGATAATCAAGTTCCTCCCACACTCGGTGCAGCATGTCCCCATCAATGAGTTCGAAAGCATCGTTGATGCGAGCTCGTAGTTCTGGCACGTTTCTTGGTAGAGGAGGTTTAAACACTGAATCTTTCACATAACCCCACAGAAAGAAATCGCGTGGGGTTAAGTCGGGAGAGCGTGGAGGCCATGACATAAATTGTTGATCATGATCTCCACCACGACCGATCCATCGGTTTTCCAATCTCCTGTTTAAGAAATGCCGAACATCATGATGGAAGTGCGGTGGAGCACCATCCTGTTGAAAGATGAAGTCGGCGCTGTCGGTCTCCAGTTGTGGCATGAGCCAATTTTCCAGCATGTCCAGATACACGTGTCCTGTAACGTTTTTTTTTTCGCAGAAGAAAAAGGGGCCGTAAACTTTAAACCGTGAGATTGCACAAAACACGTCAACTTTTGGTGAATTGCGAATTTGCTGCACGAATGCGTGAGGATTCTCTACCGCCCAGATTCGCACATTGTGTCTGTTCACTTCACCATTAAGAAAAAATGTTGCTTCATCACGGAAAACAAGTTTCGCACTGAACGCATCCTCTTCCATGAGCTGTTGCAACCGCGCCGAAAATTCAAAGCGTTTGACTTTGTCATCGGGTGTCAGGGCTTGTAGCAATTGTAAACGGTATGGCTTCTGCTTTAGCCTTGTCCGTAAGATTTTCCAAACCGTCGGCTGTGGTACGTTTAGCTCCCTGCTTGCTTTATTCGTCGACTTTCGCGGGCTACGCGTGAAACTTGCCCGCACGTGTTCAACCGTTTCTTCGCTCACTGCAGGCCGACCCGTTGATTTCCCCTTACAGAGGCATTCAGAAGCTTTAAACTGCGCCTACCATCGCCGAATGGAGTTAGCAGTTGGTGGATCTTTGTTGAACTTGGTCCTGAAGTGTCGTTGCACTGTTATGACTGACTGATGTGAGTGCATTTCAAGCACGACATACGCTTTCTCGGCTCCTGTCGCCATTTTGTCTCACTGCGCTCTCGAGAGCTCTGACGGCAGAAACCTGAAGTGCGGCTTCAGCCGAACAAAACTTTATGAGCTTTTCTACGTATCTGTAGCGTGTCGTGACCATATGTCGATGAATGGAGCTACAGTCAATTTATGAAATCGCTTCAATCATTTGTAATAGCCCTGTATGTATTCGTCCAACTCTCCATTTGCGAATGGAAGGGGATCAGACTTTAACGTATTGGTCAGTAAAAAGTTTCCTCTGACATGTAGTTTACAGTGATTCATAGACTACAGATGAGGACAACAAGTATAAGTTATACAGAAAATGAAAGAGTGCGGGAAATTGATTCCTCTAAAATGATGGACCATTTTTCCATATACAAGAATAAGGGAAAACTCACTAAGTGAGGCAAGAAACTAGGTCAATAGGCAAACATTTCACTAACAGTTCATATTTTTGGTCAAATGTTTGAACGTAACGCAAACACGACTCCCTTTAAATTACACAACTGGGTATCAAACTGACAGCGTGTGGTCTAATTTGGCAAGAAGAGTTTAAATGCTTGAAAGTAATCAGCGTAATAAATAAAAAATGAAAAAGTAACTTTAGGGAAAATGTTTGTTCGAATTTTCATACCCCAACGAAGGATGGGACATGGGTAAATGGAGTATCAAATTGACCAGCTTGAGGTTTAGTTTTGAAAAAAGGAGTGTAATGTGCTTTAAAGTAATCAGGTTAACATACATTTTGTTACTGATTTGATGGGAATTTCTTGTCCAGTTTTTCACATCCAAACTAAGTGTGGGAAATGGACTAATGGAGTATCGAACAGACCAGTAGGTTGCTGATGAATACATGTAAAGTACAGTGTAGTGTTCGTGGTCCGAGACATAGTCTACTTCTTTTGATTAGTATCGAAACTGTTGCCGAGTTTAACATCCGCACCTGACAGATGGATCACTATCAATAGCTTTACAGGGGCAGAGCAAAGAAGTTTAGAATTCACCCAAGGATATTTCTCCAGAATCTTATAAAGAACTCAAAGCCACGATGTCTCTCCACTTGCAATCCAAATGTTGATAGTGAAAATTCTTTCCGTCGCCAGCATTTGAACAAGTTACCTCCGGAGTCGAACACAACTGCACCAGAGTATGTAAGTGTTTCACGAGGATTTGCACCCGTTCCTAGTGAATAGCCTCAACGACAGTTGCAAGACCTTTCATAAATATCATCATAACACCAAGGAGGATTTTTTATGTTAATATGGTAGAATAACTAATCTGTTCCAAAACAGAGTTCGAAGCCTTACCCTCGAGATAGTGTCAAGGTTCATATACCTAGAATGCCAACTGTCAAGTGTGATGCCATCACTTTGGTAACGACCATTAGCTTCACTCTTCAGTCATATCTGCGGGCAATATAAAAGTTCACGAGGATTGAGATAAAGGAACAGACGATGGGGCGATATTCCGAACTTGGGCATTTACGAAAAGAGGAGAGAATTAAACGAGTAACCCAACCTTTGATTCTTGAGAGAATCGAACTCCCAAGCATGAAACAGCTTCAAACGTCTGATTACTTTGCAAATGAGTTAATGTGTTAAATATTTGACGTTTAATTTGTAAAATCTTTATGTTTGAAGACGTAAAACCGTAATTATGTTGGTTTTATTGGTTTAGGATTATTGAGTCATAGAGTGTTGAAAAAGTCAAACCAAAACTGGATAGAAATAGTGTTGGTAATTTTCCCTCCGTTTTAAGAAAAGCTAATTTTTCGTGCATCTCATTTTTCGTACATTTCAATGTTTCCGTAAGTATGTGTCATATAATGATATAATTTTCCAGGTATATATGAATCCTGCAGTAAAACGTGTTGTCAATACAGTTAGAAGTAAAAATGTAAAGAATTAAAACGTTACGTCTCAGTTTTGCTGCATTAACAGCGAAAATGTAGTACGAGATTAACTTTCTTCATTACGTTATTTTATGGGGTATCAGCGGGAAAAAAAATTCGAAAAAGTTTTAAATTACCAGCAAAGTTTGTCGCAGTTAGGTGAGTACTCGCCTTCTGAAATACTGAATGTACAGTGTGGTCCAGTTGCTCCTACCTGTGGGTTTTACACAACCGGCAACACCTTCAAATGGGAGGAAGACTGAGTTTCACGTCCCGTCGACGTCGAGGTCATTAGAGACGGAGTACAGGCTCAGATTGCGTCGAGGATGGGGGAGGAATTCGGCCGTGCCTGTTAAAAGGAACCATCCCGGCATTTACCTGGAGCAATTCAAAGAAATCACGGAAACTCTAGGAGCTTCAGTCCGGAACCGCACTGGTGCTACGGTCGCAGGTTCGAATCCTGCCTCGGGCACGGATGTGTGTGATGTCCTTAGGTTAGTTGGGTCTCGGTAGTTCTAAGTTCTAAGGAACCGGTGACCTCAAATGTGCTTAGAGCCATTTTTGAACGGAAACCCTAAATCTGGATGTCCGGATGCAGGTTTGAACTGTCGTCCTCCAGAATGCAAGACCTGTGTTTTAAGCACTGTGCCACCTAAATAACACGAGCAAGATTTTCATATTCTCTCCTTTGCTATGTGCAAACTATTAGTCCTACAGAAAAAAATGAAAATGACCTTTTCGTAGGAAATTTGATGTAATTAAATTTTGTACTGGGATAAGTTTTCGCTAGAAGCTGTAATTTTCGAATTATTGTAGAAAAGTATACAAAAGTGACCTTCAAAGGCGTTTTTCTTGAATAACTCGAATGTCTTGGCGTCCAGCGATAACGTATTCCGAGAGAAAATTTAATGTAGTTTTACTGTAAGACTAATAGTCTGCACATAGCGAGTGAGAGAATATGAAAATCTCATGCGTTGTTTTTGAAGGCGTTGCCGGTTGCATAAAACCCATTGGTATGGGTAGCTGAGTCACGCTGTATAAAGTCTGAGTGATTTGCGCACTGTGAGTTGAACTGCCTCAAGACATACTCGTGTTGGTCAGGAAACGTCTGAAACGCCTGAAGGGTTGTTGCAGGGCAGGTTGTACTGAGAATTAAGTATCCAGAAAAAAATTCGGTACGTTGTGCTGTTCCCGAGTTATGTAGCACTGAAATTAGCCAGTGGAGGCGTCGCGCGCCCACATTCAAGCGGTCTGCCACTGGTAGTGTTGCCCACCGAGTGTTTTGTCTGGTCAGCTGAAACTTGTGCGTGCACGATCGCCTAACTTCTGTGCTAAATAACTTGGAAACAGAGCCAAGTATAGATTTTTTTTTCTTCGCATTTACGTCTCAGTACAACCTGCCCTGCAACATCCCTACAAACGTTTCAGACATTTTCTGACCACTCTGTATAGACAGTTTCTAACTGTGTTATTCGTCTTACGTGTTAAACCTCAACGTAAGATTAAACCTCTTAATGAGTAATTGTGACCGAATTTTAGATGTTTAAATTCTGTCACTAATTATATGAAATACTGACAATCGAATTTTTGTTGCTTCTGAAAGCCTCAAGGTTAGGCAGCCTGCAGCTGGCAACGGGCAACGTTGTGGGGTTCCATGCCCTCTTTTGCGTGTCGCCTCTCATTTTCATTTATTTTATTAATGTTTTACATCATTGTGCGTTGGTAACAGGCCGAATAGGATTACTGTAATGAGATTATTTGTACTGAGAGCTCAAAATGCTTTTCACTCGACTTCTGTGCATGTCGGGTTCCTTCCCTGGGCGGCCTGTGCGAGGAGAGCACCGGGGGACGCGGCACCCTGCGTTTCCCGCTGGGGGCTGCACTTCTGCGAGTACTGAGAGGGTCCTGCATCAACGGGCTTCAGCGCCTGGCAGGACGACTGACGTCGGTCGAGTTTCGCCTGTTGCACGGAGGGCGAAACGACCTGCGAGACGCCTGAGTGTCGCCGCATTTTGTGTGTTTACCGTTCTGGCGTGTCTGGAATGAAGGCTGCTGGCGACGACTAACTGCATTGTCCTCATCATTCTGAGAATACTTGTGGACCGTGCCCTGCTGGGCACGACCGTCTGGCGCCGGATGGCCGGTGGTCTAGGCATGTTGTTTTCGTAGCCGGACAAACGGCAAGTTCAGTGCCCTCAGCTGCATAGCACAGCCGTGATTGGTCAACTTAAACTGAGGCTGGTTGACGTCATAAAGCCCTGGTCGAAATTGGAGGGAACAGTTGCTATTGGCGCGAATGATGTTCTGAGACAGTGTGCGGGAAATCTGGAATCCACACTGAACGCTGATTCGCGGTTTTCGAGGGTAGTAGGGAGTTGAGAAATGTTGGCCTCGCTCTTGCGTTGTGCGAGCGTAGAGGAGTGTGGATCTGATCTTCGCCGGAGTCGGACCGTCTTGCGACTTAGTCGCACTTTTTCGGCAGAACTTAGAATTCTCGGCCTGCCTTAGAGGCCAGGAGTGGAAACAGAGTCGCTGCACGGCAGAAGTCGGCGCGTACACCATCAGGACGCTGCCTACCGACGGCGTGCTGCAGATTTCACGACTGGTACAGGATATTGCGGCTCCGGCATTGTAGGACCTACTGAATCCTTCAGCGGCACTCCAGCTCCCTTTGCTACAACTCCACCTTGCTTGTTTGTCCATGTGACCCCATTTGAGAGCTCACTACTACTCGCAATACTGCATTACAGTCAGGGGAGTGATATTTGTCATTGGGACCTCCAGTCATTATTGTCAGTCTATTTCATCACAGACAGTAGGAGCCCCTTGTTCTCAAGCCAACTCTTATTCTCATAATAGTTCTCATAACCTACCCTACAGCCTACTGTTTGCACTGACAATCGAGTACCTTTGTGTGCTGATTTATAATAAATCACATCGTAGTTTTGTCGCAGAAACAGCTGAGTAGTATCGTGCTGGGGTGGTTATGATACCAAACTATTGCATGGAGGGTCTTGAGTTCAAAACTCACCTGGACTGTACAATTTTAATTTCTATATTGGGTTCGAGTACATTCCAGAAGTATCCACAAATGTCAAGAACCATTGTACTGGCACGTGCTGTAACTGTATGTATACCGTATGCGTTCTGGCCAGAGGCAGTTTGCTCCGCGCTCTTGTATGTCCAAGTGCTGAATAAATCTTCGTTAAGTGAAATTAGTGTTCGACATTCATCTAATTACAGCTTCTTCATCGTGACAATATTTAATCCGAATATCATTCCATAGATAGAGGCAGAATCCCATTTCCTGTCGTTTATTATGATAAAACTTCGCTTTTCCTTTAGTGAGTAGATAATGACTTTTATAAAATTATTGTGAGTGTGTACTCCTTATTTTACCAACTAGCAGGGTCCAGCATCATTACCTTTCGTTACCGCTGCGCACACGATCAATTAGCTGGTAAGTAAGAAATGGGTCGAGTGCATGTCCAGTTCTCATTCAAAATTCGGGAGAACTGAAGAGGTACAAACTCTTCTACACGCGAGCAGCTCGCAACCTGTGACCGTTTAGTAATGCAGATAAACCTACGTATTGTGTAATGGAAAAAATTGAGTATAGGAAGGGATAAGGTGAGGCTGCCACCAGTGAAAGCTTACGGATGTCTGCCTACCGGCAGCGGATGACGCCACAGTACTTCACTGATTCGACAACAGATCTTCGATTACAGACAGCGCGTATGCGGTCAGAACGCTTTTTTAATTTACTAGACTTTAACTAAAAGCGCACGTCAAATGATGATTCAAACTGAACAAAGCCATCCCACACTGTCTGTTCTACTGTTATGAACCTAACCACATCTAAACCATCTCAGCAGCTTTACGGCGTTAGATGATAATTTGCCACCTACCTATTTATTTTGTTCCTAACCTGCTTTACACCGAAACAGAAGGATGAAAGAAAAGTGATCCACTGCTGTATTTTGTAACAAGTGGTCGAGCGGTAGACTAACTTGGTCCTGCTAACGCAGCTTGTACGATCCTGACTCTCCTGACTAAATAATGTCTTGATTGTGTCAGACACACTGTCCGTGTAAAAAAAAAAAAAAAAAAAAAAAAAAAAAAAAAAAAAAAAAAAAAAAAAACCACCACGGCACCCCACGAAGGAATTATCCAAACGGTATGGAAATCGGTAGGAGTGATGTACATGTATAGACAAACAAATGATTACGATTTCAGAAGAATTGGATGTTTTATATAAGTGAAAGAACTACACGAATTGAGCAAGTCAATAACGTATTGATCCACCTCTGGCCTTTATGCAAGCAGTCATTCGATGTCACATTGGTTGGTAGAGTTGATGAGTAACTTCCTGAGGAGGAATATCGTGTCGAATTCTGTCCAATTGGCGCGTTACATCGTCAAAATCCCGAGCTGGTTGGAGGACCCTGCCCATAACGCCCAAACGCCCTCAATTTGGAAGAGATCTGGCGATCTTGGCGGCAGAATGGCTCAAATGGCTCTGAGCACTATGGTACTTAACTTATGAGGTCATCAGTCGCCTAGAATTTAGAACTAATTAAACCTAACTAACCTAAGGACATCACACACATCCATGCCCGAGGCAGGATTCGAACCTGAGACCGTAGCGGTCGCTCGGTTCCAGACTGTAGCGCCTAGAACCGCACGGCTACTACTGCCGGCTTGGTGGCAGACGCGGTTCCTTGTGCGGAAGGACATCTGAAATGTAATCCCAGAATGGCTAGCCATGAAGGGCAACAACACGGAGCGTAGAATATCGTCGACGTACCGTTGTGCTGTGAAGGTGCTGCAGATGCCAATCAAAGGGCAAATGAAAATGAAATGGCACCGTCATTCTTGGTTGTCAGGCCGTCTGGAGAGTTAAAGTCAGACCGGCACCCCAGTGCTGTCCGGGGGCGTCTCGAGATACGTCCTCTCTGGTCATCGGCGCTCAGTTCGAAGTAGAGCTGATGACAATTCTACTCCATTCATTGAGATTCCAGGACGAATGTGGCCGATACCACTTCGGTGACCGGTGGTGAATTGTAACCGGTGCCAGGGGCGCCTTGAGCTCAGCCGCCTTTGTGCGAGCCGCCTTGTGGCCAGCGAGCACCAGCCGCACGTCCACGTCGGACCGATGACCCTGGTGAGCCGTGGGCCCTGAGGGCCTCCGTGACGGCTGCTCGGCTGTCACACTCTGTCGTCTCTCTGGGTCGATCGCTTTCTTCTTGACGGCCACGCTTCACCCATTCCTGCCACCGTCGTCGAATAGTGGCGTCGCTCCCAGTAAAATGTCTAGCGATTTACCGATTTGCTCCAGCTGGCTTCTTTGAGCCCAACTAAACGTCCTCGCGCAGAGCTGCCACCTGCGTGTAGTGTTCCCCTGCCTGCCTGCGAGGCACACTTATTGTCCAGCTGAGTACACGGCATGAATATCGCAAAGACATTATGCCCTGATATCGACATGGCCCACGTTTACCATCCTTGCCAGCTGCGCGGTGAATTTGCGATGACGCATCACACATTCATCCACAGTTCGCCGACTTTACAATTTTGCATTTTCCTTCGATATCTCTATGAATACCAATTTGTGACCATTTTGCATAACTCACTCGTGGTACGTCGTTTTTCTCTTAGAGTGTATAACGATTTCGGTACAGACTAATAAGATCAAACAAAAGGAAGATACGAGTGCATTATTCACACGCTTCAGGTTTAAACTCGAATTACGCTTAGCTAAGTGCACACACCTTCTTCATACCTCGCATTTGCACAAGAGAACGTGTCAGTATGCTCCAGTCACGTCTGGCATACTAGTCCACCAAACATTACACACACACACACACACACACACACACACACACACACACACACACACACACACACACATGCGCGCGCGCGCTCGCACGCACACAAAGAAATAAACTGTAAGAAAATATAGCAAGGCAGACTATAAAATGAATAAGCAAGGTAAAGTGGTAAGTGATAACTAAATGGCAGGGTAAGGGCCACGTGGGCATAGAAGAAGCACCCCCAAGAAATGATTCTAGTTGTTAACTTCATGAATCAATTTAAAAAATTTAACTCAAACAGTTAATCTGAGAGGAGTTCTGGTAAGTCTAGTACGGAGGCCACTCCACCTGTGGTCAGAGTTTCGGTTCAGTTAGACTGTCATTTGTCTTACTGACCCACAGTTAATGTGACATGGCCAACATAACAGCCAGAGTGCGGGCCACAAATGGAAGAAAAGAACATTTTTACGGGACTGGAAGGCTCTTTCTCTGCTCGTGCATTCCAGGTGGACATGTGACATGATATAAAACTATGAAAATCTACGCTAATATAAATATCCACTGTAAAAAGCTGATTATAAGCTGTTATTGTGTCACTCTCTCATTGTTTGACACCTCGCTGGGGCGCCTTTATACAGGGTGCTCCATTGATAGTGACCGGGCCAAACATCTCACGAAATAAGCATCAAACGAAAAAACTACAAAGAACGAAACTCGCCTAGCTTGAAGGGGGAAACCAGATGGCGATATGGTTGGCCCGCTAGATGGCGCTGCCATAGGTAAAATGGATATCAACTGCGTTTTTTAAATAGGAACCCCCATTTTTATTGCATATTCGTGTAGTACGTAAAGAAATATGAATGTTTTAGTTGCACCACTTTTTTCGCTTTGTGATACATGGCGCTGTAATAATCACAAACGTATAAGTGCGTGGAATCACGTAACGTTCCGCCAGTACGCCACACCGTTGTTTGAAGTACTTGGGTTGCACGTCTTGTGGACTTCGAGGGCTCCGCGTGAACGCACCTCGTGTACACTCAACATACTCGTCAGACATGCGTGGACGACGAGCGCTCTTCCCTTTGCACATGCAACCATCTTTCAAGAATTTTGTATGCCAGTCATAAATCCCCTTGTGCAGAGGCGGTTTCTTGCTGAATTAAAGGAGGAATGCAAACAGCACTTGAAAATGGTTTGACTTCGCGTAAATTTCAACACATAAAATTATTTCTCTTGTGATGCAGTCGCCATGTTGCTACAAACAGACGGTGCAGGTGTGTCAAAACTCTGAAACTTCCTCTATCCAGTGACATAAGCAATGTGTTTCTATCTTTTATAGTTTGTCCGTAGTAAAGAAATGAAACCGGTTCTTTCTTTCTGAATCAGCGGGTATGTTGTTTCATAATGGTACCACACAAAATTGTTTACCAGTTGAAAATTAATTTCTTTCAAAAACATCACGTAGTTTAGCCAAACAAATGTTGTATAACCTACATTACTTTGCATGTTAAGGTACCTGTATTGCTAAACGTCTAAAACGGTGTCCCGGTCACCCCGACGCAGTAACAGATTGCCTAACTAACAGCTTCCAGAGGAGGCAAATACTTCGTTTTTAGTCTCTCATTTAATTGCAAAATTTAAAATGCTGTCATAATATACTCATTAAGAGGTATAATCTTACATTAAAAATTTAACATATTGAGTTAAGCGTTAAAGTTATAAACTGTGTATACGTCTTGAAGCATCACAAATCACGGCGCGCAAACTTCCCAGACTACACTCGACTAGTAGCGTATTTGGGAACGAGAACACACGGCAACTTCCAAAAAACTGTACACATGATGCAAACATTTTTGGAAACTGTTTCACGCTGACACTCACAAAAAAAGGGAAAAAAAACGGTAAGCGCTTGTGACAGGTCAAAGGAAAATTTTATAATGTGAAGTGTCGTCACGGTAATCTGTTTCGTCTTAATATGTTGGCGCAGTCGACGGGTTGTAAATAAGATGTATTAAAATGTGTTGGATGCTATATGTTACTTAATGTGTCATTTCGATCATATGTTTCAGTGTACCAATGCTACTGCGTGGCCAAAATACAGATTCGAGCGGCAAAGATCCTATTTACCCCGCGCAGTCAGCGTGAGCGATTCGAGCGGCAAAGATCACTTTGATAGCAGCCGGCCACGAGAAGAGGAGTCGAAGACCATTTAAAAATTGAATTAATTATTAAAAGTAATGGTATCGCTTTACATTTGTTTGATAAGTGGTTCCTAAATGGTTTCATATGGGATTAAGTCAGTCGTACTTGAACTATTCGTTGGATAGTGTCAACGCAGAAGAGCCTGACTGAACTGGGTAATTCCGGTGCAGGTGACGTGTGAAGAGACATTTCTAGCTAATTGGTGCTAACAGAAGCGGAATAGCAGCACTTGCAGGTTGTAAAGAATTATTTTTTTTCCTTTTTTTGTGTACATATGCTGACTGACTGGAAATAGTCAAAGGATACATACCGCAAGATTCCGCTTGTGAATTCTTGAATAGCTAAGTAACGATGGAAATCTGGCTCTTTGATGTTGAGGAGTGGGTAAAGTATTTTATTGGGAGTGAGAATTCTATGATGCAGACTATGCGAAGCTCACCCTCTGATTAGTAGCTCCTGATTGTAAATGGGGATCACATGCTGATCTGAATGGTTCTCTAAATTTGTATTAGTTTTACAGTTTTCGCAAACGCACTTATGGTTGAGTGTTGCAGTAACTGTTCGGTGCAGGAATTTGGTACACTCAGATAGAATCGAGGTTTCTACGTGGACAGTTATAGACTTATGCACTCACTGAGAGAATAGTGCGGTACGTTATTGATGTAAAAAGGTAATTTATTTTCTCTCTGAGTAATAGGAGCTTCCCCCATGGACCATAGACAATGCCGTTGTTGGGGGGGGGGGGGGGGGGGGGGGCCTTGCGTGCCTCAGCAGTACAGATAGCCGTACCGTAGATGCAATGAAGGCGGAGGGGTATCTGTTGAGAGGCCAGACAAACGCGTGGTTCTTCCAAAGGGGCAGCAGCTTCTTCAGTAGTTTCACGGGCAACAGTCTGGATGATTGACTGATCTGGCCGTGTAACACTAACCAAAATGGCTTTGCTGTTATGGTACTGCGAACGGGTGAAAGTAAGAGGAAACTACAGCCGTAATTTTTCCCGAGGGCATGCAGCTTTACTGTACGGTTAAATGATGATAGCGTCCTCTTGCGTAAAATACTCCGGAGGTAAAATAGTCCCCCATTCGGATCTCGGGGCGGGGACTACTGAAGAGGACGTCATCATCAGGAGAAAGAAAACTGGCGTTCTACGGATCGGAGCGTGGAATGTCAGATCCCTTAATCGGGCAGGTAGGTCAGAAAATTTAAAAAGGAAAATAGATAATTTAAAGTTAGATATAGTGGGAATTAGTGAAGTGCGGTGGCAGGAGGAACAAGACGTCCTGGTGAGGTGAATACAAAGTTATAAATATAAAATCAAGTAGGGGTAATGCAGCAGTAGGTTCGGTAATGAATAAAAAAAATAGGAGCGCGGATAGGCTACTCCAAACAGCATAGTGAACGCTTTACTGTAGCCAAGATAGAGACGAAGACCACGTCTACCACAGTAGTACAAGTTTATGTACTAACTAGCACCGCAGGTGATAAAGAGATTGAAGAAATGTACGATGCGATAAAAGAAATTATTCAGATGGTTAAGGGAGACGAAAATTTAATAGTCGTGGGGGGCTGTTATTCGATAGTAGGGAAAGGAAGACAGGGAAAAGTAGTAGGTGAATATGGACTGTGGATAAGCAATGAAAGAGGAAGCCACATGGTAGAATTCTCCGCAGAGCAGAACTTAATCATGACTAACACTTAGTTTAAAAATCATGAAAGAAGGTTTTGTACATGGAAGAGGCCTGGATACACTAGAAGATTACAGATGGATTATACAGGGTGAGTCTCTAATTATTGCCACCTAGAATAACTCCGAAAGTATGATAGGAGCTGAAAAGTTTATGGGACAAATGTTGCAGGGGACAACGTGGGCCATAATATCACGTTGGTTTTTTGTTGCTAGGTGGGGTCGCTTCAGAGATACAATGGTCAACTTTGTTGTTTTAAATGGGATACCATAATTTGGTACTTATTTTCTGATAGCGGCTATCGAGACGAATTCAGTGGTGTGTAACAAGAATGTTTGGAAGGTCAACGAAGGTCTCAATGGTGGCATGGACGTCCATTTACAGAAGGTGTTCGAAGTGATGACCATTGGTATCAATGCCGTGCTGCAGCCCTCTTATCATAGATTGAGTGGTATTCCTTCTCACACTGGCAGTTATCGAAGTACATGCTCTGACAATTCTCTCTGGCATATCTTCAGGTGCAGTTGGAACATCTTTTTAAACAATGTCTTTTACGAATCCCCACAAGAAAAAATCGAGAGCCGTCAAGTCTGGCGAACGAGCCAGCCACGACACATTTCCTCCTCGTCCAATCCAACGATTTCGGAATTGTCTTTTCAACTCATTTCGAGCCATCAGCGAAAAATGTGCCAAAGACCTATCGTGTTGATACCACATTCTGTTCCTTATTCGTAAAGGTATTTCTTCCAATAACAGAACTAACGTTTCTTGCAGGAATGTGGTGCACTTCCTACCATTAAGATTTCCTTCGATGAAATAAAGGCCTATAATTCAGTCCTCCAGAATCCCACACCATACATTCACCGACCACGGGTTTTGGTGTGCATCTTTCCGCAGCCAATATGGATTTTCAGTACCCAATAATGCATGTTATGCGAATTAGCATTTCCATGATTCGTGAATGTAGTCTCGTCAGTAAATAAAATCAAATTAATATGAAAGCATCTAATCAAAATTTTTACCTTTTTTATTGTGATTGTATCATTGATAAGATTGTTCTAAATTAATTATTCAGCAAACCTGCATCTGACTGTGTCTGTGAACTTGTTTCTTGCACTCCTGCTCTCGCTGAATTTCGTTGGCATTCTCCGTATATGAGAAGCATACGACTTGTTTTTCGAATGAATACATCATTCACATTCGCTTGATTCGACGATACTAGTCTTACCATTCCTATTAGTACTGTTTGCGAAACCGTCGAATGGTGTTTACATGTCAATGGCACGTTAGATGGATACGCCATATTCGGCGAATATTTACTATTTACACGAGATACGAGAGAAAATTGTCAGGGCATGTTTTTCCATAAGTGCCGAAGTGATAAGGAGTACCAGTCAGTCCATGATGAGTAGATTGCAGCACTGCACTGATACCAATGGTCGTCACTTCGAACACCTTATGTAAATGGACGTTCGTGCCACCTTTTTTGCCCTTTGTTGACCTTCATACTGTTACACGTCATTGGATTCGTCTCGATAGCCGCTATAAGAAAATCAGTACCAAACTATAGCATCCCACTAAAAAAAAGGTTGACCTACAAATCTTTGAAGCGGCCACATCAAGCAACAAAAAAACCAGCGTCATATTATGGCCCACGTTGTCCCCTGCATCTTTTGTCCCACAAACTTTTCAGCTCCTTTCATACTTTCGCAGTTATTCTTGGTGGCAATAGTTAGTGACTCACCCTGTATAATGGTATGACAGAGATTTAGAAAGCAGATTTTGAATTGTAAGACATTTCCAGGAGCAGATGAGGATTCCGACCACAGTTTATTGGTAATGAACTGTAAACTAAAATTGAAAAAATCTGCAAAAAGGTAGGAATTTAAGTATATGGGACGTGGATAAACTGAAAGAACCAGAGGTTGTAGAGAGCTTCAGAGAGAGCATTAGGGAACGTGTGGAAATGGAAGAGGACGTAGATGAACTGGCAGATATGATACTGCGTGAAGAATTTGACAGAGCACTAAAAGACCTAAGTCAAAAAAGGCCCTGGGAGTAGACAACATTCCATTAGAACTACTCATAGCCTTGGGAGAGCCAGCCATGACGAAGCTCTACCATCTGGTGAGCAAGACGTATCAGATAGGTGAAATATCCTCAGACTTCAAGAAGAATATAATAATTCCAATCCCAAAGAAAGCGGGTGTCGACAAGTGTGAAAATTACCGAACTATCAGTTTAATGAGTCATGGCTGCAAAATATTAACACGAATTCTTTACAGACGAATGGAAAAACTGGTAGAAGGCAACCTTGGGGAACATCAGTTTGGATTCCGTAGAAATGTTGGAACACGTGAGACTATACTGATCCCACTACTTATCTTAGAAGAAAGATTAAGGAAAGGAAAACCTACGTTTCTAGCATTTTTAGACTTAGAAAAAGCTTTTGACAATGTTGACTGACCTTCAAAGTCTGAAGGTATCAGGGGTAAAATACAGGGAGCGAAAGGCTATTTACTATTTGTACAGAAACCAAATGGCAGTTATAAGAGTCGAGGGGTATGAAAGGGAAGCAGTGATTGGGAAGGGAGTAAGACAAGGTTGTAGCCTATCTCCGATGTTATTCAGTCTGTATATTGACTAAGCAGTAAAGAAAACAAAAGAAACAATTGGAGTAGGAATTAAAATCCATGGAGAAGAAATAAAAAACTTTGAGGTTTTTCGATGACATTGTAATTTTGTCAGAGACAGCAAAGGACCTGGAAGAGCAGTTGAACGGAATGGACAGTATCTTGAAAGGAGGATATAAGATGAATATCAACAAAAGCAAAACGAGGATAATGGAATGTAGTCGAATTAAATCAGGTAACGCAGAGGGACAGCGTATAAAATGTAAACCGGCTGTAGCAAGGACAGTGTTTCTGAAGAAGAGAAATTTGTGAACATCGGCTATAGATTTGTCATGAAGTCTTTCCTGAGAGTATTTGTACGAAGTAAAACCATGTATGGATATGATACATGGACTATAAATAGTTTAGGGAAGAAGAGAACAGAAGCTTTCGAAATGTGGTACTACAGAATAATACTGAAGATTAGATGGGTAGATCATGTAACTAATGAGGAGGTACTGAATAGAACTGGGGAGAAGAGGAATTTGTGACACATCTTGACTAGAAGAAGGGATCGGTTGGTAGGACATGTTCTGAGACATCAAGGGATCACCAATTTAGTATTGGAGGGCAGCGTGGAGGGTAAAAATCGTAGAGGGAGACCAAGAGATGAATACACTAAGCAGATTCAGAAGGATGTGGGCTGCAGTAGGTACTGGGAGATGAAGAGGCTTGCACAGGATAGAGTAGGATGGAGAGCTGCATCAAACCAGTCTCTGGACTGAAGACCACAACAAACAAGAATAGGAAGCCAACTAGCAACGATTGGTATTTCGCTGGCACTGACGAATTCTGGAACGCTTCAAGCTTCGTTGAAGCTTGTACTGGTAACAGGCTTGAGTGATTAACGACTGTTTAAAGTTAACTGCCGCCCAAATTCGATTCCGTGCAAAAGAGTATAGAAAGTGGCTTATTGACAAAGATCTGATCCTTGTTACAGTACAAGAAGTATTTAACCGCTAAAAGTGTAAGTAGAGCACAAGGGGTGACATTGTCTGTTAAGAGTGTATGTCACCTCTGCATAACACCACAATAAGTAGCGACAGTTTACTACACCAAAGCATAAGAGTTGTTCCGTCACACGGCGCACTCATACTATTATGTCGGTGCATAAATTCGTAGCGTTTCAGTTTTGCATGTTGGCATTCAGTCGCCATGCGGTGATTTATCGACTGTCGTTTTTTATTTGTACTGTAACTACTTGAGTTTACGTATTGTCATTTTGTCATTTGAACGTAGTTATTGGAACTGGGGAAGTTACAAAACGGAGTGGCAAGTGTAGAAATAGGAACATTTCCGACATATTCTTCTGTTTTACTTGAGCAGAGCGGTGACAGCAGCGCCGGCAGCCAGAAACATCTGCGCCGTGTGTGGGGATGATAGCGTCGGACAGAGCGTGCCAGGGAAACGGTTTTCTCGTTCTAAAGAGCATCGTTTTGACATCAGTAGCCCTCCACGTTCAGGAACACCTTCGGGGTTTGACGAAGACCGTTTAAACGCATTAACCCACAGTGACGCATAACAGCGTACTCTGGAACTGGCAAATGCGATGAACTGCGATCATTCTATCATCGTGCGACATTTGCATGCAATGGAGAAGGTTCAGAAATCGTTTGTATGGGTATCGCAAGCTCTAAGCTAAAATCACAAAAATCTGCCGATGGCCATATGTGCATCTCTGCGTGCACGCCATCGATCGGATCACGAACAACACCGACCATTCCTATCCTTTGTCGTTAGTAGTGACGAAAAGTGGTGTCTTTATGCTGACATACGGAAAAGAAAGGCACGTTTGAGCCCAAATAAAGCAGCAACGCCCTGTACAAAGACCTGCACACATCTACAAGACGTGATCTTATGCGTCTGGTGGAACAGCGGCGGTGTGGTGTGCTACGACAAATTACTTCCCCGAGGTGTAACAATCGCTGCTGACATTTATTGTCAACAACCGAGACGACTTGCAGACGCAGTCCAAGAACAACGACCAGCTAGACTGCGTGAAGCGACGCTACTCCAAGGCGACGCCCGCCTGCACTCTGCTAGACTGTCAAAAAAGACTATACAGGAGTTGGGTTGCGCAGTCATTCCGCACGCACCTTATTCAGCTGATCTTGAGCAATCAGTTTTTCTCCTTTCAAGGAACTTCTTTTTCTGATAAAATTGCGCTCCGTTCGTGGATTTCTTCGCCTCAAAATCACGTGATTACTACTGTCGCTGAATAGAGAAGTTACCCCAGTGTTGACAGACCGTTGTAAATAGTGAAGGAGAATATAGATTGATGACTGAAGTCTCTTATGTGTGTTTGTTGTGCTTCTTAAATTTTTAGCCAAACGCTACGAACTTATACACCAACCCGATACATTTTCGCTGTTGGTGCACTAAAAAATCAAATACAGGCCTGGCGTTTTAATTTGTTACTTCTTTTGTAGACAGTATCCACATATGCCACTGAATGTGCCTGCAGAATGACATCATTGTACGACACATAATTCAGGACATAGAGCGCCATAAACATCGAGACCTGAAACGGATGTTTTACACATGGGAGGGGGGGAGGGGGGGAAGGAGTTACTGCTGAAATAGAAAAGTGAATTGTATTGTCTGTGGAATGATAATTCCACAAAACAAAATGTCTGCAGTAGTATCGATGTCTGCAGTAGTATCGATGTCTGCAGTAGTATTGATTACTCTAACCGAACGGCTCTCAGCGGGAGAGGAGTGGGCTTTTCAATAGTTTATACGGTCGATTTGGCGGCCACTTGAGACGGGCATTTATCGAAACAGAACGCTACCGACGGAAGCTTATCTTGAGGGGAGAGCTTTGTTCTAGCCGCAAGCAGACCCGGTGAGGACACGTAGGGAATGGGTGTGAGACTGGGGAACCATGGAAACTGTGTTCACGGAGGAGAAATTGCACCGCATCCATCTTGCTCTGTCCGGCAGTTGTGAGAGATGTTACGTCTCGAGTGCGGTGTCACGTGTGCAGGGTGCAGACATTAAACGATCTATCCGGCGTTATTCTCAAATGGTTCAAATGGCTCTGAGCACTATGGGACTTACCATCTGAGGTCATCAGTCCCCTAGAACTTAGTACTACTTAAACCTAACTAACCTAAGGACATCACACACATCCATGCCCGAGGCAGGATTCGAACCTGCGACCGTAGCGGTCACGCGGTTCCAGACTGAAGCGCCTAGAACGCTTGGCCACCCCGGCTGGCCGTTATTCTCAGAAGGTTGTTTTGATGTAAGGAGGAGTCTTAAGGGTAGGCGGCTTATATTTTGTAGGTATATAAAGAAAGGTGGACAGTGACAGATACCTATGAAGTAATACAAAGACCGCAGTACTATCAAGTAATATAAGAGCCGACAACCAGAAGATGAACCCTTTCACGCGTTGTTGTGTAGGGTGAAAGACATTTTACGATAAGACTGAGTGCTATAGCATTATAAAACTGAAGGGAGGCACTGACAGAACTGAAGCTGAGAGGGGAGGCGTAGAGCAGGGTCTATAGTGTTTAGATAACTCACGTGGATAATGAAGTAGTGTCGAGTGTAAAGTGATTTGTGTCTGTACGTACATAAAAGGAAAGTGCTCAAACCAGCTTTCAGATCGGCAGATTCATTAGAAAGAGAGAATAGTTCGTTTTCATACACGAAAAGCAGAATCTAAAATACCAAGAGGGCCATTTTACTTAGAATACGCAGCTCATCACATGTTTCATGCGACGCCCAGTGGCAGTGGAAGACCTAGGTTTGATTTTCGTTCAAAAAAAAAAAAAAAGTATTCTAAAGTGGATTTCATGTGCGCTTGGGATACAGAGATCTTAAAGTAGTAGTAAAAATCCGGTTTACTGCTTATTCCTTGTATTTTGCTGTCCCTGTCTACACATATCATTAAACCGAATGCATCACGACACGAGCGTCCTATGATACATGTGATGAGCGGTATTTCTTTGGGATTCTACCATCTACATATTGTTCAAATGAAACTATAAATTTCTACGAAAACACCAGAGAATATGCGCCTGGTGATTCTTAGCAGAGACACCTCATAAATACAGGTTATACCACTATTAATTGCGAGCACTGGCGCCACTGAAAACGTACGATAATAGAAAAATACATTCCCGAAAACTTGGTTCTGCAAACGAGCTGTTTGGGACATTGTGACGAATGTGAGTTTCCGAACCACCACTGACTTTAGTATGACATGTTGACTTAGCTAGTGCAAACTTTTCTATTAATTCCTCATCTAGTTGGTTTCACATTTCAACCTTTGCCTATCTTGGCGAGAAACATGGAGTATCGTCTCAGTTATACGACTAGATTTGCGATTTCCTTTCAGAAAGGCCACAGTTCGTAGCAATCGACGGAAAATCATCGAGTAAACCAGGAATGAATTCTGGCGTTCACAGTGGAAGTCTTATATGCCCGCTGCTATTCTTAATCTATATAAATTATTTAAGAGACAATCTGAGCAGCCATCTTAGATGGTTTGCAGATGATACTATCATTACCGTCTAGTAAAGTCATCAGAGGCTGAAAACCAACTGTAAAATGGTTTAGAGAAGATATGTGTATGGTGCGAAAAGTGGCAATTGAACTTCTTCACATTTCACCCTTTGCCTATCTTGGCGAGAAACATGGAGTATCGTCTCAGTTATACGACTGGATTTGCGATTTCCTTTCAGAAAGGCCACAGTTCGTAGCAATCGACGGAAAATCATCGAGTAAACCAGGAATGAATTCTGGCGTTCGCAGTGGAAGCCTTATATGCCCGCTGCTATTCTTAATGTATATAAATTATTTAAGAGACAATCTGAGCAGCCATCTTAGATGGTTTGCAGATGACACTATCATTACCGTCTAGTAAAGTCATCAGAGGCTGAAAACCAACTGGAAAATAGTTTAGAGAAGATATCTGTATGGTGCGAAAAGTGGCAATTGAACTTAAATAACGAAACATGTGAGATCATTCACAGGACTACTAAAAGACAGCCCTTAAACTACGGTTGCTCAGTAAATACTCAAATCGAAAGGACAACAATTATGAACGGCTTAAATTGGGACTATTACACAGATAATGTTGCGAGGAAGGCGAACAAGAAGAGTGCGTCTTACTGCCTACAATACGCTCGTCCGTCGTCTGCTAGAGTGTAGCTGTGCAGTATGGGATCCTTACGAGAAAGGATTGATAGAGCGCATCGAAAAAGTTCAAAGAAAGGCAGTTCGTTTTGTATTACTGTGAAATGGGGGAAAGAGTGTCACGGATGTGAAACGCGAGTTCGGTGGCAATCATAAAACAAAGGTGTTTTACGTTTCGGCGAGATCTTTTCAAAAACTTTGAATCACCAAATTTTCTCCTCCGAATGCAGAAATATTTTATTAATGCCCGCGTACGTAAGGAGAAATTATCATCACAATACAGTAAGAGAAATGGCTGCTCGCATGAAAAGATCCAAGTGTCCGTTTTTCAGGTGCGCTGTTCGAGAGTAGAATGGTAGAGTAATTGTGTGAAAGTGGATCAGTGAACCCTCTGCCAGGAACTTCAGTGTGAATTGCAGAGTAGTCCTGCAGATGTAGGAAACAATATTGGTTCAATACATCACATATCACAATTTACTGTATTCTCATAATCAGTGGAGGCAACACAGGCCACGCCTCCTTACTTTTCCGAAGTAAAAGTAGTAGTAGTCGTAGCAAAATTATTTTTACGATAAATATTTATTCACATTTACCAGCGAGCGCGAGAAACCGTAGCTTGTGCTATTTCTTTTAAATTGCCGGCACTAGAGAGCAAGTCAACGTACGAAAGCTTAATGCTAATATAAAGTAGACGGAAGCGTGAAGCACATGACGTGGAGGCCAGACACGTGCAAGGCCTCCTGTAAACGTTTGGTTGCCATGGTAACCGTTACGACACTCATAGAAACAGGAAAGGCGGGACAGGCCGCATTAGCTCTGGTGCAATGCGCCTCCATGCCACGGGCGGACAGTTGGCTCCGTAATGTCTCTAGGTCCCCTTACACTAGTTGTCTCGTGTGCAGTGAATATGGACAAAGCCCAGCTTTGTACGAGTACTGATGTAAAACCTTCGAGTAAGGATATCATTACTTCCTAACAGTAGCTTTCGTTTTCAGGGAGATCAGAAACTGAGGAACATGAAATTTTGAAGAACGGACATCCAACATCTGTGTTACACCCTATTCAGAAAGATAAGAACACATGCATTTCAAACTTCATGACATTTGCAGCTGAAGTGGTTATGTGCTAGCCCTATAATAGGAAAACTATTCTTCTGGTCTTGTTTGTTCTTATACACAAGAAAAACGGTATGGTCCATTGCGGCTTTCGACAATCTGAAGAGTCTGTCTAGAGGTTTAGCACGGCTTGCTTCTTCTAAAGATAATCTAAGTACTCGTAATTTTAATTCATTTCGAGAACTATCCAGCAAGTGTTTAGTATTTCAGAGTTGCTTAATGGACATTGCAAACAGATGAAAATTAGAAACAACAATGAGGTGAAAGCTGACACAGATCACGAAAATTCTAATTGATATTAAAAGCCTTTTGTATAACCAGGACCTAGCTTTCAGAGGTCATGATGAAACAGAAGATCCCCTGAATCCTAGAAATTTCAGAGCCATTTTGAAAGCAAGCTGGAAGGAAATGGGCTGTTTCTGGATATTTTCAAAAATTGTACAGAACGAACTCAATGAATGTGTAAATGAGTCGATTTATAATATATACATTCAAGTTTCAACAGAACATCATTTTATGCCTACACTGAGGACGAAACAACAGACGTTTTGGACATGTCACAATGCTCTATTGTTGTGAAGCTGGTGGACTCTAAAGGCGACACTTACATAATTTTTTTTTTTTTCATGATGTTAGCCAAGTTGCTTTATTCACTGTGCTGAGTGGCGTGTTTCAGACTTCTGATACGAAGAGTAAGCATTTGATGGTGCTTCCGTCCTGGCAGGAGAATTAAATGGCTTGAAAGCTAAGGTCCGCGAATTTGCCCCACCAAGCTCTTTGTAATCACTGTTTCGCACATCGTTTCAATTTAATTTTGCAGCAGTAAGGATTTTTTCTTCACGCTTCAGAGTATTCCCGCATTTTTCTACTCGTCTTCCAAACGCACAGCAAGTTTCGACAGTATTACTGGTAAACGCATTCCTTTGAACAGTGAAACGAGATGAGCCTGTAATACCAGAATAATACCTGCCATACACGAAAACTGCCCGTAACCAGTTGAGTCTTTAAAGAAAATAATTGCAGTCCAGTGACTACAAGAGAAGTCTGTGGCTTTAAAAATAGCCTCATAGACTTTGACTTTTTTCTTCTCTCTGTTTTTCAAAGCATGATTTTAAAGACTGAACTGCTTTGCTACATTCTTCAGAAAAAAACCAATGACGCACAGTTTTGCAACAATGCTGTCTCACAATGCGCAGCTTACACGAAAAACTTAAGAAATGGAGGTAAATTGATAGACTTTTTAAATTCTACGAATTGTTCGATTAATATCCAACCTCAAGATTCCATGAATAGAATTGAACAGATAGATGAATACATTGGCAATCCACTGGGGTAAAATACAAACAGGTGTACTTCGAGGTGTTAGATAATATTGAAACACCACGGAAACCAGATTTTCGCATAGTGATAAACTGATCTTCCTTAAATTAGGCGACACTGCTCTTTTCGCCAGTTATGTTCAAATCTTCGTGTAGACGATGTGGATTCATTATTACAAACGTACCGTGCATCCTTCAGTCGCTCTCAGTTGCGTGTAGAACTGGAGGCGTTATTGTCTTCCCAACATAAAGTAACATTTCACTCCATCGGTTTGGGAGACGCAATCAAAAAATTGACTGAGAATGAAACGGACCAAATTCTTCCAGAAGCTTTAAATCTGTTGTTGTTGTGGTCTTCAGTCCAGAGACTGGTTTGATGCAGCTCTCCATGCTACTCTATCCCGTGCAAGCCTCTTCATCTCCCAGTACTTACTGCAACCTACATCCTTCTGAATCGCTTTAAAACTATTTTGTCTAATTGCTACCATTCCTGCAACATTCCTTATCTTAAACGCGTGAAAGCATATTTGAGGAACAGTATGGCTGAGAATGGCTTATCAGCTCTTGCTTGTATCTGAAATTAAAAACCAGTACTGCGAATACTTGAAAGCCGAGACACATGGTGTGACGATTTCATCGAAAGATTCGGGAAGAAGAAGAATCGTCCAATTAACTTGTTTCACTGGTAACAAGCTCAAAAACCCAATGTAAATAAAAGCGAATGTCACTGTTATTATCATTATTAGTAGTAGTAGTAGTAGCAGTCGTAGTAGTACTGGTGGTGGTGGTTGTGGTGGTTGTGGTGGTTGTTAGGATCGCTAGGTACGCGTACATTAAAGGAGAAGAAAGGGGGTTTTCCAAAGTTTCCTGCCTTCCCCAGAATTTAGGTCCATCATCTGCCACTGGTCTCGTACCTGTTAAAGGAGATGCCTTGTATTTAGGTGCAATACAGCACTCGACCCTGCAGTGAGTCACGAATTCTTTGAAACACCGCCGGATCACGTCATGCGGCTTGACACGACCGTGCAATTCGCTCTTCCAGCTCTTCAGCCGCATCAATGGTAGTGATGTACACTTCCCTTATTGCTTGACGTCACACGTAAAAATCAAAGGCTTGGGGTTAGGGGTCTTGGAGGGTAGTAAGGCTCTGATCGACTCATCCGTCTTGGAACATACAGGCGCGTTAGATGTTTCACCTCTGCAGTAAAATGTTCCGGTAGCCCCTTTATGCACCTGCCACAACCACGGGTAACAGTTATCTCCTCGTCACGATTGCATATTCTGCGTCTGCTGGGGACTCGCTACAGTTATGCGGAGTCGCTTGTTGGGTAAACGTGCTCTGTGTCTGGGCCACGGTAACGTGTTTCTTGCCTGCCGCTGCGTAGACAGTATCCTCCCACGCACAGTTATACGCCCGCAATTAAACTCGGACTAACTGCCGGAAACAGTTCCGACGTTATGCAACAGTGTGTGCACAGAATGTCTTCTGGGTAATGTTTACGACGCAGCTGCGTGGCGCGAAATCAAGGAGTGGAAACTTGCTTCATTGTTGACGGTAAGAAACTAGTAAAAATGATATAAAGAGTCGTCTTTCGAGCCAAGGTTTTCTTTCAAAGCCGCCCAAGGCAAATACTCCACAAGTAGCTGGCAGCACCTCACCCACTCTCGAAGTCTGTTGATACGAAAATTTCTTCTAATACACCAACATTCGTATTAATTTCCTTAAAAATTGCGTTAGGGGTAAAACGAAAGCTTCCCAGTGTTTTCATTTTAATTCAGGATAGCTAACGTTTACAACATATTCACGTCATTGTACATAAACTTCATTCGACTGGCGCAAGTAATCTTTTCCATGCTTAGTTGGATAACTCTTTCTACGTCCTCCTATTAAGATAGTAGAAAATAACTAGACGGTTGTTAATTGAGCAGTCCACACGAATGTGTTTGAGACTCACCGTGCACGACATTTGAATTTATTGCTTCGTTGCTGCTCACTCCTTTACACATTTTGCAGACGGCATCAGAATATGCCACCTAATGTACCTACAAAATTATATCATTGTACAATACACAGTTCAAGAGACATGACGTCACAGACAATAGGCACAAGGGAAGGCGGCGCGCGCTGCTCCGAGCGAGGCGGCTGTGGCGCTGGACTCGCATGCGGGCGTCCTGATTAGCTTTCCCGTCGTTTCCCCAACTCGCTTCAGCTAATGCTGAGGCGGTTCCTTTGCAACTATCCTGACTCAATACAAAAAATAATCAATACAAAATTTCGTGGCATGACTTCCTCTTGACCTTGCACCAGTCTTCAGAAAACGAAATCACTTTACTTGGAGTTAAGGCATCGTACAGATTCTACGGCGAAGAACTGTGTTAACGTAGTCTGCCTAATCTACATTTTCCATACTAAAACAGCTCGAATTCGATTTTCTTGCTTTTAATTGAAATTCTGTCTATAATTACTGAATAAAAGTAATGAAGTAACCCACTTTACTTAGTATGACGGAAAGAATCGTGCATGTCCTTGCTAGAGGAATCGCTGCAGCATTCACTTGTAATTATTCTTCGAGCTACTCGTGTAAAGTATCCTATAATATTTATTTCCTGTTTTACGCCGTACACGTAAAATTTTATATTTTCCTAATCTAAAACAATATATGAACCATTAAATTTCGGTTAAACCAACAATGCTAATTTAAATGTTGTAAATTCAACTAGATAGTTGGATTTACAGTTAAAAATGTAAATAAATAAATTTCTGCTAAACGGACAATACTAATTTAACTAGATAGCTGGATTTACAGTTAAAAACAACCTGGAACCATCACATAGACAATGTTGTGGCAGAGGCGAACCAAAGACTGCGTTTTGTTAGCAGAACACTTAAACTGTGAAAGAAATCCACTAAAAAGACATCGCTTGACCATCCTCTTTGGATTATTTCTGCGCAGTATGAGACCCTTACGAAAGAGATTTGACAGAGGACATTGAAAACGTTCAAGTCAGGACAGCTCATTTTGTATTATCACCGAATGCGGGAGAGTGTGTCACAGAAGCGAGATGGTGTGGCAGTCGTTAACAACAAATGCGTTTTTCGTTGCCTCGGGCTATTTACTGTAAATTATAATCACCAAATTTCTCCTCCGCATGCCAAACATTTTGTCGATTCCCGCCTACGTATGGAGAAATGATCATTGTAACGAAATAAGAGAAATCAGAGCTCCCACTGAAATATATACGTATTCATTTTCCTATGTGCTGTTCTAGTCTGTAACGGTCCGGAAATAGTCTGAAAGTGGTTCTATGAACGCACTGTCAAACACTTAAGAGTGAACTGCAGAGTAATTATGTAGATGTGAACGGATACATATTAAGGATCCGCCGGTATACCACCTCTGTAGACTTTAAGAAGAAAGACATACCGTTTTTGACACAAGAAGAATTCAGAGACGGCAGGAACGTCGGAGACGTAATCTACTACATTCTTTAAAAAAATACCCTGTGTATATACCTTTCATAACTCTGCTGCCTCCTGAAAAATTTGGCTGGGCTGTTACGGCATTTGGCCATAATAACACAACAAATTCTTAACATTGCATAAGTATAGGGTGATAAAAATTCGGGAATGTAGCGTGAAAGAAATAATTAACAATGAAGTACAAATCTTTGTGAGCATCTGGCTCTTTGAATAGCATAAAAACTTTAATTTGGGAAGCATTTTCTTTAACCATCTAGCAACTGTGGTGAGGAACCATGAATGTACAAATAGTCAGGTATGACAGTGCTCTTGTGCATCACGAAACTTTAAAATGTAGCCTAATATCTAGGAAAAAACAATAGTATGAGCAACTCGATCCTTACAAAATACTTGGGAATTAAAACAATCATAGTTATACGATACAGAATTACAGAAAATCATTAGTAAGTTTTTACAAACTTGTTAAGAAATGTAGTGTTTACATGCACTAGTATGACAGATGAAGTATCCATTTATAACGCCCATTCCTATAGTTATTGTTACACAAAGCATAGTGTAGCTATATCATGAGTATAAAATATAAAGTAAATAGTGAAAAAGACAAGGATAAAGTCGTGGTTGAGTTAAAGTTACACCCTGGATGGTCAGCAAATCAAGGATCCGTAGACATTGATTCATACTTTTTCATCAGAGGATTATATTTCTAAATCACTTTATCTTGAATACGAGTATTGTTTGAACGTCACTAGGTATGCCAAAGTAGTGAGATTTGGCATTGAGCAAAATCATTGGTAGCAGTAGTAGATATGGTACCCAATGACAACTCACACCCCAACTGTACATTAAGTGCTGCCTAGTACAGTAATGAGCGCAATGGATGGTGTCATAACAGCCCTCTCACTGTTAGTGTATTATCATCGACGTCAGTAAGCTTGCCTGTATTTATATTGTTGCAGACAAGTAAACAACGATGTTTCATGACTATCTCAGTGGATAAGGTAGAGAAGGACAATAGTCTAAAGATAAAAGGGGACGTAAAGAGGCATTAAATGCTTTTAAGGTTGCAAAGTACGACAGTAGTAGATATTAATATAAAATCCTAAACTTATGGAGGTCACAAATACATTATTTATGGTAGCGCAATCAATATATAAGTGAGGAATGGTATTCATAGTTCATTATCTAACAATATGATACATAAACTATGTTTTTGACTCATAGTTGAGCTATTCTAGTGTTAAGCTAGTGATAAATACATTTACTGGTAGTGACTGTCCGCAGAACAGTAGTGGCTACATATAGAATAACAGTGGCTGTGCCAATAACTAGACTTGAAAATTTAATGTATACTGGCAATAATTCCAGAAAATAGTACATGAAGATTGACTGTAATAAATGAAAAAACAGTTCATAATTAATAATCCTATATGGTGCCAGAGCTCGAAGAAAGATCAGTATAGTAGAATATCTCTATAGCACATGATATCTGAAAATGGTATTTGTTTCAAATATTGACTATGCATAAGTAATATATCTTTAACAGATTAGTGAAAATAAAATAATAATAGCAGATGTAAGGAATGCGCAAAACTACTGAGAAAAGTGGGGATAAGGCAAAGGAAAGTGCAATTTTACTGCAAAAGAAAATCATTATCGTCCATAATCGTCAAAATGGTTAGTCAAAATAAAGCAAGATGAAAACCTATGATCACAAGAGTATTCTAAGAATAGACGTGAAAATGTTAAATAAAGCAGAATGAACTAGAAGAGTACAAAGGAAAAAGAAAACGGGTGATGAGAAATGGCTCGTTGTAAAGCATGAGGAAATTATTATGCTGGAATTGTTGATGACATAGTTAATGCAAACAAAAGTGGTATTAGCACGTACTAAATGTCAGTGTACATATATAAAAGCGTCAAAAAAAGAGCAGTGTATCAAGCGAAACATTCAAGACTACTCTATCGTTCAAAAGCAAATACTTCTTTGTAACACAAGGAGTAATATATGTGTGCACCAAGTAACGTCTTGTTCCTCTTCAATCGTTACGACAAATGGCATCTGTACCTCCATTAATCCATTATTGTGTTTTCATTAACTTCAAATTATCATTAAACATTTCTCATTATAACAGTATGACGTCTGTGCCATCACTTTTCTTCACCTTATTCACATATTATTATCATTAGCAGAACGTCATTGTGTCTTCATTATCATCACTTCATAAAATATTACCATAGACCCTAATTAAATTGAAACATATGTAGCATACAAAGAAAAATCGTTAGTACATTGAAACCCGAGTTTCGCAGGACAGAGCGGATCAGGTTATGGTTGCGGAAAGGGACCAAGATCAGTTACTGTTAGTTGCACAAAACACACAAACCCTATTTTCCTAAAAACACTTAATCACACATGCCCTTAAAAGGATTCCTGAACAATACCGCTGAAGACCTGAACACAAATTACTAAAATTGCTTTAAGGAATACACACGGATGAAGGCCTTAGCTAATCAAGAGAAAAAATTTTACATAAATACGTAGATATATTTATCCCAATTATTATGACAGTATAGACGACAAACTCACCAATTCCTTTCATAATGCGTTTGGTGGGTTTGATGAAGCATGGTAACTGGATATCCGTAGAGGTGTAATCTTACGTGTCCAGGTAGCTGATTCGAATTATGGTCCATTATCAAAATAACTTTTTGTACATGACCAAAAAGCGGTAATAAATGTTTTGTAAAAACTGCTGAAACAGTTTTGCCCGTAGCTTTACGTAACGGTGTGAATGATACAAATTTAGAAGTTAATTCTACTGCTACTAAAATGTAAGAAAATCCTCGTTTACTTCTGGGAATCGATCCATAGATATCCATGGCGGCCATGTGACGTAATTTAATTGGTATAATGGGATATAACGGAGCGAGATGAGAAGTCGTCGATGATTTCGCTTGCTGACAAAGCTTGCATGTTGCTGCGTTTTTCCATACTTGCAAAGTAACAATTCGGTCTGAGAATGAGGAAACACTTTCGTGAACCAGAATGTGCATATCTTAAAGTGTGTGCACCAAATTAATCTGTTGACTAAATCTGCAGGTATGCATAAGACCCAATTGTCGCTGTATGGATGTGTACGTCGAAAGACAATATTGTTACGTACTAAGCAGTGGTGTCTGAGTGTTGAATTAGTCTTGTCATTCCAAAGCTGCTTAATATTTTTCCAGATATTGTTCTTATCCTGTTCTTTAGAAGTGTCTTGAATAGATGAAGAAATAAAGGTTTCAAACGCTACTTGTTGTATGTACAAAATACTGTAATTAGTTTGGCAAAGATGTGTGACAAGGTCTTGTTGTCTGATAGTAACTAAACGGGATAAGGCATCAGCTACCACGTTTTGAGAACCGGGAATATGGATTGCAGTAAAGTCAAATTCTTGTAAATATAACTTCCATTGTCCAAGGCGGTCGTGAGAAAATTTTGCGGAAAGCAGAAACTGAATTGCACGGTGGTCAGTTTGGCAAAGATGTGTGACAAGGTCTTGTTGTCTGGTAGTAACTGAACGGGATAAGGCATCAGCTACCACGTTTTGAGAACCGGAATATGGATTGCAGTAAAGTCAAATTCTTGTAAATATAACTTCCATTGTCCAAGGCGGTCGTGAGAAAATTTTGCGGAAAGCAGAAACTGAATAGCACGGTGGTCAGTATAAACAGAGGTATGTCTTCCATACAAAATGTGTCTAAATTTAGTAAATCCCAAACGCCATATAAGGTTTCCAACTCCGTAATCGAATAGTTGCGTTCTGCAGCAGATAGCATGCGGCTCGCAAATGCAATGCTTTTAATGACAATGATGCCATCGCAAATGCAATGCTGTTTAATGACAAATAATGCCATCTTCTTCTATTTCTTGGAAAATGTATACGCTGAGGGTTGTTTTGGAACTGTCGGTGGCGATCGAAAAGTTCTTAGCGGGATGAAGGTGTGATAGTATCGGTGCATTTAAGAGTATATGCTTAAAGGTCAAGAATTCGGGAAGAGCGTGTTCATCCGATGTCCAGATAGTATTTTTGCCTGTTAATTGATATAACTCGGGGTATCCAGTGCAGAATAATAAATGAGGCGATGAAAAGTTGATCAGTCCTAGGAAGCTACGAAGTTGCTCTCTTGAAGTAGGAATTGTAATATCTCGAACTGCTATAAGTCTTTCGCGATCGGGCGCAATGCCGCCGGCAGAAATGACGTAACCAAGAAATTTAAGGGAAGCTTTACCAAAGTGTGATTTGCTGAGATTAACTGTGAGGCCCTGCTGAAGAAATGTCTGAAGTAAAGCTCGAAGAGTATTTTTATCGTCAGACCAAGTGGGTTCCGCTGTTAAAATGTGATCAACACACATGGTTATTCTGTCTTTCAATTCAGCCGGTATTACTGTGTTTCATTCCTCGTATGAATGCGGAATACCTTGAATTTACGTACTGACAAGAAATGCTTGTAATTGAAACCATGGTGTCACAAATTTTATGTTGGTTCATTACTGTTAAAAAATGTGTTTTGCGGACGTTGTTCCGTGTCTAGTTCTCTCATACGTCGCGATCTGCCAAGATTGTGCTCTAGCGGCATAGTTTCAAATTGTTCTGGCTGACTGTATTGGAGGTTACTACGTACTTGATTGCTCTTTTAATGTGGCAATTTCATGGTTCTAACTGTTAACTTTACGATTCAATGCATTCCTATGCAGGTTTAACTCACAGATTGAAATTGTCCAGACTGAATGAAAGGAGAAGACAATGTGTCTTCAAATTTAGAATCGTTATACTTTCTAAAATTTATTCTCTGTTCGATAGGTCATCAAGACTTTCTGTAAGTGATGAAATTTGAGCAGTTTCTTTATACACTTGTTAAGTTTACGTATGCCAGATTTGACTACGGCAGAATCAGTATCAAGTTGTAATTGTCAAGTGCACTGCTGACAGTTTGTAAGCCAGCCGGTGTGGCCGAGGCGGTTCTAGGCGTTTCAGTGTGGAACCGCGCGACCGCTACGGTCGCAGGTTCGAATCCTGCCTCGGACATGGATGTGTGTGATTTCCTTAGGTTCGTTATGTTCAAGTAGTTCCAAGTTCTAGGGACTGATGACCTCAAATGTTAAGTCCCACAGTGCTCAGAGCCATTTTTTTTAAAGTGTTTTTATGACTTCTTGGTGTTTTCGTGTTGTTGACTGAAACGGGTATTTACTTGTGTCTTATACTCTGTAAAACCGCTTTGAAGTTGTGTGTTCGTGTCTTGTACGGTTTTAAGGTCACCGAAAACTTTACTGTAGCAACTGTCTGTGTATTTTTTCTACGTGAGCTGCTACAGTTTTGCTGATTTTATGCTGCTCGTGAACGATAGTTTCGTGTATATGTACGATCTTTTTATTTTATTGGTGAATGGTCTCATTTTGCGTTGGATTATAAGTGTGACTTGTTCGTGAAATTCATTACATGCCTCTATGTGCTGACTGAGGCGTTTCATTAAGTCGCGTTTCTTGTTGTTCAAAGCATTCGTTAATTTGTTGTTCTATACTGCATGTCAGTTCTTCTTTTTTTTCTCATACTTTATTAACTTCGTCACTGAGTTTTTGTGTCTGTTGGTTCATCGCTTCACTAATTTGAATGAAACGTTCGGCTTGTTTCTGCTGCCACTTTTTATCGCCGTCCATGATTTGTTGAAACGTCATCATAATGGCATCATTCGATAACTGACCGTAAGTGTTCAACTGTGTCAGCATTCGACATGTCTGTTGAAGTTTGAGTATTTTAACTGTGATTGGATTCTAAAGGTAAATGATTAGAAAGCAAATTTTGTAAATATCAGTTATGTGTATCCGCGGCTTCCGCGTTTGTGGAATGTGCCGCCTGATTTGCGACATTGGTAGGTAAAGCAGAATTCAAGGTAGTTGGACTGTTTGCCATTGAATATGCACTTTCACTGACTGTCGTGTGATGCGCTGTCGTCAGATCAGTATTGTCAGAACTGGTATTCATTGCAACAGATTTATTTGAAAAAGAGTATTTTCGGCATTGTCCATGACTGAGCTACGCGTGGTACTGTTAATCGTTTTACTCGGTAAGATGAGCAAATACAATCAAAGAACAAACAAGTAGACAAGAAATAAAGAGAAATTTGGACTTGTTAGGATTAACTGACACAGATTAGTAAATGCGCAGCGCAAAATTACTAACTTCACTTACTAACTAACAATGAGCAGAGCATGTGCCTGATTGCATTGTTTCAAAAAAACCAAAAAGAATTTCGATCTTCACAGTGTTGTCGCCAAGTGCACGTTTGAAATAAGTGAAACATGTACGTTTGAAATATGATTGAAATCACATAACTGACAGTAGTCTGAAACGCAACTGTTGGCATGGGAATGGCATGTGAAAGTGTATTTCATC
The DNA here is from genome assembly GCF_021461385.2 of Schistocerca piceifrons. Taxonomy (NCBI): domain Eukaryota; kingdom Metazoa; phylum Arthropoda; class Insecta; order Orthoptera; family Acrididae; genus Schistocerca; species Schistocerca piceifrons. Next base: position 6,708,598 of record NC_060144.1, on the reverse strand, counting down.
TCGTCCCCTATCCGGTTTGCCCTGTACTGAACTTTCTGACTGCGAGAATAAAAATTTAATTTTGATACGAGAATCTAAACTGTCAATAACTTTAAACCAGACCAAAACTGCATGAATTTACGTAACACAAAAACTGAATCTGATGCGACACTATTGATTTGAAATTGGCCCTGGTAATAAAACAAAACTTGATCAGTTTGAAAATAATGAACGCTATCCCTGAAATAATAAAATTTCTCACCGTTATCTGCTCAATGGTAACGCTCTTCGCACTCCTCTCAGTTAATACTTCAAATTGTATAGTTTCTAAACATTCTGCGTGGTATCTGTTTGTTCTATATCGTGTCTCCCTACCACTTTCGCGCAACGACGCTCTGAGCGTGTTTTTTAGGGAATTGACTAGTTTGAACCTGGGACCTGTTACTGGTAAGTAGACGCCAGACCACACATGACATGTAGAATTCAGAAGAGTTCAGTGAGACTAGCGATGATATAACCAAATACTTAATGATTTCAGCGTCAGCTCCACTGCACTCCCTGTAAAAGAATCTTAATACTAACTAAATTTAGTGGAAGGGGTTCAAGCCTTTCCTATTTTTAGTTAGCTGGTAAAATAACGTCGAAAAAGCAGTTAAGTTTACCATTGGAAATTTTATTCTACTCACAAAACATCGTTTATAAATTGCGCTATTGATAAAAGGAAAAGTTTTAATACAGGATGGTAAAAACCAACTGCGTTCAACAAAAATGTGAACGAATATTCCCTGACTGGGTTTCCAAGTTCTACAATGGATCGAAGGATGACCTGTGCCATATCACATCTATAATCTAGGTTTAAATTAAGTTTCACAAAAGACAAAGCTATCAAAATGGTCTACAGTGACCCTCAAATATCTTTAATTACTTATCTAACTTGTCGTAAATTACAGTGGCTGATGTGGCTTCTCAATAACTATATAACAGAAAAATCTTCGCGTTTCAGATTTTTACTTCAAGTGGCAAATGTGAACACCATGAGCTTTAATTGACGATCGACACTAGTATTACGTAAAGGGGATTTAACAGATGAGACTTCTACAGTTCTGAGTAAAGCCTTATGCGTTCAAAAATGCGGCATCGCGTGCGTTCATTACCTTGTCGGTGTTCGTCAGGGGGTGGCAGCCGGCGCAGCTCCGTCCAGCTCGCCCTCTCGGAAGCAACTCTCTCCTAACTTCTCCTTACTACAATTTACCGAAGTTGGTTTAAAAAAAAAACTATCTGGCTGTGTTTTCATCTGACCAATCAGGGTCCCAATGTAAGCTCCGCCTACAAAAATTCTGTCTATCCAATGAGAAACGTTATACTTTTCGTGGTGGGGCAATGTTTTTAAAGTTTGCAACGTAACAGAGACACGAGAAAGTCTCACGCTAAAACTTGCAGCTGGTGTGGTCCTTTTCGCGTTATCGTAAGATCTATACCGTTCTTCTGGAGGGCTCTATCTTTTAACATGGGCTGGGACGTGGTCCTAACGTAACAGAGACGCGAAAAAGTCTCACGCTAAAACTTGCGGGTGGTGTAGCCCTTTTTGTGTTATCGTAAGATCTATACTGTTCTTCTGGAGGCCTCTAGCTGGGCTGGGGGGTGGTCCTAACGTAACAGAGACACGAAAGAGTCTCACGCTAAAAAACTTGCGGGTGGTGTGGTCCTAGCAGTTAGCTGTCGACGTGGGTGTCCGTCCGTCCCTCATCGTAGGGCCTTCTCGCTTAACACGGTTCTGCTCTCGGCTTCTGTTCTCGTTTCTCCCGTCGGAACTGCGTCTGTCTCACGGTGGGAGGGAATGACATACATTTAGGCATTCTTGTGTTAGTCTGTGGTATTCCATTTGCTCACTCGTTACTCGGATTACTTTGGTTAACTTAATGTCACGATTTATTCGGAGCTATGTCACATACTACTGGATTTGCTTATCATGTCAGGGTTTTCATGGAAGGTGTTGGATTTGCCTGACACCTTACATATCACCACCCTTCGAACTTAATTTTTGCACTGATGTTAGGCAATGATTGAATCTTTGCCTAAGTCAGTCAAAAATTATTGATTTATCTAAATTTTGTTGCCTACTGTTCAGCCACGTTATTCTGTTTCTATGCTAGTTTGTATTACTAATTTATATTTTTATATTCTTCCACATTATAATTAAAAATGACAAGAGAAGAATATTTTTATGCTATTATTAATTTTTAATTATTTTCTTTCTTTAAGCGTGAAGTTTGTTTTTTAAGAAGTTTGTTATCCAAAGTGAGGAGTCTTTCACATCAATTTTCTTAGGAATATATTTTTTATACATGTAGTAATTAAGTAAAATCTATTCCTAACACATTTTCTAAATACCATGTACAAGTAAAATTTTTTTGTTTCTAGACACTCATTTCAACATTGTTACACTAACAAATAAGAATTATTTCCAAGAATTGCTTTGACAAAGAAATATACATACACAAGTATTGAAATATTATCCTAACAAATGGTACAAATGTTAAAAAAAATGAAAACATGCAACAAGATAATTTTTTATTCTTTGTTTCTATAAGGAGAAAATAAGTAAAATATAGTTATTCTTTTATTTTTTATGAGGAGAAAATAAGTGGCATAAAGTTTTAGTGTTTATTATGCCTTACTTTTGTTCTTTGTATACTGTCCATTTCAGAACTAACGACTTATTTTTATCGATAGTCTATTTTTTACTTAAGTCCACAGTCAATGACTGTTATTTTGTAGTTTATTAGCTGTCTGGTGTGCTTAACTTATTTAGTTTTTCACACGTTTCTTTTGCACAATTCCTACATCACATAATTTGATTTCACACATTCACACAATCCTATGAATGTTTAAGTATGAGGTTGGCGAATGTTTTTTGCACGAAGGTGATGGACTTGAGCGAGATGGATGTGGGCAAGTATTTGATGTACAGCTTCGTTCGTTGTTCCTTATTGGCTTTGCAAGTGTGTGTTGCTGTTGTGGAGGTCCCATAATGGAGCTGTGAGTGCAGAAGCTCATGGTTTACTGGCTCTGTATGCATGAAAGTCATCGTTATGTGTCGCTGAAAGCGGTCGTTTTTCGTTGTAATACTTCGCAGACGACTAGTTTACAATAGGATACGGATTTGGGAAGGTATGTCGTCTATTCTTCACCCATCTTCTTTCTTGGTCTCAATCTTGTGAATCTTCCACTTCTATTCTTCCTGCTATTTCTCTGCTTCTTACTTGATTCTTGGTTCTTCTCTGGGTAGGATATGGAAATATTTATTGATAACTAGTCGCTTTGAAGTTCTCCTCTTAGTAACAGTTTGATAAATGGTTTGGACACGTCATTTCTACTTTTGTGGACGTTTTCTTCAGTTTCGTGCATTAGCGTGCTGTATAATAGCGGTAGTGTGACTTTTACACATATTTTTTGCCAGTGGTGGCTTGCCCAAGCGGTCTTCTCGTCGGGACGTTTTTTGCTCGCTCCGCCGAGTGGGGGCGCTCGGAGACCTTTCCGGCGTTCGGCATTGCGTCGCGTCACTGCAGGGTGTTCCGTCCCAGCAGGGTTCCGCCTAGCGGGCAAATTTATTGCCCACGCCAGCTACAAGGGCCTTCTGTTGGTCTCGCTGTCCTTTCCCTTCTTTCGACGCTTCTGCCTTGTAGGAATCGTGTCTTGCTAATTACATCCTTTTCTTTCTTGATACTTCTCGCGTTGAAACTTGTGGGTTGTTGGATCTGGTCTTTGTTGGAGTTTTTACAATGGTTCTTACCAAAAGTTTTACTTATATTCATCTAACATATGTCTAGTACATACATTATTTTGCGCCTTTTTACAAAGCTTTACAAATTTCAGTGCCCTTTCCATGTTACAATTCTAAGATATTTTGAGTCTTAACTTATACAGAAATCCTTAAATTCGTTTTTTATTTTTGTGTAGTGTCGTAGTGTATAGCATTTTAGTATTTCATGCTGTTAGACTATCTACGTTTTATCCCTTCACCTTAATCTATGGTACTATTGGTGTTATTTTTCTTTTTGTTTTTATTGAAACTACTTTCTTTTTCCCACCTTCCTCTCTCTTCATTCTTCTTTCTCCTGACGATATTATCTACAACATAATCTTGAAATATTGTGCTGATTATTTACCAGTAATAAAATTAATCTTCAAACTTTACTGAAAGTGTTTAATACTGCCAGTCTTAGGTAAAAATACCTCTGCTTTATCTCGTAAAATACCCTCTAATTCTCTTTTACTGTGTTCCAAAATACCTTGAACTTCTTGCAATTTTTCGTCGATTTCTTTATGGACTTCTAGCATGAGTTGAGGCGATTCCCCCTTTTGTGCATACCATTCTAATTCTTCATCCTCTGTATCTAGCGTCATTCTTAATTGTTTGTTTTTAACTGGTATTTCTTCTAATTTTAGCTTTTGCTCAAAGAGAAGTGTGACATTCCTGAATGTTATACTACCTTTCCCCATATCTATTATCGCTCATCTCTCATTTAAAAAATCTGCACCTATAATCAAATCCGCAGTTAGTTTAGGTATAATCACGAAGTTGGCTTCGATCTTTTGACCTTGGCACGAAAGAGTTAACCTTGTTTGTCTCGTAACTTCCACAGCATTGTTTCTAATAGGACCTCTTACTTTAATCTTACGTATTTTCAGAACTGGCAATTCCTCATTGGCATTACACTACATGAATAAAATTTCTGAGATCGCAGTCAGTTCACTTCCGCTATCAATTACAATATTGACTGGGATATGCTTTACCATGGCCTTCACAATTGGTTGAATTTGAAAGGGTTGGTCCTGTTCTTCTTCTTCTTGCATCAACGAATCCTCCACTGACTCGTACATGAGTCTTTTTAGGAATTTCCCTTGTGAATTCGAACTTTCTGTAGGATAAGCTTCGACTGCTACTTCTCTCTCTTTTACTTCCTCTTCTCTATTTCTTCCTTCATTTACGCTTTCTTCAACATCCTCTACTTTTTCCTCATCCTCGTCTATCTTCTCCTTCTTCGTCGCTACTTCCACATAATCGCATCTAAATGCTCTAGTTATCGCTTCATAACTTCCTTCATTATATACGTTGGGTTGTGTGCCGACTCGTAAGTTATTTTCAACTTCTGTCGACTGCGCATTATCCCATTGAATTCGCTTTCCCTGGTTTCCATCTCAAATAGCTCTGCAATACTCATTACTTCGTCCTTTCCTCCTACATTCGTTGTGCATGCCTCTGGTAATTCATCTTCCTCATCAGTATTCTCCCAATTAATTTCGTCCCAACACGATATTGTTATTTTCTTGTCGTCGTTTTCATCTGGTCCCTGCGGATTTGTTTCTTCCTTCTTCTCTTCTTGTGATAAGATTTTTACTTTTCTGTTCAAGGTGCTGCAATTGTCCTGGGTCAGTGCGTCATTCTCTTTGGCATGGGCGCTTAGCTGTCAATTCGAACGTTTATCGGGGTTTGTGGTCTTACCTCCACCTCATCTATGTGTATTCTCTTTTCTTCTTCAGCTTGTTGATAGTGGTTTCTTTGTTGATAATTTGTCGGTCTATTGGTTCTCCAGTACCCGTTCCGGTTGCCGTTATTCCCTCTGTAATAGTTGTTGCCGTTCCTGGGTGAATTATAGTCATTGCCATATTCTCTTCTAAATCCATAACCGGTTCTTTGTTGAAATCTATTGTCGTTTCTTGGTGCCAAGTTATCACGTGGTTCGTAATTATTGTTCCTTCGTACTGTGTCTTGTGGATTCCACTGCTTTTTGCTTTCGTTTTCACGTGCGCTTCGTCTTTTTCTTGCGTCATCTTCCGAAAATATGAACTCTAGTTCCCTTAGAATACCTTTAAATGCTTCGACGTCATTGCCTCCGCGACCTACTAATGATTGCTGGTATTTCAATGGTAGCTTCATCGCGCATAATTTAATCAACTCTCCGTCACTGTATGGTACATCTAAGCATTGATTTTTGTTTGCCATTACTTCGGAAAATTTCACGGGACTCTTCTCTCCTGAATTTTCAAAATATGGGTTCTGTAATAACTCGTACTTCACTCTGTTCTGTGCTTCGCTGGACCAATATCGTGAGAGAAACTTCTCTCTGAAATCTTCGTACGATCGGCATGTCGCTGCAACATTCTGCAAGGTTTCTGCGACTATTCCTGACATGTGTGCACATATAAAGTCTAATTTGTGTGCTAGCGTCCAGTGTTCTGGTAATCGTACTCGGAATTGATCAATAAAAGTTCGTGGATGTAATGAGTTTCCTTCGCGAAAGTGTTGAAATTTTCTGACTGTGAGGAAATGATCGTTGTCGTACTTCGTCATAGTTCCATATGAAATTCGCGATTCTTCGCCACTTTTGTTTCTGATCGTTTCTCCCATCGTTCTTTCCGGTTGTGGTAGATCCATTGGATATTTTCCACTGCAACTTTCGCCTACCCTTGCGTAGTATCGTTGGAGTGGTACGCAATAATTTTCTTCCATCGGTTGTGAACGTGTAGCTGAATGCATTGCACTGTACTCTTCGCGACCTGGCTTTCCATTGTCACATATGTTACTTTCCGCCTGTGATTGGAATCGCAAATGTGTAATATCTTCGTTAATTGCTTGTTTTTCCGGTGCTGTTGCAGACTCTGTGCTTGTTCGATCCTGTTCACTACGCTCTTCAATGGTTTGCAACAACTCTGTTCGCAATTTCTGAATTTGTCGCTTCGTTTGCGCTTCTATTTTGACTATGCGGTTATCATATCTTTTCAGCGCTGCTTTTGTGATACGTTTGTGTAACACACTGTTTTCAACCATCTCACGCGCTGTACCGGCTGCTTGCCTAGTCATTGCGTTTATCCGTTTCTCTAGTTTCTTGACTTCTCCCTGGGTGTTGTTACGTAATGTTTTGATCTCGTCCTGAGTGTCATTACGCAATGTTTGTATGTCCGCTTGTACCTTGTCAATGTCTGTTCTCAGTTGATTGTAACCTGTTATTAAGTTTCCTATTACTTCTCGAGATTCTTTTGCCTCGTCTTCAATATGACTTAGGTGTAACTGAATTTTTTTGTTTTGTTCTTTAATATCACGCATTTGTCTCGTGGTTTCTGCATTATGAATTTGAATTTGGTTCGCTACGTCTTTATTTTGCCTTGTCATGATTTCCGTAATTTGTTGTAATAATTCTGCCAGATTGGTGGGTCCTATTGCGTTTTCTTCCGACGTCCTACGCTCTGTGTTTTCGCCCAATTGTTGGTATGCAACTGATTGCATTGAACTGTGCTGTGACACGTTTCTGCTCGCATTCCTTGTACTCTGTGGTGATGGAGCTCTGATTACTTGTACTATGGGTTCTACGTATTCAAGACGCAAGTTAGAATTCTCATCGACTGTCTCTCTACTTTCCTGCTCCTCTGTCGTACGCTGACTTACGTTTTCTATGCCTTGACGTACATTATCCTCGTCATGGTGCGTTGTATGTCCTATTTCTCGCGATACTGTATCGTCTGTTGTACTGTCCTCTATTCTCTGTCCATTTTCATGCTGGGTCTCTACCTCATTTCGCTCAGGTCTCGATCTGCCATTGCTAATCTTTCCGAATCCCTTATTTTATGTTCTAAAAGCAATTCACGCGCCCTACTTCGAGTCAACATGCGCTCATACGATCTCACGCGTTTCATAAACTTTTTGTTCACACACGACTTGACAAGACAAACCATTCACTTACTTGTTGGGTCAGAACCAACTTGTCAACGATGTGTCCGCCACCGGTGCGCTTGCATTGGAGAGAAAACTTCATTCTAACAATTTTTAAAATTCATAACTTAATTATGCTATTTTCTCTGCTAGAATCCCTCATTATTGAATACTTTCTTACTATCTGTCACTGCAGCTACTGTTTCCGACTATTTATACTTTAGGAAAAAATTTTTTACTACGAAAATTTTTCAACAGGATATTTTTCTGACCTAGTTAGGCATGTGGCCGACCTTCAATCATGGTATTTTACCATCCCGGCAGGGTCGCCATTTTCTAAACATTCTGCGTGGTGTCTGTTTGTTCTATATCGTGTCTCCCTAACACTTTCGCGCAACGACGCTCTGAGCGTGTTTTTTAGGGAATTGACTAGTTTGAACCTGGGACCTGTTGCTGGTAAGGAGACGCCAGACCACACATGACATGTAGAATTCAGAAGAGTTCAGTGAGACTAGCGATGATATAACCAAATACTTAATGATTTCAGCGTCAGCTCCACTGCACTCCCTGTAAAAGAATCTTAATACTAACTAAATTTAGTGGAAGGGGTTCAAGCCTTTCCTATTTTTAGTTAGCTGGTAAAATAACGTCGAAAAAGCAGTTAAGTTTACCATTGGAAATTTTATTCTACTCACAAAACATCGTTTATAAATTGCGCTATTGATAAAAGGAAAAGTTTTAATACAGGATGGTAAAAACCAACTGCGTTCAACAAAATGTGAACGAATATTCCCTGACTGGGTTTCCAAGTTCTACAATGGATCGAAGAATGACCTGTGCCATATCACATCTATAATCTAGGTTTAAATTAAGTTTCACAAAAGACAAAACTATCAAAATGGTCTACAGTGACCCTCAATTATCTTTAATTACTTATCTAACTTGTCGTAAATTACAGTGGCTGATGTGGCTTCTCAATAACTATATAACAGAAAAATCTTCGCGTTTCAGATTTTTACTTCAAGTGGCAAATGTGAACACCATGAGCTTTAATTGACGATCGACACTAGTATTACGTAAAGGGGATTTAACAGATGAGACTTCTGCAGTTCTGAGTAAAGCCTTATGCGTTCAAAAATGCGGCATCGCGTGCGTTCATTACCTTGTCGGTGTTCGTCAGGGGGCGGCAGCCGGCGCAGCTCCGTCCAGCTCGCCCTCTCGGAAGCAACTCTCTCCTAACTTCTCCTTACTACAATTTACCGAAGTTGGTTTAAAAAAAAACTATCCGGCTGTGTTTTCATCTGACCAATCAGGGTCCCAATGTAAGCTCCGCCTACAAAAATTCTGTCTATCCAATGAGGAACGTTATACTTTTCGTGGTGGGGCAATGTTTTTAAAGTTTGCAACGTAACAGAGACGCGAGAAAGTCTCACGCTAAAACTTGCAGCTGGTGTGGTCCTTTTCGCGTTATCGTAAGATCTATACCGTTCTTCTGGAGGGCTCTATCTTTTAACATGGGCTGGGACGTGGTCCTAACGTAACAGAGACGCGAAAAAGTCTCACGCTAAAACTTGCGGGTGGTGTAGCCCTTTTTGTGTTATCGTAAGATCTATACTGTTCTTCTGGAGGGCTCTAGCTGGGCTGGGGGGTGGTCCTAACGTAACAGAGACACGAAAGAGTCTCACGCTAAAAAACTTGCGGGTGGTGTGGTCCTAGCAGTTAGCTGGCGACGTGGGTGTCCGTCCGTCCCTCATCGTAGGGCCTTCTCGCTTAACACGGTTCTGCTCTCGGCTTCTGTTCTCATTTCTCCCGTCGGAACTGCGTCTGTCTCACGGTGGGAGGGAATGACATACATTTAGGCATTCTTGTGTTAGTCTGTGGTATTCCATTTGCTCACTCGTTACTCGGATTACTTTGGTTAACTTAATGTCACGATTTATTCGGAGCTATGTGACATACTACTGGATTTGCTTATCATGTCAGGGTTTTCATGGAAGGTGTTGGATTTGCCTGACACCTTACATATCACCACCCTTCGAACTTAATTTTTGCACTGAAGTTAGGCAATGATTGAATCTTTGCCTAAGTCAGCCAAAAATTATTGATTTATCTAAATTTTTGCACTGAAGTTAGGCAATGATTGAATCTTTGCCTAAGTCAGTCAAAAATTATTGATTTATCTAAATTTTGTTGCCTACTGTTCAGCCACGTTATTCTGTTTCTATGCTAGTTTGTATTACTAATTTATATTTTTATATTCTTCCACATTATAATTAAAAATGACAAGAGAAGAATATTTTATGCTATTATTAATTTTTAGTTATTTTCTTTATTTAAGTGTGAAGTTTGTTTTTTAAGAAGTTTGTTATCCAAAGTGAGGAGTCTTTCACATCAATTTTCTTAGGAATATATTTTTTTATACATGTAGTAATTAAGTAAAATCTATTCCTAACACATTTTCTAAATACCATGTGCAAGTAAAATGTTTTTGTTTCTAGACACTCATTTCAACATTGTTACACTAACAAATATGAATTATTTCCAAGAATTGCTTTGACAAAGAAATATACATACACAAGTATTGAAATATTATCCTAACAAATGGTACAAATGTTTAAAAAAATGAAAACATCCAACAAGATAATTTTTTATTCTTTGTTTCTATAAGGAGAAAATAAGTAAAATATAGTTATTCTTTTATTTTTTATGAGGAGAAAATAAGTGGCATAAAGTTTTAGTGTTTATTATGCCTTACTTTTGTTCTTTGTATACTGTCCATTTCAGAACTAACGACTTATTTTTATCGATAGTCTATTTTTTACTTAAGTCCACAGTCAATGACTGTTATTTTGTAGTTTATTAGCTGTCTGGTGTGCTTAACTTATTTAGTTTTTCACACGTTTCTTTTGCACAATTCCTATATCACATAATTTGATTTCACACATTCACACAATCCTATGAATGTTTAAGTATGAGGTTGGCGAATGTTTTTTGCACGAAGGTGATGGACTTGAGCGAGATGGATGTGGGCAAGTATTTGATGTACAGCTTCGTTCGTCGTTCCTTATTGGCTTTGCAAGTGTGTGTTGCTGTTGTGGAGGTCCCATAATGGAGCTGTGAGTGCAGAAGCTCATGGTTTACTGGCTCTGTATGCATGAAAGTCATCGTTATGTGTCGCTGAAAGCGGTCGTTTTTCGTTGTAATACTTCGTAGACGACTAGTTTACAATAGGATACGGATTTGGGAAGGTATGTCGTCTATTCTTCACCCATCTTCTTTCTTGGTCTCAATCTTGTGAATCTTCCTCTTCTATTCTTCCTGCTATTTCTCTGCTTCTTACTTGATTCTTGGTTCTTCTCTGGGTAGGATATGGAAATATTTATTGATAACTAGTCGCTTTGAAGTTCTCCTCTTAGTAACAGTTTGATAAATGGTTTGGACACGTCATTTCTACTTTTGTGGACGTTTTCTTCAGTTTCGTGCATTAGCGTGCTGTATAATAGTGGTAGTGTGACTTTTACACATATTTTTTGCCAGTGGTGGCTTGCCCAAGCGGTCTTCTTGTCGGGACGTTTTTTGCTCGCTCCGCTGAGTGGGGGCGCTCGGAGACCTTTCCGGCGTTCGGCATTGCGTCGCGTCACTGCAGGGTGTTCCGTCCCAGCAGGGTTCCGCCTAGCGGGCAAATTTATTGCCCACGCCAGCTACAAGGGCCTTCTGTTGGTCTCGCTGTCCTTTCCCTTCTTTCGACGCTTCTGCCTTGTAGGAATCGTGTCTTGCTAATTACATCCTTTTCTTTCTTGATACTTCTCGCGTTGAAACTTGTGGGTTGTTGGATCTGGTCTTTGTTGGAGTTTTTACAATGGTTCTTACCAAAAGTTTTACTTATATTCATCTAACATATGTCTAGTACATACATTATTTTGCGCCTTTTTAAAAAGCTTTACAAATTTCAGTGCCCTTTCCATGTTACAATTCTAAGATATTTTGAGTCTTAACTTATACAGAAATCCTTAAATTCGTTTTTTATTTTTGTGTAGTGTCGTAGTGTATAGCATTTTAGTATTTCATGCTGTTAGACTATCTACGTTTTATCCCTTCACCTTAATCTATGGTACTATTGGTGTTATTTTTCTTTTTGTTTTTATTGAAACTACTTTCTTTTTCCCACCTTCCTCTCTCTTCATTCTTCTTTCTCCTGACGATATTATCTACAACATAATCTTGAAATATTGTGCTGATTATTTACCAGTAATAAAATTAATCTTCAAACTTTACTGAAAGTGTTTAATACTGCCAGTCTTAGGTAAAAATACCTCTGCTTTATCTCGTAAAATACCCTCTAATTCTCTTTTACTGTGTTCCAAAATACCTTGAACTTCTTGCAATTTTTCGTCGATTTCTTTATGGACTTCTAGCATGAGTTGAGGCGATTCCCCCTTTTGTGCATACCATTCTAATTCTTCATCCTCTGTATCTCGCGTCATTCTTAATTGTTTGTTTTTAACTGGTATTTCTTCTAATTTTAGCTTTTGCTCAAAGAGAAGTGTGACATTCCTGAATGTTATACTACCTTTCCCCATATCTATTATCGCTCATCTCTCATTTAAAAAATCTGCACCTATAATTAAATCCGCAGTTAGTTTAGGTATAATCACGAAGTTGGCTTCGATCTTTTGACCTTGGCACGAAAGAGTTAACCTTGTTTGTCTCGTAACTTCCACAGCATTGTTTCTAATAGGACCTCTTACTTTAATCTTACGTATTTTCAGAACTGGCAATTCCTCATTGGCATTACACTACATGAATAAAATTTCTGAGATCGCAGTCAGTTCACTTCCGCTATCAATTACAATATTGACTGGGATATGCTTTACCATGGCCTTCACAATTGGTTGAATTTGAAAGGGTTGGTCCTGTTCTTCTTCTTCTTGCATCAACGAATCCTCCACTGAATCATACATGAGTCTTTTTAGGAATTTCCCTTGCGAATTCGAACTTTCTGTAGGATAAGCTTCGACTGCTACTTCTCTCTCTTTTACTTCCTCTTCTCTATTTCTTCCTTCATTTACGCTTTCTTCAACATCCTCTACTTTTTCCTCATCCTCGTCTATCTTCTCCTTCTTCGTCGCTACTTCCACATAATCGCATCTAAATGCTCTAGTTATCGCTTCATAACTTCCTTCATTATATACGTTGGGTTGTGTGCCGACTCGTAAGTTATTTTCAACTTCTGTCGACTGCGCATTATCCCATTGAATTCGCTTTCCCTGGTTTCCATCTCAAATAGCTCTGCAATACTCATTACTTCGTCCTTTCCTCCTACATTCGTTGTGCATGCCTCTGGTAATTCATCTTCCTCATCAGTATTCTCCCAATTAATTTCGTCCCAACACGATATTGTTATTTTCTTGTCGTCGTTTTCATCTGGTCCCTGCGGATTTGTTTCTTCCTTCTTCTCTTCTTGTGATAAGATTTTTACTTTTCTGTTCAAGGTGCTGCAATTGTCCTGGGTCAGTGCGTCATTCTCTTTGGCATGGGCGCTTAGCTGTCAATTCGAACGTTTATCGGGGTTTGTGGTCTTACCTCCACCTCATCTATGTGTATTCTCTTTTCTTCTTCAGCTTGTTGATAGTGGTTTCTTTGTTGATAATTTGTCGGTCTATTGGTTCTCCAGTACCCGTTCCGGTTGCCGTTATTCCCTCTGTAATAGTTGTTGCCGTTCCTGGGTGAATTATAGTCATTGCCATATTCTCTTCTAAATCCATAACCGGTTCTTTGTTGAAATCTATTGTCGTTTCTTGGTGCCAAGTTATCACGTGGTTCGTAATTATTGTTCCTTCGTACTGTGTCTTGTGGATTCCACTGCTTTTTGCTTTCGTTTTCACGTGCGCTTCGTCTTTTTCTTGCGTCATCTTCCGAAAATATGAACTCTAGTTCCCTTAGAATACCTTTAAATGCTTCGACGTCATTGCCTCCGCGACCTACTAATGATTGCTGGTATTTCAATGGTAGCTTCATCGCGCATAATTTAATCAACTCTCCGTCACTGTATGGTACATCTAAGCATTGATTTTTGTTTGCCATTACTTCGGAAAATTTCACGGGACTCTTCTCTCCTGAATTTTCAAAATATGGGTTCTGTAATAACTCGTACTTCACTCTGTTCTGTGCTTCGCTGGACCAATATCGTGAGAGAAACTTCTCTCTGAAATCTTCGTACGATCGGCATGTCGCTGCAACATTCTGCAAGGTTTCTGCGACTATTCCTGACATGTGTGCACATATAAAGTCTAATTTGTGTGCTAGCGTCCAGTGTTCTGGTAATCGTACTCGGAATTGATCAATAAAAGTTCGTGGATGTAATGAGTTTCCTTCGCGAAAGTGTTGAAATTTTCTGACTGTGAGGAAATGATCGTTGTCGTACTTCGTCATAGTTCCATATGAAATTCGCGATTCTTCGCCACTTTTGTTTCTGATCGTTTCTCCCATCGTTCTTTCCGGTTGTGGTAGATCCATTGGATATTTTCCACTGCAACTTTCGCCTACCCTTGCGTAGTATCGTTGGAGTGGTACGCAATAATTTTCTTCCATCGGTTGTGAACGTGTAGCTGAATGCATTGCACTGTACTCTTCGCGACCTGGCTTTCCATTGTCACATATGTTACTTTCCGCCTGTGATTGGAATCGCAAATGTGTAATATCTTCGTTAATTGCTTGTTTTTCCGGTGCTGTTACAGATACGGATGTGGTTGCAGACTCTGTGCTTGTTCGATCCTGTTCACTACGCTCTTCAATGGTTTGCAACAACTCTGTTCGCAATTTCTGAATTTGTCGCTTCGTTTGCGCTTCTATTTTGACTATGCGGTTATCATATCTTTTCAGCGCTGCTTTTGTGATACGTTTGTGTAACACACTGTTTTCAACCATCTCACGCGCTGTACCGGCTGCTTGCCTAGTCATTACGTTTATCCGTTTCTCTAGTTTCTTGACTTCTCCCTGGGTGTTGTTACGTAATGTTTTGATCTCGTCCTGAGTGTCATTACGCAATGTTTGTATGTCCGCTTGTACCTTGTCAATGTCTGTTCTCAGTTGATTGTAACCTGTTATTAAGTTTCCTATTACTTCTCGAGATTCTTTTGCCTCGTCTTCAATATGACTTAGGTGTAACTGAATTTTTTTGTTTTGTTCTTTAATATCACGCATTTGTCTCGTGGTTTCTGCATTATGAATTTGAATTTGGTTCGCTACGTCTTTATTTTGCCTTGTCATGATTTCCGTAATTTGTTGTAATAATTCTGCCAGATTGGTGGGTCCTATTGCGTTTTCTTCCGACGTCCTACGCTCTGTGTTTTCGCCCAATTGTTGGTATGCAACTGATTGCATTGAACTGTGCTGTGACACGTTTCTGCTCGCATTCCTTGTACTCTGTGGTGATGGAGCTCTGATTACTTGTACTATGGGTTCTACGTATTCAAGACGCAAGTTAGAATTCTCATCGACTGTCTCTCTACTTTCCTGCTCCTCTGTCGTACGCTGACTTACGTTTTCTATGCCTTGACGTACATTATCCTCGTCATGGTGCGTTATATGTCCTATTTCTCGCGATACTGTATCGTCTGTTGTACTGTCCTCTATTCTCTGTCCATTTTCATGCTGGGTCTCTACCTCATTTCGCTCAGGTCTCGATCTGCCATTGCTAATCTTTCCGAATCCCTTATTTTATGTTCTAAAAGCAATTCACGCGCCCTACTTCGAGTCAACATGCGCTCATACGATCTCACGCGTTTCATAAACTTTTTGTTCACACACGACTTGACAAGACAAACCATTCACTTACTTGTTGGGTCAGAACCAACTTGTCAACGATGTGTCCGCCACCGGTGCGCTTGCATTGGAGAGAAAACTTCATTCTAACAATTTTTAAAATTCATAACTTAATTATGCTATTTTCTCTGCTAGAATCTCTCATTATTGAATACTTTCTTACTATCTGTCACTGCAGCTACTGTTTTCGACTATTTATCACTTTAGGAAAAAATTTTTTACTACGAAAATTTTTCAACAGGATATTTTTCTGACCTAGTTAGGCATGTGGTCGACCTTCAATCATGGTATTTTACCATCCCGGCAGGGTCGCCATTTTCTAAACATTCTGCGTGGTGTCTGTTTGTTCTATATCGTGTCTCCCTAACACTTTCGCACAACGACGCTCTGAGCGTGTTTTTTAGGGAATTGACTAGTTTGAACCTGGGACCTGTTGCTGGTAAGGAGACGCCAGACCACACATGACATGTAGGATTCAGAAGAGTTCAGTGAGACTAGCGATGATATAAGCAAATACTTAATGATTTCAGCGTCAGCTCCACTGCACTCCCTGTAAAAGAATCTAAATACTAACTAAATTGAGTGGAAGGGGTTCAAGCCTTTCCTATTTTTAGTTAGCTGGTAAAATAACGTCGAAAAAGCAGTTAAGTTTACCATTGGAAATTTTATTCTACTCACAAAACATCGTTTATAAATTGCGCTATTGATAAAAGGAAAAGTTTTAATACAGGATGGTAAAAACCAACTGCATTCAACAAAAATGTGAACGAATATTCCCTGACTGGGTTTCCAAGTTCTACAATGGATCGAAGGATGACCTGTGCCATATCACATCTATAATCTAGGTTTAAATTAAGTTTCACAAAAGACAAAACTATCAAAATGGTCTACAGTGACCCTCAATTATCTTTAATTACTTATCTAACTTGTCGTAAATTACAGTGGCTGATGTGGCTTCTCAATAACTATATAACAGAAAAATCTTCGCGTTTCAGATTTTTACTTCAAGTGGCAAATGTGAACACCATGAGCTTTAATTGACGATCGACACTAGTATTACGTAAAGGGGATTTAACAGATGAGACTTCTGCAGTTCTGAGTAAAGCCTTATGCGTTCAAAAATGCGGCATCGCGTGCGTTCATTACCTTGTCGGTGTTCGTCAGGGGGCGGCAGCCGGCGCAGCTCCGTCCAGCTCGCCCTCTCGGAAGCAACTCTCTCCTAACTTCTCCTTACTACAATTTACCGAAGTTGGTTTAAAAAAAAACTATCCGGCTGTGTATTCATCTGACCAATCAGGGTCCCAATGTAAGCTCCGCCTACAAAAATTCTGTCTATCCAATGAGGAACGTTATACTTTTCGTGGTGGGGCAATGTTTTTAAAGTTTGCAACGTAACAGAGACGCGAGAAAGTCTCACGCTAAAACTTGCAGCTGGTGTGGTCCTTTTCGCGTTATCGTAAGATCTATACCGTTCTTCTGGAGGGCTCTATCTTTTAACATGGGCTGGGACGTGGTCCTAATGTAACAGAGACGCGAAAAAGTCTCACGCTAAAACACTTGCGGGTGGTGTGGTCCTAGCAGTTAGCTGGCGACGTGGGTGTCCGTCTGTCCCTCATCGTAGGGCCTTCTCGCTTAACACGGTTCTGCTCTCGGCTTCTGTTCTCATTTCTCCCGTCGGAACTGCGTCTGTCTCACGGTGGGAGGGAATGACATACATTTAGGCATTCTTGTGTTAGTCTGTGGTATTCCATTTGCTCACTCGTTACTCGGATTACTTTGGTTAACTTAATGTCACGATTTATTCGGAGCTATGTGACATACTACTGGATTTGCTTATCATGTCAGGGTTTTCATGGAAGGTGTTGGATTTGCCTGACACCTTACATATCACCACCCTTCGAACTTAATTTTTGCACTGAAGTTAGGCAATGATTGAATCTTTGCCTAAGTCAGCCAAAAATTATTGATTTATCTAAATTTTTGCACTGAAGTTAGGCAATGATTGAATCTTTGCCTAAGTCAGTCAAAAATTATTGATTTATCTAAATTTTGTTGCCTACTG
Source organism: Schistocerca piceifrons (assembly GCF_021461385.2). Taxonomy (NCBI): domain Eukaryota; kingdom Metazoa; phylum Arthropoda; class Insecta; order Orthoptera; family Acrididae; genus Schistocerca; species Schistocerca piceifrons. The sequence continues at coordinate 6,691,022 of NC_060144.1, read as the reverse complement.
TTCAGCCACGTTATTCTGTTTCTATGCTAGTTTGTATTACTAATTTATATTTTTATATTCTTCCACATTATAATTAAAAATGACAAGAGAAGAATATTTTATGCTATTATTAATTTTTAGTTATTTTCTTTATTTAAGTGTGAAGTTTGTTTTTTAAGAAGTTTGTTATCCAAAGTGAGGAGTCTTTCACATCAATTTTCTTAGGAATATATTTTTTTATACATGTAGTAATTAAGTAAAATCTATTCCTAACACATTTTCTAAATACCATGTACAAGTAAAATGTTTTTGTTTCTAGACACTCATTTCAACATTGTTACACTAACAAATATGAATTATTTCCAAGAATTGCTTTGACAAAGAAATATACATACACAAGTATTGAAATATTATCCTAACAAATGGTACAAATGTTTAAAAAAATGAAAACATCCAACAAGATAATTTTTTATTCTTTGTTTCTATAAGGAGAAAATAAGTAAAATATAGTTATTCTTTTATTTTTTATGAGGAGAAAATAAGTGGCATAAAGTTTTAGTGTTTATTATGCCTTACTTTTGTTCTTTGTATACTGTCCATTTCAGAACTAACGACTTATTTTTATCGATAGTCTATTTTTTACTTAAGTCCACAGTCAATGACTGTTATTTTGTAGTTTATTAGCTGTCTGGTGTGCTTAACTTATTTAGTTTTTCACATGTTTCTTTTGCACAATTCCTACATCACATAATTTGATTTCACACATTCACACAATCCTATGAATGTTTAAGTATGAGGTTGGCGAATGTTTTTTGCACGAAGGTGATGGACTTGAGCGAGATGGATGTGGGCAAGTATTTGATGTACAGCTTCGTTCGTTGTTCCTTATTGGCTTTGCAAGTGTGTGTTGCTGTTGTGGAGGTCCCATAATGGAGCTGTGAGTGCAGAAGCTCATGGTTTACTGGCTCTGTATGCATGAAAGTCATCGTTATGTGTCGCTGAAAGCGGTCGTTTTTCGTTGTAATACTTCGCAGACGACTAGTTTACAATAGGATACGGATTTGGGAAGGTATGTCGTCTATTCTTCACCCATCTTCTTTCTTGGTCTCAATCTTGTGAATCTTCCACTTCTATTCTTCCTGCTATTTCTCTGCTTCTTACTTGATTCTTGGTTCTTCTCTGGGTAGGATATGGAAATATTTATTGATAACTAGTCGCTTTGAAGTTCTCCTCTTAGTAACAGTTTGATAAATGGTTTGGACACGTCATTTCTACTTTTGTGGACGTTTTCTTCAGTTTCGTGCATTAGCGTGCTGTATAATAGCGGTAGTGTGACTTTTACACATATTTTTTGCCAGTGGTGGCTTGCCCAAGCGGTCTTCTCGTCGGGACGTTTTTTGCTCGCTCCGCTGAGTGGGGGCGCTCGGAGACCTTTCCGGCATTCGGCATTGCGTCGCGTCACTGCAGGGTGTTCCGTCCCAGCAGGGTTCCGCCTAGCGGGCAAATTTATTGCCCACGCCAGCTACAAGGGCCTTCTGTTGGTCTCGCTGTCCTTTCCCTTCTTTCGACGCTTCTGCCTTGTAGGAATCGTGTCTTGCTAATTACATCCTTTTCTTTCTTGATACTTCTCGCGTTGAAACTTGTGGGTTGTTGGATCTGGTCTTTGTTGGAGTTTTTACAATGGTTCTTACCAAAAGTTTTACTTATATTCATCTAACATATGTCTAGTACATACATTATTTTGCGCCTTTTTACAAAGCTTTACAAATTTCAGTGCCCTTTCCATGTTACAATTCTAAGATATTTTGAGTCTTAACTTATACAGAAATCCTTAAATTCGTTTTTTATTTTTGTGTAGTGTCGTAGTGTATAGCATTTTAGTATTTCATGCTGTTAGACTATCTACGTTTTATCCCTTCACCTTAATCTATGGTACTATTGGTGTTATTTTTCTTTTTGTTTTTATTGAAACTACTTTCTTTTTCCCACCTTCCTCTCTCTTCATTCTTCTTTCTCCTGACGATATTATCTACAACATAATCTTGAAATATTGTGCTGATTATTTACCAGTAATAAAATTAATCTTCAAACTTTACTGAAAGTGTTTAATACTGCCAGTCTTAGGTAAAAATACCTCTGCTTTATCTCGTAAAATACCCTCTAATTCTCTTTTACTGTGTTCCAAAATACCTTGAACTTCTTGCAATTTTTCGTCGATTTCTTTATGGACTTCTAGCATGAGTTGAGGCGATTCCCCCTTTTGTGCATACCATTCTAATTCTTCATCCTCTGTATCTAGCGTCATTCTTAATTGTTTGTTTTTAACTGGTATTTCTTCTAATTTTAGCTTTTGCTCAAAGAGAAGTGTGACATTCCTGAATGTTATACTACCTTTCCCCATATCTATTATCGCTCATCTCTCATTTAAAAAATCTGCACCTATAATCAAATCCGCAGTTAGTTTAGGTATAATCACGAAGTTGGCTTCGATCTTTTGACCTTGGCACGAAAGAGTTAACCTTGTTTGTCTCGTAACTTCCACAGCATTGTTTCTAATAGGACCTCTTACTTTAATCTTACGTATTTTCAGAACTGGCAATTCCTCATTGGCATTACACTACATGAATAAAATTTCTGAGATCGCAGTCAGTTCACTTCCGCTATCAATTACAATATTGACTGGGATATGCTTTACCATGGCCTTCACAATTGGTTGAATTTGAAAGGGTTGGTCCTGTTCTTCTTCTTCTTGCATCAACGAATCCTCCACTGACTCGTACATGAGTCTTTTTAGGAATTTCCCTTGTGAATTCGAACTTTCTGTAGGATAAGCTTCGACTGCTACTTCTCTCTCTTTTACTTCCTCTTCTCTATTTCTTCCTTCATTTACGCTTTCTTCAACATCCTCTACTTTTTCCTCATCCTCGTCTATCTTCTCCTTCTTCGTCGCTACTTCCACATAATCGCATCTAAATGCTCTAGTTATCGCTTCATAACTTCCTTCATTATATACGTTGGGTTGTGTGCCGACTCGTAAGTTATTTTCAACTTCTGTCGACTGCGCATTATCCCATTGAATTCGCTTTCCCTGGTTTCCATCTCAAATAGCTCTGCAATACTCATTACTTCGTCCTTTCCTCCTACATTCGTTGTGCATGCCTCTGGTAATTCATCTTCCTCATCAGTATTCTCCCAATTAATTTCGTCCCAACACGATATTGTTATTTTCTTGTCGTCGTTTTCATCTGGTCCCTGCGGATTTGTTTCTTCCTTCTTCTCTTCTCGTGATAAGATTTTTACTTTTCTGTTCAAGGTGCTGCAATTGTCCTGGGTCAGTGCGTCATTCTCTTTGGCATGGGCGCTTAGCTGTCAATTCGAACGTTTATCGGGGTTTGTGGTCTTACCTCCACCTCATCTATGTGTATTCTCTTTTCTTCTTCAGCTTGTTGATAGTGGTTTCTTTGTTGATAATTTGTCGGTCTATTGGTTCTCCAGTACCCGTTCCGGTTGCCGTTATTCCCTCTGTAATAGTTGTTGCCGTTCCTGGGTGAATTATAGTCATTGCCATATTCTCTTCTAAATCCATAACCGGTTCTTTGTTGAAATCTATTGTCGTTTCTTGGTGCCAAGTTATCACGTGGTTCGTAATTATTGTTCCTTCGTACTGTGTCTTGTGGATTCCACTGCTTTTTGCTTTCGTTTTCACGTGCGCTTCGTCTTTTTCTTGCGTCATCTTCCGAAAATATGAACTCTAGTTCCCTTAGAATACCTTTAAATGCTTCGACGTCATTGCCTCCGCGACCTACTAATGATTGCTGGTATTTCAATGGTAGCTTCATCGCGCATAATTTAATCAACTCTCCGTCACTGTATGGTACATCTAAGCATTGATTTTTGTTTGCCATTACTTCGGAAAATTTCACGGGACTCTTCTCTCCTGAATTTTCAAAATATGGGTTCTGTAATAACTCGTACTTCACTCTGTTCTGTGCTTCGCTGGACCAATATCGTGAGAGAAACTTCTCTCTGAAATCTTCGTACGATCGGCATGTCGCTGCAACATTCTGCAAGGTTTCTGCGACTATTCCTGACATGTGTGCACATATAAAGTCTAATTTGTGTGCTAGCGTCCAGTGTTCTGGTAATCGTACTCGGAATTGATCAATAAAAGTTCGTGGATGTAATGAGTTTCCTTCGCGAAAGTGTTGAAATTTTCTGACTGTGAGGAAATGATCGTTGTCGTACTTCGTCATAGTTCCATATGAAATTCGCGATTCTTCGCCACTTTTGTTTCTGATCGTTTCTCCCATCGTTCTTTCCGGTTGTGGTAGATCCATTGGATATTTTCCACTGCAACTTTCGCCTACCCTTGCGTAGTATCGTTGGAGTGGTACGCAATAATTTTCTTCCATCGGTTGTGAACGTGTAGCTGAATGCATTGCACTGTACTCTTCGCGACCTGGCTTTCCATTGTCACATATGTTACTTTCCGCCTGTGATTGGAATCGCAAATGTGTAATATCTTCGTTAATTGCTTGTTTTTCCGGTGCTGTTACAGATACGGATGTGGTTGCAGACTCTGTGCTTGTTCGATCCTGTTCACTACGCTCTTCAATGGTTTGCAACAACTCTGTTCGCAATTTCTGAATTTGTCGCTTCGTTTGCGCTTCTATTTTGACTATGCGGTTATCATATCTTTTCAGCGCTGCTTTTGTGATACGTTTGTGTAACACACTGTTTTCAACCATCTCACGCGCTGTACCGGCTGCTTGCCTAGTCATTACGTTTATCCGTTTCTCTAGTTTCTTGACTTCTCCCTGGGTGTTGTTACGTAATGTTTTGATCTCGTCCTGAGTGTCATTACGCAATGTTTGTATGTCCGCTTGTACCTTGTCAATGTCTGTTCTCAGTTGATTGTAACCTGTTATTAAGTTTCCTATTACTTCTCGAGATTCTTTTGCCTCGTCTTCAATATGACTTAGGTGTAACTGAATTTTTTTGTTTTGTTCTTTAATATCACGCATTTGTCTCGTGGTTTCTGCATTATGAATTTGAATTTGGTTCGCTACGTCTTTATTTTGCCTTGTCATGATTTCCGTAATTTGTTGTAATAATTCTGCCAGATTGGTGGGTCCTATTGCGTTTTCTTCCGACGTCCTACGCTCTGTGTTTTCGCCCAGTTGTTGGTTTGCAACTGATTGCATTGAACTGTGCTGTGACACGTTTCTGCTCGCATTCCTTGTACTCTGTGGTGATGGAGCTCTGATTACTTGTACTATGGGTTCTACGTATTCAAGACGCAAGTTAGAATCCTCATCGACTGTCTCTCTACTTTCCTGCTCCTCTGTCGTATGCTGACTTACGTTTTCTATGCCTTGACGTACATTATCCTCGTCATGGTGCGTTATATGTCCTATTTCTCGCGATACTGCATCGTCTGTTGTACTGTCCTCTATTCTCTGTCCATTTTCATGCTGGGTCTCTACCTCATTTCGCTCAGGTCTCGATCTGCCATTGCTAATCTTTCCGAATCCCTTATTTTATGTTCTAAAAGCAATTCACGCGCCCTACTTCGAGTCAACATGCGCTCATACGATCTCACGCGTTTCATAAACTTTTTGTTCACACACGACTTGACAAGACAAACCATTCACTTACTTGTTGGGTCAGAACCAACTTGTCAACGATGTGTCCGCCACCGGTGCGCTTGCATTGGAGAGAAAACTTCATTCTAACAATTTTTAAAATTCATAACTTAATTATGCTATTTTCTCTGCTAGAATCTCTCATTATTGAATACTTTCTTACTATCTGTCACTGCAGCTACTGTTTTCGACTATTTATCACTTTAGGAAAAAATTTTTTACTACGAAAATTTTTCAACAGGATATTTTTCTGACCTAGTTAGGCATGTGGTCGACCTTCAATCATGGTATTTTACCATCCCGGCAGGGTCGCCATTTTCTAAACATTCTGCGTGGTGTCTGTTTGTTCTATATCGTGTCTCCCTAACACTTTCGCGCAACGACGCTCTGAGCGTGTTTTTTAGGGAATTGACTAGTTTGAACCTGGGACCTGTTGCTGGTAAGGAGACGCCAGACCACACATGACATGTAGGATTCAGAAGAGTTCAGTGAGACTAGCGATGATATAAGCAAATACTTAATGATTTCAGCGTCAGCTCCACTGCACTCCCTGTAAAAGAATCTAAATACTAACTAAATTGAGTGGAAGGGGTTCAAGCCTTTCCTATTTTTAGTTAGCTGGTAAAATAACGTCGAAAAAGCAGTTAAGTTTACCATTGGAAATTTTATTCTACTCACAAAACATCGTTTATAAATTGCGCTATTGATAAAAGGAAAAGTTTTAATACAGGATGGTAAAAACCAACTGCGTTCAACAAAAATGTGAACGAATATTCCCTGACTGGGTTTCCAAGTTCTACAATGGATCGAAGGATGACCTGTGCCATATCACATCTATAATCTAGGTTTAAATTAAGTTTCACAAAAGACAAAACTATCAAAATGGTCTACAGTGACCCTCAATTATCTTTAATTACTTATCTAACTTGTCGTAAATTACAGTGGCTGATGTGGCTTCTCAATAACTATATAACAGAAAAATCTTCGCGTTTCAGATTTTTACTTCAAGTGGCAAATGTGAACACCATGAGCTTTAATTGACGATCGACACTAGTATTACGTGAAGGGGATTTAACAAGTGAGACTTCTGCAGTTCTGAGTAAAGCCTTATGCGTTCAAAAATGCGGCATCGCGTGCGTTCATTACCTTGTCGGTGTTCGTCAGGGGGCGGCAGCCGGCACAGCTCCGTCCTACTCGCCCTCTCGGAAGCAACTCTCTCCTAACTTCTCCTTACTACAATTTACCGAAGTTGGTTTAAAAAAAAACTATCTGGCTGTGTTTTCATCTGACCAATCAGGGTCCCAATGTAAGCTCCGCCTACAAAAATTCTGTCTATCCAATGAGAAACGTTATACTTTTCGTGGTGGGGCAATGTTTTTAAAGTTTGCAACGTAACAGAGACGCGAGAAAGTCTCACGCTAAAACTTGCAGCTGGTGTGGTCCTTTTCGCGTTATCGTAAGATCTATACCGTTCTTCTGGAGTGCTCTATCTTTTAACATGGGCTGGGACGTGGTCCTAACGTAACAGAGACGCGAAAAAGTCTCACGCTAAAACTTGCGGGTGGTGTAGCCCTTTTTGTGTTATCGTAAGATCTATACTGTTCTTCTGGAGGGCTCTAGCTTTTAACATGGGCTGGAGGGGGGGGGGGGGTGGTCCTAACGTAACAGAGACGCGAAAGTGTCTCACGCTAAAAAACTTGCGGGTGGTGTGGTCCTAGCAGTTAGCTGGCGACGTGGGTGTCCGTCCGTCCCTCATCGTAGGGCCTTCTCGCTTAACACGGTTCTGCTCTCGGCTGCTGTTCTCGTTTCTCCCGTCGGAACTGCGTCTGTCTCACGGTGGGAGGGAATGACATACATTTAGGCATTCTTGTGTTAGTCTGTGGTATTCCATTTGCTCACTCGTTACTCGGATTACTTTGGTTAATTTAATATCACGATTTATTCGGAGCTATGGATTTGCTTATCATGTCAGGGTTTTCATGGAAGGTGTTGGATTTGCCTGACACCTTACAAGTTAGCAAACAGCTACTGTGCAAGGCGTTGCTTAGAATACATTTTAATTAAATCACATGTGACAGTAACTTCTTGGGAAAAATAGTTAATCAAAAATTACATGGCTATGGGAACTGGTATTGACCCGGGGTAAGTAACAATATGGCACTATCTTTAAAAGTTTTCGACTCTTTCAAGATTAATAATGCTCGCAATTAAGACATTCAATAAACTGATTATACATTAACAATTAGCTTTACAAAATCATTGGATGTGAGTGCTATACATTGTCTCAATCATCACTTATGAATACGCACATTGTTAGCAACAAAGCAACTTCCTTTACCTTAAATTATTTCCAACTTCTGTTGAGATTCCTTTTGCAGTTAGCAGTTACAAATAAAAAAATCATTACTGCCCGTAGTGAGTAAGTATATATCCAGCAGACATCAGTACATGTCTTTACATTTGAGACTCTTCCATACATCTCTCGATCCAAAAGTACTCTTTGCGCATTACCCATAAGATCTTGAATCCGCGATCGCTGTTGAGCAGCGACGCTACTACGCAATCGATACTACATTTGACCATCTCTGGTTCAATATAATATTTTCTTCCGAAACTCGAATTAATTTTCCCTGTGTATAAACCTTTCAACTAGTCAACATCATTCAAAGAAGGTTAAAATCAGCCATTTACTACAAAGTAGAGAAGATTTACAAGACATTAACATCACAGAATGAATCATAATAAACTGTCTAGACTTTGGAACATTCGAACCGAAGGAGAAGTTTAAACGGAAGACTCGCAAGATAGGTCCGGAAGAACTGAAATAAAAACATGTTGACTTACGAAAATGTTTTGAGCGGATACGAAATCAGTGACAATCAAGATAACTATCGAGTCTCACCAGCCACCTTGAACAGGCATAACAAGGAAAGTAAAGAAGAAGATGAAAAAATGAATTTTTACTAATATTTGTATACTAACTGCCGTCATGTTCAAGGCATAATGTAGATTCTGTTTGTAATTTGCATCATTTATATATGTAAGGGCAAAGTATAATGTGAAGTCAGGAGCAGAGTATCTTCCAAAGTGTTATGTAAGATCAACGAACTTTGTGTGCATGGCCTGTTCCACGCCCCTCTTTCTGTTTGCTATTAACACTGCTGACGGGACAGAGACCGTACTGCAACTGCAGGAGTCACCGCCATAGCCGAAAATCACATCTAGGACATGAGCAGCCACCTTCATCAGCGGCAGTCGTTGACCTGCTGCTGCAGCACTCAGAAGAAGTGAAGCGCATCAGCTGTTCCACCCAACGTCAAGCAGCAAAATTCATACCTATGTCAATGGCCCCTATGTGTGACATAGAAACACTACTTCTTACGCATAGTCAGTACCAGACAAGTGTATTTAACCCCCTCCCCCTGGGCCAGACCGTCGTCGTCGAACAGGTGAGCTACACTATGTGACCAAAAGCATCCGGACACCCCCAAAAACATACAATTTTCATATTAGGTGCATTGTGCTGCCACCTGCTGCCGGGTACTCCATATCAGAGGCCTTGGCAGTCATTAGGCATCGTGAGAGAGCAGAATGGGGCACTCCTCGGAACTCACGGACTTCGAACGTGATCAGGTAATAGGGGGTGTCACTTGTGTCATACGTCTGTACACGAAATTTCCATACTCCTAAACATCCCTAGGTCCATTGTTTCCGATGTGATACTGAAGTGGAAACGTGAAGGGACACTTGCAGCAGAAAAGCGTATAGGCCGACCTGGTCTCGACTAACAAAGACCGCCGAAGTTGAAGAGGGTCGTAATGTGTAATAGGCAGACATCTATCCAGACCATCACACAGGAATCCTAAATTGCTTCAGGATCCACTGCAGGTACTATGACAGGGGATAGGCGGGAAATCTTGGATTTCGTGGTCGAGCGGCTGCTCATAAGCCACAAATCACGCCGGTAAATGCCAAACGACGGCTCGACTGGTGTAAGGAGCGTCAACATTGGACGATTGAACAATGGAAAACGTTGCGTGGAGTGACGAATGACGGTACACAATGTGGCGATCCGATGGCAGGGTGTGGATATGACGAATGCCCGGTGAACGTCATCTGGCAGCTTGTGTAGTGCCAACAGTAAAGTTCGGAGGCGGTGGTGTTATGCTGTGGTCGTGTTTTTCATGGAGGGGGCTTGCACCCCATGTTGTTTTACGCGGCACTATCACAGCACAGGCTTGCATTGATGTCTGAAGCACCTTCTTGCTTCCCACTGTTGAAGAGCAATTCGGGGATGGCGATTACAACTTTCAACACGATCGAGCACCTGTTCATATTGCACGGCCTGTGGCGGAGTGGTTACGCGACAATAACATCACTGTAATGAATGGACTGGCCTGCACAGAGTCCTGACCTGAATCCTTGCTCAGTGCAGCACTCAATGAGGAACGGGCTGCCATTCCCCAAGAAACCTTCCAACACCTGATTGAACGTATGCCTGCGAGAGTGGAAGCTGTCATCAAGGCTAAGGGTGGGCCAACACCATATTGAATTCCAGCATTACCGATGGAAGCCGCCACGAACTTTTAGGTCATTTTCAGCCAGGTGTCCGGATACTTTTGAGCATATAGAGTATACTATTATGTCCAGTCTGCGACAGGCAATGCCGTACCAATGACGCAGCTTCCACCACCGTCCCTAGGCCTGGAACTTTTCACTGCCACCTGATCACCCGACACTTGGGCAGTTCAGCAACCCTCCGCCTCTACGAGACTACAGCCACCTCCCTATCTGACAAGATTCAAACTCAGGACTCCTTCACCCTGCGCCACTTCCACGAACCGCAATCTTAGAATCTTTCGCACTAGTAGTTTGTTTACGTGCAGTTTGCGTACTGTAAAGTTACATTCTCTTGTGACTGAAATAATTAACGTATAGTGCAATTGAGTTCTAACTTCTTGTTGGAAGCAGAAATAAACAACTTTTTACGTTATATGATGCACATGAAGCGCTCACCTGTAGGCCTAATTTTTGCTGCTCATAAATAACAAACATTCTAGTAGTGGAAAGTGTGTTAACTGATTTAATTATTTTTTAAGCCCTTGATCTGTGGTGCAATGCAAGGTAAGTGTGGATGTTGCCGTGGGGAAGTCAAAGAGGTAGTGTTATGAGTAGACAGTGGGTTGGAATTTGACTGGAGTGACTGTGGTGGGAAACTGAATGGAACTGTAGGTTTTGCAAAAAAGACAAGGGAATTGCCGAGCGGGAGGCAAAGATTTGTAATCTTTGGACTGAATTAGATCACGCGAAATTTGAGCTAGATGGGGTTAAGGGGGAAAAAGATCTTGGGAAATGGGTAAAGTTGACAAGCAATGGGAGAAAGGGGAATAACTCTTCATCTGCATTTGTGCTGACAGTATCGAATGAATCTGACTTGTTACCTGAAGTAGGAGGGGAAGAGCCTCGTCCAGCTGTAGGTCACGACAGGGTGCCCCGGACTCCACGAAGCGCAGCACCAAAGGAGAGTAGCAAAAAAAGAGTCTTGTCGCTATGGGAACGGTGTAGGTCAGATGGTAAAGGAGAAATTAGGAACAGCGTATCAGGTCACAAGTATTGTGAAGCCAAGTGATAACCTTGCCTAGTGACAGAGGACACGGGGAATCTGTGCAAAGGTTTGGGAAAAGAGAATCAGGTAACTGCAGTAGGTGGAGCAGGGAATAGCCTAGCTAAGAACAGTAATTACAGCATGAGGGGTGGCCAGGATGGAATAGGAGTAACAACTACACACTCAAATGTGAGTTTTGTGGAGACCCTGCAGCGTCGTGATCAGCCCTGGGTTACATCTGCTGTGAGCTGTGTGAATACTGGGTTGAGAAGGCTGTTGATGACTAATATGAAATCTCATATGAGTGCAGTGCCTGTTGGTACAATCGGGAGAAGGGGCCTACACTTGTATAGGAGAGGGAACGATAGGTTGACTGAGCTCCTTGCAGGTAACATACGGGGAGCCACAACCACACCTAGCAAGATCTCACAGGCAGCAAGCTTCCTGTGGTTACTGGTGTCAGAGAGGCACCTTTTTTAGGTTAGAATTAGAATTTAGGCGCCCTGTTTTGAAAGAAGTGAAAATAACAGAAGAGCCCCACAAAATGTTTAAGAATGCACAGAGTCCTTGAACATATTCTCTGTTCGAAAATAATAAACTTTCATGTAACCGAGAAGCTTACGTCCACGAATAAGCTTGGGTTTAGAAAGTATAGCTTGCCCTTTTCTCGCATGACATACTGCGAACTATAGATGAAGAACAACAGGCAGATTCCATATTTCTAGATTTCGGGAAGCATTTGACATGCAGAATGTTAACGAAGGTACGAGCATATGGAATAAGTTCACAGATATGTGAATGTCTGGAAGAGTTCTTAAGTAATATAACCCAGTACGTTGTCCCCGACAACGAGTGTTCATCAGAGACAAGGGTATTGTCAGGAGTGCCCCACTCAAGTGTAATAGGACAGCTGTTGTTTTCAGTACACGGTGGGTAGCAATCTGCGGTTGTTTTCTGATGATACCGTGGTGTACGGCAAGGCGTCGAAATTGAGAGATCTTAGGAAGATACGAGACCACTTAGACAAAACTTGGTGTGATGAATGGCAGCTAGCTCTAAATGTGTAAAGAAGTAAGTTAATGCGGATGAGTAGGAAAAACGAACCTGTCATGTTCAGTTACAGCATCAGTGGTGACACAGCACTCCGTATAAACATCTGGGCGCGACGTTGCAAACCGATATGTAATGGAACGAGGCATGTGAGAACTGTTGTAGGGAAGGCGAATGATCGGCTTCGGTTTATTGGCAGAATTTTGGGTTCAAAAAGGTTCAAAGGGCTCTGAGCACTATGGGACTTAACATCGGTGGTTATCAGTCCCCTAGAACTTAGAACTACTTAAACCTAACTAACCTAAGGACGTCTCTCACATCCATGCCCAACGCAGAATTCGAACCTGCGACCGTAGCGGTCGTGCGGTTCCGGACTGTAGCGCGTAGAACCGCTCGGCCACCGCGGCCGGCAGGATTTTAGGAAACAGTGGTCCATTTGCTAAGCAGACCGTACATAGGTCGCTGGTGCGACCTATTCTTGAGTACTGCTCGAGTGTTTGGGATTGATGGAAGACATCGAAGCAGTTCAGAGATAGGCTGATAGATTTGTTACCGGCAGGTTGAAAAACACGTGTTACGCAGATTCTTTGGGAACTCAAGTGGGAATCCCTGGAGGGCAGGCGACGCCTAGCCGGACTGTGTGGACGAGCGGTTCTAGGCGCTTCAGTTTGGAACCGCGCGACCGCTACGGTCGCAGGTTCGAATCCTGCCTCGGACATGGATGTGTGTGATGTCCTTAGGTTAGTTAGGTTTGAGTAGTTCTAATTTCTAGGTGACTGATGACCTCAGATGTTACGTCCCATAGTGCTCAGAGCCATTTGAGCCATTTTTGAAGGCGACGCCCTTTTCGAGAAACACTATTGGGGAAATTTAGAGAACCAGAATTTGAAGCTGACTGCCACACTATTGTACTGCCGCTACCATACATTGCCCGTAAAGACCACGAATATAAGATACGAGAAATTACGGCTCATAAGGAGACAGTCCTTTTCCTCCGCTGTATTTGCGAGTGGAACAGGAAAGGAAATGACGAACAGCGGCACAGGGCACCCTCCGACACGCAACGTACGGCAGCTTGCGGAGTATCTGTGTAGGTGTACCTCCTAATTTAAATGTTCCTACTGTTGTTCTGGCCGCTTCTGTTGCTAAGTGGTCAACGTGGCTCTAACTTGCATGTGGAGGGGGGGGGGGGGAGGTAGGGGGGAGGAATGGGGAGAGACCAGGGTTCGATTCCCGGTTCTGTGAGGGATTTTTCCTTTGTGGAAGGAATGGGACGTGGTGCACTCAGCGTCGTGAGGCCGACTGAGGAGCTGCTCGATCGATGAGTAGCGGTTCCAGAGTCACGAAGCCCGACGACGACCGGCTGGCCGCACCGGAGGAGGTCAACACACTGTTCGGGCGGTCTCGATTGGCCTGTCAGGGGACCTTCACCTTCACCTTCACTGTTGTCCTGTTTCCTAAATACCTATTACATTTTTCTAACCGTAACGCAGCTCTCCTAGCTTTACTGACAGGCGCATTATCATTCTGCCACAGAAAAGATCAGACTGTTGCTTCATTATGTTTCCATGTACAGAGTGTTTCAGATAAAGTGTATGTCTCTGTAATTTTCAAAATGGTAGCCGACCTGAATTTTATTGAGGTAGATCCACAAAAGAAACATTGCACTTTCTATGGGGTTATGAACATAGTTTGTTAAATCATTCTTCAGAACGTTACAGCAGTGAGATACAATTTTCTTAGATTGAACATTAGCCTTTCCGATCACGTAGCTGATATACAGGGTGTTCCCATAAGGTCGTGCAGAAATGTAACAGGACATGGAGAATGCTCCACTGAACAATTTGAAGTACAGAACCTGAGATCGGGGAAGCCATCTTAAGGAAATATGGAAGTAAACTTGTCTACCGCTTTGTCTAGCTTTACTGTTTTCCAGATTATTCACAACTAACATTCGTACAAGCTTACATATACTCATTCTTTATTTCCTGCTAGGGAACAAGGGGGACGTGCGTAATTACCAGGAAATCATGATGCAGGTTTCGTTTACTTCACTTGTCCATAGGGTGAGTTTCGTATCGTATTTATGTTGACCCAAGACAGAACGTGCTATGAATCAACGACAGACCTATTCATTAGTCCGTGCTATTCAGAGACGTGCAGTACGAAACGAGGGAGCAGTTCCGGTACAGTTGCGCAGAGCTCACTGACATGCACCTCGTGTGTGGGAGAGTATGTTGCAATGCTGTCGCTGATGAAAGGCTGCACAGGGAACGAGTTCCTAACAAGCACCATATATCACGACGAGTGTCTATTTCTCTCGATCGACGAATGCGGAAGACTGGTTCATTGGAAAGAAGAAACGAGAGGCCTGTGAAAATGAAGACCATTCAAACACCGGATTTTGAAGAGGAGTGCGGGAACGTGTTGCAACGGACTCCATTACATGTACTCGTCGTATTGCACGTGAAATGGGTTCTGCAATACTGGCGTGGGGCGGGTACTCCACGAACAACAGTTACACCCATATCTCCCACAACGATTCCACACAATGCTTGTGGCTTTCCTCGAAGGGTCGCATTGTGTCAGCGGATGCTCCAACAATACATTGATCAACCAGATTTCCTCCAATTCGTGCTGTTTGCTTTCCGAGACCTTATCTGATCGTGATTGTATTTCGGACGGTAGGAATAGCCATGAGTGGGACGAGGAAAACCTTCACGCTGTAGTAGTGTCACACCACTAAGTATGTTTTGCTGCGAATATCTGGGCCAGCAGTGCAGGCGACAGTCGTATTAGGGCGTATCTTCTAACTGGACGTCTGAATGGCCACCTGTGCTTCAGGTTCGTGCAAAGAGCTCTGTCTGAGTACTTGAAGAACGTACCCTTAGCTGTTCGTGGGAGCATGTAGATACAACATGACGATGCACTGTCTCACTTCAGTGTCGATGTCCGTAACCTTCTCAGTGCCGTATTTCCTGGTCGTTGGACTGGAAGGGGAGATTCTGTTTCATGGTCTGCCAGGTCAGCTGACCTCAATCCCCTTGATTATTTCCTAACCCCCTTGATTATTTCCTATAGAGATATTTAAAGTCACTTGTGTATGAGATCCCAGTGGATACGGAGATGGAATTAGTTCCCAGGATTGTAACTGCCTATGATGTGATTCGAAGCACACCATGGATATTTGTGAAGGTGCGTCGGAACCTTGTTCGCCGATGTCATGCTTGCATTGAGGTTGATGGCCGTTAGTTTCAGCAGTAGTATGTAGGATACAGTACAAATGGTATGTTGCATGTGTCAATGATGGTATTTGCAATTAACTGTCACTATTGTAAATAAAAAACTAATCAGTAATATGATTTTATTTTTATTTTCTCCTTTAGTTGCTTCCTCGACTCCAGGTTCCCTACCTCAGATTGTTGAGTGGAGCATCCTCTATGTCCTGTTAAATTTTGTACGACCTTACCTAAACACCTTATATTTAAACCAGCTGTGTACATAACGGTTTAAATCTCATTTCTTTCACGTTTAGTTTGGGGGCTATAAACCTTCACGCGTTGTACACAGTACTTGGTTGTGTGCAGGTGGATGTTGTGATGACGGAATACTGATTTAAGTGAGGAAATGTGTGGCCATATTCCTGAATGCAAAATGCGACGCGCCTTCTAAACGACCTGAGTACGAGATGTAACGCCGCCGGTATCACAGAGTGACTAGCTCCTCCATGCGCCATTTGGAGTCATCTGGGGTTGTGGGTTCAGTGACATATATTCGTTTCTTTAGATATCACCTTAAAAAGAAATCTACTGGTCTTAAATAGGACGACCGTGCGAGTCATTCGTGAGGATCAAGTTGCCCCAACCGTCTTGCGGAAAATCCGTTGTTCAGTTCTTAACAACATCACAAGCAGAATGATCTGAGTGACCATCGTGGCCGGCCGAAGTGGCCGTGCGGTTATAGGCGCTGCAGTCTGGAACCACAAGACCGCTACGGTCGCAGGTTCGAATTCTGCCTCGGGCATGGATGTTTGTGATGTCCTTAGGTTACTTAGGTTTAACTAGTTCTAAGTTCTAGGGGACTAATGACCTCAGCAGTTGAGTCCCATAGTGCTCAGAGCCATTTGAACCATTTGACCATCGTGACGCATCCACATATTAAGGTCTTTAATGTCTAGACGGCCTTTGCAAGCAGAGCACCTAAATTTTCGACAATAAAGGTTGGAAGCATCTCACTTGTCGGTATGCCTGTGAAGCAGTATAGACATATGGTTTCATGCCCAAGGATTCCACACCACACATTAATATGCCACATCCATTGACGATCGACAGGAGGTACCCACCTAGGATTTCCTGTGCCCCAGTAGTGTAAAATACTCGAAGCACTGTCGGATTTAACATCTGAGGTCATCAGTCCCCTAGACTTACAACTACTTAAACCTAACTAACCTGAGGACAGCACACACATCCATACCCGAGGCAGGATTCGAACCTGCGACCGTAGCAACAGCGCGTCCCGGACTGAAGCGGCTAGAACCGCTCCGTCACAGCGGCCGGCCCCAGTAGTGCATATTATGACTATTCATAACTTGTGAACGTGGATTCATCTGAGAACTTAACACTTTGTGAGGCACTCAGAGTGAAATTACGCATGACTCATTCGCAGAAAGTTACTCTCCGACTGAAATCATTTCCATGCAGCTCCTTGTCAATGGCAGATGGTACAGGCGAAACCTGTGAGCCTGTACAATACGGCACACAGATACTAGTGACTGCAACAGCGTCTTGCAAGCAGACGTGAGATCGTGGTATACTGCTGCTGGAACAAACACCTCTGTCTCCACACTTATGCTGCTCTTCGTCTGTTACCGCTATGTCTTCTCAAACTACTTGCTTCCTGATGTCTTTGTTCAGGGGGACCGGGTGTTTGTGTCGTCCTCATCATTTCGTCATCATTCGCGGAAGTGGCGAGATTGGACTGTGCAACTTGTACGGACGCTGATTAACGCGCAGTTGAGCGCCCCACAAACCAATCATCATCATAATCATCATCTCTGTTCAGCATGTAAGAACGTAATGGCTGAAAAAAGCTCCTAGACCACGATATCTCACGGCATCCGCCACGGCTGCTTCATTGCCATCGTGACAGCATTCGCCGAACATGAGCAACATGTCAACGTGTAACTGGATGTGTACGCCACGTTTATTCGGCGTCAGTATCCGCGGCAGTCTGTTTGTGCGGCCGACCCGCAGTCTATGCAGCGGTGCGGGGCGACGGTAGGCAGTCTAGCTGAACAACGACATCTAGCAGCGCACAGATGAAGCTAGTCGCTTTGTGAAACCATATATCGCGAAACCGTTATATCCCGCCCGCATATCGTTTAGAAGTTGTGAATGCAGCAACATGGGCACACATTTGAAGACCTCATTTACAGCAATTATCCGCCACCAAAACACCCATCTGCACACAAGCAAGTATAATGTACAAAGTGTTGAAGCCATCCGTAAGATTGTGAAGGTTTCCACAATTGAACGTGATAGAAATGTGATTTAAACTGACTTCTACGCAGCTGGTTTAAATACATCACCTACATGACAGAAGAAACTAATATTCTATTTAAAAAGTTGTATCTCTTTGCTGTACCTCTCAGGAAAATAACTCAATAAACTATGTTCATACCCACACAGAAACTGTAAAGTTTCTTACGTCGACCGACCACAATCAATATTCCTGGCACCTATTATTCTGTAAATTACAGACGCGTAAACTTTATCTGAAATACCCTGTCGGTACATAGATTTATTGGAGATCACGATACGAAAGGAATAAAAACACAGATTTATCGTAAGGAAAAAAGACTGATAAATCAAAGAAGAATTCCCACCGAAACAGAAGAGACACTATTTTGTTCTCATACACAACATAGGCTAAAAGAACAATGTATCTCGAAACCAAGGAAAATATTACAACCGATGAGACTATAAAGCAATTAAATTCAAGAGAGACACCGAGAAGCGTCGCCACTGCACGAATCCGACGGCTAGCACCGTGATTTCCTCTTGACACAGTTACATCGGACCAGCATCAATCTCGGCCTTAGCATTGACGTCTATTGTGCACATTATCGTTTGATCACCGAAGCTGGCAGCGAGAGGAGTCAAAATATTAGCGGCCTCTACCGACCCAGCACTAGGAACAACGAGAAGCCGACAAGCTGCATTGGCACTAAATCAGCAATTTCAAATTACTTTTCATTCCGGTAATAAGACACCTGTGATTTAAAAGGCAAATTAGTTTGTGACAAAAATACAGCTTAATGCATAAAATCCTTCTATAATGCCTTATAAATTCTTATAAAATGTATTATTTCTTAAGATAGTATGCGTGAGAAACCTGCGTTACAAGCCACAATGACGATAAACTCGGCTTGTCGAATATTATCTCCACCAGCTGTTGGCAGGGAAGCTTCGTAGAAGAACGTATAATTTTTGCTAGTCCGACATTCCTGTTCCTAAAACATTTATGAAATGAATGCTTCTCCAACCAAACGGCCTCAGACGAACCGTGCTAAATAGCACAGGCGACTGGTTTTCAAAATCAAATTAGTCTGTAAATAACAACTGTTTCGAAGACTTCCATATTCATTAAGCATACATACCTGTGAGGATTCGTGTTACGCATTTGCGGAATACTGCAAACGCCTGTGTTTTACGTGGCGCAACTCAGATGTTTGTTAACGGCTTTTTCTTCTGACCGCTTGTAGATGATCAGTGCTCTTACCCAATAACATGGATTTCTTAAGATTTTGCTGGCTGTGTTCGGAAAAGTTACTGTCGCTCGCCACTGATCTCGCCTCGAACGGATGCTAAGCAACTGCGCGGGCTGCCGCAGGGACCGCCGTGTTGTTGACAACTGCGTCAGAGCGCGGTTTGTTCTTTGCTGCCAGACCACCACCTCACAGTCAGGGAAACGGTCCGGCGATAGTAGCAGCAGCGTAATTGGGCTGTGGCGTCCGGGACAATGCACCCCGAGGATGAGGACGAGAGGACATTAAAGTGGAAGGAAAGGAGGAAAAGTTAGTAAAGTGAAATCTACAAATCCCATCAGTTTTCGCTATCTTAAAACACCCAGAGTTTGTTTTGGAAATCATTCTGAAGCAAAGATACGTGAATCACATACCTTCCTCATCCAGATCAAAGGTCATTCTTTATTAGGACTCTAACATAAATTATTTGAATCCATAGAATGAAAATAACTATGTGTGACGAAATTATACGGCCAATTCCATAACGGAGCATCGTCATAAGTAGCGTATGCAACTGTGTGAAAAAAATAACCACGTCACAATCTAAATTTAGTCCTTAAAGACGCTGAAAAGACCAGGAGGACAGTTAAGAAAAATACCTATTCTTCGAAGCAATTGAGAACATCTACAAATGTTTTGACCACAGAATGATAGGTGGTAGGTTTTTAAAAAGTTGTTTCGTAATTACTTTCTAGGTGCCGCTAAGGACGCTAAATCGAAAGCTTTTGGCTGGTGGATGCCAAACCATCTATAAACTAAAGACAAATTCATTGATGTTCTTCAGGCTTTGACAAACGTGTTTCGCAAGGATGAGAAATGTAACGAACAGCTCTTATAACCGAAACTGGATCATTTTATGATTCACTGTAACGTGCTGGGAGCGTTAATGTAGCACTAAGACCTTGCGGAGTTGAACGTTGCAGCTTCTCAAGACCTCTTAGGAAAGGCGTTGTGAGAAGCGAACAGAGAAACATTAAGGTTTAACATCCAGTCGACGACGAGGTCATTAGGGACAGAGAGTGTACGAAAAGCATGGGGAACGAAATCGGCAGTCCTTCTTTTCGAGGTAAACCTCCGTGCATTTGCCTGAAGCCATTTGACAGGAAACAATATAAAAACCTAATCTGGACGGCTGGACGGGAATTTCAACAGTAGTCCTCCCAAATACGAATCCAGTGTCTGCCTTACCACTGCGAAACTTCACCCGCTCGCTGCCTTCGAAGAATCACTCCACAAACTACTAGGCGATATTTTCGACAACTCTGAAAGATGGTACATCGAATGTAAGTAGTCTGACGAAGTAAAACAGTGAAGAGGCTCTTCGACGAAGTTTGAGCGGGCGAGAGGTCGACAGAAACCACAACTGGACGTAATGTGAAATTTTATTTGTCCAATGATTAAGAACAGTTATTCGCAGCAGCTGGTTTTAAGGAATGAAGTAAGCTGTAGGCGCATACAATGTTTCGTCGTATATGCCTCCTCTTTCGAAACTGTTAAAAATGCTGATATCTAACAGAATCTACGGCTATTGAAAAACCTAAGCTTCTTCTCCAAAGCTGAAAATATTTAAATTTTCTTTCTATAGTGAGTCAGGAGACATTATGTATTTCTTTTTCTTTTTTTGATTAGCGAAAGAATGTAATAGAAATTTTGGAATATCTTAACATACAGAACTGGAAGCAAGACTCCATACATCACGCAAGAATGTGCTTCGAAAACTCCAAAACACGTGTTTCAGAGCAGAAGTCAGGTGTGGGGAGACAACAGGTATGGCAACAGCATTGAATTGTTAATTATTGAAAGGAGGCTGAATGCTTGCAGTATCAGTGCAGGATAGTAAACCCTGTTGTCACACCCTGCGTGACAGGGTACCAAGTGGCGTCTTCCATCAGGATAATGGAACCCCCCACACCCATGAACCATGGACCTTGTCGTCGGTGGGATGCCTTGTGCGCCTCAGCGATACAGATAGCCGTACCGTAGGTACAACCACAACGGAGGAGTATCTGCTGAGAGGCCAGACAAACGTGTGGTTCCTGAAGAGGGGCAGCAGGGTTTTCAGTAGTTGCAGGGACAACAGCCTGAATGACTGACTGATCTGACCTTGTCACATCAATCTTACTGTGCTGATGCTGAGAACGGCTGATAGCAAAGCGAAACTGCAGCCGTAATTTTTCACGAGGACATGCAGCTCTTCTATATGGTTAAATGATGATGAAATACTCGTGAGTAAAACATTTCGGAGGTAAAATAGTCCCTCCTCCGGATCTTCAGGCTAGGACTATTCAAGAGGGCTTCGTCATCAGGAGAAACTAGACTGGCGTTCTTCAGATCAGTGTGTGGAATGTTACATCACTTAATCGGCAGTTAAGTTAGAAAATTTGAAAATGAAAATGGGTAAGTTGAAGTTAGATATAGTGGGAATCAGTGAAGTTCGGTGGCAGGAGGGACAGGACTTCTCGTCAGGTGAATATAGGGTTATAAATACAAAGTCAAATAGGATTAATGCAGGAGTAGGTTTAATAATGAATAAGAAAATACGAATGCGGGTAAGGTACCATGAACAGCATAGTGAACGCATTATCGTAGCCAAGACAGACACGCAGCCCACGCCTACCACAGTAGTACAAGTCGACATGCCAATTCGCAGATGATGAGGAGCTTGAAGAAATGCGTGATGAGATAAAAGAAATTATACAAATAATTAGAGGAGACGACAGTTTAATTATGATGGGAAACTGGAATTCGATAGTAGGAAAAGCAAGAGAAGGAAAAACAGTAGGTGAATATGGACTGGGGGTCGGGGGAGGAGGGGGGGGGGGAGGTTGGCTCTGAGCACTATGGGACTCAACTGCTGAGGTCATTAGTCCCCTAGAACTTAGAACTAGTTAAACCTAACTAACCTAAGGACATCACAAACATCCATGCCCGAGGCAGGATTCGAACCTGCGACCGTAGCGGTCTTGCGGTTCCAGACTGCAGCGCCTTTAACCGCACGGCCACTTCGGCCGGCGGGGGGGGAGGAACTGAAAGAGTAAGCCACCTGGTAGAATTTTGCACACAGCATAATTTAATCATCACTAACACATGGTTTAAGAATCATACAAGAAGGTTGTATATGTGGGAGGGACTTGGAGACGCCGGGAGGTTTCAGACTATTTATATAATGGTTAGACAGAGATTTAGGAACCAGATTTTAAACTGTGAGGCATTTCGGGTGGCAGATTTGGACGCTAACCACAATTTTTTGGTTATGAACTGTAGATTAAAACTGAAGAAATTGAAAAAATTAGGAAATTAAGGAGGTGGGACCTGGATAAGTTGAAAGAACCAGATATTGTTGAGAGCTTCAGAGGGAGCATTAGGCAACGATTGACTAGAACAGGGGAAGGCGAAACAGTAGAAGACGAATAGGTAGCTTAAAGAGACGAAATAGTGAAGTTAGCAGAGGATCAAATAGCTAAAAAGACAAGGCCTGGTAGGAATCATTGGATAATACAAGAGATATTGAATTTAATTGACGAATAGGGAAAATTTAAAAACGCAGCAAATGAAGCACGTGAAAGGGAATACAAACGTTAAAAAAATGAGACTGACAGGAAGTGCAAAAAAGCTGAGCAGGTATGGCTAGAGGACAAATGTAAGGATTTAGAAGCATATTTCACGGGCGAAAGGTAGATACCGCCTCCAGGAAAATTAAGGAGACCTTTGGGGGAAAGATATTCAGCAGTATGAATATCAAAACCTCATATGGAAATCCAAACATAAGCAAAGAAGAGAAAGCTGAAAGATGGAAGGAAATGATAGAGCGTCTGTACAAGGGAAATGAACGTGAAAGTAATGTTATAGAAATGGAAGTGGACGTAGGTGAAGCTGAGGTGAGAGATATGGTGCTGCGAGAAGCATTTGACAAAGCTCTGGATGATCCAAGTCGAAACAAGGCTCGGAGTAGACTATATTCCGCTAGAACTACTGAGAGCCAGCCCCGACAAAACTCTCCCACCCGGCGTGCAAAATGTATGAGACAGGCGAAATATGCTCACACTTCAAGAAGAATACAGTAATTCCAAAGAAAGCAGTTGCTGACTAGTGTGAAAATTACCAGTTTAATAAATCACCGCTGCAAAATTCTAACACGAATTCCTTACAGACAAATGGAAAAACAAGCCGAAGCAGACCACGGGGAAGATCAGTTTGTATTCCGCAGAAATGTGGGAGTACTCGAGGCAGTACTGACCCTACGACGTATCGTAGAAGGTAGGTTAAGGAAAGGTAAACCTACATTTATAGCATTTATAGAAGTAGAGAAAGCTTTTGAAAATGTTGACTGGAATACTGTCTTTGAAAATGTAAAGGTAGCAAGGGTAAAATAAGGGGAGCGAAAAGCTATTTACAACGTGTACAGAAACCAGACGGAATTAATAAGAGTCGAGGGGCATGAAATAGTGGCAGTGGTTGAGACGGGAGTGAGACAGAGTTGTAGCCTGTCTCCGATGTCATCCAATATGTACATTTAACAAACAGTAAAGGAAACGAAAGAAAAATTTGGAGTTGGAGTTAAAGGTCAGGGAGAAGAAATAAAAACTTTGAGATTTGCCGATAACATTGTAATTCTCTCAGAGGTAGCAGAGGACTTGGAAGAGCAGGTGAACGGAAAGGATAGTGTCTTGAAAGTAGGATATAAGATAAACATCAACCAAAGCAAAACAAGGATAATGGTATGTAGCCGAATTGAATCAGATGATGCTAAGGGAATCATATTACGAAACGAGACACTTAAAGTAGTAATGAGTTTCCTTATTTGGCATCATAAGTGATGATGGCCAGAGTAGAGAAAATATAAAATGTAGACAGGAAATGGCAAGACATACATTTTTGAAGAAAAGAAATTTGTCACCATCGAATATAGATTTAAGTGTTAGAAAGTCTTTTCTGAAGATATTTGTGTGTAATACAGCCATTTATGGAAGTGAAACATGGATGATAAACAGTTTAGGTAAAAAGAGAATAGAAGCATTCGAAATGCTATGTTACAGAAGAATGTTGAAGATTGGATGGGTCGATACCATAATTAACGAGGAAGTACTGAACCGAACTGGGGAGACTAGGAATTTCTGGCACAACTTGGCCAAAAGAAGGGATTGCTTGATAGGATACATTCCAAGACATATAGGGATCACCAATTTAGTGTTGGAGGGAAGTGTGGAGGATAAAAATCGTAGAGGCAGGCCAAGAGATGAATACACTAAGCAGATTCAGAAGGATGTGGGCTGCAGTAGGTACTGGGAGATGAAGAGGCTCGCACACGACAGAGTAGCATGGAGAGCTGCATCAAACCAGTCTTCCAACTGAAGACCACAGGTACAACAATGCTAAACCCTACATTTGAGGGATGCTTAACCCATACTGTAAGTCCTCTGATTTGACACGCATAGAGCACGTCTGGGATGCGATGGATAGATGTATACTTTCCTACCAGTCTCAAGCTAAAAATTTGAACGATCTGACAGGTCACGTGCATGGCAAGAAATTATTCAAATTGACATACAGAGGCTGCTTCCGTGGCACAACGAATACAAGAGTTTATTTGTGCCCGTGTAAATCACATCTGATACTCATCTTCATCAGTACCAAAAAAAAAAAAAGAAAATGGCTCTGAGCACTATGGGACTTAACTGCTCAGGTCATCAGTCCCCTAGAACTTAGAACTACTTAAACCTAACTAACCTAAGGACATCACACACATCCACGCCCGAGGCAGGATTCGAACCTGCGACCGTAGTGGTCGCGCGGTTCCAGACTGTAGCGCCTAGAACCGCTCGGCCACTTCTCATCAGTACCGAAAGGAATGAAACTATAATCACTTGATACCCGTTATGTGATGAAGATCTCCACAGAAATGATATGATGTGAGGCCCGCCCGCCGGCCGGTGTGGCCGTGCGGTTCTAAGCGCTTCAGTTTGGAACCGCGTGACCGCTACGGTCGCAGGTTCGAATCCTGCCTCGGGCATGGATGTGTGTGATGTCCTTAGGTTAGTTAGGTTTAAGTAGTTCTAAGTTCTAGGGGACTAATGACCTCAGATGTTGAGTCCCATAGTGCTCAGAGCCACTTGAACCCATTTTTTTGAGGTCCGCCAGTTATGCAAAACACCGTTTTTTCCAAGTTCCCAAAAATGTTTCGCAACCACTGTGCCATCATCAGTGGGTTTCCATTTTATATAATCTGTAATGTGAACATTTTTACTAAACGATTACACTTTGCACCTCACCACTTTTACGACCTTATTTGTTAAAATACGTGCTATATTTACGTGTGCTTCACAACACTTGACTATGATACTGAGAATAAAAGGGCTTGCCACACGAAGACGTAAGTAATAACGAATACAGGCGCGAAGTATCGCGACAAACTAAATCACTTTCCTACAAAACTTTCTCATCAACAGCGTTTGGTTGTAGATGACAAGCTACCTGTTATAAATAATACACTAGTGGTCCCGGAAAATCATGCACACCAAGTGTGAAGGTATTAACAAAAAGAAACGATCTATTGTTCGAACCGAATATCTACATAATTTTGTAATCATTTAGTAAAAATGTTCACATTACAGATTAAATAAAACTGAAAGCCACTGGTGATGGCACAGTGGTACTAAAACAGGTTTGGGAACGGAAAAAATGGTGTTTTGCATAGCTAGCAGACCTTACATCACACAATTTTAACTGCAGACATGGTAAACACGAAGAGCTGCAAATCCAAATGATGAAGATATCCACAGATTTGAGACGAGTGCTTCATGGCTTAATACTTTCTACAGTGATGTGCAAAATTTAAGGACGAAAATAGCTTTCGCATGGCGTGTCAGTGTCAAGTAACATAGTTCGAAGGAAGGAAAAAGGAATAAAGATTGGGTTCAACACCACGTCAATATCAATATCATTAAAGACGAAGGAACAGCTAGGATCGTGTCAAGGATGGAGACGCAAAACGGCCGTGCCCTTTAGATGGAACCATCCCGACATTGGCCTGAAGCGATTTATAGAAATTAATGGAAAAGCTAAATCTGGACAGCCGGACGCGGGTTTAAATCGTCGTTCTCCCAAATGCGAGACCAGTGTGCTAGCCACTGTGCCACCTCGCTCGGTACACAGTTCAAAAATGGTTCAAATGGCTCTGAGCACTATGGGACTCAACTGCTGAGGTCATTAGTCCCCTAGAACTTAGAACTAGTTAAACCTAACTAACCTAAGGACATCACAAACATGCATGCCCGAGGCAGGATTCGAACCTGCGACCGTAGCGGTCTTGCGGTTCCAGACTTCAGCGCCTTTAACTGCACGGCCACTTCGGCCGGCTAGTACACAGTTCGAGCCATACGCAGAGAGAACTGCTATAATATAGTGCGGAAGGTAACTGAAAGAAACTCGCAATTAGACGAACAGTAACGACGGTGCCGTGGTCGTTACAAAACACGGGACACGGGGCCTACGGTCAACACGGGTGGTGACGCGTGCTGCCTTGCTGGCCACAAAGTTGGCAAGCAATTCTTGTGGCAGGACGTTCCATTCCACCACCACCACCACGGTTGACACCTGCAGGTGTGATCTCTGTGTCATGTGGGCGTCTCGGGAAAACGTCCCACAAGTACTCGGCGAAACGGACAGGCCAGTCCATCCGTCGAACATCCTCTCGTTCCAAAAGCTCCGCCATCTTCGCATTTCATTGCGGTCGCGCATCTCCATCCATAAAAATTAAATCGAGACCGATGCTCCCCCGTAAACACGCACATGGGAAGGGAGAACAGTATCCCAATGAAGGTGACCGCTGAGTGTACTGTGTTGAAAGATCTAAAGGTCAGGAGGATCATGCAGCAATGTGCTTCCTCGCACCACACCACGTGCACTACCAAAACAATAATGTGCGGCAGTGCTGGAAGAACTCTCGTATGGCGAGAGGTAGGAAGTACGCCTTCCTGTGCACCCAGGAACGTTGTCGAACATGATCGTTTTGGTGGTGCACGTGTTATGGAGTGGGGTGACATGATGTAGCACAGGTGTACTGACCTTCTAAGCTTTGAACACGGTGAACCCAGTTGTCATCGACATTGTGAATAAAAATTCATTTTTGTTCGCCTCGTTGCGTATTTGTTTCAGTTACCTTCTGTAGTACACTGTAGGAATTCTTTCAATTTGTGGTCCAAGTTTCATCGAGTAATGTTACGATGGTTTCCCTAAAAGCAATGCACCGCGTTTTTTTCTTCAACAATTCTTTATTGAACATAGCAGGGATAACACACACGAAAGAATGGTGTTTTATCTACATACCCTATTTTCCACGTAATCTCCATCCCGCTGTATTGCCTCCCTGCAACGCAAAACAAGGGCGCGTATTCCCTGTCGGGGTACCAATCCTTGACCTTGTAACGGAGCCAGTGATTGGCTGTGTGAATCACCTCCTCGTCGTCCTCAAAATTTCTTCCACGAATAGCATGCTTTAATGGCCCAATAAGTGAAAGTCGGAGGGGGCTAGGTGAGGGCTGTGGGATGGATGGGGTAACACTGTCCGACCCTGTGTTCAGCAGTCCTCCTCAGGTGAGGCCGGGGGTGATCGTGTTGCAGCAAAGTCGCCGAATGCGATTCTTCAGTTTTGGTAATGAGTTGACATATGCTCCTGTATTCATAGTACCGCCTCTTGGCATCACATCAATGAGAATCGCACCTTCACAGTCCCAGAACACGTGCCGGCCGGAGCGGCCGTGCGGTTCTAGGCGCTACAGTCTGGAACCGAGCGACCGCTACGGTCGCAGGTTCGAATCCTGCCTCGAGCATGAATGTGTGTGATGTCCCTAGGTTAGTTAGGTTTAATTAGTTCTAAGTTCTAGGGAACTGACGACCTGAGAAGTTAACTCGCTTAGTGCTCAGAGCCATTTGAACCATTTTTGAACCCAGAACACGGCGATCATTACCTTACCGGCTGTAGCAGTTGTTTTGAATTTTTTCTTCTGTGGGGAGTGGGAATAGCGCCATTCCATGGACTGTCGTTTTGTTTCTGGCTCAAAATGGTGAACCCAGGTTTCGTCACCCGTCACAATCCAGGAGAAGAAGACCTTCCACTCGGCTTCAAAACGTTGCAACAAATCGAGACAAATGTGTTTTCTGTGCGGAGGGACCCATCTTGTACACACTTTTGTATATCCGAGAGTGCGGATAGTTGCATCGACGCCTGCTTTGCGGATTGACAGCTGCAGGGCCAACTACCGAGCCGCAATGCGCCTGTCCTCGCGAGTGACGACATCGGCTGGCTGCAACACGCCGGCTGTGACAGCCGTGGACGGTCTCCCCGACCGCCGAAAACCGTGGAGCTCCGCCGAACCTCCTTCCGATGACGACTAACAGTACTTCTGGCGACAGCAGATGCTGCATAGACTTTGCGCAATGTATGTGAATACTCCCCAGTAAATTCAATGACGTCACGTTGCTTGTAAAGGGCATCGCCTGCAGACGCCACCTTGTCCTGCAGCTGCGCAGTGCGTCAGAAGGTACGGAAAGTTGGCGCGCTCACTCAGCAGACTTCAAATAATACGTACGTAACGTTTCGCATTCGTAGCACCGTTTTCGGCTGAGAAAAAAAAAATGCGGTGGATTTTTTTCTGGGCAACCCTCGTATTTGGCAGGGATACACCATACGAAAGTTACTTTCGTCCCTAAGTTTAGCATACCAGCGAATTTCTGTCAGTGAATTTGCACGGTCAGCATCCTCAGTGAACAACGTTCGGCGGCACTGGACGCGTGCCGCCGCCCCCTGCTGGCAGAGCGGCAGGCCCGGCTTGCCGCCGCCCACGCGGGCCGCCGTTACGTCAGCGACTGACGGCCGCCGCCTCTGCCGGGTTTCTTCACCTCGCCGCCGGACGGACGTTAAGTCTGTTTTCGTGTCGGCGCGTAGGAATGCCGCCCACGGGGTGGGTCCGCAGGTCACCGCCGGCTGGGAAAGCCGGCCCCGATACACCTGCGCCAGGTGGCGGGCGGCCTTCGGCGTCCTCTGCCAGCCCTAACAAGGCTGCTGCCCCGGTGGACTCAGGCGAGCGCCCGCCGCCGAATCCACTGCTTCGTTTTCATTTCCTTAATGTCTCCGGTGTCGCCTCCGGACTCGACCGCTTTTTCGCCTAACCGTCAAATCCCCGTTTGCGTAGAAACATTCATCACACCTCTTTCAGTTACACTGCTGGCCACTGAAATTGCGACACCAGGAAGGATAACAAACAACGATGTGCATGTAGTCTGTACACTATTCTAGGAGCAATATATGATTATATTTGTCGGTAATTTGGGCATATACAGGGCGCAAAATATAGCAACTACAGCTACTACCTCTGACAAGGGAACAACTTCCCTAATCCAGCTCGGATTCGAGCCGGACTGAGCTTTGATGATTTCATTCCATTTAGTTTCAACTCTCTTTCAGAGTACACCATTTCTACTTCAAAGTTTAATTTTCTGATTGTTATCTGAAAAATGTGTAAAACTTATTTTGAGCCGCGCGGTCTAGTGCACCGTGTCACGGATAACCCGCCCCCTCTCGCCGGGCGTTCGAGTCTTCCCTTGGGCATGGATCTGTGTGTGTGTTGTTCTTAGCATAAGTTAGTTTAAGTAGTGTGTATGTCTAGGGACCAATGAGCTCAGCAGTTTGGTCCTTTCGGAATTCACACACACACACACTCTTACTTTGACATCGAAACATGTTGATCTTACTGCAGAGCAACAGAACTGAGTCAAAAATTATTTTTGAATGGAAATAAGTGGAGCTCACGTTGTCGCCTACCCTTTTTGGCCCTCTCTTCCTCTTCTTCTCTCTCTTCTCCTCTTCCTTCTTCCTTCGTTGTGCCGCAGCTATATCTCAGGGAATTCAGCACAAAAAGGGATGGGGAAAGGAGGTACATATGTGTGGTTGATCACGATGACGTGTGTCACCCTTATCTCCGTTTTGAGAAGATTGATGACTGAAGCAGAAACATTCCTCCAGAAGAAAAAAGGTAAGTGCTCTCTTTTTGAAAAAAAGGTAAATAGTAGTGTAGACTAGAATGTCTATCGTTCTACCACACTGAAGGAACACGACACAGTTTGTAACGTTTCAACTTCGGATGAAGTTTGTTGATCCCAAGGAGCTGAAACAAGACTCATCCGTTCCAAATGTCATTCACAACGAGAGTAGTTAGTTTTCTGGTGTGTGTGTAGTGTTCGCTAATGATTGAAATGATCGTTCCGGTAATTCTATCACAATCTGTTTATGCGTTGTTAAGAAATGTATCAACTAGCTGATTATTCCGTGATTAATATCTGTCGTATTCAAACAGTAAATCAACTCACACTTGCTTTAAGCGTCAAGAACGCTTACTGCCTCTTCCGATAATTCTTTGATAATTATTTTTAAGTTAATGTCAATAAGTCACGGTCAGTGTCACTTAATCCTTCACGCGACTATAGCGCGCGATAGCTTACCGCGTATCTCAAACTTCGCGCCGGTATTTCAAAGTCCACGTGCGATTTGTTTGTAACAAAGTTTGGCCGTGGTTCCCTAGAATATTCTCTAAACCAACTCCGGGTTGCGATTTAATAGTTCATAAAAAATTACAGAGGACCCGCACTCGATTACGACTTGTCCGCGCACTCGAGCAACTCAGAAGGTATCATCCTTCCCAAAGAGAAAAAATATCACTCATAACGCAGGATTGCGATCTGCCATGTCAAAACACATTTATATCCATCTCATAAAGAATCATTACCTATTGATCCTAAAACATATTTTACTTAATTAAATTCTTTACACCATAAATAACTAATAAAATTTAGAAATGATTTACATGTATACTATGTCTATCACTCAGCAAAGATTTCACAACAAAAAAATCTCGACTTGAGATGTCGTCATGGGTTACTACCTGTCTGCCTCTCCTACTCTCACGTGACACAAGGTATATCTGACAGTAATGGACATCCCCACTAGATTATTTCTTAGAGATTTCGAGGGCTATACGGACGATTACCCGTGTAATGCTGCAATGTTACACGATGTGAAGTACACACTTGCCGCCACGTTCAACTATTCGTCTGCGAGAAAGTAGTCTGCTTTCAGTGAGATTTACATATTCATCTGACTGCACAACAAAAACGACTCAGATTAAAATGTTGGCCTTAAAATTAGCTGATCCTTATCTTAATCTTGTAAACAATCACTACAACAGAATTGTTACTGTAACTGCCCAAAAAAAAATATTGTAAAAATTAACTCATTAAACTTCGACAACAGAAAATGAGATATAGTCGAATTGAACCAGGTCAGGCTAGTATTCGGACAACCTATGTTCTATCAGACTCACCATTGTTGCCAGATGTATCCGAGATGGCGATCATGACGTCATCCAAGATGGCTGGGTGTAGACTTGGCAACAGCGCATGACATCATCCAAGATGACGGCAATGACGTCATTCAAGATGGCGTATTTTTGCAGGAAATTTGAATTTTGGCGGGTAGAGGGGGCAATTGGGCTATCTACACTAACCTAACCCCCAGCCCTCTCCCCCCTTCCCCCCAGTAAAATGGCGGGAAGTTCTAATTCCAACAGGATAATACATACCACCACAGTTGCCTCTACTAATCTAAGAAAATTGCGGTAAGGTAGGTCACTTGGGCTACCCCCACTAACCTGTCATCCGGCCGCCACCTCTTCCTACGAACTGGGACCAAGTGTGAATTTTGGTGGTACAGGAAGGTCAATTCATGTGGCGTGAAAGAAGGGACACTTGGACTACCTCCACTAACCTAAGTCACTCGACCGCCACCTCCTGATAGGGATTCGTGGGAAAAGGACTCAACCAGTGCTGGACATAAGCCTTTATTATTTTGCATGCACCAGTCTTTATTTAAACAATTTCATGCAGTGCAGCCATCCAGTGTGTGCACCATGAGGTCCACACTCCAACTGACCTAGTACACACAACCACCAGCAAAGGGCACTGTCATCCAAGATGACGGACATGACATTAGCTGATGACGTGAATACCGTTATCCAAGATGGTGGGAAACAGTCATGCACTGAGAGAGAGATGCTGCAATGCTTTCTCTCTCATGCGTTTCTAACCGAGCACGCCCCACGTGTATAGGCTGCGAGCATGCGAATGCTGACATCGTGACCTCTAGCCCGCACACACATACCGACATCACAGATCATCTTCTAGAAATGTGCTAGCGATTCTAACAGAACACATGTGATACATCGCACATCTAATGTATGAATTACCTACGTACTTTATTCGAATCTGATTTTAATGATATTCAGTAACTGAATGTATCACTTGGAGATTCGATGATCAAATGAGAAGTTCGAAGTTTTAACACTACAAGCGCAGTCATCATTCATTCATTCATGACGTAGCAACCCCCCCACCCCCCACCCCTAGAATGCCATGGTCCTATTGGCTACTGCATCAGTGACATGATTAGACGACATAGAAGCTATATAAGCCAATCCACAACCGAACTCGCCGTCATTCTGCTTCTGTACTTCTGCGAGTTTCCCAGAGGTCAATCTTTTGCACTCTCATCATCATCATCATGAGGCGTACTAACAGCAGCAGCAGCGACAGCAGCAGCAGCGGCAAGCGCCGCCGAGGAGATGAGGATCAATTACCTGGTAAGTACTTTTTCGGTGTTCAAATATCCGTTTGTGCCACAGTCCACAGACTGCTGCGCCCTTTAACAGTTCGCCCCCGCCGTCAGCGAGGCACATACTCCTCCCTACAGCTGACGCACCCTCGCCAGCCCCGTCATCGATGGGATGGACTCCCAGTTGTAGTAGTAGTAATACTAATGACTAGCGGTAGTATTCTCCCCCGTCCTATTGATAGTGAAGGACATCAGAATAACGGTATAATGACCCCTCTAGAACATTCCGCAGTTGCTAGGGCTTTTGAGGAGCCCATCTCATTCACAAGGATTGAGAATCCGGGATGGATGTATCGCGACCCTGTCGGGTTTTGGAAGCGCGCCTCCCTGCCTTGGAGAGCGAGCTCCTCAAAGTCCTCGCCGATCCGAAACTTAACGCCATTAAATGCAGTGCAGTACTATGCTGCGACTAGAATCTCCCATCTAAACATCCAAGTGATGCAGAGGCTACAACTCTGCACTATATATGGGATGATAATGGCGTTATTTCGCAGAGCACGTCCATTGCTGAGTGGTATCATGAATCCACCTTGAGCACTATTATGGCCCAATGTTCCGAGATGGAAGTACGTGGGTCCTCTAAAGCGCTCAGCCATATACCACACCTTGACATCCATATACATGTCTATGATCCGGTAAATGGAGGGTCTAGCTGTATCAAACTCCCTAAAGATATAGCTAACAAGAAGTCCTGCATTAATGTCGAAAATCGAAAGGATCAAGCTTGTTTTGCATGGTCAGACCTGGCTTGCGAAAGAAAGTACAATTACAGAGATCATCCTGAGCGTCCCAGTACATACCATGTAGGTTATAATATTCATTCGTGTCTTGGTATCAAGTTCCCTGTAAAGATCCAAGACATAGGTAAATTTGAGGTGCAGAATATCAGCATATCCGTTCATGTTCAGGGCCTGGATAAGAAAAGAACGTTAGATGAGCAAGACGAGCATACCGTCGCCGGCCCCCTCCATTTCTCAAAATTGGCGGTGAGGGAGAGCTGTATGTAAACATGCTGCTCTTCTCTGAAGCTGATAATTATCACTATGTTTGGATCAAAGACATGTCCTGACTCCTTTCCTCCCAGCTATCAACTGGTTGTCATGTTAAACATATGTGTTTAAGCTGTGTGAACTATTTTTCATCAGAAGAATTAATAGCGATACCTCTATTAGATTGGGCTTCCAAGGATCTGGTATGTGTTATTACGCCCACAAAGGAAAATAGCTTCATTAAATTTCAAAATGCTCACCACCAGCACCGATGTCCTTTTGTAGTGTATGCCGACTTTGAATGCCTGCAGGCTGCTATTACTCATGAATTGTATGAGAAGGCGGTTAATAATCATATTTGTGTGCTACCAGTAGATAGAAAAGAGGAAACTCCCCATAGAGATCATTGCCATCTTACGGGGAAGTTCTGCGGTGCAGCTCATAATACATGCAATTTAAAGTATAAGTTACCACGGCACATACCTTTCTTTTTTCATAATTTGAGTGAATATGACGCTCATTTTCTAGTGGAGCACTTGCATAATTTTGGTATGAAGAATGATCAGGTCAGTATCCTGCCTGAAAGTGTTGAGAAGTACATTTCTTTCTCAAAACGAATGATGCCAGAAACTACGCTCCACTTCCTTGACTCTTTACACTTTATGCAGACTTCACTCCAGAAACTCGTTGAAACTTTACTTCAGAATGATACCCATATCACTTGATCTACATTTCCTGATGAGGAAAAGTTCCAACTTGCGACTAGGAATGGAGTTTTCCCATACGAGTATGTCGACAGTATGGCAAAACTCAATGAAACCAGGCCTCCCAACATACCTGCATTTACCAGTTCTCTCACAGGCAATGCCATAACTACAGCAGATTATGAGGATGCCGTGAAAGTCTGGCAGGAATTCAACATCCCTAATTTGTGAGAATATGCAAGACCATACATGGACACAGACGTGTGTTTGCTTGCAGATGTTTTCGAAAAGTTCTGGGGTGTATGTATGGCCATGTACTCTCTGGTCCCCTGGGTTGTCCTGGGACGTTATGCTCAAAAAAACGGGGCGCAGCATCGAACGTTTGACTGACGCTGCAGTGCTTCTATTTTATTGCGTGGGATCCCTGGGGGACTTTCTCAGTTTTGATGGGTGCCTGAAAACGAATTGAAGGGATTAGGTGGAAATATAATGGGTCTTGCGGCCGATTCTGATGTAGGGTATGTCGTAGAGGCAGACATTACATATCATAATATTTGCATGGAGAGACAAGCCACATGCTGTTATGTCCAGAGCAACAAATTCTGCGAGGAAGCACCGTACCTAAACTGTTGGCTACTGTTGGAGACAAGCAGAGGTACATTATTCATTGTCATAATCTCCAGCAGTGCCTCAATTTAGGGATGAAGCTTGTTAGAATGACCCGGGCTATCTCCTGCAAGCAGTCCCCTGGTTGAAGGAGTATATTGAAGTAAATAACGAAAGGAGGGTGGTCGCGAGTAATGATTTTGAGAAAGATTTTTATAAATTAATGAACAATTCCATTTTCGGGAAAACTATGCAGAATGTAAGAAATGAACGCGATATTTTGATAAGAACCGCATGGGAAGGGCGTTATGGCGTGAGAAAGCGTATCGCCAGGCCAAATTTTAAACATGCCACCACCATCAATGAAAACTATGTTGCTGTGGAGATGTCGAAGACTGGAGTAGAGTTTATGAAGTCTATTTACTTGGTTATGTGCTTACTGGATATCTCTAAATTCTACATGTACCACTTCCACTACAAGTTTGCAAGACCTCATTTCGTAGAACCAAAGTTGCTTTGTATGGATACAGGCAGGTTTATCTACTGGGTCAAGAACTGTGATCCATGTGAATTAATTATGTGCCACAGTGAAGAATTCGACACGTCTTCTTATGAGGTCGATAATCCTTACGGTATTGTTTCTAAGAACAAGAAGGTTATCGGTCTCATGAAAGAAGGGGAGAATGGTTTACCGATTGTAGAGTTTGCGGGATTGAGGTCCAAAATGTATGCCTATCATACAATAGACAGGGGCACCCAGAGGCGGGAAAAGGGTGTTAGACGCGCGGCATCTCGTGCTCTCATGGTTGAAGACTGTTTGCAGTGCCTGTATGGTCACAGTATTCAAGGCGCTCCTACACACATCGTTCGGCAAAGTAGTATTCGATCGCGAGGTCACGAAGTGTACACTGCACTGCAGTCTAACGTCGGATTGTCTCCTCATGACGGTAAAAGAGTCACACTATTTACTTGAAGCGAAATTAGGGGTGGGAAACTCTGATTGAGAGATAGAGAGAGAATGAGTGTGTGAATGGGGTGAGGGGGTTTATGCATCTAATAGTATGGCTCTTTTATGATAGTGTAATTATTGGTTATGTGTGTGTGTGGTGTGGCGTGAGTGTGTGTGCGTATGTGGGGGTGTAAAAATATGCATGAATGTGTGTGCATATGTGTGTGAGAGTAAAACATGTATGAATGTGTAAATACATCTAATTTTATATATTGCCACTTTATATATAAGCACAATGCACTGAAAAAAATACTATTGGCTCTCTTTCGTTACCCATGTGTGTGTGTGAGTGCGAGCGCGCGCGCGCGCGCGCGCGCGCGTATGTGTGTGTGTGTGTGTGTGTGTGTGTGTGTGTGTGTAAATAAGAGTAGTCTTTAAGCTTCACCTATCGCTAGCCATCCAGTAAAAGTAGTTTTATTTCCATCCAAATAATTTTTTTCTTTAGTACAGCTGTTTGGGTTGGACGTTTTAGAGCCACCCAATTAATTGTTATTATCAAAGTATTTCAGCTGTCTGTGGTGGAGAATTTCTAGAGCCACCTAGTTCAAAAAATATTTTCAGCTGCTCAATTTCGTTGGAAGCATCCAATTAAATGTTGATGTTATTGAAGTATTTGAATGATAAATGTATATTTCAAACATGTCTCATTAAGTTGGAGCCACTCAATTAATTAATATTTCACAGAAAATGTCGACATCAAAACAAAGAAAATTACAGCCATCTAGTTAAGTAGGAGAACATTAATTCACAGAGCAGCTCGGTTCAATATAGTCTGCTTGGATGGAATTTCATTAGTAATAGTATTTAGCGTGTAAGTTAGTCAATATTTCTACTTTAGTTTTAGGTATGGCTCTATAACCGACATTCCCTTCAATCAATCTCCAACATGTATTGGGTTCTAGTAATAATAACAAGTTAACAGTATCTTTGCATTGAACTGAAATCTATCTCAAGAACTATATATATATATATATATATTGCACATCACAAACTAAATTGTAATCTCAAGAACTGAACTGAAATCGGTAAAGGAAAGTAATTGGTTTCCCTACATCACTGTTGTTATTTTTTAAAAAAACCTAATCGTTATGTTTTTGCTAAAATATATCTGTGAACATTCTGCAGTGACATCCACATTGCACACATGGCTACATGACGTAGCGTTTTAACACTCACATTTTCAGGGAATTGCCTGCAGGTGAGGTGAAAGCGCACCTATTAACAGCACAGCTAGCGCTACTCCCCAGGTGACAGCGCACAATGGCTGCGGTAAGTGAGTCAGACAGTTCCAGTAGCATGCAGGTGTAGGTGGAAGCAGGTATAGTAACACGACTAAACTTACATGATAGGGACGTAGGTCTCAAAAAGAAAAAGTATTCACAGATTGGTATGGGAGAAAAATTATTTATTTCTCATCCAACTTAAAAGTAATTTTACATTTTCATAAGCAGATACAGTAGCACTTTTTTGATACCTGTTCTTGAGCCGATGGATAGAAGGACAGCTGTAGAATTCCAGCAACTTTAAAACTTCGACGCATCCATGAGACCTTCTCCTTCCCCTTCATGTAGATGATGGTGTCCATGTGATCGAATAATTTAAGCACAGCCACCATATCTTTATAGGGTATGCTGGGATCATCCCAGTGAATTCCATGGTAGAAATGTGTCAACCACTTTGCACTCTTCAGTGTCTTAGCACACCTCACTTACTGGAAAGATCTTGGTGATGCAATGTTTGCTTAAAATGTCTCCATTATTCCAGAATCCATTGTGTACGCTACAAACACAATATATTTAAATACGAACTGTCTACCCTCATCGTCATAGAAACGCTGAGCATCCGCAATGATGTTCTCACCGTGCCATACTACTACTACTACAACTACTGCATCCAGAACCGGACCGAAGATCTTCCGAAGCACTTTTCTCTCAAAAACAAGGAACTTATGGAAGTCCTGTTTCTGGATACTCCATGTCTCACAGCCATATAGAACAACAGGCTGCTTCAGGGTTTTGTACAGTCGAATCTTGAACTGTCTGGAGAGATATCTGGACCGAAGCAGTTGTGCTAGGCTGTGGTAAGATCTGTTTCCTGCTTGTATTCTGGCGTTGATCTCTGCTTCACATGACGAGTTCCACACCATGACATGTCATCTCATTTATACAGCTCGCTGCACAAGACCTGTGAGCGGGCAGCAGTTGATCAAACAGTCATGTAGAACTAGAGCATATGTGGCAGCGTGTTCTGGGAAATTTATCGATGATTCAAATTCATTTCGCACATCTACGGGTCCAGACTTAATTAGCTCATTCTGTTTCGAGCAGTCTATTACGATGATTGGTGAAAGCTCTTTGAACTTACGCAGACTGAGTAGACAGCCTCCTCCCTCTCCCTTGGCAATTTCATAGTAAGGAGCACGAAACCTTGCATACATGTCATATGATAGACTGTGTACATTTTGATTCCACTGCAGATGTAGATTGTCATATGGGTAGAATTGCGAACTGAGGTAGACTTTGGCATTAGGTAACTTGCAGTTGTCGAACACGATGGAATCATTTAGTATATTACCTCTTCCATCAGTCTGAAATGCAGGTATGATGACTCTAGGTGTCTCTAGATGGCTGGAGGTTTTAATAACCCATGTTTGTCTGCTCACAGTCGGTAA
Source organism: Schistocerca piceifrons (assembly GCF_021461385.2). NCBI lineage: Eukaryota > Metazoa > Arthropoda > Insecta > Orthoptera > Acrididae > Schistocerca > Schistocerca piceifrons. The sequence continues at coordinate 6,652,239 of NC_060144.1, read as the reverse complement.
CACAGGGTACTCGAAAATATCCCACGAGCGAAATGTCAATGAAAGAAATGTACCGAAATTCAGGACTTTTAAAAGCTTCAAGCGCTCCTTGTCTGATACGCTGGTGTGAGGCATTTTCCACATTATCTTGCTGATTGTGATCACATTCTTCTCTTGAGCTCCTTGAACGTATGAGTTATTGTCCGTCGCATTCCGAACCAGAATGAGTTCCTTTTTAGCGTTCATAATAATCTGTCTCATGTCCTCAAAGTACCCCATAAGCATTTTTAGAGGTATGCACGCAGTAAATCGCTTGTACTCTGCAACTGTTCTATCCTCTGGGTCGCCTATGAACCATCCCGCATTTTCTAAACTATGCAAATCTGCGAGTGATGCCGAGACGTATGTTTTAAGGGTTGATGTTATGCCGACATTGCGTGTACGGTAGATCTCAGACCCATTGAGTTCATAGCGTATCTCTTGGAACAGGAATGCTAAAGCGTTACGTGTAAGCTTGGATCCCACTGTATCGTTGCCGTCGGCTTTCTTGAATGACCCCTCTAGATATACGAAACTCTTGCATGGAAGAGTGAGTGTGTCTTGGTGCTTTTCATCGTTCTTGTTAAATGTGGTTGAAGCGTAAGGTTTATGAGAGAAGTATTCCTGTCGTATAATTCTCTCATCATACTGTACTGGACTGGTTATATTGAGTGATGACGTCACTGCGCAGCTTAAGGCCAACTGATTTAAGAAACTCGTAGTTCGCACGTGTTAGCACTTTGCTGTTCGGTGGCGAAGTGGCATGCTGTGAATTGCGTGCACTTGTTTTATACCGTACGCCCATCGTACCTTAGATGTAATCGTACAATGATTTCCTCACCACGAAAGTCATCAATGTGATTATTCTGGTCCACAATACGCAGCTCCAAATAGTCCAATGTCTGAGGTGTCACTGGAAGGTGTATTGCATTGGCAGGGGTCTCAACCATCTTATTCCCCATTGCAACTGAGGGGAAGAATCCGTAAATAGTGTGAATCAGACTATCGTTGAGATAGGAGTTCGTTGCATTGTTACACCCGACACGGATTGTGCTGACGGGGAGTATGTCCATTGTCTGATCTGACTTGTAAAATTTACGTGGATCCTTCTTCAAAATCTGCCCTTTTGTGAAACCCAGAAGGCGGGGTAAAGCCAATCGTTGCATTTACAGTCCTTATTTCAGATTTAAGTGTATTGATGTTTGCACGTTGTTCAGTACCTTTTCCGGACTGTTTTAAGATTTCGTTTAAATCATCGATATCGCGTGCACCCGGTTCTAATTCCACATTATCTTTTTCACCATTAACATCCAGATGCAGTTTATTGTTATTCTCAGTGACATTTGGGATGCTGTTATACGTCTCCAGTCCAATCCACGCAATACTCCATTGACCAACGCTCAAATCAACTGGCGGGAAGTAATTTGCACATAATACAGATGATCGTCCTTTTAACGTCAAAGCGTACGACATTGCATCTGAACCTCAACTGACGAAGGAATGTTTAAAGCTCCTCCTCATATAGCATGCTTCTTCTTCTTCTTCTTCTTTTTGAATGTTTGATGCATAGATGTCCACAGAGGTGTGTGTTCAAGTCCTGATAGTGTCGATAATTGAAAAACACACGTCTTCTGTGAGTGAAGTATCGTTGTAATTCTTCTGGCGGTTGCAGGTCACGAAATGAGTCGAAATACTAGACGGCATCCGCATTTTTCATAACATGTGATACCCAGTGGGTGCCGGGACCTCCAGCAACATCTAAATTCACAATGCCGCATTCACCAGATTTCCACATAGTCTTCGGTAATGTATCCCGCATAAATCTAGGTATCTTGAATTTGTCTCTAACAAACTTAAGAGGATCTGCATTTGTGAGTGGTCGATCTGGTAGGACCACTAATGGGCTTTTTTTTATTTATGAATAGATCAAGTCCTTTCCTGTACGGTTTCTAGTATAGTACTTTTCCGATGGCTGCACCGTCCATCATGCGGTTACGTCTTCTTGTCTCTTCTAACTGTGCTTGGGAGTTTTGCGCGTTCTTGACTGTTCGAGCGATAGCTGCAGCACCAACAGCGAGGGAACCTACCGTCGATAGCATGGAGAGGGCCGGGACGAGAAATGGGAGAAAACTGGCAGATGTGTTGGGTCTTGGTAGAAGTCGAGGTGCTTCTTCTTCTTCTTCTTCTTCCTGCATCTTTCTGCTCCAGTGCGTTTCAGCTTCATACATCGCTGACAGGATACAGTTCCTCAAGCAGTTCTGCTTCTCGCCCTTGTCCTTCTTCTTTTTTAGTGCACAACGCGCAGCATTCATAACTCGCTTGAAATTCATCACTCCTAAACCCAACTTAATTTTTCCACTCATGGTTTTATCAACTGCAAATGCTGCGAAGCGTTGACCTATACCAATATGCTTTCTTCTCCATATCGCCTTAGCCTTATCAGCTAAAATCCTATCTGACAAGTGGCTTGATAGATCCTTATTTGCAGCGTATGCAATGTCGTGTTCCATACACGCTTCGTCGAGCAGATTAACCCCATTATCACCCCGCGCTAAGCGTTTCTGAAGCTTTGTCCCAGGTCCACAGTAGTTATACCCACGGATGTGTAATTCCACTGGCAGTTTGTCTAGAATACAACCACCTCCTCTAATGCGTCTCCTAGCACGCATATTATGTTACTGTGGTGGTTGTGTACTATGCACGCCCGTTATATAGCAAATCGACGGCATCGAAATGGTTCAAATGGTTCTGAGCACTATGGGACTTAACGTCTGAGGTCATCAGTCCCCTAGAACTTAGAACTACTTAAACCTAACTAACCTAAGGACATCACAAACATCCATGCCCGAGGCAGGATTCGAACCTGCGACCGTAGCGGTCGTGGGTTCCAGACTGAAGCGTCGACGGCATCAGTCCAGCTGTTTTGTGTAGCAGGGAAACCAAGTCATTTGACTAGTGCTTTATTTCCCCGACGTCTTTATCTCCACGAGAAAAACGTCCGGTTCAGAGCTTTTCTGCAACTCCTCGGTGTAGGAGCAGCCTGCAATTTCTTCACCTTTAGTATCCTTCAATATTTAAGTTATATGATTCGTTCGTTGCACCTTTGAAACTGTAAATATGTCAGTTGACCTGTTCGGTAGGTATGATTTCTCAAATGCCATCTTGTGTTTTGAGATACGCATCAAATCACCTACATTAAATTTCTGTTTGCGTGGATCCAGCATCTTAATCCGATAGTGCACCGTATCCATGAGTCCATTATCACGAACATCGATTGGTCTCATTTTTATAGTGCTGTGTTTGGTTCGATTATACTGAGCAATTATTTCTGGGAGGATATCTGCCCATTTGTATGAGCCGCAAAGATTAAAACGTATCCACATTCGACTTTTTATTGTTCTATTCAGACGCTCCACGATACTTGACTTCAGGTGAGTGAATGTTGAGTAGTGATGTATACCGTACCGCTGCGTCACGGACTTTAAATACCTGTTGTAGATCTCCCCACCGTGATCGATTTGGAGGTTGTCTGGGCATCGATTCATTCCTGTCTGTAGCAAACGCCCAAAAACATCCGCGACGTTTCTACCCGTTTTTATTTTTACGGGTAATGGCCAGTCAGATTTGGAGTATGTACACTACTGGCCATTAAAATTGCTACACCACGAAGATGACGTGCTAGAGACGCGAAATTTAAACGACAGGAAGAAGACGCTGTGGTATGCAAATGATTAGCTTTTCAGAGCATTCACACAAAGTTGGCGCGAGTGGCGATACCTACAACGTGCTGACATGAGGAAAGTTTCCAACCGATTTCTCAAACAGCAGTTGACCGCCGTTGCCTGGTGAAACGTCGTTGTGATGCCTCGTGTAAGGAGGAGAAACGCGTAACATGACGTTTCCGACTTCGATAAAGGTCGGATTGTAGCCAATCGCGATTGCTGCTCGCGTTGGTCGAGATCCAATGACTGTTAGCAGAATATGGAATCGGTGGGTTCAGGAGGGTAATACGGAACACCGTGCTGGATCCCAACGGCCTCGTATCACTAGCAGTCGAGATGACAGGCATCTTATCCGCATGGCTGTAACGGATCGTGCAGCTACACCTCGATCCCTGAGTCAACATATGGGGACGTTTGCAAGACAACAACCATCTGCACGAGCTGTTCGACGAGGTTTGCAACAGCATGGACTATCAGCTCGGAGACCATGGCTGCGGTTACCCTTGACGCTGCATGACAGACAGGATCGCCTGCGATGGTGTACTCAACGACGAACCTGGGTGCACGAATGGCAAAACGTCATTTTTTCGAATGAATCCAGGTTCTGTTTACAGCATCATGATGGTCGCATCCGTGTTTGGTGGCATCGTCAGTCATTCATCAACAACACCTGTAGTTCAGGGCCAATGTTGTGAACACCGCTGTACAGCATATCAATAGGCATGGGAAGAAATCGCTGTCGCATGTTGCCTTTTAGCACCCCTAATGAGGTCGAACGATCTCCTTTGACTTGCAACTTCATCGACATCTATGTGCATACTCTGCAAGCCAAAAAAATGTTCAAATGTGTGTGAAATCTTATGGGACTTAACTGCTAAGGTCATCAGTCTCTAAGCTTACACACTACGTAACCTAAACTATCCTAAGGACAAACACACACACTCATGCCCGAGGGAGGACTCGAACCTCCGCCGGGACCAGCCGCACAGTCCGTGACTGTAGCGCCCTAGACCGCTCGGCTAATCCCGCGCGGCTCCGCAAGCCAGCTGACGGTGTGTGGCAGAGGGTACCTTTAGTACCTCTATCGGTTCTCCCTTCTGTTCCAGTCTCGTATTGTTCGTGGAAAGAAAGATTGTCGTTATGCCTCTGTGTGGGCTCTAATCTCTCTGATTTTATCCACTTGGTGTCCGGGGTCCCCAAACGTCATATTGGTTGTGGAGTTACACGAATTGACTCATGGTCCAGGGAATGGCAATTGAATCTCAATGTAGACAAGTGTAATGTGCTGCGAGTACAAATTTTCTAAGCTGAAAGAGCATATAAGGAGAAAAGGGATTTCGCAACGATGAGGACGTTCAGGCAGTGGTTCTCAGATGGCTCCTTGAGAACTGAGAGAATTTCTTTAGTCGAGGAATTGCACGAATGGTGGAGCGTTCTGAAAGTCGTTAACAAAAACTTGGTGACTATCTTAAAAAATAGTGGCATCTACTGTGTCATTTCGAAGGGAAGTGCAGCATTCAATAAAAGTTACTTGGCCATCGGTAATAACGTTAACTTACTGTTTGAAATCTCCTCGTATTTTTCGGCCTACGGTTTAGGACAGCCTTCACGGCTTCAACGGTAACTGCAGCTCAATAAATAGATAAACGCTCGGCGTACAGCTGTCTCGCAGCTTGCAATGGTCAAAGGAAACAAAACAACTCCATCCGAAGGAAATGAGCTTTGTGGGAAGACGCAGGAATCCTGTACCGGCGTCCTGGACTAGGTCGTAATGGAAGTGCTTTTACTTTATTTTCCTCCGGATTGTTTTGCTTGAGTCATCAGTCTTCTGACTGGTTTGATGCGGCCCGCCACGAATTCCTCTCCTGTGCCAACCTCTTCACCTCAGAATACCACTCGCACCTTGCATCCTCAATTATTTGTTCGACGTATTCCCCTGTAGCTCTCACCCCCTACAATTTTCCCTGAAGTCTTAACACATGTCCTATCGTCTTCTTCCATGTTGTTGTCATTGTTCTTCATATATACATTTCTTCTCTGATATTGCTCAGAACCTCCCCTACATCTCAGACGCTTCCTTTCGCACATGTAACGTAGTGATAGATGTGCATATATGTCGTGTGGATGACTGGATGCTGGTACAGTGTAGTTATGTGTTTGCGTTGTCATGGACGAAGGTAAGGGGGCGGGGGGAGGGTGTAACCCCGTGTCGGCACCTAGCCTATGCTTCTCGAAAACCGCCAACGGGGCCGCTGAGCTTATCTTAAAATAATTCATAACACTGTTTTACAATTATTTAACAACGTAGCCACGTCTGGTTACATAAGGACTTGTAAAGGCTAGCCCCTGTCAGTGTACTAGTAGGAGCCTCACAGAAACAATGACTCCACTTAGGATCTGAAGCATCCGTTGACCAAGAAGTATCTATTATATAATCTTTAAATTTTATGTAATTTGGTTGTGTACTTGTATTTATGTAGTTTAGCAAACTGACGTCTACTTGTAGAAATTTCTTCTCAGATTTTATAGGGGTACTGACATTGATGTATTACTCAAAACTGGTTTAACCACGAGCCTGCCCCGCGCCGAATCCAATTCGCGGATTAACGGCGAGGGTCGGAGGTCCAGCCAGCCTGCCTGAGGGTTTTAGGCCGTTTCCCACTAGGCAAGCTCCCGGCTGCTAGCCACGTCTCTACTCAGGCGCACGCTACGCGAACATTTAGAAAACGCTCTCACAATGAAACAAGAGATTTACTCCAGGCGCAGACAGAGGGTTCCGCCTCGAGGGCAGCATCCGCCGACCAGCTGTCACTGATGCTGCCGTAACCCATACAACGAAGCCGACTCCGTTGGGAAAGGGCAATAGGAGAAGAGGGAGAGGAAGAAGAACAAGAAGCGTTACGGGAATGTAGGCTTCCTCGGAAGAATCCATGAATTCTTCTCGTACAATCAGCCGAGTCGTACCTCGTGATGTCGCAACGTTTCGCCTGAAGATGAGTATGAAATTCGATCAAACTTTGCGACAGTGCGACCACACGAATCGGCTGATAGACCGAGAAGATTTCATCAAATCAGTAACCATAGTGTTGAAATAACGTGACCTGCGGTGCTACCTGCCGGTAACGTGGCTAACGCGAAGGAGATATCAGAGTGGCGGGTGGTGCTCATCTCTGTTGTGGACTCACTAGACTTACTAGGGCGCAATGAAATCGCACAAGTCTATTTCTGGATGCTATCCTGGCGTACCCAGTCATATTTATTCGAATTTATTGTCTAAGCAGCAACCTGTGAAATAATCACCATTAATCCTGGAACGCTTTTGTACATGAGACGTATTTCTATCGTTTGTGTTGAATCAAAATAGCGTCTTTTTTTATATTCGTCACTTTATTTTTAGCTTTCTGTTAAACTTTGGGTTCTCTTTTTCTCACTCACACCACGTTATACCACTTACTCTCCCTTCGACATGTTGAATGACAATTCAATCTTATCTTCTAATGTATTAAAGTAAACGATCTGAGCGGAACTGGCCGGCCATGCGAAATTCCTACGGCTGTGGCATGGACTCCAGAGCCCCGGCCGCAGATATCGGTAAACATCTTGTTTACTAAAGGGGAAGCGCACAATTCCGGACACCTGCTCTTGGCTGTTGTTTTTCAAGTCAAATATTAGAACTTCCCTCGCGAACAAACACTTCCTGCTTAGAAGGAGAACGTGGCACAGCCCGTAGAGGAAACAGACAGAAAGTTTATCATCGACAGTACTTACCCAAGTTATCTTCTAACAATTAGCAGTTCATGCAGCGTGCCTGCGGGAACAGATTGGTAAGAAAGTCGATGGCTGAGGTCATCAGTCCCCTAGAACTTAGAACTACTTAAACCTAACTAACCTAAGGACATCACACGCATCCATGCTCGAGGCAGGATTCGAACCTGCGACCGTAGCGGTCGCACGGTTCCAGACTGTAGCGCCTAGAACCGCTCGGCCACACCGGCCGGCTCGATAACGTTGTGTGTCCCTTAAGGAAATGTTTAGCACCTCAGTACCTAAAGTAACAACTTTCCTGGACATTTGCGAATGGATGTTGACTTCGATTCAGCGGCACCAGGGAATTAAGCAACAATCTTTATCTAACTAAAAAAATAACTTTCCTATGAAATAAAAACAAAACAAAACAATAGCTAAAATTTTAGAAGAAGAGCAGATTTACGTTTCATGAAGAAACGAACCGTATGAACTGCTGAACGAAAATAACGAGGTCTCCACCGATCCGTATTTCAGCATCTGTATGCGACGAACTGCTCTCCATATGCCCTTCTGACACCCTGGCTGTTGTAGGTACAAACTTAAGGGATCAGTAGAGTGCAATGAAACAACCAAATCGTCCTAATGAACATAGGTCCGGAAAATAATGGTTTCCCCAACACGACGTAGCGTAAGCAGAAGTTCAGTTATGACAATGCTGCTCTGCTGCCGTTCCAAAGGAAGTCACAACGGTGGTAGGTTAAGACTGAAATTCTCTAACTGTCAGCCGGCCGCTGGTGGCCGAGCGGTTCTAGGCGCTTCAGTCTGGAACCGCGCGACCGCTACGGTCGCAGGTTCGAATCCTGCCTCGGGCATGGATGTGTGTGATGACCTTAGGTTAGTTAGGTTTAAGTAGTTCTAAGTTCTAGGGGACTGATGACCTGAGATGTTAAGTCCCATAGTGCTCAGAGCCATTTGAACCATTTGCTCTAACTGTCAAGCTATGATTCGTGTGATGGAAGAAATTCCATATGCAACATAAAGCAAAATTATGGTTCTCTACATCTAAATGTTAATTTCTCATAATAATATTATATTATATTACTATGTACGACAATCTGTAAAGTTTGTAACGTTTACGACGTTTCTCATTGAGCCATATACGTCATCTCACATTTCTAGCTGCTTGTCCCACAAAAATAATGATACAAATTCAGAAATTCAGGGTCGCCACCAGTGCAAGCCCTCCCTAACCATTTAGAAAAAACGGAGCTGGAAAATCATTAGTTTAGTTGCTTTAATAATTTAATTACAAGTACACAAATTTCTTTAAGTAGCCATATAAATAGCGCTCCATGTCGTGCATGAAGCAACTTGATTAATTCAGGATTGCAAACCGGAGTAAGTGGGTAAGATCAACACCACTGACTTTATCTTTCACGTAGATTATTTATTGTATCTAAGTATTTGGTTGCACGTCCTAACTACACATAACTGGTGCCTGACTAGAAATATTTAAGTAAGGATTACGTGAGAATGTAACAGAGCACAATTTAACTACAGCAAAAAAGAAACACAGAAAACGGGGGTGGGGGGCAATGATACTATCATCTCCTTTGCATTCATTCCATAAAAATATCTGAGAGAGATTCGCATTACGATTCTACGCATGCACTATTCTGGACAGAGGTTTAACCAATGCACGGGGTTGTACGATAATTATTCAACATACTAACTACGTCTGCTGCTTCCAAACGGCCGAACTAGAGCACGTGGTGCATACCGAATCAAACTGTTGTGCTGCTTTGTAGAAAGCGCACGAAAGAACAGTTATTCTTGCAGAAATTATAGCTCATTAAACAAGCAAACTGTTAAAATAAAGCCTATTGAGGTGCCATGATGGACCAGAAGGGTCATTGATTACCAAACACGTGGCACAAAATCGACACATAAAGACAAAAGCAACTTCCACAAAATATAATATTAAAAATCATTAAAAATCATACTCCCTTCGACGCAGTATTACACTCACGTACGGTCGAAGTGATTCTAATCAACTTTTCCTAATCAGATTTACCGTTTGAAATTTTACTTCTTCATTGTTCAAAATAAACAAAGTAACTTCCACACTTATAACTCAAACACCCAAAAATCGCCTATTTAAAGCAATATAATTATGGCACATTTGGAAAAATAACTCGCTTCACATGCTTCAGTTAAACTGAAGTTCTTAAGTATTTCAACAGTTAAACATAACGAAGTCCTAACTCAACCTGCTTCCTATCACCTGAAACCCCACTTAAGAGCTACGATCCGTACTCACCTAGCGTTCACCGAAGAGTGCCGCTTTCTCTTTCGAGATTACCTAGCCCCCCGTGCAGCGGAAGCTACCAGAGGGGTAGCCTTCTGTCACCAACCTCACACACAAAAACAGCATTCGACACAGCCTTCGACTAAGATGGGTAAACCTCTCTGTTCAGGTATTGGAAACCTAAGTTGGTCATCCTGTGCTCTCCTCCGAACGAGAAGCAACATCGTCTGATCCCAGCAGAGGATGACAGCGTTTCCCACAAAACAAAACCGAAATCCCGCATTAAAACACACTTATAATATTCAATAGGCCTTATTTGAGTGCTCAGTCTTTCTGGAAGAGCTCATGAATTGAGCTAAAATCAGGCAGTAAAATGAATAAGTTGTACAGAATTCGACAAGCGTCTTATGAAACGACTTCACAGAGACGTTTCAAGTTATTAATAAATATTGGTTCCATGAACAAAAACTAGGTGCCGTAAAGGGCAAAAGTTGTAGGACAATATAGCAGGAACTCTATCGACGAAATTTCGGTGGAGGTAGTACGGATAAGTCAAGAAAAATATCTAGTAAACACGGGCACCAAAATACATATCTTAATAGCTATAAGCGCTTGTACATCTTCGATGCTGTGAAACACGTCTCTTGTACTACATGCTATTTGCCTTCCGTGTTTTGGGAGGGGCAGTACGGATGAAACCCTCCCAGAGGACACCGCCTTACCGTAGGCAACCTCAGTGCCGGAGGGAGGGCCCGAGTGCGTCGATAAGGTCGAGAGCTAAGCCGGCGGTACCGTAGCCACTGACTGGGTCACCCAAGCCGGACTGGTCTCGACTCGGGAGGGTGTGGGACAGGGGGCTCTGTAGGCGCAGGGAAGCCAACCTCCTCACTACACCCTAAAGAAATACAGGTCCTCCAAGATGGGGGCCGATAACGCCACACTGTGAAAATGACATATTACGGAATCTCAACATGAGCCTCGGATGATGGATGAGACACAAAAAACACGACCTCGGCAACGAAAAAGGACAAAAGATTTGGCAATAGTATCAGGGAATGTAAGAACAATGTTGAAACCTGGAAAAATGAAAGAAATAGTTGATGAGACCATGAAGTTCAAGTACAATATTGCAGCGCTACAAGAAATAAAATGGCAAGAACAAGGACACATAGATATGCCCCAGTATTCTAGACCAGACAGAAGAACAGGACAAGCTGGAACGGGATTCACAATAACAAAGGATGTTGGTTCAAATGGTTCAAATGGCTCTGAGCACTATGGGACTTAACATCTTAGGTCATCAGTCCCCTAGAACTTAGAACTACTTAAACCTAACTAACCTAAGGACATCACACAACACCCAGCCATCACGAGGCAGAGAAAATCCCTGACCCCGCCGAGAATCGAACCCGGGAACCCGGGCGTGGGAAGCGAGAACGCTACCGCACAAAGGATGTTGGTAAAAGTGTTTTGGAATTTGAACCCATAAATTAAAGATTTATCAGACTGAGAGAGAAAGGGAAATTCAGAAACATAACGATAATAGCAGCACACCAACAGAGGAAACAGAAGAAGAAACAAAGGAAAAGTTTTATGAAGATCTAGAAAGGGCATACAGTAAAGTACAAAAGTATGATCTGTTCTTAGTTATTGGTGATTTTAATGTACAGGTTGGGCGAAGCGAATATGGAAGAGTACCTGGGAGATACACTTACACGAAGAAAATGGCGAAATGTAATGTCAGTTTGCTGCTAGAAATAATCTAATCATCAGGAGCACATGTTTCTCACATAAAAGAATACATATCGGAACATGGAAATCAAATGTAAGTGGAGCAGTCAACCATATAGACCATGTGTTAGTAAAGGCACGACATGCCACATCAGTTATCGATATGAGGAGCTGCAGGGGCCTAACTGCTACGCAGACCACTACGCTGTAAGAGCTGCAGTGAGAGAGGAACTATCTGTAACACCTAAACCTGGAATGGAGGTAAATACAAACTGGGACACAGAAGTTGTGAAAGCACACCAAGCAAACGTTAGATGTGCTCTGGCTCCCAGCGAGGAAAAATGGGAATCCAAGAGAGATGGACTAAGCTCCATAAAACGGTGAAAGAGGCGCCAGAAGACATAGTCGGGATGAATAGAAATGCAAGAAATGACTGGTTTGACGATGAATGCAGGCTAGTAATAGAATGTAAAAATGCAGCAAGACTGAGAATGATACAGAGAGAAACAAGAAGAGACGTGGGGGTGTTCAAGGAATTAAGATCCAATGCCCAAAGAATATGCAAGAAAAAGAAAAAGAAGTGGCTGAAATCAAAGTTTAAAAAGATAGAAGAATTAAAGGAACAGAATGAAACGAAGAAATTCTATCATACCGCGGGAGAGACGAGAAAAAATTTTCAACCCAAACAAAATGCATGCAAAAACAGAAACGGTGAGATAATAAGAGATGAACAAGAAATATTGCAAAGGTGGGCAGAATACTTTCAAGATATGCTCAACAAGAACTCAGATCAGGCCCCAAGACATACACAGAAACGGCAAGACAACAGAGAGGCAAAAGAAATTGAAAGAGATGAGGCACAAAACCCACCAATGCTGGAAGTGGAAACAGTGATAAATAAACTAAAAAAAAAAAAACCGTGCACTCGGTGAAGATGGGGTCGTGTCAGAACTAATAAAATCAGGCGGGCAACCTCTAAGACGTCAAATATTTAAACTAATAAAGAACATATGGGTAAATGAAAGCATGCCAGAGGAGTGGAATATAGGAATAATATGTCAATATAGAAGAAAGGAGAAAATCTCAGTTGTGAAAACTATAGAAGCATAGCCCTACTGAATACAGTATATAAGATCTTCTCTGGAGTGCTGAATGAAAGAGTAAAGAAGTGCGCTGAAAAGATACTCGGAGAATACCAATGTGGATTCCGACCAAACAGAGGTACAGCTGATTAGTTGTTTGTTGTTAGAGAAATAATGGAAAAATTTTATGAATATCATATAGATCTCCACTTCCTGTTCGTTGACTTTAAACAAGCTTTCGGTAGTACTAATAGACCAGCATTGTACAAAGGGCTGAAAGAATTGGGAATTTGTGATAAACTGAGAAGGCTAATCGAGATAACGATGAAGAATACAAAAGTAAAAGGAAAAGTGAATAACAGAATGACCAGGTAGTTTGAATTTGAGGATGGAGTGAAAAAGGGTGATGGCCTCTCTGCAGTCCTGTCTAGCTTAGCACTGCATAATATCATACAAAAAGTAGATAAAAGAGGAACAATAATGACGAAGTGCAGCCAGATATGCGATACCCAGATGATATTGCCATCGTGACAAGGGACGTAACATTGCTCCCAGAAATATATGGAAAATGGTAGCAGAAAGAGCAAGAATTGGACTTACTGTAAATGAAAGCAACACAAAATATACGGTTATGTCCAATCCTGAAGCTAGAAGGACACACATTACCTGAAGATCTCTGATAAATGCTTCAAAGCTGTTAGATGCTTCCATTATTTAGGTGTGCTCCTAACCAATGATAATAGTACGAGACAAAGTGTTAGAGAAAGTATAGAAGCAGGAAACAAAGCCTATTATGCAAACCTAAAGGGAAAAAGAACTTATACAAGGGAGAGAGATAGTGAAATTTAACAAATCTCAAAGACTGGGTTGGTTGGGACACATGGAGAGGTTGACGGAAGACAGTATGCCCATACGAATAATGAATGCCAGGCTGTATTCCACCAGAAGAAAGGGCCGACCAAGAGCTAGACGGATGGACAATGCACTGGCTGGCCTTGCCAAGATGGGGATCCGTGGATGGAAGAAAAAAGTTGAGAACAGAGAGATACGGAGGAAGATTGTTGAGAAGGCCAAGGCCCACCAAGGGCTGTACTGCCGAAAAAGAAGTATGGATCAAAACAAGAAACAAATGTTCAGTAAACATAGGCTCTAAATTGCATATCACCAAACCTCTTATAAGACCGTTGGCTAAAGCAATAATATCTGTATAGCACTTCTATTACGCTTCTCAATCTACTTCATCAGTCCTACGTAGAAAGAGCTTTCACACTCAAGAACAAAAATTAAGGATCGCCTGAGACTTCCGTGTACAAAATACTCCTTCGAAGAACTATGCTCAGTCTCTAATCAGCTCGTTGTCGAAGGGACGTTGATGAACCCTTGTCTTCCGTCCTTACCTCCTTGTGCCCCTGGTTGGCGACTTTTCACTCTAGACACGAATTGGGTGGCATGTCGCGGAAAAGTCCAGCAGCTAGGAAAGAGTACGACCCTCTGACCCTGCAGCGAGGAGGCAAACTTCGTATTAAATTAAAACTGTGTGCCGAACCGGAACTCGGCATCGGAACCTTCTCTTTCCCGGGAAACGGTTGTATCAGCTGAGCTGTTCAGGGACGAATCACAATCCGTCTTCAAAGCTTGAATTCTGCCAGAGCCTCTGCTGCGTCTCGAATTTCGCAGAAGCTCTTCTAGCATTTCTCCAAGCAAGAAGCTGCAGAGAAAGGTTCGGTCCACAACTGAGAGTTTATTACCAAAATTAATGTTTCGTTCTGGGGTGGACTGTGCCTGATCGAGACCCGAACCCGAAACTGTTCCTTTCTCGAGAAACATACAAGAAGTTAGTTACACGATGAAGATGTGAGGACGGGGCATTGCTCGTATCTCGATGACTCACCACCCGCGAAAAACGAGGTTCTGCTTCGAGTTGCGGTCGAGCACACAGTTTTAACCCGACGTGACGTTTCAACACAATAACAGTGTCTCTCTTTTTTTTTTTTTTTTTTTTTTTTTAGAATGCAGTCAGCAGGAAAATTATCTTTGTAGTTTTCTCCGCCCATCTGAACCCTGGTGGGGTCGTGGGAAGACAGAGGGAGTGTTTCCACCTCCAAAATTTGGCCAATAATCAGAGGAGAGGTGATGATGTACAGGTCCTGATCAACAGATTATTTCAGTGCTGAAATTTGAAACGTCTCCATAATCTCTAATGGAACGAAATCTAGAGACATTCTTCATAATTGGCTTTTCATTGGGTGGGCACACAAGGACACAGAGTGTGGCCTCTTCGTTTGGTAACGTTCCGTGGCATCGCCAGGATGGAGTATGTTTATTTCGTCCTCCTTTCATCATCTCTCGCTTCCTTCTACCATGCACAAGTGCAAACACGATAAATTTCTACCTGTCTACGCTCAAACACTGCTGTTGTTGTTGTGGTCTTCAGTCCTGAGACTGGTTTGATGCAGCTCTCCATGCTACTCTAACCTGTGCAAGCTTCTTCATCTCCCAGTACCTACTGCAACCTACATCCTTCTGAATTTGTTTAGTGTATTCATCTCTTGAACTCCCTCTACGATTTTTACCCTCCACGCTGCCCTACAATACTAAATTTGTGATCCCTTGATGCTCAGAACATGTACTGCCAACCGATCCCTCCTTCTAGTCAAGTTGTGCCACAAGCTCCTCTTCGCCCCAATTCTATTCAATACCTTCTCATTAGTTATGTGATCTACCCATCTAGTCTTCAGCATTCTTCTGTAGCACCACATTTCGAAAGCTTCTATTCTTTTCTTGTCCAAACTATTTATCGTCCACGTTCCACTTCCATACAATGCTATACTCCATACAAATACTTTCAGAAGCAACTTCCTGACACTTAAATCTGTACTCGATATCAACAAATTTCTCTTCTTCAGAAACGCTTTCCTTGCCATTGCCAGTCTACATTTTATATCCTCCCTACTCCGACCATCATCAGTTATTTTGCTCCGCAAATAGAAAACTCCTTCACTACTTTGTGTCTCATTTCCTAATCTCATTCCCTCAGCATCACCCGACTTAATTTGACTAAATTCCATTATCCTCGTTTTGCTTTTATTGATGTCCATTTTATATCCTCCTTTCAAGACACTGTCCATTCCGTTCAGCTGCTCTTCCAAGTCCTTTGCTGTCTCTGACAGAATTACAATGTCATCGAAAAACCTCAAAGTATTTATTTCTTCTCCATGGATTTCAATTCCTACTCGAATTTTTTCTTGTGTTTTCTTTACTGCTTGCTCAATATACAGATTGAATAACATCGGGGATAGGCTATAGCCTTGTCTCACTCCCTCCCCAACCACTGCTTCTCTTTCATGCCCCTCGACTCTTATAACTGCCATCTGGTTTCTGTACAAAATGTAAATAGTCTTTCGCTCCCTGTATTTTACCCCCGCCACCTTCAGAATTTGAGAGTATTCCAGTCAACATTGTCAAAAGCTTTCTCTAAGCCTACAAATGCTAAAAACGTAGGTTTTCCTTTCCTTAATCTAAGATAAGTCGTAGGGTCAGTATTGCCTCACGTGTTCCAATATTTCTACGGAATCCAAACTGATCTTCCCCGAGGTCGGCTTCTACCAGTTTTTCCATTCATCTGTAAAAAATACACGTTAGTATATTGCAGCCGTGACTTATTAAACTGATAGTTCGGTAATTTTCACATCTGTCAACACCTGCTTTCTTTGGGATTGGAAGTATTATATTCTTCTTGAAGTCTGAGGGTATTTCGCCTGTCTCATACATCTTGCTCACCAGATGGTAGAGTTTTGTCAGGACTGGCTCTCCCAAGGCTGTCAGTACTTCTAATGGAATGTTGTCTACTCCAGGAGCCTTGTTTCGACTTAGGTCTTTCAGTGCTCTGTCAAACTCTTCACGCAGTATCATATCTGCCATTTGATCTTCATCTACATCCTCTTCCACTTCCATAATATTGTCCTCAAGTACATCGCCCTTGTTTAGACCCTTTATATACTCCTTCCATCTTTCTGCTAACCCTTCTTTGCTTAGAACTGGGTTTCCATCTGAGCTCTTGATATTCATACAAGTGGTTCTCTTTTCTCCAAAGGTCTCTTTAATTTTCCTGTAGGCAGTATCTATCTTACCCCTAGTGAGATAAGCCTATACATTTTTACATTTGTCCTCTAGCCATCCCTGCTTAGCCATTTTGCGCTTCCTGTCGATCTCATTTTTGAGACGTTTGCAGTCCTGTTTGCCTGCTTCATTTACTGCATTTTTATATTTTCTCCTTTCGTCACTTAAATTTAATATTTCTTCTGTTACCCAAGGATTTCTACTAGCCCTGGTCTTTTTACCTACTTGATCCTCTGCTGCCTTCACTACTTCACCCCCAAAGCTACTAATTCTTCCTCTACTGTATTTCTTTCCTCCGTTCCTGTCAACTGTTCCCTTATGTTCTCCATGAAACTCTGTACATCCTCTGGTTTAGTCAGTTTATACAGGTCCCATCTCCTTAAATTCCCACTTTTTTGCAGTTTCTTCAGTTTTAATCTACAGTTCATAACCAATAGATTGTGGTCAGAGTCCACATCTCCCCCTGGAATGTCTTACGATTTAAAACCTGGTCTTACCATTATATAATCTATCTCATACCTTCTAGTATCTCTAGGCTTCTTCCATGTATACAACCTTCTTTCATGATTCTTGAACCAATTGTTAGCTATGATTAGGTTATGCTCTGTGCAAAATTCTACCAGGCGGCTTCCTCTTTCATTTCTTACCCCCAATCCGTATTCACCTACTGCGTTTCCTTCTCTTCCTTTTCCTACAATCGAATTCCAGTCACCCATGACTATTAAATTTTCGTCTCCCTTCACTATCTGAATAATTTCTTTTATCTCATCATACATTCCTTCAATTTCTTCGTCATCTGCAGAGCTAGTTGGCATATGAACTTGTACTACTGTAGTAGGCATGGGCTTCGTATCTATCTTGGCCACAATAATGCGTTCACAATGCTGTATGAAGTATCTTACCCGCATTCCTATATTCCTATTCATTATTAAACCTACTCCTGCATTAACCCTATTTGACTGTGTATTTATAACCCTGTATTCATCTGACCAGAAGTCCCGTTCCTCCTGCCACCGAACCTCACTAATTCCCACTATGTCTAACTTTAACATATCCATTTCCCTTTTTAAATTTTCCAACTACCAGCCCTATTAAGGGATCTGACATTCCACGCTCCGATCCGTAGAACGCCAGTTTTCTTTCTCCTGATAATGACGTCCTCTTGAGTAGTCCCCGCCTGGAGATCCGAATGAGGGACTATTTTACCTCCGGAACATTTTAACCAAGAAGACGCCATCATCATTTAACCATAAAGTAAAGCTGCATGCCCTCGTGAAAAATTACGGCTGTAGTTTCCCGTTGCTTTCAGCCGTTCGCAGTACCAGCACAGCAAGGTTGTTTTGGTTAGTGTTACACGGCCAGATCAATCATCCAGACTTTTGCCCCTGCAACTACTGAAAAGGCTGCAGCCCCTCTTCAGGAACCACACGTTTGTCTGGTCTCTCAACAGATACACCTCCGTTGTTGTTGCACCTACGGTACGACTATCTGTATCGCTGAGGCACGCAAGCTCCACCCACCAACGGCAAGGTCCTAGGTTCATGGGGGGTGGGGGGGGGGCTCATACTCTATGTGATCAAAATAGCTCATACATATGTGATCAAAAGTATCCGGATATCCCCAAAAACATACGTTTTTCATATTATCTACGTTGTGCTGGCACCTACTGCCAGGTACTCCATATCAGCGACATCGGTAGTCATTAGACATGGTGAGAGACTAGAATGAGAGCTCGACGGAACTCTCGGACTTCGGACATGGTCAGGTGATTAGGTGTCACTTGTGTCATACGTCTGTACGCGAGATTTCCACACTGCTAAACATCCCTAGGTCCACTGTTTCCAATGTGATAGTGAAGAGGAAACGTGAAGGGACACGTACAGCTCAAAAGCGTACAGGCCGACCTCGTCTGTTGACTAACAGAGACCGCCGACAGTTGAAGTGGGTCGTAATGTGTAGTAGACAGGCATCTATCCCACACTGTTTCAGGATCCACTGCAAGTACTATTAGGCGGATTTCATGGTCGCGCGTATGCTCATAAGCCGTAAATCACGACAGTTTGCCAAAAGACGCCTCGCTTGGTGTGAGGAGCGTAAACATTGGAAGATTGAACACTGAAAAAACGTTGTGTGGAGTGACGAAATACGGTACACAATGAAGCGATCCAATGGTAGAGTGTGGATGTGGTGAATGCCCAGTAAATGTCATGTGCCAGCGTTTGTAGTGGCAACAGTAAAATTCGGAGGCTGTGGTGTTATAGTGTGGTCGTGTTTTTCGTGGAGGGGGCTTGCACCCCTTCTTGTTTTGAGTGGCACTAACACAGCGCCGGCTTAAATTGATGCTTTAAGCACCTTCTTGCTTCCCACTGTTGAAGAGCAACTCTAGGATGGCGAATGCATCTTGCAACACGATCGAGCACCTGTTCTTAATGCACGGCCTGTGGCAGAGTGGATACACGGAAATAACATCCCTGTAATGGACTGGCCTGCACAGAGCACTGACCTGAATCCTACAGAACACCTCTGGGATATTTTGGAACGCCGACTTCGTGCCGGTCCTCTCCGACCGACGTCGATACCTGTCGTCAGTACAGCACTTCGTGAAGAACAGGCTGCCATTCCCCAAGAAACCTTCCAGCACCTGACTGAACGTATGCCTGCAAGAATGGAAGCTATCATGAAAGCTAAGGGTGGGCCAACACCATACTGAATTCCAGCATTACCGATGGAGGGCGCCACGAACTTGTAAGTCGTTTTCAGCCGGATGTCCGGATAGTTTTGATCACATAGTATAGGAACTTGGTCGTTGATGCAGTAACGCTTTATCTTCTTCGAGGCGAGAGTACTTCGAGATAGTAAGGTTATCTCTGGTGGTTTTCTTCCAGAATAATCCCGCTCCGTTGCTTCAAATAGGTCGCACTGCAACATAAATTTCATTCAAACTGTTTTTATCAAATACGCTCTCTGCTTATGAAAGTGAAACACCCATAGCAGATCGTCGGATGTCAGTGCAACTTCTGTACATACACTGATCAGGCAGAAAATTATGACCATCTACTTAATAGCCGGTATGTCCACCTTTGGCAAGGATTACTGCGGCTACGCGTCGTGTCGTGGAAGCAGTGAGGCCTTGGTTGGTCGGTACAGGGAGTTGGCACCACATCTGCACACACAAGTCACCTGATTCCCGTAAATTCTGGGCAGGGAGGCAATGAGCTCTGACGCCAAGTTCGAGCACATCCCATATGTGTTCGATCGGGTTCAGATCTGACCATTTGTGGGACCAGCACATAAATTGGGACTAGCGATTGTGTTCCTCGAACCACTCCATCACACTCTTGGCGTTGTGACATGGCGCTTTATCTTGGTGAAAAATGCCACTGTCGTCGGGAAACATGATCGTCATACACAGGTGCACGTGGTCTCTAACCATTGTACGATACTCCTTGGTGGTCATGGTGCCTTGCACGATCTCCACTGGACCCATGGGAGCCCACGTGAATGTTCCCCAGCGCTTAATGCAGCTGCTGCCAGCTTGTGTCCGCCCCGCTGTAGAGGTGTCCTAGAAGACGACGCATTCGAGCCCTCCCATTGGCATGATGAGGAAGGTATCGGGATTGCGACCGCGCCAACTTCCAGCGGCGATGGTCACGTGCCCATTTCAGTCGTAGTGCCGATGTCGTGATGTTAACATTGGCACACGGGTGGGTCCTCGGCTGCGGAGTTAGGAGTGTTAGGTGCGCTGTGTGTTGAGACACATTTGTACTGTGCCAAGCATTACATTCTGATGTTAGTTCCAGCACAGTTCGCGGCCTGTCCTGTTTCACCAGTCTGCCCAGTCTACGACGCCCGACACCTGTAATGAGGGGTGGCCGCCGAACCCCACAACGTCTGTACGTGGGTTCACGTGGGTTTCGCCAAGTGTTGAAGACACTCACCACAGCCCTCCTCGAACACCCGACGAGTCGCGCAGTTCCCGAAATGCTCGTACTGAGCCTGCGGGCCATCACAATCTGGCCTCGGCCAAACTCAGACAGATCGCGCGCCTTCCCCATTCCACACACGGACACCACACTCACTAATACCATATGCACTTTGCGTGTGTCTGACTAGCAGCCATTCCCCGCTGCTATCACCTGGACGATCTATCTCGTTTGAGCTAAGTACAGCTATTGACATGGTACACACGTACCGATTATTTTTACCTTTTATTTAGACAGTTTGTAATTTTAGTGTGTTCCGAAGAAGGCGTGGTTATCCGCGCCGAAACCTAGGTCAACATCCGGTTTCGATTTTCAATCGAGGCGGATTCTTTGTAATCATTATACAAAGGACCATGCGGAGATGTAGTTGACCAGCTTGCCTCAGTAGAGCATACAACGGCCTTATGGCAGCCTTCCCAGCCGAATCAGCGACGTCATACTAATACGTGGACTCGTACTGACGAGTTCTCCGAGAATCTGACTCGATCTTTTACTCCCCGCAATAACGTCACACACCTTGTCTACCAGTGAAGGTTCATTTCGTTTCATGTTCCCCTTCTGGGTGCCTCACGTTTTTCTGTCAGGCGGTGTATGTTACATCGAACAAAGTATCAGATGCACATTAACGTGTTACTGATTAGGGCGACTTATGCAAGAGAGGAAGTAATCAAAGTATATCGAAGTGTTCTGCACTTAGAGACTCTGCTAAAGAAGGGGCGTAATTTATTTTGAACTTATTTGGACGCTCTTTAGAGGTTATGTATTTCCTTCGTCAGACATACAGGGCGTGTTTTCTGAATTCCAAGTTTCGGGCTGACCTTCGGCCAGCTCCCGTTTTTGTAGTATTTATAACTTGTGCTTGTGTGGTTAAATAATCTGAGATGGATCTTTCTAACACGAATTTTTTCCTTGGCCTATTTTTTTAGTCTTAACGTGGCCTCGTGGGCCTCATGTTTATCTATGAAATAAAATGGGTGTTCAGAAATTCCCGTACAAATTTCTAGGACTTGTACAGGGGAGTGTGTATATAATATTTCGAATAGGAGCTCACGTTCGGAAACGTACTGTTTCCGTCCACGTCTGCTTCCACTCGAGCTAAGTGGCCCTGCATACTTGATCTTCCTGCAAAACTTACTGAACCCGTTCTTAGAAGCAATGCCACTGAATGTCCGCCAGCAAATGTGGATTCAATATGATGGAGCGCCACCTCAATTCTCACGTGCGGTTCGGAGACATCTCAGCAGACGATGTGGTGGAAGATGGACAGGAGGAGGTGGTCCAACCGCGTGGCCGTCGCGATCGCCGGATGTAGCTCCTACGGACTACTTCTTGTGGGGTCGCATGCAAAGTTTAATGTATGAGAGAGAGAGAGAGAGAGAGAGAGAGAGAGAGAGAGAGAGAGAGAAAGACCAGCTGGCACGAGTTCTAGACGCGGCACTAGACACTGGAGAGACACGACGCGGGATGGAGACTGCGTACGAGAACACGCTACTTAGGTACTATGTCTGTAACATCATTGGCGGTCGCCACATCGCGCCACTTTTGTCATGCATCAGTACTGTTTGTAACTGCGTACGAGAACACGCTACTTAGGTACTATGTCTGTAACATCATTGGCGGTCGCCACATCGCGCCACTTTTGTCATGCATCAGTACTGTTTGTAAGGTGTCAGGCAAATCCAACACCTTCCATGAAAACCCTGACATGATAAGCAAATCCAGTAGTATGTCACATAGTTCCGAATAAATCGTGACATTAAATTAACCAAAGTAATACGAGTAACAAGTGAGCAAATGGAATACCACAGACTAACACAAGAATGCCTAAATGCATGTCACACCTTCCCACCGTGAGACAGACGCAGTTCTGAGGGGAGAAACGAGAACAGAAGCAGAGAGCAGAACCGTGTTAAGCTGGAAGGCCCTACGATAAGGGACGGACGGACACCCACGTCGCCAGCTAACCGCTAGGACCACACCACCCGCAAGTTTTAGCGTGAGACTTTTTCGCGTCTATGTTACGTCAGGACCACCCCCCCAGCCAATGTTAAAAGCTAGAGCCCTCCAGAAGAACAGTATAGATGTTACGATAACACAAAAAGGGCTACACCACCCGCAAGTTTTAGCGTGAGACTTTTTCGCGTCTCTGTTACGTCAGGACCACCCCCCAGCCAATGTTAAAAGATAGAGCCGTCCAGAAGAACAGTACAGATCTTACGATAACACAAAAAGGGCTACACCACCCGCAAGTTTTAGCGTGAGACGTTTTCGCGTCTCTGTTACGTCAGGACCACCTCCCAGCCCATGTTAAAAGATAGAGCCCTCCAGAAGAACAGTATAGATTTTACGATAACGCTAAAAGGACCACACCAGCTGCAAGCTTTAGCGTGAGACTTTTTCGCGTCTCTGTTACGTTGCAAACTTTAAAAAACATTGCCCCACCACGAAAAGTATAACGTTCCTCATTGGATAGACAGAATTTTTGTAGGCGGAGCTTAAGGTTAACATTGAGACCCTGACTGGTCAGATGAAAACACAGCCAGATAGTTTTTTTAAACCAACTTCGGTAAATTGTAGTAAGGAGAAGTTAGGGGAGAGTTGCTTCCGAGACAGCGAGGTGAGCGGAGCTGTGCTGCTCGCCGCTCCCTGACGAACACCGACAAGGTAATGAACGCATGCGATGCCGCATAAAAGCGCATAAAGCTTCACTCAGAACTGCAGAAGTCTCATCTGTTACACCCCCTTTTTGCGTAATACTAGTGTCGATCGTCAATTAAAGCTCATGGTGTTCACATTTGCCACTTGAAGTAAAAATCTGAAACGCGATGATTTTTTCTGTTATATAGTTATTGAGAAGCCACATCAGCCACTGTAATTTACGACAAGTTAGATAAGTAATTAAAGATAATTGAGGGCCACTGTAGACCATTTTTATAGTTTCCTCTTTCGTGAAACTTAATTTAAACCTAGATTATAGATGTGATATGGCACAGGTCATCCTTCGATCCATTGTAGAACTTGGAAACCCACTCAGGGAATATTCGTTCACATTTTTGTTGAACGCAGTTGATTTTTACCATCCTGTATTAAAACATTTCCTTTTATCAATAGTGTAATTTATAAACAATGTATTGTGAGTAGAATAAAATTTCCAATGATAAACTTAACTGCTTTTTCGACGTTATTTTACCAGCTAACTAAAAATAGGAAAGGCTTGAACCCCTTCCACTAAATTTAGTTAGTATTAAGATTCTTTTACAGGGAGTGCAGTAGAGCTGACGCTGAAATCATTAAGTATTTGCTTATATCATCGCTAGTCTCACTGAACTCTTCTGAATTCTACATGTCATGTGTGGTCTGACGTCTCCTTACCAGCAACAGGTCCCAGGTTCAAACTAGTCAATTCCCTAAAAAACACGCTCAGAGCGTCGTTGCGCGAAAGTGGTAGGGGGACACGATATAGAACAAACAGAGGCCACGCAGAATGTTAGGTGTTCTGCACTACAGTATGCTGGGTTGTTTTTTGTTTTGGAACAATGTAAATACGTAATTTTAAGTTTTAATACAAACAAATGTGCTCAAGGGATAAATGGCTGTTTTGTTGTGTTTCCTTTCGAATTGTTACCTAATACTTGTACTGCTCACGCCTAATTCAATTCCTTAAGCAGAAGTGGGTGAGTTAAAAACCTGAATTTCAGCCGTTGTAGAACGAGAACGGTACGTTTCGGGATATGGGTCCGTATTCAAAATATCATGTACTCCCCCCCCCCCCCCCCCTCTTCAAGTCCAAGAAGTTTGTAACGGGAACTTTGTCCAAGAACTTTGTAACGAGAACTTTGTCCAAGAACTTTGTAACGGGAACTTTGTCCAAGAACATTGTAACGGGAACTTTCGGCGCGCGGAGTGTCCGCGCGGTTAGAGGCGCCATGTCACGGACTGCGTGGCCCCTCCCGCCGGAGGTGCGAGTCCTCCCTCGGGCATGGATGTGAGTGTTTTCCTTAGCGTTTAGTTAGTTTAAGTAGTGTGTAAGTCTAGCGACCGATGTCCTCAGCAGTTTGCTCCCTTAGGGACTCACACACACATTTCAACATTTGAACGGGAACTTTCGAACACGTTAGGTAACAAATTACATGTTGTGGGTTGGCTAGTGAGTTTGTCACTCAGTTATCATTCTTACACGAAATCTAATCGCAGTTGCGAATACGAACAGCAGTCAATTGAATAATGGAATAACGGCAATGAAAACGTTCAAATGGTTCAAATGGCTCTGAGCACTATGGGACTCAACTGCTGAGGTCATTAGTCCCCTAGAACTTAGAACTAGTTAAACCGAACTAACCTAAGAACATCACAAACATCCATGCCCGACGCAGGATTCGAACCTGCGACCGTAGCGGTCTTGCGGTTCCAGGCTGCAGCGCCTTTAACCGCACGGCCACTTCGGCCGGCGCAATGAAAACGTGTGCCGCACCAGGACTCGAACCTGGATTTCCTGCTTTAGGTGAGCGGCCGCCTTGACAGCTTTGGCTATCCGTGCACGACTGACGGCGACGTCCAGATTTCCGTACTGTGTCGCCTTGTGGCTCCTACGTCACAACCTGTACTCGTATACACATTACGTAATTCCCGTACGAGGGAGGACATTTTATTTGAAAGTCGCTGCCCGGTATCAGATATTACAGGGGCTGTGCTATTAAGAAGAGCGATGCAGTGTTCTCTTGTTAACAGTGCGGGCTTTGCAGTATGTCACTGAGTAGTCTTGCAGCGCCTTGCAGCTGTCCACTGTATACCTAATCATGTTAGAAAGAAACGGCCCACCTTCTCTCCACGGCCTGTGACAGGGGCTGCACAGGCAAGCGCACAATTCAGGTTAGTACAGGGAAGAATCGGTAATTAGCACCACATTAAATGTGCAGGCGTACGTGCTACTCTGAAGGTTTCGGACGCCGCGTCACGAACAACACAAGAATGTGATTATAAACTGCACGCTGTCTTCACTGTCATCCACTCCGGACAGTTCCACGAAGGCTTCGGTTTTACTTGTAAACACCAGGGAAGGTGTCTAAAGTACGAAAAACAGAAAATCCTCTCTGTCCGCTGCTTCAACAATTCTTTAAAAAATACTTACACTATAAGACCACATCAACTTTAACTTTTAATATGCAGACTAATACAACGTATTTGGCTGGTGTACGAAGTGCATATGACTAATACCTTACACTTTAAGTCCAGTATACCAAGAGAGCGTCAGCAACTTATACACCGTAACGTTTGCGCTGTGGGCCAAACAATGGGCAGTAAAATGAGTCGGCTTTCTCGCGATTAAACTCTACCAACAGGCAGTGAGGTTCACTGGTGGGTCACGACCCCCACAGGCCAGCAGACATTACGAACGTACTCAGCTTCGCAATCGAGGTCGTCAGTTGTCATTAGTGTGCTGGTACATGATGCAGCGACCGCCGATCCGCACGTCGGAGAGCGGGAAAATTTTCACTGTCCAAATTAGGCTGGCAAGAAAAGACGAGAAGGCTGGCAGTCCCTGATGACGCTCGTGGATTGAGCGCACACTGAGTAAACCACGTTCTGTGAAGAGTGTCACTTGCTGCGGCCTGTGCGATTCTATTCGGCTACTTGCTGACGTTTAATTTCACTCTCTCCTATCGGCAACAATAATGAAATGCTCGTACAGTTCTCATCACAACAACTACATTAAACAGATGAACTGATAACGAAACATGCTCTACGGAGGAATGATGTCGGTGTGCTCGATGGCAGAACTGAATTCACCTGTCGTGCGCTTCTTACTTGCTAAGGTTATCGCCAGTCGAATCCAAAGGAGCTGTGAGAAGGTTTTCCTGGAACACTTGTCCTTCACTGGTGTGAACTGTACGGCTACACCGATTTTAAACGTCCCGAAGTGCAAATTCGAAGAAATATTATTTCCTAAACATACACTGTCTGATCAAAAGTGCCCGGACACCCATTAAGGGGCATTAATATGCGGTGTGTCCGCCTCTCCCCTCTATGGCGGCTCCAACTCTGCTGGGGACGCTCTCGGTGAGGTGTCTGAATGTCTGCGGGGAAACTGCAGCTCTTTCTTCCTCACAGCAGACAGCGATGCTGGACGCTGGCGTCTGGAGCAAAATCGACTTTTTGATTCATATCAAAGGTTTTCCATTGGGTTCAGGTGGAGACTCTGGGAGGCCAGTCCGTTTCAGGAATATTACCGTCCAAAAACCTTTGCCTCACAGCTGCTGATTCGTGACACGGCGTACTGTCATTCTGAAACAAACTGTCAAGGCCTCTGAACTGTTCCTCGACTGTAAGCAGTGCACAGTGCAGTGAAATTTGTTCAGATCCATTCGTATTCAGCATCTTCGTAAGCGCAGTCAGGGGAGCACAACCTAACAACGGGAGACACCCCGATAACATAACAGAATCTCCTCTGGACTTCAGTGCTACCACTGCACATAATGGCAGGTAACTTTCTCCTGACACTCGTCAAGACCAAACTCTTCCATCAGACTGCTGCAGACTGTAGCGTGGCCCATCGCTGCAGAGCAGTCGTTTGCTGTCACCCGCTGTCCAGCGGCATCGCCCACGCCTGTGCACCACTGACGGCAGCAGTGTGTGGCTTATGAGCAGCTGGCCAACATTGCGTCCCATTCTCTTTCACTCTCTACTCTAAGAATGCTACTCTCTGTGTCCATTTCAGAAGCCATTGCTACGAAATTTGGTGATAATTAATTGCATTTTTCAGCTGCTCACATAGCTACGTAAATGCGTAGTTATATAGTACGAGAGACAGCAATGTGTAAAAAAAAAAGGTTCTGAATTTGATGATTTAATGAACAAAAATTTTAATACTCGCCTTATTTCGTGAATGTATTTGTGGCTCTACACTACTTCTTCTCTGGGGGATAATGTAAAGGCACAGGTTTGTCGAAATCGGTGGAGGTAACTTGTTCACATTTTCATCGCATTTTCTTTTATTTACCAGCCAGCCACGGAAAAAACAATCAAATTTATGCACGGGTTTTTTATACTAAAGAGAGTCTTATTGCGAGCATAGACAGGATTCATAACGATCACTGTCCTCCAGCAACAAATGGTAAAACGTTCCGAATGCATTTTCTGTACAAAGTTACAGTTTGCTGCATAAAAAGTCGTACTTGGCGCACATTCTGTCCACAGTACGAAGACTAGCTTACAACTCCGCGTCTAAACAAAGACTATACCACGCGAACCCGAGGAAAAGACTGACATTTGGCACGTAGACAAACGTTATAGAGTACTACAACATGTTCTAGATTTTTCCGGAACCGGCAATTTGTCAAATAAAACTAATGGAATTAATATGATAATTAACTTCTTTTATAGTAAAAAAAGTGAGGTTCCAAAGCATTACAGAAAAAGTATGAAATTTAAATAGATATTTCCATAGGCTCGCCTCTTGTACTTGACACACAATTTTAGATGAAACATTGCTGAAAAAGGAAAGGAATCGCAAATGTCGTCAAACAGACTTCGTTCCGAATTGTACTATTGATCAGAGATCGCAGTGATACTGGTTCGTTACGCTACACGCATTTAGTGTGCTGGACGGACGCCTGGTACTACTTTGGAGATGACGAGCCATTCCTTCCGCTGAACTCGTGCCGCTTTTACCACCGCCCTGCACAGTGATTGGCGAGCCCTCTCTGGCGGTATGTGGAGCCCGCCTGGTCTCTGTTTAGCTGCGGCTGCCTTTCCGTGTTTCGGCCTCACAGTCGCGCCACCAGCAGTCGACTTGGCAGCTGCAGAAGGATTGAAGTGTCCCTCATAGGTGACATCCGACGTCCAGTCCGCGTTCCAAGTCACTCAGTTGTCCTGATTGACCCACGCTGCTGCTGCTGCTACTGCCTCTCTGCTGAGAACCCGACACTCTCCGCGTCCCGTTATTCTGAAGGGTGCGCGTCTCGTCACATCCAATGACCGATTCCGCATTTCGTAGTGGTTGTCCGAATACTTTTCATCAGATAGTGTACGAAGGGCGTTCAGTAAGCAACACAATACTTTTTTTCTGAACACATGTTGGATTCATTCATGTTTCCAATATACCATATTATTCCCCACGTTTTTGGTTACAAAACCCTGATTTTTCAATATAATTTCCATTCAATGTGAGGGCTTTACGCCGCCTCCTTGGAAATACCTGTTTGCCCACACGGTACCACTCCACTGGTCCAAGTCGGAGCCGACGGCTTGCTGCAGCAGTGACCTGCCCATCGTGTCTGACTGTGATCCGTCAGCCACCTCTAAGGAGAGTGTCCGCACGCTCCAGCTCTGCAGCGGTCACAGCCGTGCGCGGCCGGCCGGCCGGCAGGCGGGAGATCGCACAGGAATTGGCGGCCTCGTTGCGACGACGACGGGCGCCTCCCCCAACGACTCACCGTGCTTTTATTCACTGCCCGGGTCTCCGTAGACATTCTGTACGCGCCTGGAAAATCTACGATTCTCTCGCTTTCTGCCACACAAATTCAGTGGCAGCTCTGCTTGGTACGCACCTCAGTCACAGGTGCCATTTTGAAGACTACGTATAACGCCGCCACCTATCGGAATTTCATGAAACTACACGGACTGAAGCGGAAATATTCCACGATGTCCCATACCAAACTCCGGATTTTTTCAACCGAAATTGGCGTTGAAATAAAATTGTTGCATTACTTATTGAACACCCCTCGTATTAAATTCACTGGATGCAATATTAGCTAGCTCCTTACAGAGAAGACATGTCGCTTCGGATGTTACAGAACTGGTAACGGGCGGACACGCGCCTCTCTGCTGCTGACGCAAGCGACGGCAGTGAAGGCGTGTGTGCGGGCCAGTCGACTGTGTGGATCCGGCGCAGTGGGCTGGGTCCGCAGGGAGGCGTGGCGGCGCGGCAGGGAGCAGCCGGCGTGGTCACACGTGCCCGTGGCCGTGGCCACACCCAACATCGAGCCGCCAGATTTGTTGCTGTAAAGCGTCCACTGTCCAGCGTCTGTACAGGGGACGGTGGGCCACACACAGCCCCGTGACGTTGCGTAAGTACGGACACGGGGAGAAAAAAAATTCTGACTGACAGCAACCAGAGTCGACTGTCGCACACTGTCTATGACAATAGGTCTGAAATTCAACAGGAATGGAGGTCCATCCGAAATAATATCCAAGTTGTGAGCGACATATGGGTGCTATTCTGTCATTCTGCGCAACGGATTAATCTGAGATGTATCCTTTACCCTGTGGCTCCTGCAATATGCTATTTCCACCCCCACACTACTACAGAAGTCAGACAGACGCTCTTAACGTTCTAGAGATAAATTCCTGAAAAACTTTCAGCAATAAATATCTTCTGGAGTCGTCCGCTGTAAGGAAATGACACAAAAATTCACAAAATTTCTTACGTAACTAGTGGGATATTTGGGTACTGGAGTAGTGCTAGTTAGTGTAAGAAAAACATGAAACACGAAAATTATTTTATTTTATTTTTTGCAAAAATTCTGAGTAATCACAATGGCACTTTTAGTTATGAACTGAACAAGTTATTTCTGGGTTCTTTTCAGAAAGTGAAGTTACCTCTTAAGGATAGGATTCGCTAATGAAATTCCTATACAAAGTGTAAGATTTTTATTGACTTGGCAGGATGGCTGAGTGCCGCGCCTACTCAACTTGGATAGTTGTCCGTTAGAATTGTGCTAGGTACAGACAGTCGAGGCTGTCGCGTGTGAAATGCAGTGAAGTGTATTGTTGTGGAGGAAATATGGGGCTCGCAAGAGTTCTAGCGCACAATACTGTAAGCTGCGATGACTGCTCTCTGCGCCACTCTCTACTGACAAATAAGATAACTCTCGTTTTATCTGGATTGACCTTCGCCAATCAAACTCTTCCTACGCCTTGATGAAGTCAAGGACTCCTATTCACCCCCAGTCTAACTATTGACGTGGTACACCGGTCAGATAACCAGTCCACCGCAATGCTGCTCAAAACTTCGCTCGCAGGTGTTTAACCATAACTCTGTCCGTTCACACCGCACAATAAGTGTGGTGGCCAACACAGTGAACAACGCTTAATCCCAAGGACTCAATATAGAGTCGCACTCCGATTCACACTCGACAGAGGTGCTCTCCCAGTGAAGTACTGAGGAGCGACTTGTTCCTCACTCTTTGAGTACACGTACAAGCACACACGCTCTCGTTACGTGTTCTCGCTCCAAGAGTGACAACGGAACGGCCCCTCTCCACGCCAGACATGAAGGGGTATATCTTTCGGTCTCTTCCATTACTCCTTCAGCTCAAGGCATCAGGAATATCGTCTGCCAATCAGCATTGCTCTTCTAAAACGGGAGAATGACGTTTCTTTTAAGGCGACCAGTCCGGAAATCTGTAGCATCGGCGTTTGGCGTTTGCTGTCTCCCTGTCAAAATCTCTGAAACTGCGTGCTATGGTGGTAAAGAATGCGTAGGCTGGGCGCTCCCACACAATGTAGCGGAATTTGCTTTTAAGCCGAACACGGGGTCGTTCTCCCCTTGATTCGGGCAAACGCTGTCTGCTCTACGGGTGGTCGCCGGCCGACGTAGATAGGTTGGGTCGTCCTCTGAAGGGACTGGCCCTCTGGCGTGCGGTTTGCCTCTCCTGAACTAAAAGCTTTTGTGACCATCATGTCTTGAATGTGTGTGTGTACGCCAGCCTCGAGTATTTTAATCTCGGTGCGCATTTGCGATTTACTTGTTATTTGCATATTGTTTACATGAATTCATACAACATTGACTTTATCTTATCGAGTTTGGGTTCGAATGAAGCGTCTTGATGTGCGGAATATGATTGTGAGGGCGGAATATGTAAGCAATGAAGGTCAGGAGACCACGACGTCTTACAAAGAGAACGCTGCTGAGGGTACTACATGCAACGGGTTCCTCACAAAAAGTGCTTCCTCACGGTGGCAGGTGAAGCAACACATCTCCAGCGTATCAGACGACATCGACACTAGACGGTATCCGACTGGGGGCGTGTAGCGAGGTGCCACAAGTCACGGGTTCGATGCTACGCGTCGAGATGTGAAGGGTGTAGTACAGGCCACAGGTGGATCTGTGACGTTTTGAGGCTGTTTGTCATACTGTGGCTCGGATCCACTCGTGCAGGATGCTGTGAACATGAACCAACATTTATCATGCGAACATTTATCGTGTGTAGCCCATTCTTCTACATCTTCATAATGAATATGTTGTTGACTCTCCCATCTTCCGAGATGTCAACACTCGTGTTTACAGAACTGAGCGCATTCGTTTCTTGTTTGACACATGTACTACGGCCCCTCGACTATCCACTAAATTACCCGACATTAACCATCCAGAGAACGTCTGGAACTGTTTGCAACAGTTGGTAAAACACAGCATTAACATCCTCACGCTCTGGCAGTTCTGCGGGGTGTAATCTTGAATCACTGGTCTTTGGTAGATATGGTAAATCAGCAGAAACTCGAAGACTCTCTTCCTTATCGTATTGAGGCCATTATTAAAGCTTAGGGTGATGTTACACCATATCTGCCGAGGATGTCTAATTTTTCCAGTTATTCTTGTTTGACGAAGGTCGGTATGAAGGATATGCTTATCGTTGGAAAAAAGGGGGAGGGGAGTAGTTATAGTAGGCGAGCAACTGAGGGCAATTACTGGGGAAACGAGGCGTAAAGTTAGTAAACACTAGAACGTAATGTCGCCACTGAGAAACAACCAAAATAAGATCACGCTAATTCGCTGCGCAAATCGGGATCGTACTCAAATAACTACGTATCTGAAACGTAAAACCACGAGAAAGATCACTACCATCAGCAATAATAGAAAATAATACTTCGTCCTTGTATACGCCCTCTTAAGACTGAAATGCCATTAAAGATACAAATTACTCGTGAAGCATTTGCATCGAATCTCTAAGATCACTAGATTCTCACAACGGGACATTACAGACAGCCTCTCTTCGACTTTCTTCATACTGCGCAGACAGGCCACTGTCCGAATACATGTTTCTTACCGCAGTATGACGCATGTAAATTAGGAAAAAAATTGCGTTTGGGATTAGATTTCCGAGCGCTGTCAACTGCAAGGCGCTTGTAATTTGCGGTCACACTTGTCAGTTATGAATGCGTAGCATTAAAATCTGGTAATTTCATGCCCGTTTCCTTCAATATCGGCAGCAGAACCTGGTTTTACTTTTATTTCAATTCCAAATTTATTAAAGAATGGAAATGTTAATTTAAATGTTCTCATTCATAATTTAAATAAAAATAACATATTTTTATTTTTAATTACTGGATGTATGAAAATAAATTAAAATTTGATACAGGCGTACACAGTGGCTCATTTTTAAACGAAAGAAATATATTCATCATTAACACCATTCAGTACCTGGAAATGAAGAAGTGTTTTATTTTCTGTTTGACATTTCGCATTTTTGTAGCAAATTTTAATTTATTGTCAAGACTAGTATTTTCATCCGATTGTAATTACAAATAAAAATACGGTATTTTTAATAAAAATAATGATTCAGTATTTGTTAAGTAACAACACGTAATTTAAATAAAAGTAAAGAAAATGTTGGCTCGTTGCGCGATTTGAAGCAAACTCTTTACGATTACAATAATTTTACACGCTACACTCAGCTATAACAATAATGTTAGTAAGCTCCAAATGCTTAACTCGGAATTATATTCTTCAAAGGCGATTTTTTTTTCGAGTTTTCTAGGGAACTGCGTTCTACTACTTTAGGAAAATAATTTCTGGGCGCCGAGCTGACAAACTCAGCACCGACAAGACATCTTTTCCCACCGGAGCTGGACTAGCAAGAAGCAGAAAGAACCCTTGAGTTCAAAAACATCTCTTCGTGGAACGCTTAACACTGACCAAAAAGGTGGAGTTTTCGCCCATCTCGAATTTCCTTACACTTATTTTTTAAACAAGCTGTAATTTAATGAAATTAAACCTACTGTTATATACTGGCGACCAAGAGATATTTGAATCTTATTATTATTCGTCGTGACCTAAGTTCCCATACTATTTGATTACAAGTGTCTCCCACTGGGCAGTGTTTTCATTTCCGTGACTGGTTTTGTACTCCTTTATGTTTGCCCGTCATACGCTGTTGGCTGGCGAGCTTGGTGCCTGTCCCCATGCACGTCAACTACCGCCTGACAGTGGCAACGCACCTCGAGTTGATCACATCAGTAAACCGTAACTGTTACTGGCGGTGAGCTGCTGCTGGCGATAAACTAGTCCTAATGGTGAACTGTTGCTGGCAGAGAACTGTTGTTGGTGCTGAACTGCTCTTGGCAGTGAACTGTTGTTGGTAGCGAACTGTTGTAGGCGGTGAAGTGTTCTCAGTGGTGAACTGTTGCTGGTGGTAAACAGTTGCTGGCAATGAATTGGTCTTCTGTGGTTGCGTGTACGTATTTATCGGTGAAGGGTGCGAGTACCTCAATCTGTGATCTATTTTGCCGAGACAAGGATTACTTCTGGGTACGAGCGCCCTCTGTAGTGACAGACATAACTATTGTAGGATGGAGCGGACTGGTGTCGTGGTGGGAGGATAAATATGTTTCGGTTGCCGGGCGCCACGTCAGTAGTGACTAACGGGAGCTGGGTGGCGCCACAGCTGGCTGCTGGCCCCGTGTGCAGCTGTCGCTGTGTACCACGTGTCACTGCGGACACGGCACGTCCACAGTCAACATCAGCTTCTGGGTAACTAGCACTGCTCTGTTGCTTCATCACCTCGTGAAGGTCGCCTGTGCAGTCCAACTAAAATTCCAAATTTTTGTTTTATTTCTTATTTTTCATTTTAATATTTTCCCGCAACGTACAATTCATTGCCATCTATGCGCCGAGTACGATTGCCGTTTAAGCAAAGGTTGTTTATTCCTGAGAAACGTGCTGACAAACGAGCTGCAACGTAGCGCCGTGTGTAGCCAATAGGGAGCTCGGGAGAGAAGTTAGCCACTGGCCGATGGCGGCTGCCTCGAGTGTCTGCTCGACGCTCTCTCTGGCACAGAGTCTCAGGCAGGTGATGCTCCTGTCATTCTCCTTATTTCTCGTACATTGTTCTGACTGTGAGATTCTTCTCACGACCACCGTGACTAGCTGACTGCCTCACATTGCCCTGTGCGCGCCTAGATGCATTGCGTCTACTGAATATTATAACATCGAACTAGCTCTTTCTTTACAAAAACTTCCTTCAGATGGTCAGATCCCTGCCTTTCTTTGCCAGATCCCCGTCTGCAGCTGCACACTCTGCATTTTGACGTGCTTGGGTCTCCCCCTTGCAATACAGTCCACAAGATGGGTGAGACGCTGCTGCTCAGTCAGCTGTCTCCCACTTTTTGAAAACGGCTCTCCACAAGTCATCCACTGGTCAGGAGGGTTTCTGTGATTGATCGAGTTGCAGGCATAGTCAAGTAGGGCTCATATCGTCAGGTACCACAACGTTTTTTTTTTTTTTTTTCTGGGGCAATTCCTGCCTCCTGGAGAAAGTTATCTATAAAGACAAACCTGTCGCTGTGGCATTAACCAGAAGGCTCGAAAATTGTGAATGGATTCTGTCCTGGTACTGCACACTCTTCAAATTAACCTCGACAGAGATGAGAGGCATCCAAAATGCATGCATTTGTAACAGTACTGTCACATACCGCTAAGCGATAGTGTTTCATTTTCTGCTACTACTTGGTGGTGATTTTATTGATAGTACTGGACACGTTGGCTTGCGAGAAAGGCTTGGCGTTCTCCACAGCTGCGAGGTGCTTTCCTGGTGCGGTGTCAGGGTCTTGCCGTCGGCAGAAGGCACTCGGCGAACCTCACTAGGAGAGGCGAACCTTCCCAGGCAGGCGGGCAGTTTTCGGAGAAGTGAGGCTGTGGCCTGCTTCGGGCCTTTGTGAGTAGAAAAATGGTTCAAATGGCTCTGAGCACAATGGGACTTAACATCTATGGTCATCAGTCCCCTAGAACTAAGAACTACTTAAACCTAACTAACCTAAGGACATCACACAACACCCAGCCATCACGAGGCAGAGAAAATCCCTGACCCCGCCGGGAATCGAACCCGGTAACCCGGGCGTGGGAAGCGAGAACGCTACCGCACGACCAGAAGATGCGGGCTTTTGTGAGTAGAGTCGGCTCCGAAATTTTGGTCATCCACTCCAACTGAGTCACCCTGCTTGACGCAGAGAAGACGACCTATTGAAGAGACACTGCTACAGCCCAGTACAAATCTTGGGTTTGTTAACGTGCATTTTGTACAGCAAGAGTTGTTGTTTTCGACAGATAGGCAAATTCTCGTCCATCGCCTTGGCTATAGCAATGATGATGATGATGATGATGATGATATTTTGGTTTGTGGGGCCCTCAACAGCGTGGCTATCAGCGCCTGTAAAAATTCCCACTCTTCAATTTCTAGCCTCGCCATTTTCCTGAGTGATTATGAAATAATGAGCTAAACAGAAATGCCCAGTCCCCGGGCGGAGAAAATCCCCGACCCGGCCGGGATTCGGGATCCCGTGACAATAGAAAGGAGTCGTTCCCTCCATGTGTTATTTTCGAAAAGTTAGGAGTTGTAGTCCGTGGACTGAGATTCTGGGCCATTCAGCTCCGGGCTGTCCTGCTAGGCATTTCCTCTCTGGCCTACCGTCTGCTGCTGGTTCGTTCCTGCTCTCTGTTGTTGGGGAACTGCGAGTATCGCAATTGCTCGTTACTTGCTTGCTTTGCCACGCAATTCGTCTTCCTTAATGTGGTTGTAATTTATGCCTTCTCGTCGTATCATTCAATTCTTACGAGCTGCTCACACGAGCAACTATTGCTGTGCTTTCTCTACAAAGTATTCCACACTTTTTGGTGTCTCCACGCAGTGTTAGCGTCACTAATTTAATCTGGGCTTTAGAGGACTTGGTTCTTTGGTAATTTTATTGGTGACTTATGTGAGTCATTACAGTAAATAAATATCTGTCAATCTCAGCCTTGACAAAGATTTTAACATCGTTTAAATTGTTCTATAATTTTAGGTGACCTACTAATAACAGATATAACCCGGTGCACACCTAAGATCTTAGTTCTGACTGCAACAGTGTTATTGTTATGCACATTGACTAAACTCAACAGTCATTCGCTTACTGCTCAGTGAAGGTAAGTGGCTCGTCTTGTTTGATTATAAATATGTTTAGGATCTGGGACCGTAGGAGAGCTGTGTCGATTTCCTCTAGAATTACTGCGTATTGTTTTATGACTATTTGGTCAACAGTCCTGCAGTATTCAGACGCAATAAGCAGCATCATTGTATTGCAAACGCTTCACATTATGCAGACCCAGAAACTGGACCGACCTACCTACTCGCTGAAACTGTGGGAACACGTGCCTGGGACGCGCCTCGGTATCTGGCCCGCCGTTCTCTTCTGCGACCATCATCGTGCGTCAGAAACTACTGCAGTCGTCAGTGAACTGGTCCCACGTCACTGACCGAGGCATATGTTCGCTTGCCCACCTTTTTCGTGTATCATGGTGCTGAGGAGTTTGTATTGTAGCTCGCAGTGGATACACTAGAGACCAAACTCACTGTGCCGAATATTCGCAGTCCCTGTCCGCCGATTGTTAACGCGGAACTCTCTTACGTCTCCCAACACCGGCTGACGTCACAGTGCTCCACAGATGACAGATACGGACTGTTCCAAAAGTGGGAAACCACAGGACCCGTCTGCGAGGGAATATCCCCGTAAGGAAGACCACAGTAAGTCACAGTAAAAGTACACAAGGTGTACTGGTATGTTCCATTCGCATATTGTGCGACAGGAAATGACTGACTTTATTCCTCTGTACGTGACCAAATCGTGTCACATTCTCACGATCCATACGTGAGATACACGTTGGTAGTAGTAGACACCGTCTGTCTTACAATGATTCCCGTTTAAGTTTCCATAGCATTTCTGTTATACTTTAATACGGGCTACTCTGACCGGTTAGGATCCTAGCTCACTGTCTCAGAATTCTTCCCATGTCCGTTGACACGATTGCCTCATAAAGACTGCGATCACTGGAACAAAAACCCATTGGTTGCACTAGTGTGCTGTATGCGACTTCCTTTTGAGACGGATTGCATTTCCTTTGTCGTTTATTGACTGCATTGAAGGGGAACTGCCGCTCATTATATCAGGCGGAAGTCTTGCTGCAGTTCATTGCGATCGTTCAACGACGATTCTCCACGGTGTCGCTCCACGACACTGTCAGTGAACAATCTGGCAGTGGTGCGGGTCCTGTATGATGAATCGTTTACGTCCGCTTATACTGAGAGCATCGGAGGCCCGCGGGTCGCGGATCGAAGCCGACGAGGGCAGGCGTGCTGTCGGCGTGGCTGTGGTGCTCAGGCGGTTTCCCACTCACGACCCGCGTCCCGCCCCAGCTGCAGGACAAGGAAACATTTACAAAACGTTGTGACACTTTCACACAGAATAAAACTTCTAACGTACCTCCGCTTCTTCTACTGGGTAATGATGGCGGATACTTGCCATGAGTACGATCAAGTGATAATTTGCGCAACGGATATTTTAACGCTACTGAAGTCGCCCTGACAGTTATACGGCCCCCAGTAGGAGTACGTGATTCTCATTAATTATGTAAATTGTCATGTGATAACCTACCCGTTTCCTAATCTTATCCTATGAATACGATAGAGTCACAGGATAAGCCGACAAAATCCAGTCTCCCTTTCAACGAATAAGTTATACAATGTACATGAGAGAGAAGAAAATACTATGCAGAGACAGGAAAATACAATGTACTAAAGGATAAATGCCGTGATTTTAAAACATTTATTCATCATAAAAAACAATTCAAAGAAAATAAACAAGGATTACAAATCTCAGGTTCTCTCTGTATTAATACTGGCCCTTAAAGTTTCTGGCTCTGCCCTATAATGTACTCGCGATCTGTGATTAGGCGCGGAGTAAGTGACATCCCCCGTGTACTAAACAGCAAAAAGGAACTACTATCTCAATGAGCAGCGTGAAACCTCAGTGGAGAACGGAGTGGAAGCCATGATTCACCGCTGTAAATTCTCTTCCCCACATGCCGGTGCATAAGCAAGATCACTGTAATGATCAGAAGCTATAACCGCAGGACTTCTCGCCTCAGCGAGATAATAGGAAAATTGTACTTCACCAAAATTACAGCCGAAGACGTCCGCCGACTGCCGTGGACCTCCACGACCACCCTCCTGCTCCACGACCCCGCAACTACTCTCTCCTTTTTTCTTCTCTCCTCTTTTCGCTGCCAAAGTCTTTTCTCCCCCTTAAATTTGGGTGGCGAATCTTCTTTCCGGAAGGCGCTCGTTTCTGAACGCCGACCAAATCCCAGTTTAGAATCCAGATCAAAGATTCCGGAAGTTCTTACTATGTCCCTAGGAAAGTACGTGAATACGTGCTGCCGCGTGTTTTTGGCCGACCAGGCTGCCCTCTCACGCCTGCCCGCCGGACACGCGCTCCCGTTCCGAGGGTGGCCAGCTCACGGGCGGGTCCCGGGATTAGCGCCGGAATCGGCTGTGCCGTCCTATTGTCCGAAGGAATGTGTCAGCCTCCCGTGTCCTTCCGTTATACCACTAGTTTCACAGCTCTGCTTGTTCCCCAGTCACCGGGCATGCAGACATTATACAAGAAATTAAGTGTAGTAGACAATGTCAGTCACATACATGAGTTTAATGAACAAGCGCAAACCTGTCTTTTCTGTCACTTACGTCGTTCTGGATGAAAGCGCGGTTTGTAAGTTATAAAATAACGCCACCTTTCAATACCTTCCCGTTCCCAGCAATTTTGTTCTATGTCTCATGCAGTACAAATTTATATTATGCCCCTATCAATTTACCAAATGTATCGAGAGCAGAGGGACAGATAAACACCAATATGTCTTTATCCGCTCACCAAACATTCACTCTTGGGATGCTACCAATTTTAATTTACTCTCATTGACACGGTCATTATTTACTTATTAGTTCATCGGTGCCTGATAGTGTAAATTATATTTGGTTTGTAGCACGACTATTACAATATTCAGGTGCAAAATAACGCTTGTCAGCCAAAGAAAAATATAAAGAAACAATATAATTTATCTAGTTAATTATGACTAACGGTAGTCCCTCTATTTAATTTAAGCTCCTTTCATGCAATCTCTCATCCTTCCCTAAGTAAATCTTTAGTAATACAACATATAAAAAAACATATTTGATAGATATGGTCATCCAACATTAAAATTTATTGTATTAGAAGAGGACAGTCTCGTCTATATCATTTCAACAAATAGCACTTCGTCATTTTTCATTTTAACAAATTAATATTCGGTACATACAATAGTTTTCCGGTGTAATTGTTTCTGGAAGTGTTTCTGTCCCTGGTGAATGAATCAGTTAGCTTTATGTAATTTATAAACGGTGTGGGTTAGTCCGGTGCTTACTTTTAGTGTACATCCTGTAAATTCAATAGAGGCATGGTTGTAACCATATTGCTTACTCTGACCATCTGCATTTAAAAGAAAATTACAAATGTACGCTTTCGGATCGACCTTTCGATGTTAGAATAACAAAGGGCAATGCAAAAATATTGAGTGTGTTCGCTTAGAAGAAACATGTAGAATCAAGATTAGTATGATGCATTTTAAACTGATACAGTTTACAAAAAATGTTTCAGAAAAGCAGCGATTAATTTTGTCTGTGGGTGTTGATAAGAGTATATCAGATGTGGCACTACTGTTTGTATGATCCTAACGCTGTTCACTGATTGACACTTCACTGACACTACTGATGATAGTTTATTTACAGGAGAACACCGTAATCTGTGTGTGGTGGTATGTAGCGTCAGCTAACACGCGTCTCTGGTGTGAATTAACTCCAGTGCGTCTGCAATAAGATCCACGGCCGCTCAGCTTTCTCGCCGATTGGCACTGATCGCCGAGGTACAGTGACGTCGGTGTATGGCACGTCTGTTCACGAGGTGCGCAGCAAGGTAGAGTGTTGCACTGGTGAGCAGCCGAGACGGCCGGAACAGAAAATTGTCTGATAGGAAGGTACACAGGTTTTATGTTGTGCATATTAGGAAACCTATACTTCTTCTGCGTTGACTAAGATTA
Source organism: Schistocerca piceifrons (assembly GCF_021461385.2). Classification (NCBI taxonomy): domain Eukaryota; kingdom Metazoa; phylum Arthropoda; class Insecta; order Orthoptera; family Acrididae; genus Schistocerca; species Schistocerca piceifrons. The sequence goes on along the minus strand of NC_060144.1, from coordinate 6,611,374 downwards.
TGTGTAGCTGTCTCTTTTTCACTCTTCGTGCATTTCAACTTCAGCCATTAATTTTGGTGTTCCTAATCTTCTTGCTTCGTGATCTTCTGTCTCTTGTAAACTATTGTAATTAGGTAAGGAACATAGGTCGTTGTAAGTTTATTCGACTTTTAGGATTGTTTTAGGTTTTTGCTTCAAAAAATGATCTTTTGTAGTTGTCTCGGTTCCTGTTGGAAGGTGTCAGAAGACACGAAACTATTGGGTTCGTGACGTTAAAGTCACTCTTCAAGCTTCGATGGTGCTACAAGGTAGGGATAATGGTTTCCTTTGCAGTACACAAAGCTCATCTGTGTCAGGCCTGCCTGCGGCGCCTGTGATCCTAGCAGTTTGCCTGCCACGTCATCTGCTGTCGAAGCCTTGTTGAACCTGCCACCACTCTGCAGATCAGTAGCGAGCTGCGCGGGGCCCAGGTGGTACCTGGGAGTGCGACGGCGTGTGTCCGCTGTCCCGCCAGGAGCTGTTTCACCGTCTGCGTCCACACCAGTGGTTCGGCCACCCCAGCGGCTGGCTCCTTTCGCCCGGTGTCACCTCGACCAGCTCGTCACACTAGTGCCGGTCATCTGAGTACCTGCACCCACTGATGCACGCAGTCTAAATCGTCGATACCTGTGTAGGGATTTTAACATATAGATAAACATCGTACATTACATTGATTGTCTATTGAGACTGGATGACAGTGACTTTTAAGGCAGATGTTCTTATTTACATTATTACTTTAGTTTTAATTTTATAAGTACGTGTACTTTATGTAGCTCTCCTTTCCACCAGACCTGCTTTATGTGGGAGAAATATTTTCATTAGGACATGCAGTGTATTCCAACACCAAGGCCCATGACATATGGTAAATATCTGTCTATGCTGCTTGTTAAAATTAAAGAAACAACAAACACAAAGGAAACAAACCGAACTGGCCAGTGTATCTACTCTACTCTTATTCTACTAAACTCCTTTTTTTGTTTCTATGATCTTCGAAGCATGCTTCCCCCCCGTGGATCTCTGGTTGTGAAAGTTGTGTGGGTTTCCCTGCGAACATAAGAACAGAATCCGCCACGGCGCATAGATTACACTTAGTCACATTTTCTCAGTTGGTAATCCAGCTCTTTTCGTTGTGATCACCCTTAACTGTGTCTTTGTATGGTACCTGTAGACAGACGAATCTTTTGCGTGATATTGTGATCACTGCTCAGTATCTCAGTTACTGTAATGAGGTCTTATTATAAGTACATTCTCTCATGCGACAATTTTCGGAACTTCTTGTGCCTATAGTTGTCGTGTTAGTAATCTGTATTTAATCTTACGTGATCAAGTAACCATACTTCACATTCTGACGTCAAATTCCCACAAGCTGTTCAGATTTTAGCGCATTCATACGCCATCGCGCAGATCAGGCCACGATTGCTAATCTCTCTTCTCAGTAACCACAATTAAGAGTTTCACTCTACATTTTTACAGTGCGTTCTTACGTACTTTACGCTGAGAAGAGCACCAAATTGTATCAACATCAACACTCCTACATAACAGGAGAGGCATACACATTTGTCTCTGTAAATAATGCCTATCAAATCACACACTCGTGACATCCTGTACTCAAGCAAATTAAATATTTCTTTATAGTTTGTAGTTCCGATTATTGTCATCCCATTTGTACAGGTAATCCTTTTATCACACATCCATATCACTATGAACATATTTAAAGAGAGCTTTTCTTAAATAAACTCAATGGGATTGCTCTGTCTTCTCCAGGCACAGATAATATGCAATCACTGAATGGTTTTGTACTTGCTCCATATCAATTTAACTATTGTTCCTTCCACCACAGTTTCATTCTAATCCTTTTATACCAGATTACTACATCTACTTAATCTGTAAACTTATAGCCGGCCGCGGTGGCCGTGCGGTTCTGGAGCTGCAGTCCGGAACCGCGGGACTGCTACGGTCGCAGGTTCGAATCCTGCCTCGGGCATGGGTGTGTGTGATGTCCTTAGGTTAGTTAGGTTTAAGTAGTTCTAAGTTCTAGGGGACTTATGACCTAAGTTGTTGAGTCCCATAGTGCTCAGAGCCATCTGAACCATTTTTTTTTTGTAAACTTATAAATAATTTATACAATGGACATCCCATTCTCCACTTACTGGTTTACCGTCCCTTGTTTTTACTCCATGAAGTTTTTGATGTGGCTTACGTGATGTAAGCCAAGTGATTTCCTCATTACAATGGACAACCAGTTCCACTGCGTTCACGTGTGCTAATCGCCTAATCGGTATAGGTCCATCATAGGCAGCAAAGAATTTGTGGCATAGCCTCTTTTGTTTATTGGACAAACGGTGGGATTTTACCAACACTAGCTGGCCAATAATAAATTCTCGGTCATTTGCTTTGGTATCTGCAAGTGTCTTGCGTTTCTCTCCTGCCACACGAATGTTATGTAGTGCCTCTGCTATGAGGGCTCTATGCTTTCGGCATTTCTTTGGAGGGAGATCGACTAGTTCCCTTATTCTATCTGGAGCTGGTCTATTCTTCAGTACGGAGATTGGCGGTATCAAAGTGGTGCTACGAGGGTGTTCATTGATGACATCCTAAAACGTTTTCAGGGAGACATCCCACGTCGCATGCCTTTTGCCACAGTACAGACGGTACAGGTTCCCTAGGTCCTTCATCATTCTCTCCAAAGGATTCGAACTGGACTTAAATCTAGAGATGAAGACAGGTTTGATCTTATGTCTCCTTAATGTTCTCTTCCAAATCTCAGATTTATATTGGTTTCCATTGTTTGAGAGAACCACATCGACCGGTCTGACCTGAGTTAGGATGTCTTTGCAGAATGCTTTGCTTACAGTGAGAGACCCGTAGCTCCCCGAAGTGGTGTCAGCATCACAAACTTAGATATGAGTTCTAACACCACTAGAATGTACTTATATCCCCTTGGCCTTGTCGGCAATTAATCAGTGGCCGCGATATGACGCAATTTCTTGGGTACTTTAGGATACATCGGGGCTTGCAATGCTACAGTTGTCGTCTTTGCCTTTTGACACCTTTTGCAGATGGCCAATACTTTTCTTATCCTCCTTTCCATGTTTTTGAAATAACATATCCCCCTCAGTTTCAAAAGACATTTACGAGCACCGAAGTGTGCGGAGCTTAAGTGTGTGTACTAAATGAGTTTATTAATACCTTCTTCTGGCACACACACCATCTACAGTGACTCGTTCACGTTTGTTCTGTGAAAGAGAATTCCCTTTCTAAGGAGGTAATGTTGGCGTATATTTACCTGGGCACGATCCCTCCATTTTCGCTTTATCTCCAGTATGTTGGGATCTTTTCCTGCTCTGTCCTTATATTTTGCATCGTGGCAGTGATGAAGGTTTCGAACGCGATCTTTCAGAGGGAGAACAACGAAAAATGTTCGTGTTCTAGTCCTTCAGCTTCCTGCTCTATTATACCTACGGGTGAATGCGACAGTGCATCGGCAATGACGTTAGTGGACTCTGGCACGTGCACGGTTGTGAATTCACACTCTTTTAGTGCAGTAATTCAGCACGACAGTCTTCCATAAGTGAGTTTGGCGGTCAGCAGGAATTCAAGGGCTTTATGATCGGTATAAACTTTGGTTTTCCTACCGAAAAGGAAATACCTAAATTTTTGAAAGCCCCAAACTATGGGTAATGCCTCGAGTTCCGTTACAGAATAATTTCTTTCGCTCTTCATCAGAACTCTGCTCCCAAACCCGATAGTTTTATGTACTTTCTTTCCGTCTTGCTCATACTCCTGGAAAATCATCACCCCTAATCCCGTCTTTGCGCTATCCACCGCCATGCAAAAGTCCTGAGACAAATCCGGGTGTGACAGTATAGGAGCAGCAACAAGTGCTGACTTGAGAGCATGAAACTCACGGTCTGCGCATTCATCCCAGGGCGTCTTTTTGCTTGACAACTGACAGAGGCGGGGTGTAGACAAAGAAGTGACATAAATGAATTTTTTGTAAAAATTTGTTAATCCTAAGAAGCCCCTTAGTTGTTTTATAGTTTTGGGAGTTGCAAATTCCGCAATAGCTGCCATGCTTTCTGGATCAGGAGAGATCTCTTCACTAGTTATGACGTGACCAAGAAAGTGCATCTGACTACTCCCAAAATACGATTTACTAATATTTGCAGTTACAGCATGTTGTTTTAGTCTGCCCAGCATTTCTCCAAGTATTGCATTATGTCTTTCCCACGTGCTCTCAGCTATGAGTACGTCGTCGACATAACATGTGATTTTTTGTTTCAGGTTGGAACTTAATATGCTACTAAAACCTCTGATGAATGCTGCAGATGAAATACTTAATCCAAATGGCAAGCTTCGGAATTGGAAGCACTGTCCAAAAGCAATAAATGCAGTGCATGTGCGGAACACAGGATCGAGTTCTATCTGCCAAAAGCAAGATCTCAAATCCAATAAGGTAAAAACCGTAATCCCATGGAATTTCTTGAACAGTTCCTCTAACCGCTCAGGGCGATGTGTTTCCGGTACAATAATTGTGTTTATTTGACGCGAGTCTAAAACAAGTCGTTTTCCACCAACCTTCTTCTCAATCACTCTTAAAGGGCTGTTGTATTCGGATGTTGCCGGTTCAATGACGTCATCGTCAGTAATTTTCTCTAATTTTAGTAAAACCCTGTCCTAGTATGAACATGGAATGACATTGGATGGAACACGAAAAGATCTATGTTTCCTCACGTTAAATCGGTATTGGTATCCTTTTACTGCCCCTGTTTTAGGTAAAACGACTTCTGCATTATTGTGCAGTGTCAGTTCTAGTCCCTGCTTATACATTGCGTGTACATCCTTTAGTGTTGTTACTTTTGTGTCGATTTCCTCATGAATTTCACGTAATTGCTCCCTCTCTGTCATACAAGGTTCCTTAGTTTTTCTTTTCACGGTGGATATTGTCCTTTCCTGTCTACTGGTTTGTAAACTGTAATTTTAAGCAGTTTTCCGGGATTTGTGCCTTTATGGCTTCTTCGTCAAACTTGGTCTTAATAGTGTCTTTTCTCCCATTGTTAATTCACCCCTTCCCAGATCTATTATCGCCTTTTGAGTAGAGAGAAAGTGAACCCCAATAATATGTCTGCTGTTAATTTTGGTATAACAAACACATTTTCCCCTAAGTTTATGTGTCTGTTGTGAAATCTCTGTGCACTTCCCCATTAGCGCGCCTCTCACCTTCGTCTTCTGTACCGCTAGTGTTGGTGGATTCACAGAGTCTCTACATTTGTTATAGAGTGAGTCTGATATCGCCAACAGTTCACTCCCATTATCTACTATTGCAGTTCAGTTAATGTCGCCTATTTTTATTTTGACCACAGGATAAATTTCCGCTCTACATTTTGCCTCCTTCTCTTCTAACAGCAGTTTTCCTACATCTTCATCTTCTAAAATATTTAACTGACCATAACTGATGCTGTTTATGGGCTGTTTCTGTGTCTTGCCCGATCTCTGGCCTAGTCAGTCATCGTTTCCTACTTCTTCCACCTATACGCATCCAGCATTTGGTGGACAGATGTCGACTGCTTGCCCACTCTTGGTGCGACCATTTCCTTGCCATACCTGACTGATACATGTGCAGTCGTTGTTTCTACCATTGTTCCACTGTCCACTATTGATCCACATGTTCCCTCTCTGTTCGTGTGGCTGTCTACTGACTATTATTTTCCCAAGTGGAATTGCTCCTGGCTTGATTGTTTCGTTTTCAAAAAACTTGACCGCACTGCAGAATCCTAAATTTTCGAAATTCCTGCTCGACATCATCTCTTGCTTAATTCGGTCTTGTGTTTCTCTAGACCAGTACTTATTGAGAAACGCTGTGCGGAACTCTTCCTATGTTTTACAAGTTCCTGCTATGTTTCTCATCCATTTGGTGATTGCACCTATCATCTGGGAGCAGACAAATTGTAATCGGTATAAGAGAGGCCAATGGGGTGGTAAACTCAGATCAAATTGTCCTATAAACGTCTTGGGTTGTAAAATATTTCCATCAACTTTATAGTGTTGGAACGTTCTGACTGAAATGAAGAGCTTCAAGTCGAAGTTTTCTTCAGAGTTTTTACTCTCATTGGTGGGATTTCGAGTCTTCATCGCGCTTCCTTAGGTCCGCTGCTCCGGCTGTGTTCACTCCTCATTTCTAAAGTGCACTCAGTATTATTCGACAGGTGTGCGGTAGTACAAACTAGCGGGCTACAGTTGTCCATGGCGAATATGGCGTTATTATTCGCGTGGTTTGCGACATGAGAGGCTGTTGGATTTGGTGTGGTTATATGTTCCATGCCAATGTTGTCCACACCATAGTCCTTTACTGTGTTTCCGCTGTGTGTCACACTACTGTCGGACACGCTACTTCTGTTTGTACAAGATTGTGTTGTTCCTATCATTCTGGCTGTTCTTACACTACTATCACTCTGGGTTCCCGTATTTTCTGAACTTCTGTATTGGGACTTTATTTCTTCGGCTCGTTGTTTCCTTTCCCTTCTCATGTTTATTCGGAGTTGCTGTAATTCCACATTAGCTACTTCTTTCGGCGGTGTTTCTTTCGCACGTAATTGCGTCTCTGCGATGCGCCTTAATCCTACTCTGCCCCTTTTCCTACTTTTGCTTTTTGTAATGTCTCCTCCTTAGTAACATGAACAATACGTTTCGAGCTTCTTGCTATTAATTTAGCTTCATTAGCAGTTATTTTTATCTCTGCTACTTCACGTGCCAATTTGGCTTGCAATGTAACTACCTCGTCTTTCACGTCTTTTGTTTCCATCTTAATTGTGTTAATACGCATACTAACTTTGTCCATCCTGTTGTGAATATTTTCATTGCCGCCACATCTGCACCTTGCACGTTATTTGACACAACTGGTTGTGAACAAGCGCGGACATACCGGTATTGTGTTCTATGAATCTCTTCATGTCTACTATAACTACTATAATCTGATGCGTTACTGCATGCCGACACGTTCGATTGTGGTCGGTTGTAGTAATTACTGGAGCTTTTGTGTCCACGTGGGTTAACTACACCGTAGTTTCTGATGTTTACTACTGCATCCACGAGTTCCCGAGTTTCTTCCTCGTTATCAGTTTCTCCTCTCCCGGCTTGGTTAAATCTACCTTCCTCCAGAAATTCTATGTGATCCGCATTTATCTCATCGGTTCCCCGCGCAGCTATCATTCTCTATTCTGTCTCTTCCTACAGATTTTCGTTACTCCTATGTGCTTCCGCTATATCACTATTAATACTGTCTATAGTATTTGGTTGTTTCTTTAAATGAGCTTTAGCTCTCGTTAGCTTGAGCAGTAGTGTTACACGATATTATCCCTCATGTGCACATTTCTCTCACACAAATAATTATTAAATTGTCATTAGCACACATACAAGAAAATAATTTAATAATCACTTAATTTTCCTAAGACAACGTCGTGATTGAGTAGTGATGTGTACAAACACATATACAGAACACTCCTTAACGACTATAGCCAGCGAGCAGACGCTCAAGCGTGGCAACAAATGCAATTATTACTAAATTATCTAAATGCGTGACTCTACGCATGTGTGCATAAATTATTCAACCAAGCTGAAATCGCAATTACTCTGCAGATATTTCATTCACACTGAGATTTCAAATTGCTACATCTACAAATTTTGCTAACTGTTTCTCAGGATTCACAGAAACTCTTCCTTGCGGGGTCAGCCATATGTAACGTACGTCCACTTCTTCTTCTGGTTATTGATGGTGGAGACTTGCCATGAGTACGTACAAGTGATAATTTGCACCATGGATATTTTAACGCTACTGAAGTCGCCCTGACAGTTATACAGCCCCCAGTAGGAGTACGTTATTCTCATTAATTATGTAATTTGTCATGTTACTGGGAGATGAAAAAGCTTGCACAGGATAGAGTAGCATGGAGAGCTGCATCAAACCAGTCTCAGGACTGAAGACCACAACAACAACAACAACCTACCCGTTTCCTAATCTTATCCTATGAATACGATAGAGTCACAGGATAAGCCGACAAAATCCAGTCCCCCTTTCAACGAATAAGTTATACAATGTACATGAGAGAGAAGAAAATACTATGCAGAGACAGGAAAATACAATGTACTAAAGGATAAATGCCGTGATTTTAAAACATTTATTCATCATAAAAAACAATTCAAAGAAAATAAACAAGGATTACAAATCTCAGGTTCTCTCTGTATTAATACTGGCCCTTAAAGTTTCTGGCTCTGCCCTATAATGTACTCGCGATCTGTGATTAGGCGCGGAGTAAGTGACATCCCCCGTGTACTAAACAGCAAAAAGGAACTACTATCTCAATGAGCAGCGTGAAACCTCAGTGGAGAACGGAGTGGAAGCCGTGATTCACCGCTGTAAATTCTCTTCCCCACATGCCGGTGCATAAGCAAGATCACTGTAATGATCAGAAGCTATAACCGCAGGACTTCTCGCCTCAGCGAGATAATAGCAAAATTGTACTTCACCAAAATTACAGCCGAAGACGTCCGCCGACTGCTGTGGACCTCCACGACCACCCTCCTGCTCCACGACCCCGCAACCACTCTCTCCTTTTTTCTTCTCTCCTCTTTTCGCTGCCAAAGTCTTTTCTCCCCCTTAAATTTGGGTGGCGAATCTTCTTTCCGGAAGGCGCTCGTTTCTGAACGCCGACCAAATCCCAGTTGAGAATCCAGATCGAAGATTCCGGAAGTTCTTACTATGTCCCTAGGAAAGTACGCGAATACCTGCTGCCGCGTGTTTTTGGCCGACCAGGCTGCCCTCTCACGCCTGCCTGCCGGACACGCGCTCCCGTTCCGAGGGTGGCCAGCTCACGGGCGGGTCCCGGGATTAGCGCCGGAAGCGGCTGTGCCGTCCTATTGTCCGAAGGAATGTGTCAGCCTCCCGTGTCCTTCCGTTATACCACTAGTTTCACAGCTCTGCTTGTTCCCCAGTCACCGGGCATGCAGACATTATACAAGAAATTAAGTGTAGTAGACAATGTCAGTCACATACATGAGTTTAATGAACAAGCGCAAACCTGTCTTTTCTGTCACTTACGTCGTTTTGGATGAAAGCGCGGTTTGTAAGTTATAAAATAACGCCACCTTACTCACTAAACGGTGTTACTGTTTCACATAGGACAACACTTAACTCACACAGATGGGACATAGTAATTCCATGTCGTCTGGGAAGGGGTGGCGACAGTCACCACGTCAGAGGCACACGGACGCGCCGTGCGCCAGTGTCTCGAGCAGCAGGACCTGTACTCGCACGTCAGCATTCAGCGGAGTGGCCTTCTGCGAGCAGCCGAGCTGTAGCGCGCACGTTCTGCGCGAGGACCACCTTCATCCGTCCAGACCCCGGAAGGCTCGTGCAATGAATCGGCGAGACCTTCCTCGTCGTGCCAACTTTGACCGATGGCTGCTGAATAAAGCACACTTCCGCAAGGTGGCACGTGGTCACTCGAATGACGCCTTTGGCGACCGATGGACTGGACTGCCCGACTCCCTCGCTCACCGAATCTGAATGCACTGGATTTTCTTTCCTGCGGGTACGTGTAACCGTGGTATGTCTCACGCTGTGAAGTCACCAAAGCATCTTGTGGTACGAATACAAGAAGTGGTTGGGGTCATCAGCTATAAGACGCGAATCTTCCAAAGAGTTCCACAAGGTACCAACAGGCGGTTCACAAAATGTATCAAAGTTGATGGCCATCATATTGAGCACCTTCTGTAACTGAATTTAACTAGTGTTTACTGTCAGTGAAGCACATTGTCTCCGTCACTCTTTGCCTAGCTCGTGTAGTCCAAGTTGCCAACGTCCTCCTCCACGTTTCAGAGACGCTAGCACGTAAACGAAGAGTTTCCGAACCGTGAACATCGACTGAAAAATGACGCGCCACAGCCATCGAAGACGAACTCCTTTGGAGTTATAAACCTTGCAGAATGTTTATCCAGGTATCCACTCTTGAAGAATGCATATAGAGTCATATTGGGGTAACGAGGTGATGAGAACCGATGGGATGTGATGGGTTGCGAAACAGTCTGACGTGGAGCCTATCGTGAAACTGGCAATCCTTTAAAGCGTAGCTGCAGGTTGTGCGGTAACATGTTTTATAGGGACGGAAAAGACGAACATACAGAGGCTGAATTTGTCCAGTGGTTCCCGGCGGTACGAATTGCAATGTCACACACTTTTCAGGAGGGATAGTGTGCTCTAAAGGAATTTGATTTTTATATGCAGTCCAGGAATCAAGCAAAAGCTTTTGACCAGGTACTGTCCATAAGCAGTGCTCATACCATAGTTGCAGTTCTCTTACGCGCATTTTCCCACTCTGTGATATAAATACTCCCTACTGCCCTTGCGGGATCACGCACATGAGAAAGAATCGTAAGGGGCAGAGCACTTACAGTTTGTCACACCTCAATAAATAACTTTCCAACCTATTTACCATCAGCATAATTGTATACGAATGCGTTAAGGCATTGATGTTGTTGCATCTTGATACAACTCTCTTGGTACCTCTAATTAGCAGGGTTCATTTCACACGTATTTCCTCTTCAAATCCCGATTGCTTGGAGCTGAAAACAAATTCCTTAGCTGACCATAAGTTTGTTTATGTCGTCTACAAATTTCCGGGCCGATTCCGCAGTTTGATGATGAACTAATGGCTCCAAACCTGTTTCAAATTCACTTTCACCTGTAAGCATATATCGTCATCATTGTACTCGTCATGTACGCCGTCCGCACAGTCGAGCGTATACGACACCACACATTCCACCTGCTTATTTTGAGAAAAACATTAATATTTGATTTGCCCTTCTTTCTCAGTCTGCTAAATTCCTCGGGTTCCCTTCTGACGAAAAAACTTCGGTAACTGCCGCTGTAAATATAACGCAACGTTTGCTTTGTTTATCGTCGCCATTGCTCTGTTCTGAATCAACCCCGCTAGCACTGCAGCACTGTTGTGAGTTACTGGTTGGCTAAGCAGCTCAACTACGCTCCGTGCCGCGCGGGGTAGCCGTTCGGTCTGAGGCGCTTTGCCACAGGTCGCGCGGCTACCCCCGTCGGAGGTTCGAGTCCTCCCTCGGGCATGGGTGTGTGTGTGTGTGTGTGTCTGTGAGTTGTCCTTAGCCTAAGTTAGTTGAAGTCCCGTAGGTCATTAGCGTTCTGCGACGTCGCACTCAGTGGGTCTGTTGTTAGCTGAGAGACCGGGTTCAGTCGGCTTTCGCAACGTACTGAGCGCCTGCCCGCGTGTCGCTGCTGAGGTACCGCCGGCAGCGTCGCGTGCCGATACAGGCCGGCTCAGGTACGGTGACCTGCGGCAGCCCGGCGCGCAAGCCACGCCACGCCACGCCACGCCACGCCACGCCACGCCACGCCACGCCACGCCACGCCTCCGTCGCAGAAGCAGACGCCGCCGCCGGCAACCACGACAGCGGCGACGCGACGGCCTGAGCTGCCCGCGTGGAGGTAAACGACCGAAACAGAGCTGCTGGCTCCTGCCATTCTGAGGGCGGACACGCCACTAAAGATTTTTTTACTATACTCTGCTCATTGTAAGAATGCATTCTTCCGCGTTTGCTCGAATCTCATTGAATTTCGTTTCACGTGGAGCAGAAGCCAAGCTGTTCCGAGTACAGTCGAGTACAATAATAGGGATAGTTTCACGCTGTGCGTTACGCGCACATATACTGAGCGACAAATACAGGACAATAGCTTTACCGGCGCGTTTACCTTAGCAGCTGGTCCAACTAACCTGCACTGACGTGAACAGTTGCAGCTACGACGTAAAAAGAGACGAACAGAGGAACAATATAGCTCGATGTCATTTAATTTTTTTTAAAGAGACTGAAATAATATTCGGCAAAATTTCAGCAGTATCTCCTGCTTCTTAGAAGAGCAGATGGGAATCATAACGTGCTCTCGTTCTTAGCTAACACAGTACTGTAACTAAAGACAGGAAAAATAAAAATGCCTAACTTAAAACACAAGTTAACTTTTCTATGTTAGTCACGTATAGCTCAAAAGCATGCATTTCATAATATAGGTTTTACTTAAAGTCAGTCGTCTGGTAATGCTGAACTACTTCCATATCCGAATTAGAGAAATAAATTTCAGTACTGGAACTGCCATCTGCCACGTTGACAACCAATCGATCAACAACAGAACGCATGAAGTTATCCAAGTACCACTTTTCCTTCTATTCTTTTTTGACGTGCTGTTCTGTATCCGGCCAGCTTTCGGCAGTGACGTGCATTAGTCCTAGTACCTCTGGCAGCTTAAATATCTCATTATTTCTCGCGACAAATCCCTTAACTTGTCCCCAGGTCAGTTCTGATGAGTTCATATTGCAGTGGTACAGTGGCAACTGTAAAAATGCAGCATTTGTATGGTGAGCTCGATGCCGTAAAATTGTTTTCCGTGTTTGTTCGATGCTTAGGCTATCTCTCTAGCATTCGTGGTATAAAACAGTGGACATAGTCCAAATAAAGACTATGCTATTTTTCATTTTTGTCCCAAAAATTTTATTTCTTATGTTTTGTTAGTTTAAACAATATTAGATAATAAAGGATCTATAGCTGCAATGAAAATAGGAATTTTGCGTGCAATACATAATCAGAAACAAGAATACGTGCATTTTTCCAAAAAAATAATTAGTTATGTGTTATTTCTTTTTTTTGGTCATCAGTCTACTGACTGGTTTGATGCGGCCCGCCACAAATTCCTTTCCTGTGCTAACCTCTTCATCTCAGAGTAGCACTTGCACCCTACGTCCTCAATTATTTGCTTGACGTATTCCAATCTCTGTCTTCCTCTACAGTTTTTGCCCTCTACAGCTCCCTCTAGTACCATGGAAGTCATTCCCTCTTGTCTTAGCAGATGTCCTATCATCCTGTCCCTTCTGCTTATCAGTGTTTTCCACATATTCCTTTCCTCTCCGATTCTGCGTAGAACCTCCTCGTTCCTTACCTTATCAGTCCACCTAATTTTCAACATTCGTCTATAGCACCACATCTCAAATGATTCGATTCTCTTCTGTTCCGGTTTTTCCACAGTCCATGTTTCACTACCATACAATGCTGTACTCCAGACGCACATCCTCAGAAATTTCTTCCTCAAATTAAGGCCGGTATTTGATATTAGTAGACTTCTCTTGACCAGAAATGCCTTTTTTGCCATAGCGAGTCTGATTTTGAGTTCCTCCTTGCTCCGTCCGTCATTGGTTATTTTACTGCCTAGGTAGCAGAATTCCTTAACTTCATTGACTTCGTGACCATCAATCCTGATGTTAAGTTTCTCGCTGTTCTCATTTCTACTACTTCTCATTACCTTCGTCTTTCTCCGATTTACTCTCAAACCATACTGTGTACTCATTAGACTGTTCATTCCGTTCAGCAGATCATTTAATTCTTCTTCACTTTCACTCAGGATAGCAATGTCATCAGCGAATTGTATCATTGATATCCTTTCACCTTGTATTTTAATTCCACTCCTGAACCTTTCTTTTATTTCCATCATTGCTTCCTCGATGTACAGATTGAAGAGTAGGGGCGAAAGGCTACAGCCTTGTCTTACACCCTTCTTAATATATGTTAAGTAGCATATATTTGATGAATTTTATATTTAAAAGATGCAGATATTCCAAATTAGACGGCAAAAAAGACCTAAGTGAGATGTGAACCAGCGACCTATCTACTCCAATATTACGACAATTCAACGCCACCCTTTCAGCTGTGCACATCGCTAAGAATAAATGTCTACAGTTTACTAAATAAGGGCTTCGGAAAACTTCAAAGGAGAAGAAAAGCATTGACGGCGGTTAATTTATTAGAATACATTATAGTATTCTGTTACAAAGTATAAAATATCTTATATATAAGTAGGACATACTTCCAAGAGCGAAACAACATCGGCGTTCCCGTGCTACGGCTGCTGACCAGTCACAGCATTCGTGTTTGTTTATACCACATTTATTCTCAAACAAAGTGTAGTGATTAACTGACAAACGCGTCCATGCCACCGAGTAGCAGCTCTTTCCACCACAATGACAGCTGCGCCTCGCCTTGACCCTACACTACAGGGCACCGTACTCTGTCGACAAGCCGTGGTGATGATCCTCATCTGCTCAGCTGCTACCCAGCCCAGCCCAGCTCCCTGCACCCGAGCTCAAACAAGAACATTTCTTTTCGAAATGCCTGAGACGTGTTCCACAGAACTGAAAACATGGCAAAGCCAGCTCGTGTCCGTGACGTCATTCAGAGCTAACCAGCAACTCTGCCCGTCTTACCTCCATTTCTTTAAGGAATCTAACTCTCCTATACGATACAATTCTATACGTCGGATTACCTCAGAAATGAAGTGCAAAACAAACTGGTATATGCAAGGGTATTCAAATTCAGAGATATGTAAGCAGGCAGAATACGGCGCCGCTGTCGACGACGCCCATATAAGACAACAAGTGTCTGGCGCAGTTGTTAGATCGGTTAATGCTGCTACAATGGCAGGTTATCAATGTGGTGTCATAGATGGGGCATGAGCGATGGGACACAGCATCTCCAAGTTAGCGAGGAAGTGGGGATTTTCCCGTACGACCATTTCACGAGTGTACTCTGAATATCAGCAGTCCGGTAAGACATCAAATCTCCGACATCGCTGCGGCCGGAAAAAGATCCTGCAAGAACGGGACCAACGACGACTGAAGAGAATCGTTCAACGTGACAGAAGTGCAACCGTTCCGCAAACTGCGGCAGATTTCAATGCTGGGCCATCAACAAGTGTCAGCGTGCGAACCATTCAACGAAACATCATCGGTATGCGCTTTCGGAACCGAAGGCCCACTCGTGTATCGTTGATGACCGCACGACACAAACCTTTAAGCCTCGCCTGGGCCCGTCAACACCGACACTGGACTGTAGATAACTGGAAACACGTTGCCTCGCCAGACGAGTCTCGTTCCAAATTGTATCGAGCGACGTGTACGGGTATGGAGACAACCTCATGAATCCGCGGATCCTGCATGTCAGCAGGGGACTGTTCAACCTGTAACGGCGTGGGGCGTCTGCAGTTGGAGTGATATTGGACCTCTGATATGTCTAGATACGAGTCTGAGAGGTGACATATACGTAAGATCCTGTCTGATCACCTGCGTCCATTCATGTCCATTGTGCATTCGCATGGATGTGGGCAATTCCAACAGGACAATGTGACACCCCACACGTCCAAAATTGTTACAGAGTGGCTCCAGGAACACTCTTCCGAATTAAAACACTTCCGGCGGCCACCAGACTCCGCAGACATGAGCATTATTGAGCATATCTGGGATGCCTTGCAACGTGCTGTTCAGAAGAGATCTCCAGCCCCTCGTACTCTTAAGGCTTTATGGGGACAGCCCTGCAGGATTCATGGTGTCAGTTCCCTCCAGCAGCACTACTGCAGACATTAGTCGAGTCCAGGCCACTTGGTATTGCGGCACTTCTGCGTGCTCGCAGGGGCCGCAAACGATATTAGGCAGGTATACGAGTTTCTTTGGCTTTTCTGTGTATATTTTAAAGCAAACATGTAAAACTTTTATGGCGGAATAGCGTAATTAGTACAGAAATAACAACTTAAAACGTCATCCTTGATTCTGAAGTTCTGCTGTAACAACAAAGAACATTCAGTAAGCTATAAACTCCTTTCCTTTCATTATTTTACGGGGTGCAAGCGATAAAAAGTTTAAACGAAGGTTTTAAGTGGTGTTTAAAATTTGGTAGGAGTCGCTTTGTGCTCTCGTTAGTAAAGGCTAGATTGGTATAATCTGGGAAAACTGCGCTCCTTTGTCAGAACAACTAGTGTTTCTCGTATCTCATCGCTTATGACGTCATATCTCCTGAACTACGCATCGTACTATGGCACAGTTTCGCGAGTACAGTCAGATGCTGTCTGCTAATTGTGATGCGAATAAAGTTAGAAGTAAAAAGTTAAAACGTGATGCCTGACGCCGAAATTTTACTGCATGAACGGGAGAAGTGTAGTAAGCGATAAGCTTTTTTCCCCTTCGTTATTTTGTAGAGGTCGTCAGCGAGAAAAACTTTCAAAAACGTTTGAAATTTTGTATAAAGTTGTAATTCGCCAGGTGTTCTCCTTCTCAAGTACTGGGCGAATATATCCTAAGTAGGCCTATCAATTTACGCGCCGTGAATTGCACTATCTCAGGGCATACACACAGCTTCTAGCTTTAATACTTGATTATTTTCATCATGGCAGCAACACCAGCAACCGTTACGATTTTTTTTTTCAAATAAAAACCAGCCCACAGTTGCACTAATTATGTTTGTACTAAATCTTGACCATGGTTTCGACTATAATAATATAGCCTTCTTCAGAAGTCGTAAGCTTTTAAAAATGAAAAACGTCTTAGCCCAGCGGCTGCGTCACGATCAATAAAATAAAATAACTTACAGACATAAGCCTGTTTCGATCATAAGCAAAACTACATATGGCACCGTATGTCCTCCGCCACTACCAGATCCTAATCGAGGTGCACATAATCCTGCAGCGGCAACGCTTTCACAGTTATGGATGGCTGTAGAGGCATCATGGCCGGCCGTTGTGATCGAGCGGTTCTAGCCGCTTCAGTCTGGAACCGCGCGACCGCTACGGTAGCAGGTTCGAACCCTGCCTCGGGCATGGATGTGTGTGATGTCCTTAGGTTAGTTGGGTTTAAATAGTTCTAAGTTCTAGGGGACTGATGACCTCAGATGTTGAGTCCCACAGTGCTCAGAGCCATTTGAACCATTTGAAGAGGCATCATTGCTCAATATTTCTGCAGGTAACTTCCAACAACTTCCTCTGTCTATGCCACGTCTAGTTGCTGCACTATACCGGGCAGATGGAATTCCTACGCGATATTAGGAGGTACAGCCGACGTCTTTTTGTCACTTTAGTATAAAGTCGTATAGCATGAATTGCTAGGAGATCCCCAAGGCAGTTTCTGCTGGTTACTCTGAAAGGTTTTCCCTATTCTCCGCGCCTGCAGCCACCTTTCCTTCACGAAATATGAGAGCTGTTTGTGGAAGTGTATCAGTTAAGCGTATATAAGTAGTGTGGTGCGTGTGTAGTGTAGTGTAGTGTTGGTGTTGGTGTTGGAGACGACGACAGAAGGCGGAGTGTGGAAGCCGGTGGCGGCACGGCCGCCGCGCCACACGTTCTCATCCGGCAGGCGGGTCACCTCCAGCAGCGTCGCGTGGCCACACTTCGTGAGACACTGTCGAGAGACCACGACACAGGTGCAGAGGCTGCTGATCGAGGACTATATGCCGCAGCCCCTCCTATACCTTCTGGCATAGAGACGAGGGAAAATTGTCAATAGGACGCAGCGTACCCGGACGGTTACTCATTCGAGTACAGGCCACACTCGACAACGCTTAACTTCGGTGATGTAATGGCAACCCGTGTAACCGTCTCGGCACGGCCGTGGACAAGCTTTTCTGCTACACAAATGGGAGTGATTCAGTGTTTATCTGATCGTGCAGGTTTTTAACGAGTGCTTCGGATAAAGAAAATATAACACACAAAACCTTTCACCTGCTACGGTCAGGTTAAAAGTACCTCACCACCGTTCACAGCTGTTTCTATTCCACTAGGGAGTACGCTGAGGAACAAAGGGACCTCCAGTCCCTGAGCTGTGGTCTGTGTCCCGATGACCTGGTCCAGATGTCGAACCGCTCACGAGTACGTAACTGAGTGAGGGCATGTGGCACTGTCGCTGGCACTGACAATCCGCGCGTCAGTCGGGAACGATGAGCTCGCCGACCCCCCGAAGTACGATTCGAGAGGAACATGCTATACGCCGACATCTAGTCTCATCTTCTCCAGTATTTATTTCTATCACGAGCCGTAACATCAATGCACCGCAAAAGCTATCATCGCAGTCCTTCAATCACAACTCGAAGTATCAGTCACAGCTTAAAGCAAGAGAACGACAGACCAAGTTCATCAGGATTTTGCCAAGAGAACGACGTCGTACGTTGCATACTGTAACTACATTCGGTAATGTGTCTAAAGAGAAAATCAGTCAAACACTTCTTTTACCATTACAGGCTTCAAGAGTCTGTTGCATCGTGCATTTTTCGATTCACACGTAGACCTTGCCTCTGTCGAAGAGAAGGGAGGCAGAAAATGGTTTAATGCCCTGCAGACAACTAGGACATTATAGATGAAGCACAAGCCTGGACTGGATAAAGGCTAACGAAGGAAGTCGGCTGTGGTCGTTTCAAGGAAATTATCGCAACATTCGTCTTTAAATGACTTACGGAAACCATGGGAAATATAAAACTGGATATATGGATGAGATTATTCTTAGGAACGTGAGTCTAGGCTGTGTGAATATATGTGGCCACATGACATACATTGGGGTAACAGAAGTCATGGGATTTCGTATCGGAATTCATTTTGTCCTGTGCAGTGCATCAAGTCGACATGGCATGGACACAGCAAACCGTTGAAAGTCCCCTGCAGGAATACTGACCCATCATACCTCTACAGCAGTCCATAACTGCGGAAGTGTTGTCAGCGGAGTATGTTGAGCACGAACTCACCTCTCGACTGTGTCCCATAAATGTTCCATGCAATTCATGTCGGGCGATATGGGTGGCCAAATCATTCGCTTGAACTTTCCACAATTTTCTTCAAACCAATCGCAAACAATCGTGGCCAGAGGACATGGTGCACTGTCATCCATAAAAATTCCATCGTTGATTGGGAGTATGAAGTCCATGAATAGCTGTAAATGGTCTCCAAGTAGCCGAACATAACCATTTCCAGATCAGCTTTTTACAACTGAAACCGGGACTCGTCTGACATGGCCACGGACGGTTCCCTAGGCACAGAGGGTCCGCCCGATACGGCCACGGTGCCACGAGAGGCGATACACCGCGCCTGCTGCTGGCAGAGGCACTCGCGTCGTTCGTCCATTAACGCCAAATTTCGCCGCGCTGCCCAAACGGACACGTTCGTCGTACGTCCCACAGTGACTTCTGCGGTAATTTGACGCAGCGTTGCTTGTCTGTTAGCACTGCCAACTATAAGCAAACGCCGCTGGCTCTCTGTCGTTAAGTGAAGGCCGCCGGTGACAGCGTTGTCCGCGGTAGCGGTAATACCTGAAACGTCGCATTCTCGGCACCTCCTTGACGCAGTGGATCTCGAAATATTGAATTCCTTAACGATTTCCGAAATGGAATGTCCGTGCGTCTATCTCCAACTACCATTCCGCCTTCAAAGTCTGTTAATTCCCGTCAAGCTGCCATAATCACGTCGGAAATCTTTTCAAATGAATTGCCTGAGCACAAATTGAAACGTCCCCTTTTTAACAAATTATACACGACTGTGCTTAACCTGACACACAATATTTTTTGCGCAACGCAATCTGACTTTCAAGAATCCCTACAAAAGAATGGCCCTGACTAACATTAAACTATATCTTCCAGAAAACACTTACCTCACAAAAATCTTCATTATTCGAACTACTGCAATACAGCGAGCGCCACTACTGCCAGCTAAATAAAAGATTCAAACTACTGAAGGCACTAACTACTGATAGGGATAGTTAGCAAATGAAAGATATTAATAGAGAACGAACAATGTATTTACCTTGATATCATCATATATAAATATAGCAGTTCATGACAAATTACAAACCTCCGCCATCTCTCTCCCCACATCCACCACTGCTGGCGGCTCACCTCCAACTGCGCAACGCTACGCGCTGTTCGCATCCAGCTGCCGCTGCCCAACACTACAATGGCAGACAACAATGCAAACCAGCAACAGACTGCACACAGCACAGCCAGTGATTTTCAGAGCGCTACGTGGCGTTACCAATATAAGAACCTAAACAGCCTACTTACATAGCCCCCATGCTCCCCACAAAAAATTGTACAAACTGGATTGGGCAGTGGCCAATACAGGTTTGAAAAAATTTTTCTTGATTACAATAACAAAGAACTCAAATGCACACACTTATTGATACAATGTTGGTCAAAAGCTCAAATTTTCTCACAGTCCATAAAGACAGTCTTGATCGTTCATTACGGTAAAATAGTAGTGTTTTTCTCAAAGTCTGAGCAGTAAAAGAAAATGCACACGGAAGTAGTGGATTTCCATGCAGTCTTGAAGAAGTAGTGTTGTCCTTCCAACGGAAAGACAGTGCTGACTCTCGACATGCAGACAAGTAATGGGCCACAACAGAGCAAACCCATAGCAGAGTCATTCGAAGTTTTCAAGAATATTAGTAGGTAGGTCATCACAGAGTAGACCCGCTGTACTCCTGGTAGAGATTATGATATTGGTGGGCCACCAGAGGTGCAGACCCACTGCAGTCCTTGTAGAAATAATGGTATTGATGGATCATCAAAGATGTAGACCCACTGTAGTCCTTGTAGAAATAGCCAGCAGCCATCTGTTGTGACTGTGCAGGTGCACAATCACCATTGAAGAGTCTTGCGGATAAAATAGCGAGTCCATAACCACCACTTGTGCACTCACAAAGTTTTTTTTTTTTTCTAATTGTCCTTAGAACCAGCAATGCTGTTATCCAGTCCCTTGCTGAATCATTAACACACGTGCAAACACTATCAGTCCCTACTTCTCACATATTGTCCATATACTATGACCAACAGAAACGTGTGCCGTGAAATGTAACTAACAAGTTAATAATATCATGAACTGGTGACAATTACAATTTTATAACATAAGAATACAATTACAAAGGCACAAAATACATCATTAAAGAACATAACAATACAGATAACATTTGTAGTAAAACAGGCGTTACAAAAGAATAGAAATAGACATATATGTCAGTGTTACAGGAATTATGACATGAGTACATACATAAAAGATCAGAATAACTTTCGAAACATCAGCTTCACACATGAGTATTAACACAAAACAGAATAAATAATGTCTAACATCTTTACAAAGTAAATAACATATTATTAATGCCAATTATATTCGAGGATAACAGTATTCCTCATCATAGTGAATGTAGCTTAATATTAAAAGAAGAAAAAATTCTATGAAACTACACAGAGACAGGAAGAAAACAAATACACAAGGGTACACCAACACATAGTGGGATAACACAAAAGGGAAAGGACAGGGTTTGTTTTACTGCAGTATTTTGCATGGAGATCTCCCTTTGTTCATCATTATTCCCAAAAAGTCCTATCTAAGCCTGCTTTCTGTATTCTGTTCATATTTCTTTCAAAATAGTTTTTCTCCACTGCACAATACTCATTTTGGTCCAAATCTTTTTCATATAACTTCTCAATGCATTTTTTTCCTATTGTCCATAGTCAGTTTCTTATATAGTCTACCCCCTCTTAAGCTAACTTAAATCTACTGAGCTCAGATGCTAAACTAAGGGACGAGGCAATGCAGCATCACATAAAACAATTAATATAAACAGCAATAAAAAAATGCAGATTTGTGAAGCAAGCAGCATTAAGAAATTAGCAAAGCAATTGTAATATTACAACTAATATAAGGCACTGTGCAGCAAACAAGAAAAATACATCCGTAGTAAAACTGGCTTAACAGCGTCATACAACGTCAAATTCAGTAACACTATACCTGGCAAACAGCAGCAGCAACTTATATCTAAACATGACATAGCTCAAGCAAAAAAAAAACATTACACTAAAGACAACAATGCAGACAAGGGAAATGCATATTCACATCTTAATGTCTATGTAATTAAAGTGGTGCACCACAACTTATTCTACGAAAAATATTACCAAGTACTTGAAAAGAAAATTATGTGTCCAGTTACTGTTACTAGTCCCTTCTTATTGTTCTTTCCATTCCAAAAGCTCCTTTTTCGAAGAATGTGGATCATAAAATAATTATTTAATAGATCTGTTGACAGAAAGTATTCATATTAGCAAATGCATCTAAGTTTATTTTATAAAACTAATGCTGCAGCACAGCTGGAAAACAGGTATCAAATGAAATAAGCAGTTACGCAAACCAAAGCATAAAAACATCATTCAATAGCTATGTGGCATTTCATAAGTTAGTAGAAATTCTCTCAACTCTCGTAGAAAGACGCTTGTCGTAATCAGGTGTGCAGATGTAAAAATATTTCTCGTCATTTCATTAGGCATTTCAGTAAATATCATAAATTACGAGCTCCACAGTATGCTTTCAACAAGGAAATGTCAATAGCGAGGGTAATGGCCTCCCTTTTGTTTTTTTGTACCTGTGCTTCCGGAAAGGCACACCCTAATGGCTTGTTCTCCAGGTGTCTGACACAGCTGTGTGCCCACGACGCATGTGCAGGTGGTCACTTAACTTTCTTACGGAAATATTTACGACAGCAGTTTCCGCTACAGTGACAGTCTCATATAAAAATTTCACAGGTCGAGAATTTACGTTGCAAATGTGTAGAAACAAAATCCTATGAATATAACAGTGTCCAAAAAAATTTTCGTCGGCATTGTGATACATTCACGCATTTACACACATTTCATAACTCTTAAAGTACGATTCTTGGTTTCCAACATCCTTTTTCACAAGTCAAGAGTCCCTACCCACTATTCATTACTCCTTACCTTATTACACATATACGTATCCATCGACACTCGTCAATATTTCGTCATTATAAATATGAAGCATAATCAGATAACTCATATAGCCTCAGCCTATTAATCATAAACATACCTCAGCAGCATAATACACATCGTCGTCGTAAAAATAACATCATAACACCTCAGTCAAATCTCAAAATCGTTGTAGCTTCCTCCAATAATTAAAAAAATTCTCTGCTCATGTCAAAAGTGTCATCTGCCTCAAACGTACTTTATAAATCATGAATCCATACCAAATACATCATTCAAAGCTCTCATAGTATCACAATGGTTCCAAAAAAAATATGAACAGTTTACAAAGTACAGACAAAATACAATTTCGCAAGTGTGAAGTTATCCAACTGTGTAATTACGTAAACATCTGTCACTGATGTAGTAAAAAAAAATGTTTATCTCTCAGTTAAATGATCAGATAGCTGTGTAATTTGTGTATTAGAGAAATATGGTACCGATGTGTAAAGTTGTATAAGCAAATACCATATTAGCTAGGGTTCCTTGTGGTTGCCACACACATGGTACACAAAGTAGGCGTATACCCCCCTGAGGATTAATGTAATTATACCCTCAGGTGTTACAGATTACAGCAATGGAATGAAATGTATCACGGAAAACTTTCTTTGTAATTCAAAAATCTTTAAAAATAAATGTTTTAAGTACAACATTAATCACTGAAATGTGTGTCCTGTAGCGCTAAATGTGCATCTTGTTGTAAGATAATCTCTGTGGAAGTGTCGTAGTTATCGTCCTCCAAAAGCTAAGTTCTGCAGACGCCAATGTACTTACCTCATGATAAACAAAAGTGAAATGCTTTGCGTATAGATATCTTAGTTATTACGTTTATTGTTGTGATGAAGAAATTACTGTGCTGTAACGTATTGTTGTGCTACGGAAAAGGCTGTCTCATTGTAGCTATACCACAAAAGTTACTATTAAAACATGTTTTACTTTCCAGAATAATACAGAAAAACTGTGCAGATATAAAACAGATACTCCGCAAAAGCAACAATGTAAATTGTCACACATTAGTAACGTCGTGATATAAATCGTGTAGCTGTCCCATAAACTAACCACTGTGTCATCTGGTATCTCACAGAAAGTACTTTAAATACAGAATGTATTTTCAGGTAACCAAAATGTTGCATTAAAATCTCATTAGCAGTACTGGTAAATGTTCTAAGTATGTAAGCCTGATAGTCGTTACGTAATCGTGCAACTAACAAGCAAGAATGTACAAATACAACACTGTGTCATCTGTTCACTATAACAATGCATTCGTAATTTCTGTTTAAAAATGTTCCCTAGGTTCTAGACTGGATATTTAACTTCAAACATTGTTGTATGTTAGCAGTTTCTTAAGTCTAACACAGCATACTAGTAATGTAAAGGGAAAAGTTATATGGCAAAGACAAAGTTAAAAAGCAGATTATCTTTCAATAAACGGTTTTACATGTGAAATGTGGTGTAAACCTTTACTCTTCCTAGTACGCAGAGTTTCAACTTCAACGCAATTATCATGTGGTATACGTCGGATTCTGTAAGGTCCATTGTAAACTAGAAAGAATTTGTGACTCAAGTGTTTCTTCTTATGTGACAATGAATGAGCTTTAATGAGAACTTTCTGACCAATATACAATTTCTTTGCATTTGCTTTACCGTGTAGTTTTCTCCTTTTGTCTGCTGCAGATTTTATATTTTTAAGAGCCAAATCAATTATGTCTTTGTGTCGAAGTTTATGTGTATTCGGGAAAGGTACAAGCTCTCTGATTCTGTTCGGTGGTTCTTCATTCTTTAGTACAAGAGTGGGTGGTAAAGCAGTGGAATCATGAGGCATTTCATTCAGCACATTTTGAAATAAGTGTAAATATCTGTCCCAATGCTGATGCTTTCTGTGACAAAGTCTGCAAAGCTTATTGATTTCTTTCATAATCCGTTCAGACGGGTTACAATGTGGTGAGTACAATGAAATAAAAACAGGTTTGATTTTATGGTTGCGAAGCATGCGTGACCAAACAGCAGATCTGAATTGCGGTCCGTTATCTGAAATGACTTTACTAACGTGTCCAACTTCACATAAGAAATTTTTAACAAAGGCGTTGGATACAGACCGTCCAGTGGCTTTACGTAACGGTGTGAAAGAAACAAATTTTGAAGTAAGTTCAACAGCGACTAGAACGTACGAAAATCAATTAGATGTTCTGACAAGCGGTCCCAAGAGATCAACAGCCGCAAATTCTTTTAATTTAGAAGGAATAATAGGAAATAATGGAGCACGATGTGAGATAGTAGATGGTTTCGCCTTTTGACAAAGTTTACAAATAGACAAGACTCTTCGAATTCTCTTTTCCATATTGTTAAAATAACAAGTCGTTCGAAGAATATGATAACATTTTCGTGGGCCAAAATGTGCATAGCTGAAATGAATGTACCAAATGAGCTTATTAACAAAATCGTCAGGAATGCAAAGTACCCATAGCTTGTCATCAACAGTGCAGCGTTTGAACAGTATGTTGTTTCTAACCAGATAATAATGCCGAATCTGTGTGTGTGTCTTTTCGTGCCATTTGCTCTTGATGTCTTTCCAAATCGGATCTTTATCTTGTTCGTGAGCAATGTCCTTTAAAGATGTGGTGATGAAGTTTTCAAAGGCGACTTTCTGAATGTAAAGAATACTGAAATTTTTCTCGAGGTTGCCTTCTGTGTTACTTTTCTCAAGCCCAGCCGGTGCACGTGACAGTGCGTCCGCAACAATGTTCTCCTTGCCGGGAATGTAGACTATTGTGAAGCGGAATTCTTGCAGAAACAATGCCCAACGTTTTAACATGTCATGATTTAATTTTGAAGACATAAGAAATTGTAATGCACGATGATCACTGTATACTTTTACGTGCTTACCAGAAAGAAAGAAACGGAATTTGTTAAATGCCCAAACGATAGCTAAAGCTTCTAATTCAGTAACGGAATAATTTTTTTCAGATTTGGTTAGCACACGGCTAGCAAAAGCAATGGTTTTCTGAACAGTAGTGTCATTTTCTGCGGCTTCTTGAAATAAATGGGCACCAAGTCCGACTTTAGAAGAATCCGTGCTAAGGCAGAAATCTTGTGACAGATCTGGATGAGCTAATATTGGCGCGTTAAGTAGCGATTCTTTCAAAGAATTGAATTCCAATTGTGCTTGTTCGTCCCAGTTCCAAATAGTGTTTTTTCCAGTGAGAGAACAAAGTTTTGGTGTAACAAGAATTTGCATATTCAGAAAAAAACGGTAAAAATTTACGAGACCTACAAAACTGCGGACTTGTCTTTTTGTGGATGGAACTGGAATGGCTCTGATTGCTTCTAACTTTTCAGGATCCGGCTGAATGCCTTCAGAAGAAATAATATGTCCCAAAAACCTCACCTTTAACCTACCGAATTCAGACTTTTCCAAGTTAACTGTAATTCCAGATTCTGCAAAAATATGTAACAAACTGTTGAGGATGCGATTATGTAGTTCCCATGAAGCTTCTGCTATTAGAATATCGTCCACATATAAGGTGATGTGACGTTTTAAGAACTCAGGTAATATGGAATTTAGCCCGCGAATGAATGCTGCTGAAGAAATGTTCAAACCAAAGGGAAGTTTCCGAAACTGATAAACGCCGAAACAAAGGAAAGCTGTGCATTTTCTACATTCTGGATGAAGTTCGATCTGATAAAAGCTGGATCTGAGATCAATGGAAGACAACACTTTTACACCATTAAAATTTTGAAGAAGTTCTTCCAACGTTTGCGGCCTGTCTGTTTCAGGAATAATGATCGTATTGATTTGTCTCGAATCTAAGACAAGCCTGATCGATCCATTTTTCTTCTCAACAACATGTAATGGATTATTGTATGAGCTTACTGCAGGCTCAATAATGCCCTCGTCGAGCATAGATTGTATTTCTGTTCTAACACGGTCCCTATAATGTGCTGGAATTACATATGGTCTAACACAAAATTTAGTATGCTCACGAACACGAAATTGGTATTGAAATCCCTTGATTGTTCCTGTTTTGTGAGTAAAAACTGTGGAATGTGCTTGTAAAATCTCAAAAAGGTCCTGCCTATCAGTGTCATTACAATTCTCAATTGTTTGAATTTTATTCTGAATTAACTTATTAGTGTCAAATGCGCCGTCGATATCATCCCTGTCAGTACTTGCAGAATGATTGTTAGCGTCAAGTTCCGTCGAAAATTCCGAACTGTTGTCTAACAGGAGGTAAAGCCGATTAATTTCTTCGTCATGGTTTGAGAGCCAATCTTCAAATTTCAAAGCTACTGACTTACCTTCTTTTTCTAAAGTTATTTCAGCATCGTGAAAGTTTAAGATTGCTTTGTATTCATTCAAAAAGTCTACTCCCAATATAATTTCCGTCGACAATAATGGAACAATGAGAAAGTTCATAGCGAAGCTGTGGCTTTGACAAAAGAATTCTAAGTTGGTTTGTTGGCGTACATCTACACTTTTTCCAAATATTGCACCTTGTAATTTAATCTTACGTAACGGAAGTGTGGGGCAATCGTTCGATTTGTTGCATTTGCTAAAGGCTGTTTCACTGATTACTGAAATGGGACTGCCAGAGTCAAGTACTGCCGTAAATTTTACGTCATTTACTGTAATGCGAATCACAGGATATGCAATGTTGTTATGTTTTATGTCGTGTTCTTGGAGTAAGATGTCCCTAATATCTTCCATTTTTACGTAATTACTAGCTACGGCAGCTGCGTCGTTAGTGTCATAAGAACGTTTTGTGGCTGCCAGCGGTGTGAGTCATTGCCTATTGTCTCTTTGTTGGCGCGCGTCGTTATTGGGATTTGGAGACCTAACTTCTACAAATTCACCGTGACGAGAGGGCCCTGCCCTGTTTAAGTCCCGCCAGTTCTGATGCAATTCAGGTCTGTCGTTACGATCACATCGTCTGTCGTCATGTCGGTAGTTCCTGTAGTTTCTTTCTTGTCGGTTAAGTTGTGGAGAATTTCTCCCTGAATCGTAACTGCGCGCTGGACCGTTGCGTCTAAAGTTATTCTGTCTCCCGTAATAATAATTATTTTGGTTCCCATATTGTCTGTTTCTCTGATTGTCTCTGTGATAGTCACTACCGCGGAGAGGTGATCTTTCCCTGTAATTATTACTACTCTGCCAACGGTTGTCGTACGGGTGGTGTCTGTTTTGGTCACGATATGTGTTGTGAGAATATCCTTGTCGTGTCCAGTTATTATTTCTTTCATCGCGGAATTGCGACGGATGTGATCTGTAATTGTTGTGCTCCTGCGTTCCGCGATTGTCAGTGTCAATTTCCAGTTCTTGTAACAGTCCCTGAAAAGCTTCAATGTCGTCTTTGCAACGTCCTGCCAAAATAATATGTCGTAAATGTTCAGGTAATTTGATTAAGCAAATGCGGATGAGTTCTGAGGGGCTGTATGGGTTTGAAAGATACTGATTCTTATGCAACATGTCTTCAAAATATTTGACAAGACTGGAAAATTCAGATTGTTCAAAGTGTTTCATCATCATGATGCTATGTTTTACTCGGTCTTGTGTAGCTTGAGACCAATATGCTGAGAGGAAGGCATGGTAAAATTCTCCTTCACTGTGACAATCGTGAATGACCGATCGCATTCTTACAGCTGGTTCATTCTCTAAGTAGCCACACATAAATTCTAATCTGTGTTCTAACGACCAGTTGGGAGGAAAACAATGAGAGAATTGGTGGAGCCAAGCTTGTGGATGAATGTCATTGCCAGAATTCTTAAATGTTTTGAATTTACGTGTAGTAATGAACAGCTTATAGTCAAAACCATCGCGTCGGCGAGTCGCATATCGGTCATTGTTACGTCGTGTCGGCTGTTCAATCTCAAAATTCGGTGCACATTGCCAATTTCTTTCATAATTTCCGAAATGCGCTGTGTTATTATTTTGTGGCTGTTCCGTATTTCTATGTCCCTCTTCCCGTATTGGGGCGCGAGTGTCCTCTGAAATACGTAATTCTTGTACTACTTGTGCCAACTGATCTTGCACTTCTCAGATTTCTCTTTTGTACTGTGTATTGATTTGATTTTGATTTTGTTTGAATTTTCTAATTTCTACACACTCTTCAGTGTCAGTGAAGGCTACAGGTGTTGTGTTATTCAGATCATCATCTACCTTTGTAGATAAGTTAGTGAACTGATCTGAATGTTTGGCTACTTTATCCGATAGTGAAATTATTTCCTCTGTATGTTTTTCTGAACCAAGTATCAGAGTATCTACTGTGTCCTTTAAGTTTTCCTGAGTTTTTGCAAGTTGCGTAACCGAATCGGTAGATGCAACTGAGTCAGTTTTAGCTTGCAAGGTGTCGTGATTATCATGAACAATGGTTTGCAGTTCTTTTATGGCTGCTTCGTGATTCTGTAATACATTTTCATGCCGCGAAAAAATGGGTTGAAAATGCTCACAAATTTGTGTTTTTACGTCATTACAGACTTTTTGACATTTCGATTCAATGTTATGTAACTCACTAGTTAAATTTTCACGTGTTTGTTCAAGTGTGGTGTCTAACTTTTGAAGATTTTGTCCCATTGCATCTAACTGTTGCTGTGTTTGTCTCTGATGTTGTTCCATTGTGTCTAACTTTTGAAGCTTTTGCTGTGTTTGTCTCTGATTTTGTTCCATTGTGTCTAACTTTTGAAGATTTTGTCCCATTTGTTGCATTAATTGTAATAACAATGCATTAGTGTCTGGAATCCGTTCCTCTGTGCTTTTCGGCAGTGAATTTGCACCGGCAACATTCACATTTTGACAAGCGGAAAATGTGTCTTGACTCATTTGAGAAAACGGTGAGGACGCAAACCTGAATCTACAGTATTTGCAAAATTGTGTCCTGTCATTTCGGATTCCTGAGGCGACCTGTTGCCGACCGATCGATCGATAATGCTTCCCTCTTCACTAATTGTTTCACTGTCCACGCCATTGTTTGCCGCCCGCTCCATTTCCCTATGCACAATTACCAAATTACTACTTTGAACATCAGTTAATTCATTACTCGATGGCGCTAACACACTGCTTTCATTTTCACTGTCATTTCTCAGTTTACTTTGGAGCCTAGTATTTCGTTTTTCACACGCCATTATTGTCACAGTATTTCACACGACAACACAGAAAAACACAATTTGAAGAGCAAAAATAAGAGAACACATTAACATAGCACTGAAAATAATATCTAGTTAATTGCAACTGCGAAATACTTGGTGCAAATCTACATGCATGCCACAACTGTTTTACTGTACAGCAATGAAAGTCTGCAACTACAAAGGAGATTTTCTCTACAATTACGCGCTAGCAATAAACAAAATCTACACTAATTACAAAAACTACAAGAAAAAAATCAGAAGATTCCAGTGAGGTATCCTCGTCTAACGGTCGACATATGAAACGTCCCCTTTTTAACAAATTATACACGACTGTGCTTAACCTGACACACAATATTTTTAGCGCAACACAATCTGACTTTCAAGAATCCCTACAAAAGAATGGCCCTGACTAACATTAAACTATATCTTCCAGAAAACACTTACCTCACAAAAATCTTCATTACTCAAACTACTGCAATACAGCGAGCGCCACTACTGCCAGCTAAATAAAAGATTCAAACTACTGAAGGCACTAACTACTGATAGGGATAGTTAGCAAATGAAAGATATTAATAGAGAACGAACAATGTATTTACCTTGATATCATCATATATAAATATAGCAGTTCACGACAAATTACAAACCTCCGCCATCTCTCTCCCCACATCCACCACTGCTGGCGGCTCACCTCCAACTGCGCAACGCTACGCGCTGTTCGCATCCAGCTGCCGCTGCCCAACACTACAATGGCAGACAACAATGCAAACCAGCCACAGACTGCACACAGCACAGCCAGTGATTTTCAGAGCGCTACGTGGCGTTACCAATATAAGAACCTAAACAGCCTACTTACAAAATGACAGCTCCACTAACGCACTGCCCTTTACATACCTCGTGTACACGATACTACCGCAATCTGTACGTGTGCATTTCGCTATCCCGTGACTTTTTGTCACCTGAGTGTACTTTGAACATGAAATGTCTGTTACCATTGGTGATCCTGGATTAACGTTATTCGTTGTTTATACAGAGGTTGTGGGTTCAAGTTTCGTTGGCCACTCCTTGTCTGACGGAAGTGAGGGTCAGGAAAACTAACCACATGGCCTCATGAGGCTGAATTACAACTTATTTAATTTAATAAGCAATAACTATGATATCAGTTTGCAGAAATGGCGTCATATCGAATTAACTGGCCTAGGCTACCCTTCTATTATTAGAGCCTATTCTTATTTTGCTAAACTTTACTCTCTTTCAAACCTGATTTCTGCTATTCGAAATCCACAATTTCTCTTAAGCCACGGTCTTTGGAAACACACTGTGTGTATTACAGAGAGTAGGCAGTGCCTCTCTATATGGTAAATTCATGGTATGCAACGTCGTGTGAAGTTATTAAATGAATTTACTTGTGTTTTAGTCAATAAAATATTCGAAAAGTACAACAAAACTAACATTGAGGCTTCAACGTGACGTTCCTGGGGACGAGTTTCATTAAATAGTTGGGATTCATTTTTCAAATCTTCTCTTTAGTAGTATTCACCAATAGCAATGTTGCTAGGCTTTTATGAAATGGATAATAGCGTTTTATTTTCTTGGAGAAGGCCTTTTAGGTTTAAACAAATATTGGAGCCTTTTTTGGGGGTTTTAATGAAAATATAATGAACACTAATATTAACATGAAAATTTTATTATAATTTTGGCACAGTTATGTTAGTGCTCTCTGAAAAATAAACAATTAACTCTTCCTTACCTGACACTCAAAAAATGCTCAAACAGTTATTTACCGGTGCTACATTTATTTTCTCTTTTATGATATCTTACTGAAAATACTTCTACTGAAAAACTCATTTCATGCGTCACTCACAATATAACTCACTCTTGTGACGTGTACTTATGTGGCCCAGCGCTGCAACTAACAAGTAATTTTTTAGTACATTTTGATATTTCAGTACATAGTTGTCCATATTTCTAAGTTTTGTAAAGTGAAACTTTTTTTGTTGGCTATCAGTACATTTTTGTAGGCTGAGAAAGATCTCTTCCAGCACAAGAGGTTAACGATGCATGTTTCATCGACGCAATTGCTCGTGGTCCCCAGTACAATTCACCTTCTACTTTCTCGCTCTGAATAATGGCCGACATTTTCTTCGTATATTCATATCCGATATTTATCGGAGGAATTTATTGATGTATGCTTACCCGCTGTACCAGATATTTCCTCGAGATACATCTTCTCCTCGGAGATCACGTCTACAGCGCCTTTAAGTGGTAGAGATCCAAATTCCACGCTCTTAAAATGTCAAGGAACCAAAAATCTTGTTATTCTTAAGGGCAGTCTTGGATTTTTCAAATAAAGCTGATTCACTAGAGACGAATGACTTTTTGGCAGTGATCGGCGTAATATAAAGCTGCCAACAGCCAGCTTCACTACCGTCTAAGTATGGGTTCAGGGGGGTGGAGAATGTTTGAATCTACTTCCTTAAAGCACTAAATGCCACTAGGAGCTTTGAGAAATACTTTTTTTAACAGAGGAAATGGTACTGTTAACCTCAGGGGAATTATTTTTGAATTCCTCTGCTAGACAGTGTAGACCTAGGTATATGCAGTGTATCCTTCTGGGATACAATTATTGCAGTGGCGCTGCTGCTTTTAACATACGGACAGCCCAGTCTATCAACATCAGCAGATATTCCTCATCTTGGCCGTAGGATACATGGGACACTCCTGACAGTGCAGGTTACAGTACTGCGATTCGTCTTCTCCAGTTCTTTACATATGAGTACGAGGAGTTGTCCTCGTGCTGTGGAATCTTATTTCTCACCATGACATTAGCTATAAATCTGCCACAACTGTCAATTGTCTTACCGACTGAAAACACAATATAGTGTCAGAAATGTCTGTTTCAATATCAGCAGTAGCCTTCTCATACACCAGTTTCAAATAATGTTTGCGCCATGTTGACTCATCTGGTATACTGCAGTCGCTGATACTCTCCAGGAATACCTTAAAAGTAGTGTTCTTTAGGACGTTCCGTGACACATTAGGCGACACTAAAGCCTCACCGAAGCCTAGATTAAAGCTGTCTATTGCACTGTACGACATAGACGCCATTAATAGTTTAATCCGTTGTTCGTTCTTCTTGCTAGTGACGCTCGTAACATGAGCTGCGAACTCCGTGTTTTATCATGGGTTGCCCAAAATTAAAATAAACAAAATCTAAGACGATAAAAGTAACCAAAAAAATAAGAATGCG
Organism: Schistocerca piceifrons; assembly: GCF_021461385.2. Taxonomy (NCBI): domain Eukaryota; kingdom Metazoa; phylum Arthropoda; class Insecta; order Orthoptera; family Acrididae; genus Schistocerca; species Schistocerca piceifrons. The sequence continues at coordinate 6,578,313 of NC_060144.1, read as the reverse complement.
ATTCTGAAAGATGTCAACTCCAATTGAATCACGTATGCATGCCAGTAGATAATTTTAAAATTCGATTTGAAAATCAGAAGGAAGAAGACTAGCAACGATGATACTGAATTATAAAAATAACCGGTATATATGATTTTGGATGGGGTCCGCCTCTAGCAAACCACAAGTTTGTTTTTTATCCCAAACATGTTTCACTGCAGTTGCAGCACCACCAGTGGGCTTTTATTTTATGGCTATTAAACATAAAGAATATTCTTTACTGTTTCTACACATGTAAATATTAGCTTTTAAAATCGTAATTACTGATTTTTGAAGAAACATATAAACTTATGAATTCATACCTTTTTAGCACATGGCGTGGTTTTCCTGATGTATTATGTTTTTACAGTGACTGTTTTCTTTCACAGTTTGACATATGCAGCCATTTGCAACTTAATGTGTATGAATTATTTAAGCAAAAATTACGATTTGGAAGCTGTTATGGTTATTCCTTAAATTAATTAATTTGCAAATTATTTTATATAGGACAAACAAGCAGGAACTTCAATCCCAGGTACACAGAGCACAGAAGAGTATTAAAAAGTAACAGCTGTCATTCCACATTTGCTGAACATCTTATGGACAAGAAACATAACCCAACAGACATCAATACCGACTTGAAAATTCTCAAATGCAGCAACAACCCCCAGCAAAATTAATAATTGAAGAAAACTATCAAACACAAAAAGCCATAGTTGAAGGAAAACAAGTAATAAATGAATACACAGCTCTCTGCAATGGAACTCTGTTCTCTGCCCTCAAAGAATTATCAGACAAAACCAACCTATAGAGCCCGCCCCCCCCCCACCCCCCACCCCCCCCCCCCTGCACACACACACATATGCACTCACACACCCCCACACACAAAAAATAATAATAACGAAAAATCCTCAAACCTTCTCTCTCTCTCTCTCTCTCTCTCTCTCTCTCTCTCTCTCTCTCTGTCTCTCTCTCTTTCCACACACATACATACACACACACACACACACACACACACACACACACACACACACGCACAATCACACTCACACACATAAACACACATGCACATACAAAAAATGCACAGACACCTCTGAAAGATTCAGAACAACTGCCAGGAACACCTTCAACTGTTCCATTGTTAGCTATTTTGTTCTTACACCTTCAACTGTTCCACTGTCCGCCATCTTGTTTTTACAGCTGGTAAACAGTGTAACAGTGACAGCTCAATATATAGAACTCTTCACAGTGAAGGAGATGAGGAAAAAAGGAAGCGTAAGTGAAACATAATGTAAAACACACACACACACACAGAGATAGACACACACACACACACACACACACACACACACACACACAGATAACCTTTCACATAGAATTTATTAATTTCAGGCATAGCCAAAACAGTTTCCAAATCGTTTTTTTTTTGCTTAAATAATTTGTCTACATTAAGTTGCGTATGGTTTCAGATGTCAAACTGTGAAAGAAAACAGTCACTGTAGAAACATAATACATCAGGAAAACCACACCATAAAAAGGTATGAATTCATAATTTTATGCGTTTCTTCAAAAATCTGTAATTACGGTTTTAAAAACTAATACAGGTGACACAGAATAACGGGAATGTTTGGAATGAGTAGCGGCAGCACTGCGGGTTCGCGACAGCAAGTAACAGTCCACCGTTTCAGTAATCGTGGATCAGTGGAACGGACAACAGCGTGCATTAGCAGTAAAAATGTTTTATATAAAAAAAAAGATAGTTTGGTAGCGGCGCAGAGGGAGTTTCGACGATTTTCTAATTTAGGATATCATGATGCCGTTCCGTCGAAACATGCTATAAAAGTTGGGTTAATAACTTCGAAGAGACTGGATCTGCCCTCAAGAAGAAACCAACAGGACGCCCAAAAAGTGTGCGTTCTCCAGCGAACATTGATGTTGTACGCGAATCTGTCTTACAGAGCCCACGGCGTTCAATTCGTAAGCAAGGAGCAAAGCTTGTAATATCCCGGGAGAGTGTTTGCAGAATTCTTCATCTCGATTTAAAATTTCATCCGTACAAACTACAGATAGTGCAACAATTGAAGGACAAAGATTACCGGTTACGATTAGGATTCTGTCAACAAATGATAACAAAAATAAACAATGACGTTATATTTCTAAACAAGTTGTGGATTCAGGTGAGGCACATTTTCATCTCACACGTTAAGTTAATAAACAGAACTACCGTTCGTCACTGGGCAAACAAAAATCCTAATGGCGTTCATGAGCGCCATTTACACGCTAGTAAAGTGACGACAGTATGGTCTGGTCTTTCATCACTTCGGATTATCGTACCCTATTTTTTCGCAAGTGAACAGGGAAACACAATAGCTGTCAATGCCGATCGTTAGGTGGAGATGTTACCAACTATCGTTACGTCTGCACTGAACAACTTTCCAAAAGTTCAAGAAGCCTGGTTTCAACAGGATGGAGCGACATCATACACTGCACGGCAATCAATGGCATACGTGCGAGAATTGTTTGGCGAACCTATGATCTCACGATTCGGTAACAACCCCTGGCCCCCGAGATGGTTAGATTTATCCGTTTGCGATTTTTTCTTGTGGGGCTACCTCAAGAGCAAAGTCAACATGAGTCGACCAAGAACCCTGGATGAGTTAAAACAGAGAATTCGGGATGGAATTCACAGTATCCCAGCTGAGATGTTGCAGTGGTCAATGAGGAATCTCATCAGTAGATTTCACGAGTGTATTCGTACAGGAGGACGCCATCTAAAGGACGTAATTTTTAAAAAAATGATAAATACCATCAATGTTTCGTAAATGCCAAAGTTGTAAGGTTTCAATTACTATGAATGCAATTTCTTTCGTTCATCACTTCTAGTTTTATTGGATTGTGGAAATGTTACCGTTTCTCTGTGTCACCCTGTATTTACATGTATACAAACAGTAAAGAACATTCTTTATGTTTAACAGCCACAAAATAAAAGTCCACTGATCATGCTGCAACTTCAGTGAAACATGTTTGGGATAAAAAACAAAATTGGGTTTGGCTAGAGGTGGACCCCATCCAAAAACATACATATTGTTAAAGGAAACACGGATAAAAGAGCTTCAACCTCAAAATGAAAATAACCGGTGTTTACTTACTTGTTTTTGACAGGCTTGCCAAAAAATTACTCGGCTGTCAGTTGCGAAATTGGAGGCTTCCCAGGCCACTGCCGATAGAGACTAATTTGTAATATTTTCTGTTTAGGCACAACAAAATTACACTTAAATTGCGCTATACAGTGCGAATCAACACACCGAGTAACTGCATTTCGTAACTACAAAAATAAGTAGACTCAAGTGTCACGTACTTGTTCTTTTAATGTACCACTCCATTGCCGGACGGGATTTGAGTAAAGGCTAGCTGGATTTGTCCGAACGCAGTGCCGTGTGCACACATTCTCAAAGTGACAATGCGTCTACAACGAGTCATACACAGCGGCTGTTTCTGTGCGGCCTATATTTCTTACATCTTCCCAACTACAGAAATAGGTAGACTCAAGGTCGCCGATGCTGCAGCGTGGTGACACATTATCCACATATAAAGACAACGTCATTGCTCCATAGACATTCTGGATTTCAGAGCAGTGTATAAATTTATTTATTACTTCTTTTCGGAAGATGTCCACATTCAAATTGTTGATTTTCCTTAGCATTAATTCAGGAACTCCACTTAAAAACCGTATTTTTCTACAGAAATCCTCTTTAGCCCTATTTTTCTGTGAAAGTCCTGCATAGCCCCTTTTACGCCTTTGAGTACGATGTTCTCCTTCAGACCCGGGCAGTACAATACTGCTAAAGATTTCTGTTCAGCGCTTGAAGATGTGGCTCCAAAGCAAAGGGCCCCTATGTGTTCCCATGTTAACCCTACGACATAGCCAACTGCGACAGCAGAGGGGATGGGACGATCGATTGAAGTCGCTGGTCGGATGAATCACTTATCTTGCTAACCAGGCAAATGGTCGTGTCTGGACATGCCGATATACAGGGGAGCAGCTGATCGAAGCATGCGCCGCAGTACGAAGGCAGGACGGTGCGTGCAGTATTGCGGTGTGACAGACACTGACTTGGACTTCCACAGCACCTTTGGTAGTAATCAGACCACTATGGCAGGTGTGGACCACATAACAGTATTACAGATCACCTGCCATCCCTTCATGCCTCAAGTCTCCCCAACGCGTGCAAGCTTCCGGGCTCTATCAATTGCAACCGAGACTTTAATAAATGACAAAGATAATGTAAATCGGAAGACTGGGAGGATTTGTGATCTAAATAACAATTGATTTTTTTCCCTATTAACGTCACATGACGAATGATGGCTAAAGAAACGCCACACAAACATTTTTATCTGACAATCGCTTACAAAAATATGGGGTCTATGGTTAACATAGTGATCAGCTGGGGATCAACACAACACACTACCCAGAACTAATCGCTTTATGTGACTTCATAAATGTGAATCTGTGGTATGGCCCAAAAACTACTCCACTATCGAGCATCTATACTCTACTGTTCTATAAAGAAAAATATGGTTCCAAAGAACAGAGTGCTGAGAAGCAAACACTGGAGCCCCGTGCCGTAGCAGCGATGCTGTACCCCTCCGCAGGTGGGGGCGGCACAGCACCACGCGCGCAGTCACGGGCGGCTGCCGTCTGTTCTCAACGGCGCGCGCCCGCAAGTATGCAAGTACGCGCTGTTCGGCTGATTCGGAATGCAAATACTTCCCTATGACCCTCTGAAACCCCGTTGGATTCCAGTGTGCAGGTGGATCCGTTAGCTGGTCTGCCGAACCAGTTTGACTCCGTGACACGACTCTGCATGACGGAATATGTCAAATGTTTAGATGGCCAACTCAAAACAAATAAGTACACCCATGCATAACTCGTTGTGTATGTGATGCGAGAAGCAGTACCTCTGATGCTTCAGTTGGTGACTGGCACAGGCTCTTAGTTGAACACTAGCAAACGACACAAGTCTCACCGTTCAGGTAAAGACCTGCAGTTCTTTACTACCGAAGCGCCAGTACAGAAGTGGTCTTCTCTATTCTCTACAGCTTTCCTCCGCATCTCGGTAGTGTAGCACATTTGCACGCTTAGACCACACCCGCTTTAGCACAAGTAAATCTCGATCTAGAGCTCGGCATTCGAATCCGGGAGACTGCCCCCCTGCTCTGCATACACAGATTTGACCAACCAGGGACTTAAAAAATTTATTGGGAGAAAAGGAAAAAAAGATTCAGCTTCGCTACCTCTTTCCCACACATTTACCCCGTGTCTTTGCTAAAAGCATGACTTGGATGGAACCACAGCCCTCCATAAAAGATAGTTATTTCCCCTGTTCTGTTCAATTTGCTCTAAAGAACAGCCATAAACTCGCTAAAAGCCTCGTGCCTTCACAAATATGTTCTGTAGCAGAGTCTGGACACCTGGGCGCCACAGTCCTGTCGCACAGAATTCGCAAAAACTCTCAGCCGCTTTCTACCTAACAAGGGCCCACACTCTGCTTTATTGCCAGCCATCAGTTGGTACAGTGCGACTCCTCGGCCCTACTCAGCCCATCTGGACTCGGCCGCCGACCGACCGCCGCCACTCCCTGTGTCTGCACAATGAGACCGGGGGACTTGGTTGTCGGCAAACATTTTCACTCAGGTTCCGCAGGGAAAAGCTCCCCTCAGGTCTCAGCCGCCGTACGCTTTTACTGCTGTCTATTAGCTCGGCGCCCTCTTCCTTGAACACAGGTAAAGCCTACTGTTATGCCTTCATTAGAGCATACTACAAGCAAGAGCGCTAACTACCGCCAACAGTTTCATCATATGAATGAAGTCAGATCGCAACAAATGTAGCACCCAAGTAATAAACATCACCTTCTGTACGAACATTAAGCAGCATGACACTGTATCAAAAGTGAGAATGCCCTGCAATCTCTCGCGTGATAGGGTCTTCCAGCATGAAAACTGCTCGTGTCAGATGCTCAGAACGGTGATACAGTGATTTGAAGAGCATTACTGAACTACCTCTGATGCCTTAGTCGCCAAATTCATCTGATCTGAACTCGTTGGAACATACGTGGAATTCCGTCGAGCGCCAGGTCTGCTCTCACAAACTACAGGCCAGTAATTTACAGGAGCTCGTAATATAAGCGTGGAAATCTGGTGCCACATACCTTTGGAAACCTAGAAAGGACTTTTTGAGTACCTGCCATGTACAATCGCTGCTTTATTGCTTTCCAAAGGTCGACCAACATGCTATTGACCGGCTGGTCATAATACTTTGACTCATCGCGTTTCGTTAGTTTGCTACAGGAACTGAAGCTACGATTGTAATAGTCTTCATAAACGATCTCTAGTACGCTTCATCAATATCTTCTTAGACATTGGACCTCAACTCTTTGGGTGGAGATAGTTCGCTCTCAGTTTGACTGGACAGTTCATGTTGTCCTCGACATGGACGTCGTGTTCTGCTTGAACGTCGTATACCGGTTGATCAACTACCTTCAAGTTCGGATTCTGCCCGTCCTTCAAAATCAGTACATTTGTTCAACGTAACGTCAGGAATTTCTGTGTCAGCCCCATTATATTTCTGAATTGTTACGTAGTGTAATATACCCACGAGTTCTCTGTCCACGACCCCGATTTCATTTCCACATTCAACACATAGCAACTTTGTCCCTGATATTTGGACCATACAAGTAGGATTAATTCTCTTCATGACGTAACGTACACAGTTTACTCAGTAACCCGCATGCGAACCCACCAGCAGACACATTCGTACTGCAGCTGTACCATTCACGCAACTCGAGCATTTGTTAGTGCAGCTACAGCACGCATGACTCACGATTGATCCATTCGATTATAATTGTACGTATCGGTTGAATTATTAATTCTTTCGAGTAAAATCAATCTGTAGGTACAAACAAATGAAAACAATAGATTCAGTTGGTTATAATGTTACGTATCGGTTGCATTATTATTAATCCATTTCTTTCAAGTGAAACAAGTCTGTGGGAGCAACCTAGAGACAGCAGTCCATACAGTCCATTATACTTTTGCTTACTGACTGATTTATTCATTCTTTCATTGCAAGTGAAATCAGTCTATAGTCTTTGATTCGGTTAAACTACGAATTCATTCTTTCAGCTGAAGGAATCTTTAGTGTTCTGGCTGACTGCTGTATCTATTCTTTCTTCTGACTGAAGCCAATCACCAGTACTTGCATTCGACGAACTAAAGCGTGGGTATACAACCGAGGTATCCATACATCCGGAGAGGATCCCGATCCACTGAATAGAGTAATTCTTCTTTTCATCATTTAAAACCAGTTAAGATATTGCCGTGATTAATTTGTTTTAGATCCAGTTAAAGTGCAACTAATCAAGCTGACATATCGTTGGGTGCGCAGAACTGAGCGTAAAAGTGCGTGGAGAAGAAAGTAACATTGCCACATTTTAGCTACAGGTTTACTGAAAAGGCGCTATGATCTCCATAAATAAAAAAATCTATTGAATCTAGACATTAAACACTTATTCAACATTTATTTGTATGAGAGAGAAATATTTTAAACAGAAATTCACGTTACAGGCTAATACGTAAAAAGCACCTGTTTACACGTCACAGCCTGTGGATAGTAGAAGGTATAATGTTTCACGAGTATGAAGAAGTGCTATTCACACCCACTCATTGGTACTTCAGTTTCACAATTAAATCCATCTCTTGCCAGCACTGTAAACAGTCGCACGTGCCCAGAACGCCTGAACCCGGCGCTTTCAGTTCTGAGCAGAAACAATCGATCGTTATCAATTCACTGCTGTTGACTGCACTCTGTTATCGCCTGTAGTCATTGGTATTTACTTTTTACTTAGAGCCAATAAGTAGCTTCCAGTTCAGCTATTAATACGGATTTATAGATGATGCATTTACTTAATGGTAAGCTTTGTGTCTGGATAAAAATGCTGTAAACCTAAGTTGCGTGAGGATTGTACACAAAAGCTGACATAGATTGTGGTTTGTACCAGCTGTGAAAAGGAAATACGATTCCGTGGTTCATTCAGTAATCCTGCGGGTCAGTTGAACAGTCACCACCAGCAGTTCTTAAGCACTGCAGCTGCGGCTAATTGGTCAGAAGGCAGAGCAGGCAGTGGACTCGGCCCACCCGCTGCTCGCATCGAGTACACCTCTCCCGTCGCTGCCCCAACAACGCCTGCCTTACTCTGTCGGCGCTGCCGCGTCCACCGATGTAGCAGCGACGTCCAGTAGTAAAGCAGCCTTTTAATCGTCGACGTGTGAAACACTCCGAGCCTTCGGTGGCTTGTCTTCTTCCTATTTTCCGTTTTTATCACTCAATCAGCGGGCAGTTGAGGTTATGGAATAACGTGTGATCAGGTACTGAGATCTCTAACTCCATTTGCTCTGATTAAGTTGGTTGACGGCTCTGGTCTTGTTTCTGTATTTTTCTACTGAAGCTGTGGGTGCGGCCGCTCTGCTAAGCGCGGTGCCCTTGACGGAACCGCGTGTGGTCGGGCCAGAGAGTTCCCAGAAGGCACTCGGTGGAGAAGACAGTGGGGTACCACCGTCGGCGAACCTCGGGGAACGGTGGCGCTACGCCCCTGTATCGGGCGGGATGTAGAGGCAAGTAGCCCGGCACAGGTTTGGTGCGACTGGCTGGCGCCTCGCAAAGTAGCTCCACTGTTTAGTACGTCGTACTGGCCGTTGTGTCGGTGCCAGGCACTTTCATTGTCAGTTGGCGCTCTCAGAACTTTATGTCTGACACTGTGCGGTGTCCGAGAGGCAGCTGCCGCATGCGGACGCTGTTTGCATTCCTCGGGTGCAGTGTCCCACGGCTCTGTCCTCCCACGCGCAGCCCGATTTGAGAACTGGAGATGGTTCGTGCTGACGTCATAGAGCGCCGCTCAAATTCGGCGCCAAGTCTCTCCATCGAAACCGGATTTTGCGTGGTGTTTTACGAGGTGCTGTGCGCGGCGTACGGTAAGGAAATGACCGGTGTACGATTCGCGCGTAGCCAAGATTGGAATGGTTGGAGTGTGGAGAGAACGAAGCGCGCTAATTTTCGCACGTTGGTTCGCTGGGCAGAGTTTTTGAGGAGTCTCATGTTGGCTGCAAGACAGAGGTTGTGACGTCTCTCCTGGACCGCCAATACACTGTCTCACCGTGGAGTAGAAGACCAAATTCTTCGCCGACATAGGAGTCTTCCGAATCCGTGACTTGTCGGGAAATTATCCGCGCTTGCATTCGTAAGTCGGCAGTCCTGTTTGCAGCCTGCAGAGCAACCCACTGCTGGTAGCTATCTACGCAAGTCCCGACTTCAAAGTTTGGTAAAGCATTCGCAGCACTTGCAAATAAATGACACAGACCACTGTTATTTTTGTGACAGAGTGTTGGTCTAAGCAGGGTTTCGTGCTGTTCCGAGCATTCAAGGTCAAAGGTGTTCGTTGTAAGCAATAATTCAGTCAGTATGCAAAAGTATAATTGACTGTACCGATTACTTTCTCTAGGTTGCTCCCACAGACTTGTTTTATTTGAAAGAAATGGATTAATAATAATGCAACCGATACATAACACTATAAGCAACTGAATCTATTGTTTTCATTCGTTTGTACCTACAGATTCATTTTACTCGAAAGAATTAATTAATAATTCAAACGATACGTATAATTATAATCGAATCGATCAATCGTGAAACTATAGATGAGTAATCTTAGTCGATTACTGTCGCAGAGCTTAATCGGGCTTTCAGTCCAGTTGGAATTGCATTCTTTTCACAATGGAACATAGAGAACGGTAGTTACATAGTAGTCCCCTTGACGTTGCATATTGAATTATCTCTGTGCCCGAGGATAATAAATCTCATAGTGATATTTACTCAGATTATCAAAATAAATGGCTCTGAGCACTATGGGACTCAACTGCTGAGGTCATTAGTCCCCTAGAACTTAGAACTAGTTAAACCTAATTAACCTAAGGACATCACACACATCCATGCCCGAGGCAGGATTCAAACCTACGACCGTAGCGGTCTCGCGGTTCCAGACTGTCAGATTATCATTTCAGAAGTTAAGGTACCACATTCAATATCCCATCCTGTCCCATACTTTTTTGGGGAATATTAATTAATCCAATTATCTTCGAAATAAATTATAATGGACGTGTCAGCAATCGAAGACTGCAGTCGGAGGCCCAAATAGTTTTCTGTAGCGTTAATTATTACCCATTGTGTGATAGGAGAATTACCAGCTCAGGGGAGGGGGGGAGGGGGAAGCAGGGTAGCGTCTACTTTCCTTTTTGATATGGATTTATATAAAATCAGGTGAACATCCTACCCTCCACCCCGGCACCTCACATGTACTGCAGCCTCACAAGCGCCGAGAAAAATACGAAGATAGGTGGTAATTTTTGGTACTACGAACGCGAAAGAACTATCTAGTGGTGAAATTAATGAGATTGTCAGGTTATTCATTCATAATGTGGCTGAGACTGCATGAAAAAATTCATATAACTGAAGTAACCATTAGAGACTCGAGTCAGTAGACTGCCTCACATTCAATGAAACCAACCAAATCCGGAGAGTGAGTGAGAAACATCCATATAACAGGTGTGGCTGCGTATACTAGCTTAACTTTTCATTTGACTGAAAAAGTCGACTCAACTAAAAAAGCAACTTAGCAGTCGGTTGTTAAAGCCAGTCGGTTGTCCCATGGCTACATAAGCCAGTTATTTGGGACAATTCTTCCTGTTACTTGCAATAATCGACACAAATGACCCGCTACACCGTTTCTTCCCTCCCTCGTTATGTGACAGTGTTACACCTACTCGGACAGTTACGACACGACCAGGTACCCCGCGCCAGCACCTGGCGACACCGGACTGGGCGGAGTGAGCGGCTCTCTCCCTGCGAGGCGCCAGGTCCGCGGATACTCGTCACGGATCCGGCCTGCCCGTCCCGGACTCGTCCTTTGACGTGCAGTCGCTGCCCGGCGGCTCTGCCGGAGCCCGGGCCAGTTCGGCGCACTTCCGTCATTTGTCTGCGGGGCCAGCTCTGCGGTGCACGTCGACGTCGAAGAGGGCACAGGTGGCGCATTGCACGACTTGCAAAAGAATCTTCTGCACTACGACAGTTTAAGGCACTCTTTCATTCTACTACATTTGTAAAGTGATACTTGTAAAATAATGGACTAAACACGATATTGCGTAACACAGATTGAACACAGTGCAAGCTACTCTTTATTCGTTACTAGCTGACAAACACGGCATTGCTCGGATATTCGTTTTGCCAGTTTTCTATTGCAAACGGAAACAAAAAAAAACAAAAAAAAATGAACTCTGCTTGTACTGAAATATCGAAAAAAATTCATTTCGAGATATTATGAAACAGTGGTACAAACAAATCAGCATAACGTACAAATGTGTCAGTACACAATCCAAATTAAGAAACATGATCCAGAACAGTTTTTGTAAGCGGGATGCTGCTGCTTCCCGTGTCTCCAATTAGATTCTGTAAACGTCTCTATGGCAACGCATCTTCATAGCTCTGTAGACGGCTGTCGTTTTCGCCTACAACCATTTCTGCTTCGCAGTTGAAAGCTGTCAGAAGCGCTACCAGATCTTAAGCTAACTCGACTGTAGGAGTGTGTTAGTAGCAAACAATGAAGGTATTAAAACTTCCTGCAAGATGCGACAATTTTTTACTTCAGTGTTCATCACGTCATATCTCTAGGGCTGTGTGTCGCACAATTTTATACGTGTAGGCACATTCAGCGCCATATGAGGATACTGTCAGCGAAATATGTTGCGAATAGACTTAGTATCAAAGAAGTAACAAATTTAAACGTCATCCATGATGCTGCAGTTTTCCCACGCGCCTCATGGTTTATGATGTCACATCTCCAGAACTATGATCCGTAGGTGTTTCTTACTCCACTGCGATTGTTGCCTGACAGTAAGATTGGTTGAAATCGGTTCAGCGGTTTAGGGCAAGGTGTGGAACACACACACACACACACACACACACACACACACACACACACACACACACACACATTTTTACAATATGTATGAATACAGCTCATTCTCTGTCTTTTCAGCTTTTTCCAAAGCCTCCACCTACGTGACCTCTTCTCTATTTGCCTACTGGTCCAGAGTTGAATATCGTCTAAAATGTTTCAGTCATCTCGTCCTATGTCCTAATTTTTAGATTCTTGTTCGTGTACTATCGAGCCACCATATAGCGTGTGGCGGAGTGTACCTTGCACCGCTATTAATCATTTACTTTCCTGTTCCGAGGGCAAACAGTGCGAGGGAAAAACGACACTCTGTATGCTTCCACAGGAGCCCTGACTTCTCTGATTTTATTGTCGTGGTCCTTACACCGAATGTACGTTGGCGGCAATAGAATCGTTCTGCAGTCAGCTTCAGATGCTGGTTCTCCAAATTTTATCAATAATGTTCTGCGGAAAGAACGCCGCGTTCTTTACAGGGATTCCCAATTTAGTCCACGCAGCATCTTCGTAACACCCGCGTGTTGATCGAAACTTCCAGTAACAAATCCAGCAGCACTTCTCCGAATTGCAGCGATGTCTTCTTTTAATCAGTCAGGTGCGGATCGCAGAAACTCCAGCAGTCCTCAAGAATGGATCCCTGGTCCTCTACACACAGTCTCCCTTGCAAATGAATCACAAAGTGAAACAAAGTCGACCATTCACCGTCCCTCCTACGGTCCTTACATTTCCGTCGCATTTCATATCGCTTTGAAGCGTTACGCCTACATATTTAGGCGATGTGGCTGTGTCAAGCAGCGCACAACAGTTGGTGTATTCCAACACTGCAAGATAGTTTTTCCTACTCATCTCCATTTATTTACGTTTTTCTACATTTGGAGCAAGCTTCCATTCATCATAGCAACCAGCAATTACGTCTAAGTCGCCTCGCAGCCTCCTACAGTCAATCAACGGCGATGCCTTCCCGTACACCACAGCATCAACGGCAGAGAGCGCTGCGTCTGTCACATCATCCACGAGTACCTCCACACAGAATAAGAGCCGTCCTAGCACACTTCTTTAGGGCGCTGTTGACGATTTCCTTGTCTCTGATCAACACTCGCCTTCGAGGACAACACATTAAGTTCTGTCACTAAGGGAATCTTCGAGTCGCTCACATATTGGGGAACCCACTCCATGTGCTCGTACCTTCGCCAACAGCCTGCCGTGTCGAATGCTCTTCGGAAACTGCGCTGTCCGCCTGTCGCCCTTCATCCCTCGTACGTAGGCTGCCATCTAAGACTACGTCAAGCAGAGTTTCGCACGAGCGATTCTTTCTCACCCCGTATTCGAACTGAGAATACGTTCAAGAACTTTACAGCAAATCGAGGTTTAGGATATCGGACTGTAATTTTGCAGGTCCGTTCTTTTAACTTTCGTGTTAACAGGAATCACCCACGCTTTCTTCCAGTCGCTTGGGGCTTGGTGCTGTTCGAGAGGTTCACGATGTGTGCGAGGTAAGTAAGTGGCCAGTGCCGTGGAGTACTCTCCGTCAAACCGAACTGGGATTCCATCCGGACCTGACGTCTGTGTGTTTTCATCTGTTTCGGTTGTTTCTCGACTATGGAACGATGGTACATTTATAAGACCTTCCCGCGTGAATGATTTCTTAAACACTACATATAAAACTTCGGTTTTCCTTTTGCTGCCTTCTATTGCACATGCCAGACTGGTCAAAATCCACAAGAATGTATTTCGGGGTACAGTTGTATAAGGTCTTCGATGTGGTCATTGAGCAACTGCTTCACCGTCCTTAAAGCCAACGAAACTTGCTGTCTCGAAAAACAATGGAATGAAACGAAGAATTTTGGGCAGAGTACAATTTTAAGATAACACTGCTCGTTTCGGAATTATGAAGCAAGCACTTACACATGGGATGAACTTGACGACACAGAAAGTTCCGAATACAGCATACAGGTTGGTCAGAAACAGTCTGCAAAAGCATGTACGGGCAAAACAGGATAGGTTCAGCTGAGAAATAATTGTTGAGAAAAGATGGACACCTTGCGCGGTTTCCGAGTTAATTAGCATTGAAGTTAGCCAGTCATGCCGATGTGGCCGCAAAGTGGGGCGGTACGCCAGACGCTACTAGTGCCAGCTGCTCTCGCAGCCTGTGCCCCGGGTACGGTGCTTACTACCGTTCCACGTCCAGTTTTTGTATCGCTCTCCTGTGCAGCTTTAGGAAACCAAACGAAGAAAACGATTGTCGACGCCGTCTCTGGTGGCCCACTTGAATTTACGAGCGCAACTGTCTGATTCGCTGACTTCAATGCTAATTAACTGTCAAACGGTGGAAATTGTCAAACATTTTCTTAACATTTATTTCTCAACGCAACCTACCCTTCTACAACCTTACAAAATTTTCAGACTGTTTCTAAGCGCCATTTATAATACGAGAGCTATTCCAAAAGTATGGTCCGTTCTGTCGCGAAGTGGGCGAAATGGAAACCACAGTGAAAATCAAAAATGTCATATTTACAACAGTTAGCCTTCTGGCTACTTATCTAGATGGTCGCCGCTCCGACCTAACACATCTGTCGTAGTGTTGTACCAACTTTCCAATAACCTCGACATACACACATCAAAAAAAGTTTTGCATCAGCTCGGTTCCGAGAGTTCCGGAATCTGTAAAGAAAATTGGAATAGAGGTCAACATAAACATCATTTCCGCCCTTTTTATTGCTCATAAAAACCACACATTGCATGTTGTACGGCCATACAGTGAGAGCCGGCTGCTGTGGCCGAGCGGTTCTTTGCACTTCAGTCCGGAAGCGCGCTGCTGCTACGGTCGCAGGTTCGAATCCTGCCTCGGGCATGCATGTGTGTGCTGTCCTTAGATTAGTTAGGTTTAAGTAGATCTAAGTCTAGGGGACTGATGACCTCATACGTTAAGTCCCATAGTGCTCAGAGCCGTTTGAACCATACAGCGAGACCTTCAAAGATGGTGGTCCAGATTGCTGTACGCATCAGTACCTCTAATACCCAGCAGCACGTCCTCTTGTATTGATGCATACCTGTATTCGTCGTGGCGTACTACCCACAAGTTCATCAAGGCACTGTTGGTCCAGATTGTCCCACTCCTCAACGGTGATTCGCCGTAGATCACTCAGAGTCATTGGTGGGTCACGCCGTCCACAAACAGACCTTTTCAATCTATCCCAGGCATGTTCGATAGGGTTCTTGGCTGGAGAACATGTTGGCCACTCTAGCCGAGCAATGTCGTTATCCTGAAGGAAGTCATTCACAAGATGTGCACGATGGGGGCGCGAATTTTCCTCCATGAAGACGAATGCCTCGCCAATATGCTGCCGATATGGTTGCACTATCGGTCGGAGGATAGCATTCATTTATCGTACAGCCGTTACGGCGTCTTCCATGACCACCAGCTGCCTACGTCTGCCTCACATAATGCCACCCGAAAACATCGGGGAACCTCCATCTTGCTACACTCGCAGGGCACTGTGTCTAAAGCGTTCAGACTGAACGGTTTGCCTCCAAACACGTCTATGGCGATTGTCTGGTTGAAGACACATGCGACGCTCATCGGTGAAGAGAACGTGATGCCAATCCTAAGCGGTCCATTCGGCATGTTGTTGGGCCCATCTGTACCGCGATGCGTGGTGTCGTGGTTGCAAACATGGACCTCGCCATGGAAGTAGGGACTGGCGTTGAGCATCATGCGACCTACTGCGCAGTTTGAGTCGTAACACGACGTCCAGTGACTGAACGAAAAGCATTATTCAACATGGCGGCGTTGCTGTCAGGGTTCTTCCCAGCCATAAACCGTAGATAGCGGTCATCCACTGCAGTAGTAGGCATTGGGCGGCCTGAGCGAGGCATGTCATCGACAGTTACTGTCTCTCTGTACCTCCTCCTTTGGTTCACACAGAGAGGCCTGGACACTTCTCTTGTTGAGAGCCATTCCTGGCACAAAGTAACAATGCGGACGCGATCGAACCGCGGTATTGACCGTCTAGGCATGGTTGACCAACAGGCAACACTAGCCGTATACCTCCTTCCTGGTGGAAAGACTAGAATTGATAGGCTGTTGGACCCCCTCCGTCTAATAGGCGCTGCTCATCCGTGGTTTACATCTTAGGGCGGGTTTAGTGAATCTCTGAACAGTCAAAGGGACTGTGTGATACAATATCCACAACCAACGTCTGGGGACCGGGGTGATGCAAAACTTTTTTTGATGTGTGTAGAAGGCAGCCGCCTATGCTTTCTGCGGCGGACTATAGCTCGTTGTCTGTGCTAGGGCTTCATGTGAGCAGAAATGAAACTGAGGGTCAGCCAATTATGGACGGGAGACACTATTCTCTGATCGTCTTTATGTGCTCATTGTGAGCACACAACTGAAAAGAGCGACGTGGTGCGATTGACGGACATACTAGAGACATTATTCCATTTCACGCCAGATCTGATCTTAGTTTCTGAATAGCTATAGTAGTAAAGCATATATTTAGAAACCAGATTTTGTACCGGAAAACATTTCCAGGCCAAGCTATGCACTCTGACCATAATTCATCGGTTACGAGCTGCAGAGTAAAAATCTCGGACTTTCTGCCTGTGGCTCGTCGCTAAAAGCCACTCCAGTGTGGGCAGTGCCATTGCTCGCACCAGCCGTGCTGCTGTTCGAAGAGAACCGCCCCTGCCTACGGTGAGCGGGACGCTTCCACTGGGACGCCCACTGGAATCGCCGACGCTCCAGGAGCAGCCAGCCGTCGCTGGAGCCGGCTGGACGGAGAGTGTGTGGCGTGGTCATCCGTGGCGCAGCGGCCGCGCCCCGGGACGTGCCCGCAGCTGCCGCAGTCGCTCGTGTCGCAACCCGCTGGCTTCCACAGGCCGACGCCTCACCGACCTGAGCGCCGAAATGGACCTGCCGACGCTACGACGCACCTTTATATCTCTGTTTTATTTATACTCGGCAGTCTGTCGGCGGATCTAAAGAACCTCATATGCGACCGAAATACCGCTGGCAACCTCGACAGCAATACCTCCAGCAAATGCTCGTGCGGCGGGAAGGGTTTTAACGTCTCGTTCCTAACAGTTCAGTCTGTCACAACAAGTTTCTTGTAGGCCGCTCCTTCACACTGCGTTGGTACATACTCACTCAGACGGCGGAAAACAGCGCTGAAGAAACACCGATTCAGTACATTAAGCGCGTAACTCAAGCTTGGTGGTAGCATCTGTAAGTCCGTAAAATTTCGCGCGTTCTGGATCGAAATAAACTTGGATGAAACTGTTTTAAAGTTCAATTAACTAGGCTTCACTGTCTCCAAAACATGTAAATGGCTATTAAATCCCCATTTAATTTTAACCCTTTCAGACCTGATTTTTTATTTACTTAAAAAAATAGTCTCATATCATTTTTACATTCAGGTGGGTCTCCTGACCACATCTTTCTAAGAAAAAATTTCGTATTATCTCTAGTTTTCTAGATATTTAATGTACGCAATTGTGTTCATCAGGTCTCGAGCTTCATATCATACATTAAGGATGTCAACAGTATGGATCAAGTATGCCACTCTTTATTTCACTTTAAAACAGAAAAAACAATAAAAATAATTCCAAATTACAGTTCTTATTTAAACAACACTGGTCAACAGACTGATTTTGAGGTTTAGTATGAAACTGCAAAAAATAATTTCTGTTCTTTTGGAGACACAAATGTACTTTATATTTTGTGCACTGGATTCTAGAACGCCCTGTACATTTGGGGAAATTTGCAGCGACTTGGAGCTCCTACATCATGCAAAGGTAAATTATCTATGGAATCAAACTGTATCTCTGTAGCTGGTCGTAATTCTCCTCTTTTTCTTGGTATGACTCTCATGTCTGAAGCCAGTCCTTCATCAGACGGACGCCCCCTCTTCTTTTCAGTCACTTTCTTCTGGCACAGTATCAACCCATCTGCTACCCTGATACTAAAGGAAAGAAGTTCCATTTGCTTCTTCTTTGGGATAGACTGGTTGTCTACATCTCGTCTGTATTCCAACCAACTTTTCACGATGGAAAAGTCAACAGCATGAAAAATCATACGCAAAGGCCATTTTCGAGATCTGATGAAAACACTGTAGTAGCTTATCAATTGATCAAATAGATCCACACCACCCATTGCATGATTATATCTTCTCACTATTTCAAGTCTTTCTACTTTCTCTTATTTATGGTGCTTCTTGTCCCCACACTTAACTTCATCCACTGAGCCTTTACCAACAAAGTTTGAACACAATACAACTGGCCTGTTGTCTAACCACTTACACATGATAATGTCATCAACACTAGTGAATTCTTCACAGTAACCTCTGGTTTGTTTAATTATTGTTTTATCATCTGAAAAAGGCAAGTTCTTTCCAAATCTGTTTTGACGGACAGTACCTGCTGCATTGATGCCTTGAGATTTCAGAACTTGAAACAGATGATAAAATGGTTCAAATGGCCCTGAGCACTATGCGACTTAACTTCTAAGGTCATCAGTCGCCTAGAACTTAGAACTAATTAAACCTAACTAACCTAAGGACGTCACACACATCCATGCCCGAGGCAGGATTCGAACCTGCGACCGTAGCGGTCGCTCGGCTCCAGACTGTAGCGCCTAGAACCGCACGTCCACTCCGGCCGGCAAACAGATGATAAGATGAAAAGAAGTCGTAAAAGTATAATTTATGACCTTTGCCTTTTGAGAGTGGAACAGAAAATCCTAAAACAAGAGCAGGCCCTAATTCAAATTTTTTACAGCATGCAGTATTTAGTTCAGTTATAGCACCTTGACACAAAAGGACATCATGCACTATTCCACTCTCTCCACACAACATGAAGACTTCGATTCCCCATGTACTTGGTTTCCCCTTGACATACTGCTTAGCAGAAAACTTCCCATTGAAAGGAATAATTCCTTCATCCACACAAACATTCTCTTCTATAGCAAGTTCACTGCAGCGTTTTCGAATAGGTGTATAAATTAGCCTGACTTTGTAAAATTTATCTTTATTTTCAGGTGGCTTCTCCAGATTGTTCACCAAGTGTAAATTTGTTCATAATTATAAAAATCTGTCTCGTGACATGCTTTTCCAAAACACTTTTACCTTCAGGCTTGTATCCCAATACATTTGTAATCTGGGAAATTTCAAAGCGCCAGTCACTATATGCAAACCAAAAAACACCTCTAGTTCTTCAGGAGTTATCTGCTTCAATGAGGATTTGCCTTGTTGTAATGCATAAATATTAGTATGTGCTGCCATGCTAGTGAACAAATCATCTGGTATATATCTTTTGAAGTATTGTATTGGAGAACACAAGACAGATTCTTCAAAATTTGGAGCTTTGT
The DNA here is from genome assembly GCF_021461385.2 of Schistocerca piceifrons. Classification (NCBI taxonomy): domain Eukaryota; kingdom Metazoa; phylum Arthropoda; class Insecta; order Orthoptera; family Acrididae; genus Schistocerca; species Schistocerca piceifrons. The sequence goes on along the minus strand of NC_060144.1, from coordinate 6,558,873 downwards.
ATGTTTCTGCCATGGTACTTAGAGAGGCTTGCATTTCCGGTTTATGGAGTCTTTAGGTGTCACCATTATGTTGTCACATAGGTTATTCAATTCTGGGTTGTTTTCATTACATGAAAAGTTCATTTCAGCATCCAACACCTCTCCATCATCTTCATTTTCAGATATGGTGCCACTACACACTTCATTCACGCCCACTTTATCTGCTCCAGCACGTCTCACTGTTTGTGTTGCTTGCCTTTCAGTATGTGGTACAGTGTCATCCTCATCTCCACTCAAACTAATGTCAGAAACGTCACCATTTTCAATTATGTCCATAATCAAGTCCCAATCTTTCATCACAGAAACATATTTCTTATCCATATTTGTAAGTCAAAAGCCAGCAATATAAAATAAAATCATGTGTACAAATGGGTTCAAATGGCTCTGAGCACTATGGGACTTAACATCTACGGTCATCAGTCCCCTAGAACTTAGAATTACTTAAACCTAACTAACCTAAGGACAGCACACAACACCCAGCCATCACGAGGCAGAGAAAATCCCTGACCCCGCCGGAATCGAACCCGGGAACCCGGGCGTGGGAAGCGAGAACGCTACCGCACGACCACGAGCTGCGGGCTCATGTGTACAGGTCAGTTATTCTCCTCCTTGCTGCTGGTACTGAAACTACTGAAAAAATACCACACATAACTACCATAGCCATGCAAATACAGCTGAGACACATTTTAGGTTACGTTTCCTATTTTACACCATTAATGACCTGTTGTACACCATCGTGTACATTAAACTTACCTGATACATAACACAAATATGATCTGGATGAAATTGCTGAAAATTCCACGGAAAGAATGTCTAATCTTTCCAAAAGATGGAAAGCACACAAAACATTCATTAAAAAAACTCACAACTTGACTATTTAGCAATAAAGTCAACGAGTAATTGCTTCCCACAGAGAGACAACACCAGAGAGTATATTTTACTATATGCTTCACAGACTGCCCACAAGAGAGCAGAAGCTGCTGGAGCATGGCTAAAAGAAACATACACAAATGTGCACAGTGAGTGTGGATGCACCTGACATTTCTTGCCAGCGAAATATTAGTGAACAAACTTTATGTACACAATTGTGACCACCAGGTCTGAAAGGGTTAAAGTATTTTTGGTGCAAGTTGGCGACTGTTTAGGCTAAAAGTTCTCCACTCGAAAGCAGCGAGAAGTTTATTAGTCCGACCCGAATGGGTTTAACTTTGTCGACAGTCTCTGACCCACAGCTGTTCGCGACTTACTACATCAACTCACTCAGTGGGCTTCTTAAAAGGAACTGAAGTCTCGTCATTCATGCGTAGTTCCAGGCTTTCACTAAAATGGTTAATACTGCAGTCGCTTTGAAATTGCGATACGAGAATCGGCAAACCGCAAGATTTCCTTCATCTTGGCATAAATTTGTGTAACGCGAATTAACACTGATGATGTATACCGCAAGACGGTTTCCAAGCGACTCCTAGAGATAAGGAACTCTAGCATGTAACACTGCACAAAACGTGGGAGTTAATTATTAGCTGATGATTTAGGCAGATGACCGGAACAGCACCAGCTCTCAAATACTTCCAATAATCCCTAAGTCATCCAGTAGAATCACAGAGAGGAATTTATAAAAGAAATTCTGAAATTACAAAATCGAATTTAAAGTAAATAAAACAAAATACGAATTATACCCAGAAACCAATTTCTACTTGACTGAACTCCAAAATTCTCTTCAGGTTGCTTTTATACGAAATCATGCATACTACGACATGCGTCACATGATTCATGACTGCACAAGAACTTTCCCATGCACACATTTTACATTGTTCTTGACAACATAAAACATTCACACTCTACGTGTGCCCTCCATAGACTCTCTCATTCTCTCCACATCAGTCACACAACAAAATGGCTACGATTAATTCAGCAGCTATTGTAATGAACCCAAAGAAAAGTAAGCCAAAACATTATGACGACCTGCTTAATAGCTTGTTTGCCCGTCTTTCGAACGAAATATATCAGTAATTCTGCGTATCACGGATGCAACAGTTTGTTGTTAGGTTTATGGATGTATGTTGTAGGTTTATGGATTATACAGCATTATATGTCTACGCACACGTCATGTAATTCGCGTAAATAACGAGCCGCTGATTTGCGTACTCGGTGGTGGGCCCGATAGCGACCCAGATGGGATCCAGAGAATATACATCAGGCGAATTTGGTTGCCGAGACATCAACGTGAGTTCAGTATAATGCTCCTCAAGCCACTGTAGCACGGATCTTTCTCCGAGCCACGGATAATTACGCTGCCGAAAGAAGACATCGCCGTCGGGGAAGACTTGGAAGCATGAAGGGATGCAGGTGGTTCGCAGCTCTCGGCTTGGCTTATATTACTACCACAGGTCCCATGCAAGGGCAGGAGAACGTCTCCCACAGCATAATACTGCTGCCATCAACCTGCGTGCGCGTTTGGAGCCGCCGGTCGCCTCGATGGCGGCGTTTGTAGATACGACCACCGACCTATGATTCACCCAAACAGCCACGACTACCGACCTGGAGTTCCAAAAGTGTGATTCACCCGAACAGTCGACATATTTCCATTGATCGACGGTAGAATCCCGATTGTCCCGTGATCAGTGAAATCCTAATTGACGATATGGGTGGGTCAACATGTGAACATGTAGTGGTGCTTTGCTGCGGAGCTCCATGTTCAACTATGTACGATGAACGGTGGGCTCCGAAGCACTTGTGCGTGCACCAGCGTTGTGCTCTTTGGGCAGAGCTGCCACAGATCACTATCTATCCTACATTACAGAGCAGACGAGCCCCAGAAACCCTGTGAAGAATTGTGGGCGTCCAACCAGTTAGCGCCTAGTGGTAGTTTCATTGTCCTACCTTGTCCGTAAATGCACACGACAGTAGCAAGTGAACATTCGACCAGCTTCGCCGTGTTCGAGATTTTTGGTTCACAGGCTCTTCGTAATAATGCTCTGCCTCTTGTCAAAGTCGCTTATCTCAATGAATTTCCAGATTTGCAATCCATATGTTCACTAGAGTGACCCCCGGTCCGCGTCTGCTACGCGTACATCCTTTTTTTACCGCGTCACTTGCGCGCAACGCCACTAAGCGGCATCTAACGTCGCGGGGGGCAGTGTGGGAAAATAAACTATACGGACCGATTCTTCTGGTTATAGTTATGGCTGATATCGTACATGGACACATTACAACCTCTAGCTCAGTTATCTAATACCACAAAAATTGTTATGGTTTCTAGGTACAATTTTTTATTTTCTGAAGTACTGCAGCTTGTGAACTGAGATGTTACAGTATAGTCGTCTTATCAATACAAGTCCGAATACGGAAAATGGAAAAGATGAACTTAATACTATTTCTTTCGATTTATTGCGAGTGTACACAACGTATCCTACGCACGCTGTAGGCCTTGCCACAGTGGCCAGCGACAGCTGCGCAAAAAGAAAAACTGCTCTTCTCCAGGCGACATGACAAGACACACTTCAACATCGCTTAATTCCCTGCAGATTGGACACGTTCGGTATAATTTCCTTCGCTGGAGTCGGTCTCTTCGAACACGCCGTACGCGAGTTAAACATCTCCGTCTGCTTTGCTTTTACTCATCTGTCTGTCTGCGTAAGTAAAGAACCTCACACGCGAGCGTTGTATCGCTGGTAGTCTAGACAGTAACATCTCCTCGAACACTACGATACACAAGCGATTTACCAAACAATTTCAGTCAGCAGTTAGAGCAACAGTGTGGCATAATTTCGGTTACGGAAGAACCGCCGCTATGTTTTGCAGCGGTGGAAGTTAGCAAGGGGTCATCAGCCTCGCTTGACCCACGAGACACTGACTACATAAAAGCTCTGCAGCACCACAACCAGTTGCAGAAAGGTTTCGAGACCCTGCCACCAGACCGGTATACACGTACACTGCTAACAACTCGTACACTGCCTCCGGCAGGCTACCAGCGACTTCCACAACAAAATAGCAGTACAGCTCAAAATCAAAAGGGAAGAGCGATACAAAAACACCACAGTCGAATTTCCACGGAAACGAATACACACTGCGTCACTATTTCAAAAGCCCGTAATTGTCTTCCATTGCGACGCAGCACGCGGGACAGGAGGTCTGAAATAGCATAAACACCGTCTGCTGCTATGCATCATGTCCCTAATGGACCCACCCCGTGTGTCAGGCCACAGAGGGCACACATCACGTTCAGTGGAGTTGCAGCTGCGCTATGTCCCTAGAGCGCGGGTGGGTGTGGGGGTTGGGGGCGGGGGTGTGGAAGGAGTGTGTGTCAGACGTCATCCAGAACGTCACCCTGTTTCTCATCTACAGCAAGAAGTGCCCGAATCAACACCCAAAGGAAAGCGGGGGCTTCACTGTCGCCCTTTATGCCACCCACTGACGGCTTCCCGTGTCGGTTCTGAGCTGCGGTGTGTCTGAAAGGTTTTACTCGACCACCCATTACGAAACCTTGTGAAAAGGGCTGAAATGTGCACTAACCCACCGTACACATCACATCCACTACAGAGCTCAGGCATGCGTCGACACGTTGCTGTCTGAGGCGTCGCGGCGCGCGACGGTGACGTCACAGGTGCCAAATTCTTGCGCCATTACAAAGGTAGGCAACGAGTAATTGCTTCCCACAGAGAGACAACACCAGAGTGTATATTTTACTATATGCTTCACAGACTGCCCACAAGAGAGCAGAAGCTGCTGGAGCATGGCTAAAAGAAACATACACAAATGTGCACAGTGAGTGTGGATGCACTTGACAAAAATTTAAGCTTTTGCATTGCAATGGGAGACAACTGCATGGTTTCGAAGAAGTGATACGTTTTCGTTTTTTTTTGGGGGGGGGGGGGGGGGCAGGGCATTGTAGTTCTTTGATTTGAATGGAAACCTCACCGAGTGTGCCTCGTTCAGCAGAACAGGCGCCGTGCACCAGCTGCCTGCCTCGGCCAGCCAGTTTGCGCGCCCTGCCTAGTGAGCGTGAGCACCCTGGCCAAATGCCAACATGCTCCTTCTAAAAATGCAAAACCATTGAACACTCCACACACTCGTGCGAGAAACGCCCTTGCCAGTTCTCTCAGCTTCCATTCTGAAAGAAATATTTCATAGATCACTAAGTATTCGACCACAGAATTCGGTAATATTATCGAATTAGCACCCCTACTGCAGAGATTCCACAACTCCAACACCCAGGAGGGCTTCCAATCGACTACCTCGATTTCGCGAGCACCAAACCGTCCCACAAAATTATTAAACATTTAGACCTAACAGCCAATCAGAATGAGGAGCAGAATCTAGGCATATTCATTGGTCGTTTCCTGCTTCCGTTAATATTCTATAAATTGCTGCTTCCTGTTAAGAACTTTCATAAATTTCTTTGCGAGTATTGGAAATCACCAGTGCTCGAGAGAAATAGGATTCGACCTTGAGACAGCTTTGAATGCCCAGACTACGCCCCATTTAGGAGGGTTAGGGAGACAACTGGCCTATCGTCACTAGGCTAATGGAAGCCTCCTTCCCCCAGAATCAGACCATGTGCTAGACAACAGCTACAGCAAGAACATACACCCGTGGCCAGGCAGTGATATCACACACGACTAATAGTGGTAGAACAATGTGGTTTAAAATTTATCACACTTTCTTTGTCAATTTTTTCCTGGAAACTGTAGACTAACTCCTAACAATGTCTTTAACCCCAAATTCCCTTGCACAGTTTTAAACTGTGTGCTGGTCTGCAACCGTAATCCATAATTTTGGCTATCGCGGCCAGTATTCTTAATGACTTGCCAATCCCAACACGACAAACAACTCGTCCTCGTAGCTTTGAATCTGCCAGTAGCTCTCTTACCTTTGTTTAATTTCCAAATGTCGTTCGAGTTCAGGTCCGGCAACCGCCTTTACACAGTATACGATTTATTCAGCGGACACTTATTTAAACTGTGCCTAAGTCATTTTTCCCAATGTCCTCTCTTCCAGGAGTGTTAGTCCAACAAGGTATACAACTGAGCTTCGGTGAAGATTGGAATTAAGAGAAAAGTGCTGGCGTAACTGAAGCTAGGAGGACGGGACGTGAAACATGCCTGGTTATCTCCATTGGTGAGAGCAGTGTCAGTAATAGCAAGTATCTTGTAGTAGATTTTTCTTAAATATTTGTCAGATCTGAAGGTCGTCGAGAAACTAGCAAACATTATTAAAAAGAAAATGGGAAAGGAGAATGGAATGAAAGAAAGAATTTTGCACAGATCACAATTTTAAGGTAGCAGACTATTGGTGTAAGAATCGTGAAAGGACGATCCACATGTGGGAAAAATTTGAGATACCGAAAGGTTCAGATAAACAATATAACAGTGAGACAGATATTTAGAAACCAGATTTTGAGCTGAAGAACATTTCCACGAACAGATTTGCACTCTGACCATAATCTATTGGTTATGAACTGCAGAGTAAAACTGAAGAAATTAGTGAATGACCGGAAATTAAGGAGATGGAATTGGATAACGTGAAAGAACTAGAGGCTCCTGAGAGTTTTAAAGGGAACCTAAGGCAGCTATCGAATGAGAATGGGAAGAGGAATACGATAGAAGAAGAATTGGTAGTTCTGAGATATGACTTTGTTATTGCATTAGTTGAAAAAGTAAAGAGACAAGGCTTAACAGAAATTGAGCAGTGGTGGGCACGACACCGTTCGATTCATCTTGAAGTTCGCTACCGAGTGAGGCTATTGGTCTAGTTAGAGGGCGCCGTTGTCTTTGCAATGGCTGAAGTGTACAGCCAGGCCAGGCGCTGCCTGTGAGCTGCCTTCGCCGGGAGCTCCACTGGACGCCAAGCGGCGGGGCGTCGTGGTTGTGACGCGGCGACGGGCGCTCGCTGACTGCGCGCCGGGGATTGCGATGTGTCGGAGATCCTGCCACAGGGCACTGAGTCACTGCCTTTGTGTCACTACGGCCACGACAAACATTGCAGTCCTAAGCAGCGGTTCCATTCCTTGCTTTCATCTGTTGTTGGCCGAATCTTGTTTAAGTCTTTCCTGGTTTTTTAAACGGCGCCAATTTCTGATTTTCAAATATTTTATGTCATGGAGTTTGTTATTTTTAGATGGCATTTGTGGACCTCTTCAGTTACGTTATAATATTACCAATATTAAAATACTGTGTTACTAGTGTTTGGAGATGGGAAAGTTAATTTGAAATATTGAGTTTAATATTAGCTGTGGAAGTTAACTTCTTTCAATATTTCTGATTAAAATTAATTTAACTCCCCAAAAGACATTTACTGATTGTTAAACAGTTAGTAATTAATATTATAACGCTGTTAATCACGCCTGCTGGTGACGAAGTTTCTGAAATGGTAAAACGGCGCATAGAAAATTTTTGCTTGCTTGTTAATTGATTTCCATCCCAGCATCCAGCATCAGATACTCCTTAGACTGGCGGGAACGTTGACCGATGGCGTTCTTCAGAGGCCAGTGACCGATCTCAAAATTACGCTGTCTGCGTAATTACATTGCCCGGATACTGATAGGAAAGATCGGTAAAAGAGATCTCAGGGACGCTGAAATAAAAGTTTGATAAAGTAAATGCCTATTGAACACTTGCAGCGTTCGGCTATTACCACCAAACAGTTCGACGGCAACTCTGCTTCGCTGCAGCCTGTAAAAGCTCTAAAATGCCTCATAAGCTATTGAGATGTGGCATTAATGAAAGAGGAAAGTAGATTTCTTGATTCAAACACGGCTTTTACCATTTAATTAACCTAATTATTTAACCAAAAGTTACAGCTACAAGAGCTGCACTTGCATTTTATATGAGACCGCAACGAATAACAAACGAGAGAGCGAACACTAGCGCAGCTCCTGCCTCTATACAGTCAAAACAAATTACGGCGACTGCCTTCAACTTACTTTACAGCATGTATTTTATAAACTTTCGATATATAAATATTTCTCTGAAACATACTTTATATGAACAGTAAAAAAAATTTGTATTAAATTATGACCTTTTCTTCTTAATTTACAGTTTTATTTACACAGAGACAATTTATTCTTAACGTCTTTTAGCATTAATTAAACCTATGGGGCATATTTTATAAATGATTCAAAAAGTAACATTCAACGTATTTAATTTGAGCGAACAAGGCCAACTGGAATAAACACATATACATTAAGTTTAAATTATATTCTGACTATTTAATACAGAACAAATATGTAATTGTAAGATGTATTGCACACAATTAACGCAGTTCTCCTATTCCGCTTCTGGCCGACATCATCAGAAATCCTCGAATAAAAGAAGGGTTAAGATCGGTGCAGTTTGGTGACCACGGGAGTACGGTACAGTCATCCTGGTGACTCTTCGAACCACGGACGTACAGTGCGTTGTCCTGCTGGTATATGTCATCGTGCCGAGGGCATTAGATGCATACTAGTGTTGATCCACTGAGTCTTCTAGAATGACAGGATCACTCTCCTGCTTCGATGGAGTCTAGCTCCGTCTTGCATGAACCACATCTTGTCTAAATCAGGGTCGCTTTGGATAATGGGGATGAAATCGTCTTCCAAAAGCTTCACGTACCGTTCGGTAGTCACTGTGCCATCAAGGAATATCGCACCGATGATTCTGTAACTGGACATTGCACACCACACAAGTCACCCGTTGAGGGTGAAGAGACTTCTCGGTCGCGAAATTCGGATCCCCAGTCGCCCAAATGAGCCAATTACTTGCGAACCCATCCAAATGAAAGTGGGCATCGTCGCTAAACCACACCATACGCAAGCTCATACTGATTACCATCGCACCCCGGGGCCAGCCGTGCAGTTTTAACGTCCTCACTCAAACCGTTCAGAAGTTATGACTATTTTACTTCATATAGTTCAATAATTGTCACCTTGTATGACCCGCGGTGTATCACAGTTGTCTCGGCGCCTGTTTTGGGTAGGGCCATTTTGCCATGCACGGTATATTTTAACCACTGCGGCACGCGAACAGTTTACGAGCTTAGCCGTTTCGCAAATTACTCTAACCTTGGTTCGAAAGCCAATGATCATGCCATTTTGGACGTCAGACAAACCGCTCCGTTTCCAACGAGTGCACTGTTTTCCGCGTCCCCTCGACAAGCTTTATATACCCTCCACTGCTAGTGCTGCCGCCTGCCGTCTGTGAGTGATCGTTGCAAGTTGACGTCGAACATTCGAGATGTGACTGGACTGTGTAAAAATATAGCACATGAGACAACCGCATTCGTCTGTATATGCCTAAAAAATGAGACAGGTAAGTGCAAAGTGGCAAAGAAAAAATGGAAAGAGGAGAATTGCAAAGCTGTAGAATCGTGCGTGAAATTAAAGAAATGTTTCAGGAAGAGAGAAGAATGAACATCTAGAGCTCGGAAGGCAAACCAGAACAAAGTAAAGAAGAGAAAGTCGATAAGTGGGAGGTATATATGGTACGGTTACATAATGTTAAATAAGAAAAACATTCTGATGCTCTGAAAAATTGTATTTATTCGGTCACGAACCGGCTTTCCATTTCCTAGACAATGACCAGGTGTTAACTGACTGTCGTAAACACAGAAAAAGTCGTGCGACTTACACATATATAGGGTGTTACAAAAAGGTACGGCCAAACTTTCAGGAAACATTCCTCGCACACAAAGAAAGAAAATATGTTATGTGGACATGTGTCCGGAAACGCTAACTTCCCATGTTAGAGCTCATTTTATTACTTCTCTTCAAATCACTTTAATCATGGAATGGAAACACACAGCAACAGAACGTACCAGAGTGGCTTCAAACACTTTGTTACAGAAAATGTTCAAAATGTCCTCCGTTAGCGAGGATACATACATCCACCCTCCGTCGCATGGAATCCCTGCTGCGCTGATGCAGCCCTGGAGAATGGCGTATTGTATCACAGCCGTCCACAATACGAGCACGAAGAGTCTCTACATTTGGTACCGGGGTTGCGTAGACAAGAGCTTTCAAATGCCCCCATAAATGAAAGTCAAGAGGGTTGAGGTCAGGAGAGCGTGGAGGCCATGGAATTGGTCCGCCTCTACCAATCCATCGGCCACCGAATCTGTTGTTGAGAAGCGTACGAACACTTCGACTGAAATGTGCAGGAGCTCCATCGTGCATGAACCACATGTTGTGTCGTACTTGTAAAGGCACATGTTCTAGCAGCACAGGTAGAGTATCCCGAATGAAATCATGATGACGTGCTCCATTGAGCGTAGGTGGAAGAACATACTGACGAAACTAAAACGAGCTCTAACATGGAAATTAAGCGTTTCCGGACACATGTCCACATAACATCTTTTCTTTATTTGTGTATGAGGAATGTTTCCTGAAAGTTTGGCCGTACCTTTTTGTAACACCCTGTATTATTTATGCTGAAGATTTTAAAATGATGATGCCGGCCGCGGTGGTCTAGCGGTTCTAGGCGCTCAGTCCGGAACCGCGCGACTGCTACGGTCGCAGGTTCGAATCCTGCCTCGGGCATGGATGTGTGTGATGTCCTTAGGTTAGTTAGGTTTAAGTAGTTCTAAGTTCTAGGGGACTGATGACCACAGTAGTTAAGTCCCATAGTGCTCAGAGCCATTTGAACCATTTTTTTAAAATGATGAAATGTTGAGTGGTTTCAGAGGGAAGTATTACATTTAATATTTCACGCAGAAATAGTTACGCGTAACTGGAAAAGGAAAAATAGAATTTTTTGTGATGAGATTCATTTAACAAGAGATGAAAAAGAAAGTTGGAATACAATTTTAATTTAGCATGTGTACAACTGAAACTTAATTTGGCATAGGGGAAAAAGGAAGCTGAGTTTGGTAATATGATAATAAGTTGGTATTCTATGTCATATGTCTATTGATTACCAGTAGGGTCATCTTTCCGATTTTCTTAACAAAATGTAAAACTCCATAATCTACCTCATAAGAGTGTATTTCTGTTAACAGATGTCCAGTAAAGTGTTAACCTTTCTTTCTTGGCCTAGATCATTAACCCTCATCAGATTTACGATTGCAGTAGGTGTAAAAGAAGACATATTGTACTTAATTTGGTACGTGACATGCCATTGGAGATCTAGTAGTCGTAATTAACGTATAACCTACTAAATTATGACTTCCTTTGAACGAAATGTGAAGTAGTAAACCTTACGATGATTTAGTTAGTTGCAATGTAACATTTCCCTCTCTTCAGTGTTCTAGGGTTAATCTCCAGATAACCTAATTTCCACAGCTCTGACTGACCAAAATGTCATTTCCCACAGTGCATGTATATCAGCCAGAGCTGTGGTGATTAGATTATCTGAACGTGAAACATGTTGGAGATTACGAAAGAAGGATTCAATCTTTGTTGAACATCTTTTAACAGAAATCCATTAATCCTAATATTTTACATTCTGTTAAAGAAAGCACAAAAACGACCTTACAGGAAATACTGGAAATCAAACTTTTTTATTGTTATGTTCTGCCAAGTAAGGACAGAAAATTCAGGTAACTGAAAGAAACTTGGCGAAAGAAGAGGAGATAGGTGATGCCATACGGTGAGAAGTTCACTCTAAGGCAAAGCAAAAGGAGGCAGCCTGTGCTGTACTTGCGTGAATGTCGTCTATACCCTCTTTCCAGACCAGTTATCAGATCACTGGTACGGTCGTGTATTCCTCTGGATGGTTCTCACTCATATTGAAACTTGCGTTACGCACTGATCCTACTCCAAATTTCTCTTTGGTCTGTAACAACTCTACACCTCTAGAGGTGTCACCGATTATGTCTGTATCCGCTCGTCCATATTTTCTCCAGTGCTATTGTAATAATCTTATTTCAAACAGAGAAGCTCCCACATAGACTCACTTTACTTTGAACAACACATGTTTAACTCTTAATCTAAATATCATTTTTATATTTTTCCCCTTTGTTTGCAAAAGGTAATGTGGAACGTAGATGTGGCGCTATGGATACAGATAAACACATTTTCGTCCTGCGTACTGAATAGCAGCAGCTCCCACGACGCACGAGCCTGACTGTCGGGGGAGGGGAAACGCCCATCGGCCCAGTTTCGGCGTGACAGCTGGCTCTTAGTCTGGGTGCGACGCACGCGTCCTATGCAGCCACAAGCAGCGATGGTCGACTCTTTCCGACCCCTTCCGCAACGAGTGGGATTAGACAGGCTGTGCAGGCGGCCAGGTAACCTAGGGGGGCGTTTCACTGAACGCCAACGCCGGCTCTGGGGTCGTTGACCTGGCCCACCACACTCCTGTGGCGGCGTAAGCCGACTCTCATCCCACAGGAGCAGTAAAGCCGCCCCCGGAATTACATCCCGTACCCCGACACAAGTCCAGCACAGGGATCTCCACAGAGGCTATTCCTTCACGAAGGGCACACTCGAGCAAAATCTCTGAGAGGGGGAGGGGGGGAATCTGGTTACTCGCAATACTAGTAAAAATGTATCCTTTTTAATTCACATTTGTTCAAGGGAAGGCTCAAGTTCTTTGGTTACATCTTAGAAAACTGCACACTGTCCACGAAGACTACTATTTGTAAAATATCTTATGATCCGTACTGATTGAAAGTGCGAGATTCAAATCAGGTAATAACCAATATCAAATGAATTTAATGGAAGACATTGTGAAATAAAACACCACAGGCTGTGTACATAAAATTGCTTTATTTCGTTAGAGCACGATCGGTTTTGATCTTTCTTTGACACTAAGAGCAGCGTAAAGAACAATTACACTACAAACCACCAAGTGTGTTCCTTGTAGTCACGGATCTGAAAAGTATCATGTCAAATCATAACTCGATCAGTGCGTCGCAGCAGTATTGAATGAATATAACTTTCCCTAACTCTCCACTTGATAATGAGCAACTAGATCGAATCCGATTGTACTCGAGTGATATAACGGAGTTTTATACGCACAGCCTGAGGTGTTTTTCTTTCTTTTTTTCCAGGATGTCTTCCAGTAAAGTTGTACATATTTGACAATAGCAAGAGCTCTAGGAACCTGCACATTTCATGCTAATTTACAATTTCAGGAAGTAGTCTGCAAGGATATATTCCGAATTTTCTCACGAAGAATTCATAACCACCAGGTCATATCAATCAGATTCTTATCGGCGTATATACAATCACTCGTCAGAAATGTGGAAACACTGAACGATCGTTGCGAAAAAAGGGATTAACTATCTTTAGATTGTCCTTAAGGTGCAATCCGTCGCAGAATGCACACGCGCTCAGTCATTGCCTCCGGAGGAAACTTCTACGATTTGGCACTTGTTCTAATAATAAAACGGTCGGATTCAGTCCTCCTCGCTGGTCTGCATTGCGCGACGTTTCGTATTTGTTGTGTAATTACTGTACCATCCCTCTATCCAAATCTGTTTGCTGCGTTCAGTCTTTGATCTCCCTCCACAAAATATATATGTTGTTGTTGTTGTTGTTGTGGTCTTCAGTCCTGAGACTGGTTTGATGCAGCTCTCCATCCTACTCTATCCTGTGCAAGCTTTTTCATCTCCCAGTACCTACTGCAGCCTACATCCTTCTGAATCTTCTTAGTGTATTCGTCTCTTGGTCTCCCTCTACGATTTTTACCCTCCACGCTGCCCTCCAATACTAAATTGGTGATCCCTTGATGCCTCAGAACATGTCCTACCAACCGATCCCTTCTTCTGGTCAAGTTGTGCCACAAACTTCTCTTCTCCCCAATCCTATTCAATACTTCCTCATTAGTTATGTGATCTACCCATCTAATCTTCAGCATTCTTCTGTAGCACCGCATTTCGAAAGCTTCTACTCTCTTCTTGTTCAAACTATTTATCGTCCATGTTTCACTTCCATACATGGCTACACTCCATACAAATACTTTCAGAAATGACTTCCTGACACTTAAATCTATACTCGATGTTAACAAATTTCTCTTCTTCAGAAACGCTTTCCTTGCCATTGCCAGTCTACATTTTATATCCTCTCTACTTCGACCATCATCAGTTATTTTGCTCCCCAAATATCAAAACTCCTTTACTACTTTAAGTGTCTCATTTCCTAATCTAATTCCCTCAGCATCACCCGACTTAATTAGACTACATTCCATTATCCTTGTTTTGCTTTTGTTTATGTTCATTTTATATCCTCCTTTCAAGACCCTGTCCATTCCATTCAACTGCTCTTCCAAGTCCTTTGCTGTCTCTGACAGAATTACAATGTCATCGGCGAACCTCAAAGTTTTTATTTCTTCTCCATGAATTTTAATACCTACTCCGAATTTTTCTTTTGTGTCCTTTACTACTTGCTCAATATACAGATTGAACAACATCGGGGAGAGGCTACAACCCTGTCTTACTCCCTTCCCAACCACCGCTTCCCTTTCATGACCCTCGACTCTTATAACTGCCATCTGGTTTCTGTACAAATTGTAAATAGCCTTTCGCTCCCTGTATTTTACCCCCGCCACCTTTAGAATATATATATATATCCAGGGTTATTACAAATGATTGAAGCGATTTCACAGCTCTACAATAACTTTATTATTTGAGATATTTTCACAATGCTTTGCACACACATACAAAAACTCAAAAAGTTTTTTACGCATTCACAAATGTTCGATATGTGCCCCTTTAGTGATTCGGCAGACATCAAGCCGATAATCAAGTTCCTCCCACACTCAGCGCAGCATGTCCCCATCAATGAGTTCGAAAGCATCGTTGATGCGAGCTCGCAGTTCTGGCACGTTTCTTGGTAGAGGAGGTTTAAACACTGAATCTTTCACATAACCCCACAGAAAGAAATCGCATGGGGTTAAGTCGGGAGAGCGTGGAGGCCATGACATGAATTGCTGATCATGATCTCCACCACGCCCGATCCATCGGTTTTCCAATCTCCTGTTTAAGAAATGCCGAACATTATGATGGAAGTGCGGTGGAGGACCATCCTGTTGAAAGATGAAGTCGGCGCTGTCGGTCTCCAGTTGTGGCATGAGCCAATTTTCCAGCATGTCCAGATACACGTGTCCTGTAACGTTTTTTTCGCAGAAGAAAAAGGGGCCGTAAACTTTAAACCGTGAGATTGCACAAAACACGTTAACTTTTGGTGAATTGCGCATTTGCTGCACGAATGCGTGAGGATTCTCTACCGCCCAGATTCGCACATTGTGTCTGTTCACTTCACCATTGAGAAAAAATGTTGCTTCATCACTGAAAACAAGTTTCGCACTGAACGCATCCTCTTCCATGAGCTGTTGCAACCGCGCCAAAATTCAAAGCGTTTGACTTTGTCATCGGGTGTCAGGGCTTGTAGCAATTGTAAACGGTAAGGCTTCTGCTTTAGCCTTTTCCGTAAGATTTTCCAAACCGACGGCTGTGGTACGTTTAGCTCTCGGCTTGCTTTATTCGTCGACTTTCGCGGGCTACGCGTGAAACTTGCCCGCACGTGTTCAACCGTTTCTTCGCTCACTGCAGGCCGACCCGTTGATTTCCCCTTACAGAGGCATCCAGAAGCTTTAAACTGCGCCTACCATCGCCGAATGGAGTTAGCAGTTGGGGGATCTTTGTTGAACTTGGTCCTGAAGTGTCGTTGCACTGTTATGACTGACTGATGTGAGTGCATTTCAAGCACGACATACGCTTTCTCGGCTCCTGTCGCCATTTTGTCTCACTGCGCTCTCGAGCGCTCTGGCGGCAGAAACCTGAAGTGCGGCTTCAGCCGAACAAAACTTTATGAGTTTTTCTACGTATCTGTAGTGTGTCGTGGCCATATGTCAATGAATGGAGCTACAGTGAATTTATGAAATCGCTTCAATCATTTGTAATAGCCCTATTCGTATATATTGAGTCACGAAATTTTCACCCAGAATAGCTGATGCCAGTAAGAAAAAAATTACTAATATTAACTTAGTATCAAGAAAAGTCTCAACTGCGTTCTTTTTATTTATTTAGTGCCGACCGGTTTCAGCTCGTCACAGGGGCCGTCTTCCGGTCGAACATACTGTGAAATTACAATATATATCTTAGACAAAACTAATGACAACCATCTTATAAGAGTGGATTACGTAAATATAATGTTTTTCCCGATGGTTCACTGCTGGTGGTGTCACATCTACCAAGGTGTGGCAGGAGACTGTAAAGAATTTACATTATGCCTTTGTCTGTATATTGTAATTTCACAGTATGTTCGCCCGGAAGATGGCCCCTGCGATGGGCTGAAACCTGTTGGCACTAAATAAATAAAAAAAACGCGATTAAGACTGTTTTCTTAATACTAAGTTAATTTTATATCAATCGCTGTTATTCCACAACCATGTTGTCCAAACATCTAAGTAATCTACCAAGTCAGGTAGTTGGAGAATTAAAAACATTTAGAAAAATAAGAACCACGTTTATGAAATTAAATACCAAAATATAATTAATAAAAATTGTTTACAACAAAAAGTTATACCAAGCTACGCTAAGAGTATTTTTGATAAGAATTATTTTGTAACAGACTATGTACAAAGGAAAAGTAGCATCCTTGTCATAAAAAATGAAATTAGGATGGCCTTTAAACAGAAAGACGACTTGAGTGTTAGGATGTATAAGTTGCACCTAGAAGTAGGTAGCTCTTTAACGCCTTTGATATTCGCGATCATTCTCAACACTTTTGGATTGGGTTGTTTGGGTGAGGAGACCAAACAACGAGATCATCGGTCTCATCGGATTAGGGAAGGTCGGGGAAGGAAGTCGGCTGTGCCCTTCCAGGCATTTGCCTGGAACGATTTCGGGAAATCACGGAAAACCTAAATCAGGACGGCCGGACGCGGGATTGAACTGTCGTCCTCCCGAATGCGAGTCCAGTGTGCGCCACCTCGCTCGGTCAACACTTTTGATCAGAAGATAGGTCAGAGGAGGAAAAATATTGTAGAGATACATGAAAAGAAAATACAGTCACTCATAAAAGAACAAATTAATCCGAAATTGGAATCAATAGAACAACGTCATACATTTTAGCCTCGTTTCGCCAATTTGATCAAAATTGTTTTTCTTCAGCAGAAATGCACCTTCTTAACAAAGGTTTGAAATATAATATTCCCCCGCCGATGAATGAAAACAATAGAAAGCGAGTTATTGCAGACGTGAAGATGGCGGGAAAAAAACTAAATTAGATAAACATGACACACACAAAATTACTTTTACAAAAAGAAATAGACAAAGGTTCTAATGAAACAAAACGCGAAATAGGAATTCTTAAAGCCATTAACAATAATTTAGTTACAAATAAATCGATTATCACAAAAGCAGACAAGGGCAACACTCTCATAGTTATTACCGAAAATGACTATACATCTAAAATTACGGAATTTTGTCATGAAAATGACATTACCGTAATTAATAAGGACCCACTATTGAAATTTAAAACTAAAATCAGTAAAATGGTGGATGATAACGAATATTTATTTTCTCCTAAGGATAAGGTTTGTCTTAAAGTAATGAACCCACAATTACCTAGGCTTAGAGCCCAAATTAAGTTATACAAGCGAGATTGGCCTATACGCCCTATAGTCAGCAATATAGGATGTCGGGCATATAACCTTAATAAAAAACTGAATATGATATTAAAACAGTTTGATATACATGAAGAAAACTTTTCTGTCAAAAATAGTTATGAAAAAGCAACAAGTATACATAATGTTGCTATACCAATAAATGATAGATTTTCCACATTAGATATTAAAAGCTTATACACGAACATCCCGGTGACGAAAACAATTTTAATAATTAGGGAAAATTTGTTGCGCCATAACATGTTTAACCATAGCGAAATAGCCGAACTAATTGACCTCCTTGAAAACACATTAGGTTTCAATTACTTTTCCTTTAACAATCAAACATATCAACAAAAGGATGGACTGGTTACAGTCAAGTCGTCAGCAGGAGCCTTAGCCGACATCTTTGTCAGTAATAAGGAAGTCAGATTTTTTAGAGACCACCCACACATCTACAAAAAAAAATTATATATTACAAACGATATGTCGATAATATTTTAATATTATTTGATGATACGATGGATGAAACAAATAATCTGACGGACATGCTGAACGACATACACCTGAAACTTAGTTTTACAGTAGAACATGAACAAAAAAGACTATAAATTATTTGGACCTCACCATCTTCAATGTTAACGGACAACATATGTTTGGTATTTACAGAAAACCTACCACAACAGATGCTATTATTTGTGCTAGATCATGTCATCCTAACAGAGCTTTCTTATTTTTCACGTTAAATAGATTGAACAGGATACCGCTAGCACCAGATCAAAGACAGAAAGATATTAATACATAGTAGATACACTACTACCTACGTAAAATACAGGCAAGTGAACCTCAGCGATCCGAGAAGAGGATTTTTTTAAAAATGCAATATATTGTGTAACACCCCAAGAAACCCGAAAACCCAAATAAGAATGTCATAATAATTTAAAGTAGGGAACAGTGTTATCCTGAGAGGTACGACAACTTTGACACCTTAAAGTTTTGATGAACACCAATTTCAATAATTACTGAGTATGTCATGATATAAAGCTAGAAAGAAAGAATGGTTATTTTTAATTAGCTATCAAACATCTTATTAATAACTGCAAATCAGTACGATGAATGTTAAGTCCAAAGTAATATGTCGGTCAGAGATAACATTTATTGTGAAAGAGAGTTGTAAACGCGGCGAAAAGTAAATTCAATGCTTCTACAATGCTCGATCATGGAAAAGTTAATCACTTGCTAGCCTGCTTGCTCTCAAGTAGAGAGAGAGCATCGTTTGTTATACTACTACAAACGGAACGCTACGAAATTGTTTCTATTAAAAAAAAAGTAATATTGTGTGATAAAGAGGCGCGGACTTTGTTCTCAGTTATTCTGAATTGAGAACTTGAACTGAAGTGATATTCTGATAGTGTACGACGAGTTAATGAACTTTAAATATTGGAGATATTATTGTTGGACTCAACATTCATCAAAGTGAACAGTTATAACGAAGAATGGACATAGTATCGAAGACTGCAGTACCTGATTAGCCTGGAGTAGGAAACATTAATGCGACCACACGAAGATAATACACATACGCCGATTGTAAAAGTTGTCGTAATTGTCACGATCCCCGAATTGAAAAGAATCGTAATTGATCTGATCCATCGGTGTGCGTGTGGTGTGGTGTGGTGATTATAAACTAACTGCTAAGAAGGAACAATAAAATTGTTTGTCAGTAATGGAAATATCACGTGTGATAGTTGATAATCAAAATTAATTAACTGTGAAGATTCTAATTGAAAGAGTGACTTGATGAACATTGAGCATTGAAAGGAGTGTTTTGCCTAAATAATATCACGACGCACGAAAGCAAGATAGCATTATAGATTATCTCTGGATTTGCGTCATGCCGTAGTGAATAATTCTGCCTAGCAACGTAACAACTCTTGATACTGAACTGCAAATGAATTTTTCCTCGCTTCAGTGGCGTGAAACGACGCCGGTGATGAATGATTCACTCAATACTGCAATAAATAACTAACCAGGCATAACAAATCATCATAAAATCATTATAGACAGTTAAATCAGCAGTTCGGATCGCTGAGAAGACTGTGCGGACTCGCCAACGTACTTCCATACATTACGCGGGGAACAGTTTTCTTCAGAGATTTTCAGGTGCTGTTCCACGTTATCCGACGGGGACAACCATCACTGCGCGTCGCGTCTCTATTCCACCGACAGAGCTGTAGCAGTAGCGGCTCAACATCAAGGGCGACAACAAAAAGGGAAGAGGGGACGTCACAATGGTAACATATCTGATAAAGTGAATAGACTTTTTAGAAACCCAGACCTCACAATAGCCTTCTACTCAAACACCCTCGGCAATAGTTTAATACAAAGTGCAGAAGATTCCAAAAGTAGGATACTCACCAAATCGGGAGTCTACAAACTGACACGTAAGGATTCCAAGAAACTTTATATCGGGCAGACAGGCAGAAACTTCAAGACAAGGTTTAAAGAACATACTTTAGGATCATCGCGCAGTAAATTAGTTTTTGGACAGCACCTAGATACAGAAAAATATGCTGAAATAAATATTGATGAAGATTTAAAGATACTACATGTAGTCCAAAAAGGGCGATGATGGATATTTTAGAAAATTTGGAGATCTTCGTACATCATAAACAGGAACCAACAGCTCTACTGAATGAGTAAGTAGTTTTACGATAGAACATTTTTCGAGCTTTTCGAAAGTATTATTTGCATACAAGGATGATACTTTTCCTTTCTTGTAACTTTGATTTTAATTATAAAAAAATATCATCCTATATACACGACAAATACCGTTATGTATCCCTTTGTAACTGATGTCCATAAGTTTTCTAGTTACATGACATCTAACTATGACCCTAAAACATTTACTTTAAGTTTTACATAGCATTGTCACAATCCTATGTGGCGCGTAGCGTGACGGTGCCCTGGTGACGGTATCCACACCATAAACCAGTAGTGGACACAGCTGATACCTCCCTCAGCGTAGTGTATAGTTTCACAGTTACATAACTACTTACAAAATATTTTGTTTTATGCAAGTAGCAGCAATGTTCTTTAAAATAAACATCAATACTTTGTCACTTACTAAATATCGTTTACACAATCATATTAATTCTATCGCTTGAGCCTTGTCCCGCAGTTACGCAGGGTCAGCCATCGTTAATCGGATTTGGCATGTTAATTGTGAAGGGGTGGCCTGATGCCCTTCCTGCCGCCACCCCGTACCCCCCTGGACGGAATTAGTGTACCCCAACTGTCTGTGTCGAGTGTAATCCATGGAATAGTGCGAATGTGGTCAGATGTCTGCGAGCCGTGTAACTGAAGCGGAAGATGGGGACTAGCCCGGTATTCACATAGCGGGATGTGGAAAACCTCCTAAAAACCACATCCAGGCTGGCCAGCACATCGGCCCTCGTCTTAATCCGCCGGGCGGACTTGATCCGGGGCCGGCACGCCTACCCGAGTCCAGGAAGCAGCGCGTTAGCGCACTCAGCTACCCTGGCGGGTTATAAAATCATATTAATATAAAGGCAAAATGTCGGTATTTTCGGGCGGACGCTTCTATACAAAGTGTAGGCTGCCAATACCTTCTGCACTATGACGATGGATTCCCTCCGAAGTGTGGTATCGATCCTATCGCTGCCTAGGTGACGGACAGCAACGTGTCACAGGAGGCAGCCATATTGCGCCACTGCCATGACAACAGCGTCCATAGGGCCTGTACTAGGCAACAGATAACATCGTAGCAGGGAGGACAGCCATGTTGGGGCGCTACCATGGCAACGGCTTCGATAGTACCTGGACTAGAGGGCTCTGTATATACGATTACAGATAGGCACACTTAAACTTGTTACGTTATTAAATGATAGAAATAGGATATAAACAAGCACAAAGTAAATAGAATTCAGACAGGAAATTGTTTCCTTCCCCCACAGTATATTACGAATGAAGATAAGGTAAGTTACTAATGTTTTTTTATAAGCCTGACGTTGAAAAGTTTATTCACATACTTTTTGATTTTTACTTAAATAACAGTGTTTTTTAAAAATGAACATGGTTTCTTTAAATTGTGAACTTAACACAAATTGTATTTATACTTCAATGTTTAAGCCTAGACGTCTACCACTGGTCACTGCTGGAGGCGTTGCCTACGCTCACGTGCTCATAGCTTGCTACATAAACCCAGGCATCACATCTTATGGATCCTCATCTTCCATTGGTTCCTTTCCCACCTCCCCCCTTCACTTTTCCTCTCCTTCCCCCCCTTTTTTTCCCCGTCATCTGTCCAGTTTCCCCCCCACCTGCTTTCGGCTGTGGTATGTCATATTTGTGCCAACTTTTTAGTGCAGTGTTTAAGTGAGTGTTCAGTGTTGTGCGTCTTTCCACAGTGTTGCGAACAGAAATCATGCTGTCGCTGGGTGTGCATTTTATATCTCTTGCGAACAGAAACCAGACTGTCACCGTGTTTTTTAATTGTCTGTCTATTACTTTTCTGCTCCCTGTGTATTTTATTAGCATCATAAACCCTGTGTTTTATGTTTTAAGTTCCGTAATTTTCTGCCATTTTACCCTTAAGTCACCGTTTTTATCGCCAACTGTTATTTTTTATTATCTTTATCTTTTTAAAACAAATTCTGTAGGCTGCAGAGCAGCGTAATAAGCTGCTGCCAGCCCCCCCCCCCCTTCAGGGGGAATCGAAACTCAATAAAGGAAAAAAAAAGTAAATTCTTTACAGTCTCCTGCCACACTTCGGTAGGCGTGACGCCACCAGCAGTGGACCAGCGGGGAAAACATTATATTTACGTAATCCACTCTTATAAGATGGTTGTCATTAGTTTTGTCTAAGATATATATTGTAATTTCACAGTATGTTCGCCCGGAAGATGGGCGCTGCGATGGGCTGAAACTGCTCGCCACTAAATAAATAAATAAACGCGATTAAGACTGTTTTCTTAATACTAAGTTAATTTTATATCAATCGCTGTTACACCATAAGCATGTTGTCCAAACATCAAAATTATTAATGTTTTGTAGGTCGACAACACACCATTTTTAAACTACGGAAATGTGGCGCCACCAGCGTGGGATTGTTCTGTCGCCGTTCGTCGGTTCACGGGCAGCGGCATGGTTGTCGGTTCACACATGCAAACGTCCCTCGCCGCGTCCCTGCCCCAACACGAGACGCACACGTGTCGAACAGGTAGTGCTGCTTGTCTCCACCACACGTCACAGGCATTCACACGTAAGCTTCCTTCGGAGCGCACACACGTCACGTGCGATTTAGTCACGCAGTAAGGATAGCGGCACAGTATTCATCAGAAGAACAACGAGATAATATTCGACAGTAATGCGCATTAAGCTTGGCGGTTGTTTTGAGAGGCACCCACATGCCTTGCTCATACTGTGGCATCAAGCAGTCAGGCCTGCAAGATGAGTGGTCTGCCAAGCGAGTGGATTCATTCTTATTAATCGAGTAATATTAACTCTCGTACTCTCAATTAAGCTACAAATTATCCTCCTGTATGAATAATACACAACGGAAACGCACGTCTGACTATCAGTAATTTACAGAACCCTGACTGTTCACTACGCACTGGCAATACCACATTTTCTTTTTGTCTTTTATTTAACGGCTTTTATCAACACGTGGCCACCGCACTGAATACGAATGGCGCACACATTATAAATTCGGGACATCATGACAACATACAATTCGAAGGAAAAGTCCACCAATCTTTTTCTTTTCACTACCTTATTTATTCCGATAAATTCTATAACCTAAACACACAAATTCTATAACTTACAACAATAACACATGAAAATTTCCGCCCCAGTGGGCATGGCTTTACATTGGTGATTCTCTACCTTATGGTCTCGTAATTATTTAACGCTACAGTGCACTTTCTGGATAAGATGGTGGATCTTTGATTATATCTCACACTTCGACTCTCACAATCATCATCACGAAACTTTCCTCCAGATCGAGCGGTACAGAAGGAACAAGCAGAACCCGCTAATCTTTTGAAACTACCTTGCTACTCTCCCATGCAAACCACACATACCCAAATTACATGACATACACCACACTACAACATGGAATACAATACAATAAATAGTCACAACACTATCACTTTCAGCTTTCCCACTTCAATTAGTATTTATCCCAGTTTCACACGACACTGCCCCACTTCGTAATTCTACTTTCCTACTATGAACTCTGGAGATATAAGTACGTCTTCCTGTGCAATGCAAGCCAAGTGGCGTTGCTGGATAGACGGCTGACTCACCTTGCTTCTCTCTTAGAGTATTATAGTTTGAATCAAGCGTCACACGAAAACATATCTCGCAAAGTAATATTAAGAACATATTCATCACACACACGAGTTCTCAACTGATACCATGGATGAGTACTTCTCTTTATCCTTTGTCTCATGCACAGATTGAGACTCACACAGTACTCACAACGTGGAAGTACTCGTCTCTAATTTCAAGTCCTGCACACGCCATTTCTTAAATATTTCAACTTATAGTACCCATGCTAGTAATTCAGCTTAACTTAAGCACACGGAAGTATTTCAACTTATTGCTACACGTGGTTTCATTGTGACCGTTGGTCACTTCTGAAGATTACTACGATCCCATTAATATTACCTGCCTGACATTTAATTCTCCCCACAAAAGTTCCTGAAATAGAGAAATTATTATTTCAAACTACTCTTAAATATTCCACATGCATACCATGTCTCCACTCTTTTGTCTCTACGGAGCACAGCTAAGACAGGTCTTAACAGCACAAGATCCAGCGGCAGAGTGCCGAAACATGGCCGTTCTTCAGGTCCTCTCGCACCTCTGCTGAAGTGGGGGAGCACCTTGCTACCGTATTGGTCAGCCACATTTCAGGCGCTCAAAGCTCAGGTAAATTTCATCTCTTTGGTCCCACCAAAGGTGGCCAAAGGATCGTCTCAAAGATGATCATATATTCACATTCACTATCTGCGGTTAGCAGACGACCATACATTCATTCATTTCACAGATCTCACCAAACTGGATGTAGGGATTTATTTTGTGGGAGTGCACATGTGATCAATTAAATAAATAAATTGTCATTCTTTCCCACACAGGTATCCGGCTTCACTGTATTAATTGAAATTGAGTTATTTTACAAAAAAATGTGTTGTTCTGACAAAAATAATGAAGTATGTTGTACCTATTTCCAATGTCGGGCGGTACTGTACCCTTTCAGTTTGAGGTACGGTGCCCAGCAAGACGTCACCCACACCCACAAATGTTTACAGTAATTCACCGGAAACTTGGCGAAATAGACTCGTTAGTCGGATGCAGTTGTGATGCTGGAAGACCTCGAACACGACGGGATGCTGCTTTGAAGAGACAGTTCTCGAGCTCTTCGAGGAAGCACCTACGACGAGTTTTCGCTCGGTTGGACCCGACTTTAGGGGTCACTCGTCGGTGACTCTGGGGGGTTTTGAGGGATGATGGCCAGAAACTATTTAGTTTCCACCCTGGCCAAGACATAAATCCTGGGGCGGACTATGAACAGAGGCTAGGGTTTTGCCTCTCCTTTCTGTGACGTATTGCACGAGATCCCGGCTTCCCCGCCATTATGTTGTTCACCGACGAGTGCACCACCCAGCGGGATGGCTTTTACAACACTCGAAACGTTCATTACTGGGTGGGGGTAAATCCTCCCGTCACGTACGCCCTCGTACACCAGAAACGATTTTTTTCTCAATATTTGAGCAGGCGTTGTGGGTGACGATCTGATTGAGGCGGTCCATCTACCTCCTCGACTTACCGGGACAAATTACGTTCACTTTTTGTAAGAAACTGTACCCAGTCTGCTGGAAGATGTTCCCCTGGACCGGACATACGGCTACGCATGTGGTTGCAGCATGATGGGGCGCTCGCACGTAAGAGTCGTGCTGTGCGCGCATATTTAAATGCACTCTTGGAGGGCCGGCCAATTGACACAGGTGCTCGTAGGTCGTGGGCCCCGCGATCACGAGACCTCGCGCCACCGGACCTTTTCCTGTGGGGATTTTTCAAGGTTCTAGTTCACCCACCAAGACGCGAACCACCTAGGAACGGAGAGGAATTAATGGATCGCGTTCAACATGCCGCCAGTCACATCAGGACAATGCCAGGAATCTTTGAAAGAGTTCTGCAAAACACAGCTCGACGGTACCAAGTTGTGTCGCGTCAGAGGGTTACCAGTTCGAGCACCTGCTTTAAGTAAACAATATCCCAGTTACAAAAAAGGCCCTTTTCAGGGCCGACACAATTTGTAAAAGATTTTCTCCACGCGAACTAACAGCTGTTGACGGGTTTGTTCCCTATACGTCTTATCATGAAACTACAACGGATGTCTCGGGAGCCCTGCGGATTCATCTCCAGAGTGGAAGGCTGGCGCGCTACCACCGAGCGTGCTGGCCGCCTCGGGTACATCACAATCTCCGGCGGGAAAAGCATTCGCGGCCACGTATTGTCCAGAGCGTCCGGCAACAGGGTAATCCCGCGGCCAATTCTAGCGCGTGGCGCCAAGTTTCCGTAGTTTAAAAATTGTGCGTTGTCGACCTACACAACATTAGTAATTTTGGTTCCTACTAGTATCAGTTATCCAGGGTTAAAATTTGGTGACACAATTTTTCTCCACCCATGTGTGTATATATAAAAATAAAGAAAAAGTTGATATAAACATAGGTCCGCAAATGTTTAGTTACGGGGTGAGGCTAATAAAAGATTTTGCCTGAAATTTAGCATCTTGGCTAATATGAAGCCATCGCAAAACTGTACAAGTAAAGCACGTTTTCCATTTACTTTGTTGTTATTTCTCTGCTGAATCTAATGAAACATGTCTCAGACGAGTATCTGCAGTAGTTTTCCAGAACACCCAGAGAAGCAAAGATTATTATACAGGTAAATTTGTTTATTTTCCATTAAGAGTGTAGAAATGTTTATGTCATTGTTAGCAGCCTTTAATCAGTTGTTTAAGTCGTTTCCTAACCTTGAAGAGAGTTAGTTTTCTGTATTACTCAGTGAAAGAACATAGTAACAAAAGTGTATTTCAGTGAAGCCGCATAGTAACTGTTGTAGTTTGTAGATTACTTATGAAATAGTGATGCCTTTCAAATTTCCAACAGAGGAATATGCCGATATGGTTTTACTCATCCCAAATGTGATAGTAAAGCTACGGCTAGGAGGATTCCGAATGCACGATCCATTAGTGGAATATTTCGAATGTTACGGGAGACGGGTTCTGTACCTAGCTGGAAAACTATTGCAGATACATGTCTTGGACATGTTTTATTAGATTCACCAGATCAATAACAACAAAATAAATGGAAATCGTGCTTTACTTTAACCTCGTACAGTTTTGCGATGGCTTCATATTAACGAAGTTGCTAAATTTCAGGCAAAATCATTTATTAGCCATAACTCCGTAACTAAACATTGGCGGACCTATGTATATATGAACTTCTTTTTTAGTTTTACTTGATCAATAACATATTAAAATATTTGCATATCTTTGTCAATCACCATATATATATTACTCATTATTAAAGCTGTTAGTGTCTCAGAAAGGAGTTAAACGTGCATGAACAAAATGTTTTGATTATTTGCCTAATAAAACAAAAACTCCGATAGAGCAAAGTAAGTTTTAAATCTAACCCAAATTCATTTCTTATGGACAACTCCATCTATTCCATAGATGAGCTTTTATTTAAAAACTGGTAGCCTGTGCAAAGAAGTAGTTTTCAGTGCAGTCGCATCATTTTCTTAAAACATCTTCACTGATGCAACACATCATTTGCAGACGTCGGCGACACGGCGAACGCTGTGCTGCAACAGCTGGGAAAACTGATCAACCTTTTCACATTTTGCCATTTTTGACTTAATATATATAAAGCTCAAAGTTTACATTTTACGTCCATGAACTTTACTTCCTTGTCGTAATTTCTCCTTAATTTACTATACCGCTTGCTCAGTTACGGCAAGTGGAAGAGAGGGAGAGGTGTACATAGTGAGAGGGATTTTAGCGTATATGATAAACCCGTTCCCTCGAAAATTTCCCTGCTTCATACCTCCTCTGTGTTACCACAGATGACGTGTCACTGATCTGACTGCACTACAGGCGAGGTGGCTATTTGCTTTCACCCTGCAGTCTTCTATAACTGTTCTCCCCTGCGCAGGAAACAGCACGTAGGTCGTGAATCCATAATCTTGAGGCCGTAATAAACTCATAGCGAGAAACTGGTATTGTGTAAATAATTAAATTTTAAATAAGTTTGTTTATACGGGATGCCACTCGCTTTTATTAGCAGAAGACGAGAAACTGCACAATTATAGACCACTTCACAAATCACAAATAACTTCCATTCTTCACATTTCCGTAGAAAATAACAAAACGTTGAACTGTGTATTTGCGTAATTACTATCAAGCTGTTCCCAATTACATGTCAAAATAATCAGATTTTGCTAGCTAGCTAAGTTCTTAACCGATACCGACCAAGGCAAACAACATGTCTGTCTTCTGAGACTGCCGGACCAGCTCTGATCTTAAAGAGTCGAACCACTTCAACACCATCCGAGTCAGGAGCGATCCGTCATCTCCGAAGCGCTCCGTCTGCCCTCCTGTTTAGATATTGTTTGTTATTCCGCTGGTAATTAACATTGTTCAAATAATGGAATGATAGCCTGTTATTAAGAGATGATTTGATATGAAAGACAAATAAATTAACTGTTTAGTTTTTCTAATATTAATAACAGAAGTTTGTCATTTTGGCGCGCTACTTCCGAACACAGCAGCCAATCGCTGAGAAGGACCACAATTTGGGCTATCTTTCTCTCGATACCCGTACCGAACAGACCATCTGTCATCGGCACCTCACACCACATTACGTCATCCTACCACTGCTGCCTTCTCAGCTGCTCTAAGAAGAGCTTTTTGTAGCTAAATATCATGGCTGTAAAGCCAGAAATGTTAGACAGTGTACAGACTGAATAACATGGAGGATAGGCTATCACGTTGTCTCACTCCCTTCTCAGTTATTGCCTCCTTTTCATATACTTCGCCTCTTAGACTGTGATCTGGTCTCATGACAAGCAGCGAATAACCTTTCGTTCCCTGTATTTTCACTATGATAGTTTCAGTAGGAAATGAGACACTTAAAACAGTAAAGGAGTTTTGGTATTTGGGGAGCAAAATAACTGATGATGGTCGAAGTAGAGAGGATATAAAATGTAGACTGGCAATGGCAAGGAAAGCGTTTCTGAAGAAGAGAAATTTGTTAACATCGAGTATAGATTTAAGTGTCAGGAAGTCTTTTCTGAAAGTATTTGTATGGAGTGTAGCCATGTATGGAAGTGAAACGTGGACAATAAATAGTTTAGACAAGACGAGAATAGAAGCTTTCGAAATGTGGTGCTACAGAAGAATGCTGAAGATTAGATGGGTAGATCACATAACTAATGAGGAAGTATTGAATAGGATTGGGGAGAAGAGAAGTTTGTGGCACAACTTGACCAGAAGAAGGGATCGGTTGGTAGGACATGTTCTGAGGCATCATGGGATCACCAATTTAGTATTGGAGGGCAGCGCGGAGGGTAAAAATCGTAGAGGGAGACCAAGAGATGAATACACTAAGCAGATTCAGAAGGATGTAGGTTGCAGCAGGTACTGGGAGATGAAGAACCTTGCACAGGATAGAGTAGCATGGAGAGCTGCATCAAACCAGTCTCAGGACTGAAGACCACAACAACAACAACAACAACAGTTTCAGTATTTCAAAGACTGTATTCCACTTAACAGCTTATAACATATCCCCTTATATTATCTGCACTTTGTGTAACTAGTATTAACGAAGCGATGCTTCTTTCACTCATGACTTGTTAAAGGACAGTTACAGCTACAATGACACATGGAAATTAAAATTAACGGGAGAAATGAAACACAAACTACATAAATCGCCTGATTTATTCCTATATACTATCGTAAAATAATAATAATAACCTGCCATAGCCTGTTCCACGCTCGACTGAGAAAGGGGGGAGGAGTAGCACCTCTTTTAAAATACCTTGGTTCATCTGGCCCAGGAGAGAGAACGTTGTAAGAGCCCCTAGCTAGGGTTACGGCGAAGACTTCAACGGAAGTGAAGGGGAAATTGAGACCATCGGAACGTCAGAGCTGGCGAATGAAGCAATTCCGCTTTCTGGGGCAGTATAAAAGCTCAGGATATGGAAAAGAAATACTGAACGTCAATGTAAGAAAGAGCGCCGACATCTGCTCAGACCGCTACGTCTCAGAGATCAAAGTAGGATTTCAGCTGAATAGATCCAAGCAGAATAAAAACAACAATCGTAGAATCAACACAGAGACAATGAAGCAAAACAAATTTCAGTGCCTCAAAAACCTGCCTAAAATCGAGATGAACAGCTGGGAAGAAAACAAAGAAGCCTTAATCAAGGCATCTGAAGGTTTGGTAGACCTTCTGTGAAAACGGAAGCACAGGTGGTGGAATGAAAACTGTGACGAAGCACCTGAAAGAAGATTGAAATCCTGGAAGAGACAGAGCTTTAACAAGTCCGAGGGGAAAAGGGAAGACTGCAAGTACGAAAGAAAAGGAACATTCAAGATTACCAGAGAAGAGCGAATATGGCAAAAGCAGAGTGGAAACGGTGGAAGAAAAGTTAAAAAAGAAAAACACCAAGGAGTTTAACAGGACCTTAGGAGCTGCACGGATATCAACAACCAAATCTGTGCTTTAGGCGAACGGACGGTAGCACAATTACAAACGACAAAGAATTCTCTCAGCTCTAGGCACAATATTTCAAATTGCTGCTGTCGGTGAAGAGCCTCAGGAAAGACTGGATGCTCAGAAACAAATCTACAATGAGTTAGATTCCAAACCACAAAGCCTCACTGAAATCGCGAAGGTAATAAAGAGCTCAAGGATAACAAATTATCAGATGAAGATTGTAGTGTGGCAGAAATGTGGAAGATTGGAGAGCAGGTCTCTCCAAGTGGAATATATCGTCTTATAGAAGAAATATGGAAAACTGAAAAGATATCGACAGACTGAAATTTGTGCTCATATACCCCTTCATAAAAAAGGAACAAAACGGAACCAAACAACTGTAGAGGGATTTCTTACTTTCAGCTCGCAGGAGTCATCCGTTCGCCGCCAGATGTCAACTTCAGCTCTGGGGGTCGGCCCGAGTTCAGTCGGCACTACAGCGAGAACTTGCTGCAGGACCGGCCGCAGCGCGGTCTTGGTCACTGACGCCTGGACTCTACGGTAACCCGACCCACGGCGAGTGGTCCGTCCACGACGGGACCTTGCGGACATCGCGAGCGACGGCTTCCCAGCAGCAGGTGCAGCAGGCGTCGGCAGCTGGCCTCACGGCGACGCGGCTCCGTGGGCGGCGACGAGTTCACCTCAACCGCAGGGCATCCTGGCTGCAGCGGAGCACTGGCGGCCTGAGGCTCCCGAGTGCCATCAGCGGCGGCGCCTTGCGCGCGTTGTCGGAGAATCTGCACAGCAGCAGCCAGGCGGAGGGATCCGCAGGGCTGGGCAGCGACGACGAGGGAGAAATTGTAAACAAAGTTCAATAAATAATTGTAAAACTCCACGCCGTCTCAGTCTTTGGCGCAGCCACTGTGTCTGCTGCTAACATTTCCAAAGTCCTCCTGAGAAGGTTGAAAAACAGACTAATCACCTCATTGGAGAATATCAAGTTTGTTTCCGAGGAAGCAGGTCATATGTAGAACAGATATTTAGCCTCAAGAGCATTCTGAGCGTTAGAGCAACAAGAAGCTGGAACACAGTAATAATTTTTGTCGACTTCAAAAAAGCATACGACTCAATTGACAGACAAACTTTGTATAACATTTTAGAGGAATTCAGAATTGACAGGAAAACGAGGGAAATCGTAAAATAAACGCTGACAGTCATCATCTAGCAGGTAAGAAATCTCTATACTCTTTGAAATAAAGACGGGGGTGGGGCAAGGAGAAAGTTTATCCCCAGCCGTCTTCAGTATCTTCCCAGAGAAAATAATGAGAACGTGGGGAGAAGCTCTGAAGTTGGAAGGAATAAGGTGAATACACTTTAAGAAGAAAGAAACTACTTAGAAATCAGTTGTTTGGCTTTCCTAAAGACCTGTCCCTTTTAGCTAGAAACCGGAAGAATGCGCAAAGAATGCTGAAAATCTTGCATGAAATAGATAGAAAAAGGGCCTCGAAGTCCCATATCAAAAGACAGAATAGATGCAACACAAACACCAAGTAGAAAAATACTTGGAAAGCAAGAAGAAAGGAAGTTTACGTTTAACCTCCCGTCGACATCGAGCTCATTGGAGACGGAGTACAAGCTCGGATTCTTTCAAGGACGCGGAAGGAAATCGGCCGTGCCCTTTCAAAGAAAACATCCCGACATTTGCCTGGAGCGATTTAGGCAATAGGGATTTGAACAGTCGTCTTCCCGAATGCGAGGCCAGTGTGCTAACCATTGCGCCGCCTCCCTCAGTAGAAGTACCTGGAGATAAAATATTGAAAGATTACAAGGACAGATAAATTAAGATACTTAGGAGAACGGATCCAACTCAATGGACTGGATGAAATGGCAGTCAAAGGAAGAGCCACGAAATGAGACCTTGCTTACAAACTAACACAGAAGAGGTACAACAAACCAGTGATATCCCACAAGGCGAAAATCCGGCACTATAATTCAATTAAAAACCAGGACTCTGCGCTTTGGAGTGTCTTATTCTAAATAAAAAGGGACAGTTGGAAGAACTGGAAAAGAAGGAAAGAAAGATTCACAGGAAACTTCTGTGAGCTTAGAAGACTATCGATGGAACTTGGAAGAAGAGAAAAAATGAAGAGCTCTGCAAGTACACCGAATATTATTAACGGATACAATGCGGAAATGAAGACTGAAATTTTATGGACACATAACAAGAATGGACTAACAGCAACTGAGCGAAGAGATCTTCAATTGTAATTCCAAATGTTAGAAGAGGTCAAAAGGGATGCACAAAAAACTGGTCCTACACTAGAGACGATCCAAAACACAGAAGATTTCAGAAGCAACGTCAACAGCATAAAATCATCTCAAGTCAAACCAGTAACGAGGATGTGTACACATTACACTTGTGAGGAGGAGAAACAAAAGATGTGAAAGACTGAAGGGGTTCTACGAAGAGAAGAAAGAAAAAACAGTCTTAAGTTCTACACGTTTCATAATTGGCCAAACTGGAAAGAAAATAATAATTATAATAATAATAATAACAATAAATAGCAATTGTAACAATTTAGGAGTGCAAGTAAATGGAATCCATTAAACGTCCACGTGTTATCTTCTTACTAATCTCTTTCCATCTCATTTATTTCTCCTTGTCTTTGGTTCCGTTAATAACTAAATGTTACTTTGTCAGATGAGATTTAACATGTCAACTGAGATCTCTGCCTATGGAAAAAGTAGTGATGAACAACCAGCAAGAACTCTAAAGTATAAATCAGGAAACGAAATGGAGCGATTTACGTCGATGGTGGAGAAGATGACATTACCGTTATCAGTGGCTTTTCCAGTAGCTACCAATGCGAGAAATGTGTCTCTACGTTTCTTAAGCTTATCTTCTAAGACAACAAGTAGGCTGAGCTTTCCTTCGCATGTTTCCATTCTTCTTTGGAATTGATACTGATCTTCCGACAGGTCGGCTTCCACCAGTTGTTCCATCCTACCGCGGATAATTCACGTTAATATTCTGAACCAAAACTTCTTAAACTGACGATTCCGTAATACTAACGGCTACAAGAAATCCATTCTTCGGTGATGGAGCGGCTGCTCATAAACCACACATCACGCCGGTAAATGGCAAACGACGGCTCGCTTGGTGTAAGGAGCATAAACAATGGACGATTGAACAGTGGAAAGACGTTGTGTGGAGTGTCACTACCTGTTTCTTGAAGTCTGAGGTCATTCCGCCTGTCTCGTGCGAGCTGCGCACTAGATGGAATAGTTTTGTCACGTTTCGCCCTCGCAAGATTCTCAATAACTCAGAACGAATGTCGTCGACCACAGGCGCCTCGTTTCGTCTTAGGTCTTTCGCTCCTTTACCAAATACACTGCAAGGAAAAGAAAGGACATACAGCGAGGGATTATCCGAAAGGGAGAGAAATCGATAGATGTGATGTAGATGTACAGTCCAACAGACGATTGCAATTTCAGAGAAGTTGGGTGATTTATTCAAGAGGAAGAGTTTCACAAACTGAGCAAGTCAATAACGCGTCGGTTCACCTCTGTCCATTATGAAAGCGGTTGTTATTCATGACGTGAACGAGTCTAGGACGTGGCGAAGTCGGTGTAGCGACACAACAGTTGCAAAGTAAGTCAGCTCGGCTGTGCAGCGGCGCGTTGCGATCAGCCGCCAAGTGCAGCAAGGGGGGAGACGGGCTGCCAGCCCTGGTCACGCGGCGGCGGCTCCCTCCCTCCCTCCCTCCCTCCCTCCCTCTACGACGACGGCTCGCAGTCGCCACTCGCAGCCTCACAAGGCTCAGATTTAGTGGTAAGATGGCCCACTGGACAGCCCGTCAAAAACTGAACACGGATCGAGCATGAAAACAGGAACAAGGGGTACTGGACTGTGCAAAAAAAAAGAAGCAAAATAGAAACAGTGAGGGGACGACCAAAAATGCAAAACTTTTATTTTAATTTTTTTCACAAAATTATAAACTGTCCTTCCGGTCCTTGAAATATTTGTTCTCTTTCCGTAGTCTTGGCAGTTTCCATACCATACAATAGTGAGAGCTAGATACCACATGTACATTTCACAGAAATGAAAACAACAAATAAACGGCTGTGAACTATGTTACAATAAAGGAATTCAAGAGCCAAAACGTCGAAAGCGGTACACAACGCCAAAAATAGCAAAAGCGTGTGTTTTGGCAGAGCGCAGAGCAAGTGTGTGACTGAGAAGTGTTCTGTTCATTTGTTGTAGCTCATGTGATAAACTATTATGTTTTGATCATATCTTTGGGAGTGATCACATTCACATTCATAACAACACGTAAATCGGGCAAGGAGGTATATCTCACTCACTCACCAGGCGTACAAGTTAAGTGCGTCGATAAAAGACACTATCACATGACACACGTACTGTCTGTCACTAATGCCGTGTATGACACACTAGATGTGTGTTCCGGTGGAGGATGTGGTTGGCTTGGCGCCTTGTCATCGGACGTTTGCTTCATTCCCTACTTTACACCTCGCTGTTGCAAACGGACGTTACACCACGACACAGACACAAATTTGAAAAAAGCGAACAGTGAAGAAAAGAAAGAAAGAAAACTGGGATGGATCAGCTTCGAACACGGCTCGTGCGCTTTGCAGTTTAATAACGTGACCCCTTAGCCGCGACGGCAAGGCACTAGAACATTGTCACATGTTGCAGTTCTTGTGTCTGGAGCGTTCACTGTTTATCTTTTGCTGCTTCTTTTTGACAGTTCAGAACACTTTCCTCTTGTTACCACGCTCGATCAGTGTTCAGTTTTTGACAGACTGTCAACGGGGCCATCCTCACCGACGAATCTGAGTGGGCTGCGTCCACATCCGTGTTAGGCAGCGGATCCGAATCATTGTCGGACACATAAAGAACCGGGAAGGGTAGGGGGGAGGGACTATTTTTAATTTATTCAGGGGCAATATGTTGTTGTTGTTGTTGTGGTCTTCAGTCCTGAGACTGGTTTGATGCAGCTCTCCATGCTACTCTATCCTGTGCAAGCTTTTTCATCTCCCAGTACCTACTGCAACCTACATCCTTCTGAATCTGCTTAGTGTATTCATCTCTTGGTCTCCCTCTACGATTTTTACCCTCCACGCTGCCCTCCAATACTAAATTGGTGATCCCTCGATGCCTCAGAACATGTCCTACCAACCGATCCCTTCTTCTGGTCAAGTTGTGCCACAAACTTCTCTTCTCCCCAATCCTATTCAATACTTCCTCATTAGTTATGTGATCTACCCATCTAATCTTCAGCATTCTTCTGTAGCACCACATTTCGAAAGCTTCTATTCTCTTCTTGTCCAAACTATTTATCGTCCATGTTTCACTTCCATACATGGCTACACTCCATACGAATACTTTAAGAAATGACTTCCTGACACTTAAATCTATACTGGATGTTAACAAATTTCTCTTCTTCAGAAACGCTTTCCTTGCCATTGCCAGCCTACATTTTATATCCTCTCTACTTCGACCATCATCAGTTATTTTGCTCCCCAAATAGCAAAACTCCTTTACTACTTTAAGTGTCTCATTTCCTAATCTAATTCCCTCAGCATCACCCGACTTAATTAGACTACATTCCATTATCCTTGTTTTGCTTTTGTTTATGTTCATCTTATATCCTCCTTTCAAGACCCTGTCCATTCCATTCAACTGCTCTTCCAAGTCCTTTGCTGTCTCTGACAGAATTACAATGTCATCGGCGAACCTCAAAGTTTTTATTTCTTCTCCATGAATTTTAATACCTACTCCGAATTTTTCATTTGTGTCCTTTACTACTTGCTCAATATACAGATTGAACAATATCGGGGAGAGGCTACAACCCTGTCTTACTCCCTTCCCAACCACCGCTTCCCTTTCATGACCCTCGACTCTTATAACTGCCATCTGGTTTCTGTACAAATTGTAAATAGCCTTTCGCTCCCTGTATTTTACCCCTGCCACCTTTAGAATTTGAAAGAGAGTATTCCAGTCAACATTGTCAAAAGCTTTCTCTAAATCTACAAATGCTAGAAACGTAGGTTTGCCTTTCCTTAATCTTTCTTCTAAGATAAGTCGTAAGGTCAGTATTGCCTCACGTGTTCCAGTGTTTCTACGGAATCCAAACTGATCTTCCCCGAGGTTGGCTTCTACTAGTTTTTCCATTCGTCTGTAAAGAATTCGTGTTAGTATTTTGCAGCTGTGACTTATTAAGCTGATAGTTCGGTAATTTTCACATCTGTCAACACCTGCTTTCTTTGGGATTGGAATTATTATATTTTTCTTGAAGTCTGAGGGTATTTCGCCTGTTTCATACATCTTGCTCACCAGATGGTAGAGTTTTGTCAGGACTGGCTCTCCCACGGCCGTCAGTAGTTCCAATGGAATATTGTCTACTCCGGGGGCCTTGTTTCGACTCAGGTCTTTCAGTGCTCTGTCAAACTCTTCACGCAGTATCATATCTCCCATTTCATCTTCATCTACATCCTCTTCCATTTCCATAATATTGTCCTCAAGTACATCGCCCTTGTATAGACCCTCTATATACTCCTTCCACCTTTCTGCTTTCCCTTCTTTGCTTAGAACTGGGTTTCCATCTGAGGTCTTGATATTCATACAAGTCGTTCTCTTATCTCCAAAGGTCTCTTTAATTTTCCTGTAGGCGGTATCTATCTTACCCCTAGTGAGATAGGCCTCTACATCCTTACATTTGTCCTCTAGCCATCCCTGCTTAGCCATTTTGCACTTCCTGTCGATCTCATTTTTGAGACGTTTGTATTCCTTTTTGCCTGTTTCACTTACTACATTTTTATATTTTCTCCTTTCATCAATTAAATTCAATATTTCTTCTGTTACCCAAGGATTTCTATTAGCCCTCGTCTTTTTACCTACTTGATCCTCTGCTGCCTTCACTACTTCATCCCTCAAAGCTACCCATTCTTCTTCTACTGTATTTATTTCCCCCATTCCTGTCAATTGCTCCCTTATGCTCTCCCTGAATCTCTGTACAACCTCTGGTTCTTTTAGTTTATCCAGGTCCCATCTCCTTAAATTCCCACCTTTTTGCAGTTTCTTCAGTTTTAATCTACAGGTCATAACCAATAGATTGTGGTCAGAGTCCACATCTGCCCCTGGAAATGTCTTACAATTTAAAACCTGGTTCCTAAATCTCTGTCTTACCATTATATAATCTATCCGATACCTTTTAGTATCGCCAGGCTTCTTCCATGTATACAACCTTCTTTCATGATTCTTAAACCAAGTGTTAGTTATGATTATGTTGTGCTCTGTGCAAAATTCGACCAGGCGGCTTCCTCTTTCATTTCTGTCCCCCAATCCATATTCACCTACTATGTTTCCTTCTCTCCCTTTTCCTACACTCGAATTGCAGTCACCCATGACTATTAAATTTTCGTCTCCCTTCACAATCTGAATAATTTCTTTTATTTCATCATACATTTCTTCAATTTCTTCGTCATCTGCAGAGCTAGTTGGCATATAAACTTGTACTACTGTAGTAGGCGTGGGCTTCGTATCTATCTTGGCCACAATAATGCGTTCACTATGCTATTTGTAGTAGCTTACCCGCATTCCTATTTTCCTATTCATTATTAAACCTACTCCTGCATTACCCCTATTTGATTTTGTGTTTATAACCCTGTAGTCACCTGACCAGAAGTCTTGTTCCTCCTGCCACCGA
Source organism: Schistocerca piceifrons (assembly GCF_021461385.2). Taxonomy (NCBI): domain Eukaryota; kingdom Metazoa; phylum Arthropoda; class Insecta; order Orthoptera; family Acrididae; genus Schistocerca; species Schistocerca piceifrons. The sequence goes on along the minus strand of NC_060144.1, from coordinate 6,520,788 downwards.
ACTTCACTAATTCCCACTATATCTAACTTCAACCTATCCATTTCCCTTTTTAAATTTTCTAACCTACTTGCCCGATTAAGGGATCTGACATTCCACGCTCCGATCCGTAGAACGCCAGTTTTCTTTCTCCTGATAACGACATCCTCTTGAGTAGTCCCCGCCCGGAGATCCGAATGGGGGACTATTTTACCTCCGGAATATTTGACCCAAGAGGACGCCATCATCATGTAATCATACAGTAAAGCTGCATGCCCTCGGGAAAAATTACGGCTGTAGTTTCCCCTTGCTTTCAGCCGTTCGCAGTACCAGCACAGCAAGGCCGTTTTGGTTATTGTTACAAGGCCAGATCAGTCAATCATCCAGACTGTTGCTCTTGCAACTACTGAAAAGGCTGCTGCCCCTCTTCAGGAACCACACGTTTGTCTGGCCTCTCAACAGATACCCCTCCGTTGTGGTTGCACCTACGGTACGGCTATCTGTATCGCTGAGGCACGCAAGCCTCCCCACCAACGGCAAGGTCCATGGTTCATGGGGGGCAGGGGCAATATATATGGTGGGAAAAAAATTGTTTCACGAAATTTTGATCCTGGATAGCTGGTGCCAGTAGGAACCGAAATTACTAATGTTGTGTAGGTCGAGAACGCACCATTTCTAAACTACGGGAACTTGGATCCACGCACTCCGATTGGTAAAGCATTCGCGGACATGCGCTGTCCAGAGCATCCGGCAACAGGGCAATCCTGCGGCCAATCGAAGCGCCTGGCGCCAAGTCTCCGTAGTCTAAAAATGGTGCCTTGTCGACCTACACAGCAATACAAGTTTTGATTCTAGAGTTAAAATTTCGCGACACAGTTTTTGTCCACCCTGTATACCAGACAAAAATACGGAAGCCTAGTTCGTGTATTTACGTGTAACGTGGACAGGTCGCTGCCCATCTGTGGCGAGGCGTTCGACGACCTGCTGCGGAGCTGCGCAGCACACGGCGGCCTCTGCAGCGTGGCGCCGCCACCGCCTGTCGCGTCACACCCTAGACCCACCAGAAGGAAGGGCGGACCAGCGTTGTATGGGATTAAGTAAGACGAGCTGCTGAGGCTAAAAGTGGCTGGAAAGTCTTCATTAATTAACGACCGAAAAGGCAACCTTCACTACAGGCCCTTGAGTATAAGTTCTCTACAAGTTACACATGCAGTTATAAGGACATTCTACGCACAATTTCCTCATGTAAAAAGTACTACACATACGAAGTGCAGTACTAGGGAAAACCGAGATCATGACCTAAAATATGAATATCAATCTGACTGACGGTGTTGTTAAAGCGAGAGAGTGCTGTGCCACCTCTCAGCGGTGCAGTGCATTCAACGAGTCTGTACAGAGAAGGACTTTGTCGACTTGTAAGATGACTATATAAAGATGAACTTGATGAATGCCGTACAAAGCTGCGGCTCCAGCACAGACGTACATTCGGGAAGCATCCACTTACAGTTTGCACCAGCAGTGCCAGTTCCGATCCAATGTGCACAGTGTACACGCTCTCAGTTCGCTCAAGGTTACGGATCCCTTAGTTTTAGGACCATACTGTATAAGACACATAAGACCTTTCGTCTCATAAGGTGTGCCGAATTGTCAGTTTGCTGCATGACAGAAATGGATGGTGTCTTAATACAGCCTGCACAAATACACAGAGTTGCTGATTTTATATGGTCTAGAAATCTAAAAGGGCTGTCACACAGCAATTTCGCTCCAAATTGTTGTTCCTAATTTTTGCTCCTAAATTATAATTTGTGCAGACGTAAGAGAAAGCAGAAGTATTCTTCAATGCTAGAAAAAACTCTATGTTCATCCACAAGACCTTTAATTCGGCAAAATCCACAATGATATGATAGTACAGGAGTTCCCCCTGCTGTTCTGAAACTCTAACACAACCGCTGATCATCCACTACTTCAGGGAGTTACGGAATCCCAGGTAGCGTCTGCTACGTTACCTGGTAGTAACACAGATCCTGTGAATGATGGTATAAGAAGACATTAGTAGAGCAGAATGGGCGGAGATGACCTTGACCTCGAGATATAAGACTTTGAGGTAACAAGTTGCACCTGAGATGATTGGACTCGTTATCTCCAAAATGACAGCACTGTACCCTCTGCTCTCCATATAGGAACCTGCCTAGCCTGTCCACATATCTGACATAGTTGTACGTCGTACATTCGAGGTAAGCCCCTCGCTCCCCCTTTCTCTCTGGACCAATAGAAATCTAGCTCCTCCTCCCTCTCCTCGTCCATCTTTTATTACCAGAGCCATATCATTCTTGTTCTGACCGCTGTACTGAGAGGAAGGGAGGATCGAGGAGCGCCAGAAGCAGAATTATTCCACTTAAAAATGGCAACAAATATTACCGTAATTCACGACGCAAGATACTTTGACATTACAGCGTGTGACTGAATTATTATAATTTTATGACTTCATAGCATGTTCTGCAGCAATTCTGGAAAGTATTAGTCCTCTAGGCGAATTGTGTGTCAGTCTTATCCTACTTAAAATGGTAACCAATATTACCCTAACCGATAACCCAAAATGGCCACCTTCAAGTTTATGTATCTTAATTTAGGACTATTAGCAGCAAAGTATTGTACATTTTCTGTAACCACTTCACCTTCCGCTGATGTTTACAATTTTAACCAATTTTTCCAACAAACACCCACTTAATGCAAGAAACTGAGCAACTACCACAATGCAAAAATAAACTGTTGCTACAAGAAACATGTCCCCGTACTGTTAATATGAGATGCCATAGTTCGATAAAACAATTGTGTAAGCGTTTCACCTTCCCTCGCTATTTGCGTTTTTTGATCTATTTTCCTCCAAAGACCCATGTTTCCTTGTCTCCACATATGTAAGCACAATGTTAAACAATCATTGTAGGTCATTATTTTAACAAAATATGCCAAACTTCTGCGTTAAACAGTTTCCACAATGCATTATTTACCGACAATATACTCCCACCTGTACCTTCTGCAAACTCTCTGGTCAGTGACTGCATTCCTCCCTTACCATTTACTGGCATCTTGGATAGCTGAGGAGAAACGGCCACAATCTGACAAACTCTGCCAGCCCCCCTAACATTCTCCTTTCCGTCCGGACCTATAAGAATCAAACTTCACTCCTTCACACTTTAATTACTAGAGAAATTGCATGGGCCGCATTATTCAACGTTTTTTCCGGATAGTAACAGGATCACTATGAAGAGCCAATGTTATGTGGCAGTTTAGCGCCAAAAAGTCATACAATGTCCCCTATTTTGTGATATGCACATCCACATAGACAGTACACTCGAACCTTTATTGTTGCATCATAGCAAAACACAATATTCGATACTGCCAGCTGTTGCTCATTCAATTACTTCTATATTTAAACAAGTAAACTTCTGTTGCATAACTGATCAACATCACCCCATATCACAGTGTCTGTTAAGATGGGGACATTGCCCTATCGATAGAATTACTGTAACTTCTACATCCACATGTACAAGGATACTCTGCGAATCACGCTGAAGTGTGTGGCAGATGATTCGTCGAACCACCTCCACGATGATTCTCCACTCTCGAACTGAGCTCGTAAGAAACGAACACCTACATCTTTCCGTGCGAGCTCTGATTTCCCTTATTTTATATTGACATTCGTTTCTCCCTAGGTCGGTGTCATCAAAATATTTTCGCATTCGGAGCAGAAAGTTGGTGACTGAAATTTCGTGAGAAGATACCGCCGCAACGAAAAACGCATTTGTTTTAATGGTGTCCATCCCAAATACTCTATCATGTCCGTGGCACGCTCTCCCATATTTCGCGATAATACGTAACGTGCTGCTTTCGTTGAACTTTCTAGGTGTACTCCGTTAATCCTATCTGGTAAGGATCCCAGACCGCGAAGTAGCACTCCAAAATAGGACGGACAAGAGTAGTGTAGGCAGTCTCTTTAGTAGATGTGCTACATTTTCTAAGTGTTCTGCCAAAAAAACGCAGTCCTAGGTTAGCCTTCCCCACAACATTTTCTACATGTTCTTTCCAATTTAAATTGTTCGTAATTGTAATTCCTAGGTATTTAGTCGAATGTACGGCCTGTGGAGTAGACTGATTTATCCTGTGACCGAAGTTGAACGGATTCCTTTTAGCACTCATGTGCATCACCTCACACTTATTACTATCTAGGGTCAATTGCCAATTTTTGCACCATTCAAATATCTTTCTAAATCGTTTTATAATTTGTTTTGATCTTCTGATGACTTTACTAGACGATAAACGACACCATCATCTCCAAACAACCTAAGGCGGCTGCTCGGATTGTCTCTTAAATCTTTTATATAGGTAGGGAACAGCAGAGGGCCTACAACATTACCTTGAGGAACGCCAGAAATCACTTCTGTTTTAATCGATGACAGGAAATCACGAATCCCGTCACATAACTTAGACGATATTCCGTAAGCACGCAATTTCACTACAAGCCGATTGTGTGGTACAGTGTGAAAAGCCTTTTGAAAATTTAGAAGTACCGGATCAATTTGAGATCCCTTCTCAATAGCACTCAACACTCTGTGTGCGTAAAGAGCTCGTTGGTGTCCACAAGAACGATTTTTTTTCTAAATCCGTGTTGACTTTGTGTCAATAGACCGTTCTCTTCGACGTAATTCATAATGTTCGAACACACTATATGTTCCAAAATCCTGCTGCATATCGACGTTAATGATATGGGCCTGTAATTCAGTGGATTAATGGATTACTCCTAGTACCTTCTTTGAATATCGGCGTGACCTGCGCAACTTTCCAGTCTTTGGGTACGGATCCTTCGTCAGGCGAGCAACTGTATACGACTGTTAAGTACGGAGCTATTGCATCAGCATACTCGGAAAGCAACGTAGTTGGTATACAGTCTAGACCGGAAGACTTACTTTTATTAAGTGATTCAAGTTGCTTCACTACTCCCAGGATATCTGCTTCTAAGTTACTCATGTTGGCAACTTTTCTTGATTTGAATTCTGGAATATTTACTCGTTCTTCGGTGAAGGAATTTCGGAAGGCTGTGTTTAGTAACTCGCAGCACTGTCGTCGATTGTATTCCCATTGCTATCACGCAGTGTGTCTTGCCGCTAGCATACTTCACATACGACCAGAATCTCCTTGGATTTTCTGCCAGGTTTCGAGATAAAGTTTCGTTGTAGAAACTATTGTAACCATCTCGCATTGATGTCTACACTAAATTACAAGCTTCTGTAAAATATCACCGATTTTGGGGATTTTGCGTTCGTTTAAATTTGGCATGATTTTTTCGTTGTTTCTGCGTCAGTGTTCTGACCCTTTTGTGTACCAAGGGCGATCTGCTTCGTCGTTTCGTTAATTTATTTGGTATAAATCTCTCAATTGCTGTCGATACTATTTCTCTGAATTTACGCTACATCTGGTCTACACTTACATTGTTAATTTGGAAGGACTGGAGATTGTCTCTCAGGAAGGGGTCAAGTGAATTTTTATCTGCGTTTTTGAAGAGGTATATTTTTCGTTTCTTTTTGGAGGATTTGGGCGTTATAGTGTTCAATCTCGCTACGAGAACCCTGTGTTCACTAATTACCGTATCCGTTTTGATGCGCATTATTAGCTCCGGATTATTTGTTGCTAAGGTGTCATGACATGTCCCGTAAGCACAATAAAGCATCAACAAAGTGTGTTCAGTCTACAAGCCACGTTACTTCGAATGAAACAACGGTGCTCTCGATAGCTGTGTCATTCACCAGCATCAGGAGTTAAAATCGCAGGCAGCTAGAGCTGGCACAGTGTTCTGTTTAGACAGTCTTCCAGGGAGTGCCGAAGTGGCGTGTGCGTGGAAGGCGCGCGCGGCAGCCCACAGCGGCTGTGTCCTGCTGTGCAGCCGACCCGGCTGACAGCGGCTGGTGCGAGGGTCCTGTGTGGAAGCCGCCACTCCCGCATCCCTGCAAGAGTCGGGCCTTCGCTTCTGCTTTCGCTCGATGTCCAGTCAAAGATTCTACCTCCCACTGACGATGGCGGAAACAGCTACCCAGAGATCGAGTATTTTACTCGAAGTAAGGTGGTTTATAAGCCGAGAAGGTTTTACTGAAGCATGCCACCACGAAAGACTCCGAGCACCTACTCAAAACACATTCGTAAATACTGGATGCCTGAATGAAATAGCTAACAACAAATACGTTCCTGCTAAGTGCCAGCATTACTAATTTGTGACGTCGTATAAGGATGCCTTAAATGCATCTGGCATTTTGGGATTATAGTACATTCGTAAATAACTATGGAAAAATCCGTTGTACCTGGAAGCTGGATGAGGAGAACTGCCGCGAACTCAAAACAATCCGCCAAGTGCCTCCCGGCAGTCCAGCCAGCGTGTGGTAACACGCACGTGGAATACAACGGCTGAGCTGTAACTCATTAAATTCTCCCCCTCCACGTTCAGTCAGATCTGTGGGCATGGCAATTTGTCGAAGATGCCAGTAACGCCGACAATTACAGTTATCGCTCGCCGGCGGAACAGAGTACGCGATGAGATGACACCTGCTGAAACGTCCCCCAGCCAGTGGACACAGAATGCCTTAAAAACGATCCAAAACTTTTTATTGCGTGTCTCATGTGTGTCATTGAGCGCGACTGTGAGCTGATGGATTTTCCCATATTGTCTTTGTGTTTAATCGGGCAAAGAGTTTTCTTCTGAACGTTTCCGATTATTGTCTTTGTCACCTTTACCTCTTTCTTCATGACTGACGAGGACGTTTTATACTAGGTTTCTATGACTTCCGGATGACAGTGAAGAACTGCTAACGTTCAGCGATTCCTTTTCAGTGCGCTTACAGTCTCGTATTGTGTATTTTGCGTAACATACCACGAATGATACACAAAAAAACTGAAAACAGGAATCGTTTTTTTCGAAACCTGGCGTGCATGTAATAAATAATTCGAGTTTTAGGTCAGTCCGTACGGGTAATCTTATGTATTTTAGGGTGGTTCATTATCATTAGCGCAGTGTTCTGAAACTGCAATGCCCATTGTTTTGCGTTTTAAATGAGGTAGAAGATTTGTAATGTTGAGTGAACTGTCTTGATAAGTAACCACACACGTCTTGACGTACCTCGCATTTTCCCTCAACTTCAATAAAATCATCAGGCATAAAATGCTGGACGTCAAGATTTACCTCGAATGCTCCTTTCCTGTTTCTCACGTATTATTTTTGCATCGTTACAGCAGAAAGAGCTCTGACAACGTTCCCTCTGTGACACTGTCATTCAAGATTAATCACAAATTAGCTAATACCCGAGTCTTAGGGGCCTATTCGATAGTGTGAAATATTTTCATTACAGACAGCTGGAGACGGGGAAAGGTGTTTCGCAATTGGGCACGGAGAAATGCATACATACATTTGCAAGTAGTGGCACGCTTCCGATTCCAGTCGTGTGGTATTATTTACCGACCATTTTGAGTGCGCTTACATTTAGCGCCAGAGGTTCTCTTGCCAGAAAGACACTCAGGTCTTTCCTTTATTAGCAGAGATGTCTAGCTGTTTTTGCATACTCAGGTTTGCTGTCATGGAGACAATGACTTTCACTGGAATGTTACATATTGTTAACAGGTAGGAATGTTCGTTTGGCTCTGATCCATACACGGATGACAACATATGGAAGCCGAGCTGGAGTTACAGGGAGGTACTATCATCACGAAGCACAGGGAACAGATTACTGGAAGCTGGGCTGAGATATCGAGTTACCATGCGCCATATACCACTGATGCCATACCACAGACGAGAGGCGGACCCGCCGATATAAAAGGAAGCGTGGAGTAGCGTGTTGCGTGACTGCCGGATGGGACAGTCAGGAGAGTGACTACGAACGTGGACTAGTCATTGAGTGTCACCTGGGTAACAAATCCACCAGCGATATCTCAGCCCTTCTGAAGCTGCCCGAGGCGGCTGCCGGCGATGTGACTGTGAAGTGGAAACGAGAAGGAACATTCACACCTAAAGCGAGACCAGGCAGGCGCCACGTACTGATGGATAGGGACACTAGAGAACTACGCAGGATGGTTCTAATAAATCGCACGAAATCAGCAGAAGGAGTCATTTGTGAGCAGTCCAGCTAGCAGAGTTACTTTGCGTGGAGGATCAGCAAGAGTGAGGTACGGCGGTATAGCAGCTCTCCACAAGTGACACATTTCTGTAGGCAATGATGGGCGACGCTTCAGGTAGTGTATAGCAATTTGGGCAACAGCTGTTGCCGGCCGCTGTGGCCGAGCGGTTCTAGGCACTTCAGTCCGCAACCGCGCTGCTGCTACGGACACAGGTTCGAATCCTGCCTCGGGCACGGATGTGTGTGATGTCCTTAGGTTAGTTAGGTTTAAGTAGTTCTAAGTCTAGGGGACTGATGACCTCAGATGTTAAGTCCCATAGTGCTTAGTGCCATTTGAGCAACAGCCGTCACATTTAGGACACTGTAAGGCCGGTTAGTGTGTTTGATGTCTCGTGCAAGACCGCATGTTTGCCGAAATGCTCCTACCTGTTTCGATACAGAACACGTCTACTATTGCCCTGGCCAGCACGATCTCCAGATCTCTGACCCACTAAAGACATCTGGTAATCGGTCACCAAGAGACTGGCACGCCACCTGTCGCCAGCCATTACACATGAGGAAACCTATCAGCAGGAACGACGTACCCGAGTCTGTCATTCAAACTCACTTCGACTCGATGACCAGCTGGGTTAAAACCGATGTCGCTGCCGGAGGTGGCTCCTCTGTTTATATATATTCTTCCTGCTGTGCAAACTACAAACAACAGCTAAAATTTCATTCCTATTCATCCTAGAGTTGCAATCTTAAAGGGTAACAGCGAACTTATCTGGGTACTGAAGCATTAGGATCGTCGAAGCACAGCGGCGTTCCGATGGCCTAAAAAATGCGTCAATGGTTAAACCAGGGCCGGCCAAATCCTACACACTGTGCGCTCATTCAGCTAGCGGGCAAAGTGGAGATTCGACACGCATACCAAATGAGCGGCGAATCTTCCGCTCCGCTGGTTGCGCGGCACCAGGAGTACCGAAGCACAGCCAGCCTCTCGTCCCTCAAGCACAGTAGCCTTACGTGGGACGTACCGAGAAATGGCGAGCGTTGCAGAAAAGCAATGAACGGAAAGTCTGTGATCTCAGTCACTTAAACACGACTAGGAACTGTAGTTCTTATTTACAGCAGTGGTGAAAACTCACAGTTTTCGCCGTGCCGCCGAATAACAGGCGGCCAGGGCAAGTTCACGAATAAAATACAACATAACTCATCTCATAAAGACAAGTGACGAACGGCATGCCAAATTAAGTGCACATAAAATAATGGATGAGGCGCATTAGCAGGTTTTTAATGTTGTTGCTGTTGTAGTTGTGGTCTTCAGTCCTGAGACTGCTTTGATGCAGCTCTCCATGCTACTCTATCCTGTGCAAGCTTCTTCATCTCCCAGTACCTACTGTAACCTACATCCTTCTGAATCTGCTTAGTGTATTCATCTCTTGGTCTCCCTCTACGATTTTTACCCTCTACGCTGCCCTCCAATACTAAATTGGTGATCCCTTGATGCCTCAGAACACGTCCTACCAACCGATCCCTTCTTCTAGTCGTGCCACAAACTTCTCTTCTCCCCAATCCTATTCAATACTTCCTCATTAGTTATGTGATCTACCCATCTAATCTTCATCATTCTTCTGTAGCACCACATTTCGAAGGCTTCTATTCTCTTCTTGTCCAAACTGTTTATTGTCCATGTTTCACTTCCATACATAGTTACACTCCATACAAATAGAAGGAATACCAACGTCTCAAAAATGAGATCGACAGGAAGTGCAAAATTGCTAAGCAGGGATGGCTAGAGAACAAATGTAAGGATGTAGAAGCGAGTATCACTAGGGGTAAGATAGATACTGCCTACAGGAAGATTAAAGAGACCTTTGGAGATAAGAGAACCACTTGCATGAATATCAAGAGCTCAGATGGAAACCCAGTTCTAAGCAAAGAAGGGAAAGCAGAAAGGTGGAAGGAGTATATAGAGGGACTATACAAGGGCGGTGTACTTGAGGACAATATTATGGAAATGGAAGAGGATGTAGATGAAGATGAAATGGGAGATACGATACTGCGTGAAGAGTTTGACAGAGCACTGAAAGACCTGAGTCGAAACAAGGCCCCCGGAGTAGACAACATTCCATTAGAACTACTGACGGCCTTAGGAGATCCAATCCTGACAAAACTCTACCATCTGGTGAACAAGATGTATGAAACAGGCGAAATATCCTCAGACTTCAAGAAGAATATAATAATTCCAATCCCAAAAAAAGCAGGTGTTGACAGATGTGAAAATTACCGAACTATCAGTTTAATAAGTCACAGCTGCAAAATACTAACGCGAATTCTTTACAGACGAATGTAAAAACTAGTAGAAGCCGACCTCGGGGAAGATCAGTTTGGATTCCGCAGAAATGTTGGAACACGTGAGGCAATACTGTCCCTACGACTTATCTTAGAAGCTAGATTAAGGAAGGGCAAACCTACGTTTCTACCATTTGTAGACTTAGAGAAAGCTTTTGACAATGTTGACTGGAATATTCTCTTTCAAATTCTAAAGGTGGCAGGGGTAAAATACAGGGAGCGAAAGGCTATTTACAATTTGTACAGAACCAGATGGCAGTTATAAGAGTGCAGGGGTTTGAAGGGAAGCAGTGGATGGGAAGGGAGTGAGACAGGGTTGTACCCTCTCCCCGATGTTATTCAATCTGTATATTGAGCAAGCAGTGAAGGAAACAAAAGAAAAATTCGGAGTAGGTATTAAAATCCATGGAGAAGAAATAAAAACTTTGAGGTTTGCCGATGACATAGTAATTCTGTCAGAGACAGCAAAGGACTTGGAAGAGCAGTTGAACGGAATGGATAGTGTCTTGCAAGGAAGATATAAGATGAACATCAACAAAAGCAAAACGAGGAAAATGGAATGTAGTCGAATAAACTGGAGTGATGCTGAGGGAATTAGATTAGGAAATGAGACACTTAAAATGGTAAAGGAGTTTTGCTATTTGGGGAGCAAAATAACTGATGATGGTCGAAGTAGAGAGGATATAAAATGTAGACTGGCAATGGGAAGGAAAGCGTTTCTGAAGAAGAGAAATTTGTTAACATCGAGTATAGATTTAGGTGTCAGGAAGTCATTTTTGAAAGTATTTGTATGGAGTGTAGCCATGTATGGAAGTGAAACATGGACGATAAATAGTTTGGACAAGAAGAGAATAGAAGCTTTTGAAATGTGGTGCTACAGAAGAATGCTGAAGATTAGATGGGTAGATCATATAACTAATGACGAGGTATTGAATAGGATTGGGGAGAAGAGATGTTTGTGGCACAACATGACTAGAAGAAGGGATCGGTTGGTAGGACATGTTCTGAGGCATCAAGGGATCACCAATTTAGCATTGGAGGGCAGCATGGAGGGTAAAAATCGTAGAGGGAGACCAAGAGATGAATACACTAAGCAGATTCAGAAGGATGTAGGTTGCGGTAGGTACTGGGAGATGAAGAAGCTTGCACGGGATAGAGTAGCATGGAGAGCTGCATCAAAGCAGTCTCAGGACTGAAGACCACAACAACAACAACCTAGGGATAGTGGCTCAGTCGAGGTAAACACAATGAAAACATTTTTTTTTATTTACGTTTGTCTGTAACATATTTCTCACATGAGAAGGGAAAGAGTGAACCGTAATCAGAAGACGCTTGCTGGATATCAGACCTTGCATTTCTCGTGGACATCACGTCTCACACGAACAGCCTGAACGTCAGCTAGCAAGGTGAAAATGATTTAATTTCTGACATGTTGGGAAAAGTAAATGCTTCTGGAAGGAAGCTTGCTCTTTGGGAGAGCCAACTATTGTTTGAAAACACTGAACATTTCCCTATCCTTTGTTTAGTTCATGTAAGTGCTAGATCTCAAGAATAGGTGTCAGTAATTGTAAAAATTAAGGAGCAAATTTCGATCACAATTTGACGTTACTAGTGTGTCTCTTATCATTCGTTGCTTTGCACAACCGTTTTCGGCATCAGTTGAAGGTGCTCCAAATCATCGACAGATGGAACTGATCGACCGGCGGTGCAATACACGCCTAAAGGGCAAGTTCTTTGCAGTACGGGGTACAAAAGATTTCTATGAAAACCTTCCACAGCAAGTATTTCCACACCTGCATCATGAAGCTGCGAGAGCTATGTCCTTTTTCGGATCTACTAATGTGTGTGAAAGATTTTTCTCCATAACGAAAATTAATAAATCAAGGTTTTGCTGGAGTATTAGTGACGAAAAACCCAACTTACATTTATCAATGTGCTGTACTTTTGTGCCCGGCATTAACTTTATCGTTTCTCATCACCAGTGATAAAAAATTTTCGAATTTCATTATTTTTTCTAATTTAAAACTGTGCCTCATCCTGCTCAGTGTTACATACGCGAAAACTGTTGCCTGAAAAATTTGGTATTAACCCGATTGTTCAAGTTATACTTACATGTTTAAATTAAACACGGGGGAAGAGACCAAACAGCGAGGTCATCGGTCTCATCGGATTAGGGAAGGAAGTCGGCCGTGTCGTTTCAAGGGAACCATCCCGGCATTTGCCTGGAGAGATTTAGGGAAGTCACGGAAAACCTAAATCAGGATGCCCGGACGCGGGATTGAACGGTCGTCCTCCCGAATACGAGTCCAGTGTGCTAACCACTGCGCCACCTCGCTCGGTCCTTCAATTATTGGGAGGCATGTTTGATACCCTTCCCATGAATGGTATCCAAGTACCTAAAGTGGGCATAAATACAATTTGGCATATCTATGCAGCATTAGTTCTTATGTTTCGTTTAAGAACCGTGTCGTTTGTCGATAGAACGATGGAATAACCGATACCTTCCCACGATTGCACTGCTCACTGTGAAAAGGGCACGATAGTGTTCCAGTTACAGTGTATCTCAGCTAAAGGGTAAAACCAAGCGGCGACATCTGTGCTTACAAACACACATTAAAGGAGCGGTGACAGTTTCGTTTCCTTAGCTGCTTACAGGCGTTGACATACGTCAACGGGGACAGGTGAAAATGTGTGCCCCGACCGGGACTCGAACCCGGGATCTCCTGCTTACATGGCAGACGCTCTATCCATCTGAGCCACCGAGGACGCAGAGGATAGCGCCACTGCAGGGATTTATCTCTGGCACGCTTCCCGCGAAACCCACAACGTATTGTCCCGGGAAGAGTGCCAGAGGTAAATCCCTGCAGTCGCGCTATCCTCTGTGTCCTCGGTGGCTCAGATGGATAGAGCGTCTGCCATGTAAGCAGGAGATCTCGGGTTCGACTCCCGGTCCGGGGCACACATTTTCACCTGTCCCCGTTAACGTATGTCAACGCCTGTAAGCAGCTAACGGTGTTCATTTCGTTCTAACGGTGATGTTAAATGTTCTTTCGGACATGTCGGAAAGAACAGATACCATCTTAGTATATTCGTTTCCTTGTCTGCACGTGTGGTAAGTGTAAGTATGCATACTAGACCAGGAAGTTTCACACACTCATGTGCAGCATTTCTTTCCCGGCCTGTGTTAAGCTATTCAACTTGTATTCGGAGGGCAGGAGCTCACGTTCCCCACAATGCGTCCTCGTTTAGAATCTTTGTAGTTCCACTAAACAGTTCAGAGCATTTTCAGTCGTATTTCTTTTTAAAAATACTGTTTCCAATTTGGTTCACCCTGGTTGTCCAGTTCAGTCATGCTGTGCTGTCTCCAGTGCCTCGGAGTTGAAGGCTGAGCTGAAGTTGTACTTTAACCGAGAAAACGTTTGCAAGTTCAATCTTTGTATGTCCGTTCTTGTAATGGGCGGTTATCAGGACTTCGGGTGTTCAATATGAAATTAAAATTAAAACACATGACGGTTGCAGGTGTTTTAATTTTCGTTTGCGATTTTAGTCGCTGAGGATACTCGATTGGTCGTGAGCACAGCTAGGGAACCACATCGGACTCCAGCAATACTGAACCTCGTGGGAAGTCGACCTGAAGAGGTAGGAGTCACGTCACGTCTAAAGACTGAGGAGAACTACAATAATTCTGCCGAGTAACCAGTTTCCTTACATGCTTGACCATTAATAACACGTTTTTGTCATCAGTCACGACTGGTTTGATGAGGCTAGCCTCTATTTCTTCTCGTGTGCTCTTAGAGTAGCACAAGCCCGCACTGTCACCAATTGTTTGTTGGACGGGAATCCACAGCAACGACCAACTACCTGAACTTGAACGATGTCATGACGTTTATACTGTATGACGTAGCACTGTACGGTCACCACTATCACTATTTCATTACGCACTACGATTGTGAACACGGGTCTGCAGACAGTGGCTCTGCTAGCGTGTAAATGAGGGGAATGTTGCTTCTTTCAGTCGTTTCCGTCCACATCCGGAAAGTCAGTTTCCCTGTTATGTTTTGGACTCAGCTTCCAGTGGTTTTCCAGTTCTAACTGTCGACTCACGGACGTGACAGGTTTATTGTTGACAGCAGGTACCGCAAGGCTGTGAACAGGCGCCTTAGCTGGCTGGAATTTTCTCTACGTCCACGTGGGCTAGAGACAAAAAGGTATCCTGTGTTTTACACGTTATGAATTAAAGTTTCCCGTCGGGTTTCTCTCTGTATGTGTGAAGGCAAATCTGATACTGTAGTTATTTGGTACGGTCCCTGCTAATAGATACACTTACTCACGTGGAAGTTCTGTGTATATAATGTACTACATCTACTCCAGACAAGCTGTTCGATTGTAGTTACTTGGTGATACGCTCGCGAACCGGAGAGGGTGGCTAATAGAATTTTTGAAATTTTCATTACTCGTAGTCTTCATTCAGCCGTATCCTCTGAAATTTCAGAAATTGGAAAATTTATGTACGAATAAGTATGAGTACTAATGCTTCAACTAATTTTTTTTTTTTGAAGCATCATGAACACCCCTCTTCCGCCATCACCACCATCTGAAACCACACCCGACCTCTATGTTCCCTCTGTGGATCTCTCTAGTGTTGTGGTTTCCAACCTCTCTGAGACCATTACCGATGAGTGCAGTCAGATATTAGTTGGTAATCCCTCTCTCTCCGATCGCCCTCCCGCTCCTCCTATCATCATCATTAACCCTAGAATGAAAAAGAATTGTCTTTGATCATTTTTATTTTAAAAATGATAATTAGTTTTTGCAGGTATTGTGTTACATCACGAACTAATGAGTCAATGTGACAACTGGTACTCCTTGCTTCTAATAACCGTTTTTATAGAATGATGAAGGAATTCTCAGTGCATCGCGAGTACTGCCTACAACTCTTCCTCAGAAAAGAAAGCTGACTGTCCACACTGAGGGTAGACACGCGCTCCCTGCACCGCCTTCCTCCCTAGCGACAATTGCCTCAACCACGCCCTGAACCCCCATTCAAAACCAGTCAAGTTGAAGTGTGTGCAGTATACTTACTGTTTGTAAATCATTTGATTGCTGGACTCCATAAATCTGAAATGTCAGAAATTAGAGGACTTCAGGTTCACAATGCTTTCTGCCTGATCACTCCCACCAATAATAATAATAACAATAATAATAGTAATAATAATAATGAGACGGTTCAAATTGCTCTGAGCAGTATGGGACTTAACTTCCGAGATCGTCAGTCCCCTAGAACTTAGAACTACTTAAACCCAACTAACCTAAGGACATCACACACATCCATGCCCGAGGCAGAATTCGAACCTGCGACCGTAGCGGTCGCGCGGTTCCGGACTGTAGCGCCTAGAACCGCTCGGCCACCTCGGCCGGCAATGAAACGGTCTAGGCCTTCCAGCAGTGTAGCGGGAATTACGTAGTTACTGTTGTGTTGTGCTATTAATTAGTTCGTTTATTGTTGCGAAGTGAAAGCATATTATAACCTGTTGTGGGAACTACCTACAACTCGGAGAAGGCATTTTCATGTGATATTTAAGCACATGTGATATACATGGTGAAGAAAAAATGCCGCACATTGCGTTCGGCATGCGAGTCCCCGCCCCAATTCAAGATAAAAGTGTATCTAGCAAAACCTATTCCCGTCAATAGTTTTAACACAAATCTGATTTTAAAAAACAAGGCTTTGGCAACGCTGTAAGTGCGTGCGGCGTGGCCAAGAACAGACAGCGCGAGTGCGAGAGATGTCCCATTAGGTCAGTGAGACGCGGCAGTACCGTGCGGAACAGATACGCAAACCCACCTATGTGTATTTGTTTATTTTATCGTTACCTTTATTTAAACATTAAGACATAACATGACTTTTACAGACGTAAATGACTACTTTGTTTCTCCATGACACAAATGAAGTCAATAGAAACTAATAGTGGATACAGTAACATCGCCTATACCCAACGAGGTACAATAGATGAAATAAGTAGGCGTCACTAGGTTGCAAATTACGCTACGTAGAATAGCTCTATTCTGTACGTTTGACATCCAGGCCCATCTTTACACAGCCGGTACCTACACGTACGAGCAACGTCCACAAAGCGACCACCTTGCATTTGCAAACGCTTAGCCCCTCGCTGGATCATAGTTTGCTGGATCCTGTGCAACACACCCACATCCACCATTGCCGAGGAGCATGCATGCATGCATTTTCCAAGGAACTCTGCATCGTAATTCGGAATAACACAGGCACTGCAAGATAGTATCGTAAGAAGGGCTGCTGTGGAGGTTGAAAATACCTTCACGAATAAAGCTAGCTTCGTCAGTCCATATCACGCTATTTTTAAAATGATAGTTATGTTCCACTTGGAGAAAAGCCATTGATTGGTGAATGATTTCGATTCTCGGCAGGAGACTGGGTGTTGTTGCGTCCTCCGCCATCATTTTCATCATCAATGACACGCAAGTCGCCCAAGTGGCGTCTACTAAAAAGACTTGCAATACTGTGGTCGAACCCGAAGGGGATAGCCCGGCCAATAAATGCCTTACGATCATTTCATTTCATTTCCTGAATCACGTCCCCTATTTCTAGCTTACGTCTAGTCCTTGGGCGACCTCTGTTATTGCTTGTGGACGACGATTATCGGTTTCTCCAGGCGACGGAAAACATTCTTATCGGGATAGCGTCTTTGAGGCCATCATGCAGCACACACTCGAGCTTGGTTATCGGATGAGTCTAGCACCAGAAACATATCACTGTACTCATTGTTTATGTAGTCCATCAGGAAACCGTTGTACATGAACTTGCAGGACCGGTTATGGTTGTACACTGGACAGTTTGTAGACCACCTTGAAACCAATAGTGGATACAGTAGCATAATGTTATACAATAACGCGTTATAGGCTATTGTCATGTGACAAAATGATGTCCTGCTTACAAACTACGATAACTAGGGAACGGACGTAAGAAAAATAAAAAAGCGACCTGACGAGGATTCGAACCACAGCTCCATGTTGGATGTAGGACTGATATTCCCGTAGCCAACTCAATGAACTACGACGGCTAGCACGGCAGTGTAGGTTGAGCTCTTCGTTTTCGTACATGTGTTACCAATATGCACTCGATTTGATTTTGGTAGATAGACTTTTGCCTTGAATGTGGATGAGAAATCGCATGCCGACCTCCAGGCGCGGCATCTCCCTTCAGCCTGTGTACGTCTCACTTTTACTGTCATACTTGCATGCTGCGTAGTGAGTGGTTGGTCTATGTGAGGAAGATGTTCGCACATTCATTTCAGAAGCTGTAACCTCCACCACGTTAGGTCACGCCTTAATACTAGTATTTGAAGCAATGTATATTTATTATCAACTTATGTGTTCGGTTTTACAACCTTTCGAAATAGTGACAATACTAAATATCTTTTAAAAATAATTTAGTTTCGAAACCAAACATAACTCAACTCCTTTGTTTTCAACCTTCAGAAAATTTTATTTTACGCATCAAGGTGTGATTACCCCTATGTTAGCAAACCACTGCTCTACTGACATGCACGCCATTCCCTATCATCTTATCTTTTATTCTAATTAGCATTTCCCAAATTTTTTTTCATCACAAGTTTACGGCGAGAACCTCCTCATTTCTCATCTTATCACAATCTCCTTAATTCTCAGCATTCTTCTGTAACATTGCACCTCAAACGCTTCTATCACCTCCTTTTGCGGATTTCCATTGTCCAGAAAGGTGCCGAACTGTGCGAGTAAGTTATTCTGTCACTTAACTATCTGCTTGATGTCTCGCAGTACAGACCAAGGTTACACTGTCGTCTCTGTTGGTGACGCATTTCCCTGACACTGCTGGCGTTGTCAGGGTGCAGCAACACGGAGCGAGGCGGCGCACTGGTCAGACACTGGACTCTTGTTCGCGGGGATGACCGTTCGAATTCCCGACCGGGGATACAGATGGTTCCCCTAAATTGCTTGAAGTGAATGCTGGGATGTCTCCTTTGTGAGGGCACCGTCTACAGAGTGTCCTAGGCATCTCCATACACCCTCATGACTTTCTACAGTTAGGGAAATAAATAGCCGTTGTGTTAGTAGTTAGTTACTTAGTTACGTGTTCCATTAATCAATCTCACGGTGACCGTTATGATGTGGAACGTGTAAGTGTGTAAGAAATGCACACATCAATCAAGGATTTCAAAAAAAATCTTTAAAATTTTTATTAACTACCCCATTCCCTCAAATGGCACAAAATGCATATATGAAGGGCTTATTTCAATAGTGGTACAAGTCCATTTTTTTCATTTTGAGATACAGAATCCTAAAGTTAAAGGAGCGCTGAAAAATATCCAGTTGAGATACCAGAAATATTCAAGCATATGGCTTCTTGCTAGAGATGAACTTTTCTTTCTTTTTGTTTGGATCATTAATTTCAGAAGCATTATAGGCAGAAAAGTGGAGGTAATGGACTTGTACCACTATTGAAATAAGCCACTCATATTACACCTATAGATTTATTAATTCCTATTCAATAATCCATCTATGGTATAGAAGGAGTTGTCAAGGAGATATGATTTCAATTTATTTTTGAAACTATTACTGCTGTCTGTCAGACATTTTATTTCATCTGGTAATTTATCGAAAAGTTTCACAGCAGCATATTTTACTCCTTTCGAAATAGTGACAATACTAAATATCTTTTAAAAATTATTTAGTTTCCTAACCAAACATAACTGAACTCTTTTCAAACCTCTATGTAGAGGACAGTGTAAGCCTTTCTTCCTTCTGGTATTATAGTCATGAACGTCTCGGTTGTTTTTAAACTGTTCCATGTTGTTAAGAACAAATTTCATTACTGAGTAATTGTACTGTGAGACCGTTGTAAGAATTCCTGACCTTTTAAACAGATCGCTATCAGATGTGCGACAGTGAGCCCTGCACGCTGTTCTAACCACTTTCTTTCGAGCAGTGAATACCTTTTGCCTAAAAGTTGAGTTACCCCAAAGTATTGTTCCATATGACATCAGAGAGTCAAAGTATGCGAAGTCTGTCGGCTTACTAATTTCTATACTCTTAAAATTGGCAGTTATTTTCATTACACATATTGCTGAACTTAGTCGCTTTAGGAGATCCAAAACATGAATTTTCCAATTAAGATTCTCGTCTATATGTACACCCAAAAACTTATTATGCTCTACCCTGGCTACTGACTTCCGTTGATGTGTTAGACTTCTTGAAGGAACTGTAATCCTTGCAGTAGAAAATGGCATGTACTGTGTTTTTTAAAAGTTCAGAGCAAGCCCATTCGCAGAAAACCAACTAATAACTTTCCCCAAGTCATTATCTGTATCATTTTCTACTGGAGTTTCTTTAACTGGATTAATAATGGATGTTTGTATCATCAGCAAACAGTGTCAGTTTAGCTTCTCGTTTCAGATAAGAAGGGAGATCATTCGCAAAAACAGTATGTGATAATAAGTATCCAGACATCCCCAGAAACATACTTTTTTCATATTAAGTGCATTGTGCTGCCACCTACTGTAAGGTACTCCATGTCAGCGACCTCAGCAGTCATTAGACATCGTGAGAGAGCATAATGGGGCGCTCTGCGGAACTCACGGACTTCGAACGTAGCCAGATGATAGGGTGTCACTTGTGTCATACGTCTGTACGTGACATATCCACACTCCTAAACATACCTAGGTCCACTGTTTCCGATGTGATAATGAAGTGGCGTGGTCGTGCGGTAGCGTTCTCGCTTCCCGCGCCCGGGTTCCCGGGTTCGATTCCCGGCGGGGTCAGGGATTTTCTCTGCCTCGTGATGACTGGGTGTTGCGTGATGTCCTTAGGTTAGTTAGGTTTAAGTAGTTGTAAGTTCTAGGGGACTGATGACCATAGCTGTTCAGTCCCATAGTGCTCAGAGTCATTTGAGCCATAATGAAGTGGAAACGTGAAGGGACACGTACAGCACAGAAACTTACAGCCCGACCTCTCTCTTGACTAACAGAGACCGCCGAAGTTGAAGAGGGTCGTAATGTGTAATAGGCAGACATCTATCCAGACCATCACACAGGAATTTCAAACTGCTTCAGCATCCACTGCAATTACTATAACAGTTAGGAAGGTGGTGAGAAAACTCGAATTTCATGGTCAAGCGGCTGCTCATAAGCCACACATCACGCCGAAAAATGTCAAACGAAGGCTCGCTTTGTGTAAGGAGCGTAAAGATTGGACGACTGAACAGTGGAAAAACGTTGTGTGGTGTGACGAATCACGGTACACAATGTGGCGGTGCAGTGGGTACGGGTGTGGGTATGGCGAATGTTCGGTGAACGTCATCTGCCAGCGTGTATAGTGCCAACAGTAAAACTCGGAGGCGGTGGTGTTATGGTGTGCTCGTGTTTTTCATGGAAGAGGCTTGCACCCCTTGTTGTTTAGTGTGGCACTATCACAGCACAAGCCTACTTGCTTCCCACTGTTGAAGAGCAATTCGGGGATGGCGATTGCATCTTTCAGCACGATCGAGCACCTGCGTATAATGTACGGCCTGTGGCGGAGTGGTTGCACGACAATAACATCCATGTAATGGACTAGCCTGCACAGAGTCCTGACTTGAATCCTATAGAAAACATTTGGGATGTTATGGAACGCCGACTTCGTGCCAGACCTCATGGACCGACATCGATACCTCTCCTCAGTGCAGCACTCCGTGAAGAATGGGCTGCCATTCCCCAAGAAACTTTCCAGCTTCTGACTGAACGTATACCTGCGACTGTGGAAGCTGTCATCAAGGTTAAGGGTGGGCCAACACAATACTGAATTCCAGCATTACTGATGGAGGGCACCACGAACTTGTAAGTCATTTTCAGCCAGATGTCCGGATACTTTGTTCACACAGTGTATGAAGAACAGAATGGCAGAATGGGACCCATGATCGAGCCCTGTGGAACACCTAATGTAATTTCACCGCGGTTAGATGAAGTGGGAAACCTCCTTAAATCACTTAAACCATATAAAGAAACTTTTTGCTTCCTGTTCTTTAGATATGACTTAATTCACTCATATGCTGTTCCATTTAAACCACGGAATTGTAATTTCTGTAACACAATGTCACGGTTCACATAACCAAATGTTTGGATAAGTCACAGAAAATTTCTATTGATGAAATTTTGCTATATGAAGACTCTATTACGTGGGCAGTGAAACTGTATATTTCTGTCTCAATGGAACAGTATTTTTGAAATTCAAACTGTGGTTTACTAAGTATCCCATTACTGTCGAGATGGATAACCACTCTCGGGTACATTACTTTCTCGACGATTTTTGAAAATTCTGTAAGCAAGGATACTGGCCGGTAATTATTGACATCTGTGGTGTCCACTTTTTTTTGTAGAGAGGCTTGACAACGGCATACTACAACCTCTCTGAGAAAACACACTGAGCTACTGATGCATTACATAAGTGACTCAGAACATCAGCTGTAACTGCTCCTCATTGTTTTAATATCTAGTTAGAGATGTCACTTGTTCAAACAGAACATTTATTTTTCAAAGATTCAATAATTTCCATTATTTCACAAGAAGTTGTTAGGTGAAAATTAATCTGAGTAGCATTTTTCAAAACTGACTCTTCCATGTACTTCTTGGCTTTCTCTTTTGAACTTTTTTCACGTACGCTTAAGAAATGGTCATTAAATACATTAGCGACTTGTGTACTGTTGGTTAAGATGGTCTCGTCCTCTTTAATAGTAATACTATCAGCCCCAGTGGTTACTTTTGCTGTCTCCTTCCTGACAACATTCCATAGTGATTTTATTTTATCGTCCGAGTTGTTAATTTAATGTGCCGGACTGGAGGATGTAGACTGGGCGGAGCAGCGGGGCCCGTGGGCAGCTGCCACCGCGGAAGGTCAAGGCGGAGACGCGCCGACCAGAGGCTGCGGTTGCGAAACCAGGTGGGCGTGTGACGTCACCCGCGTGCCCGGCTGTAAACACACAAACTGGAAACGAATGCAGTGTGACGTGCGGTGACATTGCTTTTGTTTATTACCGTCGTATGCATCGTGGGCAGTATTATTGCACTTGGCCTCCCGTGGTAGCCAAGGAAAACGCATCGCACTGTGAAAAATTTCAAGACATTTGGTGCACATAGTATCAAGTGGTTCACCGTGTCCGCATGAATACTACGATAAAACATACAGTAAGACTACTGAAGTGGCGCTACTCCCAGGCGCAGTAGTATTGTGTTGGAGTAATAAGTGCTTGCTGTTGTCGTGGTATTCATTTCGAATAATGGCTTGATGAAGCTCTCCACGTTACTACACTGATGGAACAGAAATTCGCAACACCAGCAAGAGTGGTGCGAGATAAACGAAAGTTGGTAGGCGTGTTTTTGCACATCTGAAAGACTACGTCTGTTCAAATTTCTCTTATAAAATGAACAATCTAAAGTACAACGAGAAAGTTACATTTTACAATACCTTCACTTTGAAAGTAAACGGTAGATTGGTGTCTTGATGATACCTTCTAGTTGTGAAAAACCACCACCAGATTGTTGTACAGCTTTCTGTAATCAATAGATGTTCGGTTTTGAGGAAGGCGTTTCTCAACAGATTGCGCAAACAGTATGCTGCAATAAGTAATTTGTCACATTCACTTCAATTCATTGGTAGAAGATGGTGCTCAAAAAACTTGTGCCAAAAGTGCACTACTGTTTTACAAGGCCCTTCTGGTCTGACACAGTTCACAATTGAAATTCGTCTTCTGTAAATCCTGGAGTCATCTTTTGAGTGCAGCTTGGCAAGATTAAATGTTGATGTCATCCATAACGATGTATGCTGTCGGAATACAAAAATATGGAAGTTCATTTCGATGGGAATAAAGATTCAGTCGGCTATGAAAGTTGCCTTAGCTTGTTCCAAAAGTTTCTGCATGGGAGAAACTGACAAGTATAATTTGGGGAAATTTTGTGAACAAGCATGGACATTATATCTTCCACATTTCTGCCAGTGTATACTGTAGACGTTCAGAATCAAAATTCTAGAGATGTTGAAGGTGTAACCCTATCTTGTTGTCAAGAACTTGAAACAATGCAATGAAGCTAGCGTGCGCTTATTGTTAATAAACTTATCTTTCATTGGAATTTTAGGTGAAATGTGCAAAAACAGATGGAGGAATATTCGGGACTCGTATCAGAGAAATAAACGAGAAAGAAAGCTTGGAACAGGTTCAGATGCCTCAGCAAAACCAAGAAAATGGGTTCTGCTTGATCACTTGGCTTTAAGAAACCTACGTTTCGTGGCATTTTAAATGAAATTGTCAAGAGCATATGGAGAAATATTAGTAACTCATACCGGAGGAATATGACATAAAATGGTTTCATTAGGTCCAAATGTGTCAGCGAAACAAAACAAATGCATTCTCTATCGTGTGATGACCACACGATTCTCGTTGCGCGTCGACAGAACTGCCGGCTAGTCGCGACGCTCCCGGAGATATATGAGCCCAAATCTCGGAAACGGAGATCGATATCAATCTGATCTCAACTTAAAAAATAATTTCGATATGTTAGCTTCTTTTCATCGGCAGCGATGTATGACCTAACGTGAACCATACGTAAAGTAGCCAGCGACCACATTTTTCCCTGTACACAATTCAAATTTTATGCAGTAGGTTACTTGTAAATTAAGTATCGGGATAACTGTGACGAATATCGGAAAAATAGACACCTCATTATCAAGCTGTGATGTGAAACTGTAAGATACGCAAACATCAATTTTTTGTGCCTTTTACTTTCCTCACAATTGATTGAGAAGTAATATACAGCGAAAAAAACACGCAAAACCGGAAGAGATACTTTTCAATTTTTTAAAGTAAAAGGAGAATCTGTATCGAAAAACTAACTCTGGGAGCCGATGTAACTT
Organism: Schistocerca piceifrons; assembly: GCF_021461385.2. Lineage (NCBI taxonomy): Eukaryota > Metazoa > Arthropoda > Insecta > Orthoptera > Acrididae > Schistocerca > Schistocerca piceifrons. The sequence continues at coordinate 6,496,369 of NC_060144.1, read as the reverse complement.
TGTTGCATTAACATACAGTATTTTTTACAGCAAGAAAATCGGAATTCTTATTTTTCTTATGTATTTGAATCCGCCGCCGCCGACCGGAGCTTGGGAAACGGCGACGACTCCAGTCGTGTGTTGCGGCCGTGTCGCCGTCTGCCATGGTGGGGAAAGAGGAGGGGGCAGCGTCGCAGTCGCAGCCAACTGTCGCGTCTTGCACAACGTAACTTTAGCCTGGTGGATCACCAGATCTGTCTCCGATCGAGACCATATGGGAAATCATCTGAGGACAACTCCAGCGTCATCCACAACAGCATTAACAGTCTCTGCATTGACCGACCGAGTGGAACAGACATGGAAGTCCATCTGAGGGCACTTGTACAACACAGTGCACACACGTGTGCATGCTCGAATTCGACATTCTGGCGATTACACTGGTTATTAATCTACCAACATTTCCCATTTGCAACGGCCGACGGCGTTCGCTTAACCACTGAGAGCAACGGCGTTTGCGTACAGTTGTCAGTGCTAAAAGACAAGCAACACTGCGCAGAAATCAAAGTGGGAAGTACGGTGGACGTATCCGTTAGCACAGTGTGGCGAAATCTGACGTTAACGGGCTGTGGCAGCAGACAGACGACGCCAGTGCCATTGCTAACAGCACGACATCGCCTACAGAGAAATCCTGTGCTCTTGACCGTATGGGTTGGACCTAAGAGGACTGAAAAACCGTGGCCTGGTCAGATGAGTCCCAATTTCAGTTGGTAAAGGTGATGGTAGAGTTCGAGTGTGGTGCAGACCCTACGAAGCTATTGATTCTGGTTGTCAACAAGCCACTGTGCAATCTGGTGGTAAATCCATAATAATTGTTGACTGTCTTTCATGGAAGGGGTGGGTCCTCTGGCCCGACTGAATATTGGAAATGGTTATGTTCCGCTACTCGGAGACCACGTACAGCCATTCGTGGAGTTGATGTTCTCAAACAACGATGCAATCTTTATGGATGATAATGCGCCGTATTAGTGGGCCACAGTTGTTCGCGGTTGGTTTGAAGAACATTCCGAACAATTCGAGTGGCTGCGCTACGCCGGCAAAAAAAGGTCCGACACGGTACCAGTATTACAAAGTATCCCACGACTTTTGTCACCTCAGTGTGTAGGCAAACATGAAACACTTCACAGGACTGTGGGATTAATGCAGGTCTAGAACAACCCTAGCGTCACACTGGACAGTTATTTGTACCAAGTTTTTTGATATAGGCTACATAACACACGATGCAACTAAGTGCTCATAACATGGACGAAAAGCAGTGGAAGATCGAAATTAACTTCACTGCTTGTTTTAGAAATCTAATAAAAAACTATTCTAGAAGGGAAATAATTGCACAGTACTGAGTAAGTCTTAGTCTCTACCGCTCAAACGGGGCTCACCTCCACCACGGAACAAAGAAGATAATCCCGACCTGGATTTTCAACAAAATTTGTGCGGCGATTTTCAACGCAAATAATGATAGCTTCAAAACTTTACACAGAGTATTTCATTATTCTCATACTTATAGAGACAACGGACAGACGGACGTAAGCGCTATGGTTCTGTAGTTTGTGCAATCGTCGTCTTCTCTTTTTACAAGCAGGTATGGCGTGCTCTATTTGCCAGTAACGTAGGAGCATTCGCTGTTCAAGCTTCTCGATAAATAAGAGCTCGAAAACGGGTTAGTTCTGTGTCATATTCACTGTAGAATCTAAAAGCACTCCTGTTCTGTCTAGACAAACAGCGACATTGGGGAGAAAAGAAATCCGTCGAACGGCTTGAAAAACATGTCCAGATGCTCGACATAAAACTAGTCCTGCGACGTCTTCCTCTAACAACAAAGGATGACTTCTGTTTGTGTATAATGTTTGACGGACCTCTGTTTCATTTCTCTTCCTGTCGAATAACATCGCTATTGACTGTGATGGCGCGAAATCTTTGGCAGACCGCAGGTCGGTTTGCATTGAGGCCGCCCCTGGGCTCTCTACTGGTGGCAGAGCGGTGGGCGCCGGCCTCCGCAGCTGGTGTATGAGCGAGCAGTCACGGTGTGCCCAAGTGGCAAGTAATGGCTGGAATACAAATGTGGTGTTTCCAGTGGTTATTACCTGTTTTTCACGTTCTTGTTTGCATATTTGTTTTGGATGGTTATTTACGTATTGTTGGTATGCGAAATCGTTTCTGTATTGTATGGTACAAACCATTAAATATTCGTTTGATCTGTTGATAAAGACACGACTAAAAATTTCTCATCCGCAAGAGACGTCACACTCACACCCTGTCCCGCTGCCTCCAGTTTCCATGAGGCGAAGAAGAGTCCACGAGTTTCTTCAGACATGGCACACCCAGCAAAAGCAAGTTATTCATAATACGATGGAGACCTACCAAATTGCGCCGAAATGTATCGCTACGTTTCACTTGCTGTTCCAAATAGTCCTATACATTTGCTACGGGGGTGAAGTAGTGATGTTGTTGGGGACTGAAACTGATTGTCACTGGCATGGCGTCAGACTCGTCCCAAATCTTTGTCTGTTAGCATATTTTTACAACGTCTGTTCTTAGGCTGTGTTACATGCCTCAGAGTTGAGCACTATTCCTTCTACATAGGTCACATAGTTCTGTCCACGTCCATACAACAACAAATTGGGCAACTTTGTGTGCACGTATTTTGCACGTAGAACCACGACAGCGCGTTTCTGCCATTATGTTACTTCTCCAGGTCGCTTAGTCTTACTGCACTGATTCCATACAACCGACTTGCCGTGCCACTGCCACTGCCATTTGCGCCACCCACAGCATCCCAAAGGGACCGATGTGCTTCATTAAGAAAGTGACTAATATTTTGTCCAGTGAACTTATCCACGGATGAAGCGATTGGAGCGATCAGTTCCACGAAGTTTCTGCATACTCACCGTGTGTAATTCCGAGTGCTATCATTTCTTCTTCAGATACGAGTAAATTGTTACCAACAAGCTCATTAGAATATGCGATCAAGAGGTTGAAAACAATGTGAAAAAATACAACAACTTCGAGAAACAGGAAACTGATAAGACTGGTGTTACACTGTTCGATAGTGGGAGCGATAAACTGTTCGATTAATGTGCATAATGACCTGTTAATACTTATTATTTTAATGTCACAAATTCTGAAAACCAGTATCTGGCAATTTCATGGCACAATAAAATATTCGTACATGAATTACACAGGCAGCCTCAGCAATTTTTAGTAATATAACTAGCAACTATGTGATCTTGATGTAATGACAATAGCTGCCTTCACTCCTTGGTATTATTGTTCCCTCTCACACATACGTCCACACTGCGCAAAATAGTTGCAGGGTCACTTTTTTAAAACCCCGTCATTTTCCACACATTCTCACACAGAAGTGTGAAATTTGGCTCCCAGGTACCTACAATCTTCTGTTATAAGGGTGCAAGAGCATGGCGCCTTGCGACACCATCCCCGCGTTCGGCAGCGGTTCAAACACATAAGGTGTCGACACATACGAAAAAGAGGCCGAAACTTAGAAGCTGATGTGAGATGTAAAGTCGGTTAATGAGGTCACACTGGCACAGAAGTTGAGCCCAGTCCTGGCCGACTCCACCGTGGACGTTCCACACAGCGGGGAGCTCGTCGCTCCCCCATTATGCCCATCTCACTCCTCCTCCTGACGCCTCTGCGATGAACCGGCGGTCAGACTCAACATGGAAAGGACTCAGCAGGTGGCATAAAGGGCATCAATCAAACCATCGCTTCCCTTCGGCCGTTCGTTTACACAAGATGCTATGTGTCACAGAACCTTTGACTCCGCTGAGACCACTTGAAGAATTCGCCCCTTCTTAAGGGCTTGTGATATAAATGACGACACTAATTCTTTAACGAGGGATTTGAAGTCCGCTGTGGTATTCTTTCTTCTGTCTTGTGGTAGACGCACGCTGTTAGGAGGTGTAGTGTTTTTTCATGTTTGTATACTTTGTGACAATATATATGTTAATATGGAATACTAATGTTTACTAACATATTTGTATTTACTTTGTTCTAACCTATTTCAAAAAATGGTTCAAATGGCTCTAAGCACTATGGTACTTAACATCTGTTGTCATCAGTCCCCTAGACTTAATTAAACCCAACTAACCTAAGGACACCACACACATCCATGCCCGAGGCAGGATTCGAACCTGCGACTGTAGCAGCAGCGCGGTTCCGGACTGAAGCGCCTAGAACCGCTCGGCCACAGCGGCCGGCTCTAACCCCCTTCTATTTGTATCAGAATTTATAAGACGAGTCAACGTGGAAGCCTTGCCACAGTAAAGTGATTGGTTAGCTGTCATTACAACCACGTATATGCAAATTTGCATGACCAGTCACAGAACCTGTCTTCTTTATCTTTTCTTGATTTACAAGGTCCGATTACAATTTCTTGAATGCATTTTATGGACGCCAGCATTGGCGATTCAGACTTTTATTAGTGACGCACCGTCTAACCTTACCTTGTTAATGGCTGTATGGCTGTCCACGAAAAGCAGCTACGCCGATCATTTCATTTTCCTTATACCAAAGTCTTATCATTATAACAGTTCTTCTCTCCCTGAGAAAAACTTTGAGAAATCTTTTATTATAAACCAGAGAAGGATTATGATAAGCTGCAGTCACATAGAACGTGATCTGACCCCTTTGAACTGCAGAGTGACAACAATGTTTGCTCTGGTGTGCGGGGTGGAACCATTATGGATCGTTCAAAACCACTCGACTAAATCTGAAAGTGATCCTAACCGGAGAAAGGTGTTTATGCTTTGTCATCCCACCCATTTCGTGTCCTCCTGTGGCACGATCATGTGGTGGTACGACATTGATACATGCGTGAATAGAACAGCAAAGGGCTCCTCTAAGACCACGCACTTCGATAACGCCGTCGGTGCCATCCGTGCTCCTTCGTTGTGGACTTTGAAATGTAGTTGTACAGAGACTGCCCTTGACCGATTCCCAGGGATCTGTGGGCACGCCACCCATTCGACGCTCCGCAGACGAGTGGCACTACACTGCTGCTCTAGCACCTGCTTGTGGACAATTTTAAAATGCTCGAGACAGGTGTGTGCTGTGCATGGCACCGAAGGTCTAGTCGAACTGGGGAGGGGGGGGGGGTTCTTAGAGGGAAATGACACGACACCTCCTTTGGTGACTAATCTTTTGTCTAGCCTGCTTAGCTGCTGGAGACTGTGGATTCTTCGTATGGAACAATTCAGCAAACATACCTCAACCCTGTCTGCCTGTCTGTCGCTACAGTTCGTATGAAACAGAGCCAGGTGGCGCATTGATTAGTGCGCTGGGGGACCAGAGTTCAAATCTCTGTCCAGTCACCTACATTTAGGTTTCTTTGTCATTTTCCTACATCGACTAAGCTGAAAGAACAGATCCTTTGGCAAGAACGTGGCCAATCTTGTTGCTTATCCTTTCCCTCTTCAAGCTTGTATTCTGTCTCGTTGTCAATGGGACCTAATTTGCCTTCATTCCTTAGTGAGTTAGTTAGTAGTTAATACAACGTAAAACCAGCCAAAGCTGCAAATTCCAATTTTTTTTATTTACTTGATGACTGGTTTCGGGCCGGGACCCATTTTCAAAACATCCAGCTAGTCAAAATGGTATTTCCAAAAATACAAGAACTCTGTCAGGATGAACATATACGCATTATGAAGTGCAAACGAACAGTTATAGTACAGCTAAATTTCATCGCCATGTCTGTGTCCTTCAGCATAACAGTTCCAGGCCACACACGAGCCCTGCGTCCGATGCACTGGGTTCTCTGTCGGCAATCGTCCGTTATACAGTCGCGAATTGGCCCCATCGGATTTTCATCTGTTTCCATACCGTAAAGAACACGTCCGAGGACGTCAAATTATAGTGTCGAAGCGGTGAAAACAGGGGTGAGGCCGTTGCTCTACCTGCAAAGTCAAACATTCTACAGTGACGGTATCAACAAACTGGTCTGTCGTTGGGAGAAAGGTGTTCGACGCCAGGATGACAATATCGAGAAATATGTATGTAGACATGAAGAATGAAGATGTAGACTCTTAATGAAGTTTGTTTTATTTACGAAGCCTTAAGAGTTTTCACATTAAAAATTCGAAGGCATTACATTTCAGGGCGCCTCGTAACTTAGCTCAGACACCCAATTCTAAGGGGGGCGCACGAAATGTGTTACCAATTGTTTCTTTCACAATTTACTACGCACATTAGATATCCAGCTGGGATCTCTACAGCAGTACCAGCAGAGTTTGGAAAAACAAATGAGTTACGAAATGACGTGTAATTCACGATACTGCCGCTAGGAGACTAGTAAGCACAACGAGTTATAATTTCATAGAGTGGCTATAGGTCCGCCATGTTTGAAGCAAATTGAAGTTCTGGCCGCCATGTTTTCTTTAGTCAAGGCATTCGTCTGCTGTGTCCCGCCCCCTTGTAACTGCGTTTGACTTACTTGAAATAGCCCATACTAGCTTTATTTTTTCTAAAACAAGCAATAGACAGCAGTGATTTCAGTGCACACTGACAGCAAAAAGGGATGTTTTTGTCGAAATATGGCTAAACTTTTCGATGTAGATAACACTACAAGACAGCTCAAATAAGTCTGTCCATCCAGTATAAAGTTACTTGTTGCCCATAAATTAATGCAATTAGAGCAGGTACCACCAGAATATTACGGTGAAACTTCTAAACATGCTGTGGTTAACTATTAGAAACAGTAACAGGCGCAGAAATGCGATATTTTTGTCGCTATTTCAAAGTAAACAGTCAAAGCCTCAAAAACCAGTACACTGTGAACGAGAATTTATTTGAAATATGTGTTACAAGTAGTTAACACAAGCATAGTAATTCAATAACAAAGTCGAAGCGTTCTTGGGTGGGGTGATTTCACAAATTTTCGTAAGTAGCTGTATGCCTTGGCAGAATAAAAGTGTAGGGTCAGGGCAAATTTCCTTATTTGCTGAGAATAATGGCATACTTTAGCACTGCACTGAAGTTCCAATAGCTGCTTCAACAAACCAACCACATATCAGAAACTGAACTACATAGCCTTCTTCTCAAACCAGCAACTAAAGTCTGTAACTGCACTATTCTTCTTTTGTGTCGTACACTAAGTTGCTTCATTTGCTTTATCCGCTTCTTTAGTCGCACATTCTCTGCTTGTACTCTGTTATATTGTGTTTTCAACTTCTTAGGGCTTGGTAGACAGAAATTGTGGTCAGCAGAAACAGATGTGGGTCCGACAGGCACTGAAAGAATGTAGTTGCATCATAAGTTTATAACAGAGTTACACCATAAGATTATAATAGAAAATATGTAATTCAAAGTAATAAGAACACAGAGTAAAATTAAATTATTGACTTACTTTGTGCTAATGATGTCACTGTAATAGCACTATCTTGCAAATTGTCGAAAGATCGCTTTCTGGGTTGTGGTCGTAATACTTTATCTTGCTTTTGTAAATGTGGTGGAAAGTTAAAGATAGTAGGTACTGGTTTTGACAAAAGGCGCCTCTGGACATTTGTGTGGTACATATATTTCTCTTCAAAATGAGCTGAACAGAGGTAACTGGCTGTAGTAGGAAACCAGTTTTCTCGCTTCATATTTATAACCCATCTTTTTGTAATTTCCTTATCTTTTAAAGGAAATCTGTAATCAACAATAAATAAATTACTTCCTGCATTTGTCTTAAGCATAATTACAGTTCCAATGCAAATGACTCTTTAATAAACATTAAAAAACGTGTGTCGTATTTCGGTACTAATATACTTACTTATAATATGAAATATTTGTTGTTTTATCGCTGCGATTTGTGCAGTTGAACGCTGAACACACTGCAGGCATGTTGACTTTATATTTTGTAACAAAAAAGTCAACTAGAAAAGTTAAATATTGCAGTAATATCACAACAGCTGACACACTTCCAACACAAACAACAGTAACGCTTTCCTAATGTTTTGACTAAGGAGAACATGGCGGCCGAGTTAGCGTTGGTTGCCGCTAGGAGCGCTGTAACTAGTATCTCAGCCACTCTATGAAATTTTAACTCGTTGAGTAAGCAGGAATGGCTGACAATGGAAGACTGACGACACGCCTACGATCGGCAATTGTGTTACTTTTTCATGAAACGAAAAGCCTTGTTGTGACTCAGAGGCGTTTTCGACAACAGTTTAACACACGATGGGTCCCTTGCAAGAAGACCATCCACAGGTTGTACGATAAATTTGTACAGGAAGGAACAGTATAGGAAGCGAAGCGACCTCGGCCTAAGCCTGTTTATTCGCCGGAGAATATTGAACCGGTACGAGTTGCTGTACAGAGAAGTCCCCGGAAATCGTGTAGAAAGGAAGCAGTGGAACTGGGAATATCGAGACGCTCCGTTCAATGCATTCTTAAAAGTGACCTCCATATGTACCCATACAAGATGACATGTGCACAGAAGCTCACTGAAGAACACAAGCCGCATAAACTACTGTTTGCTCAGTGGGCGGAGGATAGGGAAGAAACTCTCAACAACGTTTGCTTTTCAGATGAGGCGCATTTTCATTTGGACGGAGTGGTTAACAAACAAAATGTGCGCTTTTGGGCCGCTGAAAACCCACAAGTGCTCCATGAACGACAACATTATGCTCCGAGGATTACAGAGTGGGTAGCAATTTCCAGTCACGGACTTATTGGACCCTTTTTCTTCGAAGAAACTGTGAACAGCGAGCTTTATTTGAGCATGCTTCGCAATAGCTTTATTGTGCAGCTTCTTGCTACTGCCTTGCCCTTCAACACACAGTGGTTCATGCAAGATGGAGCAAAACTACATACGGCAAACACTGTGTTGGAGTTTTTACACGAGCATTTCGACATGCGGATCATTTCACTCAGGTTTCCAGGTCGTTTCAATGACGGACAAAATTGGCCCCCCAATAGTCAGACCTCAATCCATGTGATTTTTTTCTTTGGGGGAACCAAAAAGAAAAAATTTTCCCGAAACGTCCAGCTGATTTAATGGAGCTCAGAAAACTTATTCTTCAAGCTTGCAGTGAAATTACTTAAGACATGTGCCATAGGGTAATCACTAACTTCAGTGTTCGTTTGAAGGAAGTTAGGAAACGAAATGGTGAAAATATTGAGCATGTGCTGAGTTAGAACAAATCTCCATGGACGGCTCTTCATTGTAGTATATGTTCCTTTCAGATTGTATTGGCAGTAAAGTTTATATTCAAAAACAAATTGGTAACACATTTCGTGCACCACCTTGTAGACAGACTAGCAGAGCTTGTTTCAGGAAAGCTGCAGGCCGGCGTTCATTGGCAGAGTGTTTTCCAAGAAGCGGTCTCGACTGTTCTCAATGTGCACGAAGGAGCAGGAGTTTACTGCCTGTCAGTCGCGTGCCAGATAAGCGAGCACCGACAAGCCACGCTCTTTTCCGTACTTCTCCGCTGGGCTGATTACGTGCAGTGTTGTCGCCGAGCAGTGAGTACACTGTATTGCATTCAGCGCTGCCGTGTTCCGACTTTCCGAACCTTTTGGCTGGTTTCACATCCAACAGTCTCGGTATCGGCTGTTCAGTTGGAATCGCTAAATTTTATCAAAGCTCTTTGTTTTTCATAACACAAACGATAGTAATATTCCAGGTATTTAGCCGATTTTTTGTTTGCATTTTATGTCGAATATTTCGGCGAAGCATTGTACATAAAATAAAAAGAAAAACTCCGTTGAACACCCGTTATCCGACGATTAATCAGTTACTCTGAGAAAACTTGAGTTTCCAATCTTCTAAATTACAGGCAGCTGGGATAGGAGAATGAGTCGACAAAACGTCAGAATGCACAATGCGTACACGAAACAGAGCTAAACACCGGCACTCACTGGGACGTCGACTACTGATGTGGAAAGAGTGTTGATGAGGACATGGAAGTAACAGAACAGGTAGTAGTCAAAACTGCACACTTCTGAACGTGGGTTTTGAGATGAAAATAATAAAAGTAAACACTGTATAAGGTCCTCATACAACTGTTAACAGAAGACGCTTGAGTTACGGTTTCGTTAGACAGAGATAGAAAGAGTAAATGGGAAGAGTTATCTGTCGTTTTTACTAGACCATCATCGTAATCTTCATCATCTTTGTCTACAGTCTCTGTTTGGAACAAAAGCCTGTACATCTCCTTCTGTCCTCCCCACGTTTCTCTCTTCACTCTGTCCCAGTCTTCTCCTCATTAATCACACATTCCTTCATTTCCACATCATCTGCCACTCCGTCTTTATCTAGGCCTCTTGCATCCTATTGTCATTTCATGAACCTGTCTCGGTATCCTACTAATTCCCATTCTTTTAACATGCCCATAATCTTATCTTCTCAATGGTCTCTTGCATTGCCTACTCTTTCACTATCTCTCTCACCGTTTCTTTCCTTTATGGATGCTAGTAAGTCTTTTTCTGCTTTTTTGATATTTCAACTCACAGGCCTGTATGCTGCTCATCTGCCTTTCCTTCATTACCGAAGTCCCTTATGTATGCGCGAGTACTGGAACATAACGCCCTCTGTATAACATTTCCTTACTTTTCGCTGGTACACTCTTGCCGAAGACCGGACTTCTCACAGTCGTAGGATCATGATCCCCTGGTACTTGAAACTTTCCGCTTTCTTTAGTACTTGCCCTTATAACCGTCCTACACACTGACTGTTGTTGTTGTGGTCTTCAGTCCTGAGACTGCTTTGATGCAGCTCTCCATGCTACTCTATCCTGTGCAAGCTTCTTCATCTCCCAGTACCTACTGCAACCTACATCCTTTTGAATCTGCTTAGTGTATTCATCTCTTGGTCTCCCTCTACGATTTTTACCTTCCACGCTGCCCTCCAATATAAAGTAGTGATCCCTTGATGCCTCAGAACATGTCCTACCAACCGATCCCTTCTTCTAGTCGTGCCACAAACTTCTCTTCTCCCCAATCCTATTCAATACTTCCTCATTAGTTTGTGATCTACCCATCTAATCTTCAACATTCTTCTGTAGCACCACATTTCGAAAGCTTCTATTCTCTTCTTGTCCAAACTATTTATCGTCCATGTTTCACTTCCATACATGGCCACACTCCATACAAATACGTTCAGAAATGACTTCCTGACACTTAAATCTATATTCGACGTTAACAAATTTTTCTTCTTCAGCAACGCTTTCCTTGCCATTGCCATTCTACATTTTATATCCTCTCTACTTCGACCATCATCAGTTATTTTGCTCCCCAAATAGCAAAACTCCTTTACTATTTTAATTGTCTCATTTCCTAATCTAATTCCCTCAGCATCACCAGATTTAATTCGACTACATTCCATTATCCTTGTTTTGCTTCTGTTGATGTTCATCTTATATCCTCCTTTCAAAACACTGTCCATTCCGTTCAACTGCTCTTCCAAGTCCTTTGCTGTCTCTGACAGAATTACAATGTCATCGGCGAACCTCAAAGTTGTTATTTCTTCTCCGTGGATTTTAATACCTACTCCGAATTTCTCTATTGTTTCCTTTACTGCTTGCTCAATATACAGATTGAATAACATCGGGGATAGACTACAACCCTGTCTCACTCCCTTCCCAACCACTGCTTCCCTTTCGTGCTCCTCGACTCTTATAACTGTCATCTGGTTTCTGTACAAATTGTAAATAGCCTTTCGCTCCCTCTGTTTTACCCCTGCCACCTTCAGAATTTGAAAGAGAGTATTTCAGTCAACATTGTCAAATGCTTTCTCTAAGTCTACAAATGCTAGAAAAGTAGGTTTGCCTTTCCTTATTCTAGCTTCTAAGATGCGTCGTAGGGTCAATATTGCCTCACGTGTTCCAATATTTCTACGGAATCCAAACTGAGCTTCCCCGAGGTCGGCTTCTACTAGTTTTTCCATTCGTCTGTAAAGAATTCGCGTTAGTATTTTGCAGCTGTGGCTTATTAAACTGATAGTTCTGTAATTTTCACATCTGTCAACACCTGCTTTCTTTGGGATTGAAATTACTATATTCTTCTGGAAGTCTGAGGGTATTTCGCCTTTCTCATACATCTTGCTCACCAGATGGTAGAGTTTCGTCAGGAATGGCTCTCCCAAGGCCGTCAGTAGTTCTAATGGAATGTTGTCTACTCCCGGGGCCTTGTTTCGACTCAGATCTTTCAGTGCTCTGTCAAAATTTCCACGTAGTATCATATCTCCCATTTCATCTTCATCTACATCCTCTTCCATTTCCATAATATTGTCCTCAAGTACATCGCCCTTGTATAGACCCTCTGTATACTCCTTCCACCTTTCTGTTTTCCCTTCTTTGCTTAGAACTGGGTTTCCATCTGAGCTCTTGATATTCATACAACTGGTTCTCTTTTCTCCAATGTTGTTGTGGTCTTCAGTCCTGAGACTGGTTTGATGCAGCTCTCCATGCTACTCTATCCTGTGCAAGCTTTTTCATCTCCCAGTACCTACTGCAACCTACATCCTTCTCAATCTGCTTAGCGTATTCATCTCTTGGTCTCCCTCTACGATTTTTACCCTCCACGCTGCCCTCCAATACTAAATTGGTGATCCATTGATGCCTCAAAACATGTCCTACCAACCGATCCCTTCTTCTGGTCAAGTTGTGCCACAAACTTCTCTTCTCCCCAATCCTATTCAATACTTCCTCATTAGTTATGTGATCTACCCATCTAATCTTCAGCATTCTTCTGTAGCACCACATTTCGAAAGCTTCTATTCTCTTCTTGTCCAAACTATTTATCATCCATGTTTCACTTCCATACATGGCCACACTCCATACAAATACGTTCAGAAATGACTTCCTGACACTTAAATCTATATTCGACGTTAACAAATTTTTCTTCTTCAGCAACGCTTTCCTTGCCATTGCCATTCTACATTTTATATCCTCTCTACTTCGACCATCATCAGTTATTTTGCTCCCCAAATAGCAAAACTCCTTTACTACTTTAAGTGCCTCATTTCCTAATCTAATTCCCTTAGCATCACCCGACTTAATTAGACTACATTCCATTATCCTTGTTTTGCTTTTGTTGATGTTCATCTTATATCCTCCTTTCAAGACACTGTCCATTCCATTCAACTGCTCTTGCAAGTCCTTTGCTGTCTCTGACAGAATTACAATGTCATCGGCGAACCTCAAAGTTTTTATTTCTTCTCCATGAATTTTGATACCTACTCCGAATTTCTCTTTTGTTTCCTTTACTGCTTGCTCAATATACAGATTGAACAACATCGGGGAGAGGCTACAACCCTGTCTTACTCCCTTCCCAACCACTGCTTCCCTTTCATGTCGCTCGACTCTTATAACTGCCATCTGGTTTCTATACAAATTGTAAATAGCCTTTCGCTCCCTCTGTTTTACCCCTGCCACCTTTAGAATTTGAAAGAGAGTATTCCAGTCAACATTGTCAAAAGCTTTCTCTAAGTCTACAAATGCTAGAAACGTAGGTTGCCTTTCCTTAATCTTTCTTCTAAGATAAGTCGTAAGGTCAGGATTGCCTGACGTGTTCCAGTGTTTCTACGGAATCCAAACTGATCTTCCCCGAGGTTGGCTTCTACTAGTTTTTCCATTCGTCTGTAAAGAATTCGTGTTAGTATTTTGCAGCTGTGACTTATTAAGCTGATAGTTCGGTAATTTTCACATCTGTCAACACCTGCTTTCTTTGGGATTGGAATTATTATATTCTTCATGAAGTCTGAGGGTATTTCGCCTGTTCTTTTCTCCAAAGGTCTCTTTAATTTTCCTATAGGCGGTATCTACCCTGCCCTTAGTGAGATAAGCCTCTACATCCTTACATTTGTCCTCTAGCCATCCCTGTTTACCCATTTTGCACTTCCTGTCGATCTCATTTTTGAGACGTTTGTATTCCTTTTTGCCTGCTTCGTTTACTGCATTTTTATATTTTCTCCTTTCATCAATTAAATTCAATATTTGTTCTGTTACCCAAGGAGTTCTACTACCCCTTGTCTTTTTACCTACTTGATCCTCTGCTGCCTTCACTATTTCATCCCTCAAAGCTACCCGTTCTTCTTCTACTGTATTTCTTTTCCCCATTCCTGTCAATTGTTCCCTTATGCTCTCCCTGAAACTCTGTACAACCTCTGGCTTAGTCAGTTTATCCAGGTCCCATCTCCTTAAATTCCCACCTTTTTGCAGTTTCTTCAGTTTTAATCTACAGATCATAACCAATAGATTGTGGTCAGAGTCCACATCTACCCCTGGAAATGTCTTACAATTTAAAACCTGGTTCCTAAATCTCTGTATTACCATTATATAATCAATCTGAAACCTGTCAGTATCTCCAGGGTTCTTCCAAGTATACAACCTTCTTTCATGATTCTTGAACCAAGTGTTAGCTATGATTAAGTTGTGCTCTGTGCAAAATTCTACCAACCGGCTTCCTCTTTCATTTCTTAGCCCCAATCCATATCCACCTACTACGTTTCCTTCTCTCCCTTTTCCTACTACCGAATTGCAGTCACCCATCACTATTAAATTTTCGTCTCCCTTCACTATCTGAATAATTTCTTTTATTTCATCATACATTTCTTCAATTTCTTCGTCATCTGCAGAGCTAGTTGGCATATAAACTTGTACTACTGTAGTAGGCGTGGGCTTCGTATCTATCTTGGCCACAATAATGCGTTCACTATGCTGTTTGTAGTAGCTTACCCGCATTCCTATTTTTTTATTCATTATTAAACCTACTCCTGCATTACCCCTATTTGACTTTGTATTTACAACCCTGTATTCGCCTGACCAAAAGTCTTGCTCCTCCTGCCACCGAATTTCACTAATTCCCACTATATCTAACTTTAACCTATCCATTTCCGTTTTTAAATTTTCTAACCTACCTGCCCAATTAAGGGATCTGACATTCTACGCTCCGATTCGTAGAACGCCAGTTTTCTTTCTCCTGATAACAACGTCCTCTTGAGTAGTCCCCGCCTGGAGATCCGAATGGGGGACTATTTTACCTCCGGAATATTTTACCCAAGAGGACGGCATCATCATTTAATCATACAGTAAAGCTGCATGCCCTCGGGAAAAATTACGGCTGTGGTCTCCCCTTGCTTTCAGCTGTTCGCAGTACCAGAACAGAAAGGCCATTTTGGTTAGTGTTACAAGGCCAGATCAGTCAATCATCCAGACTGTTGCCCCTGCAACTACTGAAAAGGCTGCTGCCCCTCTTCAGGAACCGCACGTTTGTCTGGCCTCTCAACAGATACCCCTCCATTGTGGTTGCACCTACGGTACGGCTATCTGTATCGCTGAGGCACGCAAGCCTCCCCACCAACGGCAAGGTTCATGGTTCACGGGGAGGGGGGGGGGGGACCACTACCGACTATAATAGATAAAATTTATAGCAGGCAACTTCAGTGGTTCATCACTTCTTTGCATCATAAAAATAGCCCGTTGAGTGGCAGCTATATACAACGACAATCTATGACCATGTTGTGGATAACTGCAGTAATGCAGGGCCCAAAGTGACAAATTCATACTTTCTAATAAGACGGTCCGGGTTTTTCATTTAACTACGACTGAAACAGATTTCTCATTTTTATCTCGATGATTTCTTGTGTTGAGTTCCTTTCAGACACAATCATTCGTTCGGAAACAGAATATTTAGAAATAATAATTTTCGTTCTCAATTCCTCCCAACAGTTACCACTTTGGCCGCGCGGGATTAGCCGAGCGGTCCGAGGCGTTGCATTCATGGACTGTGCGGCTGGTCCCAGCGGAGGTCCGAGTCCTCCCTCGGGCATGGGTGTGTGTGTTTGTCCGTAGGATAATTTAGGTTAAGTAGTGTGTAAGCTTAGGGACTGATGACCTTATCAGTTAAGTCCCATAAGATTTCACACACATTTGAACATTTTTTAGTTATCACTTTGAATAGTGTGAGTTAAATAACTGCAGGAAAAAAATAATTAGTGCCCGTAGAAAGAAGACGCCGATTTCCATCCGATGACGACATATGCCAGCAGAAAGACAGTAGATGCACTGATAATGGTTCAACGTCGTCCGCTACCAGATAGCGTAGTGGCGCACCTGCCAGAGCGACGTCTGTTTGCTTCCTTTAATAGAGAATGCTCTCAGCCAGAAGGACCAGTGTGAAGCAAGCAGGCAAGAAACTCGTGCTGCCTGCAGCCGGGTGAGCGAGTTTGAAAGGGGTCAAATTGTGGCCTTCCTAGTGGCAGGATGGTCCTCTCGGAGAATGGTCGCACACATTGGACGTGGTTTATCAGTTGTGCGGCGATGCTGGTGTCAGAGGTCACGTGAACATTCTCACACCCCTAGACGAGGTTCTGGATCGTCCGTGCAGCACATACGCCCGCCAGGAACATCGTACTGTAAGAGCGACAGTGGCAGACCGTACAGCTACCACAGCACAGGTAAGAGGGCCTGTGAGCGCAGACGTCTCAACACGAACTGTTGCGAACAAGTTATTAGCAGTTGGGCTACAGCCACTCACACCTCTAGCCCGCCTTCCACTCACGCCACAGCATCTACGTTCACGCCGCCGAAGGATCACTTGGAATAGCGGGCAGTGGTCTTCAGTTATGAAAGTAGGATTCTGCCTGCACGGAAGTGACGGTCGTCTGCACGTGTGATGTAGACCCGGTGAGCACCGGCTCGTAGAGTGCATTCGCCGAAGACACGCCGCTCCCGTCCCTGGAGTGCGATAAGCTGCAACTCTCATTCACATTCGGTGTTCCTGGAGGGGACGTTAACCAGCGCTCGGTACGTGAAGAATGCTTTCAGATCCGTTCTTTTGCCGTTCTTGCAGCAGGACGGTGATGTGTTGTTCCACAGCGTAAAGTTCAGCCGCGCACTGGCGGTGCTCGGTGTGGCCTGCAAGACGTGCGGAAGCGTCCCCGGAGAGGACGGTCACCGGACTTGTCTGCAGTCGAGCTCGGTTGGGATGTGGCGGGACGAGAAGTGACTCGTGCGACTCGTCAACCAATAACTCTCACGTAATTACGTGAGCAGACGTTGCATAACGTATCCCAGGAGAATATTCGGCGGCTGTACCGTCGACTGGATGCCAGACTTAGCGCCTGCATTGCTGCCCCCGGAGGCCACACCACACACTAATATGGGTGTTTCTGCAGGGATCGGCAGCTGGTACCTCAGAACCGCTTGTGTGATTAACCTCCAACTGTAATCATTTGATATAATCCATAGGCATTGTTGCACCAATAAATCTTGGGTGAATAGGAAACCTCTAAAGGTATGTAGTAATTTTTTTCCGGCAATTTATGTCTGACTCTTTCAGCAACAGATAACCAACTTCAACTACCTCGCATACCGTAATGGCGCGTAAACGGGACCAAAGACGATTATATACCAAAGATACATATTTGGGTACTCACATTGCACTAGTAGATAGATCTTTCTCATCAGATCGCAACCCCTCGTACGTGAATGTGCGTACCCTCTGAATGTGTCTAGTCGGTCGTGCGCATTGTTCTAAAGCTTTTCTGTTAATATCCAGTGGACTGCATCTCCACAATTAATTTTTGTTTATGCTGCAAATCGCACTTCACGCGAAGTATTTATTACGCAAGTTTCAGGCTCCATTTAATGTCAAAAATTCCGAAGAACGGCTGACTAAGCAAACCGCTACAATAATTTCATATATCTACAACTACAATAACATAACAGAGAGGGTACGTTACAATGGCGACCGAGTGCCATGACGATTATTTCAGTAAAAATCACTAGAAATTTTAATTGAAATATTTAAGCCATTTTTGCCATCCTTTATTGCTACTACAACTCATTGTTTCTGTTGCATGTTACGCGAGCTGCGTACCAAAAAAGAAAAAGCCCATAGAAATTACCAATTTTTGAGAGAAAAGTGTTGGACCATTTAATGTTAATTCTTATGACTACAAAACCGTCCGAAAACACACGTGAGGTAAGAGCAGCAGCACTACAACACTTTAGTTGAAAGTAAATGTGGGATTGTTTTTTCATTTCTTCGACACCCACTGCATAGAACGCATCTGTTCCTTTTTCCAAATTCTTTTCCGTTTTTTACGTAAAAATTGCAATAGTTCATTTGCTATTTATTATATGTAAATGCATCACAAGATGGCGAACAAAAATTATTAATTGCGCGCGAAAAAGAAAAGACTTTAGAACAATTTGAAGGTGCATTTCAATCTAAGTATTGGTCACAAGGTGTACAACAGAGATTAAGGAAAGCTTTGTTCAACACGGAGCAATACAATCCAAAACTTGGATCACTCCGGAAGTATTTTGAAAAATACTTAAATAAAACGCGGTTCTGGGACGAGCCCGTCACACACACAGACGTACTGCGCATCCTGTCGACAAAATTACCATTCAGTATTCGAGAAAAATTAGTACAAGTACCAGAGAGCAATCTCGAATATTTCCTATCTGTATTAGATTCTGTCGATTTAATTAACGAGGATCCCCGGCAAAATCAAGCCCACCAAAACAATTTTCGTGGCAGCGGTAGCAGCCAGCCTGCGCACCGCCAGCCGCGTTTCGGCGTCAGCAATGTAGCGTGCGCGGCTGAGTCGCGACCGGCTTTTGTCCATCGCAACCCGACACCACAGACGCCAGGCCCGAGTTCGGGAGGAAATTACGGCAAATTACGGCACATCCACAGTACAATACAAAAAGAAAAAACGGTGATAGGAATTTTTCTGGTTATTCCGATGACCGAAAACGTACTGGAACAGAGATGGCAATAGGAACCAGTGGGGAAACAGTTACAATAATTTCCAACCTGAATTTAGCCGCAACCACACGGGGGATCATCAAAGTTGGCAGTGGCAATATCTAGTTGACAGCGAAACCTATCAATCTCAAACACTAGGTGACAATATGCCGCTAAACTCAGGGCAAAACCACGACAGGAATACTCAGCTAAGGAACAACACATAAGGGGTAAATATAATTGAAGCCGCAAACGAAACACAAACAGATGTGAACCGCGGAGCGTTAAACTAAACATGGCCTCATTATGCTCCCCAATGCTGGCCATAGATAGTCGTGGGGGCGATCCATACTGTTCAAATGGTTCAAATGGCTCTGAGCACTATGGGACTTAACTTCTGAGGTCATCAGTCCCCTAGGACTTAGAACTAATTAAACCTAACTAACCTAAGGACATCACACAAACCCATGCCCGAGGCAGGATTCGAACCTGCGACCGTAGCGGTCGCTCGGTTCCAGACTGTAGCGCCTAAACCCTCTCGGTCACTTCGGCCGGCGATCCATACTGTCATGATAGTAAATTGCACAGGTACCAAGATGAAACGGACATGTGTGATTTATTGAC
Source organism: Schistocerca piceifrons (assembly GCF_021461385.2). Taxonomy (NCBI): domain Eukaryota; kingdom Metazoa; phylum Arthropoda; class Insecta; order Orthoptera; family Acrididae; genus Schistocerca; species Schistocerca piceifrons. The sequence continues at coordinate 6,477,010 of NC_060144.1, read as the reverse complement.
CGAGGAGGAAGAACCACAGTCATGAGAAGGTGATAAGCTAGTTTATAGGCCGTAGTAGGAAAAGTACCTATGCATATCCTTGTGGATACTGGTGCGAAAATTAGTGTGATGTCCAAGGCACTATTTAAAGAGATTAACATTCACACAACTTTACCGACTTATCCAGTACAAAATTGTAGGATATTAGGAGCCATAGGCGGTAAATCCAAGCTAATTAAAATGCAAACCATGGTCAAAGTGCAGATTGAAGACATGGTTTTTCAGTCAGTTTTTCTAGTAGTAGAAGGGTTGACAGAACGGTGCATTTTCGGCATGGATTTCTTAAGGCAAAAGTGTGCTAAAATTGACTTGGAATCTGGAAAGTATCATTTGTATATTAACGGAAAGACCTGTGTGTGGATTTAATAAAAGTCAAGAGTAGGAACGACACATCCAAATCCTAAAGGTCAATACTTCACGAAGTAGCGACTCAAGTGAACTGTGGTGTCAGCAGGTAGAGCAGCATGAGACTGAACAGAAAATATCTGAATGCTCGGAAATCTCACAACAACAGAAGGGTGATCTTAGAAGTGTATTGTTACGCCATGCTCGTGTGTTTGAGAAAAGGCCCGGAGTCATTAGGGCGTTTCAGTACAGCATGGATGTCCGGCTCCACGACACATTCTGTAAGAACACTTATTCTATACCTTGGTCACAAAGAGAGGCAGTGGCTCAAGAAATAAAGAGAATGCTCTCGTGGAATATCATAGAGACTTCATCATCGCCTTATTGCAGTCCGCTACTAGCGGTCAAGAAAGCCGACAATTCGGTGAGACTCGTTCTCGACGCCAGGGAGATTAATAAGATTATAGTTCCGGTAACCACCCGACCTGAAAACCTGGAAGAACAGCTGCAGCGTTTTCATGGGGTGCAGTATGTAACTAGTGTAGACCTTTGTAGTTCGTACTGGCAAATCGCACTGTCACCTGACAGTAGGAAGTATACAGCATTCATATTTGCAGGTGGGTCCTACCAGTATTGTGTTCTGCCGTTCGGATTGAACGAGAGTGCCGGCGTTTCCATAACTGCGCTCGACACTGTTTTAGGACCTGACCTCCTTGACAAACTCACAGTTTATATAGATGACACATTAATAGCAACACCTAGGTGGGATGAACATATCTAGCTTTTGGAAAGTATCCTACAGAGGTTTTCAGCGGCTGGTGTCACAGCTAACCTTAAGAAATCCAAATTTGTGAGAAAAAAACATAAAATTTCTCGGTCACATAATTTCACCTGCAGGGATAAGACCCAACCCAGAAAAACTGTTAGCCATAAAAAAACTTTCCCGCTCCATGCACAAAACGACAGCTAAAGGCATTTGTGGGTTTGTGCTCTTTCTTTTGCCGGTTCGTACCGAACCAGTTGCTCGATAGCCACGCATTACGGGGCCTATTAAAGAAGGACAAACAATGGGTCTGGACGCCTCAATGCCAGACCGATTTTGATCAAATAAAACACGCTTTGGTTAATTCTAATATCCTAGAACATCCTGACATGAGCAAATATTTTTGTATAGCGGCGGATGCTTCATTTTCGGGACTAGGAGCCTGTCTATTTCAGCTGGACGAAGGCGCTGGCTCCGACAATGTTAAGATAATTAGTTTTGCTAGCAGTACTCTATCAGAATGCGAGCGCAGGTACTCCACAACAGAATTAGAAGCCCTTTCCGTAATGTGGGCCTTTAAGAAGTTCAACTATTATCTATTTGGCAAGCATGTACGAGTCTACAGTGACCATCAGGCATTAAGCTTTTTGCTCACTTGTAGGTTGCCACAAAATCGCCTTGCGCGGTGGACGTTATTTTTGCAGTCTTATGATTTTGAAATTATATATGTGAATGGCAAAGATAACGTAATCGCCGACGCATTGTCAAGATTACCACAAGGATTACCTTAGTTCCAAGAATTGGTAGAAGAGAACACAGAATTTAAAGTTATGCTCATCAAGGACACCAAATTTAGGAAATATTTTTTGGGTATGTACAATAATATGGTCAAATTACAGGAAGAAGATGACCGCTGGAGGAAAGTCGGATTCCAGTTAAACAATAACCCCCCTTTACCTATAAAACAGCATTACAGGTTACATAAGGATGTATTATTCTACAGGAGAAACATGGACAGCGATACATGGTGCGTTTGTGTACCCCAAGCATATGAGAAAAGTTTAATTTGGCATACTCACTACGCTGGGGGACACTATGGCGCCCACAAGTGCTGTAAGAAATTAAATATGTACTGCTACTTTCCCAACATCCTTCGACGGACACAACAAATATTAAAAACTTGTATTAATTGTCAGAAGGTTAAGCCTGTCAATCTGAACTGCGAGACAGAGTTGCATCCTATTTTACCAAAAAAACCCGCTAGAGCTAGTATGCATAGATGCTGTGGATCCTTTACCCTCTGCCAGGGGAGGTGTAAAATATGTTAAATGTGTTATTGGAGTATATGATGTCTTTTCAAAGTATGTGAAATTGTATGCCACGAAAACAACTGCAGCTAAGCCTATTATCAGACGTTTGCTAAACGACTACTTCCCGTCTGTTGGGAAATCACAGGCGATCTTATCAGATAACGCAACCAATTTTACATGCCATGCTTGGAAACAATTTCTGAATGAACAACAGGTTAAACGAATATTGATATTCAGGTATAGCCCGCAATCCAAACCATCTGTAGGAATATTCCGTGAATTGAATAGGTTTATGAGGACATATGTAGCCAACAAGCAATCTAACTGGATTGAATATTTAAACGTTTTTGAACAGGTGGTAAACAATCTCCCAATAAACGATACTGCAGTTACACCGTCTGATCTGATCTGCAATAAGAAAGAGAATAATGAATGGGTAAACCCTATCCCGTCTGTTCCTAGACAACCTGTAGACCTAAATGAAAAAATAAGGCCAGTATTAATCTCTATCACACAACAAGCCCAACGCCGAAAGAAGCATTACGATAAACAGCTACATGGTGTTACCAGATTTGCAGTCTGAGAAAAGGTGTTACTCAAAACTCATGTGAAATCTTCCTTGTTAGCTAAGAAAAACGCTAAGTGGCAAATAAAATATACTGGTCCGTACTTAATTGTACATACCCCGCACGACGATTGTTATTTACTAGCATACCCTCACAATGGCAAGATCAAAGGATTGTATGCACACAGAGACTTAAGAAAATTCTACTATAATTATCACACGCCATACCTATTAATGCACACAGATAAAAAAGTTACTGTAAAAAAAGAGAACGAACACGATTAGGATAAAGCAGCTAAGTGAATAAGAACATTTCACTATTATTGTTTACATTTGTCAGTGAACGTGGACGCAAGACACAGGTAAGCTAGGACATACACGTCAGTTGGCGACTAGCGATGTTTAACACGAAGTGTACTTTTAAGTTTTGACGGAATGTTTTTGTTTGGTCAAAGTGGTATTTTAGTTTTAAGTTTATATACGGAGATATCTGGAGCGAACAATTAGCACAGACCTCGGAACAATATAGATGTAAGTTATTTTTTTATGCCATTTGTGTCTCAAAGCAATACGGTACAGGGTAAGGTTACAGAAAAATATTGGACTCCCTAAGGTACAAAGGATAAATATGTGACGCAAGTACACTATAGGTTGCTGAGAAAGTATTGTGTGTTTTTGACGTATCCACACCACGAGGTTTTATCTATAAATGTATCGCATAAAAAAATGATGTTAATTTTTTTGTATGCTGCAGTTATAAAAATTATTTCTAGCTGCTAATGAAAGTTTAGCGTACTATATATCATAGGCACAGTAACCTAATCTAAGGAAAGTGCACCTAAAGATAGGATTCATGAATAACAACTTGTGTGATCTTACTGTCATACAGATAATTTTTTCCAACTTTATATACATGTTTGAATGCAAGTACGATATTGAGATACGATTTGTGAATGTTAACTGAGGTAAACATAACACCGTCTCTTATAACAAAATAAAGGAGTATGTACAAGATAAGTTACAGGAAACCAACTAGCCGAAAAAATGAGGTAACGCCGAAACAAACTCAATTATTTACGGGTGACGCTCGGCGAGATACTGCGAGACTTCAATCGGCGGAGAAAAGCCACTAAGTTCCATTAATGTCGTTATGACTGACGACTGACGTAATAAAACATTACCAAGATCACTGAGAAATACCCTACGTGACACTAAGTAACGCCAGAGGATTTTAATAATCTATTTTTTCAGTATGAAAACACTAAGGATGTATGCTGACTTTAGAGGGATGCAGTACACTTATTTTTTTGCTATGTTTATAATATTTTGTCCAATCTGAGCAAAAGATATTTGATGGAAGGAAAAAGTAACGCAAACATGAACACAAAGAAGCACCATATACGCAAGCACAGACTTTAGAGGCAGTTGCGCACAGCAGCCAAGCTTCATTATTAATCTGTTGTTTGTACTACCTAGCAATTTAAGTATAGTGATTTATTTATGTATGTATTTTCATATTTCTTATTTTTTTATTATTATTTGTTTGTTTATGATGTGTGTACCATGCGTTGTTACAAACTTGGGTGACGAAAGGATGAAAGAATTCCCCCCACATAGTAACTCGCGGGTAGAAAATGAACAGATTTTGTCTCATTTGGAGACAACTTCTAAAAGCACTTATAGTGCGTTCATGTCCTAGTGTTGTCACTTCAATACATAAGTGCATCAGTAGTACGACAGTTAGAAAGTGTTGTTGTTCTCAAGCGTGATCTCCTATGCTCTATGAGATGTCAGGCAGTGTCGCGACCGCGAAATGTAGTATTAGAGGCACGTAATCTCTGAGAACACAATCACCTACCAATTTATGTAATAAAATGTTGTGAGCAAAAAGTATGCCCACATAGTTCCGTATAGAAGCACGAACGTGGGCATTTATCATAAAAGACAAGCTAGTGGTATCATGAGCTACAGTTTTGTTTTTGAACGAACTGGATAGTGAACAGGACAGTGTATATTTGCCCAGTGACAAACAGTCATTCAGTGTCAGTGACTTGTGAGCTATACGCAAATAGACAAGTGAAAATACGTTTCATATCACAAACCTTTTTCTTCGATGTAAAAGAGATATAGTGAATCAAGGAAGTCTACTACGGTACGAGTGTTTGTGCACTATATAGGACAGTGTGCCGTTGCAAGCCAAATAGTGAAGTGCAGTACTTACCTTTTGTGCAGTGAACTTAGAAGGCACCCAGTGGTCCCTTCCCGCAGCCAAGGTGTACGGCAAGTTGAAACAAGTGCGGTTGGTTTTTCGCAAACTCTGCGAACACTGCACGAGACACTAAAAAGTACGGACCGGGACGCGCGGCATCGCTTTACGGCGGTGGGCCCACACAACTGCTGAGCTCCAAGCGGCGCGCAGCGCGCCATCAAACTGGTTGCTGCGTCTGCAGTTATGCGCATCTGACGCGTTTTTGGCTAACGGCGTAACATGGGAGGACAATTTAAATGCAAAGCAATATCTACGATTAAATGGACACCCAACAAAGTGCCAAGACATGTAGAAAAACAGTTCCCTGACACACTAAATAAAGTCTGACTACCACAGCTCATGATTCACGTCCCACGTTACCTTTGAACAACGCCTATGATTATATATATATATATATATATATATATATATATATATATATATATATATATATATATATTAGTATTAAGTACTAATCCATGTGAATTTTTGTTACATGCTTATATTACCCAAGACGAGACAATAGTAAAATACGAAAAGGATGTCACTAAGCAGATCCTGGTGTAGAAGAGGGAAGCAGTGGAAAGCACAAGCAACTCTAAGCAAGAACTAACGCCTCTTGCTGCCCCAGACACCTCTGCTAGCCCCACGCCCTAGATCCGTACACTCCAATAAATATGTGACTTTCCTGCAAAATTTTTTTACTCAAGAGACAAAGACTTATGAAAAATGAATTTTATTGTCAACATGCGAACGATAAGGCTGTTTATACGGCGATACATTATGTATAGAACAATGTAATACCCTTGTATAATGCAATGTACAAAGAGATAATAAAATAATTTTGTGTATACTGAACGACATAAAAAATAAAGAAATGAAGAGAAAGAATAAAGAGAATGAAGAGAAAAAATGAAGAAATGAAGAGAAAGAAGGTAAAAGGAGTATGTAACAATTCTGTGTATAATTATCCAGATGTGATGATTTTATGTGAAATACGATGTAAAGACAATGTAAAAGATTTTGTGTGTATAGTATGTAAGTTTATGTGTGTTTTACGTGTGTTCTGTATATCCTAATGTATATGTTTTGTCGTCATTGTCATGTGTCAGAACCGGCATCAAAACCATGTTTGTAGAATGAAGATATGGGAAGAAAGACACTGACAGTGCAGTCCCATTGCGTGTGTATAACAGTCAAGTGTTACGTGTTTGGGCTCATTGCCCGGAAAATTGACATTTCTTCGGACAATTCGTCCACGGGGGCGATGAAAAGGAACTAAAAAATGTTGTAATTTAATCTCAAAGTTACAAGAAGAAAATTTGTTCGATTGTCATACCAGAGGAATACTCTGAAAAACTGTTTTATCCTTGATAGACACAGGACTAATTTCGAGATTCTTTTATTACTTCTAGTATTAACTACTTTTTGTTCTGATGTGCTGGCGTAAAGACGTACTGTATAGTTTCAAGTCTATGTGTGTGTTAAATGAAGGTGTTAAATGATGAAAAATGTGTTTTATAATTTCTGTCAAGATCAAGCCTAAATCCCATACCAATGGAGTACAAATTATTCTGTTAATTCGAGAAGGCGAATTTTAGATGGAGGCGACGATCTTTACGACGGCGCTGCTCAACGATATAGGTACGTGATTGTGCTCACTACTTTCCTTTGGTGGCCGCTAAGATTAATTTCGATGTGTTTTTGCCGAGACATTCAGAACCTGCAACCTTCCTTTTCGTATAAAAATAGGAGTCCGATAGAAAAAGAAATATTCTTAAATTTAAATAATTGCAATTCTTTTACCCAGGCCACGGGGAATGATAGAAAGTACGTGCCTCTACCCTGATTGTACGTTCGCAATCTCCGAGTGTGTTACGACGTAATTATTTTACGCAAAAAAATTAAGATAGATCTTTCTCATCAGATCGCAACCCCTCGTACGTGAATGTGCGTACCCTCTGAATGTGTCTAGTCAGTCGTGCGCATTGTTCTAAAGCTTTTTTGTTAATATCCAGTGGACTGCATCTCCACAATTAATTTTTGTTTATGCTGCAAATCGCACTTCACGCGAAGTATTTATTACACAAATTTCAGGCTCCATTTAATGTCAAAAATTCCGAAGTACGGCTGACTAAGCAAACCGCTACAATAATTTCATATCTCTACAACTGCAATAACACAAAACAACAATAACATAACAGAGAGGGTACGTTACAAGCTGTGGCGAGAATGATTTCGAAGTTCGTAGCCACGGGTTGTTTAGACGATTGACCCCGTAGTGGCCGACCGAGCACAAGGCGTAATGCTGCTGAGACAGTTCAGGAAGCAATGGAGTCTGCAGCGGGTTCGTCTGTGCACGGGGAAGTCAGCGCTCGTGCAGTCGCACGTCGCACCGGCATTCCATACACTACTGTTTGGTTGGCACTGAGGCGTACCGTCCGATGCTATCCGTACAAAATCCATCGGCATCATGAACTGTTACCTGGCGATTTAGTGAAGCGGAGGGCATTTGCGGTGTGGGCGTTTCAAAAGATGGCGGAAGATGACGATTGGTTGAGTAACGTGTTGTGGACCGACGAAGCTCATTTCACACTCCGAGGGTCTGTCAACGCCCACAACTGCAGAATTTGGGCTACCGAAAATCCTAGAACTGTCGTGAAAACTCCATTGCACGACGAGAAAGTCACGGTATGGGTTGGATTTACCACCTCTACCGTTATCGGGTCTTTTTTTTTTTTCGAGGAAATGCGTGATTCTGGTTTTGTAACAGCTACCGTGACGGGTGAGAGGTACGCCGATATGTTACAGAATCGCATCATCCCCAGCCTGGCTGATAAACACCTGCTGGAACGTACGATGCTTATGCAGGATGCCGCTCCACCCCATATTGCTAGACGCGTGAAAGATCTCTTGCAAGCGTCGTTTGGTGGTGATCGTGTGCTCAGCCGCCACTTTCGTCATGCCTGGCCACCCAAGTCCCCAGACCCTAGTCCGTGCGATTATTGGCTTTGGGCTTACCTGAAGTCGCAAGTGTATCGTGATCGACCGACATCTCTAAGGATGCTGAAAGACAACATCCGACGCCAATGCCTCACCATAATTCCGGACATGCTTTACAGTGCTGTTCTTAACATTATTCCTCATGGTGGACATATTGAGCATTTCCTGTAAAGAACATCATCTTTGCTATGTCTTACTTTGTTATGCTAATTATTGCTATTCTGATCAAATGAAGCGTCGTCCGTCGGACATTTTTTGAACTTTTGTACTTTTTTGGTTCTAATAAAACCCCATGTCATTCCAAGCATGTGTGTCAATTTGTACCTCTCTATCTACATTATTCCGTGATTAATTCAGTTTTCAAATTTATACTGACTTTTTGATCACCCGGTATATCAAGGCAAGATATCGCGTGTTTGTATCGCATTATTTCTGTGGAAAATGAAGGGGAAAAAATGGATAGAAATTGGTTCAAATGGCTGTGAGCACTATGGGACTTAACATCTATGGTCATCAGTCCCCTAGAAATTACAACTACTTAAACCTAACTAACCTATGGACATCACACAACACCCAGTCATCACGAGGCAGAGAAAATCCCAGACCCCGCCGGGAATCGAACCCGCGAACCCGGACGCGGGAAGCGAGAACGCTACCGCACGACCACGAGCTGTGGATAGAAATATTGGTAGCATAGAATACCTCACGTCACATTTATATCGGTTGTATCTCGACCCTCATTCAAACTGTATTGGTTAACTGCAGTACGGGATACAAGTTTAGCGTACGTCGATTTCCTCGTTTTCATTAGCATTAATATCCTTTTGTTCAGTTGAACTGTATAGGTCAACTGAAGCACTGGATACAAATTTATATGTGTTGTTTCTTTCGCCTCCGCTACCACTAATAGTCTGTTCTTACGTAGATAGTAGTTCTGCCGATGGCAGAAGGAGCTACGTATCCCATACTTCCGTTGACCTACATATTGTACACTGCTAGCGAAAACGTGGAAATAGACGTACGTTACATTGCAATCTGTACCTCAGGTAAACTACACGAAGAGGCAAGAAGACGACACATATACAATTTGTATCCCCTACTTCACTATGGGGTACAGTTCTTTTCTTTTCGCCTTCGTTGCTAATAGTATCGACTGAAAGTTATAGTTTTGCTCACAGCGGTGACAATACTATCCCATTCTTTAGAGGAGCTATATAGCTACACACAACATTTGTATCCTGCTCTCCAGTTGGCATATTTAGCTAAATCTCGTGAATGTTACATGTGTCGTTCTTTTCGAATAGGTAGTGTCAGTGTAAAGGTCATCTTTGGCAATGTACAAAAGCGTGTTAGAAAACAGTGTTTGAAACAGGAGTAGAGGGAGCGTCTCATATGGTAATTCGCTTAGAGTATAGGTGATCGTCTCCACATACGCAGCTGCGGTTTGATGTGTCGGAATTGGTAAACAGTTAGGAATGCCGGGGTGACTGCACGCTACGCTATTCTGGGGAAGTATTGTGAAATGTCTTTCTTCTTGTTGGAGGCCCACCATAGCTATACGTCATTGCAACCGCATGGATGCCTAGGTGACTTATAAATAGGATGAGCTTTTATAGTTCCTAATTTTTCTACATTGGGGTGGGTATAGAATAACGAAGATAGCATGTTGGGGATCTGTAGTAATTGTATCTAGTTTGGGTACGCACCACATTGCTCGCATTTCCAGCGAATGCTCAAAACACGGTCCTGTTGCAGTAACTCAGCTCTGTCTGCTTCTAGAAGGGTTGCAGAATGTATTGGATATGTCTTTCTCCGACTTAAATTGGAACTAGCACTTGTGGAAAGCTGTAGAAATGGGTGCGAGTGGAGGATTTGTAGGGTGTGATTAAAAGGAGGTTGTAATTTTAGTGTAGGAGGCAGATTCGAGGAAGGTGACTCGTTTAGAGACATCAGCGTGTGTGAAATATGATTGACTTGTGGGTGTGAGCCTATGCAAGTATGTGTTTGAATGGACGTAAATTCTAATATATAGCGTAAGGCTAGCGGTCTGGGAAGTTAGTGTATATTTTTCTTCTTAGGATCTCAATCAGCACATCATCTACTACTACTGTCTATAACTCAGCGGATGTATCGCGGAACGTCTGATATGATCTCGAGACAGAATGCGTTGCAAAAGTTAATGAATTATGCAGTTGCGTGAGGTGTGATGTAGTCGCAAATAGCGCCTGCATACGACGTTCCTTAGCAGAATGACTTTCAAAGTTAATTAAGTTTATCGCGAGGTTGCATCGTTGGCTCTTAATACAAACATTTCTACCATCACCGTCACGGTATTTGTCCAGAAAACACCACTTCATTCAGAGGTAATGTCTTATCTCGATTCGTAAAGCAGTTACAGGTTTCAACATGGATACTTGGGCGCACCTGTAGAACGATGAGCGCTTGTGAGAGTAGTTGTTGGGATCGGGATTTTCTCTTTAACATGTGCTCGGTTACGTTTATGACACTGTGGTATGACTCGCAGGAAGAACGTAAGAGACATGTACACGCATCGTTGATTTTCGGTCAGTATTATTTGGTTTCGTATGCATCCAGTTATTGAGGAGGTAATATTACACTCAGTATTAGTGCTGGGTGTGTGATATGTTCACATTTGAGCATCAGGTTTATAAAGTATATCTGTTTGTGTAAAGGAAATGTCTATGTGCTCTTGTAGGGAGGGTATGGATTTGACTTGGAGTACTGTGATAGCGAAGGGAAGAGTATGTCCAGTTGTAAGGACGTTACAGGTATTTCCAGAGCCACAGCGGTCAACAGAGTGTATTTCCGATACTTCGGTCATTGACGAATACCATTCAGTTGAGACCGCGATCGTAACATTTAATTGTAAGTATAATGATAGAAGATATATGTGAGTGGTTTTCTGGAATGTGTCCGTGTATGCAAAGTTTGTAGTGGTATTGATTCGGGTTCACATGTTAATGGTAGCAGTCTTCCAAATGCAGAGGCCTGTTGGAGTGTAGGAATGTATGATAGTTAACTTTACCATGTTCTAGACGACCGAAGAGCGATGTAATACTTAGTATGTGCTCGGTGGCTTTCGTGATCAAGTGTAACTTTGAGAATATGATGCGTTTGCGATGGCGTGTTATTCCCTCCCATGTAAATTGTTCGGTCGACTGCTTCTGCACATTTGATGCCTTTATTTAGTTGAAGGAAGATCAATTGTGGTGTGTTGGACACACGTTTGCCTGTTCTCTAGACGTGAGAACGATCATAGTTGGTTTGTAGAGAATATTGATCATCTCGGATCTATTAGATGACCGACTTCGGTATTCGAGAGTGCGAATATCGGTTTACTCTACTTGTTTGTAGTTAGTGGATGGTTTACAGCACGCTGCACCTCGCTAAAGTTTGGTGTTTGTGGAGAAATAATTTACAGTGTATATCTTGTGCATTACGTTGCGTTAGCGATCGGAAGGCTAGTGCAGTGTTCTTGATAGAGAGAAGTACAGTGAAAATTGTATAATACTACGGCGAAAATAGGGGTGTTCTTGTAATCGACGAGTCTGGAGATGTCTGTAGAAATGCGGGCAAAAAAGCGGAAACAGTAACGCGTTTATGCCAAGGAGAAACGAGCCTCTCTTTTTCCATATCAGTTCTAACAGTGACTTCGGTTCGCTGATGGCATGATTTGGTATGGTGTGGGATATAAAATACATGTTAACTAGATCGAGACGGTAAACGGTGATATATTCCCTGGTTGGAGATCGGTTTGACGCTGCAATATTCTTGCGAGTATCGTTTGTATTTGATGACCTGTACACAACTTTGCGATGTTAAGTTGTCGGTGCAAAATGGTGATCAGTGTAAAATAGTTTATTACCACTGAGTGTAGCGTCTGTAGAAAGAATGAACAGGTTGGGGGTGCATAGATTGAGGGAACTGTCGGTGCAATTTAGCAATCAATAACGACAGAAAGGCCCCAGAAAGGAAAGTTGTATGGTGCTTCGATACCGACGGCGTTAGGAATCGACTGGTAAATTCGATAAGAGCTAATGAGAATGCTCTATTGATTGTGGTGGGATATAGGAGCGATGAGAACATTTGCGTATGTTGCGAGCAGGAAGGCTATCACGTTATGTCCGGGAGGAAGACTGGATTCGGCCATATTTTAGTAAACAGGTTCTGTTAGGTCAAGAATTTGCATGCATACAAGCTGAGAAACAAGAAAGCGCGCGTTAACTAATTCTGAGGCACTATAAAATCACGGGGAGCTGGACTTGACTGATATCTTTTACAAAGCCATGTGACGTAAGAGTAAGATTGTGAAAATTTTAGATGGCGAGTCGCGACGCGGACGTTCCGCGGGTACGCCCTGCTGAGTGCAGCTCGTATGTTGGGTTAGGGGGGACTTTGACACGGGTCAGACGTCGGCTCGCGGCTGTGCGCTCTGGGCGAACACCGGTCTGGACAGGAAGTTCTCAGAAGTGAGGTACGAAAGGGACGCGGGACCCGCGCGGCAGCCTGCGGGTGGTCTGACAGCTGACGAACGCGCCACTTCGCGATCCTGTGGACAGCGTGTGGCGGAGGTTGCTTGCGCGCGTCTCTAGGGTTACTTTGCGAGCAGGTCCGTAGGCTGTGATATGCGCTATTTGGACAGTTTACGAGTACTTTGCGTGTCTACACATCAATGGCCTGTATTATTTAGGAGCAGTTTGCTATTGTGTAATGAAATTACGAGTTGGATGCGTGTCTGTGAGTAGTGCGAGATGGCCCCAGGCACATCTGGGTGGGTGTTTTGTGATAGTGTGATAGATATACTCTATCGTTAAATAATTTGTTTCAAAATAAATAGAGTGCTGTCAACCGTTACTCTCCCCAGCAGGCTGAGTCGTTTTGCCACGATTTTCCCCAACCATCTCGGTTTACGTCAGGAAACGGACGACAGCGTGCCCTGCTGGTGGTGCTGAGTACTAGAGCTCGTGGAGGACACTCAGTTTGCCGCCATCACGGATAACTGTACGTGCGTCATCAGCTGGTGTCACTGTGACGTCCTCTGACGGCTACGAAATGTCGGATCTGGAGCTCGAGGTGAACCCACTAGGTGGCGCCATCTTAGATTACGCTACTTGCGTCATCACCTGACGTCACTACAGCGTCCTCTAGTGGCATCGATATGAACTGGTGAAGACAGTTGTGCTGTGGACTCAGTGGCGAATACACTTGGTGGTGGGGCTGCCTCTAATTGTTTAAATAAAGGCTGGTGTATAATTTCGACAGTTGACGATTAGCAAGCAGAGTCTTTTAGATAGATTATTTCTTTGGTAATTTAGTTGTTTGGCTATCTGGAAGTAAATGCTCTGCATTATTTATGAGTGGTTCGCATGTCTGTAGGTTGTGCAATGTGTTGTTTTTGGCGGTTTACAGTTAGCAAGAGTGTCTCTAGAGCTTGTGTTATGTAGGAGTAGTTTGCAGGTCTGTATGATGTGGGGCATGACAGAGCGTGTGTTCTGTGATACATATACTCCATCCATAAATAAATTGCTCCCAAATAAATAAAGTATACTCCTTCCTCTCTCCATCAGCCTAGTGCGGGCTGAGTCCTTTTACCACCCTTCTCTAGGAAGAGGTGGCAGCCTGACGACTTAGGTTCGTGGTGGTGGTGAGCTTCGTTTGCAACAATTTTCTTATGTTGGTAGCGAAAACGCAAGTGAGCTTTGTTTACTGGCAGAATTAACACTTGGCGCCGGATCCTAGGAGGAAGTGGCGGACAGGTGGATGAGGTTAGATCAACTGTTATTTCTTCCTCCCCCCTCCCACAATTTCCTTAGTTTGGTAGCGAAAGCGCAAGTGACCTTTCTTTACTGCCAGAATTCAAACTCGCCGCCGGTTCCTAGGAAGAGGTGGCGGTCTGGTCCTTGAAAAGTACTTAAACTAGGTAGTTGAAAGTATAGTCAACACCGTTTCATACCTATATGAAGTCGAATCACGTGGCCAATAGGAGTGCAGCATTCTAGGGGTGGGGGTGCTAGGTAATGAATGAACACCGCACGGTTAGTGGGAAAATGTGGAGCTTCTCCTTTGATCAATGAATATTGAAATTGTAAATTGAATTATTTAATATGATTAAAACTGAAATGCAATTAAGTATTTAGGTAATTGATAGGTTAGAAGCGCGATGTGGGTGTTACTTTAGTTAGCATATTTACAGAAGACTATGTCCAGCACGTATATGGAGGTGCGGTCTCGAGTGTGTGATGTAAGTGGTCAGACGCCCGCAGGTCGGTGATGCGACGCGTGTCCGGTTATGACGCGCTCTCGAGAGAAAGCAGACAATCTTGTGCCATCACGTGACGTCACGGTAGCGTCCTCTGGTGGTCACGATATGAACTAAGCCACTTGAGCTCTGGAGCTCATGGTGGATACAATGGGTGCAGTCATCTTAAATGACGGTACTTGCGTCATCGCCTGACGACGGGGGAGCGCCCTCTGCTGGCACCGATAAGAACTAAGCCAGTTGCAGTGGAGAACACACCTGCCTGAAACTCGTTAAATAATAATGACAAGTCCATTTTTCCCGCCATTTTGCTAGGTGTGACGCATTATCATGTTGGAATTTGAACTTTGCGCCATTTACTGGGGTGGGGGGAGGGGGGGGGGTTAGGTTAGTGGAGTGGAGGTAGCCCAATTGACCTTCTTCCCGCCAAAATTCAAACTTACAGCCAAAATCCGCTATCTTGGATGACGTCACGGTGGCGCTCTCTGGTGGCGACGACATCAACTAAGCCAGTTGGGCTCTAGAGCTCGTGGTGAACACACATGCTTGGAACTGGTTAAATAATAAAGACATGTCCGCTTTTCCCGCCATTATCATGTTGGAATTTGAACTTCCCACCGTTTTCCTGGGCAAGGGGGTCGTGGCACTTTCCGCCAAAATTCAAACTTCCCTCCAAAATCCGCCATCTCGGATTACGTCATCGCCGCATCTTCTATAACGGTACTTTGAGCTAGAACGCAGGTAGTTCCAATACAAACTTCATTCCTTCGATTGGGTACTACTTTAAACACTACATCATCACACCCTTGACCTGAAACTACAGCCCCCCAAGCCCATAAACCCACCGGAGGTTCCCCCTTGTTGTACTTCCTTTCTTCCTTTTGTCAAAATGCGACTCGTCAATTTCGACCATAACACCCGCTCCCCCCCCCCCCCCCCCCACCCAACGGCCCCCTATATTTCATGTATTCCCCACAAACTTCCCTACAAGAAGAGTACCCATCCGCAACTGTACGCTTACTCACACGACATTCATGAACACACAGCCACACAAGATATCTCAAACACCAACAGTACGTGATTTTCATAATGCCTCTCAAGGCGAGCTTAGATTTTTCGAACCACGTCCCTCGTCTAATGGACCGCCACAACCGACCTTTGCTGCAGCGCCATACGAATAAGTCGTGAGTAGAACGACGAGATACACTTGCGAGGCGCTTGTGTTCGCTGCACTCACGACATCGAACATACTCGACAACGAGACCACACACTTGTAAAAAACAAATCGTGGCCAACTTGTCTATGCCCATAGCCTCTCTCAAATCATCTAGGTTCATCGGAACAGATAAATTCATACCTACGAACGAAAATGAGATACTAAAAATTGTACTAAAATAACAAATTAATAGTCCAAGTTACCTCAATATCACTAAGAGTGAAATTAAATACCGAATGAATGGCAAACGACCAATTACTTAAATAAATGCACATGAAGAATATGTTGAGCAATATGTAGCGATCTCTTTTAAAATCACATTCAATTATTTTAATGTACAATGACAGCGCTTATCCGGAATACAAAACTGTTTTGTTATCTATGGCTGAAAGAGTAATGTATGACGTCAATCGTCAAGCCGACGGGTTGTATCCCCTGCTTCACTAGACCCCAGAAACGACAGCTTCCTCCTGTAACTGATGAATATGTCACATAGATCCGCTGCATGTTTTAGTACCTCCTCTTTTAAAGCTGCAACGAATAATCGTATACACACACAGTGTGAGCGTTATAAACTTTTACGTCAGTTGGAGAATACGTTCACAAGGCAAAGGTATAATTTAATATTGTTTATTTTTCGTTTCCAATCATCCATAAGTAGCTCCTTGCTACAACAATATCCTTGATCTATTGAAATTTTATTGTGATAAACTATTTCGTCAATCTCAAACTTTCCTAATGAAATGGAACAACTTTTCATTTATAATTAATCACTTTTCAATAAAACGTAAAATTACTTTCCCTGTATAAATAAAGATTAATTAACTATCTTTTCGTTGCAAGTTATTCACTGAAAAATACTACTCCTTCTCTTTAGAGTTTTCGTCTCTTTGAGTTTTGCTTTTACCAATGTGGCTTTTGGATTTACTTTGATACGAAAAGATATATTCGAAATATTAGTCTGCTTTGAAATAAACTTTTGGATATTTTTCTTGTAATATTTTAGGGATAAAGAGCGAGTCAGGTACTGACTTTGTCAGTTTAAAACAGATAATTCTTTATTTCCTGCAGTTAATTCTTACACAGGTACAAGTCAGTGTTTTACTTTACCAGTGCTCGTTATCTACTTAAGCCCCGCTAAGTGGAAATATAACAAAAATTTTTTAAAAAATCCTGAGTGTTACCGCGGTTTTTCAGTTATATGAACTTTAAATAATCAAACAAAGGCGTCAACTTCGGCGAACCACTAATGCTTAAAACTCAAAACACAGCACTCGATGATCTCTTTTACAGAGAGAATTAGCGTGTTCTCTTATGAATGGTTCTTGATTTGTCGTTTAGGAAAAAGGGGGAAACTGTAAATTCTCAATAAAATTCCGATTGTTTCTCAATAAATAACTATTACGTAGGACGACCGCTCTCTTCAATGCAGACTACACATTCAGTGCATCCAAAGAGATTTCCGGAATTTACTGTATTACGAAGCTGACACCGAGTCACACAATAAATCCTAACCAAATATCGCAAAGTCACCATTCCGCGTTGTTTCCGTACATCTATGCAACCGCAATAATGAAATGCAACGTTACTATCCCTTAGTGCATGCTTTGAACCTCAACCACTAAACAACCAAACGATTTCGCGTGAACACGTCACTTCACGTACACCATCCAACGAAGCCTCTCCCAAAAATATTGCAACACGGTTCGAGTAGAAACTAATCTCACACTTCAATAAATCCTAAACTAACCTATCTAACCTAACTTAAGCTAACTTATGAATGTTATTGGCATACGCCTTATGTGAATTTTCCACTTATGATAAAATTTATTCCTTGTTTTAATTTAATGCTGTGATCGTTATTCTTTAAATTTTATTTATGCCTTTTTTATGAAACCAGCCGGTGTAATTCCAGTAAGAGTTAAGCAGAGTACATGGCTAACTGTGTCTGTCTCTCTGTTGTGATATTTTAAACATACATTATTTTACAGAACTAGGCTGAGAATTCAAGTAATTTTCGTGACTAGGTCAAGCCAACAACTCGCTTCAATACATATCAAATAGGTTACCTCACATGTGCGCCTCTGCCAGTTCGGTAATCATGAGAAGAGTGGTGAAGATGAAACTGCGAGGGTGGATCTATATCTACATGCATACTCTGCAAGTGCATGGCAGAGGGCACTTCCCATTGTACCAGATATTATGGTTTCTTCCAATTCCGCTCGCGGTTGGAGCGCGAGAAGAATGACTGTTGAAATGGCTCTGCGGGGCTGTAATCATCCTAATTTTCTCTTCGTGGTCCTTACGGGAGCAACGCCTAATGTATTCCTACATTCTTCGCTGAATACTGGTTCTCCGAAAATTGTCAGTAGGCTTTCGCGGGTCGGTTTGCGTTTATCTTCAAGTGTCTGCCAGTACCGGTGTTCAAGCTACGTCATGATGCTCTCCATCGAGTCAGATCTGTGACTGTTCGTGATATCCTTCTTGGAATATATTCAACGTCCTCTATTAGACACACGTGATATGGGCCCATCACTCTTTAGCAAAGTTCTAACGTGGGACGCGTAAGTGTTTTGTAATTAGTCTCCTTTCTAGAGTGACTGCACTTTGCTGTTATCTTACCAGTGAATGATTGAGTCTATACGCTCATTTCTTTTCATATCCTCACTAATTATTACACCCAGATATGTGTGCGAATTGACTGATGACATTTGTGACTCATTGATACTGTAGTCTACTATGTTTCTGCTTTTTGTGACGTTCATTGCCTTAACGTTCTCTGCCTTACATTTTTGATCATTTGGTACAGCACACTGGAGTATCAACATGAACTGTCCGATGTGTCCACAAAATATGGAGTGCCGCTCAGAGCCATGTGACACGACGTAAGAGCATGCTCGTAAAATGTCCTAAGTGTGAGGGACCACAGACGAGTGTGTAATGCGTCTCTTAAATACTTAATGTTCAATGCTCTGTCTCCGAACCAGACGTTGATCATTATTTTGAAGTAAATTGCGTCTAACTGGGCATGCACATCTGAAATTCTGAGTTATTACTTAGCTGATTACCTCGCTAGAGGTCTCGTAGGGCATCTTACTGGCCGGGGACCCTATTCTCACATGAAGAAAAGTTAACCGATGAAAGGATTCTGACATTCAGATGGCTTCCAAAGAATACTGAGTGAGATAAAGTTTCTGAACTTTTAAAAATTTATATTCAACAGTCTTTCACACTCTGAACATTAATACAAAATACTCCAGCCTTCAGAAGTTCTACAACAGCACTTGAACTCCATTTACAATGTCGTTCAGCGAAACCTATCCACTTACAACTACCCCCCGCCAAGACTTTGCACATGAAGAAGAAGAGAACTGTAGCAAATGAACCAAAGATTTTGCTCCATTGACAATAACAATACTAAAATATTGATAATATGAATTTTCAGAATTTTAAGTAAAATGCTTCAACACTAATTCAGATACGTAGAATATGGGTATATAAGTATTAAATACTAGATTTTGTGAACATATTCTCACGCAGAGTCATTTTTGTACGTATAACCATAGGTATCTCGTAAGACTTTTATTGTGTCATTGGCTTGATTGCATTATTACATAACTTCCCCCCTGCCGCCCCCCCCCCCCCCCCTCAACGAAGAATTCCACTCATGTATCTATGGGTAGTCCCACAACGTGATAAGCACGTATTATTAATTTTCTCTTTTATTCTGTACAAACTAAATAGTGAAATTTTCCAAATTTAAGTATTACAAATGTTTTACAGAATCGTATATAGTGGTTTATACTTTGGCTTTTACTTATAATTAGTTATTCTAATTTCTCTTTTACTGTTAGTCATAATGCTAATCCATTGTCTGTCTTCTTATTGTCATTCCACTATAGTGCCCCTCTGTTCAAGTATAACATCAGCACTCGCTCACTTCACTGAGTCAGCTTCTGCATGCCTTAGAACATGTTTTGTGCACCAACACTCAGAACCAGGTTCATCTAACACAAAATACAATAGACACATACTAAACTAGTAACTGAAGTGCGAATATATGAATTAATACACAAATATGTCAAAAAGAATGTGAGATGATATTTCTCAATGGTCTAACACTAAGTCTGAAACAAAATAAATATTACCATCAACAATTATACGAAATGTTTTTCATATATGAAGCTAGATGATCTGTGGTATATTCAGATAACAATCAAACAACTTTAAGTGAACATATAAACTATATGCAATAAAATACCAACACAAGATGTTATAAATTGTTTGAATACCAAAAGATAAATTAATAGTCTTGTCAGTATGCTAAAACAAGTAAGAATCCGACTTCTAGTCATATATGTGTTTTTATTCAGAACATGTGGATTTTTTATGTGAAACAAACTGAACATTAACCTCCCCCACATTTTGCAACATTCTTCATTCTAATCATTTATTTTTGCTAGAATTTTTTCTGTGTTTTATTAGGATATTAACTAATAAAATTAGCAACAGATTATATTAGGAGGAGTTTTTTCAACTAGTCCTCATCAGCACAGTGTCTTACAATGTTATCATAGTGTAACTATCAGATTTCTTCTATGCATTACAGTTGTTTTACCTTCCTGTACCACCTAAATACCTAAATCTCAGTTAACACACTAAATTTTATTTTATCAATAACCAGACATTTATTTATTCATAAAATTAAGAATAATTCTCTGTACCTACTCTGTACATATTTTAATGAATATAATATACTTCATTTCATGACTATGAATTCCTACTCATATTTTGATCTCTCACAAGCTTCCTCCATATAACATTAGTAAAATTATTATCATTGTCTTCTTCCAAGAGCCCTAAAACACGGTGATTCAGTAACAATCCCAACACTGTACTACACCCACAAACACTGAAGAACATTATGAAATTAATACGTTAATATCCACTACATCATACATGATACTTTTCTATGCCACATTAATCTTTACTTCAACTCGATCATGACAAAACAATTTATAGCTTACTTAATTTAAAGATTCCACTTTCACTCTACGTGAATTACTACTTGAAACAACATTTTCTGTTTTATAGTCACTTTTTTAATATGAATCAGTAACTTCTCAAAGAATATTACTCGGACATGTTTTCTCACCAACTTTAACAGAACTTCTGCTACTTTCCTTTATAAATTATTATTTGTTGCTGAACTGAGTATACATGCTTACTGTAGAAACTATACTTTCTGTCTCTCGTAAAATAATTTACCATCAGCACAGTTTTTAAATGCTCATCATAATGCTGTTGTTGTTGGTGCAGTCTTCAGTCCAGAGACTGGTTTGATGCAGCTCTCCATGCCACTCTATCCTGTGCAAGCTTCTTCATCTCCCAGTAACTACTGCAACCTACATCCTTCTGAATTTGCTCAGTGTATTCATCGCTTGGTCTTCCTCCACGATTTTTACCCTCCACGCTACCCTCCAATACTAAATTGGTGATCTCTTAACGCCTCAGAACATATCCTACAAACCGATCCCTTCTTCTAGTCAAGTTGTGCCACAAATTTCTCTTCTCCCCAATTCCATTCAATACCTCCTCATTAGTTATATGATCTACCATATAATCTTCAGCACTCTTCTGTAGCACCACATTTCGAAAGCTTCTATTCTTTTCCTGTCTAAACTATTTATCATCCATGTTTCACTTCCATACATGGTTGCACTCCATACAAATACTTTCAGATAAGCCTGTACTCGATGTTAACAAATTTCTCATCTTCAGAAACGCTTTCCTTGCCATTGCCAGTCTTCATTCTGTATTCTCTCTACTTCGACCATCATGAGTTATTTTGCTCCCCAAATAACAAAACTAATCTACTACTTTAAGTGTCTCATTTCCTAATCGAATTCCCTCAGTATCACCCGATTTAATTCAGTCTCCAACAGAATTTCAATGTCATCGGCAAACCTCGAAGTTTTAATTTCTTCTCCATGGATTTTAATTCCTACTCCAAATCTTTATTTTGTTTTCTGGTCTAGGTCTAGGGGTAGCGTCTTTGATTCATAATCAAAACGTCTTCCCTCCCGGGTTCGATCCCCGCCACTGCCTAAATTTTGATAAATAATCAGCAGTGGCGGCCGAAGACTTCCATCATAAAAAGTCAGCCTCATTCTGCCAACGGCCTTGTCAAAGAGGGCGGAGGAGCGTATAGAGGTTCAGGGCACTCTCTTGTCCTAGGGGTGGGAAATTGCCCCTGAAGGCGGAAGAATCAGCAATGATCAACGACATGAGGATGCAGAAGGCAATGGAAACCACTGCATTAAAGACACGTAACGTGTATCCACAGGACATGTGGCCTGTAATTGAAGAAGTGTCATGATGATCTCTCCATTGGCGAAAGATTCCGGAACAGTCCCCCATTCGGATCTCCGGGAGGGGACTGCCAAGGGGGAGGTTACCATGAGAAAAAGATTGAATAATCAACGAAGGGATGACGTTCTACGAGTCGGGGCGTGGAATGTCAGAAGCTTGAACGTGGTAGGGAAACTAGAAAATCTGAAAAGGGAAATGCAAAGGCTCAATCTAGATATAGTAGGGGTCAGTGAAGTGGAAGGAAGACAAGGATTTCTGGTCAGATGAGTATCGGGTAATATCAACAGCAGCAGAAAATGGTATAACAGGTGTAGGATTCGTTATGAATAGGAAGGTAGGGCAGAGGGTGTGTTACTGTGAACAGTTCAGTGACCGGGTTATTCTAATCAGAATCGACAGCAGACCAACACCGACAACGATAGTTCAGGTATACATGCCGACGTCGCAAGCTGAAGATGAACAGATAGAGAAAGTGTATGAGGATATTGAAAGGGTAATGCAGTATGTAAAGGGGGACGAAAATCTAATAGTCATGGGCGACTGGAATGCAGTTGTAGGGGAAGGAGTAGAAGAAAAGGTTACAAGAGAATATGGCGTTGGGACAAGGAATGAAAGAGGAGAAAGACTAATTGAGTTCTGTAACAAGTTTCAGCTAGTAACAGCGAATACCCTGTTCAAGAATCACAAGAGGAGGAGATATACTTGGAAAAGGCCAGGAGATACGGGAAGATTTCAATTAGATTACATCATGGTCAGACACAGATTCCGAAATCAGATACTGGATTGTAAGGCGTACCCAGGAGCAGATATAGACTCAGATCACAATATAGTAGTGATGAAGAGTAGGCTGAAGTTCAAGACATTAGTCAGGAAGAATCAATACGCAAAGAAGTGGGATACGGAAGTACTAAGGAATGACAAGATACGTTTGAAGTTCTCTAACGCTATAGATACAGCGATAAGGAATAGCGCAGTAGGCAGTACAGTTGAAGAGGAATGGACATCTCTAAAAAGGGCCATCACAGAAGTTGGGAAGGAAAACATAGGTACAAAGAAGGTAGCTGCGAAGAAACCATGGGTAACAGAAGAAATACTTCAGTTGATTGGTGAAAGGAGGAAGTACAAACATGTTCCGGGAAAATCAGGAATACAGAAATACAAGTCGCTGAGGAATGAAATAAATAGGAAGTGCAGGGAAGCTAAGACGAAATGGCTGCACGAAAAATGTGAAGACATCGAAAAAGATATGATTGTCGGAAGGACAGACTCAGTATACAGGAAAGTCAAAACAACCTTTGGTCACATTAAAAGCAACGGTGGTAACATTAAGAGTGCAACGGGAATTCCACTGTTAAATGGAGAGGAGAGAGCAGATAGGTGGAAAGAATACATTGAAAGACTCTATGAGGGTGAAGATTTGTCTGATGTGATAGAAGAAGAAACAGGAGTCGATTTAGAAGAGATAGGGGATCCAGTATTAGAATCGGAATTTAAAAGAGCTTTGGAGGACTTACGGTCAAATAAGGCAGAAGGGATAGATAACATTCCATCAGAATTTCTAAAATCATTGGGGGAAGTGGCAACAAAACGACTATTCACGTCGGTGTGTAGAATATATGAGTCTGGCGATATACCGTCTGACTTTCGGAAAAGCATCATCCACACAATTCCGAAGACGGCAAGAGCTGACAAGTGCGAGAATTATCGCACAATCAGCTTAACAGCTCATGCATCGAAGCTGCTTACTAGAATAATATACAGAAGAATGGAAAAGAAAATTGAGAATGCGCTAGGTGACGATCAGTTTGGCTTTAGGAAAAGTAAAGAGACGAGAGAGGCAATTCTGACGTTACGGCTAATAATGGAAGCAAGGCTAAAGAAAAATCAAGACACTTTCATAGGATTTGTCGACCAGGAAAAAGCGTTCGACAATATAAAATGGTGCAAGCTGTTCGAGATTCTGAAAAAAGTAAAGGTAAGCTATAGGGAGAGACGGGTCATATACAATATGTATAACAACCAAGAGGGAATAATAAGAGTGGACGATGAAGAACGAAGTGCTCGTATTAAGAAGGGTGTAAGACAAGGCTGTAGCCTTTCGCCCCTACTCTTCAATCTGTACATCGAGGAAGCAATGATGGAAATAAAAGAAAGGTTCAGGAGTGGAATTAAAATACAAGGTGAAAGGATATCAATGATACGATTCGCTGATGACATTGCTATCCTGAGTGAAAGTGAAGAAGAATTAAATGATCTGCTGAACGGAATGGACAGTCTAATGAGTACACAGTATGGTTTGAGAGTAAATCGGAGAAAGACGAAGGTAATGAGAAGTAGTAGAAATGAGAACAGCAAGAAACTTAACATCAGGATTGATGGTCACGAAGTCAATGAAGTTAAGGAATTCTGCTACCTAGGCAGTAAAATAACCAATGACGGACGTAGCAAGGAGGACATCAAAAGCAGACTCGCTGTGGCAAAAAAGGCATTTCTGGCCAAGAGAAGTCTACTAATATCAAATACCGGCCTTAATTTGAGGAAGAAATTTCTGAGGATGTACGTCTGGAGCACAGCATTGTATGGTAGTGAAACATGGACTGTGGGAAAACCGGAACAGAAGAGAATCGAAGCATTTGAGATGTGGTGCTATAGACGAATGTTGAAAATTAGGTGGACTGATAAGGTAAGGAATGAGGAGGTTCTACGCAGATTCGGAGAGGAAAGGAATATGTGGAAAACACTGATAAGGAGAAGGGACAGGATGATAGGACATCTGCTAAGACATGGGGGAATGACTTCCATGGTACTAGAGGGAGCTGTAGAGGGCAAAAACTGTAGAGGAAGACAGAGATTGGAATACGTCAAGCAAATAATTGAGGACGTAGGTTGCAAGTGCTACTCTGAGATGAAGAGGTTAGCACAGGAAAGGAATTCGTGGCGGGCCGCATCAAACCAGTCAGTAGACTGATGACCAAAAAAAAAAACTGCTTGCTCAATATACAGACTGAATAACATCGGGGATAGGCTACAGCCCTCTCACTCCCGTCCCAAACACTGCTTCCCTTTCATGCCCCTCGACTCCTCTTGTAACTGCCATCTGGTTTCTGTACAAATTGTAAATAGCCTTTCGCTCCCTGTATTTGATCCCTGCCACCTACAGAATTTGAGAGTATTCCAGTCAACATTCTCAAAAGCTTTCTCTAACTCTATAAATACTAGAAATGTATGTTTTCCTGTCCTTAACCTACCTTCTCAGATAAGTTGAAGGGTCAGTATTGCCTCATGTGTTCCAACATTTCTACGGAATCCAAACTGATCTATCCCGAGGTCGGCTTTTACCAGTTATTCCATCCGTCTGTAAAGAATTCGTGTTAGTGTTTTGCAGCCGTGGCTTATTAAACTGATAGTTCTGTAATTTTCACATCTGTCAACATCTGCTTTCTTTAGGATTGGAATTATAATATTCTTCGTGAAGTCTGAGGGTAATTCGCCTGTGTCATACTTCTTGCTCACCAGATGGTAGATTTTTGTCAGAGTTGGCTCTCCCAAGGCTATCAGTAATTCTAGTGGAACGTTATCTACTGCCGGTGGCTATTATGAGACTAAACCCAACTTCATACTAAACTAAACAGAAAACATTATCACGAAGTAATAAATTCGTCAGTTCAGGCAGGAAACATAATAAGAAATTTGTGCGTGAATAATTAACATCGCATACATAATCTATAAGTCTGATGGCGTTCATGGAACACATTCTCTATTTACCATCAGTGTTTCCATTTTAAAAATTCTTTCCCAAAAGTCGCAGACAAGCTACCTACAAACAGTGAGGAAAGACAAACCTCGAAAACTTTAAGCAAGCTCACAAAGCTAATAATAAGTGTAAATCATGTAAGTAAATGTAATGACAGGTAGTATGAGCACACAGTAAGGTACTAAAATAAGTAAATACTGAACGGAGTGAAGTATAAATCTCCTTAACTACGCACTTTCATTGAAAGTATGTAGCCACTAGTTATTCACGAACCTAAGTTCGCTGAACGTATTCGAAGTTATGGTACCCTGAACCATGGATCTTGTCGTTGGTGGGATGGCTTGGGTGCCTTAGCGATATACACTCCTGGAAATTGAAATAAGAACACCGTGAATTCATTGTCCCAGGAAGGGGAAACTTTATTGACACATTCCTGGGGTCAGATGCATCACATGATCACACTGACAGAGCCACAGGCACATAGACACAGGCAACAGAGCATGCACAATGTCGGCACTAGTACAGTGTATATCCACCTTTCGCAGCAATGCAGGCTGCTATTCTCCCATGGAGACGGTCGTAGAGATGCTGGATGTAGTCCTGTGGAACGGCTTGCCATGCCATTTCCACCTGGCGCCTCAGTTGGACCAGCGTTCGTGCTGGACGTGCAGACCGCGTGAGACGACGCTTCATCCAGTCCCAAACATGCTCAATGGGGGACAGATCCGGAGATCTTGCTGGCCAGGGTAGTTGACTTACACCATCTAGAGCACGTTGTGTGGCACGGGATACATGCGGACGTGCATTGTCCTGTTGGAACAGCAAGTTCCCTTGCCGGTCTAGGAATGGTAGAATGATGGGTTCGATGACGGTTTGGATGTACCGTGCACTATTCAGTGTCCCCTCGACGATCACCAGTGGTGTACGGCCAGTGTAGGAGATCGCTCCCCACACCATGATGCCAGGTGTTGGCCCTGTGTGCCTCGGTCGTATGCAGTCCTGATTGTGGCGCTCACCTGCACGGCGCCAAACACGCATACGACCATCATTGGCACCAAGGCAGAAGCGACTCTCATCGCTGAAGACGACACGTCTCCATTCGTCCCTCCATTCACGCCTGTCGCGACACCACTGGAGGCGGGCTGCACGATGTTGGGGCGTGAGCGGAAGACGGCCTAACGGTGTGCGGGACCGTAGCCCAGCTTCATGGAGACGGTTGCGAATGGTCCTCGCCGATACCCCAGGAGCAACAGTGTCCCTAATTTGCTGGGAAGTGGCGGTGCGGTCCCCTACGGCACTGCGTAGGATCCTACGGGCTTGGCGTGCATCCGTGCGTCGCTGCGGTCCGGTCCCAGGTCGACGGGCACGTGCACCTTCCGCCGACCACTGGCGACAACATCGATGTACTGTGGAGACCTCACGCCCCACGTGTTGAGCAATTCGGCGGTACGTCCACCCGGCCTCCCGCATGCCCACTATACGCCCTCGCTCAAAGTCCGTCAACTGCACATACGGTTCACGTCCACGCTGTCGCGGCATGCTACCAGTGTTAAAGACTGCGATGGAGCTCCGTATGCCACGGCAAACTGGCTGACACTGACGGCGGCGGTGCACAAATGCTGCGCAGCTAGCGCCATTCGACGGCCAACACCGCGGTTCCTGGTGTGTCCGCTGTGCCGTGCGTGTGATCATTGCTTGTACAGCCCTCTCGCAGTGTCCGGAGCAAGTATGGTGGGTCTGACACACCGGTGTCAATGTGTTCTTTTTTCCATTTCCAGGAGTGTAGATAGCCCATAGGTGCAACCACAATGGAGGTGCCAGACAAACCTGTGGTTTCTGAAGAGGGGCAACAGCCTTTTTCAGTAGTTGCAGGGGCAACAGTCTGGATGATTGACTGATCTGGCCTTTTAGCATCAAAGGGGAAACTACAGAAATGATTTTTCCCGAGCGCATGAAACTCTACGGTATTCTTAAGTGATGATGGGATCCTATCGAGTGAAATAGCCTCCTACTCGGATCTCTGGACGGGAACTAATCAGAGGACGTCGTCATCAGGAGAAACAAAACTGGCTTTCTACGGGTCGCAGCGTTAGATGCTTTAATCGGGCAAGTAGGTTATATAACTGAAAAAGTGAAATGGATAGGTTGCAGTTAGTTATAGTGGGAATTAGTGGAGTTTGGTGGAAGAAGGAACAGGATTTCTGGCAAAGTGAATTCAGGGTTATAAATACAGAATCAAATAGGGGTAATGCAGAAATAGGTTTAATAACGAACAAGAAAACAGGAGTGTAGGTAAGCTATTATGAACAGCATAGTGAACGCATTATCGTAGCCAACACAGACGCTAAGTCCATACCCACCGCAACAGTACAAGCTTATATGCCAACTAGCTATGCAGATGATGAAAGGATTGAAGAAATTTATGATGAGATAAAAGAAATTATTCTTATGATTAAGGGAGACGGAAATTTAATTGTGATGGGGGACTGGAGTTCGATTGTAGGGAAAGGGAGGGGGGGAGGGGGATAGAAGGTGAATATGGACTGGGTAGAAAGGAAAGAAAGAGGAAGGCACCTGGTAGAATTTTGCACGCAGCAGAATTTAATCATAACTAGCACTTGGCTTAAGAATCATGAAAGAAAGCTGTATACGTGGAAGAGATCAGACAGTTTGAGACCGATTATATAATGGTAAGACAGAGATTTCGGAAACAGACGTAAATTTTGAAACATTTCCAGAGGTGCATGTGGACACTGACCCCCACTTATTACTTGTGAACTGTAGATTAAAACTGAAAAAATTGTAAAATGGCAAAAAAGGAATGAGATGGGACCTGGATAAGTTGAAAGAACGAGAATTGTTGAGAGTTTCAGAGAGAATATTAGCCAATGATTTAAGGAAAGGGGAAAAGGAATAAAGTAAAAGACGAACGGGTAGCTTTGAGAGATGAAACAGTGAAGACAGCAGAGGCCTAGTAGAAATCCTTGGACATCACGGGAGGTACTGAATTTAATTGCCGAAAAGAGAAAATATGAAAATGAGACAAATGATGGAGACGAAAGGGGATACAAACGTCTAAAAAATGTGGCTGTTAGGAAGTACCAAATGGCTAACCAGGAACGGCTAGAGAAAAAATATAAGGAGTTAGAGACCCATCCAGCTAGCCGTGAGTGTTAAAGCGACAAGTTCTGGGACAGATATGTCAGCACCAAATCGAATCCGCACGGAGGATTTACGACAAGGGATTGGTGTGCCAAGCAGTCTGGATGTCGTTTTCAGGCGATTTCCCCCATTCCCCTTGGTGAAAACCGGGCTGGTTCCCGATTTTCGCCTCAGATACACGCTACGCAAACATTTACAACACTTTCTCACACTTGTACACAGAGATTACTACATATGCAGACAGACTGGGTACAGTGCTTCTCCCCTCAGGGTGACTAAGAGACTGACGACCTAACTGTTTGCTGTGTTTGCTCTCCTTAAGCTCTTAATCAGCAGCATCAGAAGTAAGGATTTAGAAGCGTGTTTCACTGGGGGAAAGACAGATACCGACTGCAGGGAAATTAAAGAGACCTTTGGAGAAAAGAGAAGCAGCTGTATGAATATAAAGAACACAGATGCAAAACCAGTGCTAAGCAAAGCAGGGGTATTTGAAAAGTGGAAGGAATATATAGAAGGTCTGTACGAGAGTGATGAAATTTAAGGCAATGTATTGGAAAGGTAAGAGGACGTAGATGTAGATAAGATAGGAGACATGATACAGCGAGAAGAAATCGACAGAGCATTGAAAGACTTCAGTCGAAACAAGGCCCCTGGTGAAGACGACATTCCGTCAGATTTACTGATTACTGACAGCCTCGGGAGCGCCACCCATAACAAAACTATTCCATATGGAGTTCAAGATGTATCGGACGGGCGAAATAATTCCAGTTGCGTGCCGATGGTATCATCGACACATGTCCGAAGCCTCTGAATGCCGCGCGCAGCCTTCCCGCGCCGGCACTGCAGCGTGTCGCCCTACGTGGAGAACGGTTGCAACCAGGGAGCGAGACGCAGGAGCAGAGCCCCGGACTGCGTCACTTGCTCTGCTACACGACGTGTTCCGGACAGAAGACGCCTTTGCTCGGTATCGGTGACACCGGGGATAGTATCGATCCTTAACCATTTGATTTACAGTGAGTTGTGGTGACTGGAACGGCCGTCGCCCAGGGGTCTGAATACCGGGAGTGTTCTATGTGGCTCAGAGAACTCTGCGGGATGTGGAGTTCGGAAACTTGTCATGCCATTCATATGTACTGTATTAGATGCTTATTTTCGTGTCCCGTCCAGAAAAAAATTCTGATAGATGTGTCTCTTTAACAGCTTGCATTGAGCGAGGATATACGAATGAGGAATTGTAGTGATTTTGACAATGAGAGTGCATGTGTTATATTCACTTCTGGTTGTAAAGTTCTTCTTGGACAAGATTCAGCATTAAAGCTTCTTTGTAAAGTTTTTTTGACATTGTTTTAAATCAATTATTTGGTGTTTTTAAAAGTTTGGAAGGTCATTAGAATAAAATTATGCTTAGAACTGTTGTATTACGCCTACCTCCTCACCCCCACCCCTTACAAATAATGCTCTGCAACAAATTCCAAAAGAAATCAGATGTCGACACTTGTGAAGAGCACCGAAGTATCAGTTTAATAACTCATGGTTGCAAAATGCTAACACAAATTTTTTATAGAACAGGAATTGAAAAAGTCGTAGAATCTGACATCCAGGAAGATCAATTTGCGTTCTGGAGAAATTTAGGAACGCGTGAGGCAATACTGACCCTACGACGTCTCTCAGAAGATCGTTAAGGAAAGGAAAACCCACGTTTATAGCAGTTGCTTTTATCGATGTTGACTGGAATATTCCCTCTGAAATTCTGAAGGCAGCAGTGGTAAAATACCGGGAGCGACAGCAGTTATAAGAATTGAGGGGTATAAAAGGGAAGCAGTGATTGAGAAGGGAGTGAGACAGGGATGTAGCCCATCCCCGATGTTTATTCAATCTGTACATTAAGTAAGCAGCCAAAGAAACCAAAGAAAAATTTGGAGCAGGGGTTTAAGTTCAAGGAGAAGAAATAAAAAGTTCAAGGTTTGCCGATGACATTGTAGCTCAGCGAGAAACAGCACAAGAGTTGAAAGAGCAACTGAACGAAAGACAGTGTCTTTAAAAGAGGAGATATGATGAAAATCAACAAAAGCAAAATAAAAATAATGGAATCTAGTCGAATTAAGGTGAGTTTTGCTATTTTGACAACAAAATAACCGATGATGGCCGAAGTACAGGCATAAAATGTTAAAATCTGGATTGACAATGACAGGAAATTGTTTCTGAGGAAGAGAAATTTGTTAACATCGAATATAGACTTCG
The DNA here is from genome assembly GCF_021461385.2 of Schistocerca piceifrons. Lineage (NCBI taxonomy): Eukaryota > Metazoa > Arthropoda > Insecta > Orthoptera > Acrididae > Schistocerca > Schistocerca piceifrons. The sequence goes on along the minus strand of NC_060144.1, from coordinate 6,445,712 downwards.
GTGCTACTAAGTCATTTCTGAAGGTATTTGTGTGGAGTGTAGCCATGTATGGATGAGAAACATGGACGATAAACAGTTGAGACAAGAACAAAACAGAAGCTTTTGAAATGTAGCGCTGCAGAAGAATTCCGAACATTAGATGAGGTATGATACTGAATAGAATTGGGGAGACAAGAAATTTTTGGTGAAACATGACTAAAAGACGGAATCAGTTGAGGGGACACATCCTTAAATAACAAGCGATCATGCCGGAGGGAAGTGTGAGGCCAAGAGATGACTACAGTAAGCACATTCAGAAGGATGTAGATTGCACTAGTTGTTTGGAGATAGAGAGACTTCCGCAGGATGCGTAGCATAGAGAGGTGCATCAAGCCATGACAGTGGCGCCGTGCGGTTCTAGGCGATTCAGTCTGGAACCGCGTGACCGCTACGGTCGCAGGTTCTAATCGTGCCTCGGGCATGGATGTGTGTGATATCCTTAGGTTAGTTAGGTTTAAGTAGTTCTAAGTTCTAGGGGACTGATGACCACAGATGTTAAGTCCCATAGTGCTCAGTGCCATTTGAACCATGACAGTGGCAGCATGGTAGTGTGTATTTGTCCTTACAGAACTAAATCAAAACAATATAATCATGTAGCACAAAACACCCAATCTTGCAGTATGCTCTATCCAGTTATCTCACTTTTTGCATGACATGTACAGATGTTCAACCGTTCGTTACCACAGGTATCAACAAATATTTTTCATAGAGCAGATAATCATCAATGTTCATAATATGGTACATCCAACCTTCTCCACAATCTTACTGACAGAAAATTCCAAACTTCACTAAGTTGCGCATGTGCCTTTCAACATGCTGCGTAACAAGTGTTTTACTTCAGCTGAATAATTTCATAATGATATGTATACAAAACAAATACTAACAAAGAGATAGAGGGGTTGGCCAGTACTTACCTCAGCTCAGTACAGCCGATAGATACACAAAAAACAGAACCGAAAATTTACGTTCCTAGCTTTCGGAACTTTGTTCCTTCTTCAGGGAGGAGAGAGGGGAAAGAAGGGGAAGAAGGGAAAGTGGATTCAGTCACTCACAACCCAGGTTATGAAGCAACAGGGGAAAGGTAAACAGGGAGGGTAGCAAAGATGGAGGCATGGGTGACAGAGGGAAGCCAAAGATATTCTACTGTAAGTACTGTGCCAGCTTCAAACCAAAGAGGATGCATATAGAAGTAAAGAAGTATATAGTATTAAGATAAACACAACTATGTAGCACCAACTGCGACATAATCGCGTGTACAAACAGTGATCCAATACTGTAAAACGCTTTATTATTCCAGTCTCTGATCACAAATGAATTCTTTAGACGATGACCGGTTTCAGTCTGTAATGACCATCTTCAGATCTTTTTTACACCATGTCCTAAAGTCTCCCAACGCCCACCAGAAGATCTTCCAAAAACCTCTTTCCTTATCACACTTACCAACTTCATTCTCACCCATAATTACTTCACTTTTGAAGGCCAGACCCACAAGCAAATCTGGGGAACGGCCATGGCAACCAGGATGGCTCCATCCTATGCCAACCTCTTCATGGGACGCATGGAAGAGGCTTTCCTGAAGACCCAACAGCTGCTTCCCCTGGTCTGGTATAGGTTTATAGATGACATCTTTGTGGTCTGGACTCATGGTGAAGAAACGCTCTTTAATTTCCTCCATAGCCTCAACTCCTTTTCGAATCTGAATTTCACCTGGTCCTTCTCCAAAACCCAAGCCACCTTCCTGGATGTTGACCTTCATCTTGTTGACCTCTGTCCACATCAAACCCACAAACAAACAACAGTACCTTCACTTTGATAGCTGCATCCATTGCACATCAAACGATCCCTTCCCTACAGCCTAGGTATTCGTGGCAAACGTATCTACTCCAGTGACGAATCCCTCAGCAAGTACACCAATTACCTGACCAGTGCTTTCCTCTCCCCCAACTATTCTGCAGACCTTGTCCACAAACAGATCTCCCGAGCAATACATTCCTCCCAGTCCAACAACAATGTTCCTACCCCCAGACCACACAGAATCATCCCCCTTGTCACCCAATATTATCCTGGCCTCGAATACATCAACAAATTACTCCGCCAGGGATATGACTTTCTCAAGTCAAGCCGTGAAATGAGATCATCCCTTGACAATATTCTCCCCACACAACCCAGAGTTGCCTTTCGTCGCCCCCCCTAACTTCCGTAACTTCCTTGTCAAACCCTACAATATTCCCAGACTACCTTCTCTACCCAGCGGTTCCTACCCCTGTAACCGACCCCGCTGCAAAACCTGCCCCATGCATCCCCCCAAAACCACCTACTCCAGCCCCGCTACTGATAAAACATACACAATTCAAGGCAGGGCCACATGTGAAACAACACATGTCATTTATCACCTGACATGCCTACACTGCACAGCCTTTTACATTGATATGACGATAACTAAACTGGCTGAGCGCATGAACGGGCACAGACGAACTGTCCGCCTAGGAGATGTCCAATACCCAGTAGCGGAGCATGCCCTCCAGCATAATTCTAGGGACCTAGGAACCTGCTACACCGTATGTGCCATTTGGCTTCTCCTACCCAACACCAGTCCCTCGGAACTGCGGAGATGGGAACTTGCACTCCAATACATCCTTTCATCCCGCCATCCCCCTGGACTGAATCTACGTTAACCAACCTCACTCCCATTTACTCTTCAGTCTTCTCCTCTTTTCCTTTCCTCTTTAGCCATTCACGCATATTTTCATCCTACATAGTTGTGTTTATTTTAATACTATATACCTCTTTACTTCTGTATGCATCCTCTTTGGTTCGAAGCTGGCACAGTACTTACAGTAGAATATCTTTGGCTTCCCTCTGTCACCCATGCCTCCATCTTTGCTACCCTCCCTGTTTACCTTTCCACTGTTGCTTCATAACCTGGGTTGTGAGTGACTGAATCCACTTTCCATTCTTCCCATTTTTTCCCCTCTCTCCTCCCTGAAGAAGGAACAAAGTTCCGAAAGCTAGGAACGTAAATTTTCGGTTCTGTTTTTTGTGTATCTATCGGCTGTACTGAGCTGAGGTAAGTACTGGCCAGCCCCTCTACCTCTTTGTTAGTATTTGTTTCACATCTTTATATGAGATTTTCAATTAATCACACACACACACACACACACACACACACACAGATATATATATATATACACTCCTGGAAATGGAAAAAAGAACACATTGACACCGGTGTGTCAGACCCACCATACTTGCTCCAGACACTGCGAGAGGGCTGTACAAGCAATGATCACACGCACGGCACAGCGGACACATCAGGAACCGCGGTGTTGGCCGTCGAATGGCGCTAGCTGCGCAGCATTTGTGCACCGCCGCCGTCAGTGTCAGCCAGTTTGCCGTGGCATACGGAGCTCCATCGCAGTCTTTAACACTGGTAGCATGCCGCGACAGCGTGGACGTGAACCGTATGAGCAGTTGACGGACTTTGAGCGAGGGCGTATAGTGGGCATGCGGGAGGCCGGGTGGACGTACCGCCGAATTGCTCAACACGTGGGGCGTGAGGTCTCCACAGTACATCGATGTTGTCGCCAGTGGTCGGCGGAAGGTGCACGTGCCCGTCGACCTGGGACCGGACCGCAGCGACGCACGGATGCACGCCAAGACCGTAGGATCCTACGCAGTGCCGTAGGGGACCGCACCGCCACTTCCCAGCAAATTAGGGACACTGTTGCTCCTGGGGTATCGGCGAGGACCATTCGCAACCGTCTCCATGAAGCTGGGCTACGGTCACGCACACCGTTAGGCCGTCTTCCGCTCACGCCCCAACATCGTGCAGCCCGCCTCCAGTGGTGTCGCGACAGGCGTGAATGGAGGGACGAATGGAGACGTGTCGTCTTCAGCGATGAGAGTCGCTTCTGCCTTGGTGCCAATGATGGTCGTATGCGTGTTTGGCGCCGTGCAGGTGAGCGCCACAATCAGGACTGCATACGGCCGAGGCACACAGGGCCAACACCCGGCATCATGGTGTCGGGAGCGATCTCCTACACTGGCCGTACACCACTGGTGATCGTCGAGGGGACACTGAATAGTGCACGGTACATCCAAACCGTCATCGAACCCATCGTTCTACCATTCCTCGACCGGCAAGGGAACTTGCTGTTCCAACAGGACAATGCACGTCCGCATGTATCTCGTGCCACCCAACGTGCTCTAGAAGGTGTAAGTCAACTACCCTGGCCAGCAAGATCTCCGGATCTGTCCCCCATTGAGCATGTTTGGGACTGGATGAAGCGTCGTCTCACGCGGTCTGCACGTCCAGCACGAACGCTGGTCCAACTGAGGCGCCAGGTGGAAATGGCATGGCAAGCCGTTCCACAGGACTACATCCAGCATCTCTACGATCGTCTCCATGGGAGAATAGCAGCCTGCATTGCTGCGAAAGGTGGATATACACTGTACTAGTGCCGACATTGTGCATGCTCTGTTGCCTGTGTCTATGTGCCTGTGGTTCTGTCAGTGTGATCATGTGATGTATCTGACCCCAGGAATGTGTCAATAAAGTTTCCCCTTCCTGGGACAATGAATTCACGGTGTTCTTATTTCAATTTCCAGGAGTGTATATATATATATATATATATATATATATATATATATATATATATATATATATATAGGGTGTTACAAAAAGGTACGGCCAAACTTTCAGGAAACATTCCTCGCACACTAAGAAAGAAAATATGTTATGTGGACATGTGTCTGGAAACGCTTACTTTCCATGTTAGAGCTCATTTTATTACTTCTCTTCAAATCACATTAATCATGGAATGGAAACACACAGCAACATAACGTACCAGCGTGACTTCACTTTGTTACAGGAAATGTTCAAAATGTCCTCCGTTAGCGAGGATACATGCATCCACCCTCCGTCGCATGGAATCCCTGATGCGCTGATACAGCCCTGGAGAATGGCGTATTGTATCACAGCCGTCCACAATACGAGCACGAAGAGTCTCTACATTTGCGTAGACAAGAGCTTTCAAATGCCCCCATAAATGAAAGTCAAGAGGGTTGAGTTCAGGAGAGCGTCCGCCTCTACCAATCCATCGGTCACTGAATCTGTTGTAGAGAAGCGTACGAACACTTCGACTGAAATTTGCTAGAGCTCCATCGTGCATGCGTAGATGGAAGAAACTAAAATGAGCTCTAACATGGAAATTAAGCGTTTCCGGACACATGTCCACATAACATCTTTTCTTTATTTGTGTGTGAGGAATGTTTCCTGGAAGTTTGGCCGTACCTTTTTGTAACACTCACGTAGAAGAAGGTGTAATTAGACGAATACTAACTTCACTTTACGAAGGTTTATTCAGCACTTGCACATACAAGAGGTGGGAGCGAACTGCCTCCGGCCAAAACTCATACAGTATATGTACAGCTACAGAACATTCCAGTACAATAATACTTGACATTTGTAGACACTTCTAGAATGTACTCGGATCGAATAAAGAAATTAAAACTGTACAGTCCAGGTGAGTTTGGAACTCACGACTCTCCATGCAACAGTTTAGTATCACAGCCACTACAACACGAAGCTGCTCAGCGTCTTCTACGACATTGCTCACTCCTAAAGAGAACAGCGTCTCGATGTTACATCGTCCTAGTCCGGGAACGAGTCATCGGTCCTGCGTACTCCGACTCCAGATGACTGATTCTCGCCATGACGGTGATCTTCTTAGAACTTCTTTTGCGGCTACGCTCTTCGTCACCTTTCCGCTTGTTGCCTGTCGCTGGAGCTTCGAATTTACCCTGGGTTGTCGGATCCTTATAGGGCTTCATTCGAAGAACGTGGATCGTATCGCTGATCTTTCGTCGTCTTGTGTCGGGGTCGAATTCTTCAACTCCATAAGTACCATCAGATAACTGTCTTACAACCTTATAAGGTCCAAAGTAGCGCCTGAGGAGGTTGTCAGAGAGACCAACATACCGAACAGAGGATCCAAACGAGGTCACCAGGCTGGTAGATAACAGGGCGGTGGCTCGCGTCATGCCTTCGGCGATCGTTTTCTTGAGCCTGCAGCGTACGGAGTCGAGCTAACTGCCGAGCTTCCTCAGCTCTGGTTAACACCTGGCCCATGTAGTCGTCCTCCGCGTCATCAAGATGTAACGGAAACACGGTGTCCATCGTCGTAGTCGCCTCACGCCCATGCACCAGGAAAAATGGCGTGAATCCTGTAATGTCTTATATGGCGGTGTTGTAGGCAAACGTCTCGAAAGGTAGCATCTCATCCCAGTTGCTCTGCTTAACATTGACCAACATTCATAGCATGTCGGCCAAGGTCTTATAAGGCGTTCAGTGAGCCCGTTAGTTTGCGGATGGTAGGCAGTTGTCATGTGATGAGTAATTTTACACCGACGGTTTATCTTTGTCACAAGATTCGATTGAAAAACTCTCCTTCGATGCGTAATTAACGACCTTGGGGCACCGTGTTTTAATATAATGTCTTCTACGATGAATTTGGCTACCTCGAACGCTACGACTGTTTTCACGGCTTTTGTAATGGCATAGCGTGTCAGATAATCAGTACAAACAATAATCCATCTATTGCCACTAGCAGACTTGGAAATAGTCAGAGGAGGTCAAGCCCAATGAACCATGAATTTACTTTCAAAACCTTTTCTTAAGAATTTACTTTATATACTAGCGATTCATCAAGAACATTGACACATTTAATCACACTATGTGAGCGTGGAAGTAGTTGCCAATGGGTAACTGATGAAATAAATACAAACATTTTTTTCTCAATAAATGGAAATTTTATTCCTAAAAGCCCCCCTTTTTTTAAAACAGATTTAAATTTATAACTAGAAAGCACCCTGTAAATATCAAGTTACAACTTATTCAGAGGCAGAAATAACAATTTTTTTTTTTTTTGATAGTATGAGCTTTCGGGCTGAGAACCTTGCCGCTCCCCTTTAACACGGCCGTAGTCACGACCGCTCACAACAATCTCTGAAAGACTACACTGGTGCAAATCTGCAACACGCCAGATTACTTTAAACTAAAAATTTTAACAACTCACACAAACACATAAACTATGCACCCCGTAAGAGGGATGGAAATGGTACAACACACTCACATTAAAAAAATTATTTGCCACGGAAAGTGCAACTTGCTTTTAACACAACTCTTACAGTGGAAGGGTGGCAACTTTATATACTAAAATGATCATTTAAATAACATCCATGAAATGCAGTTTTACATAAAATGTACCAACATGCTCTACATTACACGTGTACCACCTCGCAAGATGATAGACAAGATAAAAAGATATTTCAGGAATTCGGCCTTTACACCTTAAGCAATAAATTCGTTAACACTGAATCCGACAAACATGACAGAGGCAGGTATTAACGTACGGCAGACCAACAGACAGACCAACAGACAGACAAACAGACACTAACTGCCTAACAAATGCGGACGGGAGACAGACGAGCAAGCTGGGGACGAGAGACCGACCAAGAAAACAAGTAGAATGTAACAAGTAAATGAAACAACGTATCACGAATCACTCAACTGCTAATAAACGGCGATGTCTGGCGAAGACCTGAAGCAGCACCCCCAAAGCGCTCTCCCGAACCGTCCGCTGCCAGCCGCTTCAACGGACGCAGGAAGGCGCGCCGATCTCCCGTCTCACGGCGTCGCAGCTCGCACCGGCCAGACCGATGTTGTGGGTTGACTCCTGTTGCTCTCGTGTCGGCCGCGAAGCCACTACCCCTCGCTACTCGGCGCGGGCCACTGGACTGACGTGGCGACCTCACATGCGCCTACGCTCAAGACGGACAAGTCATCTTGTGTCTCAGTGCGCGACCGACCAACCGATCGATCAAACCGCCAATGACCATTGCCTGAGCAAACTCGAGCAGACTGGCGGCCTAACACATACTAGCACTCCGGACGACAGACAGACACTGACTACCCCACACTGACCCGGCTGACCCCCTGGCGAGCTCATAGCGCCCCTTAAATGCACATCAACAGGCAACCTTTCCCCTTTCCCACCAGAAGAAAACACCAAAGCTGCGAGTGCCACAGCGGCGCCACAGCCAGAAACGGAGGGCGACTGCTTCACACTATGCGCTGCCGCGCGCTCTTCAAAACAGCAATTTTTACCACGGCTCACCCAACACGATGGAAAGGCGTTTCGGCTGGTGGAATTGGTATGAGTCAGCCAGGTGGTTTCTGAGGAACTTCCTTTCTCCTCTGTCACTCTCGACAGTGCGACACATAGTGACGGACACTCCTAAATAAACCTCGCCAGAAAAATCGCTTGCGGATTCTATCGTATGTCTTAATACGAGGTGCATCCAAGTTCTAAGGCCTCCGATTTTTTTTCTCCGGACTGGAAAGAGATAGAAACATGCGCATTGTTTTAAAATGAGGCCACGTTCATTGTCAATACGTCCCAGAGATGGCAGCACCGTACGGCAGATGGAATTTTACCGCCAGCGTCGAGAATGAGAACTGTTTTAAATACTTAAAATGGCGACGTTTTCCTTACTTGAACAGCGTGCAATCATTCGTTTTCTGAATTTGCGTGGTGTGAAACCAATTGAAATTCATCGACAGTTGAACGAGACATGTGGTGATGGAGTTATGGATGTGTCGAAAGTGCGTTCGTGGGTGCGACAGTTTAATGAAGGCAGAACATCGTGTGACAACAAACCAAAACAACCTCGGGCTCGCACAAGCCGGTCTGACGACATGATCGAGAAAGTGGAGAGAATTGTTTTGGGGGATCGCCGAATGACTGTTGAACAGATCGCCTCCAGAGTTGGCATTTCTGTGGGTTCTGTGCACACAATCCTGTATGACGACCTGAAAATGCGAAAAGTGTCATCCAGGTGGGTGCCACGAATGCTGACAGACGACCACACGGCTGCCCGTGTGGCATGTTGCCAAGCAATGTTGACGCGCAACGACAGCACGAATGGGACTTTCTTTTCGTCCGTTGTGACAATGGATGAGACGTGGATGCCATTTTTCAATCCAGAAACAAAGCGCCAGTCAGCTCAATGGAAGCACACAGATTCACCGCCACCAAAAAAATTTCGGGTAACCGCCAGTGCTGAAAAAATGATGGTGTCCATGTTCTGGGACAGCGAGGGCGTAATCCTTACCCATTGCGTTCCAAAGGGCACTACGGTAACAGGTATACCCTACGAAAATGTTTTGAAGAACAAATTCCTTCCTGCACTGCAACAAAAACGTCCGGGAAGGGCTGCGCGTGTGCTGTTTCACCAAGACAACGCACCCGCACATCGAGCTAACGTTACGCAACAGTTTCTTCGTGATAACAACTTTGAAGTGATTCTTCATGCTCCCTACTCACCTAACCTGGCTCCTAGTGACTTTTGGCTTTTTCCAACAATGAAAGACGCTCTCCGTGGCCGCACATTCACCAGCCGTGCTGCTATTGCCTCAGCGATTTTCCAGTGGCCAAAACAGACTCCTAAAGAAGCCTTCGCCTCTGCCATGGAATCATGGCGTCAGCGTTGTGAAAAATGTGTACGTCTGCAGGGCGATTACGTCGAGAAGTAACGCCAGTTTCATCGATTTCGGGTGAGTAGTTAATTAGAAAAAAAAAATCGGAGGCCTTAGAACTTGAATGCACCTCGTAAATCCTAGATGTCCGGCCTCAGATGTGTTATGGAATTTCTGTAGAACATCTACGTGAATGTGTTTAGGAATCACTGGCAGACACCTCTTTCCAAGCGGATCAAAGTTTTTCTTGCAAAGTTATCCATTAACTGCCTTAAATTGTCCTTTCACATCCTCTAGCCGATTTAAGGCAAGCATAATCTGAGCTATCTTGGCGTCCTTCTTCTGCTCAGCAGCGTTATCCTGGAGTGCAGCGAGACAGTCACTATCTTCATCAAAGTCTTGATGCTCTTGCACAGGGTTTCTTTAGAGACAGTCGGCATCTTGGTGTTTTCTTCCACTTTTGTACACTATGGTAATGACATACTCTTGAAGACGTATTGCCCACCTGGCGAGTCGTCCTGTTGGATCCTTAAGACGTGTCAACCAACAAAGTAAATGATGGTCTGTAACAACTGTGAATGGCCTTCCATAGAGATACTGTCAAAATTTGCACATGGCCCAGATCATAGCAAGACATTCTCTTTCTGTAGTTGAGTAGTTTCTCTCGGTTTTTGTAAGTGTCTTAGAAGTATAGACTATAACTTCTCTTTTACATCCGAAATTTGCACCAGAACTGCATCGTCCCCATACCCGCTGGCATCTGTGTGTAGTTCTGAAGGTGCTCTCTCATCATACAGACCAAGTACATGGTCAGTCGTCCGAGCTTTTCGCAGCACTTCGAAAGAATCTTGTTTAGCACCAACCCAGATAAATTTAGCATCAGCTTTTAACAACTCTTGGAGTGGCCTGGATTTGATACAAAAGTCTTTGATAAAACGACGGTAATAAGAACAAAATCCGAGGAAGCTTCTCACATCTCTAATACTTTTAGGAATAGGAAATTCCGTTATAGATCTCACCTTTTCTGGGTCTGGCCGCACACCTTCGTTTGACACAAGGTGTCCAAGTACCTTGATTTCTTTTGCTCCAAAGAGACACTTTCTTGGATTAAGCCTCAGTCCACTTTGTTGGGGACACTTATATGTTCATCAAATGTCTCTGAGAATACTATAATGTCATCTAAATGACGAAGACACATTGTCCACTTCAGGTGCCTTAGAAGATTATTCATCATCCGTTCAAAAGTTGCTGGTGCGTTACACAAACCAAACGGCATCACCTTAAACTCCTACAGGCCCTCAGGGCTGATGAATGAAGTTTTCTCACGATCAGCCTCATCTACTTCGGTTTGTCAGTATCCCGAGTACATGTCCATGGTTGAGAAAAACTTAGCCTCCTGCAAACAATCTAGTGTATCGTCAATTCGTGGAAAAGGGTAAACGTCCTTTTTAGTTATCTCATTAAGTTTCTTGTAATCAACACAAAAGTGCCAACTGCCATCTTTCTTCCTGACGAGGACCACTGGTGACGACCATGGGCTCTGTGGAGGCTGAAGGATGTCATTCTTCATCATTTTCTCTACCTCGTCGCGAATTATCCGACGTTCCGTTGCTGACACACGGTATGCTCTCTGGCTTGTTGGTCGATCGTCTCCAGTGCTAATCCGGTGCTTCATCGTCGATTTGTCTAGTTTGCTCTTCACGTGTGGATTGAAGCAGTCAGAGAATTCTTGAAGAATGGCAAGTAGCTTCTTCTGTTGTTCCATAATGAGATCTGATGATAGTCGAGCTAGAAGATCTGGTCTCGTAGTGGTAGCGCTAATTTCGCCCACAGACTCGGCATGGGAGGTTTCTACGACGCTCAGCTGTTCTTCACTTAACGGCTCAGCGTGTGCTACGCACATACGTCTTGGATGGATCTGCGGTACTCGGCGACAGTTAACTATCCACAATTCACCGAATCCGTTCTAAAACGAGACGACAGAGGCTGCGATGACCAGGTTATTCTTCAGTGGTATGCTTCTCTTACATTCCACAACAAGATCCATGGGTTTGTGGACGGCATGGCACGTGACAGTTACCTTTCTAGCGCACACATAGTCTCCATATACTCGGATGCGCCTCTTCCTGTCCAAAGTATTTCATCTTGTCTAGCATAATCTTCGAGCGACCACAGTCTATAATTGCCTGAGAAGCTTTCAAAAAGCTCCATTCGAGAATGACATCATGACTACACTCTTGTAAGACGATGAATTCCAAGGGCCACTTATACCCACACGAATGGTACATCTTCCTGTATGTTTTACATTTTTCCCATTAGTCACCTTCAGCAGAGATGTTTTGCTGTCGACGAATAAGGTTTTCTGTAACTGGCGACGGTACTTCTCCGAAATGATTGAATACGATGCTCCAGAGCCCACAAGAGCTTCGGCTGTTCAGCCATCCATGAGGATATCGACGTAGTTTCCTGTCATTTTTGTAGTGATCGACGGCGGGGGATTTTTCTCTTCGGCGGCCTCACCTCCAAGGAAGGTCGCACGCTTTAGTTTTCCAGGTTGCGGCGGCTAGGTGATCGGCTGGAGCTTATAAACGTTGATGGAGACCTTGATCGGCGTGTTGGAGAGCGTCCTCTCCAGCGGCTAGCTTCCGGCGATGGTGGCCTACGTCGTCCTGCGCCCACATTTTCTTGTTCATCTTCGTCGCCCCGGAGTTGGCGTCGGCTAATATTGCTCTGCTGTCTTCTAGCGCGGGCGTCATAAAATATCCGCCGCCTTACTCGACAATAGCGCACCACATGTCCCGGTCGTCCGCAGTGGAAACATACTGGTTGGTTATTCAAGGTCCTCCAGACGTCAGTTTTCCTTGGTGCCCAAACAGATTCCTCATGCGTCATTGTAGGAACGTAACCTCACCTCGGTCTCGACTTTTTCACCGTTTTAAAGGGAAATGAAGGACGAGAGATTGGGTTCAATGTCTGTTCCACTTCCTCCCTTATGATGTCTTGAAGCGTCTCGGTTTTTTGCTCGCCGTGCAATCCAGATGCCTTCTGAACATCCTCTCTCACTATCTGATGAAGAATACTTGTGAAATCAGTTTCTTCCTCCATCACAGACGTAGATACGACGTTTGGAAGCCGTTGAAACTTCTTGCGTGTAATTTTTTTTTGTTGTTGCATTGTCTCGATATACCATTTTATGAAATCGTCTGCTGTCGAAACCTCCTTCAGGAGTAGGGCTTGATACAGGTCCTCAGCAACACCTTCCATGAGATGTGCAACCTTATCTTCCTCCTCCATTCCTGGATCCACTATTTTACACAGCTCCAAGACGTCTTGAATGTAGGATGGTGTAGTTTCTCCTGGACACTGTGCCCTGCACTTTAATTTATCTTCAGCCTTGCACCTCTGTTGTTGTGTGTGTCGCCGTAATACTTGTGCAGTTCCGCCTGAAATACTTCCCAGCTTGTGAACTTCTCCTCGTTGTTCTCGTACTATTGCTTGGCAGTGCCCTCCAAGTAGAAAAATACGTTAGCCAAACACACGGTGTCATCCCATTTGTTAAATTTGGCTATGCGCTCATATACCTTCAGCCACTTGTTACGATCTTGGCCACAGTCACCAGAGAACCCGGAAGGATGTCTCATGTGGTGGCACACAGCTGCTGTCATCGTAACGTCCTCTTCTTCTTCTGTCTCCGATAGATTTGCTATCTGTTGAATACGGCTTGAACTCGGGTTTCTCGCCACGTAAACGTCGGCTCTGTCGTGGTCTGATGGGAGCCACTGTGTCGTCGATAATGCGCGCTATCTCAGGTTCCAGTACCCAGCGCCTCCACCAGGATAACGTCACGTACAATAAGGTGTAATTAGATGAATGACGAACACTAACTTCACTTAACGAAGGTTTATTCAGCACTTGCACATACAAGAGCGCATAGCGAACTGCCTCCGGCCAGAACTCGTACAGTATACACATAGAGCTACAGAACGTTCCAGTAAAATGATATTTGACATTTGTAGATACTTCTAGAATGTACTCGCATTGAATACAGAAATTAAAGTTGTACGCTCCAGGTGAGTTTTGAACTCACGACACTCCATGCAAAAGTTTAGCATTAGAGTCACTACACCATGTAGCTACTCACCGTCCTCTCAATAATATAGTGTAGCTCTGATAATTCACCATAAGGATCCTTAATTAACTAAGAATGACTAAGAATTGACAAAGAAAGATAATATCAGTAGGAGAGGAGAAGAACGAATGTAGCACAGAAACTAAAGTGAAATAATGCTGAAATAGGTGAAGCCCTGTGCTTGCTACTGCGCATCACATACCAACAGCGTAAGCCCTCGTGAGATTTCGCACAGTATGTCAGTATAAAGAGAAACAATTAAAACACTTACGTAAGCCTTTAAATTGTCTTTTCATAAGGATAAAAACTACTTGAATTAACACACAAAAACATTTTCAGTAAAGTTTTTCTTTTGTTTAAGAGTAAAATTTGCAGCTCAAGTTCATACATAGTTTCAGTTCAGTGAAATTACTTGCACATGTACTATATTGTTAAGTGTCAGAAAAACGTAACATATTTCCTAACATAAACTACAAAATAAATAAGATTGTCAAATATTCTCAGCACAGAGCAGACAAAGTTGAAATTACTATCACCAGGCAGTAATAGTACAATACAAACTACAATACTAACCTTGAATAATCATTAAGTATTTATAGCACAGCACATTTTGTCTTAGCATGGCACAGCAAAGTCAAAAGTTCAGTTACTTTTTGATCAACAAGCTGAACACTGGATCCAATATTTGTGACTCTGTCGTGTAGTTTTGAATTTACAGTTATAAAATGGCCTCTCAGTTTATCTTTAAATGCAGTTACCTGACAACTAAGTTCTTCATTAACTAGCAGGAGTTGATTCCCAAACACGTTTTTTACTTCATTTAAGCTTTCAGAAATTTGTTTCCCTAAATCTTTTTTTAACCTGTCATAAATTACAGAAAAATTTAATTCCATTATGGAATTAAACTTTTCTTGAGACGCATATATCACAACTTTATCTTCGATAATGATAGAAGCTGAAGAACTACTTAAAATTTGTGCGACGGCAGGACTTGGAAACGCGTCTGTTGCTTACACGGCGCATGTGCTAGCTGTTACACCACCATAACAGCTTGCCAGGGAAGGCTCGGGATAGTTAGTCCAAGCAGGTGTGTTAGCTATACTGCTAGAATGGTGTAATGGCTAGCACATCTACATAATAAAAAGGAAACGCACTTTCAAGTCCCAACTGTGGTACACATTTTAATTCATTTCTTCAGCTTCTATCATTACAGAAAATTGTTTTTCTAGATCGTCATAACTTTTAACCAAAATATTTACTGTCTTTGTTGTGTCTCATTTATTGTTCTAACGATGGCTTGTTTACTGAGTCTGTTGAACCTTCCATACTTGGAGTTTGAAGTCCTAATCCTGAATCATTATCGTCGAACATATCTTGAACTGGACTACTTCTTTCTTTATTTAGTATCATTTTCAGTGTTTGAGTAAACAAAAGGTTTTTTCGCATGCGAAGTGAGAGTCACAAGTAATAATTTTTTTGTCGCTGTCCTTTCTCTAAGACGTTGATTAAAATGAATGCTGGAATAATGTACGGTACTTCACTTCCGTTGCTGTATGTCCGTTAAGTCCTCTTTGTTCTCCCGTCCTATTGTTCACAAGTCTTCGTCGTTCTTCCATTTCGTCTGCATTCTATTTGCTTCTGTATCCACCATAAAATTCCGTTTCCTTTCACTTTTAATTTTTCTGAAAAATATTTCTGATTAAGATTTCTTTGTACTATATTATTATCCTGGACGACGCACACAAGTGTGATTTGCCTATTCAATGCTAAGTATTCAATTATCTGTGTTGAAACCAAACGTTGATCATTGTTCTGAAGTAAGCTGCCCATCCACTTCTAAGTTATTACTTAGCTGATTATCACATCGGTGGACTTGACTCGTTGTCTACTGTGGGGCAGCCTGCTGGTCACCGGTCTCATTCTCATATGAAGAAACATTAACTAATGAAAGGATTGTGATATTCAGGTGGCTTCCATAGATTACTGAATGAAATAAAGTTTCTGAATTATGAAATAATTATGTTCAGTAATATTCAACACTCTGAACAATTAACACAAAATACTTTTACTTTCAGGAGTTCCACAAAAGCACTTGGTCTCCATTTACAACGACTTCCCTTCAAGCCTGTTCATTTGCATCTACGTTCTCACCAAGGTTATGTGCAACAAAGAAAACATAGATGTCGTTTATAAACCAAAGAGTTTACAACTTCCGCAGTAAGAATCGCTGGTAAGTCTTTGAAAAATTAATAATGTGGATTAAAAGCATGGAATAACAAGTTTTTATACGAACTCACTTTTATATAAACGAAGGTATCTATGTACTGTGGTACCGTAGGATTGTTACTGTATCACTGGCTTGATTGCGTTACAAGTGTCACGCCTCGTCAATGATAAGCTGATTTCAAACCCGACAATGATTGTTGCTTTCATTTAATGCAGGTCTATCGCAACGGATTTCCGACCGAATACTGCGAAGGGAATGAAGGCAATCGAGATTTGAAATTGTGTACCTCGCTGAAGGTCATTGCTGCCATCGTCTCTTGCACGTATGCATTGGGCGAAACAGTCACGGAAACTGAACAGAAGCTGACTGGGAGTATGTGAAACCAGCAGTGCGAGGAGGCCGGAAGTGGTTGTGCGAGTTTTTACGACTGTTTCTCCGAATATTTATTTCACAATTCTCGGTGACCAAATCATGTACTAAATCCCCCAAACTTAACACCATAGAAAATGTCTGGGAATATCTGGAACAGCAAGGAGAACGGAGCAGTCTGCAACCCGCAGTTTGGTAGTGCTGCGGCATTTAATAATTAATCAGTGTCTGGCTTCACAAATATGGCACACCTAAATAAATATGTGCTCTCTCTTCATCACCAAACTGAGGTCATTATCAAGGCCAGAAGCGGTGTTAGAAGGTGTGATTATCATACGTAGTAAACCTTGTGCGTACATCATGGTATAACAATGCTAAGGACATTACAGACAGAGAACAGTTGATTTCAGTAAAGTGTAATTGCTGCCGGCGGTCGATAGAAGTTCGTATTATAACGATGTATCCGATATGTGGAAAGTTGATCATCCTTCCGTTACCTCTGAAAACTAACACAATTATCAGTGAGCAACTCTCGTGGATCCAAATCTATAGATATACACATACACGCTTGTTTAATAGGCCGTTTCCGTGAGCGTATGTTTTAAATGTAAATAAAAACACAAGGTAACCCGACTCTAAATTTTTTATTTACAACGCGTTTCGGAGGCTTTGCTCCACCAGGTGTCAGCTCCAATGTTTAGAATGTTTTAAATTTATCACTTTGACTGAGAAAGTTATCGTCACCATTGCCTCACGGGAGAGTGATAGGAGCGCTCCTGATCTCTTAATACGGTGCGAGTAAGCAGCAGCCTCTGACTGTCTGCTGGTAACGCCACAGTGTCAGGTAGACTGTCGCCTTTAGGTGGCTGTAGGAGGATGCAAAAAGGTGTTCAAATGTGTGTCAAATCTTAAGGGACTTAACTGGTAAGGTCATCAGTCCCTACGCTTACACACTACTTAACCTAAATTATCCTAAGGACAAACACACACACCCATGCCCGAGGGAGGACTCGAACCTCCACCGGGATCAGCCGCACAGTCCATGACTGCAGTGCCTCAGACCGCTCGGCTAATCCCGCGCGATTAGGAGGATGCAGGATGACTTAGAATTTTTATTTGGTGTGATGAATGACAACTTGCTCTTAATGTGGAAAACCGTAAATTAATGCAGCTGAATAGGGAAAACAATCCAGTAATGTTGAGAAACAGAAACACTGCTATGCCGATTGACTTAGTCACATCGATTAAACACCGAGACCTGGTGGGTACTCAGGGAGAGACAGGAGTCGGTGTGAACGGGTCCGTAATCAGTTACCGTTGGCTGCTCAGTTTTTTCTTTAAATCACGTACACTCTATTTGGAACAATTGCAAATAAGGAACAATTATTCGATTTGAGTGTTAAGACAACTGTCTAATTTAAAAAAAAATCATAAGCAAGTTGCACTCACGGCTGAAGGCCTTATTGACCAGAAATTCATATTATTTGTCGGCTGAAGGCCCAATAGTAATAACTCAAAAAACAGTTGGACAGCTGAAGGCCTGGATAGCAAATTTTTAAGAAGCAACTAAACTTCTTCGACAGATATTTAAGGAACAATCATCAACATTTCAATGTTCTGATATTTTGTCTAACTAAAATTTCTTAAGGCAAGTAACACTCACAGCTGAAGGCTTTATTAACAAGAAATTCAAACTCTTTGTCGGCTGAAGGCCCAAACAGTAATAATTCAAAATTAAAATATTAAAAAAAAACAATCATGACGATCTGACCAAATCAAGAGAGGAGTGGACCTCAGACAGTGTTTCAAGCATCGACTTGGGAAAGTCACTCAACTTCGTAAACGATGAGACAGGCAGCCAAGAGTTGTATTCAGTTAATCGAATGGCAACTCAAACTAGTGACTGTTTAAACACAGACCAACACTCTTGCAAAATCTACCTACGTCTGATAACCAATACAACGATGGAATAGCCCAGGCGAGGATGAACTGGCGGACAGCACTGCGTCTTCAGAATCCGGTGTCTAGAACATCCAGAAGCGGAAGAAACCAAAGTAGTCCAAAAGAAACAAAATGTCCGAACCACAATCAAGGAGGCTGCCGAACTGCACGCCTCACCGGACAGCGGCGGCAAGGCGAGGAAAGGCACACTGCCGCGAAAACACGCCAACCTCCAGGCCATGTAACTGCGGCGTTAGCGGCCACTAGGCACAAAAATAGCACTGGTTGAACTTCACCAACAATATCACAAGGAATTCAATGATAAATAATAAGTAGCGGAGGACGGCTAATTAATTTCGCCAACTCCAATCACTCGACACGTTGCTCCTTGTCTCAGCGACCCTGTGAACAGCAACGCGCGAACAAACGGCGTGATCCCAGAATAGTGGAGGTTTAACTGCTGGCTTAGTGTTGACTCAGCTGAAACGTGCCGGGTCCGGCGGCCAAGGCGGCTGCGGCCCTCGCAGCTGCAGCCCCTTACATCCGGCAGTGGCTGCCTGCCTGCCGCCTGCCGGCACGTCTGCGCGCTGCCGCACCTCACTCAGCTGAACTCCCCGACACTCTCCGACCCGGAAAAACACTTCACATCCTTCCAAAGATACTACCACCGTACTAGTTATCGATAAGCGCTGCTGCTGCCACTGGTGGACAGACAACGCTAGCAAACGTAGTGGCGCCAGTAAACGTAAGAAGAAAACGAGACACCACTATCTCTATTACACCATGTCAACCAATCGACAGCACCAATGCGAGCTGCAACACGGCTCAAACATCTATAAGTAAAGTTGCAAAGTGATATAAAAATGATGCAAGCATGTAAGTTCGGTTTAGGGAAGGCGAATGGTCACCTTTGATTTATTGAAATGATTCTAAGGCAGTGTAGCTCATCTCTAAAGGACGAAGCGTAGAAACATTCGCACGACCCGTTATTGAATACTGCTTGAGTATTCGGAAGCAACACCAGGTTGGTTTAAGGAAAGACATTGAGGCGGCTAGATTTGTTACCGCTAGATATGATCTACACACGAATATTATGGAAACTGTAAATGAGCTCAAAATGGCTGTACTTGTAGTGAAGGCTTCATTCTTTTCGAGGAAGACTATAGAGAACCGGCAATTGCGACAGACTGCTGAACGATCCTAGTGCTACGAATATACACACTGAAGAGCGAAAGAAACTGGTTCACTTGCCTAATACCGTGTAGGGCCCCCGCGAGTACGCAGAAGTGCCACAACATGACGTGGCGTGGACTCGACTAATGTCTGAAATAGTGCTGGAGGGAAATGACACCATGAATCCTGCAGAGTCCGAGGAGATCGAGGTCTCTTCTGAACAGCACGTTGCATGGCATCCCAGGTATCCTCAGTAATGTTCATGTCTGGGGAGTTTGGTGCCCAGCAGAAGTGTTTAAACTCAGAAGAGTGCTGCAGGAGCCACTCTGTAACAATCCTAGACGTGTGGGGTGTCGCATTTTCCTGCTGGAACTACCCAAGTCCGTCGGAATGCACAATGGACATTAATGGATGCAGGTGATCAGACAGGATGCATACGTGTGTGTCACCTGTCAGAGTCGTATCTAGACGTATCATGGGTCCCATATCACTCCAACTGCAGACGCCCCACACCGTTACAGAGCCTCCACCAGCTTGAACAGTCACCTGCCGACATGCAGGGTCCACGGATTCATGAAGTTGTCTACATACCCGTACATGTCCATCCGCTCGATGCAATCTGAAACGAGACTCGTCCGACGAGGCAACATGTTTCCAGTCAGTAACAGTCCAATGTCGGTGTCGACGGGCCCAGGCAAGGGGTAAAACTTTGTGTTGTGCAGTCATCAAGGGTACACGAGTGGGTCTCCGAAGACTCATGTCTATGATTTTTCTTTGAATGGTTCGCACGCTGACTCTTTTTGATGGACCAGCATTGAAATCTGCAGCAATTTGCGGAAGGGTTGCGTTTCTGTCACGTTGAACTATTCTCTTCAGTCGTCGGTGATCCCGTTCTTGCAGGACCGTTTTCCGGCCACAGCGATGTCGGAGATTTGATGTTTCACCGCATTCCTGATATTCACGATACACTCGTGTGATGGTCGTACGGGAAAATCCCGACTTCGTCGCTACCTCGGAGATGCTGTGCGCCATCGCTCGTGCGCCGACTATACCACGACGTTCAAACTCACTTAAATCTTGAGAACCTGTCATTGTAGCAGCGGCAACCGATCTAACAACTACACCAGACCCTTCTGTTCTTATAGAGGGTGAAGCGAAATTCGCGCACTTGGACTTCGCAGTGCGACTCCTCGCATGCCAGCGATAAAAATATGTCTGTCACACAATTTCCTCTGGCGAGTACATCCGGCAGAAAAAGGACATTAAAGAGAGGCAATCAGACAACACTGTAACCACATGTAAGGCGGTTACCTCTGTCAGCACGTATTAGTCGTGCTGTGCAGTGGATTGAGTTTTGGGTTAGCATGCAGGAAGTCGAGGGTTCTATCCGGGCTTGGGGCGCATTTCTTTTATTTACTAATTTCATTCTTTCATTTCATAGTATAATATATATCGTTTCTTAGGTCACATGTAGACAGTGGTTCTTCCCTCGCTCCATTTCTGATTGCAACAAGAAAGGGGATGACTGGAAGTAGACAAGGCAGCCTCCACCGTGCACGGTATTGTGGCTTGTGGAGTATGTATGTGAATGTAGATTGCAGTATTTCTTAGCTGGGTTCGTAAGAAGATATGTTTTGGAACTTGGCAGTCCTGAGCATCTTCGTTCTGTGCTTTACGAAAGCACTGCATTTGAAATGAACAGTTTCGCTGTTTACAATATTTATCACACATGTTACAGGTATTTAGCATCTCCTCGTTTGCAGAGGTGTTACATGCTTTTCTCGTCTCATCGTTTTCAAAGATTATTATACATCAAGAGATATACTCTTTTACACTTTTCTACCCAATTTCTGTATAATTCTACATAAACGAAACCTATGTGATGCATGGGCCTCTTTTAGTGAACAAGAAGTGTTCACGTACATTTGGTAGAGAAAAGTTTATTTAAGGCGAGAGCATAAGTCTTCTCTGACGTGTGTCTTAGTACAACGTAAGAATTAATCATTTGACAAATACAATTACTTCTTGAATAAGGAATAAACAGTACCGAACGAAACAGTGTGGAAGAACTAATAAGCATCAATATCGACTGAAGGCCTTAAGGAAGAACACAAACAGTAATAGAAATTATTACTAACTAGTAATTGCATACTTCACCATGGCAGCCAGAATTCAAGTCCTGACCGGACAGTCCACAGTAAAAGTTTGTACTCTTAGACACATCGCGAGTTAAAGTCCCAGACGCACAGTTCACTTTCAGAGTTCCAGAATTAAAAAAACGCAGTCAAATCCGGTATAGAAACAAAGACTAGAAATCTTACAACTCCACTAGCTGATCACTGACATCAAACCTGGCTTCGTCGTTCTGTCGGCTCCAAAGTGGGTCCCTGACTGATGCAACAAACAAAGACTAGAAATCTTACAACTCCACTAGCTGATCACTGACATGAAACCTGTCTTCGTCGTTCTGTCAGCTCCAAAGTGGGTCGCTGACTGATGCAACATGACCACATTCGGCGCCTGGCCCACTCGGAGTGAACCGCTCGTCTGGCACGAGCGCCGGCCTAAATACACAGCCCGGGCGCTAGGGTACCGTAGGCACTACAGTCTGTCCAAAATTACTTTGGTACTGACAGCGAGGACGGAAGTGGTAGATGGTAGAGTGGGGGGGAGGCAGGCCCAGCAGCAGGCGCGGACCACTTACCGCCAATGCTATGCTACCTGCAGCTGCAGCATTCCCCCGAAGCTGTCAAATCTTCACACCACACCATTACACCCCCAGTTTGCAATGAGCTTCAATTGCAGTCAGCTTGCTGTCCTGTGTGATCGTTACGCCATGTGACTTTCTGTGAGTTTGTTTTTACGGTTGTAGGAGTTGTTCCTTTATTTGTTGTTACTGTTATTCGTTGTTACTCTTATTCGATGTTACTGTTATTCGTTGCGTGGAACTCAACGGTGTCAGCAGAAGGTTCGTCGGGAATTAAGAGAGCAAAAATTCGACGTCGTTCTCTCGGCCGGGGGATTCCCGTACGAGGGAAGTCTAGAGAAATGGTTTGCACGTTATGTGCCTACTTTGAGAATGAAAAACTTAAAGGTGGCCCGCTGCTCTCCGTTAACAAAGTAATCGACAGAACTGCTGCAGCTTTCAATATAAACAAAAACAACTGTTGTGAAGATTGGGAAGGAACTGTTTAAAAAAGAAAAGGAAGCAGAAGAACCATCGAAACGTAACATCCATGGGGAAAAAAAGGTTCTTGTGGATAAGCGGATTACCAATATCGATTCGTTTGCAGAGAGTGCGAATCGTCGTCATCCTTATGATTATTATCGTAGGATGGAACATCCAACTATCAGGAAGTTACTGGTCAAGCTTAAAGACTCAGGTCCTTTTCGAAGTAGCACATCCTTGTTCACAGTTTCACACAACCTAGGTTTTCACTACCGACTTTTCTGTGACGATAAGCTATTGATGGAGAGGGAGCATATAGCTGCATGCCGATGCCGATTTTTAAGGGACATCCGTAGTAGAAATATCGACGAAGTGGTGTAGCTTGACGAAACGTGATTCAGTTGTGGTCACGTTTTCTAGCAGGGCCGGACAGACGACGGAGCTAGAGGAACAATGGCAATGCCCTCTGGTAACGCGGGCAGGCTTCTTCTTCTTCTTCTTCATGCAGGCATCTCGCAAGGGTTTCTTTTTTTTTTTGTCCCAAACAGTCTCCCGCTTTTTAAATCAAAGAAAACAAGAAATTATAGTGAAGAAATGATCCATGTTACATTTACAAATTAGTTCGAAGTTTCCCTAATACCAGATGTTTTAAAACCGTCAACAGTTGTTCTAGATAAAGCTCCTTACCATTCGTTTGTTGGCATTACACTTAACTATGGCAAACCGAAAGGAGAAATGATTGATTGGCTGGTCGATGCAACTGATGACCTTAAAAAGGTGCAGATTATGTAAAAAATATTTCTCCATAATCCACGCTCCCTCTTATACGAAATCGACTAACTGACAAAAAAAAGGGGGGGGGCATATAGTCATTAGGCTGCCAACTTACCATGTCATTTCAATTCACCGAAATTAAAAGTTAAGTTGCCAGGAATAATAACAAATTTGCCCTCTCTGCAATGGAAGCACTCACAAGAGAAGCCTCCAGGAATGTCACCTCTGAAGATTGGAACAAAGTAGTCAAACACACGCAGAGCTCTGTGGAAAAAGCATGACAGAATTAAGCTATTTTGCAAACTTCAGTGGGGGAGGTGACAATTGTATTACATGACAACAGTGACACCTCGAGGAGGGTGATATCAGTGGAGTTTCCATTATCCCCGTAGAAATGGAGCACAGGCGGATTCAGCCATAGTTTACATCTGTAAGTGGCTACGTAACAAAATTATATCGGCGTAAGTTTTGAAATTTTTATAACAAGGCCTTAATAGCAACTATTCCAAAGGAAGTTCATCTCAGAAATTCAGTCTGTATCATACAAAATAAATATTACTGCGAACAACATGACCGCTATAATACAGAGGCCCCGTTATTTGTGTGGCTTTTATTCTTCTTAAAAATAGAGATTGGCCTATTTAACATATGTTTTCCCACTGTGATAAACACACTTAATCTCATTCTTTGTTGTGTTAGAATTAAGTAGGTGGATCAGAAAAGTTGATAACAGTTTGGTTACAAATATATAGCGATATGTTTCTCGTGTGGAAACCGTACCGGCGCCCGATTAACAACCGACACACTAGCGGACCATTGTGCGTCATATTTAATTCAAATTACCTCGCATTAGGGATCCCTGACAGAGTTGTCTTTTCGAACACGTGAAAATATGATGTATTCTTAAGATTTCATTCGCATAATGTATTCACCTAACTTCAATAATAAAAAAGAAGTTTCCTACGCGTCGAAAATTCGGTAACATCGTGAGAAAATACACTTTCGTAAACTGTCCGTATATTGTCTTAACAATTTTTTGCTGCAGATAAAACTAAAATCAAAACGTAAGGTAACTGTTGCAGAACACATTGAGGAAATTTCCACATTTATATAGCGAATAGTTTGCCTGTTTGAGCGAATTGAATGAAATACAAGATTAAGTGTGTTTTCCGTGCGCGACGTAGTAACTCCGTTCAACGCCTCCACGTGCTCCTGTCCAAGTGTCAATCTTAAAGCAATTTCGGATAGACTGTACCTTCCGCCACGTGGTCTGCAGATGAGTCTAGGTCCGTGGGGCCAGCGACATCTATCGGCGCCCGCGATGGTCGCATGGTGGCAGCGCGGGTCGTGGCCGAGAACCGTCTGAATGCGGGAAGGCTGGCACCTACGATCTATGCAACTGCTTCCCTTGAGTGTAATGTTGGTTGCCGGATAGGCAGGCGCAAGGGCTACTCACAGCAGTCATCATCATCATCATCATCATCATATAAGACTGATTATGCCTTTCAGCGTTCAGTCTGGAGCAAAGCCCCCCTTATACAGTTCCTCCATGATCCCCTATTCAGTGCTAACATTGGTGCCTCTTCTGATGTTAAACCTATTACTTCAAAATCATTCTTAACCGAATCCAGGTACCTTCTTCTCGGTCTGCCCCGACTCCTCCTACCCTCTACTGCTGAATCCATGAGTCTCTTGGGTAACCTTGCTTCTCCCATGCGTGTAACATGACCCCACCATCTAAGCCTGTTCGCCCTGACTGCTACATCTATTGAGTTCATTTCCAGTTTTTGTTTGATTTCCTCATTGTGGACACCCTCCTGCCATTGTTCCCATCTACTAGTACCTGCAATCATCCTAGCTACTTTCATATCCGTAACCTCAACCTTGTTGATAAGGTAACCTGAATCCACCCAGCTTTCGCTCCCATACAACGAAGTTGGTCGAAAGATTGAACGGTGCACAGATAACTTAGTCTTGGTACTGACTTCCTTCTTACAGAAGAGAGTAGATCGTAGCTGAGCGCTCACTGCATTAGCTTTGCTACACCTCGCTTCCAGTTCTTTCACTATGTTGCCATCCTGTGAGAATATGCATCCTAAGTACTTGAAACCATCCACCTGTTCTAACTTTGTTCCTCCTATTTGCCACTCAGTCCGTTTATATCTCTTTCCCACTGACATTACTTTTGTTTTGGAGATGCTAATCTTCATGCCATAGTCCTTACATTTCTGATCTAGCTCTGAAATATTACTTTGCAAACTTTCAATCGAATCTGCCATCACAACTAAGTCATCCGCGTATGCAAGACTGCTTATTTTGTGTTCACATATCTTAATCTCACCCAGCCAGTCTATTGTTTTCAACATATGATCCATAAATAATATGAACAACAGTGGAGACAGGTTGCAGCCTTGTCTTACCCCTGAAACTACTCTGAACCATGAACTCAATTTACCGTCAACTCTAACTGCTGCCTGACTATCCATGTAAAGACCTTTAATTGCTAGCAAAAGTTTGCCTCCTATTCCATAATCTCGTAGAACAGACAATAACTTCCTCCTAGGAACCCGGTCATATGTCTTTTCTAGATCTATAAAGCATAGATACAATTCCCTGTTCCACTCATAACACTTCTCCATTATTTGCCGTAAGCTAAAGATCTGGTCCTGACAACCTCTAAGAGGCCTAAACCCACACTGATTTTCATCCAATTGGTCCTCAACTAATACTCGCACTTTCCTTTCAACAATACCTGAGAAGATTTTACCCACAACGCTGATTAAAGAGATACCTCTGTAGTTGTTACAATCTTTTCTGTTTCCATGTTTAAAGGTTGGTGTGATTACTGCTTTTGTCCAGTCTGATGGAACCTGTCCCGACTCCCAGGCCATTTCAATTATCCTGTGTAGCCATTTAAGACCTGACATTCCACTGTATTTGATGAGTTCCGACTTAATTTCATCCACCCCAGCCGCTTTATTGCACTGCAATCTATTGACCATTCATTCCACTTCCTCAAATGTGATCCTATTTCCATCATCGTTCCTATCCCATTCTACCTCGAAATCTGAAACATTACTGATCGCATTTTCACCTACATTGAGCAACTCTTCAAAATATTCCCTCCATCTGCCCAAGGCATCCACAGGATTCACCAGCAGTTTTCCTGACCTGTCCAAAATACTTGTCATTTCCTTCTTACCTCCCTTTCGAAGACTGCTAATTACACTCCAGAATGGTTTTCCAGCAGCTTGACCCATAGTCTCCAACCTGTTTCCAAAGTCTTCCCACGATTTCTTCTTGGATGCTGCAATTATCTGTTTGGCTTTGTTTCTTTCTTCAACATAACTTTCTCTGTCTACCTGGGTTCTGGTATGTAGCCATTTTTGACACGCCTTCTTTTTTCCTTTTACAGGCTGCCTTGACTGTATCATTCCACAAAGCTGTTTGCTTCCTCCTTATTTTACACACTACTGTTCCAAGACATTCTTTAGCCACTTCTAGTACTGTGTCCCTGTACCTCGTCCATTCCTTTTCCAATGACTGTAATTGACTACATTCAACTAACTGGTACCTTTCTGAGATCGCTGTTATGTACTTGTGCCTGATTTCCTTATCCTGAAATTTCTCCACTCTTATCCTCCTACAAATGGACCTGACCTCCTGCACTTTCGGCCTCACAATCCCAATTTCACTGCAGATTAAATAATGATCAGTGTCATCAAAGAATCCCCTGAATACATGTGTGTCCCTCACAGCCTTCCTAAATTCCTGATCTGTTATTATATAGTCAATGACAGATCTGGTTCCCCTGCCTTCCCAAGTATACTGGTGAATGTTCTTATGTTTAAAAAAGGAGTTTGTGATTACTAAGCCCATACTGGCACAGAAATCCAAGAGTTGTTTCCCGTTCCTGTTGGCCTCCATATCCTCTCCAAATTTACCCATAACCTTTTCATACCCTTCTGTTCGATTTCCAATCCTGGCGTTAAAATCACCCATGAGCAGAACACTGTCCTTGTCCTTTACTCTAACAACTACATCACTGAGTGCCTCGTAAAAACTATCCATCTTATCTTGATCTGTCCTTTCACAATGCGAATATACTGACACAATCCTAATTTTCTTGCTAGACACTGTCAAATCTATCCACATCAGTCGTTCGTTTACATACCTTATTGCAACTGCGCTGGGTTCCATTTCTTTCCTGATGTAAAGCCCTACACCCCATTGTGCTATTCCTGCTTTGACTTCTGACAGGTAGACCTCGTATTCTCCCACTACCTCTTCTTTCTCACCCCTTACCCGAATGTCACTAACAGCTAAAACGTCCAGCCCCATCTTACTTGAAGCCTCTGCCAGCTCTACCTTCTTCCCAGAGTAGCCCCCATTGATATTAATAGCTCCCCATCTCATTACCATTTGTTTGCCAAGTCGTATCTTAGGAGTCCCTGGTTTGTCAGTTAGAGGTGGGACTCCGTCACCTCCAAAGGTCCGAGGCATTTTGCTCTGATTGTTGCCAGCATCATATTTAAAGTACCAGGGAAGCAGGTTGCTAGCCTTACTTGACCCGAGTCCCACTGGGTTTTACCCCTAACGGCTGAGGGACTAACCGGTGGATTTGGTAGTCTTTGCCGTATGAGCACAAAGGTGACCAGGACTCAGAATATGTCCGAGATGCCCAGCCTTATTCCAAAGTAACTGGTATCCCGACTGTCGGGACCACTTACTTGGCCACTCATACGTTGCCCGTGGTTCATGAACTAGGACATGACTACAGGAACCCACACCATGAACCACAGTATGCTTAGTTAATTTTTTAGTTATGTCTCTCAAGTAATTTAAAAAATAATTTAAAATTTGGAAAATTTAAGGTAAGAGCAGTTCCCTTTTACGTAGATATAAGCAGAAATTGTGTCGAAAAATAAAAAAGACCAATGTTGACTGAAGGTACAAGACACCTTAGACAAAATTTCCAGTTGATGAATGGCAGCTAGTCCTAAATGTGGAAAAATGTAAGTTAATGCGGATGAGTAGGAAGATCAAACCTGTAATGTTTGGATACAGTATTATTAGTATCCTGCTTGACACAATCAAGTCGTTTGAACATCTGTCTGGGCGTAACGCTGAAAAGCGATATGAAGTGGAACGACCACGTAATAACAGTGGTAGGGAAGGCGAATGGTCGACTTCGGTTCATTGGGAGAATTATAGGAAAGAGTGGTTCACCTGTAAAGGAGACCGCATACAGGACGCTGGTGCCACGTGTTCTTGAGTACCTCTCGAGTGTCTGGGATCCGTACTAGGTCGGATTGAAGGAAGACATCGAAGCAATTCAGAGGCGGGCTGCTAGATTTGTTACCGCTAGGTTAGAACAAAACGTAAGTATTACGGAGATTCTTCGGAAACTCAAATGGGAATCCCTGCAGGAAAGATAACATTCTTTTCGAGAAACACTATTGAGAAAATTTAGAGAACCGGCATTTGAAGATAAGTGTCGAACGATTCTACTGCACCAACATACATTGAGCGTAAGGACTACGAAGATAAGATACGAGAAATTAGGGTTTATACGGAGGCAAACAGATAGTCGTCTTTCCCTCGCTCTGTGAGTGGAACAGGAAACGAAATGACAAGTAGTGGTACAGGGTACCCTCCACCACGCTCATTATTACGGTGGCTTGCGAATTAACTATGTAGATGCAGATGTAGATGTAGATATGTAACTTCATAATAATATCTACGGAAGCCAGGAGACGCCAAATATTTACTCTCATTATAATTATTTATTTGACAGAGCAGGATTAATATAGCCGTCATACACATGAAGTTTAATACATTATAGACTAACATAAACGTATAATTTAATATGGGGGGGTCTCAAAATATACGGCACACCTTTAGTGTCTTATAGCATACAAGCTAATGTTTGGCATATGTGACGTACTATTTCACAAAGTTTTTTATGGCATTTAGTCAATTTCAACATGCGCACCTTTGGTGGCATGCACGACATCCAGTCTGTATTCAAACTCAGTTAGTTCTCTGCGAAACATTCGCGCCGATTGTGGCAATGGCAGCAACTAATCAGTTCTTTAAATCATTTATGTGGCTGACGGGCATTTGGTTCACTCTCTCCTTGGCATACTTAGACAGAAAGAAGTCCTTCGGTGTAATGTAAGCCGACCCAGAGGCCAGTGACCCTGGCAAGTGACCCTTAATGTAAACAGTTGTCAAGAACGTCGTCCTATGCTTATCACACTGCGAGCCGTCGTTTGCGACAGCAACATGTGTGGGAATCAATGTCCCAAGGGAAAGGGTGGTTTCATTGACACCATTTATGCCACCCCATAAGGCCTTTTCATGTTGATACTGAGCAGCGAAGTACTGGAAATATTTTTCTCAGAGACCAATAAGAAAACCGCGTGACTTGGACGCTGGGCGTCACGTACCTGCCCTCCAGTGCAGTGGTGTCAAGGGAAGAGGTGAAATGTAGGTAAGAGGGTGTGTCACGACATTCCCATCGCGTAGCTCGTTGACAGTGACGCTGGGCATATTTATGGTGAAACTTGACGCCAATGCGCACAATTAACCTACCCTCAATCTTAAACGAGCTTCTGAGCTGTGACCTTTTTTTCGTATGTGGCGACACGTTGTGTCTTTAAGCGGGGCCACACTTTTACATCAGGGACCTTTGCCTTTTGTAGGCACTTTTGCGCCTAATTTCGACTTATAGGTCATAATGGGAGACAATTAGGAAGTTTCGAACAAGTTGTCCTTTTATTGCGTTGCGCAGTGTAAATGAGGTAGTGGATAGCGTCGGAAATTGGGCGAGGCTTTTCGCAGTTGATGCTGTTGTATGCAGAGAAGCCGCAACGTTATAAAATTGTAGCGAAATGCAGCAAGACCTGGAGATGATCGACGCTTGGTGCAGCGGCTGGCAAGTGACCCCCAATGTAAAAAGATGGAACGGACTGTGCATAAACAGGCAGAAAGACCCATTATTGTATGCTTGTACGATGAGAAAACAATCACCTGAAGCAGTCCCTTCCATAAAACATGTAGGAGTAAGAGTGAGTAGCGATTGAAAGTGGAACGACGACAAAAACCAATCTGAGGTGAAGCAGATGTCAGGCAGAGACTGATTGGAAGAATCCTCAGGAAATATAGTTCATCCACAGAAGAGGTAGCTTACGAAACCCTCGTTGAACCCATACTTGAGTATTTCTCGTCAGTCTGGGAGCCATAACCAGATGGTACTGTTAGAGTAAATAGAGAAGATCCAAACAAGAACAGCGCGCTTCATTGCAGGTTCTTTTTCTTTTTTTTTTGGTCATCAGTCTACTGACTGGTTTGATGCGGCCCGCCACGAATTCCTTTCCTGTGCTAACCTCTTCATCTCAGAGTAGCACTTGCAACCTACGTCCTCAATTATTTGCTTGACGTATTCCAATCTCTGTCTTCCTCTACAGTTTTTGCCCTCTACAGCTTCCTCCAGTACCATGGAAGTCATTCCCTCATGTCTTAGCAGATGTCCTATCATCCTGTCCCTTCTCCTTATCAGTGTTTTCCACATATTCATTTCCTCTCCGATTCTGCGTATAACCTCCTCATTGCTTACCTTATCAGTCCACCTAATTTTCAACATTCGTCTATAGCACCACATCTCAAATGCTTCGATTCTCTTCTGTTCCGGTTTTTCCACAGTCCATGTTTCACTACCATACAATGCTATACTCCAGACGTACATCCTCAGAAATTTCTTCCTCAAATTAAGGCCGGTATTTGATATTAGTAGACTTCTCTTGGCCAGAAATGCCTTTTTTGCCATAGCGAGTCTGCTTTTGACGTCCTCCTTGCTCCGTCCGTCATTGGTTATTTTACTGCCTAGGTAGCAGAATTCCTTAACTTCATTGACTTCGTGACCATCAATCCTGATGTTAAGTTTCTAGCTGTTCTCATTTCTACTACTTCTCATTACCTTCGTCTTTCTCCGATTTACTCTCAAACCATACTGTTTACTCATTAGACTGTTCATTCCGTTCAGCAGATCATTTAATTCTTCTTCACTTTCACTCAGGATAGCAATGTCATCAGCGAATCGTATCATTGATATCCTTTCACCTTGTATTTTAATTCCACTCCTGAACCTTTTCTTTTAGTAAGCACTAAATCGTTACGAAGATGCTCAGCCAAGTCGAGTGGCAGACGCTAGAAAAGAGGCGTTCTGTATCGCAGTCTGTTTCACTGTCGCAGTTCCGACAGCGTACGTTTCTAGAAGTCAATTAATATATTGCGTCGTCGTCCACGTGTCTCGAAGATAAAATTAGACAGCTAAGACCTCTCAAGGGAGCTAACCAGCGACCATTATTCCCACGAACCATTCGCAACTGGAAAAGGAAAAGGGGGAAGTGACGGACAGTTGCACACAAAGTACCCTCCTGCACACTTGCGGAGTAAAGCTGTAGATGTAGACGTTAAGACGTGCAGAGTTGGAGGCTATTTTTAACAGTGCACTTCATTACATTACAGTAGGATGCGGCAAGGGCGTGTGTGGTGGCGCCGTCAGAGCTGGCGAAACCCGAGGCGCCGCGTCTTGTTGCAGTGTGGGCGAGCGAAGCGCGAAGCGGCCGCCAGGCTCGGGAGGCGCGGCCTGCCGCGTCCGCCTGCTGCGCCAGCAGTGGACAGTGGAGGAGCACGGCCTTTCTCCAGAGACGCGCGAGTAGTTAACATTGTGATGTGATTCTACTGACTCACTTAAAAATCATATAACGGCAATCAAATTCACTATCGATCGAAGAGACCACGCTTGTACTACTGGTTCATAATGTCCACGGGCACAATATTTCAGAGGCCAGACATGTCTCCGTCGTCACGAGCGCTGCCGAACTGAATTCGTGGGTCGCGCGGCCGTCGTCAGTCTCCTTCCCGTAGCAGCCGCCCTGTCCGCGATCCGTACTCGACGGCGCTGACATCTGTGGTACAGTAGGTGTAGTTACTCTGTCACATACTTTGAATGGACTCTTATTCGAGGTAGGGACCTTTTCACGAAATCAAAGCCCAGAAATCCAGTGTTAACCGTGACCTGTTTAATTTCAAGATCCTCGTTCATCGTTTACTGCCGAGGCAAATAGTACGTTTGGAAAGACGACTACGGCATATAGCGCGTGGAGGACGGTGGATATACTGGTAACGTTTCCGACGCCGTCCGCTAACAGATACCATAGTGGTGTGGCACGGCTACCAGAGCACCGCCTGTGTCCGCCCTTCCACAGGGATCACAGCCATAAGGCTCACAGTGGTGTGTGAAGCGAGTAGGCAAGCATGTCACGGAAATGCATTCGCGCTCCCTACAGCCAACTGAGCGAGTTCGAAAGGGATCAAATTGTGGCCTTTCGAATGGTGAGATGCTCCTTTCGCAGAATTGCCGTACAAGTTGGACGCGCTACGTCACTTGTGCAACGATGTCCGTATCAGAGGTGACGTGAACATGCTCACGTCGTTAGACGTCCGAGCAGTGTAGATGGCCGCCAGGATCGCAACA
Organism: Schistocerca piceifrons; assembly: GCF_021461385.2. Taxonomy (NCBI): domain Eukaryota; kingdom Metazoa; phylum Arthropoda; class Insecta; order Orthoptera; family Acrididae; genus Schistocerca; species Schistocerca piceifrons. Next base: position 6,412,812 of record NC_060144.1, on the reverse strand, counting down.
GCGGCAGACCGTGCAGCTGCCACAGCGCAGGTAAGGCGCCTGTGAGCCCAGGCGTGCCAACACGAGGCGTCGCGGTGGGGCCGTGGCCACGCACGCCTTCCACGGACGTGCCCGGCTCGACTGCTGCCGCCTTCAGCGATCAGGGAAGACTCGCCTGCACGCAAGTGACGCTCGTCTGCGCCTACCACGTGGACTCGGTGAGCGCATTCGTGCAACGCACACTGGCCCCGCCCCTCGCCTTATGGTCTGGGATGGATGAGCCGATAAGCCACAACCCTCATCCATTTTAGTGTTTCCGGAGGGGACGCTAAACAGCACTCGCTACGCGCAGAATGTCGTTACATGCGTTCTTTCGGCGTTCTTGCAAGAGTACGGTGACGTCTTGTTGCAACGGGATAATACCCTCCCACACACTGCCTGTGAAACTCGACGTGCTCTGCAACACGTGCACGACTTCCCTGACGAGCACGATCTCTGGAGTTGTCTGCGGTCGAGCACGTGTGGGATGTGACGGCACGAGAAGTGACGCTCGTGACTCGTGAAACGACCACTCTTACACAACTACGTGAGCAGACCGAGCAGGCGTGCCATTGCCCACCCCAGGACAGTATTCGCCACCCGTACCTTCGAGCGGACGCCCGTCGAGGCTACACCACGTACTAATATGGTGCTTCAGCATGGGTCGATACCTGGTACCTCAAAACCGCTTATGCTATTGATCAGTAAAGATAATCATTTCACTCACCTCATCGAGCGAAGTGGCTCAGTGGTTAGCACACTGGACTCGCATTCGGGAGGACGACGGTTCAGACCCGCGTCCTGAAGGTTTCCCGTGATTTCCCTAAATCGCTTCGGGCAAATGCCAGGATGGTTCCTTTGAAAGGGCACGGCCAATTTCCTTCCTAATCCTTCCCTCATCCGATAGGATCTATGACCTCGCTGTTTGGTGCCACTCCCAAATCGACCAAACAACCATCATGTACTCCGTATGCACTGTTGCAACAATCAGTCTTCAGTGAACTGGAAAACTCTAAGAGGGTGAACCAATTTTTTCCGGTAGTGAGCTACGTTCGTAGGTGTAAGCTATAGGGAAAGACGGGTAATAAACAATGTCTACAAGAGCCTAGAGAGAGGAGTAAGAATGGAAGACTGACAACGGAGTAATCGGATAAAAAGGATGCAATCTTCCTCCGCTGTCTGTTCACCGAAGAGGTAATGACGGAAATAATAGGAAGGTTCAGGAGTGGGATTAAAATGTTAATGACATTGCCATCCTCTGTGAAAGTGGAAAAAAATTACAAGAGCACAGAATATGGATTGAGAGTGCGTCGAAGAAAGACGAAAGCAATGACAAGTTACAGAAAGAAATCACCGACAAACTCAACATCAAAACTGAGGACCACAAAGTAGGTGAAGTGAGAGAATCTGTTACCTTTTGGGACTGTCCTTCCCTCTATTATTGCGAGAAACCATTAAAATATTCCTACTTGAAAAATGTTAAACCAAGCACACCTTTTTTAGCAGTGGAAACGCTAGTATGTTCCAGCTAATAAATTTCTGAGAAGAAAGCTCACGCTATAACGAATTATATTGCTCAGCTGTTTTTTTTTTTTTTTTTTGTGGTTGCTCGGCGAAGACGTCGCGCGGTGATGAACGTCGCTCGCTGTAAGAATAATTTGTGTCTATGAACTATGATATTTGGTTCTTTAGATATGAAGACTGAGTAGTTAAAGTACATCCATCCATTCATTTTTATTTTCTACCTTTCACGTATAAGATTTTTATGTTTCCACAATTATAAAATTACAACTGTTCCACATGGCAGTATATGCCAACAACAATCACATCGGTATCTTTCCAAGTGCATATTACAATCTGAATTTACTTCAGAGTAGAATAGACTACATTTAGCATTCGCCAAAACGTGTTACGGCAAGAAAACCAGCGATACAAAAACTTGCAGCACAGTTATCTGACAGAGTATCGGCTTTTACAACCACAGAAATTTACATCCAGTTAATTATTTCTCTTATTTCAAAATTATTACCGAGAATAAATTATAGAAATATCAGTAATGATAATAATCTCAAATGTAATTACAATTTTGAATTATATTATTTGATAAATAATCGAATCAGTAATATTTATAATTTGAACATGCATTTTTATATTTGAATGTAAATAAAATTATACTTTATTATTTGTTTATTCGAAAGTTGTTGTGTGATTCAAAATGGCTCTAAGCACTATGGGACTTAACATCTGAGGGCATCAGTCCCCTAGACTTAGAACTACTTAAACCTAACTAACCTAAGGACATCACACACATCCATACCCGAAGCAGGATTCGAACCTGCGACCGTAGCAGCCGTGTGGTTACGGACTGAAGCGCCTAGAACCGCTCGGCCACAGAGGCCAGCGCTGTTGTGTGATTGGTTGTCTTAGTGTATCGTGTACTCGTAAGTATTTGTACATATCCAGTACTCCACCTGTTTGCGAGTATCGTCAAGTACAAAACACAACATAAAAGTAATGTGCCACTGATCAGTCCTATTACACTTGCAAGCAAGCTAACATAGAGCGGAGTACATAGAAAGCAGACAGGCAAAGAAGACATTCCCGGAAAAAAAGTCTACGTGTATCAAACACTTATAACACTACCGTCCGCTACTGCTGTACCATAACCTCGAAGCTGGAGGTAGTTTGTAAAATAGAACTATTTTACTAGAGTAATTGTGGTATAAAGCAACAGAGCAGTGTTACCCACTGAGAGGAATTTTGTTATGTTGAGCGTGTTCTACCTAACGGAGGTGGCTTATCGGAAATAAAAGTCAGAATTACGTAAATATTCGAACAGTAACAAACAATATTTTTGCCTGTCTACACTGTTTAAAGAATAAAGAAAATGGTCGCCAGCCTAATTAGGCAACAGAATGATTAACATTCTTGTTTAAGGAAATAGGTATGAGTAACTTCAACGGACAAACACAATCTATATTTTGCCACACGCGAGTGCAATGATCTCTGACACCTGCATATGTTCACGGTTAAGATTGGAAGCTGACAGAGCAGGACAGATTATTTGCATAAATATAACAGATAACAATACACACTATTACTTTCAGGGCTTATTCAAACCGAATAAGTGTTACAACATTACTGTTAATATTCACTGCTGAATCATAAATTGGACATAGGTCAAGTTTTATTTTTCAAACACTTTCCTAGTTGACATAAAATTATGAATGGAGTTCACTGCAAAATTATAAACTGGTCACAGGTTAAGTCTCCCTCAGTTAAATACTTTACTATTTAAAATGAAAGTTAATTGGAATTCGCTAACAAGTTACTTCTCACTGTCTTTTAAATAAAGAAATTATTGTTTTCATAGATAGTCGTCTTTCTATTAATCGTGCTCATAGCACAATAGGCAAACTGTGGATCCTGTTACAACATTAATATGCACTTTTATTACACAAAAGAAACAAGTACTTAGCAAGTATGATTATATAACTTTCCACTATTACAGTTTTTCACTTTTACTACAGTGAGACACAATGTTTACAAATTTGCAAGAAACTGACTCACCTTTTAAAATTTATTACTGGCAGCACTATGATTATTAACCTTGCAAACTTTATAAGCCTCAGTTTTAAGAACTTTCAATCTTTAAATAAACAGCAAATTGTCTTTATTACCACAGTCTTCTGCTTTCAAGTAAATGATTAAATAGGTGACTTTGAAACTCCACAAAACTTTAAATTGGACTGTTTCCATCACCGGGAGGCTTTCACAAAGCTACATTTACTACCTCCCACAATTTCACTAAATCCACAGTAAATCTGAATACTCCTTTCTTACCAAAGATCAAACAACATTATTTAATTAACTATTTGGCTTTGAGGCTTTCATTTTTTGCACAAGCTAGGACACTCGCTAATCATAGCTCAAATGCAGAGGAACCTGAGAGGTGTTGTGATAGGGAAAAAAATCAAGGTAGGTACATGAATTCAGTTATAAGTTACCTTATATTTGTGCACACTAAAACATCCAATGAGCTGATCCTTCATGGTACATTGCTATAGTGCTCCATTACAGTGATTGTGCAATGTGGTGGCAACCACATGTTGGTAGTTGGATTAGCAGGTAGAATTGCTGGAGTCATTTCTTGGTGGCGATGGTAGACATCAATTCAAGAATAGTTCCAACTCTTTATCCTTCCATCCGAGGCATTGGAAAGCGTCAGGAAAAGCCTCACTCGGAACCAGTACAATATACAACTTTTACATGGGCAGTGCACAGTTTGGTAGCTCGTCCCCAACTAACTCTTTGTTCCACCTTTTCTACCTATGCCAACCACAATTTGCGCGCGCTGAATGCTTCCGTTCCCGAGGGGAACCACAACAACATTTAGATATGACATAACTAAGAACCCTAAGTGAAGGTCAGCGGTTTACATAATAGCAACCAATCATTTTAAACAAAACAGAACATTTGCACATATTAGTAATTCTACAAAAAATTCTTCAGCCAAATTCCAAATGTATACAGTAAGTTTTGTCACCCTCCAATTGAGACAAAGAATTTAAATGACAGATATACTACATTGTATAGAATCAAACCATGACATCAAAGTTTTTACAAAGAAAGTATTATACAATTTTGTGTTATCGATTTAATCCAACAACCTTTACAGATACTCAATGTTATAACATTAAACCAAGACACAAGGCAAAATAAATCAGTACAGCATTAGAGCTATGGTGTTACACACTGACCTCAATTTGATAAAGGAATGTCCAAGAAACTACATCTGCAGCGCAGTATCGTATGCATGTGAATATTGATAGTGGAGAAACTGGAAAAGAATAGAACTGAATCGTTGAGATGTGGTTCTATAGAAATATGTTGAAAAGTAAGGTAAAAAATCGTGATGCTCGCTGAAGGAAAGGAATACGACGAAAACTCTGACAAGAAGTAACCGGATGATAGAACTTGTGTTAAGAAGATATGAGGGAATAGCTTCCGTGAGGGAGCCGTAGAGGGTAGCAACTGCAAGAGATTGGAATGTATCCAATAAATGACTCAGGACTGTAGGTGTGAGTGTTACTCCGAGATAAGAGGCTGGCACGGGGTAGGAGATCGCTGGGGCCACATCAAACCAGTCAGCAGACTGGGGGAAAATAGTGTGGAGTACGACGGAGGGAAGCAAAGCCCATGTTCATCTGTTGTAGTTCGGTTTCCGCTTTGGTCTACGGTCGAGTGTTGGTTCAAGGTAACACGAGGTAATCCGCAGCAGTGGCCGTAAATATTGCGAGGCCTGTGGTGATATCGAGCGCTTCTTTTTGGGGCAGCGGGTGGTACGGGCGGCCGCAGCGGCGCCGTGACGTACGGTGGGCGGCGCACGCGATGCTGGCTGGCGGTGCCTGTCCGCGGGACAACCGGCCCGGCACCGCCCACCCCCGCCGCCCCCGCCGCCAGCCTACCCGTGTCACCACAGCCGGCGGCGCGCCGGGCCCCCGCCGGATTCGTCGTCACGGGCCCCACCTTCGCCTCTTCTCCAGTACATTGAGGTGCTAAAAGTCGTGTTGCCTACACAAGGTATAAAAGGGTAGTGCAATGGCTGATCTGTCATTTGTGCTCAGGTGATTCGTGTGAAAAGATATGCAATGTGATTGTGGCCGCACGACGGGATTAATACAGTTTTAACGGGGAATGGTATTTGGAGTTAGACGGATAGGACGTTCTGCTTCGCAAATCAATAGGGAGTTCAATATTCGAGGTCCAAAAAACGTCAAGAGTGTGGCGCGAATACCAAATCTGAGGCATTACCTCCCAGCACGGACAACGCTGTGCCCGACGGCCTTCACTTAACGACCGAGATACAGCGGCGTTTGCGTAGAGTGGTCACTGCTAACAGACAGGCGACAGTGCGTGAAATACACGCAGAAATCAGTGAGCGGTGTCCGGCGAAAGTATGCATTAGGACAGTAGCGTGAAATTTGACATTAATAGGAAAAGGAAGAGAAGGAAACGTAGTAGGTGAATATGGACTGGGGGTAAGAAATGAAAGAGGAAGTCGCCTGGTAGAATTTTGCACAGAGCATAACTTAATCATAGCTAACACTTGGTTCAAGAATCATGAAAGAAGGTTGTATACCTGGAAGAATCCTGGAGATACTAAAAGGTATCAGATAGATTATATAATGGTAAGACAGAGATTTAGGAACCAGGTTTTAAATTGTAAGACATTTCCAGGGCAGATGTGGACTCTGACCACAATCTATTGGTTATCAACTGTAGATTAAAACTGCAGAAACTGCAAAAAGGTGAGAATTTAAGGAGATGGCATCTGGATAAACTGATTGAAACAGAGGTTGTACAGAGTTTCAGGGAGAGCGTAAGGGAACAATTGACAAGAATGGGGGAAAGAAATACAGTAGAAAGGTAGGTCTGAGGGATGAAGTAGTGAAGGCAGTAGACGATCAAGTAGGTAAAAAGACGAGGCCTAGTAGAAATCCTTGGGTGACAGAAGAAATATTGAATTTAATTGATGAAAGAAGAAAATAGAAAAATGCAGTAAATGAAGCAGGCAAAACTGACCCTACGACTTATCTTAAAAGCTAGACTAAGAAAAGGCAAACCTACGTTTCTAGCATTTGTAGACTTAGAGAACACTTTTGACAATGTTGATTGGAATACTCTCTTTCAAATTCTGAAGGTGGCAGGGGTAAAATACAGGTAGCGAAAGGCTATTTACAATTTGTACAGAAACCAGATGGCAGTTATAAGAGTCGAGGGGTATGAGAAGGAAGCAGTGGTTGGGAAGGGAGTGAGACAGGGTTGTAGTCTCTCCCCGATGTTATTCAATCTGTATATTGAGCAAGCAGTGAAGGAAACAAAAGAAAAATTCGGAGTAGGTATTAAAATCCACGGAGAAGAAATAAAAACTTTGAGCTTCACCGATGACATTGTAATTCTGTCAGAGATAGCAAAGGACTTGGAAGATCAGTTGAACAGAATGGACAGTGTCTTGAAAGGAGGGTATAAGATGATCATCAACAAAAGCAAAACGAGGATAATGGAATGTAGTCGAATTAAATCGGATGATGACGAGGGAATTAGATTAGGAAATGAGACACTTAAAGTAGTAAAGGAGTTTTGCTATTTGGGGAGCAAAATAACTGATGATGGTCGAAGTAGGGAGGATATAAAATGTAGACTGGCAATGGCAAGGAAAGTGTTTCTGAAGAAGAGAAATTTGTTAACATCTAGTGTAGATTTAAGTGTCAGGAAGACGTTTCTGAAAGTATTTGTATGGAGTGTAACAATGTATGGAAGTAAAACATGGACGATAAATAGTTTGGACAAGAAGAGAATAGAAGCTTTCGAAATGTGGTGCTACAGAAGAATGCTGAAGATTAGATGGGTACATCGCATAACTAATGAGGAGGTATTGAATAGAATTGGGGAGAAGAGGAGTTTGTGGCACAACTTGACCAGAAGAAGGGATCGGTTGGTAGAACATGTTCTGAGGCATCAAAGCATCACCAATTTAGTATAGGAGGGCAGCGTGGAGGGTAAAAATCATAGATGGAGACCTAGAGATGAATACACTAAGTAGATTCAGAAGGATGCGGGCTGCAGTGCGTACTGGGAGATGAAGCAGCTTGCACAGCATAGAATAGCATGGAGAGCTGCATCAAACCAGTCTCAGGACTGAAGACCACAACAACAAGAGGCTATGGCAGCAGTCGGCCGCCACGAGTGCCTCTGCTGACAGCACGACACCGCCCGCAGCACATCTCCTGGGGTCGCGACCATGTCAGTTGGATCTGAAACGAGTGGAAAACCGTGGCCTGGTCAGCTGAGTCCAGACTTCAGTTCGTAAGAGATGAGGGTAGTTGTCGTGTGTGGCGTAGACCGATCATTGACTGGAAATGGTTATGTTCCGCTATTTGGAGACCATTTGCAGCCATTCATGGTCTTCAAGCTCCGAAACAACGATGGAATTTTTATGGATGGCAATGCTCCATTTCGCCAGGCTACAATTGTTCGCGATCGGCTTGAAGAACATTCTGGACAGTTGGAGAGAATGGTTTGGCCATCCAGGTCGGCCAACATGAAGCCCATCGAACATTTGTGGGACGTAATCGAGAGTCTCCTGCACCGGCAACAGTTTCGCAGTTATAGAGGACTGTAGAAGCAGTATGGCTCAATATTACTGCAGAGGACTTCAGACGACTTGTTGAGTCACACTACGTCGAAATGCTGCTTTCAAAATAAAATCCGACACGACATTAGGAGCTATCCGACGATTATTGTCTCCTCAGTATAAGTGTCCATAAATCGACAGATGTGCTGTACAAAATCATTCACAGCCATTCCGTATGGTCTTCCCCCTTGCTTATTAAAGCACGTTTACAAGAGCCAGAGAAATTACAGCACCTGATCAAAAGTATCCAGACACCGGTTTGTTGTTCGGAATTGACCTCTAGATGCCACAAGAGGTGGAGCCGCCAGTATAAAGTAGGCGGACAGCGTTATGTTGTCACCAGAGGAACAGCAACAGCGGGGTGGACCGGTCAGCAGAACGTAGTCACTGGATGTCACCTGAGTAAGCAATCTATCAAGGACGTGTCAAACCTTCTACAGCTGCCCAAGTCGACTGTCGGTGAAGTAGCTGTGGCATGCCTTATCTACTGTCAGGCAGACACCGCCGAGGATTGCAGAGGTTGGGATTTAGCGGAAGGAACCACGCTTATGAAGTCTTATCAGCAGTCCAGCTACAACAATGACTGTGCACGTGGAGTTAAAAGGAATGAGTTACAGTGGTTGAGCAGCTCGTCATGAGCCACACATTCCCGTAGTCACAGGTGAGCGACCCTGGAGGTGCTGTGTGAGCGACGGCACTGTACAGTCGATGACAGCAGTCCGATGGAAGAGTTCGAGAGCGTTACCTGCCATCGTGTGTGGTGCCAGCAGTGAAGAAGTACTGTGGAGCTGATGTTAGGATATGGGGGTGTTTTTTTAGGTTAGGGTGTGGTCCCCTTACTGCGCTTAAGAAAACGCTAAATCTGGAAGAAAATGAACAGAATTTACGAATTGTGTACAATGTACAGTACAAGAAGAAGTTCTGGACGATAACTGTTTGTATCAGCATTACAATGCACTTTACCATAAGCCATCATCTGTGAGACAATGGTTTGCTGGCAACAACATTCCAAAAATGGGCTAGCCTGCCGAGAGTTCCGAGTTGAACACCTTTGAGATGAGTCAGAAAGTCGACTTCACTGCAAACTCCACCGCCAAACGTCACTGCCTTCTCTGGTTTCTGCTCTGGAGGAAGGAAGGGCTGGCGTTCCTGCACAGACATTCGGACACCTCATTGAAAGTGCCCACAGCAAAATTCAAGCAGCTATAAAGGCGAAGTGTAGACACACTCCGTTCTATAGCGCAGTAATAGGTATCTGCATGCTTCTGATCAGGTAGTGTACATACCTTTTGAAACCTGATATCGTAAAAACAATTCGTCAGAGAATTGGTAAGGCCAATACAAATATAAAAGAAAATATACCAGCTACAACCAGACTGGCGATTACTTTTCTGTATTTGCCTACTAGTGATTCATAAAGAAGCTTGGTGCAGTGCTTTAAAGTACACTTCCTATCGCTATCCTCTTGGTACCAAACGTTTGCAATGCTTTAATGGAATTCATTACGGCTGTCTAAAATATCAATCGAATGTTTATGTATTGTGGTACACTAGTACAGTGAGAGAACTATGAATTTCGTAATTGTGATACATCTACAACCAGAGTTATGAGAGTTGAAAAGTAATGTTTAAATAGACCGAAATAATAATATCTAGACATATTATAAAAATGGAAGTATGTTTCACATGTCCTTCTAAACCACTGATCAATGCATCCAGACTTCGTACACGTATCACTTACTATTTGAAAACCATCACCGTAGGGGTAAGAACCACCTACCTATGAACGGGGTGGGGGTGGAGGTGAAAAAGAAATGTAGCCCACAACGCGAGAAGACTCAGACTTTATTCACCCAGTATTTGAAAATGGCAACACTTAGTGCCTTTGCAACAAAACTTTACAAATGACTTTAAGTCTTTAGGAAACTTTCTCTCACCGACAACCCCCACAACATGATTGAAGGAAGTTTACTGCTTACTACATTTTCGTTTTTCATGCACTAAAACTGCTGCATCATGCATGACGTTTAAATGTATTACTTCTTTACTGCTAGCCCAGCTCGTAACACACTTCGTGGATAATATCCCCATATGCCGTTGAATCTACCAGCAAAATTATACCGTTGCACGACACTTAGTTCAGGAGATGCGACGTTATACACATTGAGTTGCGTGAAAATGAAACTGCAGCACGAAATTCGCCAGAGACACAGGTGAACTATGTGTACAAATATGTGTGAAATATATTAAACTTGGGTCAGATATAGGTAACATGGGCGTGGGTGGGCAAAACCAAGGGTAGAAAGCTTCTCCTAAGTTCCTGAATCGAGTTCAACCGACCTCGGTATACATACGAGTGTCACTTACTATCTGGGAAAAATTAGCGACCTGATATTGTGGTGGGGCTGATAACGTGAAGAGAAAAGGGGCCGTTAATCGAGCGAAACATTGATGAATGAAGAAGCCAACCCTAACTATTTTGACTTTTCTAGTTTCGGATCATTCACTAGATGATTATAGAGTGCGTAGTTCGCGCACCGTTTTAAGGGGGTAGACCAGAGTGACGCTCGATTTTGGAACCGATATTCACGATCTTTTTCAGAAAAATAACTAATTACGAAATTGATTTTAGACCTTTATTGTACACCCTTAAGATTACGCTACGTATTTTTTTCATAAAAATTTACGCCTAGAAGACCAAAAATCGAAATTAAAAATATCGCAAAAATCATACGTTCTACAGTAGAAAAGTCGCGGACTCACAAAAAAAACAAGTTATAAAAAGATATAATGTAATTGCTTGAATATGAATTACAGCTCCCGCCAACTTCAAAAATGTTGTTTCGAAAAACAAACGTTTAAATTTCCAACTTCTGATTTTCAACACTAAAACTGAACAAACCTTTAGTGGGTAATGCCTTCTTTTCACCGATGTCGAAACACGGACGTTTTGATGAAATTTTGTCGATTAACTGCCATCCATTTACAAATCGAAGCGTTTCTTGCACGACTGAGATTACTTTTCGAACCTTTTCTATTCGCATTCATACGTTTGTTTGTCATTTTTAAGCACTCACGTTTTACTTCGTATCAAAAACAAGCGAAATGACAATTTAAGCAGATGCGAGACAAGCACACGCTTCCAGACTATTTAACATTAAAGAATTATGTTACGAAGAGAAATTTTGTTGAGAATCATATTTTAGGTGACACTAATGTCCTCTGTGATACCAACCGGAACTAACAGATCCCCTATTCCGTCGGTAACTATTATATGGTAATACCACATCGGTTCCATTCGAGCTCTCGGATGCACCAGACCCCATGCAGTAAATTGCGGTTTTAATATATTTTAACGTTTATGAATGTATCTTAAAAAGAGACTCTTTAAGGAACATTTTCAGCTAGTAAAAAAATTATACTAAAAAAATTTCTAGTCTCTGGTCTAGGCCCTTTCATGCAGCTCTATGTTTAGGACGTCATAACTCCTGACCAATGCGTCGTACTGTGATATAATTTTGCCAGTTCATACAGTGATACATGTAGATACTGTCTGCAGAATATGTTTCCAATAGAATAAGTAGTAAAGAAGTAATAAATTAAAACGTCATGCCTGATGCTGAAACTGTACAACATCAACAGCGATAGTGAAGTAAGCGATAAACTTGAGTCCCTTCTTCCTGTAGCCAACATATTCGTCCCGAGACAATCAGCAACCGTATTGATATAAATGAGAATTATTGTAAATTTTCTCCCTTCATTACTTTGTGGGGCATACCAGCGAGAAAAAGTTCAGCAAAGCTTTGAAATTGCGTCTAAGGTTTGTTGGAAGTCGCCAAATGCTCTCCTTCTCAGTGAGCTACGCCGCATAAAGATACATACACGGTTTCTAACTTTAGTATTTGACTTACTGTGTTAACGTAAGATTATACCTTTTAATGTTGTGTCGGCATTTTAATTTATTTTAATTCGGTTAATAATTATATGAGACACTGAAAATCAAATTTTTGTTGCCCCTGGAAGCCGTTAGATCGGCAACCTTCAACTATGACTGGGTGTCCGTTTTATCCATTTAATAACACTGTATAGATAAGTGCTAATGGTTCAATAAATTTGCTTTATATATAATACAATCGTGATCCTTATCCTCTACTCACTGTCAAATCCAGGACTTGTCGTTTTGGTATTTAAATTACCTCACGGAGAAATTAATTTACCTCATTTATCAAGTGTGGATTAGTAATGTTGGCGCGCTGTCGTTCTCCGCACGATTGCTTATTACCTGCTTCTTCAGTGCTCCTGTCTTCCATTGTGCAATTGCTTTACAAAATTCTAGTATTGATTCCGTTATAACATTCCCTTACGGAAGGCAGCGGTCTCTTCCTTCCTTTTCATCACATTTTCTTAAAGAACAAAGAAAAATAGCCCACCTTCACTATGACATCTTGAATTAACCATAGGGAAATCGTGTATCCTCCTGTATGATCAGCATCTTGGACGTAAAAACTAGACTTTTGTACTGGGGCAGTTCCGGAACCTAACGACAGATGACATAGTAAACTCCTACCCGAAGGTGCTAGCTTGTTGCTGGAGAGTGGGAATAAGTTTTCAACTACGCCAAAAGCGCGAGCTGCATCACTATGCGATGGATCGAGTGCAGATTTCGAATGTAACGTAGCATTATTCACGTGTGTACCCCCAGCAGTTACGATAATTTCTCTGTTCAAGTCTGAGTTTGGAGTCAAACTTTATTTGATGGTTTTGCGGACTTGGCCAATTCTTCTAGTGCATTTCTGACAACCTGTAACATTTCCAGTTATGGTCGCTGTTCTGGGGTTCAGGCGAGATACAATGCCGCGATGTGAGAATGCATTCTGTCTGTCAGCCATCAGGTTCATTACTGCACAGATGACTAATATTGTACAGCAACAAGAATTTATACACTGAAGAGCCAAACAAACTGGTACACCTGTCTAATATCGTTTGCGGCCCCCGCGAGCACGCAGAAGTGACGCAACACGACGTGGCCTGGACTCGACTGATGTCTAAAGTAGTGCTGGAAGGAACTGACGCCATGATTCCTGCAGGGCTGCCCATAAAGCCGTAAGAGTACAAGAGGTGAAGATACCTTTTGAAAAGCACGTTGCATGGCATCCCAAATATGCTCAATAATGTTCATGTCTGGGAAGTTTGGTGGTCAGCGGAAGCGTTTAAACTCAAAAGAGTGTTCCTGGAACCACTCTGTAGCAATTCCGGACGTGTGGGTAGTCGCATTGTCCTGCTGAAACTGCCCAAGTCCGTCGAAATGCGCAATGGACATGAATGGACGCAAGTGATCAGACAGGATGCTTACGTACGTGTCACCTGTCAGGATCGTATCTAGACGTATCAGGAGTCCCATGTCACTACAACTGCACACACCCCACACCACTACAGAGCCTCCACCAGCTTGAACAGTCCCCTGCCGACATGCAGGGTCCACGGATTCATGAGGTTGTCTCCACACCCGTACACGTCCATCCGCTCGATACAATTTGAAACGAGCCCCGTCCGACCAGGCAACATGTTTCCAGTCATCAACAGTCCAGCGTCGGTGTCGAATGACCCATGCGAGCAGTAAAACGTGGTGTCGTGCAGTCATCAACCGTAACGAGTGGACCTTCGGCTCCGAAAGCCCATATTGATGACGTTTCGTCGAATGGCCCAGCACTGAAATCTGCAGCAGTCTGCGAACTTCTGTGAGGCTGAACGATTCTCTACAGTCGTCGTCGGTGCCGTTCTTGCAGGATCTTTTTGCGGCCGCAGCGACTTCGAAGGTTTGATGTATTACTGAATTCCTGATATTCACGGTACACTCGTGAAATGGTTGTACGGGAAAATCCCCACTCCATCGCTACCTCGGAGACGCTGTGTCTCATCGCTCGAACGGCGACTACAACACCACTGTTAAACGCTCTTAAATCTTGATAACCCGCCACTGTAGCACCAGCAACCGATCTAACAACCGCGCCAGACACCTGTTGACTCAAATAGGCGTTTCCGACCGCAACGCCGTATTCTGCCTGTGTACGTATCTCTGTATTTGAAAACGGATGCCTGTACCAGTTTCTTTGGCCCTTCATTGTATTACCACGTGCTGAAAAGTACTGTCTACGAATTTTTTATGTGTACATTGTTAAAGCTACATCAACATTGTACATCTTTGTTCTTCATGTCTACGTATTTGCAGCCCTCTCCCGGTGTGGGATTCTGAACGTGAGCGTGTAACGCGGTAACGTATAACGTAACTATGTCGGTGCGTAAGAAGCAGACTGCTGTAGTCGAGTTTGAGAGCTGGCCCACACAAGGAGCAGCCTCTCAGCCTCTCAGCCTCTCAGCCTCTCAGCCTCTCAGACTCTCAGCCTCTCAGCTTCTCAGCCTCTCAGCCTCTCCTCCAGCACGACAACGCCAGACGGCACGAGAGCGCCGCGACGTCTGCAGCAGGACGAAGCCTCGGGGCGACTGTCATCGATCATCCTCCCTACAGTCCACACTTGGCCCCCTCTGGTTTTGATTTGTTTTCCAAACTTAAAGAACACCTTCGAGGATTTCACGTTGATAGTGCAAGCAGAGGTGAAGCTGTCGTTCCGTCAGCTTAGTCAGACATCGTGCAGTGACAGACTCAACAAATTGGTCTCTCCTTGGCAGAAATTTGTTCGTTGCAAGGACGACTGTGTTGAGAAATAAATATGTAGATATGAAAAATAAAGGTGTAGAATGTTAATTATTTAGAGAGCTTTAAGAGTTTTTACATAAAAAATTCGAAAGCACTACCTTTCTGCACGCCTCGTACATTTGCTGAAATCAAATAGTGCTACTTAATCTAAAGACACTTAAGCGATACATCATTTAACAGTATAAAAATAACACGCAAGAAGACACTTCAACTCTACTACACTTCAACTTTGCTCCTCTGTTATACACCTAGGTACAGCACAACACATAAGCCCACTTACATTCATAACAACACACAAAACAATAAACTATATCGTAACGTAGTTACATAGTCACTCGTACTTCAGCCCTCGGTACTTTCCATATGTGCAACTCTGTCTTCCCCTATCAACATACGTTCCAAACGCAGCCTAAAAAGCGACCGCGTTCAGTACGGTTATGTTTGTCACTGGGTCTCGTCTTGCGTGTGCGTGGGTGTAACTCAATCGTCTCCCTGTAAAAATGATGATGCCTTTAGATTATCTACACTGCTGGAAGATCTCTGTCTACTTTTTTATTGCAGGTTCGACACAGAAATTTTTAAATAAAAAAATTCTAACATTTTTTAAAACTGTTTTACAACAATGTTCAGGACTGAGCGTGACGTTGCTTCAACAGACACCGTACGAGACTAGCACGGCCGGCACAGCCGCCACGGCGTAGGTGTACATGAGGCTCATCCAAGAACTGCGCCCGCGCCCCAGGCAGTGTAGTTCAGCGCCCCGTACACGACCGTGTGTCGCTAGTGTCGCCGTTGGACCGAGAGACAGCTGAGGGGCAAGTGGGATCTCACAGCACTGCTCTGCGCTCGACTGTCCCGCGGTCAGATCAAACGTAAACAAAATAACAGAGGAAGCGCAGCTCTGCAAAAGTGGTCCATGAGCGCCAAAACAAGCAAACCATTTGCTATTGAGGTAACAACTAGTGTTCGTGTGGCAGAGTTACTACACAAAGCTATAGAAAACAATATCCAAAACAAGAATCTAAGAATAACTTAGTAGTTTTCTGACCCACACGTTGATTCTATTAGTACTGCACATGCACACTCGTCATATGTACCACAGGCGTCTTCTGATAAATATATCAGTTTCTTAAATGAACTAGTGGAGTGTAGCCATGTATGGAAGTGAAACATGGACGATAACCAGTTTGGACAAGAAGAGAATAGAAGCTTTCGAAATGTGGTGCTACAGAAGAATGCTGAAGATAAGGTGGGTAGATCACGTAACTAATGAGGAGGTATTGAATAGGATTGGGGAGAAGAGAAGTTTGTGGCACAACTTGACTAGAAGAAGGGATCGGTTGGTAGGACATGTTTTGAGGCATCAAGGGATCACAAATTTAGCATTGGAGGGCAGCGTGAAGGGTAAAAATCGTAGAGGGAGACCAAGAGATCAATACACTAAGCAGATTCAGAAGGATGTAGGTTGCAGTAGGTACTGGGAGATGAAGAAGCTTGCACAGGATAGAGTAGCATGGAGAGCTGCATCAAACCAGTCTCAGGACTAAAGACCACAACAACAACAACAAATGAACTAGTAATAAATATTCTATTTTAGAACTAATTTTATGTAAGGGATATAGAGTCTCATTCTTACTGTTAATAGTTACAAGTAAATATTTTCTGTTGTACTTCGTGCTACAGCTTTTTGTATCCTTTCTCAGAGTTTAGAAATCGGATGCTTAGTTTGCTGTTTTGTACGTAATAATTTTAACTGATCAAGTTTGAAAACTTATGGAAAAATAAAATTAAGGTTATAAAGCTCTTTAATTCTTACAGTCAACATTGTTAAAGAAGACAATTAACATTTCAAACGTTTTTCTTTTTCGAGGAAACGATTTGTCTCGGTTTGGTACAACATTCCGTGATACTGCTCACCTCAAATATTTAGTCAAATTTTTATCGCCAAGTAATGAACGGTTCATAGTTTTAGCAAACTTTAAAAGAGAAAAAGTGCTCTCAAATATACGCGGAACCAGGCACTGAGAGAACTTTGGCCGTGTGCTTGTGCAAAAGACGATATTTCTCTCGTGGAAGACAGCTGTAAAAGTCATCCAGAGTTTTACACATAAGAAAGCGGTCCTTCAGGCGGATATCGAACTGCACATCAATCAGCTGTAGTTGAAGCACTTGTGAGACGTCCTCTGCCCGAAGGGAAAACGGGCTAGCAAATATATCTAAGGCCGGTTGAAGCTCACTTATCTCCAAAAATTTGTTTTCAAAAAGTTCTTGTAATTCGCAAATGATTTGAACATAACCTGGAAAATCCACATCTTCTTCATTGCAGTCTAGTGCAGGAAAGTGTCCACAATTTTTCTCGCGCCACTGTTGTTTTTTAATGCTTTAATCGTCTGCACTAAATCAAAAACAGAGTGATTTTCGCCCTGGAGTGAAATGTTCAAAGTATTTAAATTACAAGTAAGGTCACTCAAGAAAGCCAAATTCGCCACCCAGTTAGGATCACAAAGTAATTCTTCTGGACGTCCTTTCAAAAAAGTATTTATTTCGTCACTCAAGGAGAAAAACGGATGTAACACCTTTCCTCTGCTCAGCCATCTTACTTCGGCGCGGTATTCCGCTTCCATATCAGCCAGAAATTCCTTAATCTGGCGATGTGTGAGTCCATGCGATCGAAGATAATTATCCGTTCGAAGAACTGTGTCCATAACATTTTTTATGTTGACAATCTTCCACAAAGTGCCTCCTGGTGTATCAGACAATGGGCTGCCGCGAATAAGGAGCAGCCAACTTCAGCCATTCTCGACCTGACGTAACTCAGAAAACCAGCGCGTATCCCTCGTAGCGCAGGGGCTTCATCCGATGTTACATTGGTCAGGTGTTCCCATTTTAAACCCACTGACTCGAACACGTTTTCCACGGTCAGAAAAATATCCAGACCGTGATTGTGTCTTTTAATGGTATAAGGTCGAGAAATTCTTCTGTGACACGCAAATTGTCGTCGACTCTTCGAACGAATATGGCGAGCTGAGATATGTCCGAAACGTCCGCGGACTCATCAAGAGCGATAGAAAATCAAGTTTGCCGTTCTCTCCATTAATTGCTGCTCCATATCTGAGGACGTATCTTCGACTCGGCAAGTAATAGTTTAAGGCGAAAGAGCTAGTTTTTCAAATTTTTCCGTGAGGTCTGTTGGACAAATACAAGCCGCCGAGTCGACCAGGCAATCCTTGATGTGATTCCCAGCCGAAAACGGTTTCCCTGCTTTCACAATTCTCAGCTAACATTTGCAACTTGAGCGCAAATTTTGCTTCCTGTTTCCTGCTCCTACCACGGCAAAAAAGAACATACAATTAATTTTGTACAATCCTGTCTTTTAAAACACTTTTACCATTTTAACAATTAATTGTTTTATTCATTGAAACTCAAATAAAAACCAACAAAAAATATTGGTTTTAGGTGCGTTCTCCCCCAGTTCCTCTGAAAAGCGGCCTTAGACGCTAGCAAGAACAGCGAAATGTGGTCGTAAAATAATTTTGTATCTGTCGGAATATTTGCGTTTCAATTAATTGAAAACATAGATGAAACTACAACATATGTTTTCCCATCCATAAAAACACAAATATACAAAAACAAAGAATGACTCTTAATGACAGTTTGCTGCCCGAGAGAGCGTTTGTGATGGCTTTTCAGAAAGTGGCAAAAAATAACGCACCTGAAACTTTTTCTTATGTCTGTGCGACGCGATTTAATGCAACCCAGATATAAAAATTAACGGGAAAGTAATGTTCCTTGTTGCTGACAATCTGATATTAGACAGCTGGCACATTGCTAAGTGACATATCACTTTATAAAATATAGTTTTATTTATCATCTTTATAAATAATGAAGAGGTATTACTTCACTGTAATGCTGCTTGAAATTTTCTTTCAGTTCTTCAAGCTTTGGCTGGCGTTCCTCTTGCGACAGATTTTCGAACTGATATTTGTGACAGGTGTTAAAGTGCAGTTCAGTCGAGTACCTTTTTAAATACATGAGGTTCCGATGACATACTAAACATTTGGCACGATTTTCGACATCAGTACAAAGGAAATTAATTTCCACTCGGGTTTAAATAGTGCGGACGCACCGCTCCTCTTTCTTTTTGTCTGCTGCTGTTGACCATCCATCTCGATCCATTGTAGCCTTAACTCTGTTTACTAACGGCTTTGTGTCGTATCAGTGCTTCTGACCGCTGCTGGCGCGGAGGTGTGTCTTCCGTACGAAGCGCGAGTACAGCGGCAGGGGCGCGGCGGGCGGCCCGCACGGCCGGCTGCGCGGCGCGGCTCGGCCGCTGCGGGGACACACCAACTGGCCGCGGGAGATCGCGGGCGCTGGCGCCCCAGGGGCGCAGTTTGGACGAGCCTGATATACGTCAACAGTACTGATACGCACTTGTTTTTTGTACAGTTGTAATTAGAATTTTGTTAATTTAGTAAATTCAGTGCTGGAATAAACACTGACACAACCCAAAACTTTCCACAAGGTAATACTTTCAGAAATCTAGTAACATTACGATGTGATATTACACAGAGTTAACTACAGTAACAATAACAGGTATAAAACACGGATTACTAAGATATTATGGTGAATTAGAGATTACTAACATGTGTTCAGCAATTTTACATCAAGTATTTATTACTGAAATAATGGTTGTTACTTAGAAAGGTCATTAAATCTCGGTTCTGGGGATTATTTACGTTTTGACAATGATGGACGTTCTGCAGTTCGATATTTTCGTGCATGTTTTAGCAGTTTATCCACAAAATAGTTGAATCCAGCTGCTCAAGAGTACAAATGTTTTTGTGTAACTAATTGGTATGTATTGTGATGTTACAAAATAGAAGTGATGTTGCTATTCAATGGAAAGTTGGAAATTAAGATTTTAGCTTACTGTTTTATCAATCACAATTGGCGTAAGAATCATGGATTGACCATTGTCATAAAATATTGCATATTGAGATGTGATTAGTTTTTACTTGCAGTTTCGCGTGGCTTGAGGCAGTCACAACTAGCGTGCTGTTGAGTAAGAAATTGCGTTATCGTCTTTCTAATTACTTCATGATCGTAGATACGATCATACCCGGTTGTGAAGTTATTGTTATGACAAAAAAATTTCCTAAGGGACCAGAAAGTTCTTAAGGGCGCAAAAACAACTGTAACATCACACAAAAGAGAAATTCAATATTAAAGCTGATGCAAGAAGACGATAAAACAGTTTTCTTTTTATCAATGTAACACGCACATTGGACTGCTGATCTTGGTGTCTGTAATATTAGCAAAATGCATAATTAAAATGAAAATAATACTGAGGAGATAATAGGAATGAGCACTGCTAAATGATTCAGTATTCCCAGAACAAATATTTATTATAACTAAAACATATATCGTACCTTAAGCTTAATACAACAATGACGGTAGATTTTTATGTCCGTATCATGTCCATTTAGCGCTCTTTTATATAGCCATTGTCTTCTTTGAGTCGCTCGTGCGTCGTCACGGTAAGTTATAACAGTTCTTTACACTTCACTCAACTCAGACATACACGTTTTTATACATTTAGTAAAAATTAGATCAGACTGCCACAAATCTGCGTCCGTCTTACTCGAGAAAAACAGTAGAAGTCTCCTTAGCGCTCCAGGCTTCATTTGTTCTCCAGCGAACAAAATAGTGAAGGATCGTATATCTATCCGTATTTTTCTGTTTTTATTGCCGCCCAAAGACGACGAATTACATTATCTAGAAAATTCCACCGTCGCCATGCGACGCCTTCTTATATATTAATCATTCTTTATAAACAAGTATTTGCCTTCTGGCTGAATTTGCTGTTTTAATTAAGCCAAAAATAGCGAATATCACATTGCCTCCCATGAGGAGAGAGGGAATGCCGAAGGATTACCTCGATCCTCATGTCCTCATGAGATATTCGTGATTTTTGGTGTGACATTTACATAACGTTACTGGCGTACAAAGTACATAAATTGAAATCACATTTATAAACATATATCAGATATTTATCATTTTTCAAAATAAAGTTTTTCATTCTTTGTTCATCAGTCACTTCATTCCATAATACCAAGACTAACATTTATGTGCATATTTAAGTTTGGTCCATATTTGCTTATAACAATAAGTGAACGTTCATTTCGCACTTCAGGGGATAGAATTCAGGAATTACTTTCTCTTGAGCTTAACAACTAATACATGAGTACAGTGAGTGCTTATTTTCACTAAACTAGAGTGGACAATGTTCGAGCATCTGTTGACTCCTTGTGGTTCAATTACAGTTTAATAACGTAGCACTACACTTCGTGATGCTTTCACTTTCTGTGTTAGCTGTCTACGGCGTTCATCATGCAGTACATCTGTCCTTTCCACTGTGGTGCCAGGAATTCAAGTGGCTTCCCGGGTTTTTATTTACAATATGAAACAGAAGAAGTGGAAAATTATTAGTATGACTTACAAGCTACTGGATACATTTATTAAGGATCGGGACTGGTCTGGAGTTTAGGGTCTTCCTATAGTGCACATTCATTTTCTTTGTCCATCAAGAGACAGGATTATAATTCATTTTAGCAGTGTTCAGGAGTGCCGGTATTAATGGCTTTAAGGTCTGAGTAATCTAACAATCTACTTCTCACTCATCTTAACTTTAACTCAAGAAAATTGCATAATTTACATATGAAAATGTAGTCACACAAGTGTACAAATGTCTTTCCTCCAGTATGTACGATGGAAGTCATGGCGGTTAGCAGTTTAAAGTTTGGATTGTTTCGTCACCCACACGTCAGCCACTCACAGCAGCTGCACAGTGTTGCGTGAGCTCCAACACTCAGTATCCGTTCGCGCTCAGGCTGTAACAGAGCTGGTGGTCGTCGAGTGCTCCTTTTTTTTGTGAACTTCGTATCACACGAGTGCATCGATACAAACACCTCGCGCGCGTTTTCCATCGGAGGAGCCAGACACTGAAGCTGCCTCCATACTTCTCTGTCAACTGCCTCCCATGAGGCTCACAGGTAAGTGACGACGAATGTTTTAGCTGTCGCTGCACTTAGAACAACACTGAACTTTGCGTTGCACCTGTTGTCGTAGCCTTGACTTCTTTTTTACACTTGCAGTACAACACTACCACTAGTATACAGTGAACAGTTATTTTTATTATGCACGTCGCACTTTAGTGTGCATCTTCACACAGCATTCGTGTTTAGTTCCTTCACCGATGAAGTTCATTTACAAAACAATCAATTTTGCACGTTTCCTCCACTGGTATAGAAAGACTTATATTCTACTATTTACAAAAGATCACTTACGAGCTAATATTTACAATTAATGGTCACTCCTTTTGTTAAGTCCAGTGAACAACTGCTTTATGAATGGACTCTTTATATCTCAAGATTTGCTTTCACTAGTGAACCTAAAAATATTCTTTCAAACTTTCTTTTAAGTGCTCATCTCCTCATTATGAAAACTACAGGTTTCGCAACACTCGTTGCATTTATTCTTTAGTGCACCCAAGATCATTTTCTACTGCCACGCAGCATATCTACTACATAACGAGTACGCATTTAACGCTGAATCTTTTTTTTTTTTTTTTTATATATAAATTTGAGGGCAGACTGGATAACAATAGGTCTCCCTCTTCGCTTCATGTACTCAGCAATCGTTCTCTGTTAAAAAAAAAAATAGGGTAACACGTGTCTACTATTTTTTTTTTTTTTTTTTTTTTTTTTTGCATGAATGGAATTACCGACAGTTCACTGGGTTTACGCAACCGGTCCATAACAAACATTACCAAAGCTAGCGAAGTTCATCACGCTACGTGTCTCATTTCTCATAAGCACTGCTTTGCTTCGAAGCACACGTGCCTTTTACAAGTCGACCCTTGGTCTGGGTTAATGAACCAGGATCAAAAGGAACGGGCAGAAGGAAAATGGATTTCATAAGAGGAGTGTCTTAGGAGACATTTTTGCAATAAAATCTGCATGTAAATAAAATTATCTTAATAAACATAGGCACATATATAAACTTCAACCTCCTTCCTTACAGCATGCTTTGCTACTTCTACGTCTTACTCAGGTTATAGTCAATATTAAGTTTAAATATCACTGCATTGCTTGTTCTTTAGATTAGCCTTCAATTAGGGTATTGAATGGTCGCTAGATTACACTACAAATCTTCTGAAGATCTTTACTTGGACTTATTTATGATACAGGGGGCTTGCTGTGTGGTTATTTAGTAACTTGATTCTACTGAAATCAATTCGTCAGCTAACATTCCTCATATACTCTTTACATTGGGCTCAGATCACAGGGAAATAGTTTACTTTCATAGCAATTAATGGCCTCGTGGAGTACTTACGCTACATTATTGATGCTTCATGGTTTGCCTCCATTTGTACTGTATTTCACCTTACTTAGTTTACTACAGCTTTTTGTCTCCTTGCGTGAACACATGCGGGTTACCACTTGTTTTTTCCATTTAACAGCACGCTTTAACTGAACTTTAAGCTATTTCTTCTACTCCTGTCCACTGTCTGGACTGTTTGACCATGTACCTTTTTTTTTAAGCAGGTAATTTGGGCTTTTACTACAGAACTTCAAGTACTTACATTACTAAAAATAAATCTATAAATATTCTTGTACTTTGAGAGAAGTGCTTATTTACGCATCCTTCTCCATTTCTCACCTTTACATATTTATATAGCTCCGGGCAATCGCCTCGCAAGCATTTTTTTTTTTTTTTTTTTTTTTTTAATACTAACTTAAAATTAAATTGAAATTCTTGGTGCAACCCCAATTTCCTGCTTCAGCTTGTTGAAGAAATATCAGTTCATGTCCATCACTATAAACAATTTTTTCATACATAGCATTTAATACTTAAAGTTTACATGTAATAGCCGTTACCATGTAGTCAGTGCGCTGTTCAACACAATACTTATCATTAACAGTTCACACAAGGAAATTTCCAGTAAGCAACAATTCATTTCCACGACAGTATTTAACCACTACCATTATAAAATTTCTTTAAGTCTTGATGGTGAAATAAGCCTTTTACTCTCCCCGTAGCCGGGTCAGTTAACAAATAACTCCCTATGTGCGGTTTCCTTAAAATAAGGTAAGGACCTTGGTACATATGTTGCCACTTGCGATTTTTCTTACATATTAATGATGGCTTGAAATGAGTCTTAAGTAATACCTTTTCACCTACATGGTAATTTACAACTTTGTTTACTTTTTTATCATAGCCTTTCTTCCTTAATTGAGCATTGGTGGTAATGGAACTTAAAGCTTCTCGAATTTTGACATCTAGATCTACCTCAGGGCTAGGTATCTTGGGAAGAGGATCAACCCACTCATTCTGTTCCTTCTTTCGAGATATCAACTCGTGTGGAGTAAAACCTGTGGAAGTGTGTGGCAAATTATTAACTATCTCCTCAAAAGGTGTCACAAAATCAACCCAACGAGTTTGCTTGTCTGGAATGTACGTCCGAACAAATCTGTTAAACTCCTTGAAGATCCGCTCAGTCAAATTCGACTGAGGCCTAAAACGTGATATTAAGATCTGCTTGACATTGTGATGGGCCAAAAACTCTCGCCATTTGCGGCAAGTAAAGTTGGATGCATTATCTGAAAGTATAGATTCGGGGACTCCGAATCGAGGGAAATAGTCATTTTCAAGACAGCGTATAATAGGCGGAGCACAAGATGTCTTCATAACATACATTCGAACGTATTTAGTGAAGTTGTCGAGAACAGCAACGAGGTATTTGACACCTCCCCTACCCATCGGTAGAGGGCCAGCCAGGTCAATGCTAATGAGCTGATTAGGTCTTTCTGCGATGATCGGATTCAATGTAATTAAAGTAGGAATATTCAGAGCTTTCGCCTTTTGGCAGATGACACAGAATTTTAGCAACTTGTGTATCCGACGATGTAGGTTGGGCACATAACAGTAAGTAGCAATCTTCTTTTTACACTTCTCTGGACCATAGTGGCCCCAAGAAATGTGGGTATACCACAAAAGATGTTCGACAAAACTGCTAGGTATACAAACAAGCCAGTTGTCTGATGACACAGAGGTACGATGAAATAATACCTGATTATGAATCTTGAAGAATTTGGACAACTTATGGTTTGGATTTTCTTGAAGAAGTCTGATTACTTTTCCCCACTTAAGATCTGTGGTCTGTAGTGTCTGGATTTGCTTGCACAGTTCCAAGAAATATTTTCTATGAATGGGATCCTGCATAAGAAGAACTTTGTAATTCGACATCTGTTCTACCAACTCACTTGTCTCAGGCAGACCTTCTGGTGAACGAGAAAGTGCGTCTGCAATAATGTTATCCTTGCCCTTTATATACACAATATCAAAATCGTATTCTTGCAGAAATAAACACCACCTGGTCAGACGCGGATGTTGTAATTTACAGGTCAAAAGATACGAAAGTGCTTGATGGTCCGTAAACACTTTTATCTTTCTGCCAAAAATGTAATAATTAAACCTCTTGAAGGACCAAATAACTGCAAGTGCCTCCAGCTCAGTAACTGAATAGGACTTTTCACATTCTGTTAAGACCCTACTCGCAAAACTAATCACTCTGATCTGCTCTGTTTCGTCTACTAATTCAATCTGAAACAAACAAGATCCAATTCCAACAAACGAAGCGTCTGAGGTGATACAAAATTCTTTGTCCATTTGTGGATGACAGAGAATGTTATTGTTTACAAGACCATCTTTAATTGCCTGAAAAGCTTTCTGACACTCTGGTGTCCAAATCCAATGCGTACTTTTCTTCAGAAGATTGTGCAAAGCGGGATTGTTCATTACTTGACCAGACAGAAATCGTCGAAAGAAAGACGAAAGACCGAGAAATCCTCTTAGTTGCCTCTTAGTTACCGGCGTAGGGAAATTCTTAATCGCAGACAACTTTTCCGGGTCGGGTTTAATCCCTTCAGGTGTAATCACATGACCTAAAAACTTTACCTCACGTTTTCCAAATTTTGACTTTTTCAGATTCGCTGTAACACCATGTTCTTGAAATCTCTGAAACACCTTTCGTAGAATAGCTAAATGATCTTCCCAGTTCTTAGAGGCTATCAACACGTCATCTACATAAACAGTTACCTCATCCAGAAGTTCAGGTCCTAACACAAAATCGAGAGCAGAAATAAATATTCCCGAGCTTACATTTAAACCAAAAGGCATGACCTTAAACTGATATGAGCGGCCGGCAAATATAAAAGCAGTATATTTTCTGGATTCCTTGGCCAATTTCACCTGCCAATAGCTACTTCTTAAATCGAGTGTACTCAAAAATCTAATGCCATGAAATTTTTGCAAGTGCTCCTCAAGGGCTTCAGGCCGAGTCCTTATCGGTACAATTATTTTGTTTATTGATCTGGCGTCCAGTACTAGTCTGACACTACCGTCCTGTTTAAGTACGGACAACAAGGGACTTGAGTACGGCGAATTCGATAACTCGATAACATCCCAACACAGCATTTTCCTAATCTCATGCTTTACAGCTTCTCGTCGGGCGTAGGGTACTGAATAGCTTGCTTTGCAGAACGTTGAGTGGGGAAGCACTTCCATTTTATACTCGAACCCTTTTATTACTCCTGGTTTCTTTGAAAAGATTTTCTTGTAACTTACTAATAAATGGAACAACTCATATTTCTGCTCCCCCCTGAGTTCAGTCGATTCCTTGGCTTTAGCATCGATCTCGTCTGTGTCAGGAAGTAAGTCTTCATACTCATTGTCATTTATGTCATCCCATTTACTCAGGTCATTTGTCTGATCAAAGCACGGTTTGGCGGTCCTCTGTCGTCTCCAAACCTGATGCAATGTCAACACTGCCTTCACTTTACTCCTTAACAAGTTAACAACAACTTGTTGTTGATTTACGATAAAGGTACACATTCCAGATTCAATATCTATCACTGCTTTTGTTTGTCGAAGAAACTCCATCCCCAGGAGACATGGAACTGACAAGTTCTTTACTATTAGAAAGTGGCAAAAAACCAAAACAGATTCTATCTGCAGTTGAAGCTGCGTCTGTAAACTAACTCTCTGTTTCAATGGACCAATCGCTCCCGATATGGAGCAGCCCTGAATCGGCAATGATAAAACTTTTGAAACAGAAGACACCTGTCTGAAGAGACATGATGACATCACATTGATGTTTGCTCCTGTATCAACAATGGCTGTGACAGGAATGTTGGCAATAGAAATCTTAATCGAAGCCTGGACCTGTTCATCATAAATGTCATTAATGTCTTGAGCTTCTAGGTCAGGTGCAAGGTCATCTCGTAAGTCGGTCTCATGGTCGTACCGTATCGCATTAACATACTCAGAATCAGAGTATTCGTTAGTACCCCCACTGGAACCGGCAGCGACCTCTAGGAGGCTGAAAGGTGCTGCCTCTAATTTTCCGCAGGATGTTTAACCTGTTTGTCATTCATGGCCTTAAGTGTTTGTTCCGCTTCATATGGGTGCTGGTTATGTGGTACAAATGCCGGTGTAGAGGGGTAAAATCCACTGGGTGCATTCACTTGTGAATAGAATACTTGAGAAGGCTGATGTCGCCTGATCTTTTGGTTGCCGGCAAAACCATTTCCTTGTGAAGGAAAGTTCGCATTTGGTTCCATTTGAAAATTGTTCCGCGGTCCTCTATCCTGTGAATAGTTGTTCTTATGTTGTGCTGGGTGGCCTCCGCCTTGCCCATGCCACTTGCTATATTTCGACCTATAACTTTGATTGTACACTGGCCCATTTGAAAAATTACCACTAGTTTGTGGTGCAGAATTAAAGAGTGGGTTTCCGTACTGATGTTGTACCTGGTGGTTGTAAATTGGGTGGTATCTCTGCTGATTACTGTAATTGGTTTTCTGCTTCCGTTTAAAGTTATTGCCGTTTGCGTTTTCATAACGGCTGGCAGGTTGGTAACAGCGGTCGCAGTAGCTCGCTCTCTCCTTGGGCGCATTGTTGTCCGCGTGCGATGCATTCTGCTGGCTGCCAGGGAAGAATTTGCCGCTGCCAACCTTGGAGCGCACATCCTCGCTAATTAAATCTAAGGAATCCAGCACAGAAAGGAATACATCCGTGTCTTCTTCGGACACATTTACTAATTTCTCTCTAATAGACACAGGGAGTTTGCTTTTGAGAATCATAATTACGTCCTTGGAAGAAATCGGAGAATCCCAGAATTTAATTTTTGCTAGATACTTCTCAAAGTATCGCCGGAGACTTCCATGCTTCTCATTGAAAATTTCCGCACCATACACCTCCTTCCTTAATCTTTGCTGTACCCCATTACTCCAAAATTTTGCCAAGAACATTTTCTCAAACTCTTCATAATTCCTACACGTGTCTACCATTTCCGTTCCCCATAATGCTGCATCACCAGAAATAAAGCCAGTGACGAACTGAATACGCTGTCTGTCTGTCCAGCTCCTGGGAAATATGCCGGAAAAATTCTTTAGGAACACGATGGGGTGTATTTCTCGCTTCTGCGGATGAAAAACAGGAAAAGTGCGATGCTTAATCACACTTTCCTCTTGCATTAAACTCACAATTGTGGGCGGATCATTTAGTTTCCCTACTCGGGACTCAACAGGACTGTTGTTTTGCATGTAATCAGGCGGTGAACAATAAGGAGTTGACTGACATTCGTCACCGTCTAAATAGTTGTTCCCTATAGTTTGCGTATGCGTGTGCGGATTTTCTACCCAGTTTCTCAGCATTCTGACTTCGTCCACTACTTGCTGCTTCCACTCGGGAAGATCCCCTGTAAGTGTCCTCCGAATCTGTCCCAATTCAGAAACCACTGTGTCTCCAGACTTACCAGGAGCAGCTAAGATTTCGTAAGTTACATCCTTGACAGTCTCCCTAAGCTCCTCCCTGACCTTCTTTTCGATAAAAATATCTTTACCCTTTATCCATTCACTGTAGTGTTCCGACAATGCCTCCGCGTGTGCTTTCACGGTGCTCTTAACCTGTTCTTCAATATTGATTGAGTCTATCTGCCTCGACAGATCCTCCACTACACCTTCAATGTCAGATACTGCATTTCTAACTGAGTTTATTTCTTTGGTAGCTGCCTGAATTTTTGTGTTTAATGTTCCAGATACTTCAGCTATTTCACTTTTCACCTGTTTCTGCATTTTCTGAATTTGATCACTGATCTTAGTTTGCACCTCACCCAAATGGGTATTTAATTCAGCCGTAATTTCTTTATGCAGATCTGTTTTGATTGTGCCTAGCTGTGTTTTTAATGATTCGCTTACAGCATCTAATCGGGCGTTAACAGTCTCATTTTGTGTTTTTATAGTCTCATTTTGTGTTTTTACTGATTCGCTTACAGCATCTAATCGGGCGTTAACAATCTCATTTTGTGTTTTTACTGATTCGCTTACAGCATCTAATCGGGCGTTAACAGTCTCATTTTGTGTTTTTATAGTCTCATTTACTGCGTCAAACTGTTGTTTCAGCATTTCCATTAACGCACCGAGGTCATTTGTAGCTGCAGCGGGAAGAATTTGGACTTTAGGGTCACTTTCCCCTGTTACAGACATGGTTAGTTCAGTTTCCACACGGGAACCTACCGTTCGCGATCGTAAAGGGTATGGAATACTATTAACGTCTTCACTCCCGTCTCCTGTTGTCACCTGTCTCTGTTTACTATCTGCCATTTTCGTTAGTAAATCACGTGCTACGTAAGGCTTTCGTCGTTTGTCAGTGACGTGGTGAGTCCGCTAAGAGCACCACTCTCGCGTGAGCAACAAATGAAATTCTATCTGGCAAGAAGACAAGATGGAACCTAACCGTTTCAGACAAATGAATGAAGATGCTCTTCACTGCAAATTGCGCACACTATCCACCATGTTGAAAATGTAATACAGCTATACTAACAATGGAGAAAAATAATTTCTGTTATCAGACTACGAAGAATTTTACTTTGAAAGATAAAATAAAGCAGATTTTCTATAGCGGGAAGGAGATAGAAAGGATGTGGATCGACTTGGAAAAGCAACGTTGCTACTGAAGCACTACACTGCGTATGCAAAATTCTGACTTACTTTTTGATGGCTTGAATACCGCTATGTTGTCTCAGCAAATTCACGTCTCTTTTCTTTTCTTTTCTTTTCTCTCGGTAATTAAACTGCATTATTGACCGTTATTCTCACAGAGAGACGATGTGTACATGAAACGACAGAACATTTATTAACACAAGCACATAGAAAATTTTCCAAGAATTTGATCTAATTTTTGGTCAGGTCCCTGTTCGGGCGCCAAGTGTGATGTTACAAAATAGAAGTGATGTTGCTATTCAATGGAAAGTTGGAAATTAAGATTTTAGCTTACTGTTTTATCAATCACAATTGGCGTAAGAATCATGGATTGACCATTGTCATAAAATATTGCATATTGAGATGTGATTAGTTTTTACTTGCAGTTTCGCGTGGCTTGAGGCAGTCACAACTAGCGTGCTGTTGAGTAAGAAATTGCGTTATCGTCTTTCTAATTACTTCATGATCGTAGATACGATCATACCCGGTTGTGAAGTTATTGTTATGACAAAAAAATTTCCTAAGGGACCAGAAAGTTCTTAAGGGCGCAAAAACAACTGTAACATCACACAAAAGAGAAATTCAATATTAAAGCTGATGCAAGAAGACGATAAAACAGTTTTCTTTTTATCAATGTAACACGCACATTGGACTGCTGATCTTGGTGTCTGTAATATTAGCAAAATGCATAATTAAAATGAAAATAATACTGAGGAGATAATAGGAATGAGCACTGCTAAATGATTCAGTATTCCCAGAACAAATATTTATTATAACTAAAACATATATCGTACCTTAAGCTTAATACAACAATGACGGTAGATTTTTATGTCCGTATCATGTCCATTTAGCGCTCTTTTATATAGCCATTGTCTTCTTTGAGTCGCTCGTGCGTCGTCACGGTAAGTTATAACAGTTCTTTACACTTCACTCAACTCAGACATACACGTTTTTATACATTTAGTAAAAATTAGATCAGACTGCCACAAATCTGCGTCCGTCTTACTCGAGAAAAACAGTAGAAGTCTTCTTAGCGCTCCAGGCTTCATTTGTTCTCCAGCGAACAAAATAGTGAAGGATCGTATATCTATCCGTATTTTTCTGTTTTTATTGCCGCCCAAAGACGACGAATTACATTATCTAGAAAATTCCACCGTCGCTATGCGACGCCTTCTTATATATTAATCATTCTTTATAAACAAGTATTTGCCTTCTGGCTGAATTTGCTGTTTTAATTAAGCCAAAAATAGCGAATATCACAGTATGTAAAGCCGAAAGTTGTTCCCTGTGAAAAATACAATACGCGACACGGGTACCGTAGACAGTGGTCGAAAGAGGTATCGATAGATTCGTTATGTCCATCCCCATTCAGCCACGTTTCAAATCTTCCTCGAGTTCGCTTCTTTTCGTACTTGAGGCACCTATGCTTTCAATTAATTAATTATTTATATTCTGTTACAAAGATTGTCCCTAAAATAACATCTCTGATAACTCAACAAATCAGAAAACAACTTACCTGAAATTCGTGCTCGTCACACTTGAATTGCAATAGAACTCTACTCTTTACAGGTTTTCTTAATTCACACACCACCAATTTCAAATTCGTGCCTGTAAGAATGAGTTCTACCAGTTCCTAATCTTTGAATCTCTTTAATGAAACAACTGAGTATCAGTTCTCCAAATCCACAAGAGATTGAACTGTTTCACTATTCACCTTAACTTTAATAAAAGTGGTTCAAATGGCTCTGAGCACTATGGAACTTAACATCTGTGGTCATCAGTCCACTAGAACTTGGAACTACTTAAACCTAACTAACCTAAGGACATCACACACATCCATGCCCGAGGCAGGATTCGAACCTGCGACCGTAGCGGTCACGCGGTTCCAGACTGAAGCGCCTAGAGCCGCACGGCCACACCGGCCGGCCTAACTTTAATAATTCGCTGTGTTTTCCAGGGATAGCTCTATTCATATATCTTTCCCTTAGCAAATAATGTTCAACATAGGAGTGTGGGTATAACTAATATGGACACAATGACAATAGTATAATAGTCACAGATATTTTTGTGACCACTGTTTTTAATGACGCGTTTCGAAAATATCATCATCAGATTCAACTAAGGGAACAGGCAGAACAGGCACCATACACTGTAGTGAGTCAACATAAGTGTGCCATATTGAATAGGAATAGGAATAGGGAAATTGAGTTCCTATTCGACATCACACTCTTAAGTTGACTCAGTACATTGCATGGCTTCTGTCCCCTAGTTGAATCTGATGGAACTCGTTATTAAAAAGAGTGGTCACAAAAATACCCGTCACTATTTTACTATTGCCATCGCGTCCAAAATAGTTAGACCCACACTCCTACCTAGTATCAACGTGGGTGCACATCTCATTAGCACCTTTATATCGCAAATGCAAATAATATTCAACGTCTCGACTTCTGCACGGGCCTGCACGACGTAAACTGCTTTATTTGATAGCGATCCCACCTCTGCATCGGCTGTAAGGAAGTTCATTTGATGCACCCATCACACCGACCCTACACTTTCCACATTTTCTACTTCAGTTAAAATAACTTTGTGACTGACTTTAGAGTGAGAGGAGTGGTGGGCGCCAGTCGCCAGCCGGTTGCAGTTCTTCCGCGCTCCGCCTGCTCTCCGTGTTGCCTGCTACACATGCAGAGGCAGAGCCTCGGTCAAGAGCGACTGGCTGCACGCCAGCGATCCCCCCCCCCCTCCCCCTCCCGTCACCCACCCACTCCCCTTGCACTGCTATCACGAAATTATACTATTCCTGTTTTAATTCTGTTTCCATCCCGACTTAATTTCCTGCTACCAATCAAATGTAAGAACTCGATTTACTGGATTGCATGACCATCAGCCTGCCGAAATGACATCTCTTTTCTCCTTTGTCAATCTGAATTCATTTTCCCACCTACAAGCATCATGTGGCCTCTTCATGCAAAAACAAATCTTTCAAGAACTTTCTCAGATATATCGATATCTGTAGTTATCGTAGGAACCCAGAAAATTTTCCAGCAGTACCATAAACTTCTTAACAGGCAAGGAAGGCTATTCTTCGTATCAATATTGCCTAAAAATCTTTCACAGTGGATGTCGCAAACCAGCTACTTCCATCTCATCACTGTAATGGGAAGCCCAACGTATTTGAAAAACGGCAGTACAATCACCATATATCAGAAAAGTTGGAGAAGTATCTCTGGAACGCATTAGGCATATTGCAGATCTTCATTTAGGAAAATATTTCGCCAGAATACACCTAGAAACAGTGCTATCTCAGACAGATTACTATCTAAATCACAACGTAAATTTTACGTTCCTAGAAGCATCATTAGTGTAATTTTCTATGATGATTACAACGTAGAAACACAAAGAGAGTCAATGATCCTTGCCTCGAATTTTTTGTGTTCCAGTGAAACACGTCAGTACTTACACACACCCACACACAGATATATATATGTGACGTAGCATGTGAAAGTTGCTGAATTGGACGGGTTACTCCTGTAACTTAAATATCAGATCTGAAGATGGTTCTGAATGAACCGAAACCGGTCATATGAATAATAAAAAAAAATTGCAATCAAGACGGATTTAAAGTAACATAAAATCACTGATTGCTGTTATCCCATAAGACATTATGTCTGTTTTTGCAAAATATATATATATATTCAAAGTGGATGTCGCAAAACAGCCACTTCCTTCTTATTACTGTTATGGGAAACCCTACTTATTCGAAAAATGCCATGAACAGGGTGGTCCATTGATCGTCACCAGGCCAAATATTTCACGAAATAAGCGTCAAACGAAAACACTACAAAGAACGAAACTTGTCTAGCTTGAAGGGGGAAACCAGATGGAGCCATGGTTGGCCCGCTAGATGGCGCTGCCATAGCTCAAACGCATATCAACTGCGTTTTTTTTTTAATAGGAAAAAAATGTTCATGTGTGTGTGAAATCTTATAGGACTTAACTGCTAAGGTCATCAGTCCCTAAGCTTACACACTACTTAAACTAAATTATCTTAAGGACAAACACACACACCCATGCCCGAGGGAGGACTCGAACCTCCGTCGGGACCAGCCGCACAGCCCATGACTGCAGCGCCCTAGACCGCTCCGCTAATCCTGCGCGGCTTTAAAAAGGAACCCCCAACTTTTATTACATACTCGTGTAGTACGTAAAGAAATATGAATGTTTTAGTTGAACCATTTTTTCGCTTTGTGATATATGGCGCTGTAATAGTCACAAACATATGACTCACAATTTTAGACGAGCAGTTGGTAACAGGTAGGTTTTTTAAATTAAAATACAGAACGTAGATACGTTTGAACATTTTATTTCGGTTGTTCCAATGTGATACATGTACCTTTGAAAACTTATCATTTCTGAGAACGCATGCTCTTACAGCGTGATTACCTGTAAATACCACATTAATGCAATAAATGCTCAAAATGATGTCCGCCAACCTCAATGCATTTGGCAATACGTGTAACGACATTCCTCTCAACAGCGAGTAGTTCGCCTTCCGTAATGTTCGCACATGCATTGACAATGCGCTGACGCATGTTGTCAGGCGTTGTCGGTGGATCACGATAGCAAATATCCTTCAACTTTCCCCACTGAAAGAAATCCGGGGAGGTCAGATCCATGGTATGGTGCTTCGACGACCAATCCACCTGTCATGAAGTATGCTATTCAATACCGCTTCAACCGCACGTGAGCTATGTGCCGGACATCCATCATGTTGGAGGTACATCGCCATTCTGTCATGCGGTGAAACATCTTGTAGTAATATCGGTAGAACATTACGTAGGAAATCAGCATACATTGCACCATTTACATTGCCATCGATAAAATGGGGGTCAATTATCCTTCCTCCCATAACGCCGCACCATACATTAACCGGCCAAGGTCGTTCCACTTGTCGCAGTCATCGTGGATCTTCCGTTGCCCAATAGTGCATATTATGCCGGTTTATTTACCGCTGTTGGTGAATGACCCTTCGTCGCAAAAAATCTGTCATCGTCCCGTAATTTCTCTTGCGCCCAGTGGCAGAACCGTACACGTCGTTCAAATTCGTCGCCATGCAATTCCTGGTGCATAGAAATACGGTACGGGTGCAGTCGATGTTGATGCAGCATTCTCAACACCGACGTTTTTGAGATTCCCGATTCTCGCACAATTTGTCTGCTACTGATGTGCGGATTAGCCGCGACAGCAGCTAGAACACCTACTTGGGCATCATCATTTGTTGCAGGTCGTGGTTCACGTTTCAGATGTGGCTCAACACTCCCTGTTTCCTTAAATAACGTAACTATCCGGCGAACGGTCCGGACACTTGTATGCAGGATACCGAGCAGCATACATAGCACACGCCCACTGGGCATATTGATCACAATAGCCATACATCAACACAATATCGACCCTTTCGCAATTGGTAAACGGTCCATTTTAAGAAGGATAATGTATCACGAAGCACATACCGTCCGCACTGGCGGAATGTTACGTGATACCACGTACTTATACATTTGTGACTTTTACCTACATTTTATTTATGTTTGCAGGAAAAAAATGGTGTATTTGGACCGCAAGTTCAGCAACAGGTGAATAGGATACTTGCGCAAACGTCGAATGTCATTGTGAATTGCAGTGCGTCAGGAAAAATGGAGAAAAGACTAGTAAAAGACTTTAATGAACGTGTGATTGCTCCTTACGTGGACAAAGATTTTGCCTTACTCCTTGACAGCTATACAGGACAGAAGGATCAGGCATTGTACAATTTTAGTGTGGGAGTAGTGATTACCATTCCTTCAGGTTGTACACCTCTTGTGCAACCGTTACATGTGTTTGGTTTTCGGCAAGTGAAATACTTTGTAAAAAGATTCTATGATTTTGCGAAGCTGCACAGGTACACACAGCAGTATTGTTTACGTGATCGTGTGTCAATTATCAGAGTTCAGGCACTCACACATAATCAACTTCGCTCTCCAAAATTCCAGGACATGTTCAGATTTGCTTGGACATATGCAGGATTTGACGGTCTACACACGGAAAAATTTGAAAACGTTAAAAACATATGTTTTGACAGAGCACAGGGAAAACTGTGCGACTGTGAAACAGTTGCATTCATTTGTTGCAGTTTATGTGACAAACTCTTATGTTTTCATCACTTTTTTGGGAGTGATTATCACATCCACAAGAAAACCTAAATCGGGCAAGGTAGAAGAATCTTTTTACCCAGTCGCCAAGTGTACAAGTTAGGTGGGTCGACAACATATTCCTGTCATGTGACGCACATGCCGTCACGAGTGTCGTATAGAATATATCAGACGTGTTTTCCTGTGGAGGAATCGGTTGACCTATGACCTTTCGATCAAATGTTTTCGGTTCCCATTGGAGAGGCACGTCCTTTCGTCTACTAATCTCACGGTTTTGCGGTGCAGTCGCAAAACACAGACACTAAACTTATTACAGTGAACAGAGACGTCAATGAACGAACGGACAGATCATAACTCTGCGAAAATAAAGAAAGTAAACTTTTCACTCGAGAGATGACTTGAACCAAGGACCTCTCCTTCTGCAGCTGCTCACGCTAACCACGTGACTACGGTGCTCCTGAGCTCGCATTATCCTTGATGTTGCCTGTCTTACGCATGGACTATTCAGTTTGTATATTTTGCTTAGTTTTTCATAGTTCCACACAACTTCTTCGTGTTTTCTCGATTGATCTGTGCACAGTTTTTCAAGGCCTATCCACTGCGTCAACTTATAACTGAATCTGAGGGGGGGGTGCGATGGGGAAGTTCCCTTGTTAGTCCCACAGTGATACTTACCAGACAGTAAATGATGTGTGCACCAAGTTTGTTTGAAATCGGTCCAGTGGTTTATGAGGAGATGTGGAACATACACACACACACACACACACACACACACACACACACACACACGAACCGATTCCACAGACCGAACGTGAGGAGAGGGGCTAGTGTAATTGTTTAATACAAACCATACAAAAATGCACGGAAGTATGTTTTTTAACACAAACCTACGTTTTTTTTTTAATCGAACCCCTTAGTTTTTTAGCACATCTGAACATGTAAACAAATACGTAATCAGTGGCGTTTGTTGCATTGTAAAATGTTAATTACATCCGGAGATATTGTAACCTAAAGTTGACGCTTGAGTACCACTCCTCCGCTGTTCGATCGTGTGTATCGGAGAGCACCGAATGACGTAGGGATCCAAAGGGAACGGTGATGGACCTTAGGTACAGAAGAGACTGGAACAGCACATTACGTCCACATGCTAACACCTTTTTATTTGTCTTTTTCACTGACGCACATGTACATTACCATGACGTGGAGGATGCATAAATTGGCCAACCCGTTCTCCTGATCTTACACCTCTGGACTTCTTTCTGAGGGGTACGTTAAAGGAGAATGTGTACCGTGATGCGCCTACAACCCCAGAGGATATGAAACAACGTATTGTGGCAGCCTGCGGCGACATTACACCAGATGTACTGCGGCGTGTACGACATTCATTACGCCAGAGATTGCAATTGTGTGCAGCAAATGATGGCCACCACATTGAACATCTATTGGCCTGACATGTCGGGACACACTCTATTCCACTCCGTAATTGAAAACGGAAACCACGTGTGTACGTGTACCTCACCCCTCATGGTAATGTACATGTGCGTCAGTGAAAAAGACAAATAAAAAGGTGTTAGCATGTGGACGTAATGTGCTGTTCCAGTCTCTTCTGTACCTAAGGTCCATCACCGTTCCCTTTGGATCCCTACGTGATTCGGTGCTCTCCGATACACACGATCTAACAGCGGAGGAGTGGTACTCAAGCGTCAACTTTAGGTTACAATATCTCCGGATGTAATTAACATTTTACAATGCAACAAACGGCACTGATTACGTATTTGCTTATATGTTCAGATGTGCTAACAAAACTAGGGGGGTTCCATTTAAAAAAAACGTAGGTTTGTGTTAAAAAACATAGTTCCGTGCATTTTTGTTTGGTTTGTATTAAACAATTACACTAGCCCCTCTCCTCACGTTCGGTCTGTGGAATCGGTTCGTCAGTATTTGATGTGGTTTACGAAATATAGCCAGCGGTAACGTTAGGTGACTCACCCTGTATATCGAAACTTAGGCACGGCCGAATTCTTTAAGGGTACATGGTCCTGGAGGTCTGTTGCATAACCTAATGTAGGTTGAAACAGCTACTAAACTATACACATAACGCATCATGTTCTATGAATGGTATCGCAGTTGAAACTAGATTCAGCTGGTTCTGAATTTTGGCAAAAATGTTAGTTGTCGTCCAAGAGTTGACTACTAGCAAGGTTAACTGCCGTATTACATTCCTGTACTTACCTTGGACTACGGTCTGACACCGAAACACGATCGACTGGCCACTGTATGCCACCACTTTGCCCTGAGGGGACCTCAGCGGTGAGCAGCCAATGCGCCAAAACGTGCCCTCATTAATCAGAGACACGACCGTGCCTGTCCATCTAGGAATCCGCCGTCGTTCCATTCGTGTCCAGCTGCAACAAGAATCTCTGCACCCTGTCTACGGCCGTCCAGACAGTGGGCAACGCGCTGACGGCCAATGTTCTTAACGCACGCCGGCCGAGACAGAGATATATTTGATGCCCCATTTGCGGCACGTAGCACAGGCGACGTCACGGAGAGGGCAGTGACGCCATAGATGCCGTGCATCCCAATCTGGCCACGACTTGGTGGCACGAACTTTGCTGGGACCCTATGACAAAGATGGAGAGGGAAACGTTGTAAGAGTCTACGGTCGTTTTGGTGCATGTCGACGGCGAACAAAGCACTTCTATTTACGTGCGTTGTGACGCAGCTATCACATGTCGCTATGAGATGTTTATCCTTTTCTTTGCTCATTTTTGATTGTTTCAGGAAAGCACAAGGCTGACTAGCTACGGAGGGAGGTTTCAGTTTGCCTTGGTGGAAAGTGAGCTGGGCGAGCGGGCGTGCGGCGATTCGTGCGTGACCGTAGGAGTCTGTCGCAGAGAGTCTGATGGAAGGAGGCCGGGCAAAAGGGTCGCAGCTTTCCACACAAGCGACTGCAGTAAGCCCGTGGCCATCCATTTCGGCTACGCCTTTTGTTCCTACGAGAGTCGTTGCCGACTAGCGCCCCACAGAAATGCCGTGTATGACAAATTCACCTTCCGGTACACACAAAGAAGAAGAGAACGATGTGGCGTCGATAGCCTACCTGCGAATAACTCGTTGCCTTGTCTCCAAAATCGGTCTATCCAGTCATATCAATCTTGTCCGACACCGTGCTTTGGCGCGAAGAAATTGATCAATGAGTGGAACCTGGCTAGAAGTCAATACCAACTTTCTGCATACTAAAATGCATTCCGTGAGCCAAGAATGGTATATTTGTGCAAGATTCCCCTATATTCTGGAGAAGAAAGCGAAATTTTCGTTGTTCACTGTGGAAATTCCTGCCGATTGAATTTTCCGAGGGCTAGAGAATTAACAGAAAAAGACGACCTGCCGTGGAGAGTTCTCCTGGAACAGCTCTTTTCGGCCCCCACCTCACCCATTTTTCCATTCGGTGCTGACTTGTGCGTTGAGGCGCATGTTCGCTGAGTTTTAAGTAAGTTTAGGATTTCGCAATTAGCGCTGTCTGTTATCTGAACAGCTCGCAATTTGCATGGTTTGCAGCGCAACATGGGTTGCTTGATTACTTGCCTTATTTCGCGAGTCTTGCACACAATTACTGTGCGTTTGCGAGCTGTGCAGATAACGAAATTGCTGCACTTCCCAAACAGTCTACCAGTTTGATCTGACGTATCTTCCATTTTGTTACGGATATATTGAGATACTCATAAGCTTTTAGTGAGCCATTGTATGCTTTTAATATTCAGAGGTTTGTTTATTTTCATGATACATAGAGAGGTATTTCATGCAAAGTTGGCCAAAATTATTATTTGGTATTTTCTGTACTGCAGGATGGTAATGTATTTACATACTTTGTGACATAAAATAAAACAAAATTACGATATTTTTATTAGATTCTTTATTTATTAGCTACAATACTACGTATTGTTCAGATGATGCCTCCCAATCTACAGTAGCGAGCAGATGATGGTGTAGCGTTTTTTCCAAACGTGTAAATGGGGTTGTGATGGTTCGTAGCAAATTCAGTTTAAGGAAAAATTTAAAAACAGCCGTGATTCCGATGCGAACATATTTCAACCATCTTACTAGTCACTTACTAGTCACTTACTAGTCCTTAAACTGAATTTGCTACGAACCATCACAACCCCATTTACACGTAAGTTCCAATGCGTTTATGTCAGCGTTTGGAAGATCATTTAAAACCTCTTCAAAATGTAATATTAATTGCTCACAAATGTGATTAAACAAGCCTAGAAGTTGAATCTCCTCCCATGTTCGAATCGCCTGATGGATTCATTCAGCGGGTAGCACTGCTTTTTAACGTCTTGAAGGGCACTGTAACAGGGATAGCACTTTTTATCAGCTATTCGAATTATTTCGTATTGTTTCCTTGTCACCGAGACTTCCACAGAGATTGACAAGTCTTGGATATGTGAAAGACGCTTTTTTGCTTCTAAGTCTCTGTGACTCCGATCTAATGCTTGTCTGTATTTAGCTCCTCGGAGCATGAAGTAATATCATTAACCATTTTAACCCTCAGCATTTCCAGATTCTAGGAGCTTCATTTGACTGCCATACGTTAATTCTATGCTTCCAAAATTGTTTTTCCGTAGCTGTGTCTTACGTCTTTTACTGCATTCGATTAACTCTACAAACAACTTTGATGGTCTACCAGCTCGAGCTTCAAAACATGGAATTTTGATGGTACTTTGCAGCCACTTATGGTTATTTTTAAGAAAGTAGTTTGAAGTTTGTGTGAAGGAAACCATCATTTCTTTAATTGGGACTTCATACAAGACAGTTCATGTTGAAAACCTCTCTTTTCTTCATCAGGGAAGGTAGTATTTGATAATATATAATTTTTCATAAAGTCCATTCGTTTTACAAACTCTTTTTCAGAACATCTTTTGACAAGGTAAAAAAGGCCTTTTCTAGTCATAACTTTGACTTCGGAAGGGATTAGGATAAAAACAATATTCTTTTAGAATTCATTTTCTCAATCATACTTGTACGTGTCAACTCATTAATGTAAAACAATTGTATAAAATCAAACTGCCGTATTTAGCAGCTACTTTTTTAAATTTCCAGCAGAGAAATGATTTTTCTAACACACTGTATTAACAAATACGCAGGGAAACACCCTGAAGTACAACAAAAAAGATTTCTAATAAAAGTAGTAAATAAGATGGATGAAAATAATTATAATTATCGGTACATACCGTTATCTTCGGAATCCATATTGATTTTCACCGTACTTCAAGTAAAAATACATTTTAACAAATTCAGAAAGGCACAGTGATTTCAAGCTAGTAGACAAACTTCAGATTCACTGCAAGCGAGACATAAATACAGACTAGCTCTACAGTGTATCAGCGCACAGTAAGCGAATAACACACTACCTCAGCAATGTCCCTTCTATTAGACAATTGCCGACCCTGTACAACTTCGACGTAACGTCTCATTGGGACGTTTAACACCATTTAAGGCTAGGTGCAAACTGGGAGGCGTGTAGCACGTGTGGAGCGCCGCCGCTCTGTAACTTGACAGGTTCAAATGGGACGGCGCAATTTGGGGTGCGACGCGACAGCGACGAAACGCAACCCTGCGCCAGGTCGCGCGGCGTTGTGGTTGTGGCACAGTTTCTCGCGCCGCGCGCCACAGGGTGAGGGGTGAGGCGGGGAGTGGGAAGGCAGTGCTGCCATTGCTCACTTCGGCATGGCGCAAGTTGGGCAGTGGAAGTATTGTCCATCCGAGAAATACGGCC
This sequence comes from Schistocerca piceifrons, assembly GCF_021461385.2. Lineage (NCBI taxonomy): Eukaryota > Metazoa > Arthropoda > Insecta > Orthoptera > Acrididae > Schistocerca > Schistocerca piceifrons. The sequence goes on along the minus strand of NC_060144.1, from coordinate 6,370,812 downwards.
TCACTGTATACTGAATTTTATTATTACTGAGTAGTGTTTCGTTTTTCGCCGTTTAAGGGCTCCATCTATTTTCGTTAGTACATAATAGTTTTCAGTTACATATATCTGTACAGTGCTTTTGTTTTGTTTATTCTTTTGTCAAAAACAATGCACAGTTCAATAACTGGTGAGCCATTAGCCACTGAGGTTGTATCTCCTGCCTCCACAATGTTTTCAGATCGTAAGAAGGGACAGACGATTCATCGTGAAGGTAGTGAATAAGGAAGTAAGGAATACTATAAAATCACATGATTTAGAAGCAAGGCAGGAAAATAAAACAAGGTTATCTACTTGCTACCTGTTATGCTGACATATCTCTACGATCTGTTACAAAAAGTGGAAAAGGCGTAATTTCCACAGATATGACATCACATTTCCACTGCAAGCTAGAAACAGTCAAAAAGCAGTCACAAATAACAATGTTTTAATTGGCTCAGAATGTTAAAAAAAACATTTCAGTTGTTGCATACACACAATCACCATTTATAAATTAGTTATACAACAGGCTACACAAATTTAAAAAATGATATTATTACGAAAGTAGGAGTATCCTGAAAGAGTGTGGTGATTAGATATATATCACTGTTCATGAGTGATAGCCACATTTCTCTTGTTGACAGGTTTAATTGTACTTCCTGTGCCAAAACACACTCTCACAGCAGCTATTGCGACAGAATTCTGAAACAGAGTGTCCAATTAAACAAGTAACTGGCAGTCAGAGAGCTCAATAGTTTACATAATACCGTATACTGTCGGTTTGTAGTAACATAAGAGAAAAAATGTCACGTTTATTTTCATACTAGGAAAGTCTTGTTTCACTAGCTGTCGATAACTTTTAAAAAATTACACTGACTAGAGTGAAAAAAAAGGGAGCTATGATTACTGGTTTATCGTCATAGATGAGAAAGTTCCATGTGTTCACGAACTGGCAAAATACTCTCCTTCTTATGTACTATCATACGCCAAACTCTCGTTTCGATGTCTTGAGCGGTTTAGCAGATATGAGAGATGTGAATATTTCGTTCTCGCGAGCATCTGATCAAGAGTGAGCACGCTGCATACGATCCATTTTCTCGAGATCGGAGACACATAGACTTCCTCCCAAGTCTAAAGAAAAATTCAACAAGTTAGCTAAATTTCATACAAAGCAACATATGGTGTCATAAGCACCAAATGCAAAATCATAGCAAAACCTATTTTCCATTCCAAACTTTTAGAATTTTGCATAGTGTCTTACTAAAATGTGTATACCACAATATGTATAACCATTAGCGAGATTATGGGCCCTTAGGCACGAAGCTGACATATAACGCTACAAGCAAGTTAAAAATGAAATATTTTTGATGAATAGTTTCTGTAAAATGGTTTGAGAAAGATTACTGTGTGCAGTGATTACTGTCTGTCAGTGCAGAGCATCGCCAATCGGTGCGTGCAGAGTACGTGTATGTGTCTCAGTATGTGTTGGACCCGTGTGACATGTGCAGTGTGAGCACGCTGTGCGCTGTAGTGTGGTCTCACATCACACGTGCTATATGAGTCTCAGTTTGTGCTTAGCCTAAGACTAAGACAAGCCGAGATGCATATAGCAAGTAGCGGGACAAGGTTCGTGTCACCCCACTCTCTATTGTTGCCAAATTTATTCAAGATGGCAGCATGTAGACTTGGCAACAGCGCATGACGTCATCCAAGATGGCGGATTTTGACGGGGAAAATAGGCCAATTGTGCTATGTCTACTAACCTAACCCTAAAAAAAAAATAGCGGGAAGTTTGAATATTGGCGGGAAAATAGGTCAGTTGGGCTATGTCCACTAACCTAAAACTCCAGAAGGAAAAATGGCGGGAATTTTGAATTCCAACAGGATAATGGTGGGCTCCTCATTATTATTTATTATCATTTATTATTATTTATGTTCATTTATTATTATTATTCATTATTATTGATTGTCATTTATTATCATACATTACCATTCATTATCATTTATTATCATACATTACCATTCATTATCATTTATTATCAGTTCTTATTATTTATTATTATTGTCCTACCTCCACTAGAAAATTCCCTCCAAATTCTAATTCCAAAACGGTGATGGCTGCAAAACCATACCTGCCTTTATTATTATTCATTATTATTCATTATCATTCATCATTTATTATTATTCATTATCATTTATTAGCTATTATTATTTATTATCATTTATTATTTATTATCATTTATTATTTATTATTATTATTGGCCTACCTCCACTAACATAGAAAATCCCGCCATGTTCAAATTCACACGCCATAGTCTCTGGAAAACCGTACTTCTATTTATTATTATTATCATTTACTATTATTTATTAGCATTTTTATCATTTATTATTATTTATTATTATTTATTCAAGATGGTCGATTTTTGTAGCAAGAAAGCCAATTCCCTTACATCCATAACAAAAAATCTGTCACAAATTCAAATTCAATCACGATAATCTGTCACACCTACGAAAAAAAAGGAACCAATTGGGTCATATGCACTAACCTAAGTCCACCTCATCCTACGAAGTTTGAATTTTTCGCTGTCACTTATTGTTTCACTCCTAAGCTATGAAATTCGCGTCAAATAATAATAAAGTGCACTTTTACTAACGTAAGTCACCTCATGTGAATTCGTGGGAAAAGGACTGAAGTTTGCTCAAGAATGGAATCCGCCATCACGTCACAACAGGTTGCCCAGCACGTGTGCTCGCCACGACGTCCCTCGCTAGGTTAATTGATCACCCAACTCTCATTATTCAATCCACATTCTGCACTCACCTAATCCAAGATCGTCGCGACAACACACGCCCGTACACACGAGCCGTGGCGCGTGTCTAGCTTAGTCCTCTGCAAGAGAAAGTACCAATGTTCACATGACTACTTAATTAAATTGATCTGATGCGGAAAAGTGCCATGTCCACCTAGACTTGGAATCAATCTTCTCCACTGTCACGCCCACCTGGACTCGGAATGAAATACTTAAAATCCTTACCGATCACCACGTCCCCTTACCGGGCCATGTTCGTTGGCTAACATGTACTAATGTGTACTGCCGTTTACTAACGTGTACTAACCTACATTAACGTATATCACATTTTTTCTATACAAACAAGACAAGTTTGAATTCTTATAGTCAGTTCGTGTTTCGCTACCGACACAAGAAAATTGTGGCAAACGAAGCCACTAACCTAAGGTCACCAGTGATAATTCAAAATCGTCGGCTTTGCCTCTCTCACACACCACGAGCGCGAGACCGCCCACGTCACAACCTCGACCTTTATACTCACGTCGGACAAATTCCTCTGTAAATATTCTAGCTAAACTATGACCCGAATACTGTTGTTCAATCCACACGGTGTAGGACATGGCCAGAGCACACCCCCAGTACCTAAGCCGAGAACATCGCTCGCCCCACCTGCAGTTAACCGCTGAGAGACGCAGATATGCTGCAATCACATCCCTCATGCTCTCGTAGCTACTTGCCTCAGCAATTCGATGTAACAAAACCTCCAAGTAGAAAAAACAATAACCAATTCGAAATCTCTCATATTCTATATCGTCCCACAAATACTTAACGTACGTTTTATTTAGGCATCGAGTATATCTATCACTCTCAAACAAAACAATCTCGCCCTGACGGACCTGGTGTCATGTTACGCAGTCTGCAGACACGCAAACATCTCCTAATTTCAGTGCACAATATTAAACTGCTCCTAAATAATGCAGTACACATAACTGTAAACATAATCAGTACTCGTAATCTGTCCAAATAACGCATAGCAAAATAACTCAGCAGACACGCGCAATCAACATGTCCCACACTAAGTCACACGTCCGACAGCTCTCAATTCACTCAAAGGTCTCTGTTAGACCCCTGAAACATGACTCGATGACAGCCGCATTCACACCTAACACCTGAGAAATTCATATCACCTAGACGCCGAACATGACTGTCCAAGCCAGGCCGCACGCGTCCTCTGTCACCGTCCTAACTCAGTGCGGTCCACACACATGTTAAGGCCGCATTCCATTGCTTGCCGGCCTATTTGCGACGCATCCCCACCTTCATGTCTGTTGTCAGAATAGCCGAGAGCGAGTTCACACACATACACCGTCCACACACATCCCAGTGCTGCCCTCCCCTCACAATCTAAAACGATCATCGTAATATGTAAAAAAATAAGAGCCCAGTCAACCTCTCAGAAATTGTGTAGTGCCCCACCCCCCCTCCTCAGAAATAGTTAACGCTTGCTTTCGTGTTTTCTCAGCTTATTTGGAAATTCAAATTCTTACCCTAACAGAACTTGTTCACGAAAATAATACTGAATGCGCTCCTAACCTCCTACCCTTCCAGCTCCCAACATACGCAAATGTTCTCAACCCTCCTATATCCCAGCACAACCGATTAATCATTGTTATTCCTTCTTATCGAATTTACAGGCCTAACTTCCTAAGGACCCGTTATCGAAGTACCATACTGCTTTTCCTTCTGAGGCTTTCTGTGCTTACTTTTACAGAGATCGCTAAATTACCTCCACAGCCCCCTCAATCTACACACACACACACACACACACACACACATACACACACAAGGTCATCCTCTCTATTCATCCCATAACATAAGCAATACTAACTTTACAATCCATTATATACAAACCCTACCCAATGTAAGCCACAGTAATTTTACAATACCGACTATATGCCCCAATGCTCTCCATTCCTAAGGAAGCGCTGTGAACCTGCTCATCCTTTCTACACACGCGACGCTCACCGGTAATCAGCCCTTCCACATCAACGGACAGAAGTCCCTCTCAGTACTGTTCCACAAATTCGGCGATCGCTTCCCCTCAACACAAACGCGTTACTTTCTCTTCTTCCTTGCCTTCTCGCTTTTTTTTCCTACAAACAACTCCTGACTCATGGACTACAAGAACACACCAAAATTTTTCGAAGTACAGCATCCTGTAAACCACTGAGTAACTAGAAACAAACAAACCAAAAAATGATATTCGCACTCTCGCATACCGAAGTCGTTGATGTCATTATACTTACAGTTAAATCTTACGATCGCGGTCTCAAATGATTGGCATTCCACAATGAGTTAAGTATCGGAAATACACTCTCTTGACCGCTGATACTCTGGAAATATCTCTACCGTCCTTACGACTTCCTCTCTACTCATCACCGTAACATAAACAACATTAACTTTACAATGTCATATATACAAACGCTACACAATGTATACCACATTAACTTTACAATACACTATATACTCATTTGACATAAAACAATGTACTTATCCAGTATATCTCTACAGCATACGAAAAAAATTTCCTATTCCTACAGCGTCTATATACCCCAATGCTCTCCAGTCTTAGGAAAGCACTGTCAACCTGCTCTTTCTCTCTACAGACCCGACACTCAGAGCTAATTTTCCCTCTTACATCAGCGGACCTAAGTCACCCTCAGAACTCTTTTTACAAATTCAGTATCGTGCCCCCCCCCCCCCCCCTCTCAGCGAAACGCCTTACCGTCTCTCCTTCCTTGTCTGTTCGCTTTTCTACAGACAACCTCAGACTCATAGACTGCCAGAACACATGTACTTTCTCCATAATATTACACGATTTTAGTTGTACTTCTCAATATCATGCACTAGGCTACACCCTACCCGTCACTAGTTCATCATACTCCCCAAGATATAGACTTCAAATTAATTCTCTACTATCGCCAAACTTTATCTATGTGCAGCATAGCATGCTGTAAACCACTGACTAACTAGCAACAAACACACGCAAAATGATATTTCCACTTTCGAATACCGGTTTCAGACATGTAACATAATCGAGATCTTGGCTATAATTTACACGTCAACTAAGGTCTGTCCCAGGTCTAGAGAACAGACAAGCGTGTATCCAACACACCACAATCGATCTTCACTCAACTAAATAAAGGAACCAAATGTGCAGAAGTAGTCAACCGAACAATCTACATCCCATCGAATAACACTCCAACTCAAATCAATCATCTTCTCCCATTCTGACTTGATCACCAAAGCCGCCCAACACATACTATTACTTTGCTATTCGGTCGTCTAGAGGACATCAAAGTTAACTCTTACAGATCGATACACTCCAACAGTTCTCTGCATTTGGACAGCTGCTCCAGTTATTTATTATTATTTATTATCATTTATTATTATTTATTATAATTTATTATTTATTATTATTTATATCATGCGCGTGTTTTCGCCACTAGGTCCGGAGTCCAACTGGGTTAGTACACATCGCCACCAGCAGAGGGCCTCATTCAAGATGTCCGATTTTGTTAGTGAGTTGGAATTTTGGCGGAAGATCATACAATTCGTTTACCTAACAAAAATGTGCATGTACACTGACATACAGAAAACAGAGCAAGCGCTCTCCGAATGTGGATGTGACTGGATACGCCTGGGTTACATTTACAGGCAATTTTACAACACAGAGCGATAGGTTATGTTGCGGTAGCATGGATGGATCTGACATAAAATCGAAAGAAATGCGAAAACTGATTTGCCCATAGGGATACCATAACCTAATATACACCGAAACGCGGTGAAAATGAGGACGTACTTGCTTATCTTCTGGTTCGCAGGGAGCAATTTGAACATGGAGTCAAGTATGCGGCAACAAGAGGAATGTAGGAAAACTATGACATTGAAGCGAGCGGAATAAGGAAGGTAGTCAATTTTTTCTCGTTGAGTTCGTATTGTAGTGTATGTCTACTGAGGTAGCAGTGTACACGCGAGTTGAATACTGTATTTGATGCTTTTCAGGAGGACAGAGAATCATTCACGTCTAACCTTACTCACATCAGTGTTAAAGGATAACAGAGAGTGTACAGGATGATCGACTGAGACAGAGCTGTAACTAGGTACGATTTAAACGTTGACTCAATTATTCTAGAGAAGGACAAGTTGCTGAAGGTCGATTTTTTTTCCAGTGTTCTATCTGGATGCTTCAGTCACGTGATATAGCCTGTGTTCTAGTCGTATGCAGCTACAATACCTTACACATGATACATTCGATGATTTACTTAAAAATGTGTTGAACTACGTTGCGTATAAATATCACGCCGTTCTTGTTCTTATTATCTGTATGCTGTTAAATTAAGGCACTTTGAGATCTGTTACTATAGATCGACATGGTGTGCTAAGCTCCAAGACGTGGTTACATCTCGAGAAATGTGGTACACTTGGAGGGGTTAGGACTAGGAAAGCTCTATTCAGTCAACAGAGGTGAAATGTAGCTATATTCGTCTGCTTGGTTGAGGATTAATTGGATAGCGATGTTGCGGGGTAGGCTGGTCAATGTCGAGGTGAAGACGGTCTTTTATCTTAGGAGGGCGAGATTGCTCTGTGACCGACATACGCAGAGAGATTGATCGAGTACTATGCGCGAGGTCTCAGAAATATGTATAGCGTTGTCTGGTATACTTTGATCGTTTTTGTGTTCGAGAATTAAGTGTGAATGGACGTACTGAGCAGTCATCTATCAATGTTCGCAATGATACTTGCAAAGTAGATGAGGTATGGTCTAGCTATGATACTGAAATTAGGTAAACGTGCTGTCACATGGTTGGCCAGTGTTGGACTTACTGTAAAATTTTTCGCGATATCAGCTGTGATGGATAATATGACAGTAGATCCGTGGTGTCTTATCCATACCATCCGTGCATTGGGTACCACATAATGATTGAGTGACAATGCTTATTTGAGTTGGGGAACAAATTTTGGTTGATGGACCGCAACTTCCGGGGTTGCTAGCACCAAAAATGGTGATCCAATACTTGTGCGCAAAATGAACAATCACTAGGGATGGGAGGCGGAGTTATCAACTATTGGGTCATTGCGACATATGAGTTTAAATGTAGAGGCCGTCAATCACTTTCGGGGGGTAGTTTGGAAAGTCGCCACAACGCCACCAGGCTCTTCTAGTCTCCTTGTGTTGTGGCTGTCCTTTATTTAAAATTATTCAATGTTTATGCTATCGACTGCAAGAATATGATTTACAAGGTGCAAGGTATAGTTTCCTGTGAGAGGTCATGCATCAGTCCGTGTTAATGTCTGTGCAGGCCAGGAATTCTAATTAGTCAGAGATCTATGACGCGCTAAAGTACTAGAACTGTGCTTAATATCGACGAGTATGGGGTGAATTTTATAATATTATATTAAAAATTTTTTGGTCCTCTAATACGCGAGTCTGGAGATGTCTGTCTAAAAGGGAGCAGGCTCTGATCAGAAAGGCTGATGCGTTTCTGCCAACGGGAAAGGGCTCTCGAATTAGCTGAACTGTTCTGATGGCGACTTGGGTCGACTGAGGGTGCACAGATATAAAATGGATATTTTGTACCGTATAGGAAAATGAATTTTATCTTTATTACAAGGACAAGGTGCGAGCTGGAATATTGTTATCGTTGGTCTGTGTATAAGTATATAATATTAAATGCCGTATCCTCAGTAAGAGGGGTGTGTATGTAGGTAAAAGTATTTGCTTATTTGACTACATGTATGCATAATTTAGTACATTTAATTGTTCACCGATTATGACTATCTGTGGAGAAAGGAATTATTATGTTCTATTGAGCTGGGTTGTATGTGGGGGGCGTAAATGCTTGTACAAAATTATTATAACGGGCTGGGTGGCATATAAGTAGAACAAGTTGTGTGAAAGTGTGTGTTGAAGGAGTGAGCGAGTGGATGACGCGGCTCATCTACGACTGTATCACTAGGACGTGTAAATATGTGTCGGATAGCCTAAATTGAGGTCTTTTTTTTCTTTTTAATCATATGTATGACTTCTGCTTGGAATTATGTTTGTCTATTTGTTCTAAATGCATACTAATATATGATTAGAAAGGGAGAATGTTTTTTTATTATTAAGTGAGTTTTGGAGGGAGTGAATAGGCTTTTATACATGAGAGTGTTCAAGATTTGTGAGTGGAAATTGCCAGCGCAACGTGAATGACGTCGGGTTCGCTGGCTGGGGGAGAGACAGTGTTTAGATGTCGAGTTGGAGATGCAGGGGAGGATAGAGATCTCCGCTATTCAGGAATCCATTTGTGCAGTGTATGTGGTTAGACAATAGCTGGAGAGCAGGTGTAGGGAGAGCCCACTTCGGTACGCTGGTCCTGGGGCTGAGTGGACGGCTGTTTAGATGGACAGATATGTGGCTTTGAAATGCCGCCGATGGCGCACGCTTTTCCGGCGAATGGTCAAGACAAGGTCCTGCTGCAGTAAATGAGGTCGTTCTGTTTCTATACAAGCTGTAGACGGTAATGGATATGTCTTTCTAGGACTTAAATTGTAGATATCAGATGCGCAACGATCTGGAAATGGGATCAGCTGAATGATGTGTAGGGTGCGACTAAAGCAAAGTTGGAATATTACTGTAGCATGCAGGGTCGGGAAAGGCGACACGTTTCGCACTGGGTGCAGCCATCTTGAATAATGGTAATTGCGTAACCAACTGACGTGATCACACAGCGCTCTGGTGGTTGTGATAGGAACTAAACACACTTGAACTTGGAGCCAATTTTGTTAGGGAAACGAATTGTATGATCTGCTGCCAAAATTCAAACCCCCTAACAAAATCGGACATCTTGAATGAGGCCCTCTGCTGGTGGCGATGTGTACTAACCCAGTTGGACTCCGGACATAGTGGCGATCACACGCGCATGATATAAATAATAATAAATTATAACTTATAATAAATAATAATAAATGATAATAAATAATAATAAATAACTGGAGCAGCTGTCCAAATGCAGAGAACCGTTGGAGTGTATCAATCTGTAAGAGTTAACTTTGATGTCCTCTAGACGACCGAATAGCAAAGTAATAGTATGTGTTGGGCGGCTTTGGTGATCAAGTCAGAATGTGAGAATATGATTGATTTGGGTTGGAGTGTTATTTGATGGGATGTAGATTGTTCGGTTGACTACTTCTGCACATTTGGTTCCTTTATTTAGTTGAGTGAAGATCGATTGTGGTGTGTTGGATATACGCTTGTCTGTTCTCTAGACCTGGGACAGACCTTAGTTGACGTGTAAATTATAGCCAAGATCTCGATTATGTTACATGTCTGAAACCGGTATTCGAGAGTGGAAATATCATTTTGCGTGTGTTTGTTGCTAGTTAGTCAGTGGTTTACAGCATGCCATGCTGCACATAGATAAAGTTTGGCGATAGTAGAGAATTAATTTGAAGTCTGAGTGTCGGGTCTGTAGAGAGAAAGAGCAGGTTGACAGTGCTTTCCTAAGACTGGAGAGCATTGGGGTATATAGACGCTGTAGGAATAGGAAATTTTTTTCGTATGCTGTAGAGATATACTGGATAAGTACATTGTTTTGTGTCAAATGTGTATATACTGTATTGTAAAGTTACTGTGGTATACATTGCGTAGCGTTTGTATATATGACATTGTAAAGTTAATGTTGTTTATGTTACGGTGATGAGTAGAGAGGAAGTCGTAAGGACGGTAGAGATATTTCCAGAGTATCAGCGGTCAAGAGAGTGTATTTCCGATACTTAACTCATTGTGGAATGCCAATCATTTGAGACCGCGATCGTAAGATTTAACTGTAAGTATAATGACATCAACGACTTCGGTATGCGAGAGTGCGAATATCATTTTTTGGTTTGTTTGTTTCTAGTTACTCAGTGGTTTACAGGATGCTGTACTTCGAAAAATTTTGGTGTGTTCTTGTAGTCCATGAGTCAGGAGTTGTTTGTAGGAAAAAAAAGCGAGAAGGCAAGGAAGAAGAGAAAGTAACGCGTTTGTGTTGAGGGGAAGCGATCGCCGAATTTGTGGAACAGTACTGAGAGGGACTTCTGTCCGTTGATGTGGAAGGGCTGATTACCGGTGAGCGTCGCGTGTGCAGAAAGGATGAGTAGGTTCACAGCGCTTCCTTAGGAATGGAGAGCATTGGGGCATATAGTCGGTATTGTAAAATTACTGTGGCTTACATTGGGTAGGGTTTGTATATAATGGATTGTAAAGTTAGTATTGCTTATGTTATGGGATGAATAGAGAGGATGACCTTGTGTGTGTATGTGTGTGTGTGTGTGTGTGTGTGTGTGTAGATTGAGGGGGCTGTGGAGGTAATTTAGCGATCTCTGTAAAAGTAAGCACAGAAAGCCTCAGAAGGAAAAGCAGTATGGTACTTCGATAACGGGTCCTTAGGAAGTTAGGCCTGTAAATTCGATAAGAAGGAATAACAATGATTAATCGGTTGTGCTGGGATATAGGAGGGTTGAGAACATTTGCGTATGTTGGGAGCTGGAAGGGTAGGAGGTTAGGAGCGCATTCAGTATTATTTTCGTGAACAAGTTCTGTTAGGGTAAGAATTTGAATTTCCAAATAAGCTGAGAAAACACGAAAGCAAGCGTTAACTATTTCTGAGGAGGGGGGGTGGGGCACTACACAATTTCTGAGAGGTTGACTGGGCTCTTATTTTTTTACATATTACGATGATCGTTTTAGATTGTGAGGGGAGGGCAGCACTGGGATGTGTGTGGACGGTGTATGTGTGTGAACTCGCTCTCGGCTATTCTGACAACAGACATGAAGGTGGGGATGCGTCGCAAATAGGCCGGCAAGCAATGGAATGCGGCCTTAACATGTGTGTGGACCGCACTGAGTTAGGACGGTGACAGAGGACGCGTGCGGCCTGGCTTGGACAGTCATGTTCGGCGTCTAGGTGATATGAATTTCTCAGGTGTTAGGTGTGAATGCGGCTGTCATCGAGTCATGTTTCAGGGGTCTAACAGAGACCTTTGAGTGAATTGAGAGCTGTCGGACGTGTGACTTAGTGTGGGACATGTTGATTGCGCGTGTCTGCTGAGTTATTTTGCTATGCGTTATTTGGACAGATTACGAGTACTGATTATGTTTACAGTTATGTGTACTGCATTATTTAGGAGCAGTTTAATATTGTGCACTGAAATTAGGAGATGTTTGCGTGTCTGCAGACTGCGTAACATGACACCAGGTCCGTCAGGGCGAGATTGTTTTGTTTGAGAGTGATAGATATACTCGATGCCTAAATAAAACGTACGTTAAGTATTTGTGGGACGATATAGAATATGAGAGATTTCGAATTGGTTATTGTTTTTTCTACTTGGAGGTTTTGTTACATCGAATTGCTGAGGCAAGTAGCTACGAGAGCATGAGGGATGTGATTGCAGCATATCTGCGTCTCTCAGCGGTTAACTGCAGGTGGGGCGAGCGATGTTCTCGGCTTAGGTACTGGGGGTGTGCTCTGGCCATGTCCTACACCGTGTGGATTGAACAACAGTATTCGGGTCATAGTTTAGCTAGAATATTTACAGAGGAATTTGTCCGACGTGAGTATAAAGGTCGAGGTTGTGACGTGGGCGGTCTCGCGCTCGTGGTGTGTGAGAGAGGCAAAGCCGACGATTTTGAATTATCACTGGTGACCTTAGGTTAGTGGCTTCGTTTGCCACAATTTTCTTGTGTCGGTAGCGAAACACGAACTGACTATAAGAATTCAAACTTGTCTTGTTTGTATAGAAAAAATGTGATATACGTTAATATAGGTTAGTACACGTTAGTAAACGGCAGTACACATTAGTACATGTTAGCCAACGAACATGGCCCGGTAAGGGGACGTGGTGATCGGTAAGGACTTTAAGTATTTCATTCCGAGTCCAGGTGGGCGTGACAGTGGAGAAGATTGATTCCAAGTCTAGGTGGACATGGCACTTTTCCGCATCAGATCAATTTAATTAAGTAGTCATGTGAACATTGGTACTTTCTCTTGCAGAGGACTAAGCTAGACACGCGCCACGGCTCGTGTGTACGGGCGTGTGTTGTCGCGACGATCTTGGATTAGGTGAGTGCAGAATGTGGATTGAATAATGAGAGTTGGGTGATCAATTAACCTAGCGAGGGACGTCGTGGCGAGCACACGTGCTGGGCAACCTGTTGTGACGTGATGGCGGATTCCCTTCTCGAGCAAACTTTGGCGCCAAATGTGCGGCAGAGCGTTCTTTGTCAGTCAGGTGCTGGATCAACCGACCTACCGTTATGAAGTCGGCAGGTTCCAACCTGTCCAACGAGCAGCTTTGACGCCAACTGGTCGGTGGGTACGGACTCCACTGTCCACGATAACATGTTTACATCGCTGGACCAACGCGGGCCTGCGACGCGAGTCGGCGGCAGCAGGCTGTGACGTGAGCGGCCGCTGGACTGGCAGCGGACGCGGACGCTTCAGACGGCCGTCGCTTGAGGCGGCCGCACGCTTGCCGGTGGCGCGCGGCGGCGACCATATGAACTAATTCAGTTGGACTGGGGACCTCGTGGCGGCTGGACTGCGATCTCTAGGATGTGTACCAACTCTGTTGGAGAACAAGTGATGACGGTATTGTTTGAAATAAAGACATCAGTCCTTTTCCCAAGAATTCACATGAGGTGACTTACGTTAGTAAAAGTGCACTTTATTATTATTTGACGCGATTTTCATAGCTTAGGAGTGAAGCAATAAGTGACAGCGAAAAATTCAAACTTCGTAGGATGAGGTGGACTTAGGTTAGTGCATATGACCCAATTGGTTTCTTTTTTTTCTTAGGTGTGACAGATTATCGTGTTTGAATTTGAATTTGTGACAGATTTTTTGTTATGGATGTAAGGGAATTGGCTTTCCTGCCACAAAAATCGACCATCTTGAATAAATAATAATAAATAATAATAAATGATAAAAATGCTAATAAATAATAGTAAATGATAATAATAATAAATAGAAGTACGGTTTTCCAGAGACTATAGCGTGTGAATTTGAACATGGCGGGATTTTCTATGTTAGTGGAGGTAGGCCAATAATAATAATAAATAATAAATGATAATAAATAATAAATGATAATAAATAATAATAGCTAATAAATGATAATAAATAATAATAAATGATGAATGATAATGAATAATAATGAATAATAATAAAGGCAGGTATGGTTTTGCAGCCATCACCGTTTTGGAATTAGAATTTGGAGGGAATTTTCTAGTGGAGGTAGGACAATAATAATAAATAATAAGAACTGATAATAAATGATAATGAATGGTAATGTATGATAATAAATGATAATGAATGGTAATGTATGATAATAAATGATAATGAATGGTAATGTATGATAATAAATGACAATCAATAATAATGAATAATAATAATAAATGAACATAAATAATAATAAATGATAATAAATAATAATGAGGAGCCCACCATTATCCTGTTGGAATTCAAAATTCCCGCCATTTTTCCTTCTGGAGGGTTAGGTTAGTGGATATAGCCCAATTGACTTATTTTCCCGCCAATATTCAAACTTCCCGCCATTTTTCTGGAGGGTTAGGTTAGTAGACATAGCACAATCGGCCTATTTTCCCGCCAAAACCTGCCATCTTGGATGACTTCATGCGCTGTTGCCAAGTCTACATGCTGCCATCTTGGATGACGTCATCGCCGGCATCTTGAATAAATTTGGCAACAAGCGTGGGGTGACATGAACCTTGTCTCACTACTATAGCACGTGTGACATGGCGCAGTGCAGTGTGCTTTTTTGTAGCTTTACAAGTTCAAATGGGACGTTGCAAATTGCGACGCAACGCGGCTGGGACGCATCGTGCGTCTGCGCCAGGTCGCATGGATTTGTGCTTGTGGCACAATTTCCCGCACTGCACGTCACGCGAGCACTGCAGGAGAGGTGAGGCAGGGACCGGGAAGTCAGTCCCGCCATATGCTCACTTCGGCGTAGTACATATGGGCTGTTTGAGTATTGCCCATCCGAAAAATCAGCCTTACAGATAACCAATTTTATTGTCACTGAGTAGTGGTTCGTTTTTCGCTGTTTAAGCGATCCATCTCTTCGTTAGTACATATTAGCTTTCAGTTACATACACACTATGTGATCAAAAGTATCCGGACACCCTCGAAAAAATACGTTTTTCATATTAGGTGCATCGTGCTGCCACCTACTGCCAGGTACTCCATATCAGTAGTCATGAGACATCGTGAGAGAGCAGAATGGGCGCTCTGTGGAACTCACGGACCGCGAATGTGGTCAGGTGACTGGGTGTCACTTGTGTCGTACATCTGCACGTGATATTTCCACACTCGTAAACATCCATAGGTCCACTGTTTCTGATGTGATGGTGAAGTGGAAACATTGAGGGACAAGTACAACACAATAGCTTACAGGCCGACCTCACCTGTTGACTGACAAACAGTTGAAGAAGCTCTTAATGTGTGATAGGCAGACATCTATACAGACCATCACACAGGAATTCCAAGCTTCGGGCGTCAGGTTCCACTGCAAGTACTATGACAGTTAGATGGGAAGTGATAAAACTCGAATTTCATGGTCGAGAGGCTGCTCATAAGCCACATATCACGACGGTAAATTCCAAACGACGCCTCGCTTGGTGTAAGGAGCGTAAACATTGGATGGTTGTACAGTGGAAAAACGTTGTGAGGAGTGACGAATCACGGTACACAATATGGCGATCCGATGGCAGGGTGTGGGAATTGAGAATACCCTGTCAACGTCATCTGCCAGCGTGTGTAATGCCAACAGTAAAATTTGGGGGCGGTGGTGTTATGGTGTGGTCATGTTTTTCAGCGAGGGGCTTGCAACCCTTGTTGTTTTACGCAGCACTATCACAGCACAGATTTACATTGATGTCTTAAGCACCTTCTCGCTTCCCACTGCTGAAGAGCAATTTGGGGATGGCGATTGCATCTTTCAACACGATCGAGCACCTGTTCATAATGCATGCCCTTTGGTTGAGTGGTTACACGACAATAACATCCCTGTAATGGACTGGCCTGCACAGAGACCTGACCTGAATCCTATAGAACACCTTTGGCATGTTTGGGAACGCCGACTTCGTGCCAGGCCTCACCGACTAACATCGTTACTTATCCTCAGTGCAGCACTCCGTGAACAATGGGCTGCCACTCCCCAAGAAACCTTCCAGCACCTGACTGATAGTATGCCTGCGAGTGTGGAAGGTCTCATCAAGGCTAAGGGTGGGTCAACACCATGTTGAATTCCAGGATTACCGATAGAGGGTGCTGTGGTGTCACCGCCAGACACCACACTTGCTAGGTGGTAGCTTTAAATCGGCCGCGGTCCATTAGTACATGTCGGACCCGCGTGTCGCCACTGTCAGTGATCGCAGACCGAGCGCCACCACACGGAAGGTCTCGAGAGACTGACTAGCACTCGTCCCAGTTGTACGGACGACTTTGCAAGCGACTACACTGACGAAGCCTTTTTCTCGTTTGCCGAGAGATAGTTAGAATAGCCTTCAGCTAAGTCCATGGCTACGACCTAGCAAGGCGCCATAGCAATTGATAGTTATCGTATGAAGCATGTCTCATCAAGAACGATGTATACAAATGATGGATTAAAGTTAAGTATTCCAGAAGCTACGTACTTTTCTTTATAGCATTCATTACGTATCCTGTTTCAGATCTCACGCCATCCTGCGTGAGCTTATAGCGTGCATTTCGGTCTCCTCAAACCACACTGTGCCGGCACTTCTGTCGACACATCAGGTGCCACGAACTTATAAGTCATTTTCAGCCATGTGTCGAGATACTTTTGATCACATAGTGTATCTGTACAATTTTTTGTTTTGTTTATTCCTTTTTCAAGAACACTGCACAGTTCAAAAACTGGTGAGCCATTAACCACTGGAATTATATCTTCTGCCTCCACAAAGTTTTCAGATCTAAGAGGGGACAGACGATTCATTGCAAGGGCAGTGAATAAGAAAGTAAGGAATATTATAAAATCATGTGATCTGGAAGGAAGGCAGGAAACTAAAACAAGGTCATGTACTTGCTGCATCTGCTAACATAACTCTACGGTCTGTTACAAAAAGTCGAAAAGGCATAATTTCCACATGTATGACACCTTTTTTTTCCCCCCCCATGAACCATGGACCTTGCCGTTGGTGGGGAGGCTTGCGTGCCTCAGCGATACAGATAGCCGTACCGTAGGTGCAACCACAACGGAGGGGTATCTGTTGAGAGGCCAGACAAACGTGTGGTTCCTGAAGAGGGGCAGCAGCCTTTTCAGTAGTTGCAAGGGCAACAGTCTGGATGATTGACTGATCTGGCCTTGTAACAATAACCAAAACGGCCTTGCTGTGCTGGTACTGCGAACGGCTGAAAGCAAGGGGAAACTACAGCCGTAATTTTTCCCGAGGGCATGCAGCTTTACTGTATGATTACATGATGATGGCGTCCTCTTGGGTAAAATATTCCGGAGGTAAAATAGTCCCCCATTCGGATCTCCGGGCGGGGACTACTCAAGAGGATGTCGTTATCAGGAGAAAGAAAACTGGCGTTCTACGGATCGGAGCGTGGAATGTCAGATCCCTTAATCGGGCAGGTAGGTTAGAAAATTTAAAAAGGGAAATGGATAGGTTGAAGTTAGATATAGTGGGAATTAGTGAAGTTCGGTGGCAGGAGGAACAAGACTTCTGGTCAGGTGACTACAGGGTTATAAACACAAAATCAAATAGGGGTAATGCAGGAGTAGGTTTAATAATGAATAGGAAAATAGGAATGCGGGTAAGCTACTACAAACAGCATAGTGAACGCATTATTGTGGCCAAGATAGATACGAAGCCCACGCCTACTACAGTAGTACAAGTTTATATGCCAACTAGCTCTGCAGATGACGAAGAAATTGAAGAAATGTATGATGAAATAAAAGAAATTATTCAGATTGTGAAAGGAGACGAAAATTTAATAGTCATGGGTGACTGGAATTCGAGTGTAGGAAAAGGGAGAGAAGGAAACATAGTAGGTGAATATGGATTGGGGGACAGAAATGAAAGAGGAAGCCGCCTGGTCGAATTTTGCGCAGAGCACAACATAATCATAACTAACACTTGGTTTAAGAATCATGAAAGAAGGTTGTATACATGGAAGAACCCTGGAGATACTAAAAGGTTTCAGATAGATTATATAATGGTAAGACAGAGATTTAGGAACCAGGTTTTAAATTGTAAGACATTTCCAGGGGCAGATGTGGACTCTGACCACAATCTGTTGGTTATGACCTGTAGATTAAAACTGAAGAAACTGCAAAAAGGTGGGAATTTAAGGAGATGGGACCTGGATAAACTAAAAGAACCAGAGGTTGTACAGAGATTCAGGGAGAGCATAAGGGAGCAATTGACAGGAATGGGGGAAATAAATACAGTAGAAGAAGAATGGGTAGCTTTGAGGGATGAAGTAGTGAAGGAAGCTGAGGATCAAGTAGGTAAAAAGACGAGGGCTAGTAGAAATCCTTGGGTAACAGAAGAAATATTGAATTTAATTGATGAAAGGAGAAAATATAAAAATGCAGTAAATGAAACAGGCAAAAAGGAATACAAACGTCTCAAAAATGAGATCGACAGGAAGTGCAAAATGGCTAAGCAGGGATGGCTAGAGGACAAATGTAAGGATGTAGAGGCCTATCTCACTAGGGGTAAGATAGATACCGCCTACAGGAAAATTAAAGAGACCTTTGGAGATAAGAGAACGACTTGTATGAATATCAAGAGCTCAGATGGAAACCCAGTTCTAAGCAAAGAAGGGAAGGCAGAAAGGTGGAAGGAGTATATAGAGGGTCTATACAAGGGCGATGTACTTGAGGACAATATTATGGAAATGGAAGAGGATGTAGATGAAGATGAAATGGGAGATATGATACTGCGTGAAGAGTTTGACAGAGCACTGAAAGACCTGAGTCGAAACAAGGCCCCCGGAGTAGACAATATTCCATTGGAACTACTGACGGCCGTGGGAGAGCCAGTCCTGACAAAACTCTACCATCTGGTGAGCAAGATGTATGAAACAGGCGAAATACCCTCAGACTTCAAGAAGAATATAATAAATCCAATCCCAAAGAAAGCAGGTGTTGACAGATGTGAAAATTACCGAACTATCGGCTTAATAAGTCACAGCTGCAAAATACTAACACGAATTCTTTACAGACGAATGGAAAACCTAGTAGAAGCCAACCTCGGGGAAGATGAGTTTGGATTCCGTAGAAACACTGGAACACGTGAGGCAATACTGACCTTACGACTTATCTTAGAAGAAAGATTAAGGAAAGGCAAACCTACGTTTCTAGCATTTGTAGACTTAGAGAAAGCTTTTGACAATGTTGACTGGAATACTCTCTTTCAAATTCTGAAGGTGGCAGGGGTAAAATACAGGGAGCGAAAGGCTATTTACAATTTGTACAGAAACCAGATGGCAGTTATAAGAGTCGAGGGACATGAAAGGGAAGCAGTGGTTGGGAAGGGAGTAAGACAGGGTTGTAGCCTCTCCCCGATGTTGTTCAATCTGTATATTGAGCAAGCAGTAAAGGAAACAAAAGAAAAATTCGGAGTAGGTATTAAAATTCATGGAGAAGAAATAAAAACTTTGAGGTTCGCCGATGACATTGTAATTCTGTCAGAGACAGCAAAGGACTTGCAAGAGCAGTTGAATGGAATGGACAGTGTCTTGAAAGGAGGATATAAGATGAACATCAACAAAAGCAAAACAAGGATAATGGAATGTAGTCTAATTAAGTCGGGTGATGCTGAGGGAATTAGATTAGGAAATGAGGCACTTAAAGTAGTAAAGGAGTTTTGCTATTTGGGGAGCAAAATAACTGATGATGGTCGAAGTAGAGAGGATATAAAATGTAGGCTGGCAATGGCAAGGAAAGCGTTTCTGAAGAAGAGAAATTTGTTAACATCCAGTATTGATTTAAGTGTCAGGAAGTCATTTCTGAAAGTATTCGTATGGAGTGTAGCCATGTATGGAAGTGAAACATGGACGATAAATAGTTTGGACAAGAAGAGAATAGAAGCTTTCGAAATGTGGTGCTACAGAAGAATGCTGAAGATTAGATGGGTAGATCACATAACTAATGAGGAAGTATTGAATAGGAATGGGGAGAAGAGAAGTTTGTGGCACAACTTGACCAGAAGAAGGGATCGGTTGGTAGGACATGTTCTGAGGCATCAAGGGATCACCAATTTAGTATTGCAGGGTAGCGTGGAGGGTAAAAATCGTAGAGGGAGACCAAGAGACGAATACACTAAGCAGATTCAGAAGGATGTAGGTTGCAGTAGGTACTGGGAGATGAAGAAGATTGCACAGGATAGAGTAGCATGGAGAGCTGCATCAAACCAGTCTCAGGACTGAAGACCACAACAACAACAACAATGACACCTTTGTGCTCCTGGTAAAAAGCGTCGGAGATATGAAGTACATAAGTTTCAACATCATTATTTGGATATGGCTGTAAGAAGAATCATTATATTACGTACATAGGGACATCACATTTCCAGTGCAGGCTAGAAACAGTCAAGAAGCCATCACGAATAACGATGTTTTAAACGGCTCGTCGTGATGAGAAAAAGCATTTCAGTGGTTGCACACGCACAATCAGCATTTATAAATTAGTTATACAACAGGCTACACAAACGAAGTAATGGTCGGTATTATTCCAAAAGTGTGAGTACCCTGTGGTGATTTGACATATTTAATTTGTTGAAATATGTTTTTCTTTAAATATAAGTGTAATAAATAAAAGATAACAAAGTGTAGACAAAAGAACTCCATGCAGTTCCACCTCCCTGTGGTGCTGCATGGGCAACAGTGCCCGCGACCTCAACGGTATAGCAGTCCACCCCCATTAGCTGAGTGGTCAACGCGACAGAATGTCAATCCTAAGGGCACGGGTTCGATTCCCGGGTGGGTAGGAGATTTTCACCGCTCAGGGATTGGGTGTTGTCCTAATCATCATCATTTCATCCCGATCAACACTCAAGTCGCCGAAGTGGCGTCAGATCGAAAGACTTGCACCCGGCGAATGGTCTACCCGACTGGAGGCCCTAGTTACACGACATTTACATTTATAACTGCATAGCACACTTTTCCTACGTAATGGTGGCCACGGGGACTGGCTAAGAGGTCTGTTTGGAACACAATGGCCTGCATAAAGTAATAAGATGGCATCCCCTAGTAGATAAAAGGCTGCCTGGGAAAAAAATGCGGCTTCTATCTGTTCTGTGATGCAATTAGAAATTATTTGGATCAAATAAACGAGAGACTGAATATGGAAGACAAGCCACATAGAATTTTAGATTGAATAAACAAATAAGACTGTGGAGATCAGAGAGTATCGTTGAGACTGCCTTGCTGAAATAATTTTGGAGTGAGAAAATATTAACCGTATGTGATATTATTTGTAGCGTATGTAGATAAAAATCAGCGTCTAACTACTGTTCCATCAGGTGTATAAAATGTTTGAAGCTATAATAATTTCATTATTTTTGAATACATTGTGGGAGTGAACAGTGATCAATGTCTCACAAATATTTACTACGAAAAACAGTCTTGATCACAATTTATTTATTATGGTGACCGGATTCGACCACTGAAGAACCTCCTTCTGCTGGGGAATCACTACAGTAGTGGTCGAAACCGGTCATCATAATAAATAAATTGTGATCAGGACTGTTTTTAATAGTAAATATAATAATTTCGATTAGCAAGACTTGCTTGTTGATGATGGAGAGTTGTCAGTGTCGTAGATGTGTAAGCGAGTTTAGATTTTAAGTGATGGTGCAGATACAGATTATCAGCGACATAGAACCTGCTGGATTACAACACAAACAGAATGTACTAGATTATCGGACACAGTGTACGAGTGTTGTGACGAAACTTATTACAAGTAGGTGCTTTTCTGTAAAGTATTTCTCGATCAATTTGCTTGATAGAGATCAAATTCAGTGCTGTAGATTCATAGTGTAGTTGTGTAGCTTTGTGAGGCAGTGTAGCACGTGAATCCCTAATGTAAGAGACTTTGACATTACAGTGTATATACTCGTAAATTAATGACAACATGGTATATTCTGCAAAGTGACGGAGAATTTGTCCCACAAAGTCCAAGACTCCAACATAATCATTAGAAGGAATAACATTGCTTTTCAATTTCATTCACAAAATGGCAGAAAATATTAGTCCAGGGGTGTCAAATCTGGTAACTGATAGTATAGGCTGGCAGTCTGGCAGGATAGATAGTATAATTGCAAACTGACAGTATACTAATAACGTATTCTTGCGTACCCTATCAAGTTTCTATAGCATCCAATACACAATGCTAACTAGTAAATCCTACCCTTCTATATATAGTAAAGCATAGACACACATGGATTGCTTACGATTTTAGATGTCTTAAGTAAGTTGTATGCCTACTGTTACTCACAAAAATAAATAAATAAAAATCACTCGATGACCACTTATCAATGGTGACATCCATTTCTACTTCTTCATGCGTTAATAACACAGAATTCAGTCGAACTGTGGCTGGTAAAGCTTCATATAAGTACTCTAAAGCTATAAGATTTATGTAACAGACATAAAATATTACTACATGACCACCAAATAATGAGGATATCCATTTGCAGTTTTTCATATGTTAATAACACAGAATGCATTACAACTTTGACTGGCAAACTTTTGTATACATTCTCTAAACCTATAAGATTTATGTGGCAAGCGTATCTGGACGTATTCCATGTTATCAACATATGAGAAAATATGAATGGACGTCATTATCGCTTTTTGATAAGAATCAGTAAGCATAAAGCTGTATTTAAGAAATCTAAAGTCAGCAATGCAGGTATGTGTGTGTTTCAGCATATATAAATGTTGGCTTTGGTAGTTAGCATTGTTTTTTGAACGCTAAAGGAATTTGGCAGGTATGCAGGAACAGATATTTGTTGTCCTACAAATTTGCCACTTCGCTTCTTTACTGGATGATACTTGGGGCTCATGCGTTCTTGGAAATTTATCCTAGCATCCTATTTCAGTTTGGCATACATTGCTTTATCAATTATGAATGCCACAATACGTTATCCCATGCTAATGTCCCTTACTCCATGTAACTGTTGGGATTTTTCAATTAAAATTCGATTTGCAGCATGATGTTGTGCCATTTATTTGCTACACATGCAATGTTGTGTTCCTTGCATGCCCCATCTGGAAGATTAATTTCTTTAACGCCAAGTACTAGTTGCTTCTCCAGTTTTGTTCCCAGCTTGTGATAGGCATATGAAAGGATGTGCAATTCGGCTGGTAGCTTGTCTTTCTGCTTTTACCGCATAAGATTCGCATCCTACCATGTATTTCGTATTAATGCATGGTTGAAGGGTTTGTGTGCCTTATTGTATACTACATCTTTAGCATCCACTCAGCTGTTGTGTGGTGCAGGGAAGCAAAGCCATTTAACCAACATCTTACTCCGCCATCGTCTTATGACATGCTCTGTGAGAAAAACATCTGATTCTCTACTACTGTGATCTTTAAAGATGTAGGTTTTTGGGCATGTTTGGTGCACTTTGGGAACTCTAAATATATCTGTTGACTGGTTCAGTAGGTAGGATTTCTAAAAAAAATGTGCTCTTGTATGTTGATATTCATTATAAATTGCCAACAATAAAGTTATGCCTACACTAAATTTCTGCTTATGTGGATCTATCATTTTGATATAGTTCATATCATTTTTAACACCTCATTATCATGAATGCCTTAGTTTCATTTTTGTCGTTCCATGTACAGTCTGGTCATGTTGTTGTTGTTGTGGTCTTCAGTCCTGAGACTGGTTTGATGCAGCTCTCCATGCTACTCTATCCTGTGCAAGCTTCTTCATCTCCCAGTACCTACTGCAACCTACATCCTTCTGAATCTGCTTAGTGTATTCATCTCTTGGTCTCCCTCTACGATTTTTACCCTCCACGCTGCCCTCCAATGCTAAATTTGTGATCCCTTGATGCCTCAAAACATGTCCTACCAACCGATCCCTTCTTCTAGTCAAGTTGTGCCACAAACTTCTCTTCTCCCCAATCCTATTCAATACCTCCTCATTAGTTACATGATCTACCCACCTTAACTTCAGCATTCTTCTGTAGCACCACATTTCGAAAGCTTCTATTCTCTTCTTGTCCAAACTGGTTATCGTCCATGTTTCACTTCCATACATGGCTACACTCCATACAAATACTTTCAGAAACGACTTCCTGACACTTAAATCTATACTCGATGTTAACAAATTCCTCTTCTTCAGAAACGATTTCCTTGCCATTGCCAGTCTACATTTTATATCCTCTCTACTTCGACCATCATCAGTTATTTTGCTCCCCAAATAGCAAAACTCCTTTACTACTTTAAGTGTCTCATTTCCTAATCTAATCCCCTCAGCATCACCCGATTTATTTGACTACATTCCATTATCCTCGTTTTGCTTTTGTTGATGTTCATCTTATATCCTCCTTTCAAGACACTGTCCATTCCGTTCAACTGCTCTTCCAAGTCCTTTGCCGTCTCTGACAGAATTACAATGTCATCGGCGAACCTCAAAGTTTTTACTTCTTCTCCATGAATTTTAATACCTACTCCGAATTTTTCTTTTGTTTCCTTTACTGCTTGCTCAATATACAGATTGAATAACATCGGGGAGAGGCTACAACCCTGTCTCACTCCTTTCCTAACCACTGCTTCCCTTTCATGCCCCTCGACTCTTATAACTGCCATCTGGTTTCTGTACAAATTGTAAATAGCCTTTCACGCCCTGTATTTCACCCCTGCCACCTTCAGAATTTGAAAGAGAGTATTCCAGTTAACGTTGTCAAAAGCTTTCTCTAAGTCTACAAATGCTAGAAACGTAGGTTTGCCTTTTCTTAATCTTTCTTCTAAGATAAGTCGTAAGGTTAGTATTGCCTCATGTGTACCAACATTTCTACGGAATCCAAACTGATCTTCCCCGAGGTCCGCTTCTACCAGTTTTTCCATTCGTCTGTAAAGAATTCGCGTTAGTATTTTACAGCTGTGACTTATTAAACTGATAGTTCGGTAATTTTCACATCTGTCAACACCTGCTTTCTTTGGGATTGGAATTATTATATTCTTCTTGAAGTCTGTGGGTATTTCGCCTGTCTCATACATCTTGCTCACCAGATGGAAGAGTTTTGTCATGACTGGCTCTCCCAAGGCCATCAGTAGTTCTAATGGAATGTTGTCTACTCCCGGGGCCTTGTTTCGACTCAGGTTTTTCAGTGCTCTGTCAAACTCTTCACGCAGTATCGTATCTCCCATTTCATCTTCATCTACATCCTCTTCCATTTCCATAATATTGTCCTCAAGTACATCGCCCTTGTATAAACCCTCTATATACTCCTTCCACCTTTCTGCATTCCCTTCTTTGCTTAGAACTGGGTTTCCATCTGAGCTCTTGATATTCATACAAGTGGTTCTCTTCTCTCCAAAGGTCTCTTTAATTTTCCTGTAGGCAGTATCTATCTTACCCCTAGTGAGACAAGCCTCTACATCCTTACATTTGTCCTCTAGCCATCCCTGCTTAGCCATTTTGCACTTCCTGCCGATCTCATTTTTGAGACATTTGTATTCCTTTTTGCCTGCTTCATTTGCTGCATTTTTGCATTTTCTCCTTTCATCAATTAAATTCAGTATTTCTTCTGTTACCCAAGGATTTCTATTAGCCCTCGTCTTTTTACCTACTTGATCCTCTACTGCCTTCACTACTTCATCCCTCAGAGCTACCCATTCTTCTTCTACTGTATTTATTTCCCCCGTTCCTGTCAATTGTTCCCTTATGCTCTCCCTGAAACTCTGTACAACCTCTGGTTTAGTCAGTTTATCCAGGTCCCATCTCCTTAAATTCCCACCTTTTTGCAGTTTCTTCAGTTTCAGTCTGCAGTTCATAACCAATAGATTGTGCTCAGAATCCACATCTGCCCCTGGAAATGTCTTACAATTTAAAACCTGGTTCCTAAATCTCTGTCTTACCATTATATAATCTATCTGATACCTTTTAGTATCTCCAGGATTCTTCCAGGTATACAACCTTCTTTCATGATTCTTGAACCAAGTGTTAGCTATGATTAAGTTATGCTCTGTGCAAAATTCTACAAGGCAGCTTCCTCTTTCATTTCTTCCCCCCAATCCATATTCACCTACTATGTTTCCTTCTCTCCCTTTTCCTACTGACGAATTCCAGTCACCCATGACTATTAAATTTTCGTCTCCCTTCTGGTCATACTGTCAAACAATTTGGGGCAAAATATGTATCCATTTTTATGAACTGCAAAGATAAAAATGCATTGTTCTGTTATTGTTCTGTTCAATCATTTCATGACAGCTGCCTTCACGTGGGAGTTGCCAAGTTGGGTGCACTCCATGCCAATGTGTTACCTTCCTGAAACAACTATTATAAAAATTCCCCACTGTGATCAGTTTGAAAGTTTACAGGACATTGATTTTTTCCCATCTGCAACAATTGTTCAGACACTCATCCTACATCATTTGCAGGTTTTGCTTTCACAGGTATGGATGGCCAAGGCAAATTTTGAGTACATACCATTCACCATTAAAATACACTCCTGGAAATGGAAAAAAGAACACATTGACACCGGTGTGTCAGACCCACCATACTTGCTCCGGACACTGCGAGAGGGCTGTACAAGCAATGATCACACGCACGGCACAGCGGACACACCAGGAACCGCGGTGTTGGCCGTCGAATGGCGCTAGCTGCGCAGCATTTGTGCACCGCCGCCGTCAGAGTCAGCCAGTTTGCCGTGGCATACGGAGCTCCATCGCAGTCTTTAACACTGGTAGCATGCCGCGACAGCGTGGACGTGAACCGTATGTGCAGTTGACGGACTTTGAGCGAGGGCGTATAGTGGGCGTGCGGGAGGCCGGGTGGACGTACCGCCGAATTGCTCAACACGTGGGGCGTGAGGTCTCCACAGTACATCGATGTTGTCGCCAGTGGTCGGCGGAAGGTGCACGTGCCCGTCGACCTGGGACCAGACCGCAGCGACGCACGGATGCACGCCAAGACCGTAGGATCCTACGCAGTGCCGTAGGGGACCGCACCGCCACTTCCCAGCAAATTAGGGACACTGTTGCTCCTGGGGTATCGGCGAGGACCATTCGCAACCGTCTCCATGAAGCTGGGCTACGGTCCCGCACACCGTTAGGCCGTCTTCCGCTCACGCCCCAACATCGTGCAGCCCGCCTCCAGTGGTGTCGCGACAGGCGTGAATGGAGGGACGAATGGAGACGTGTCGTCTTCAGCGATGAGAGTCGCTTCTGCCTTGGTGCCAATGATGGTCGTATGCGTGTTTGGCGCCGTGCAGGTGAGCGCCAGAATCAGGACTGCGTACGACCGAGGCACACAGGGCCAACACTCGGCATCATGGTGTGGGGAGCGATCTCCTACACTGGCCGTACACCACTGGTGATCGTCGAGGGGACACTGAATAGTGCACGGTACATCCAAACCGTCATCGAACCCATCGTTCTACCATTCCTAGACTGGCAAGGGAACTTGCTGTTCCAACAGGACAATGCACGTCCGCATGTATCCCGTGCCACCCAACGTGCTCTAGAAGGTGTAAGTCAACTACCCTGGCCAGCAAGATCTCCGGATCTGTCCCCCATTGAGCATGTTTGGGACTGGATGAAGCGTCGTCTCACGCGGTCTGCACGTCCAGCACGAACGCTGGTCCAACTGAGGCGCCAGGTGGAAATGGCATGGCAAGCCGTTCCACAGGACTACATCCAGCATCTCTACGATCGTCTCCATGGGAGAATAGCAGCCTGCATTGCTGCGAAAGGTGGATATAGACTGTACTAGTGCCGACATTGTGCATGCTCTGTTGCCTGTGTCTATGTGCCTGTGGTTCTGTCAGTGTGATCATGTGATGTATCTGACCCCAGGAATGTGTCAATAAAGTTTCCCCTTCCTGGGACAATGAATTCACGGTGTTCTTATTTCAATTTCCAGGAGTGTATATTGAAACCTTTATTTGCTTGTCTCATATCCACAAGATCTGCCTGCCATAGGTCATCCAAATCTCAAATTATAATGCCTCTGGGTGAAAATTTGTTCAGGTTTACAGAGATCTTGAAGTACCATCTCCAAAGTTATTATTCAGTAATGCATTTTTCTCAAAGTACTAAAATGACTGATAAGACTTCGTTCATGTGAGCCACATTCCCTGCAGCAGTTAGTGTCATTAGCAGTCATAACTATTCTGTTATTTCGTTGGATTGTCACAACATATATACTTTTCTGGCACTACATAGATGAGCTAACAAAGACCCAATAATATGTTGGTGTTTTTTACTATTTTGACTTTTTTATTCTTCCATCTGCCTTTCCTACATATGTTGGTCGTATGTAATATTACAGCATACGTTTCCATCTTTTTCAGAATATGCTTGTTGAGTTTTGAATATTAGATCCATTAAACGA
Organism: Schistocerca piceifrons; assembly: GCF_021461385.2. Taxonomy (NCBI): domain Eukaryota; kingdom Metazoa; phylum Arthropoda; class Insecta; order Orthoptera; family Acrididae; genus Schistocerca; species Schistocerca piceifrons. The sequence goes on along the minus strand of NC_060144.1, from coordinate 6,342,361 downwards.
GGTATTTTTCCTAACTCTCTATCCCCAACCTTTACTGCCTGCTTGATGAACTTATAAGTAGCTTACTCATTATGTGTAGTCAATCCCTGCTCGACCCATATGTTCTGTCTATCTGACTACCACTGTGATAGTTAGTAAATTGGTAATAGTATCTTCTCCTCCTCCTCTTCTGTCTTCATTTATTGTGTGTGGGATCACTAACTTTCAGTTAGAGGCTTAAACATTTACGAAGGAGAATGATCTCATCCCAACTGTCCTAATTTTAGTGACAGTATTCTCTATCGAACACTCTTTTGTACTTTAATAACTTTGCATTTTGTCGAAATGATGCTGCATATTAATCAGAATTTGCAATATTATATATAATTTATATACTCTTGACTACTAGTGGTGATTTATTGGTGGTTTATTGTTTTTTCCACTCTTCTACCTCAGCTCCATGTATTTTTCGTTTATGTAGTCCCTCAGGGATTCGTACAACTCAACTTTCATAGATATATTCTTCATAAAGCTACCCAATTCCATTAATCTAGTGCTGAGAATTTTGTTGATTGCTTCCATTTTTGTGTCAACATATAACTGAATGTTCGGTATGTGCATCATATTCTCAGGATGAGTGCCTGACATAAATGTGAAACTGTCCATAGAAGACAATATGGCAACATAGTGCAGTATTGGTACCCTATATTTTCTTCTTTTATCAAGAACTAGAAACCTGTACTTTATGTGATTCCAGCAGTCTCTGCATATGGCTATAAATTCGCTAAATGTCATGTCAGATCTTACATGTGCCTCATAAACGTGTCTTGTTTGAACAAGGTTCGCATTATTCTTTACCAACTTCTTTGAAATCCTGGAATATCGTGACTCAAATAAAAGATGGCATGTGCTGTATGATGATCCTGGTTTTCCACAGTTTTGACAAAAACAAACATGCTGTTTGGCTTTACTTTTTTAATAACACTCCCTTTCCTGAATGTTGTGTAGGTTACACCTTGAGTTTCATACAGTATCTCCTATAATTGCTGTTATTTGGAGTGAAATAATGTTTTTGAAACTATATACACATGCTCAAAGTGAGTCCCAGCAGGATGTGTTAGCAATGGCAAAGTAATATTCATCTTGTTACAGTCCCAAGGACCAACAATTATTCCTTGTATGTTATCAAGAGGGACTGATCCATTCTTCTCCTTCTTCTCCCTCCTCTTCTGGTTTTCAGTAACATTGGAGGACCAGTCAGTTACTGCAAAGTTCTTGTGATGAGGGTGTTTCGTTCACTCAGCCATGGTCATGACTATATGTCTACATTACCATGCTGGGGATTTTATAGAGAGGAAAACAGCACATAGATTTACCCCTTAAACTTTTATTTTATTTATAAATTCTTGGATATTCTTCATAGCTGGATATATGTACATGCATATTACAACCTAATTCAGTGTCCCATCAGGCTTGGTTTGTTCGTAAATATTTGCATGTATTGCATCACAGAGTTGACCAATAATTTCTTCTGATGGATGAAAAACTTGTCACACTAATTCTGTCAAATTGGTCCATACTTTCTCATAGAATTTGTCCACATATGGCTGCCAGCTTAGCCACATGTCTAGAGTATGCTGGATTGCATAACTGGCATATGTTAATTTTTTTAGTATTTGCTTCTGTAGATGAGCACATTCTATGTAATTCAAAATTTTAATCGTTCATAAGAGATTCGCTGTGGAGATCATATGATTACCTAGTGGCGCTGAGGGTATTTGAGCAAGTCTATGGAACATGGCAGTAACTTGCATTGATGCATCACATAGAAAAACCCACTCATCCAGGGATAATTTGACATATCTATTACTATATCAGATATTTCTGAAAGCCACCATTGAGTAGAACTTATGATCTGACATCATTCCCATACTGATGCATTTGCTGTCACTGCCACTCAAACAGTAGGTTGTGTTAAAAAGCATTATTTCACATCAGTTGGCTATGATGTCTTCGTGTCACCTACATGAGAAAAAGAAAAAAAATGAGTTAGATATGATGTGTAACGCTACATTCTTCTACTAACACCACAACTATCAGCAGTAATACTTTACTTGCTGCCTGCACTGAGATGGAATAGGACGTGAGCTAACTGCACATTTAAATATGTTAGGTTCTTACACAACTGGGAGAAGGCTTTTTGAGCTGCTGTTAATATATAACATGCATTGCATTATCTGCAACTTTAAAACATGGAAAAAATAAATGTATATCACCTCTGAATTCAGGTATAAAAGAAGCAAACGCTGAGCTTCACAGTCAATTCGTCACTGTCGTTCACATGGGTACCATCTGAAAAAATGAGTAAGATAATACTCAGTGACTCGACACTAAATGTGATAAATGCAGAGCAACAGTGTTAGTTATTAATGTAAGTGACGTTAAGGAATATTTCCAGCAGGTTCTGAACATCATTCAGCAATTTGAAGTCGTCCATTGTTCACCGCCAAAGGAAAATGATGACTGAGGTACGTTGGTGTTTTCAAGAAATCTACAAAGTTCAGTTGTCCTAAATATTCAGGGGGCAATTATTCCCAAATATGCGGTGATGCTGCAAATGGAAGACTATGGATTTCAAAAAAGGAAAGGAGAGTACTGATGCATATTACATGTTCAAGTGGCTTAAATCTAAATACATGTGTAAGTCGCTTCTTGAAATTTGTAAAAAGCTTATGGACAAGTGCCACAATTTGGACGCTATTTACTATTACTTTTTTCCTAAAGAACTAGCGTCTCCTTTATGTAACACTACTCACTGATTTGACAAGATACCTCTAGTGTTTCAGAGTGATGCAGTTATTTCTAAGTATGACTATTAAGATAACCATTTTCACGTGGGTGCCGAATGTCAAGTTGATGGACCTCCTCCTAATAACTGCTCTTTGAAGATGGTAGGAGGTAACAAAAAAGAAATTTTGATATTGAAATGAATTATACACGTTTTTTGTTTCATATAAAAAAATTTATAGTCGTTGTACCTTAGTCAGTTTTGAATGTGTACACTCTATTTTGTGGATGTACCTTCCTGACTGAACTGCAACTTCTGCTCATCTTTTCTTAGTACTGATATCCTACATATAATTCTAGTTGAAATGAAACACAATGTAGAAAATAATTGAATTGGTATCAGCAGCAGCATCACAGAGATGCACTGTGCCTGTGGAGAAAGTAACAACCATATGCACACTGAACGAACAGTCTGTCTCTTTGCCCACTACCAATCAGACGCAGGTCAGTGGCTTGCGACTGCAGTCAACTATCATCATGTGGCAGCAGGCAGTGGTGAGGTGTGAGCCCTCCAGCCAAATTCAGTTGTGCTGCAGTGAGACAGTGGTAGTTCCACCATGGATGTGTCAATTTTTTAAATGAATTTGCATATCTTTCCTTGCATATCCTTCCTGTTCTCTGTGACATCTGCATAAACATTTTTTAACATTACAAATATTGTTCACTGGTGCAAACACATTGGCTGCAATGTGTTTTATGGTGACTGACCAACGTACAGAGCATGAATATTGAGTCCAATTCATGATGGAGGCTACCAAACCACAAAGAGTGGTTCCCAGGAGAGACTGGTGGTGGGAGGTGACCATTTTTTGGGTCCTAAATTATGGTAACTAATTTAGACTTGTATAACTATTCTCACATAGTGGAAGGTGTAAGTAGATGAATGACGAACACGAACTTCACTTAACGAAGGTTTATTCAGCACTGGCACATACAAGAGCGCGGAGCGAACTGCCTCCGGCCAGAACACGTACGGTATATATACAGCTACAGAACATTCCAGTACAATGATTCTTGCCATTTGTGGATACTTCTAGTTGTACTCGAACCGAATAAAGAAATTAAAATATTTCAGTTGAGGTGAGTTTTGAACTAAATAATATAATGTCGTGTGACGAGGACCTCCCGTCGGGTAGACCACTCGCCTGGTGCAAATCTTTCGATTTGACGCCACTTCGGTGACTTGCGCGTCGATGGCGATGAAATGATGATGTTTAGGGCAACACAACACCCAGCCCCTGAGCGGAGAATATCTCCGACACAGCCGGGAATCGAACCCGGGCCCTTAGGATTGACGGTCTGTCGCGCTGACCTCTCAGCTACCGGGGGCGGACAGTTTTGAACTCATGACCCTCCATGCAACAATAAAGGATCATAACCGCTGCACTACGGCGACTGCCCTACTTGAGTTTTTCTGCGACAATATAAGTGGAAGTCATTTAAGATCATAAACTGTGTTAATTGAGATTAGCTTAAAGCATTTTGTCATAAATTAGACTTACATGAACATAATTAACAGCATTCATATTTTGTTTGTGTACGTTAGGGTTATAAATTAACTTAAATGAACATAACGTAAGAGCCTGAGTGAGCAATTTATTTACAGAAAGATGCCAGGCAAAAAGACTGGTTTGTTTACATAAGGAAAATGATGAACTCATTGAGCTGAAGTTTATCCTGTCTCACTCCTGAAAACTCCACTGCATTGTCAATATTCACGATATTAAGGAGCAGTTATAATAATTGTGGGCCAACATGCTTCAGGAGAAGGTAAACAGCCTTATGAAACCCATTCCAAACCAGTCAGTGGACACATCCTAGACTCGGTATTGTAATCACTGAAATAACTTCATGTACCCTCTCAACATGTGAAGTTTCATTTCGTTTTCTCTGCTCCTTCTGGCTGCTTCACTTTTTTCGGATGATGTAAAAAGATTACGCAAAACTTATATTTTAAGGCTCTTTAATTTGGAAAATATTGTATTTGAAACAAATATGGGTGAAATTTGTTTGGTTGATACGTTCTTTTCATTTGCTTAACAAATCTATTGGCTTATTATAACAGTATCACTACTTACAACAATATTAACAAAGGAGATAATAAGTTGAAGTTCATATCCAACCAAAATCAGTATTTAAGATTAAAAAAATAACATACCGTAATAACTATCAAATATATTTGTTAGGCAAATGAAAGATAACAAACGGAATGAATCAACCAAGCAAATTTTACCTGTATTTTTTTTCATATACAATACTTTGCCAGACACTAAGTTTTAAAGTGGAATTTTTGTGTAATAGTACTACAATACCTGACAAAATACACTCAGAAAGGGAGAATGAAACGAAATGGAACTGTAGGGGCTGAGAGGGTATGTGTTGTTATATCAGTGATTACAAAATATATTCCGGTTTACTTATACTTGGCAGTAATGGCCCACTTATTTTTATGGCACTGAGCCCTCTGTGGCCTGCACACATGCACAGATTCAGCTAGGAAGTGCATGAGAAAGCCAAGGTATCCTCTCCAGAGACAGGCTGGCCCACAACTGTTGTAACTAGTCGTTGAGAGGGTGAATAGGGCACTAGGAGCGAGTAGACGTCCGGGCTGACGCTACACGCTATATTGAGGACTCGTCTGGGAAATTCCTGGCCGTGGTAGTCCTCAATATCACGCAGACAGTATAGAAACACTTTCCATGTGTGGACGCGCATGGTCCTTTTATGAAATGGTATCACAACACTGTTGCCTGAGAGGTAAGATATAAGAACATAAGATGTCGATGATATACTACTGTGCCGTCATGCTTCCCTTATTTACAACCAGCCATTACTTGAATTCATACCTGATGACTCCCCACACGATGATGCCGGGAGTAACACAGTTTACCTCTCCAAAACACTGGTAAAAATGGGCCTTGTTTCCAGATCACCACCACATTCGCCGACGACGGTCATCCAGAGTAGCTCATCACTGAACACAATGCAACGCCATTCACCACAAACCATTGCTTCCCAGTCATGTCACCTCACGAAACACATCCACGGCAGCCAGCACGTGGCATGGTAGTTCCCTAGTCTAGCTGCTGCTAGTCTGACCAACTGTGTGGTATGACGCAGGACGTTGCAGGGAGTCCATTACTTGTTCTCGGACGGCAGGCACCGATGTGGAGAGGCTTCGACGTCACGGCGATCCTACTTTGTGGTGGTCAAAAGTAACAGCAAATATGCTTACCCTCTCGTTCCTATGCAGTTCACAGTTATATCCAAATTCCTTACAAATCTGGATATTGCACAAAATAGTTCAAATGGCTCTGAGCACTGTGGGACTTAACATCTGAGGTCATCGGTCCCCTAGAACTTAGAACTACATAAACCTAACTAACCTAAGGACATCACACACATCCATGCCCGAGGCAGGATTCGAACCTGCGACCGTAGCGGTCGCGCGGTTCCGGACTGGAGCGCCTAGAACGCTCGGCCGCAACGGCGGCTGGACATTGCACAATTCGACCAGCTGGCTAAATGGAGACCTACTATGGGGCCCCTTTCACATTCTGTCAGATGTTCATAAAGCTGTCTCAAAAGAGTAAGTGGCACCTCTGTGTCCTCCACAGTGATCACTCAACATCTGACGCTTTGACTCTGTTCACACCCTTCATATACCCTACCAGGCCTGGTAACGACGCTAAACACGAATAACACTAATTCACTCTCGTGGCGACTCTATCACAGAGAACTGCTCTTTTCATTTACATTCCTATCCAAGGTTTTCACGAGTCTGAAGTTACATTACATCTGAGAGTGTCTTCTCGATGCTTTGCTGACAGGCAGTGTATTTTATGCATCTTAAGGTAGGCACCACAATTTTCATCATATGTGGTAAGTATGTGTGATGTAAGTTGGGTTGCCTATCTTATGCTGCATGAAATATTTTCCAGATCAGTTGTATTTTGGCTAACCTGTATAAGAAAGACTGCAACACTTACATATTAGAGAAGAAAACATAGGGCTAACTTAAATATGAGAAGAAAAAGACTTACATATCCTACATTGACGTTCAGGCGAAAAACCTGAGATGTACCTCCATCTTTATGCATTTTTATGCATATCTGTAGTAAAAGTTATGTAAATACTGTATCAAATTTATTTAAATATGGATCTCATAGGTCATTACTTATGGTGGTCAATAGTTTTCTTAGGTGAAATAGTATAATTCCATTCGAAGACTGCTATACGAGACTTCTGTAGTGGGCAAGGTCACATCATTAACTACTTGTAAAAGTAATCCCAGTTATCAGCGGTTATTGTAGAAACATTTACTACACAACTGGCCATTAAAATTGCTACACCACGAAGATGACGTGCTACAGATATGAAATTTAACCGACAGGAAGAAGATGATGTGATAAGGAAATGATTAGCTTTTCAGAGCATTCACACAAGGTTGGCACCAGTGACGACACCTACAACGTGCTGACATGAGGAAAGTTTCCAACCGATTTCTCATACACAAACAGCAGTTGACCAGCGTTGCCTGTTGAAACGTTGTTGTGATGCCTCGTGTAAGGAGGAAAAATGCGTACCATCACGTTTCCGACCTTGATAAAGGACGGATTGTAGCCTATCGCAATTGCGGTTTATCATATCGAGACTTTGCTGCTCGCGTTGGTCGAGATCCAATGACTGTTAGCAGAATATGGGATCAGTGGGTTCAGGAGGGTAATACGGAACGCCGTGCTGGATCCCAACGGCCTCGTATCACTAGCAGTCGAGATGACAGGCATCTTATCCGCATGGCTGTAACGGATCGTGCAGCCACGACTCGATCCCTGAGTCAACAGATGGGGAAGTTTGCAAGACAACAACCATCTGCACGAACAGTTCAACATTGGCAGCAGCATGGACTATCAGCTCGGAGACCATGGCTGCGGTTACCCTTGATGCTGCATCACAGACACGAGCGCCTGTAATGGTGTACTCAATGACGAACCTGGGTGCACGAATGGCAAAACGTCATTTTTTTTGGATGAATCCAGGTTCTGTTTACAGCATCATGGTGGTCGCATCTGTGTTTGACGACATCGCGGTGAACGAACATTGGAAGCATTTCAGATGTGTTACGACCCGTGGCTCTACCCTTCATTCGCTCTACCCTTCATTCGATCCCTGCGAAACCCTACATTTCAGCAGGATAATGCACGACCGCATTTTGCAGGTCCTGTACGGGCCTTTCTGGATACAGAAAATGTTCGACTGCTGCCCTGGCCAGCACATTCTCCAGATCTCTCACCAATTGAAAACGTCTGGTCAATGGTGGCCGAGCAACTGCCTCATCACAATACGCCAGTCACTACTCTTGATGAACTGTGGTATCGTGTTGAAGCTGCATGGGCAGCTGTACCTATACACACCATCCCAGCTCTGTTTGACTCAACGCCCAGGCTTATCAAGGCTGTTATTACGGCTAGAGGTGGTTGTTCTGGGTACTGATTTCTCAGGATCTATGCACCCAGGTTGCGTGAAAATGTAATCACATGTCAGTTGTAGTATAATATATTTGTCCAATGAATACCTGTATATCATCTGCATTTCTTCTCGGTGTAGCAATTTTAATGGCCAGTAGTGTAGTTAAAGGGAACACAAGTTCACAATGAAATGCAAGAGCGCTAAAAGAGTGCTTATAACATTTAAGACTATATCCTGATGTTGATACCACATAACTTCATGCGCAGTAAACTAAAAAAAATCAGACTGGGGACATTATAAAGAAGGAGACACTTAACACAGACAAAATCAAAAGTAAATTTACTTGAGAAATGAGCAAGGAATTTAAACAGATCCAAGATACGACAATGGAATGCTCTGTCCTTCTACTACTATTCAGCTGACCCCTGTTTCCAGCTTGTGCTCTAGTGGTTAGCATCGCTGCCTCCAGATCGCTGTGTTCCGTGTTCAGTTCCAGACCGGATCGTAAATTTCTTTGTTCGGCGTCTGGCTGTTTGGGTTGTCTGCATCAACGCGTGGCAAAACAAGCGCTGTTTCATTGGAGAGGTATAGAGGCGAGTGGGTATGCCGGGATTTACCCAAGATCACTGCTAGCAGCGCCACATCTCCACAACGCGTCTGTGCGTAGCACACAAGTATTGCCTCTGAACTGCTCATAGTGCTGTTCACTATAGAGAGATTTATGGCCAGTATTAACATAATGAATATTACAATGTTGAATGTGTGGAACTTTGCCAAATATATCTATTAATTGGCTCAAATGGCCCCGAGCACTATGGGACTTAACAGCTATGGTCATCAGTCCCCTAGAACTTAGAACTACTTAAACCTAACTAACCTAAGGACATCACACAACACCCAGTCATCACGTATCTATTAATTAGAACACAAAATCTTTATTTATACTCATAGTCCTAATCCCGATGAGCGAACAGAGAATAGAAACATTTCTTCCAGTGGACCAGAATGTGGACTTGCAGACTGGGAACTATGGTCGGTATGTTCTCCATCGCTTTCTGGCTGACCACAGAAATAGTTGCCAGGCTCGCATGAGAAAGACGGCGAACAGTATTCCAATATTTACAGCAATTCAACAATATAATAATATTTCAAATATTTTCTCCTATTACTTATGACCGAGATCTGATTATATTATTATTATTATTAACCCGCTGCCCCACAAACGCTTCTAATTTTCATCGACGCTCGAGTACCCGAAGTGGCATCAAACAGAAAGGCTTGCACCAAGCAGCTCAATTATCTCATTCGAGGTTTCCCGGCCAATAATGCCGTAAAATCATTTCATTTCAACACACCCTAAAATATATGAGAGAATAGAGAAGAGCAATTGTACCAACGCACCAAATATTCGAATTTGTAGAACTAGATTCATTAGCTTTAGCAGGAACAAGTAGGAAGAACTGGACTACAAATATCAAACGAAAAACAAAAATCATGATCGATATAAAAACAGCACAGGGTAAGTTCAGAACTGGCAATAGCAAAGTGCTCTGTAACAAAGAATTTACACAGGATGGTCAGAAACAGTCTGAAAAGTTATAAGGGTGTTTTACGGTAGTTTGTCTTCAGAAATAACTCTTACGAAAAAAATTCGATACCTTGCGCTGTTTCCGAGATAACTAGCATTGAAGTTAGCGAACCAGGCCGCAGCGCGCGCAAATTCAACGGGCCCGCCAGAGACGGTGGTGCCAAACGGATTCTTCGTTGGGTTTCCTAAAACCTAACAAGAGAGTATTACAAAAATTGGGATGGGAAGGTAGTCGAACCCGAGCCGAAGATCGAGCAGTCTCGTGCACTATCATCTACGCGATGAGTACAACCGACTCTAATTGTATCTTGTAGGACTCTTGAATCTACACGCACAATTTCCTGATTGCCAACTTCAGTGCTAATTAACTCGGTAACGGAGCAACGCAACGAATTTCTTTCATAATAATTATTTCTTAGTACAACCTACCCTGCAACACCCTTACAAGCTTTTCAGGCTATTTCTGACTTCCCTGAGTACTAAGGTGAATGGATCAGTGAAAACTGCAACGAAAAGAAGGCCACAGGTTACGGACTTCAAAAAAGAGAAACAACATTTCTGTTAACAAAAAATATCTATAGCAAAAATGTCTTTCTGGGAACTGTAAAACCCGTCATTATAAACAGTGGTTAAAAGAGAAACATTCTACCGATTAGAAACACTTAGTGTCTAACGTTAAGCAGAAAAACAGCAGTTGAAAGTAAAAGAAAGGAAAACTACTAGAAAAATCTTATGCCCAAGTGTCAAATATGGACTGTATCACCCAAAAACCTTGCCGACGTATAGAGGCAAACTTCTAAAATCACAATAAATACGCGTATGCGAAGACTTGTACTGGACCCAAACAGGTTCACCTGTCAAATTTAGACATTCTTAAAAAATAAAATTACTAGACATAAATGGCACAAACAAAGAGAAAAAGCGCTTAAGGAATTAGAATCGCCAAATTTATAGGATAGATACAGACAAGAAAGAGACTCAAATACACAGTTCCGAGCAAGAGAGCCGGAGTAAACAATAGACATGGACAGGGAAACGGAAGCACACACACTCTTTGTGCATGAAAGAGTAGCCTACTCCTCTCAGAGTAATCCCAAGTGCTCGTTTTGCTTGGTTCTAAGTGACCTACTCGCGAAAGAAGGAGAAATAAGGATCTTCTGATTTTCTCTGACATATGTTTCAATCATTAATGTATGCGTGTGTGACCACACCCAAACACTCACTCACCCGCATGCACACACACATACAGAAAGAGACAGACAGTGAGAGAAATTGGAGGTTAGTCGGTTTCCCCGCACAGTCCGAGTATCGGTAGGGAGAACACGCCCCAAATGTTTGAGTTCCAAACTACAGCCGCAGCCAGCTTATTGCCACGCGACACAGTGGCATGGCGCCGAACGCCGACGCGTGTATGCCGCCAAATACCGCAACCCTGCTCCTGTTAGCCTGTGTCTCGCTAGTTTTTTGAATCCATTAGTTCTGCGCCATTTAACAGCAGACTTTTGACCTTGCCTGCTTTACATTTGTGATTTGCATTGCTCCCTGGACTGTTGTATTTACTTGCAAGGTGTCGGGATCTTGGACACCTTACATGTCGGGTGCCTCAGTTTTACATGTCGTTTATAGTGTTGCAAGACACTGATTTTGTACATGGGATGGGTTTTTGTTTGTGTATTTCACTTTTTTGGGATTTAATACACGTGGCATCGAGAGTGATGAGAATAACTCCCTTACATAAATTTGCATGTTTGAGTTAGGCAGAAACAGGGTGGAAGCATCACTGGAGAGAAAGCCAGTTTTAGTTAGCCACGCTTTGACTCAATGGCCTTCAGGGCCGCAGCCTAATTAAAGTCAAGCGCGGTTGACGGGCACGGGGGAAGAACAGTATATCACATGAGCGGCGCGTGAGGACGTAACTTAACAGTCTTGTGAATGATGGAGTGTTAATAATGGGGCAACAGACCTCGCTGTTCACTTGAATGCCAGCCAATTATACGACACTGTACTTATTAATCCAACTGGTGATTGGGCATCCGTGGCTACTAGAAATGAAAGAGCGACTGCCATTGGCTCTTCCATACAGAGTCCAACCCCACGACAGAGGGAAGGGAAGCTAGGCTGAGAAGACACGCAACTGCCTAGCGCGACAGCCACTTTCCCTCGAGACGTCGTCGAGTGTGGTCGGAGGGCATCCCTCCCTGGCGTGACGATACGGAAAGAAGATGTATTAGTTCGAACGCTTTGTTCACCTGGCTCCAAAATTAAGTCAAGAGCTGGCTCAATTCGTTTCGTAAATATCGTGAGCGGAGAACGAAGAGAGCCAATATAGTTAAATTGTTGTGAGAACAGTGAGAGCAGAGTAACACACAGCGCGCCAGTCTTGCACATGTGCTTAGCCATTAAAAACAGACTAGGGTGAAGTTAACGTTTTTCGCTTCACGAAACCGTAGGACAAGTTTGCTGATATAGAATCAGCCAGGCCCAGTATAGGATTTTGATAGATCTACAGATCCGATGACACACGGCAGTAACCAAGCCAACGACGCCGTGCAACACAAGGTAAAGAACGCGGCACACTATTAAATGTAAATGTCGTGTCACAAGCCAGTTTTTACTCCAGTGATATGAAGCTCCAAGTAGGAAACTGTCCTCCTTGTAGTAGTTCCCGAAATTAACGTATTTCCTTCGTGCGCTCAATGGCCACGTTTGGTTAACATTTGTGGAGAAAGAACAGAATCTGTTAGCGCCGGCAATGAACGCTCCATATTACGATAGTCTTCCAGCAGAGAGTCCTTCTCTCACTTAAAATAATTAACTATCCTGAATTTTGTGATATTATTTGTAATGACTTGGCAAGACAGCCAAGCCACTCGGAGGTAGCCGAAAGGCACGCGCTTAAGCTCACGCAGACTGGCGTGAGGTCTGGAACAGGACAATGTCTTGAGAATTGCAAATAAAGTACGAAGATCTTGGAATACTTAACTTTAATCCACAATTGGAGAACATCGCTCTTGTTGATACATTAAATATAATCTCAATATCAACTGGTAACGGCGCCTTGCTCGGTCGTAGCAAATGACGTAGCTGAAGGCTATGCTAACTATCGTCTCGGCAAATGAGAGCGTATTTGTCAGTGAACCATTCCTAGCAACGTCGGCTGTACAACTGGGGCGAGCGCTAGGACGTCTCTCTAGACCTGCCGTGTGGCGGCGCTCGGTCTGCAATCACTGACAGTGGCGACACGCGGGTCCGACGTATACTAACGGACCGCGGCTGATTTAAAGGCTACCACCTAGCAAGTGTGGTGTCTGGCGGTGACACCACATTATTGATGTTTTATATTTTATGTTATTTGAGAAATTTAATATCAGGATCCCCTTGTCTGAACAGGCGATACCTGAGATTGCTCTTGTGCATTGTAATGACCCAACATGAGCTAAAGTTAATACAATTACAGGGAATATTTGTCTATTCTAAGGCCGAGGTCCCCTTCCTACCTCATTGGAATATTTTAGGAACACTGATTACAGCTTTTCTTCTGAAGTCTAAACACTTGGTGAGGAATAGAACGTTTCCTTACACGTCAGGTTCAAGCTGCGTTATGCGCGCTAAGTGGAATCGTGCACACAAGGGAAACATAGCATTCACTTATTACAAACCAGAGGCGTGTTTAGACACTCAAGACGACTTTGCTACACTCTGGACTTGTTTTTGGTTAACTGTTCGCTTCGCGATCTCCCTTATCATAGACCGCAGGAACCATCTATTTGCTCCACTGGTCTACTTATACATCTACGTCCACATGGATAATCTGCGAATCACAATTATGTGCCTGGCGGAGGGTTCATCGAACCACCTTCACAATAATTCCCTATTATTCCGCTCTCGAACAGTGCTCGTAAATAACGAACACATACGTCTTTCTGTGCGACCTCCAATTTGCATTATTTTATTATGATTATCGTTTCTCCCTATGCACGTCGGCGTCAAAAAAGTATTTTCGCATTCGGAGTAGAAAGTTGGTGGTTGAAATTTCGCGAGAAGATTCAGCCGCAATGAAAAACGCCTTTGTTTTAATTGTGCCAGTCCCAAATCCTGTATCATGTCCGTAACACTCTCCCCCCTATTTCGCGATAATACAAAGCATGCTGCTCTGCTTTAAACTTTCTCAATGTACTCTGTGAATCCTACCTGGTAAGGGTCTCAGACTACACAGCGGTACTCCAAAAGAGGACAGACAACTGTAGTGTAGATAGTATCTTCAGTAGATCTGTTGCATTTCCTAAGTGTTCCCCCAGTAAAACGCAGTCTTTGGTTTGCCTTCTCCACACCATTTTCCGTGCGTTCTTTCCAATTTAAATTTTTCGTAATTGTAATTCCTAGGCATTTAGTTGAATTTACGACCTTTAAATTAGGCTGATTCATCGTGTAATCGAAGTTTAACGGATTTCCTTTAGCACTCGTATGGGTGCCCTCACACTTTTCATTCTTTAGAGTCAACTGCTAATTTTCGCACCATACAGATATCTTTTCTAAATCGTTTTGCAATTTGTTTCGATCTTCTGATGACTTTACTAGACGATAAATGACAGTATCAGCTGCAAACGACCCAAGACGGCTGCTCAGGTTGTCTCCTAAATCGTTTACATAGATAAGGAACAGCAGAGGCTCTAAACACTACCTTGCGTTACCACAAATGCGAGCGATCATAAACTGTGTTCTGCTATTCTAGAGAACGATGGGAAAGTGACCGACATCCTTCCCACCATCAACTACTCCAGTGAAGCGGTGGATCACGAGTTTCTAAAGTTGTGGCAATGGCATTTGCAGCTCCAGCAGGAACAACAAGTGCAACAATAGCACGAAAAACCGTGGGATTTACAGCAGGAACAACAACTGAAATAACGGCAAAAGTAAGAAAAACAGTGGGAATTCCACCAGCAACAGCAGAAATTGCTGTTACAAATGGCGTAAAATCAAAGACAGTTGCCTCCGTCTCCTATATTTGCTTGCTTCGACGAGGCAATCGAGAGTTGGGAGGTCTGTCTACGTCGATTTGTTCCTTACTGCAAGGCAAGTCAAACACAGACACTCAACGTCACTGCGAGCTTCTACTGTCTTCTAGTACTGAACTGTAGAAAGTGATGCAAAAACTACGACCACTCTCGGACCCCAGCAGTTGGAATTTTTCTGCTGTTTGTGGTTTGTTGACTGACTTTTATGGTCACCTAACGTACGTCATTAGAGCTAGGCTCAAGTTCAATCAGGGTGTTAATCAACATAAGCAATTCTATGCAGCGTAGACTACAGACTTACAAGGTTTGGCATGTGATAGTGATTCTTCCTGTAAACAAAATCAGGCTTCGTATGCAGGATCCTTAATCCGTGATGTGATTATACGTTTCGCTCCTGATAGAGAAGTTAGTGCGAAGCCTTTAGTCATTTGTTCCAACTGTATCAGTAATGGAAAATTTGTAACATTGACGTTCAGAGCAAGTTAACTGGGGCTAGTTGACGACCTCGTCATCTTAGCCTATAGGATTTTTTGCTGTGCCTGTTTCAGTTTTTGACTGCTTTTTTTGTGTTTTGTGTAACAGTCTTGACTTTCATGACTCACAAAGTATCTCTTATCGTGCTGCAAGTCAGCTGCTTTACTAATTTATGACAAATTATCATCCAGACATGGTGAGAACTTATAAAAAAGGTCCTCCAGAGGCGAGTGCGACCGAAATGCCATGGCTGCTGCAATAAGAGATGTCAAAGAAGGAAGAAAGACCTGCTTGGGTGCAGCAAACATTTACAATATCCCTGAAGCACCACTACGTCGTCATCTGAAGAAAACAGCTGACGTAAGAATTGAATGATTGTTTCATACGCAATAATATTCGTATAACTTTATGTGTGTGTGTGTGTGTGTGTGAGTGAGTGTGTGTGAGTGCGCGCGTGCGTGCGTGTGTGCATCTGTATGTCTGTGTGTGCATGCGTGCAAGTGTCTGTGTGTGCGATATTTAGCCTATATAGGGCCTAGTTCCTATAATAAATAGGCCTACCACAACATTACATAATATTTAGAGACTATGTAGTACCTGGAGTCAGGTCGCTTATTTATTTTTAATTTCCATAGGAACGACCTATTCATGGTGGACGACTCGAGAAGTTTTTAATGAAGTGCAACTAAAAGATCTAAAGGACTATGTGACAACAATGGATAAAATGTGTTTTGGAATAACGAAGCAGCAATGTAGAAGGCTTGTCTTTGATTACGGAGAGCAGTGTGGGATATCCTATCCATTCAACCCTGTTACCAGGATGGCAGGTGATGACTGGTTATCAAATTTCATGAAACAATTTAAATTCAGTATACGGAAACCAGAGGCAACATCGATTTTTGATTTTTGCAAGAAAACGGATGCGACCTGAGCTTGTGGAAAGAGCACCACTAGGAACAACTGCACACTGTAATGACAATGGATGGAACAATGGAGATACATTTGTGATGTTTTTGAAGGATCTTAATTCTCATGTTAATCCGACTTGTGAATCACCAGTTTTGTTGTTGGTTGACAACTATAAATCTCACATAACGCTGGAGGCTATCAAATTTTGCAGGGTACACCATATAATGATGGCTAGATTTCCACCTCACACTACCTATCGCCTACAACCATTGGACGTTTCATGTTTTGGACCTTTAAAGAGCTATTATAGTCAAGCTTGTGATAACTTTATGGTCACTTATCCAGGGCAGGCGATTACTGACAAAAATGTTGGTGGGCTACTGAGTACTGCCTCTTTCAAAGCAGCCACCGTCGGGAATGTCGTTAAGGGATTTAGAAAACGTGGAATCGAGCCTTATGATCCTCTTGTCTTTGATGAGGACGACTCTGCTGCAGCAGACGTCACAGACCATCCTCTTGCTTCAAACAGTCCTACTGAACATGAAAATCCTGCAGCAGACGTCACAGACCGTGCTCTTGCTTCAGACATTCCTACTGAACATGAAAAACCTGCAGTTCAGAGTGAAGAACCTAATGTCCAGTCCTCAAAAAAGCTGAATGCAGAAGCAGGACCTTCAAATAGTGCCCATCTGGATAAACCATAATTATGTCGAACTATTTTTTACGTAAAACCAGTGCCAAAAGAAAAACCAAATCTGAAGAAAAGTAGAACTCACAAACAATGTGCAAATGTTTTAACAAGCACGCCTATGAAAGACAGTTTGGAGCAGAAAGAAGCACAGAAGATGGAACAAGAACTTCTAAAGCAACAAAGATGACAGGCTTGGGATGCAAGAAACAGAAGTTTTACTAAGAAACTAGCGTTTTCCTCTTATGATGTGAAGAAAAAACCCAGAGTTTCGATAAAATCAACCAATGCTTCCCAAGAAAGTTTAATTCAATATCCTGGATGTGATGAGATATATTAAGACCCTCCATCAGAAGACTGGATACAGTGCTGTAAGTGCTTTAGATGGTGGCATGAAGACTGCTCAAACTGTGAAGGAGGGAAATTTGTATATGACTTTTGTTAATGTATGTACAACAATGTATTAATATTTATAACAATAAATATGTATTGCTGTTTTATTAAGTGTCATCTTGCCCCGTGATCAAAGTCATCTTACCCCAGTACTGGGGCAAAAGACAGTTTTGCATTACTTTCTAAAATTAACAAAAAAATTCGTATAACATTACAATAAAATGACATATAATTACGAACATTGAAATTCAGACCAATCTAATAATATTTGCAAGGAAAAAATATTTTCTTCAAAACTGAATTTATTAAAAATATTTAATCGTTAACAGCGCCAACTAGCCCCGGTCTCCACTACAGATTTTAGTAAGACACTACTAAATATTCAAAAACTTTGAAATGAAAAATAGGGGTCGCTATGATTTTGCATTTGGTGCTTATTACATCATATGTTGCTGCTTATCAAATTTAGATAACATATTGAATTTTTGTTTGGACTTGGGAGGAGGTCTCATCTGTCTCCCATCTCAAGTAAATGGGTCTTACATAGCGCGTTCACTCCCTATCTGACGTCTACGGAAATGAAATACTCAAAACATCCCTCATGTCTCCTAAACCGCTCGAAACATCGAAATGAGGTTTTGGAGAATGATGGCACACAAGGAGGAGAGTACTTTGCTGTTACTCATAAATAGTAATGCTTCTTTGAATGAGAAATGGTTAACAATTCACACAAAAATAAATTGCCAATTCTATTGGAATTTTGGTGGAAACCCATCATCCATCTTGAAAGATGACAGTAGTAGAGAAATAGCAGGTAACTTTTACACAGACGAATTACAGAGAAGTAGTGAACCAGGTGTTTTTCTCACAGAGCATGTCATAAGACGATGGTGGAGTAAGATGTTGGTTAAATGGCTTTGCTTCCCTGCACCACACAACAACTGGGTGGATGCTAAGGATGTGGTATACAATAAGGCACACAAACCCTTCAACCATGCATTATTAGTACGAAATACATGGTAGGATGCGAATCTTATGTGGCAAAAGCAGTAAGACAAGCTACCAGCCGAGTTACACATCCTCTCATATGCCTATCACAAGCTGGGAACAAAACTGAAGAGGCAACTAGCATTTGTCATTAAAGGAATTAATCTTCTGGACGGGGCCTGCGAGGAACACAACATCGCATATGTAGCAAATAAGTGGCACAACATCCTGCTGCAAATCGAATTTTAATTGAAAAAACCTAACAGTTGCATGGAGTAAGGGACATCAGCATGGGATAACATATTGTGGCATTCAAATTGATAAAGCAATGTACGCCAAACTGAAATAGGATGCTAGGATAAATTTCCAAGAAAGCTTGAACGCCAGTATCATCCAGTAAAGAAGCGAAGTGGCAAATCTGTAGGACAAGAAAAATCTGTTCTTGCATACCTACTTCTTGCATACCTACCAAGTTCCTTTAGCGCTCAACAAACAATACTAACTACAAATGCCAACATTTATATATGCTGAAACACACACATACTTGGATTGCTGACTTTAGATCTCTTAAATACAGCTTCATGCTTACTGATTCTTATCAAAAAACGATAATGACATCCAACATATTTTCTCATATGTTAATAACATGGAATACAGTCCAGATACGCTTGCCACATAAATCTTATAGGGTTAGAGAATGTATACAAACGTTTGCCAGTCATAGATGTAATGTATTCTGTGTTATTAACATACAAAAAACTACAAATCGATATCATCATTGTTAGGTGGTCATGTCGTCATACTTTTAAGCCTGTTACATAAATCTTGTAGTTCCAGAGTGCATTTATGAAGCTTTAAAAGCCATAGTTAGACAGTATTTTGTGTTATCAACACATGAGGAAGTACAAATGGATGTCATTATTGTTAGATGGTCATCAAGTGATTTTTGTTTATTTATTTTTTGTTATGTACCAGTAGGCATATAGCTTACTTAAGACATCTAAAATCCTAAGCAATCCATGTGTGTCTATGTCTTACTATATATGTATAAGGGTAGGATTTACTAGTTAGCATTGTGCATTGGATGCTAGAGAAACTTGATAGGGTAAGCAAGAATACGTTATTGGTATTCTATCAGTTTGCCAATTTTACTATCTATCTTGCCAAACTGCCAGCCTGTATTATCAGTTACCAGATTTGACACCTCTGGACAAATATTTTCTGCCATTCTGGGAACGCAATTGAGAAGCAATGACATTCTTTGTAATAATTATGTTGGAGTCCTGCACTTTCAAATTCTCTGTCACTTTGCAGAATATGCCATGTTGTCATTAATATACGAGTATATACACTGTAATGTCAAAGTCTCTTACATTAGGGATTCACATACTATACTGCCTCACAAAGCTACACAACTACACTATGAATCTACAGCACTGAATTTGATCTCTATCAAGCAAATTGATCGAGAAATACTTTACAAAAAAGTACCTACTTGTAATAAGTTTCGTCACAACACTCGTACACTGTGTTCGATAATCTAGTACATTCTGTTTGTGTTGTAATCCAGCAGGTTCTATGTCGCTGATAATCTGTATCTGCACCATCACTTAAAATCTAAACTCGCTTACACATCTATGACATTGACAGCTCTCCATCATCAGCAAGCAAGTTTTGCTAATCGAAATTATTATATGTACTGTCTTATCACAATTTATTTATTATGGTGACCGGTTTCAACCACTACTGTAGTGATTCTCCAGCAGAAGGAGGTTCTTACTCATTGGTCTCAAGATGGCCACAGTAGTGGTCGAAACCGGTCACCATAATAAATAAACTGTGATCAAGACTTTTTCATAGTAAATATTTGTATCACATTGATCACTATTCACTCCCACAATGTATTCAAAAATAATGAAATTATTATAGATTCAAACATTTTAAACACCTGATGTAACAGTAGTTAGACGCTGATATTTATATACATACGTGATAAATAATGTCATACGTTTAATATTTTCTCACCTCAAAATTATGAGTTCAGCAAAGCAGTCTCAATGATGCTCTCTGGTGTCCACAGAGTCTGATTTGTTTATTCAATCGAAAATTCTATGTGGTTTGTCTTCCATCAGTTGCTTGCTTATTTGATCGAAATAATTTCTAACTGCATCGCAGAACAGATACAAGCCGCATTTTCTCCGATGCAGCCTTTTGTCTGCTAGCTTCACGCAGGCATTCGTGCTCCAAACAGACCTCTTAGTCAGTACCCATGGCTACCATCACATAGTAAAAGTGTGCTATGCAGTTGAGGCCATGGGCACTGTTGCCCATGCAGCACCATATGGATGTGGAATTGCATGGAGTTCTTTTTTCTACACTTTGTTATTATCTTTTATTTACTTATAGCAATTACACTTATTTTTTAAAGAAAAATTCAGTCATTTGGAAGAATGAAATTACAAATTTATGCTCCAGTTTAAGAAGAGAATAAAAGAAGACAAGAAAGGGTAGACACAGATATTCCTTCACCAACACCACCTGGGAAAGGGGACTTGATATTCATCTTCAACTGTAGCATCCACATGCGGTGCTACTCATTTTAGTACTATCCACATGAAAGTCCCTCTTCAGGAAAACTCTATTTGTTCAGTCCATGCAGATCTAATCTATGGTGGTATTGTCTATTAGACCACTGTGTGAGTTGATGTTTGTTAGATTACATAACAACTACTATTACTAGGCTAGTTAGTAAATAAATTCTGCAAAACTTTGGAACAATTAAGTTATATATTGTTCTTCAATAGCTGTAGGAGAAATAACAAGCCACCACTAACAGTATTATTAATCTTGTAAAAATATTTGTGTAGAATGAACCTAGTCTATGAACAGATACAGTAGGAGGCACATGTTGTGAGACTTAACTGCTGTGCAGTGTGTGGTTGTGCTGAATGTTACTTGAGATCTGCTTATAAGACTAGAGTTTATTGTGAGGCATGAAAAATTCAAAACCCAGTTATCTATCTACAAATATAAACTCATGCTACATACATTAAGCAAATGAGTGATTATTTTGTGTTAATTATTATTTAACGATTTATTTATATTATTTAAAAACTACAATATACCTTACTACATTTCATCACTGAAATAAAATTCGACTCTTCCACTTTCGGACATTGTAAAGCCATTATGCAATGTTGCAATTGGAAAATTTAGTGATATGGAAACTCGAGAATACAATGAAGTCTAATTAAACACCGGAAAACTCTTTTTTTCTCATCACATAAGATAAAAGTATTGAGATTGCACTTACTGCAGCTCACGCACCATTACATCTCCTGTCTATGGAAGTCATTGCTTCATATGAATGATAGGTCACAATCGTTCAATGTGTCATTTTCATCGAGGTGCTTCATAATGTTTGAAGTCAGTACATGTTCCGAAATCTAACTGCAAATTGATGTAAGTAAAATGGATCCCTTTCTAATGTACTGGTGTGATCTGGGTAAGTCTGCAATCTTTAGGTATAGATTTTACGGTGAGCAAGTGATTGTACATGATTATTAAATATTAATGTATTTCCCCAGCATACGCTGAAAGAAACCTAACTGGTATTTGATTTGTACCGGAAGACTTGTCGTCATTAGCTCGTAACACCATAGTTAAGATACCAAATACTTTTTTGATTAATTATGCTTTGTATAAAGTATGTTTTCTTTGATATGTAATCTTTATTATGCTGTAAAGATGTAGAAAGATATATACTATGGTTTCTCTTCACCATTTTAACACTTTGCCTCATTTGGAGGAGGATGACTTTAATCATATCTATTTTTTGTTGATTTACTAATATGTGTAAATGAAAGGATTTTGTAAAAGGTATAAGTATACAACTATGTCTATGCTGATTCACACTTAGGGCTTTTCGTTTATATCGAGTTAAAACCTGGTGTACTTCTCTGCAACGTAAGTGAGTTAGAGCATGCAAAACGTGGTTGGTGTGAAGGAAAAGTTGAAAACGATAGTCAGTCAGAGACTAGCAACTGCTGGACAGTTGGCAACTAGTAACTGGAAAGTGGACACTGCAGGTGCCGAGTGACGTTTTCAGTACTTGGAGTTATTATGGAAAAGCCTCTAAAATATTGCCCTGTTTCTGGAAAATACCATAAAAGTTGATGATCATCGCCAAGAAGATAATAACAGAGCAAATTACTTACAACGGAAAGTCCACCTGTTATGTATTCACAACCAACATTGCGCAATCACTTCAGCAGAGAGGAGAAGTCAGATCTTTGTAAAGTGTATGGATCAGCATATTTACTAAAGTATGTGCCGATATAAGGTAACTCATGTCAAATTTGTGTACCAACATTGATTTGTTTCCTGTCATGATATCTCTTAGGATCCATTCCTCTTGAACAGTGATTTCCCGGTACCCTTATTATGAGAAGTGGTGGAAAACAAAGTGTTTAATTACTTTTGCTTAAACCTGAGTGCTAAAAAGTTGCCTAAAATTACTGTAAATTTTATTGAAGTTGAGGGAGGAAGTAAATGTTGCTTTTATGAAAGCCCCCACAGTAATTAAATTGCTTTAGTTCAAAGTGTCAGTGTTATGAGAATTAACTGGTTTAATTCTGTCTAAAAATATTAATGTTTGTGCTGATGACAAATAGGCCACACGAATTTGGGGTTAGTAAGTAGTAAATTACCTTAAAGCCATATTTGAAAATGCTGTTGCAAAGATCGTTTACATTCACTGACATAATGTTCATACAAGGTGAATGAAAGTTGTAAAAGAGTATTTCCAAAGTTTGCTTTCTTCACTTTGTTCATAAAAGTGTGTTTAGATTGTTTTATGGAGATGGTCAAGAAAAAGGGTCCCCATTTTAAGTTGCTAAAAATGCGTAAATTTTCTTGATTAATGAATATACTAAATACATTTTAAGTTAATGTTGATTTTTGAGCACATTGCGTGATGAAAAGTGTAATATCAGCTTGTGAGCCCCCATTTGCTGTTTTCCTTCCTGAAGGTAAAGTTACTGTGAGTGCCATTATTCATGAAACCAGTTACAACATTGATTATTAAGGAATGTGTAAATCTTACTGCAAGTGAATTTTCGTTAAATTTGTGCTGTTTAGAAAGTATCTGATGAGATAGGACTAGGCCCATATCCATTTTTATATGAACATTGATTTCCACTTTTATTGCTAATGAAATATCTTATGCTAGGTAAAGTATTTACTGTTGATAAGGGCTGAAGTGTCAATTTTGTTTGTGAGAACACGCATTTCCTATTGAAATTGGTTATATCCGCTATACTGCTTCTCTGCTTGTTAAAGGGTTCGTCACGCCTCTGTGAGAAAGAAGTATAGGTTGTGTTTTTCCAACAAAACTATTCACAGTTTATTTAAAAGAAAAGTTTCACATTTCTATGCCTAATTAGGCTGGCGACCGCATTTCATTTCAGTTGAATAAATGTGATTAGCTAAAACATTTTCTAAATTGTATCTGTCACTTTCTGTGTCCTTAAGTAACATTGGTATTAAGTTCGATAAGTCAAAACCATTAGATATTACTCGGTCACTTTTCTAAATTCCTCTCAGAGGGTACCATTTACTGCAAGTTTAGGCCATATTTGGCAAATTTACTACCGCAATAGAGTTATACGTGACTGCCTTGTGACGAAAATAAACCTTGTCGTCACCAGGTAAACAGCATGCCGGTATAACAAGCGGAGGTGTAGTGTTATAAACAGATAGCGGCTTTATGCCTTTAAGTACTTATCTCTTGGAAGATGGGGAGCAGGAAATGCGCTGTTGTGACTGTAGAATAGTATACAGATGCAACAACCTTAACGAGAACTTCATTCCCCATACTGGTGCATGCGTACAGAAAAATTATAACAACTGTTTCAGTATTACTTCTTATGTTTCGTTCTGGGGAAAACATACATGCATTTTACTGTTCAGAGGTGATGTGCTCTGTGGTGTCCGAGGCCACAGCTAATTCCTGTCAGATCCAGTCAGCGTACTATTGGTCCCACGTAAAAATGCATGATCTATTGGAGTAATATTGCATATGCTTATTACGCGTTGTTGCCTCAGCAACACCCGATCACACACTTTGCCAGTTGCACCATCATTGTTATAAGTGCCTCAGATCTGTTGGCGAAATATTATATGCTTATTAAGCATTGGTGTTTCGCTGACTTCTGCTCACATGCATAGCCATGTGTGTCGTCATTATTCCAATGTGGGATACGTTTAACCTCTAATCTTAGGAACCACATGAAACCATGCTTAAAATAACGTTCTATCTTTAAAAAAAAAAAAAAAAGGAGTGGTCCATGTCATTTCCAGGCAAAACGTTGCATTCTACCACACGTGACATTTTAACAGAGTGAAACAAACTAACAAGATATCAATACCATAAGAGAGAAATTGTACGTTATTCATTACATTTTCAGTCAGCAGTGCCAAAAAAACCCTCTGTTTAAAGTAATTATAATAGGGCAAGACACACATGTATCCTACACACCTGATAGAGCTTATATTGTACATCATAGAGTGGATGAGTGATTTCTATGCACCAAAATAGTCTCTACATTGGCTACACTTGCGAATTAATGAATACAAAGAACTATAAAATAAAAAATAAATAAATAATTTAGTAAAAACGTTCCCACTCTTATGTCTGTAATTGATATAGACGACAGAGAAATAGGCTAAATAATGTTTATTCGAAAAAGGACATTTTAAATAACTGGAAATTGCTCCTATGATATTCAGTTAAAATACAGACAGAAAATACCCTTATCAAACGTGCTAAAGTTAGATTGAGAGCATCCCGAGAATGGTAGCAGGCTCCCCAAACTAATTAGTTATCAAAGATTCATGAAAACTAAGACATTTCATGATCACAACACATGAAATATTCTATGGCTCAAATAATTCAGATTTCGGGGTTATGATTTACAAAACACACGAAGTACAAAGAGCAGTAACTCATACTCTGTTCTCAATTCCATAATGCGAGTGGAAAAGTCAGACTTTTCGAAATATACAGTCCTTCCAAAAGTTACAGTGTTGTAGCGGCCGTTCACCATACGGAGTCTATCCCCGACACAAGAAAATATCACACATTGCCATAGGGAGGTCTGCCTTCCACCAGTCTCCACGTAATGTGTCCACCTTCGCTCCCTTCAGTTCCTGACTCGAGAAGTCTTGCTCTCCACTTAACTCCCCATAATCTGCCGCTACTGCCGGTTTTTCCATTGACTAAAGGCCGTCTCCACCAACAATACATCATTCCTAAGTTCTACAGACATGATGTGACTCAACTTGACCACTTCGTGGACTAACAAATAGATATTACAATAATATTTAATTAAAGAACTGTTATAACCATTCACTCACACTCAGATCATTTACAGTAAGTCTAAATAAAGGTTTATCGTTAAATAAATAAGGCAGAATTCTTGCATAACTGTCCTTACATTAACTGACAACAGATTGTTTCTAAATGTTGTTCAAACAGTTATTCATGCCTGATTGATAGAAGCGTCATTTGGTACTCTTTTTGATAGTAATGTCAGCTAACGCACCTGGTTGACCACTTCTTAAATTACCATAATTTTCTATTACCAGTTTCAATTAATATTTAAATAAAGCTACTGGAAAAAATAGTAAGCTGTTCATTAAATAAAATATATACGAATGACAAGATATGATGTATTCATGGTGCTTTCATATGCTGTGTTATTGTAGAGAATATGTTATTCTGAAAAATACTTGCATAATAAAAAATATAGAAAACGTAATAAATCAAGAAATAAAATAGTTACAGATAAGTGGCTTTCAGGAATAAGTGCCATTCAATTATGGCAGCCATTGCAATGCTATCATCTGAGATATTTCTTGTTGAAATCGAGTGAAGCATTTAAGAGTGTTAGTTCAAAGGTTCGTTGTGTAAATGCTTAGTCACTGTGTAATATTGACTCCTGTAATTTTGAAGATACCGAAAATATTACTGTATCATTGGGTGCACATCATTCCTCTGAAATTGTAGATGTATATAGCTTTGCTTTATTATTCGACTGTGAATTATTGTTAAATGTCAAAGATGAGCCATCTTCAATATTGTCCGACACTCTGCTACTTCTTGGAGCACTGGCTGCCCTCTTAAGGATACAGGGTACTTTTCCAGCTCAATATAATGTAAAAATCAACACCTATTTCTTACAGGCACTGTTTATAATGTATATGTTTTACAGATTCTTTGTTGATATCAGGTAATGCAGCACACTTTCTAAACAGATTAGAAATGTTTTGAATATTTTTGAGCCTGGTTAGGGTTATTAAAAAAATTACAAAGAAATTGATGCAACTTTTTCCCAAAATGTGTCCTCAAATTGAGGTACCATTTCATCCAATGTTATACATTTGGAGGAGACCAAATTTTTACCAGATATGCATGACATAATGGCTGAGGCACTAGACCTACATAATTCCACCTATTATGTATATTACAAGGATAAAAAATTACATATCTTACATTTTAATTTTGTAATTTTTTTCTAATAAAAATGTTATTTTTTTTTATAATTTAGTTGATCTTGCAATACAGCTTAGGTCTGTTACATAAGTATTGACTATTGCAAGTTTCAGAAAAAATTAGAGCAATGCTTTATAAACTTTAGGGAATATTTGTACCTGAATTCTGAAAATACTAGTTGCGAGAAATTGTAAATGAAGATATGAGTCCAATTAAACTGTGCCTCAGAACATTTTTAGAACACTGATGTTTAACATATCCTTCAATGTTACCATGGCAGGTGTGGTAGTGCTTAGATAAGTAGTCAATATCAACAACTTTTCCATTCTCCAGAGAAGTAGCACTTACAATACCATTCAAGGAATGACGTCCTCGACATTGCCATGTCTCACCAAGTGCAACAGCGATGTTCTTGGTTCCACTAATATTTAGAGTTTCTTCTGGTGTCAAGGCAGCTAAAAGTATTTTTATGTACTTGCTGAACCTACTGGGAGGAGGAGGAACGTACATCAAACCACAAAACGTTTGAGCGGCCTTTTTTCCTTGCACGCATTGCATACACTAACTTCAAACTCACATCATACAATCTGTTCAAAGTCATTTTCGAGGTAGATTTATTGCAGGATCTACACAGAACAACTAATTTTGACGCTAAACCCTTCCTGCTACTTTGTTATTCAGTTATTTCCGGACAGTCTACACCATCACATTGTTTACATTTCCCCACTTCCTTTATCAAAGAAGATAAGATGCCCACATCAACAACAACAAATCCACTACAAAGAGCATCATTGTTAACACAAAAATTTGAATAACCAGAAGGTGTGCCATGTGGGAGTTTCTTCCCTGAAGAACTGATACATAGGTTACTTTCAACAGTGTAGCTTGCTTTCTTTGCTACTGGTTACCACAGAATTTCCTTTTATTGAATTTCTTGATGCATGGCATAGTTGCTGTTGGTGGGGAGGCTTGCGTGCCTCAGTGATACAGATAGCCGTACCGTAGGTGCAACCACAACGGAGGGGTATCTGTTGAGAGGCCAGACAAACGTGTGGTTCCTGAAGAGGGGCAGCAGCCTTTTCAGTAGTTGCAAGGGCAAAAGTCTGGATGATTGACTCATCTGGCCTTGTAACAATAACCAAAACGGCCTTGCTGTGCTGGTACTGTGAACAGCAGAAAGCAAGGGGAAACTACAGCCGTAATTTTTCCCGACGGCATGCAGCTTTACTGTATGATTAAATGATGATGGCGTCCTCTTGGGTAAAATATTCCGGAGGTAAAACAGTCCCTCATTCGGATCTCCGGGCGGGGACTACTCAAGAGGATGTCGTTATCAGGAGAAAGAAAACTGGCGTTCTACAGATCGGAGCGTGGAATGTCAGATCCCATAATTGGGCAGGTAGGTTAGAAAATTTAAAAAGGGAAATGGATAGGTTGAAGTTAGATATAGTGGGAATTAGTGAAGTTCGGTGGCAGGAGGAACAAGACTTCTGGTCACGTGACTACAGGGTTATAAACACAAAATCAAATAGGGGTAATGCAGGAGTAGGTTTAACAATGAATAGGAAAATAGGAATGCGGGTAAGCTACTACAAACACAATAGTGAACACATTATTGTGGCCAAGATAGATACGAAGCCCACACCTACTACAGTAGTACAAGTTTATATGCCAACTAGCTCTGCAGATGACGAAAAATTGAAGAAATGTATGATGAAATAAAAGAAATTATTCAGATTGTGAAGGGAGACGAAAATTTAATAGTCATTGGTGACTGGAATTCGAGTGTGGGAAAAGGGAGAGAATGAAACATAGTAGGTGAATATGGATTGGGGCTAAGAAATGAAAGAGGAAGCCGCCTTGTAGAATTTTGCACAGAGCACAACATAATCATAACTAACACTTATTTTAAGAATCATAAAAGAAGGTTGTACACATGGAAGAACCCTGGAGATACTAGAAGGCATCAGATACATTATATAATGGTAAGACAGAGATTTAGGAACCAGGTTTTAAATTGTAAGACATTTCCAGGGGCAGATGTGGACTTTGACCACAATCTATTGGTTATGACCTGTAGATTAAAACTGAAGAAACTGCAAAAAGGTGGGAATTTAAGGAGATGAGACCTGGATAAACTAAAAGAACCAGAGGTTGTACAGAGTTTCAGGGAGAGCATAAGGGAACAATTGACAAGAATGGGGGAAAGAAATACAGTAGAAGAAGAATGGGTAGCTTTGAGGGATGAAGTAGCGAAGGCAGCAGAGGATCAAGTGGGTAAAAAGACGAGGGCTAGTAGAAATCCTTGGGTAACAGAAGAAATATTGAATTTAATTGATGAAAGGAGAAAATTTAAAAATGCAGTAAATGAAGCAGGCAAAAAGGAATACAAACGTCTACAAAAATGAGATCGACAGGAAGTGCAAAATGGCTAAGCAGGGATGGCTAGAGGACAAATGTAAGGATGTAGAGGCCTATCTCACTAGGGGTAAGATAGATACTGCCTACAGGAAAATTAAAGAGACCTTTGGAGAGAAGAGAACCACTTGTATGAATATCAAGAGCTCAGATGGCAACCCAGTTCTAAGCAACGAAGGGAAAGCAGAAAGGTGGAAGGAGTATATAGAGGGTCTATACAAGGGCGATGTACTTGAGGACAGTATTATGGAAATGGAAGAGGATGTAGATGAAGATGAAATGGGAGATATGATACTGCGTGAAGAGTTTGACAGAGCACTGAAAGACCTGAGTCGAAACAAGGCCCCCGGAGTAGACAACATTCCATTGGAACTACTGACGGCCTTGGGAGAGCCAGCCCTGACAAAACTCTACCATCTGGTGAGCAAGATGTATGAAACAGGCGAAATACCTTCAGACTTCAAGAAGAACATAATAATTCCAATCCCAAAGAAAGCAGGTGTTGACAGATGTGAAAATTACCGAACTATCAGTTTAATAAGTCACAGCTGCAAAATACTAACACGAATTCTTTACAGACGAATGGAAAAACTAGTAGAAGCCAACCTCAGGGAAGATCAGTTTGGATTCCGTAGAAACACTGGAACACGTGAGGCAATACTGACCTTACGACTTATCCTAGAAGAAAGATTAAGAAAAGGCAAACCTACGTTTCTAGCATTTGTAGACTTAAAGAAAGCTTTTGACAATGTTGACTGGAATACTCTCTTTCAAATTCTAAAGGTGGCAGGGGTAAAATACAGGGAGCGAAAGGCTATTTACAATTTGTACAGAAACCAGATGGCATTTATAAGAGTCAAGGGGCATGAAAGGGAAGCAGTGGTTGGGAAGGGAGTAAGACAGGGTTGTAGCCTCTCCCCGATGTTGTTCAATCCGTATATTGAGCAAGCAGTAAAGGAAACAAAAGAAAAATTCGGAGTAGGTATTAAAATTCATGGAGAAGAAATAAAAACTTTGAGGTTCGCCGATGAGATTGTAATTCTGTCAGAGACAGCAAAGGACTTGGAAGAGCAGTTGAACGGAATGGACAGTGTCTTGAAAGGAGGATATAAGATGAACATCAACAAAAGCAAAACGAGGATAATGGAATGTAGTCGAATTAAGTCGGGTGATGCTGAGGGAATTAGATTAGGAAATGAGACACTTAAAGTAGTAAAGGAGTTTTGCTATTTGGGGAGCAAAATAACTGATGATGGTCGAAGTAGAGAGGATATAAAATGTAGACTGGCAATGGCAAGGAAAGCATTTCTGAAGAAGAGAAATTTGTTAACATCCAGTATTGATTTTAGTGTCAGGAAGTCATTTCTGAAAGTATTCGTATGGAGTGTAGCCATGTATGGAAGTGAAACATGGACGATAAATAGTTTGGACAAGAAGAGAATAGAAGCTTTCGAAATGTGGTGCTACAGAAGAATGCTGAAGATTAGATGGGTAGATCACATAACTAATGAGGAAGTATTGAATAGGATTGGGGAGAAGAGAAGTTTGTGGCACAACTTGAGCAGAAGAAGGGATCGGTTGGTAGGACATGTTCTGAGGCATCAAGGGATCACCAATTTAGTATTGGAGGGCAGCTGGAGGGTAAAAATCGTAGAGGGAGACCAAGAGATGAATACACTAAGCAGATTCAGAAGGATGTAGGTTGCAGTAGGTACTGGGAGATGAAGAAGCTTGCACAGGATAGAGTAGCATGGAGAGCTGCATCAAACCAGTCTCAGAACTGAAGACCACAACAACAACATGGCATAGTTCGTGTTTATTGCACACTAAAGGATATGTACTTCCACATATACGAGGTGCGGCTAGAAAAAAACCGGACTGATGCTGGAAAAAACATATATTTACAATTATTTACAATTTCATGTTATCTCCTTCAATGTATTCTCCTCCTCGTTCTCTACACCGCTCCATACGAATTTTCCACTGTTCATAGCAATGCTGCAGATCATTTTCGGTAAGTCCATACATTACTTCCGTCACTTTTTCTTTTACTGCTTCAACAGTCTCAAATCTAGTTCCTTTCAAAGCTGACTTGACTTTAGGTAAAAGAAAAAAGTCACAGGGGGTCATATCAGGTGAGTAGGGTGGATGATCTAAGATGGGAATGTTGTGTTTTGCCAAAAACGTCTTCACTGACAACGCACTGTGAGCTGGGGCATTGTCTTGGTGAAGGATCCATGACTTTTTTCTCCACAAATCGTTCCGTTTTCTCCGTACTCGCTCACGTAGGGTAGCCAGGACGCTAATGTAGTAATGCTGATTCACTGTTTGTCCCTCTGGTACCCAATCAATGTGCACAATCCCTTTGATGTCAAAAAAAACAATCATCATTGCCTTGAATTTCGATTTTGACATTCGTGCTTTTTTTTTTTGTCGTGGAGAACCAGGAGTTTTCCAGTGCATCGATTGGCGTTTAGTTTCGGGATCGTAAGTAAAAAACCACGATTCATCGCAAGTAATAACATTTTGTAAGAAGGTGGGATCACTTTCAATGTTTTCCAGGATGTCAGAACAAATCATTCTTCGGCGTTCCTTCTGTTCAATTGTGAGACACTTTGGAACCATTTTTGAACACACTTTGTTCATGTTGAAACTTTCATGAAGAATCTGCCTAACACTTTCCTTGTCAACTCCTGTTAACTCAGACACTGCTCTGATTGTTAAACGGCTATCTTGTCGAACAAGTTTACCGATTTTTTCAATGTTTGCATCATTTTTTGCTGACAATGGTCTGCCAGTGCCAGTGTCATCATTGATGTCTTCGCGGCCATCTTTAAATCGTTTAAACCACTCAAACACTTGTGTTCGCGATAAACAATCATCGCCGTACACTTGTTGTAACATTACAAACGTTTCACTTGCAGATTTTCCTAGTTTGAAACAAAATTTGATGTTAACACGATGTTCTTTCTGTACACTCAACATTTTCCGATGCACAGACAAAACGTCAACTACTTAAAACAGACGCCACGGGCAGACTGAGTGCAGGAGGCAGATGAAACTCGAGCAGTAGGCGGAGCGAGAGTCACGTGACAGGCCACGCGACTTTCAGCCTTATTGCATTCGTTTTATTGTTTCACCAGTACTAGTCCGGTTTTTTTCTAGCCACACCTCGTATATGTAGCACTTGGGTAACAAACATTCAGTAACATGTGAACAAACTGCTTCAACGAAACAAAATTAAATACTAGCAAAAATAATCATTTACAGACTAGAAACCTGCACTGTTACCAACATATACAATGTATCAGACGTATAATAGGTGGAAACAGGAAGTTCACAGTTCTTTTCGAATTAATACTGGTTTCTGTAACAGAAATAAATGGGGACATAACTTTAAAATTTTGTATATATAGGTCATTTTTCATTTGAAACCCTATAATGTATATATCAATGTAATCAGAAAAGACTACAGAATTTATTAAAGTCATTAAAAAAATTTCGATTTTTCAACCATTTATAAGTACCCTGTATCCTTAAGCGACCAAACATCGCCAAAATTCCCCATACTGGAATTTGTCCATATCTGGTCACGCTGTTCATCTTTCTACCCGACTCATATAGCAGAACTGACCATGATGTGCCCTCAACCCTGGCGTTACACAGCCCATCTTCAGCCATACAAGGAAATTCACCTCCCGTCATACCAACTCCAGCAATGGCCTTGCCGCAGTTGATACACCAGTTCCCGTCAGATCACCGAAGTTAAGTGCTGTCGGGCGTGGCCGGCACTTGGATGGGTGACCATCT
The DNA here is from genome assembly GCF_021461385.2 of Schistocerca piceifrons. NCBI lineage: Eukaryota > Metazoa > Arthropoda > Insecta > Orthoptera > Acrididae > Schistocerca > Schistocerca piceifrons. The sequence goes on along the minus strand of NC_060144.1, from coordinate 6,309,230 downwards.
GGGCTGCCATGCACTGTTGCCATTTTTTGGGGTGCACTCAGCTTCGTGATGCCAACTGACCGAATAGTAGCGCCTCCGGTCAAAGAAAACCATCATAACCACCGGGAGATCGGTGTGCTAACCACATGCCCCTCCTCTCTGCATCCTCAACTGAGGATGACACGGCGGTCGGATGGTCCCGATAGGCCCCTTGCAACCTGAAGACATACGAACTCCAGGTGGCCAAATCACATGCCTGCATATGTGTAATGTAAAAACTTCCATCATAAAGCCGCGCGGAGTGGCCCTGCAATTAGAGGCGCCATGTCACAGATTGCGTGGCCCTTCCTGCCGGAGATTCGAGTCCTCTCTCGGGCATGGGTGAGCTTTTTGTTCTTAGCATAAGTTAGTGTAAGTAGCGTGTAAGTCTAGAGACCGATGACCTCAGCAGTTTGGTCCCTTAGGAATACACAAACATTTAAACACATTTTTCCATTACAAAGCTGCTGCCGCCAGATATATTATGGTGATAGCTTCAGTATCCTGGTTGATGACCACCTCTCGAACCATACTGTTCACCTCGACCATATGACCAGTTGTTGTTACCGCCATTATGCTGATTGTTTCGCCCATGTTACCAGTTGCTGCAACCACCTTGTCGATGACGTCTACCACTTGACCATGAATCTCTGCTCATTACTCACTGCTGGCAGTCCCTCTAGAAACATTACTTTAATGTTCTTGAATTCCCACACCAGGGAGAATGAGACAACGAGGAATCGAGTGCAATTTGATATCACTATGTGCTCGCCTAAGGTTTTACTCCTTTCATGCATATCTGGATATAAGGGTGTGGACAGTGTGACATATGGAGTTTGGGTCGGTCAGAGGAGCATGCATGGATAGCTGAAGTGGTTAAGGTTACCACTCAAAATAAGTGGGAAATCTGGGTTCAAGTCCCGGTCTGGCGCAAATTTGTACATGTCGCTATTAGGTAGCGGATCTATACCTAATACTGCTAATGTCAAGAATTCACAGTTCGCGAATTAATCTCGAACAATATCATACAGTAGTGGATTGCGAACAGTTTGTGTTCTTCCAGAGGTACATGTAAATATTACAATCCTAGTGTGTGGATTGTCAGTAGTGACTGTTCTTAAAGACCGCATGTAATTATTACAAGCCTAGGCAGGCGCTTAACGATAACAACACTGGTCTCGATTCCGCATTGCTCATTCTCTCTGCTGCGAGAATTCAACCCATGTTGCCAGTATTAGGTGATGAATTTAGTGGAGTATGATACAGCGATGTAGAGATTGTGACATTGGAAGTTTCCGTCGGTCTGGGGAGCGCGCAAGGGTGGACAAGGAGATTAAGACGACCGCTCGCGATAAGCGGGAAATCCGGTATCAAATCCTGGTCCCGCATGGATTTTCTTGTCAATACTTGGTAATATATTTGTACCTAATACAGCTGATATCGAGGAATTCGCAGCCAACGAATTAATTTCGAGAGTATTTCGTACAGCTGTCGATTGTCAACAGTGTGTCTCCTTTCAGATATGAATATAAAATCTTGAATTTTGCTTTTAACTTTACCAGCTATCTAATCTTCTTCTTTCAGAACATCGATCAAGTACCTGATAGAGTCCAAAAGTTCTCAACGTGAATTTCACCTTCTCCTTTTCTGTCACTTTCGCGGCTGCTAATTTTGTACATTTGCTGTTTTGTTTCAAAAATACTAAAAATGTTTCCGTGTCACTATACTCTCTTAACCTCAGTTTGTCCTAATTGTTTCTGCAAACGGTCTGCAGTGCTGTCGATTCCTTGGGGTATAATTTGTCGAAATTTTTCACTTACTCAAAAACTCTGTTTCCTTATCGCTCACGAATTTCAGTCTCTTGTTCGCAATGTTTGTAGATCACTACAGTCAGATTTTCTTCGTGCCAAGCATCCGTCTTGTTAGTGTTCGTTTTTACTCTTGGTCCCTTGTACAGTATTTCTTCGTTTCCAAAAACATTTCCATTCGCCAAGTACTTTCCAGTAGTCCTCTCCAGCAAACACTGGTATCTTAATGACTGTCATGTCCAATTATGCAGAGCACTCTTTTCGAGTGATAATCTTTTTAGTCCACAGTTAACTGCTACCAAGTTAATAAATAATATTTATTAATTCACAACAAGTTGAAACCACATACACTCCTGGAAATTGAAATAGGAACACCGTGAATTCATTGTCCCAGGAAGGGGAAACTTTATTGACACATTCCTGGGGTCAGATACATCACATGATCACACTGTCAGAACCACAGGCACATAGACACAGGCAACAGAGCATGCACAATGTCGGCACTAGTACAGTGTATATCCACCTTTCGCAGCAATGCAGGCTGCTATTCTCCCATGGAGACGATCGTAGAGATGCTGGATGTAGTCCTGTGGAACAGCTTGCCATGCCATTTCCACCTGGCGCCTCAGTTGGACCAGCGTTCGTGCTGGACGTGCAGACCGCGTGAGACGACGCTTCATCCAGTCCCAAACATGCTCAATGGGGGACAGATCCGGAGATCTTGCTGGCCAGGGTAGTTGACTTACACCTTCTAGAGCACGTTGGGTGGCACGGGATACATGCGGACGTGCATTGTCCTGTTGGAACAGCAAGTTCCCTTGCCGGTCTATGAATGGTAGAACGATGGGTTCGATGACGGTTTGGATGTACCGTGCACTATTCAGTGTCCCCTCGACGATCACCAGTGGTGTACGGCCAGTGTAGGAGATCGCTCCCCACACCATGATGCCGGGTGTTGGCCCTGTGTGCCTCGGTCGTATGCAGTCCTGATTGTGGCGCTCACCTGCACGGCGCCAAACACGCATACGACCATCATTGGCACCAAGGCAGAAGCGACTCTCATCGCTGAAGACGACACGTCTCCATTCGTCCCTCCATTCACGCCTGTCGCGACACCACTGGAGGCGGGCTGCACGATGTTGGGGCGTGAGCGGAAGACGGCCTAACGGTGTGCAGGACCGTAGCCCAGCTTCATGGAGACGGTTGCGAATGGTCCTCGCCGATACCCCAGGAGCAACAGTGTCCCTAATTTGCTGGGAAGTGGCGGTGCGGTCCCCTACGGCATTGCGTAGGATCCTACGGTCTTGGCGTGCATCCGTGCGTCGCTGCGGTCCGGTCCCAGGTCGACGGGCACGTGCACCTTCCGCCGACCACTGGCGACAACATCGATGTACTGTGGAGACCTCACGCCCCACGTGTTGAGCAATTCGGCGGTACGTCCACCCGGCCTCCCGCACGCCCACTATACGCCCTCGCTCAAAGTCCGTCAACTGCACATACGGTTCACGTCCACGCTGTCGCGGCATGCTACCAGTGTTAAAGACTGCGATGGAGCTCCGTATGCCACGGCAAACTGGCTGACACTGACGGCGGCGGTGCACAAATGCTGCGCAGCTAGCGCCATTCGACGGCCAACACCGCGGTTCCTGGTGTGTCCGCTGTGCCGTGCGTGTGATCATTGCTTGTACAGCCCTCTCGCAGTGTCCGGAGCAAGTATGGTGGGTCTGACACACCGGTGTCAATGTGTTATTTTTTCCATTTCCAGGAGTGTACATCATTTCTTACATTGTGAACATCCTCATGCCACGGAACTAACTGACTGTTGTGCCTTAGGCGTAAACACATACAAACTCATTGTTGAGAACCCTCTCGACGCTGTCTTTACTCTCGATACAAACGTACTACAATCGACATACCAAAACCAGACTTCTTCTTCGTGTCAGAATGTTGTTGTTTTTTGGGGGACGAAGACCAGACAACGAGGTCATCGGTCTCATCAGATTAGGGAAGGACGGGGAAGGAAGTCGGCCATGTCCTCTGAAAGGAACCATCCCGGCATTTGCCTGGAGCGATTTAGGGAAATCACGGAAAACCTAAATCAGGATGGCAGGACGCGGGATTGAACCGTCGTCCTCCCGAGCGCGAGTCCAGTGTCTACCCACTGTGCCACCTCGCATGTCAGAATGATATACGAATTAGTCTGATTCCTGAATATAAACGTCCGACATCTACTTTGTCAGTATTAGACAACAAACTTCTCGCATTCAACCAGATATCAATGTTTCTTTTTTTTTTTTTTTTTAGAAATTCAAGAGCATTTCTAACAAAAACGGCGCTAGGTCAAATTCATTAAAACAGTCATCAGATTAAAAGGTTTCTTGCTTCAGTGAAAAACTTGTTTCACTTTATAATGAATCAACTTGAGAAAGGATGGAATTACGTGTGGACGAAAAGAATGAGATTTCGTCGAGCATTTTCAAATTTACATTGGCGTACAGAATATGATGAGATGAGAAATGACAGTACAATTAGGACATCGAATCGTAACTGGTTTGGTGTAAAAAAAGAAACAGTCATGTTTCATACACACACACACACACACACACACACACACACACACTCTCACACACTCACACACACTGTAAATCCACAGAAGCGTTATCATTGGTTAGAAAAGTACGCAACATTGTTAATTCTATTAGAAGAAACATTAGCGCCAGTGACGAAGTGCACAAGAAGTAGTTTGATGCTGGGTCTCCTGAAGGCAATGCAGATAACATCTTTTTCGATCTTAGGGCACGGTGGAGCTCGTACATATATTTCAGAGATTCGACCAGTTCACCTCTAACATAAGTGAAATATTATTCCCTCTGCGAGTACGTAACATTGTTCATTCTATTAGAAGAAACAATAGCGCCAATGACGAAGTGCACAAGAAATAGTTCTCCTGAAGGCAATGCAAAGAAAATCTTTTTCGGTCTTAGGGCCCGGTGGAGCTCGTATATATATTTCAGAGATTCGCACTGTCCACTTCTATCATAAGTGAAATATTATTGCCTCTGGGATTACTCCCCCCTCCCACATGAAACAACGACCATGCCGAGGTCAAGGGGCTCCCGTCCTCAACAATACAGGTAGCCCTACCGTAGGTTCAACCACAACTGAGGGATATTTTTGGAGAAACCAGGCTACCTAATGGTTCCTGAAGAGAGGCTGTAGCTTTTTCAACAGTTGCAGGGCAACCATCTAGAATCTGGTCTTGTAAAACTAGCTAACATGGTCTTAGTATGCTGAATGTGAGGGTAAACTACAGCTGTTATTTCTCCTGAGGGCATGCCGCTCTTCTGTACCGTTAAATCATAATAACATACTCTTGAGTCAAATGTTCCAGGGATAAAATAGTTCCCCATTCGGATATCCACGTGGGGATTACTCAGGATGAGGTCGTCCTCAGGAAAAACAAAACTGGCATTCTGCTGGTCGGAAAACTGCATCCCCTAATGGGTTGAATAGGCTAGAGAATTTAAAAAGGGAAATGGATAAGTTGAAGTACGTTATAGCGAGAAACAGTGAAGTGCAGTTGGCAGGAGGAATAGGACCTCTGGGCAGGTTAGTACAGGGTTATAAGTATAAAATCAAATTGGGGTAATGCACGTGTAAATCTAACAATAAATAAGAAAATAGAAATACTGATAAGTTACTATGAACAGCATAGAAAATGTATTATTGTAACCAAGATAGGCACAAAACTTTCAGCCAGAACAATAGCAACGGTCTATATGCCAGCTTAGTTCCGCAGATGACGAATAGATCGAGAGAATGTATAATGAGATAAAAGAAATAACTCAGTTATTTGAAGGAGACTAAAACTAATTTGTGATGGGGAACTCGAATGTGATACTAAGAAAGGGAGACGACGAAAAATGGTAGCAGAAAGTGGTATGAGAGAGAGGAATGAAAGAGAAACCGTCTGGCGGAATTTTGCATAGAGCATAATTTAATCATCGCTAACGCTTGGTTTAAAAATCATGAAAGAAGGTTGTACATGTGGAGCCGATCTGAGACGTAAGGTGGAAATAGATTACATAACAGCAAGACAGAGATATCAAACCTCGGTTTTAAACTGCTAAACATTTTCAGGGACAGAAGTGGACTCCAGCGACAATCTATTGATAATGAACTGCAGATTACAACTGAAGAACTTGCGGAATGATAGAAAATTAAGGGGATATCGATAAGTTGAAACAGCTTGAGGTTCTTAAAAATTTCAAAGGGAGCATTAGACAACAAATAAATAAAACAGGTATGAGGAAGACAATAGAATCCGAATGGGTAATCTTATGAGATGGAATATTTAAGCAGTAGAGGAGCAAATATGCAAAAAGACAAAGCCCAGTAAAAACCATCTGATAACGTGTGAATATTGAATCTAATTGACAAGAGCAGAAAACGCAAAAATACAGTAAATCATGGAGGCGAAAGAGAATACAAACGCCTCATAGATGAGAAAAATGGCAAGGCAAATGGCTGGACGATAAATGGAAGGACATACAAGTATGCACAACTAGAGGGAAGATAGATGCCGCCTACAGGCAAGTTAAAAAGTTCTTTGGAGAAATGGTAAGGGGCTGTATGAGTACCAAGAGGTCAGATGCCAAGCCATTACTAAGAAAAGAAAGGAGAAAGGGAAGCTGAAAGCTGGAAGAGAGCGAGAAACATAGAGAGAGGAGACAGAGAAGGGGCGGGGAGTCTATAAAAGGAAACGAACAGGAAGGCAATATAATAGAATGAAAAGAGGATGTAGATGAAGACTTAATAGGAGATTTTATACTGCAAGAAGTGGCTGACAGAGCACCGAAAGATCTAAGTGGAAACAGGCACCTGGAGTAGATGACAAACTTCAGAATTATTGACTTCCTTGTGAGAGCCAGCCATGACAAAACAATCGCACTAGGTGGGCAGGATATATGAAACTGTCAAAATACCCTCAAATTTATAAAGAATGTATTACTTCCATTTACAAACCATGCTGACATGTATGAATATCACCGAGTTATCAGTCTTATAAGCTTGCAAAATACTGCCATGAATTATTTACTGAAGAGTGGAAAAACTGGTAGGAGCCAACCTCAAGGATGATCAGTTTGGTTCTCGAGAAGTACCGAGCGAGGTGACGCAGTGGTTACCACATTGGATTCGCATTCGGGCGGAGGACGGTTCAAATACCTGTCTGGCCATCCAGATATGAGTTTTCTATGAGTTCCCTAAATTGAACCAAATAAATACAAGAATGTTTTAAACTGTATGGCCAATATTTCCATTGTCTTGCCAAAGACTGAGTTATTCATCAGCTTGTAAAATCTTTCTTTAAATCATTTCTAGCCTTGAACCTCATCTGTGTATTCAGATCTATCTGTTTCATTAGCCAATCAGGTTAGCACAATTTTATTTTCAGGAACTAATCGAAAATCTTTATGTAAATCATACAGTTCCTTTGGATATTCAAAATCTATTTCGAATATGTATCCCTGTCGAGAAGTGTTTGACATTTCACTTATTTTTGCATAACCAAAGCTTTTTGTAGCATCCCATTCAAATCCTACTTATGGTAAATATTGACTCAAAGTCCAGCCATACAGATTGTTTGCATCTAAATAAGCCAGATAATTTGATATCTTAGTCACATCAAAATCCCTCAGATATCTGTTGTTTGCCTTGACATATCTTTGCAACACTGTGATATTCCTCCTCTTATTCCTTTTTGAGCATCAGAATCATATCATAATAGTGTATTAAATCAAGTGGTTGTCTAGTCATTTTTAGCATTGAATCCCATGACAGACCAGGAGCTGTAAATTACCAAGATGGATCTAAACCATAAGCTCTTATACACGTTGTTTTTAAATTCTTGAAGACATCAGCCAATAACAGCACATCGGTTTTCAGATATAAATCATGATATTCACCAATATTTTTCATTTCAAATTTTTTCCACAGCTTTTTTGTGTGCTTATAGTCTTTGTGGCATATGTCAGTATTGTTGACTCTGTTGCAGAATTCCTTCTTTGGTGGAATTTCCTCCAACTGTCCATGTAATCATAGGGATAAACTCCTTTTCTGAACACTAAATCGATTTAATCTTCTGCAAAAACTTCGTAATGTTTTCCATTTGTTCCTTCTTCAGATTTGATGAAAGTTTAATAAGTGAGGAAGCCAAGAATCTAAATGTGTCAATAAATATTATTGTCAGATTTTCTGCCCTTTTACCAAAGGTGGTATACTTCTCTTCATTGCTGGGGATTAAATCCATCTCTTTTCCATCATAACCAAGTTCTTATCAAAGAGATAAGAATTACATTCTGATAAATTATGTAAATAAATAGATACAAAGCTAGGATATTTTAGTAGCAAATTACAATTGTACAATGGGGAAATGTATTTACCAGTTAGATGATCATGGTGATGAAGATTTTTGTTCATGTTTTGGAAGTGGCATCTCCATAGCTCAAATATTTTCGCTCTTGCATGCCTAGATTGTTCTTCAGGTGTAAGTGGTATCATTTCTAAGATTTGAGAGTCAATTCTTCCGATTTCTTCAACTTCTTTTTCATATACTCAATGAAATTTTTATGAGCATTTAGCCCTCCATATACTACTGGGTCTTTATAATGTCCATTAATCTATTTGATGTAATAACAGAAACTGCTTGGCTCATGTTTTTGATATTTCATAGTGTATGTTTCTGCAGGGTTTGGTCGACAGTTGTCCATCTTTCGAAGTATACTTTCAAAATCTCCATAAGTAACAAATGGCACTTTTTGTGTATGTTCACAATTTTTAAAACTTACAAATGAGCCTTTCTGTGGTAATTCTACCTTTAATGGTTTGTCAACTAAGCAATTTGGCCTGTGATCACCTAATTTTTCTTTGCTATTAAAGTGGAGTAAACACATATCACAGATAAATGCTACTTGTTTTTGCATTGTTATCTGGCATCAAACAAGATGAGGTAAGTGTTTTATCCAACAGTAGTGTGAATTTTCACCTTCTTTGAAACAGAACATTTTTATGCGTTTTTCTTTCCTGCATTCCACAACTTTTAATAGATGTATTTCATATTTGTCATTAAATGAATAAACAATGATAGATACATTAATCATATTTTCAATTTTAGGAATATTATCAACTACTATAGGAAATTAACATTTGTGAGTTTTTCATCAATTTCAAAACCAATGCCTTGGTATTTGTTTAACCTTTGTGGATCTTTCTTTGCTGCATATAATGCAGATTTTATTGACCACAGGAAACATTTTCCACCTTTATTTTTCACATTGATGCAGGCTTTCTTGGTACTTATTCTTTCTGGTAATTCAATATACAACGATCCTCTCAATGGGACATATCAATTAATTCCTAGTTGTAGACCAAAAATTCTCTTTAGTGCCCATCCCAATCTTCGAGTTTGAAAATTAGCCATTTTTGATAGAATATCTAGCTTTCCATACTTGAATTTTTTTAGTTAAATCCTTCTCTATAGTGACTGTGTTGTTTGGCGTTTGAAATCTAAATTCCATCATTCTTCGATCAGTTTGCATTTGGTATATGCAGGAGAGGATGAATTTAATCTTTACTCTCCTGTGAATTTTTAGTTTATCCTTCACGATTTCCATGATTTTTGGCTTGGTGCATTCAAGAAGATTTTTGGGTCAAGCAAGTTTAGATTGTTCTGCAAATGCTTTATTGACTAGATATTAGTTAACTGTTGTTCTATCTCTTTGTCTCTCGAACACTATGGTAGAAAATGGAAGTACTTCTTTCAATGGTTTATGCTTGACACTTTTGAAAATACCATCAGTACTTTCAATTTTAGAGAAAGGCAATTTTCTCCAGAGTATTCTGCTAGTCCTTCTTTTTTTGAATGATTTGTTTGGTTAAAAAATTAATTAACTCTGACTTTCTGATCTTACTTTATCCTTTCTGACCTTTTCTCCTACAAAAGGGGCGAAGATTGTCGACAGTGAATTGCTGAAGTTGGCTACTCATTTATTATAGGATAAATTTTTTATTAGTTTTGCGAAATTGAAGATCAACCACGAAGATTGTTTGAGTTGGCTACTGATTTATAAAGGGTAAGTTTTTATTATTTTTACGAAATTGGAGATCAACTGCAAAGATTATTTGAGTTCTCTACTTATTTATTAATGATAAATTTTTTGTAAGTTTTGCGAAATTGGAGATCAACAGCGAACATTGTTTGAGTTGGCTGCTTATTTATTAAGGGTAAGTACTGATACTTGTTCGAAAGTAGATGCAATCTAAAACTGCACTTACTTACTTCAATTCCACATACACACATCACTTTACTTTTTCTTTCTTCAAGTACACAAGCTATACATGTGCTTGCATGTCTATCTTTTATAGATGGATTTGCATAAAAACAATCAATACCTTTAATTTCTTGACATGGATTGCACTTTTTTGTTGTTCTATCAGTTTTCATGGATGACATCACTCTTTGTTCACAAGATAACTATTTCTACAATACCTTATTGCACATTCATTGCATATGTCATGATGTTTATCTTTTTGAATCATTTGCAAATTATATTCGCTGAGTGGCTTCTCCTCTCCACACTGCACACGTTTTTATAGTCTCTTTCATTTATAATGGATAAATTTTTATTAGTCTTTTGCAAAAGTCTAAGAAGTGTAGTTTGAAGGGAAAAATGTCTGTTCAAAAATACCTATACCTAATACATTCAAAATGAAATTATAACTTTAAGAGCTAACACTCTTGTTCATAATAAAAAAATTTGCGTGTTCCTAACTTGGTGGTGCTGTGGAGCCATCTCTGCATCATGGAATGTTCGAAGAAATGAGCAAAAACTTCGATAATTTCAGGTGTGCGATGGGGAGCTTTTATTTTTTATTAAGGAACGATTTTGAGTTAAATTTACATATAAATTTTTTGGTGCACCAGAAACCTCATTCCCCTGCTACTGATATGTTTTGCTATTTTGGCAGAAAAGTAGGTAATGATAGCTGTAACAGAGAGGATACAAAATGAAGACTGGCTATAGCGAGAAAATAACTTCTCATAAAGAAGAATTTGTTAACTTCTAATACAAACTAGTGTTAGAAAGTCTTTTCTGAAGGTTTTTGCCTGGAGTGTAGCCTTGCACGGAAGTGAAACGTTAATGATAGATTATTTGAACACAAAGAAAATAGAAGCTTTTGAAATCTGGTAGTGGACAAGGATGCTGAGAATTGGATGGAGGATATTGAATCGAAGTGGGGAAAGAAATTATGGCACAAGTTGACTAAAAGAAGGGGTTGGTTGATAGGACACATGCTGAGATATGGGCAAATCATCAGTTTTGAAATGGAAAGAAGTGTAGAGTGTATAAACTGTAGATGGAGACCAAAGCTTGAATATAGTATTTGCAAGTGGATATCGGTTGTAACAGTCATTCAGAGATGAAGAGGCTTGCACAAGATGGAGTAGTGTGAAGAGTGGCATCAAACCAGTATTCATATCGAAGACCACAATAACATGATTACTGCAACTGAGCTAAACAATGTCAAGGAGATGATCAAGCTTTAAAATGTTAACAAGTAGTATAGTAAGCAAAGAGATTTCGGTGGATTTTTGAAAAAAACGCCTGCAAAGTGATACCAGAGGACCTTTTGTAAACTGCCTAAATGAAGCCTTAAAAAATAATTTTCCAAGAGACCCAAACGTTATCGAATTACAAAGTGGGTTGCAAAAGCAAATGAGCAAATGGTTCGAAAAACTGAAATATAACTCAATAACCGCGTTGGCAAATGCTCTTGATTCGGGGCTCAAGTTATTTCATTTCACAGATCCTTTAGTTAAAAGTAAGATGATCACTTTTTTACGTGAATTCGTCAAGGTGCTCAAAAATCCGACGAGATGTCGTCCAAAAAAGAAGAAATTTTGATATGTGGAAATATCGTAAACATTTAGCGCACAAATACATGAAATCGAAATATACAGTAGATATCTTCCACAACGACGGACACGTAAGTTCAAGTGTATCTCGAAGGAACAGCTGCTCCGATTCCACAAAGCCCCGTTGCAATGTGGAATGATAGGTAAGAGAATAATGTCCCCGAGATTATACACGTACGCCATAATAACTCCACCAATGGCGGCGACGTCAATTCCGGGCGAGCGACTGTTTTCTAAAACTGGTGCAACGGTAACTCGGCAGTGGTTTCTCTGGAAAGCGGTTGAAGTGCAGCGTTAAGTGAAATGCGGTCATATGCACGGAAGTTATTAATCCGTGCAGTGATTATCTCTGAAACACTTTTGCTCCCTGCTTTTATAATTTTTCTGTGCTTCACGTTCGCTGTATAGGAAACGTCGTATGAGTTACGGGATAGTTTTAAGTCTTGCAATAAAGTGAATTTATTAAACGCCAAATAAGTACTGATGCCAACGTCATGTTCGACGGTCGCTGACGCCACGTACCGTACCGCGTCATGAAAAAATCGCTACTGTTTGGGCAAGAGAATCCCTTCCTGTGGTCGCGCATTTAGAAAGCCAGTTTAATAGACAAAGGTATTAATGACACATAGTTGTTACTGGGCATTGATTTAAATGAATGGGGAAAGTTGAAAATTTGTGGCGGACCGGGATCGAACGCAGGTCTCCCGCTCACTAGGCACGTGCTGTGACCACTTAATTCTTTGGACGCAGTGGTGATCGCAACTACACAGACTATCCTAGCACACGTCCCATCAAACCCAAATTCTGAGCTTATCCACACAATGCTGACGTAGTGCTTCTGCCCTTTATCCTCATTACTCGCGGCGTTTCGCCGATTCCCATAAGAGTTCATACGTGGTGTGCATCTGCACTGAAGGAATAATTGGCTAGCCTTAATTATATGTGTGTATGTGGTGGTGTTCTTTCAGACATCCGAAAGAACAGAAATCACACATATAGAAAGAGAATTCGTGCCAGCGCTTGTAACCGCAGACAACAACTAGTACAGTTATGTTGCCGAAGTGCTCATCGAAGATACGGTCACAAAGGTGCAAGACATTGTGGCCTCACCGTTGAGTACTGATCGCTACTCAGCTATCAGAAACTCCCTGATCACCCGCATCTCGCAAACCAAGGCGAAGAAACTGGAGAAGCTATTTTGTACCGAATAGCTGGGGAATGACACTTCAGCGAACCTGCTGCACCGCCTGCATACGTTAGCGACCAATGCCGTTAACGAAGACATCTTGCGGAATATTTGATTATCGTGCCTGCCACCTGACGTGCAAACGATATTAACAGTGTACGCTGGAGATTTAGATGTGCTAGCATAAACTTCAAATCACACAGCGGAGACGCACCTGTCCGCGTGCGTCACCACAGTTTACCCAGAGTCTCAGGCAGGTAACACTCTCGCCACACTACAAGCACAGATCGCCAAGCTCACTGTGCAAGTTGCTGTCTTACGAACCGAGTACAGCCGCCAATGACAGCGCCACCACTCGCAAGGAAAGTTCAACCGCTCAACCTGGTCAGCAAGAGTCTGCTGGTATCACCGAGGGTTCGGCTCCAAGGCGCGGAAGTGTACTCCTTTCCGCGAGAAGGGAAGTCAGTGATGACGGCCACTGGCTCTCCAGACGAGAGCTGTCGACTGTTCGTGACACAGTGTAATACCATGCTGCAGTTCTTGGTAGACGTGGGTGCTGACGTGTCAATTTATCTATCTGTCCGTCCGCCACACACCTTTTCTCCGCCAGTGGTCTAGTCACATTAACATTAAACTTAAGCCTATGACGCAAATTCGATTGGCAATGCGTCTTGGCAGACATAATGCACCCCCCACTCGGAGCAGACTTCCTGCCGGTCTATGAACTCCTGTCTGACGTCTGTCATCAGCGCCGTCTTTATCATCACTGCCAATATGGCAAGCCAAGGACGAGTGCCTCATGTGGATGACACTGCAGTGCAGATGATAAACAGCGACTGTCTCTTCATAGAGCTCCTCAAGCAGTTCTGGGAGATCACATTCCAGACACCAACACTAGCACCTGTGCACCACTTGATCGTACACTATATATTAACTACACCCGGGACCAACACTTCATGCTCGACCTTGTCGCCTGACACTGCGAAAACTGAAGATACGGATGGCGCGCTTGTGGAGATTACAGACAGTTCAATGCTATAACCATCGCAGTCCGCCCTGGTAGCTCAGTGGTCAGCGTGACAGACTGTCAATCCTAAGCGCCCGGGTTCGATTCCCGGCTGGGTCGGAAATTTTCTCCGCTCAGGGACTGGGTGTTGTGTTGTCCTAATCATCATCATTTCATCCCCATCGACGCGCAGGTCGCCGAAGTGGCGTCAAATCGAAAGACCTGCACCAGGCGAACGGTCTACCCGACGGGAGGCCCTAGCCACACGACATTTCCATTTTTACCATCGCAGACTTATATCCGATACCACATATCGTAGATTTAGCTTTCATCATCCATGGTAAGCGCGTTTTTACTACATTGTATTTAGTGTGTACATTCTACCGGATACATATGGCACCGGGCGACATCGTTGAGACCGTCGTCTGCATGCTGTTCGAACTGTTTCAGCTCACTAGAATGCCTTTTTGAACTTTGTAATGCTGCCCAAACATTTCAACGATCCATGGATGAGGTTACACGCGACCTAGAATTTTGTTACGTGTACATTGGCGACGTTTTGGACATGTCAAGCTCTGAGACGGAAAAATTGTCACATTTACGGCAGATTTTCACTCGTCTTCGTGCACACAGTCTGCTTATCAACCTATCAAAATGCATCTTTAGAGCAGCTGAGGTTGAGTTCCTAGGCAACACTATCAATGCTCAAGGCATATGGCCGCCACAGGAGAATGTGGAAGCTACAGTTAATTTTCACTGGCCTATGACAAAGAATTATGGCGATTCGTTTGCGTCACCACTTTCTGTTGTTTCATTCCCAACCATGCCCTCCTGACTGCACCACTGAATGAATTCTTGTGTCGTCCATCGAGACTAACGGACACACTGCTCTGGAACAGCGAGTCTGAGTTCGCACTTAACAAGGTTGAGACTGCCATCACATGAGCTACTCTGTTAGCACATCCATTTCCACAGGCGGCTCTTGCTGTAAGGGCCGACGTGTCTGCCACTGCAATCACAGCTGTACTCCAGCAGCAAGCAGGCAAACACCGGCAACCCCTGGCCATTTTCAGTCGGAAGGTATTGCTATCACAGCAGAACCCGTCCACATTCGACTGTGAACCATAAGCTTCATAGCCCCCTTTTAAGAAGTTTCGCCACATGTTAGAGGGACGACGTTTCACCCCAAACACAGATCACAAGCCACTGACAAGCGCTTTTCACCAGTGTCCGAAGAAAACATCACCATGTCAGCAGCTCCATCTAGACTCTGTTGGACAGTTTACCACCCATACAGACCATGTCGAGGGAGACCTGAAAGTGCCAGCAGATACTCTTTCTCAGGTCGACGATTCCACTGACGCAGATGATTTCAAAGTTCTCACTGCTGCGCAACAGGCACACAGTGAGTTGTGAGACTTTTCGATGCAACCATCAGATCTACAGCTACACCATGTTACAGGTACCACCGTCAAATGTGCTGCTGTATTGTGATGTCACAACTATCAAAGCACGACTATTTGTGACTTTTTTCTTTTGGCAGCAGACAGTTGCAACTTTACATAAAATGTAACACTCTGGAGTAGGGTGCACTACAAAAACGGTGAAGTGAGCTTTTGTGTGGCCAAACATGGACAAAGTTTCCAGGCAACATGTGTGCCAGTGAGGGGCGTGCCAATAGAACAAAGCTAACCAGTGTGTCAGGACAGCTCTTGGCACGTTCATTGCACCGAGCCAAAGATCTGAGCATGTGCATCTGGACACTGACAGACTGCTCCCACCATCTGCATGGTATATCTACTGTCTTACTACAATGAACCGTCATTGAACAGTACTGACTATACTGTTTCAAACACGGGCCAGAGGCTTTCCCTATGATCGACATTACCGCCGAAGCCATCGCAACCACGTTATTCCAAGGATGGATCACCCATTTCAGCGTACGACTACAAGTTATAGAAGACCAAGGAAGGCAATTCGAGTCATCCCTGTTCAAAGCACTCGGCGTCCCACAGGATATGAAGCATATTAGAAACACAGCTTACCATCTGTCAGCAAATGGCTTAGCTGAGCGAAGGCACCGGCAATAGAAAGCTTCTCTTCAGCGCCATAAATGGCAGCAGCGTACAAGGACATTGCCTGTCATCCTCCTGAGCCTCCGTGCATGGGTGAAAGAAGATCTGAAAGTGATGACTGTGGAACTTGTACATGGCCAGCTGATACGACTGCTCAGCGAGTTCTTCAACAGCGTGTCAGATGACCACATTGAACCGTCAGACTTTGTACACCATCTACATGCAAAAATTCGGTAGCCACGCCCTATTGCTCTAAGAGACCAGCAGACACGTCGTCCGTTTGTTTTCAATGAGCTACGGAGGTGTGATCATGTTTTTGTACATCATGACACGGAGCACAAGCCAGTGCAGCCACCTTACGACAGACTTATCAATATGGAGGAAAAGACAGCCAAGGTCGACATTATGGGTACACCAACCACCATCTACAGGCTCAAGTTAACTTTCAGCGCCACCTACACTGGTCCGAACTCATCCACAGACACAGCCAACATGAATTTGACAAACGCACTAGCTACACTGCCACCCATCAAAGATAAGTGGCAACAGACATCAAGGCTACCTCTGATGACCCAACAGTAGCCTGTGTAAGACCCATTGTGATCTGGTCCAGACGACAAGTCTGATTCAACAACAAATGAGGGGTTTAAAGCCAAAGTGGTGTAAGTCATGTTTCATGCATTTTGAGAAACAGAAGGTTTTGTGAGAAGCATTATAATAAATTCCACAAGAAATCAATACCACTTTTTTTTGTGTTTTACATCACAGGAAGGTGTCATTGTTTCAATGTGTTCATAATTGAAAACGGTTTAATACAAAATTATGTGTTTTTTGAAGGGCCCAAATGACTTACACCAGTTTGCCTTTAACCAATCTTGTATTTGCAGTATATTTAAATAAAACCAAAAGGTATTTTTAATGACAAATGATATATTTCAGAAATAACTAAGAACAGAACAACGAAATATCCTTTCTTAGCTATGACAATGTTCAGTCACGTTCAGTATCAACAACATCCAGCGGGCCTGCATCATCTACTGTTTCTTAAGCTGTTGTAAGTCCCTGGAAGTAAGCATGGTTGATGGGTGGAATGTATGGTAGAAGATCTAACATATCCCTTTTCTTTTCCTTGGTTACAGGCCTTGGTGCATGGTATAGGTTTTCCATAGCAATATGTCCAAGTGAAACTGGCCTTCCTGGTTTAGCTGGCTTTAGACATAGAGCGGAGAATGGAAAATCCTCATTAAGAGTCTCCTTGTAATAGAGCATAAAAGGTTCGTTCTTCAGTAAACGAATCCACTGCATATTAAGCCACGACACTGGTTTTTTAGCCACATTTTGTTTTCTCCTTGTAATAGCTTGTTCAAGATTCTTCGTAGACTTGAAGTCTTCACGTGACATTTGCGTAACAATAAAAGCTTTCTTTCTTCTTGATTTTGCGATTATGGAGCACCAATCAGCAGGAACATAAACTGTTTTACCTCTTGCATAGGATTCTATAGATCCAAAATCTGAATCATTAGGGAGATAGGAGTGGCCACTAACCATAAATTTATGGTCCATAATGTCGATCTTAACACTGATGTGAAGCAATTTCATGAGACACAATGCAAATTTCAAATTCCTATTTTGCCCCATACAAGTGTCGCTATACATGACAACATGGTTTGAAGCTGAAGCTCTTGTAGTAATATGTTTTGTAGCACAAGAACCTATTTCTTGTGACCCACGTGAGGCCATTGTCTCATCCCATGTGTACAAAAGCCAATATCAGTTGACAGCTCATGACAGCCAACATTGTATAAGTACATGTTTCTTTTATAATAGGCCACAGAAGTGGTCAGTTTGGGGAATGGTAGAGCTTTCTGCAAGTCAAAAGTGAAGGCATAATACAATTTATCTTTCTGTGACTTTTCTTTATCTAATTTCATGGATGTTCTAGCAGCCTCCGCCTTTCGAAGATGAAGTTCGTGTTGTATTTCCACGTTCTTTCTTTCTACTGCATCTTCTAAAGTGGACATCTGTATTTTGTACTTGTCACACTTCACAGAGGTATCTTTACGTGGAGCATGAAAGTGCAAGTTGAAATCATGACTGAAACATCTGTGATAAATGGGCTCTTTAACAGGTAAGATTTTTTCACTGTGCAGTATTCTCTGTATAAATTATACGTAAGATGTACATTAAGATCAGGGGATAAATATTTTCTGTTTGGATTTTGAGCTCTTGTATAATGATGAAATATGCTTCCGGACAATATCTATTCTTTCATCAGAGATTTTGTTCACGGGTATCCCACTTCCTCGTTTGTCTGACCCTGGTTGCTCTTCCATTTTTTACTTTTTTTCAGCTCTGGTCATCCGCCCATCTGACATTTGGAATGTTGGAAGGAAATATTTTTTTGCATACTTTAACACTAGTTCCATCAACTTGATAATAAAATTGATTGCTGGTTGACTTTGGAAATCTTGACCCATCTTTAGGACGCCTGTGTTGAGGACTTATTTGCTTAATTAACCCACATAGAAAAGCATGCTGACAGGAAAAAGAACCTAAATTCCAAAAGGTTTCGAATGAACTTCTGCATGCCACTTCTGATATCTTATCTATACATTTTAATCTGCAGTTACAATTTATGTTTGAGAACGTCTTTTTAGGAACCTTTCTCCCTTCCTTAGTTCCACATGCCTGACCCAAATTTCTTTTTTTCTTTCATTCCTGCTTCGTACTCCCCCTTTTTTGCCTCTATCTACTTCGACTTGGTAATTCATGTTGTGTTATTTCCACTTCTTCTTCTGCAACCAAACAAACACGCAAAATTATTTTCCGAATGTTATGCTACGACGTTTTGAGGTTGTGTATCAAGACTGTTATTATTTTTACGAATTGTTTTGCAGAAATTATGGTACATCGTTTAGCTCATGCACCACGTTTGCTATTATTTTCAGTGAAATTACGTTTATAGGCCAGTCATTGTTAAACTTCAAAAACATGATAATGTGTTACTAATGCAATTGGCCAAATGATAGACTACGTGAGTTAAACTTATCTGAAGAACCAAACATTTCATTCTCTGACGGATCATAATCATCATTAGATCCTGCATTTTGCAATATACTGGGTTCACTACTTGTGTCTTCATCAAATTGAGGATCCATCTTCACCAAAACACGTAAACTACACAGTACGAAAGCACACCTTAGAAGCACTTAGAGGAATAATGGCGTAAGTCTGACTTGCACCGCAATGCCTGTAAACAAAGCGGCCGTTTCATTCACAAGTGAAACTGCTAACGCCATCTATGGGGGTAAGAACAAAACTGTGAGTTACACCATTCTTCCATTTAACAGATCTATATTTCAAAATTGTATTGCAGTACTTAAGTCAATAATTTTAAAAACGTGCCTTACACCACTTTGGCTTTAACCCCGTCAAATATTGCTGACAGTGAAGGGGTGAGGGGTGGAACACAGCATTTAGCGCAATGCTACTCAGACAAGTGGTTACTCAGTGCAATGATTATCTCTGACACAGTCTGTTTCATTCATGTTTTCGTAATTATTCTGTCTTTCAGATAGCCTGTCTAGAAAACATCATATAAGTTGTGGAATAGTTTCAAAGAGCGGTCGACACTGGCCATCACATAAAATCATGGCATGTTCTGTCAAAACATTCTGCAAGGAACTGCAAATGGTGGCATCTGCACTGGCCATCCCATCACATCACCTCACGTCATATCACAGCAGTGTCAAGGTTTCTCGAAAACAAAGTTTTGACAGCTGCCATCATACGTCCATTGTTGATCACATAACCCCTAACGCGTGTCGATTTGGATCTGAGGAAATTCTCTCTGGATTCCAGCGGCTATCTGATTTGGTCAAGGCTGCCGGTCTTGCTTACGAGATGAAGGCAGAGCTCACCATCTGCAGCATCGTTGACAGAACCGACTGCGGACCTTTAGTGCAGAGCCGGGTGGAGGGTCTGAATCAGAGGCTCTGACGGTTTTGCGACCGTGTTGGCTGCAGATTCCTTGACTTGCACCATAGGGTGGTGGTGTTTCGGGTTCCGCTGAATAGGTCAGGAGTTCACTACACTCAGCTGGCGGCTACACGAGTAGCGGAGGCTGTGTGGCCTGGACTGGGCGGTTTTTTAGGTTAGAAGGCCTCGGGAAAGTACGGGGTGGGCTGCAATCTCAAAGGGTGCATGGCAAATACAGGACGTGCTTGGATCAAGGAACAGTCGGAATTGTAGTTGTAAATTGTTGTAGTTGTGCTGGGGAAGTCCCCGAGCTTCAAGCGCTAATAGAAAGCACAGAAGCTGAATTCGTTATTGGTACAGAAAGCTGGCTAAAGCCTGAAATAAGTTCTGCAGAAATTTTTACGAAGTCTCAGACGGTGTTCAGGAAAGATAGATTAGGCAGAATTGGTGGTGGAGTGTTTGTGTCTGTCAGTAGTGGTTTATCTTGTAGTGAAGTCGAAGTAGATACTCCGTGCGAATTGGTATGGGTGGAGGTTGTAGTTAACAGCCGAACTAAGTTAATAATTGGCTCCTTCTACCGACCCCAGACTCCGATGATATAGTTGCTGAACGGTTCAGAGAAAATTTGAGTCTCGTAACAAATAAATTCTCCACTCATACGGTTATAGTTGGTGGGGACTTCAACCTTCCCTCGATATGTTGGCAAAAATTCTTGTTCAAAACCGGTGGTAGGCAGAAAACGTCTTCCGAGATTGTCCTAAATGCTTTCTCCGAAAATTATTTCGAGCAGTTAGTCCACGAACCCACGCGAATTGTAAATGGTTGCGAAAACACACTTGACCTCTTAGCCACAAACAATCCAGAGCTAATAAAGAGCATCATGATTGATACAGGGATTAGTGATCACAGGGTCGTTGTAGCTAGGCTCAATACCGTTTCTTCCAAATCCACCAGAAACAAACGCAAAATAATTTTATTTAAAAAAGTGGATAAAGTGTCACTAAAAGTCTTTATAATGAATTCTACTCTGTAAATGATGAAAGTCTATATGAATGCAGCTTGCCGCTAACTTGGTGTAATGTTTTGTCTGTACAGAAGTGTATCTGTCGCCTTTATCGCTCTTTCACCCTCACACATAAATCGGTACAATAAAGTCAGGGCTTCGTGTTTTCTTATTAGGCTGATCCGTGAAAAGACAGACAAACAATTATGCTAATGGAGGATTCTGAGTAATTTCTCGAATTTCATTCGCTCTCTCTTTCTCTCTCTCTCTCTCTCTCTCTCTCTCTCTGTCCTTTATCTGTGTACAGTTTAACTATATTATTTACGTGAAATCAGCCTAGTAGAATCTCTGGTGGAGCCCTTCGTCTTAATGTTCAGCGGCTGGCTTGCTAGAAAAGATCTTTACATTTGTTATTATTATTAAGCGCTGCATTCAGTTGGGAAAATCGATCGTTTGAACAATTCGTTCAGTTTACGACAGATCTAAAATTTTAGATGTGGACGAAGCCTTTTTGGACGATTTCAAAAAAAAAACTCAGAGATTGCAGGCTCTCTTCGTCACAGCTGAAACTTCCCAATTAATTACAGGGCCCAGACAATCATCAATGATTCAGACAGAGAACTCATTCGTCATTCACTCTAGAATAAAATGGTCACAAACCTTATTTCTGAGGAAAATTGTATATTGAATCCATTTCCGTACATGTTCCGTTTTCTGTTGGTTCCAAGTCTCATGTAATTTTCTTTTACAGGTTTTTCTTTCTTCTTATCTATCACGCTAGCGGCACAAACTTTCCTAGCTCGCTTTAGCGCGAAGAAGAGTAAATAAATCTCCTTTAGCAATCCGACAATCTTCCAACCGATACTTCCGAAGCTGTTCCTCTCTCTCTCTATAATAACCATGGAGCATACATTTCTGTACCTCTGTTGTTCCAAAGAATAAACGTACTAGAAAAATACCTTGGCGTCGACGAGCTGTCGGCGCATATATTACTAGAAAATCTGATCAGATACTTTTCAAACGTAAATACATGTGGATGATTTGGTTGACCATTATTAATTATTGCGTGGTAGAGGGTAATTTTCCGTGGGGAGATTACAATGCCCCTCGCAGCGAACGAAGTTTGTGAGCTCAATTTGGATTCACCGAACACACTTCGCGAGCTATCTATTAGCGTGGATAACCCGGAAGTGATGATTGTCAGTCCTCCGACTGAAAAAGAATATTATATTTGAGACAGACGAAGAAAGGAAATGTTGAAGACAGAAGAAATGAAGAGACCGGTACCGCGGCTGTATTGCTTTTACGTGCATCTAGGTGTTATATTTGCTGTGCACAACCAAGGAAGATGATCTTTCATGAACTGATGTCAGGGTCTACCCATTCGGGAACTTTCTTAAGCAGGGAAACCTTGGAAAACCTCTTAAGCCTAGACCCCCAGCCTACGGTACATAGAAGATAGGAAAGCCTATAGAAGAAAAAAAAAATATAATTTTGAAATAGATCTTTAAAGGAAAGACAGGGATCAATTTGTATCACGATTTGGAGAAGAGTGGTTTGTGCCTCTAGCAAAAAAAAACGTTTTACAATAAATAACGTGAATTCTCGTTTTACAATCTTGCTCCTGGTACAATATCTTGCGGTGCTAAACTCCCCCGGGTCTTGCATGTCCACGACGTCCACATTTGTAGTCGGTCTTCTACGCGGCCCCCTCTGTAGTTGATCTTCTACGCGGCCCACAATGGGAAGAGTAGAAGGAACAGGGATACTCGAATTCACATGCAACATTCATTCCAAAAGAATTGGCAATGACCAAAAGGAAAACTCTTCCTGTAAGAGAACTGATTAGGTTGCACCGTCCAAGATTCTCCTTTTTGAAAGCAAAATCCTTATGGCTTCATGGATCCTTTTTGTTACGACGTACTTCAAGGAATTCAACCATTAACTAATGATGTTGCCAAAAGCATCATCCGATTTACTCCCTTTTGAATACTCCTTTTGACTTTGCCTCCCCACTTGTGCTTATAAGTCCAAAAGTTCTAACACATTTTCTATCACTGATTTGTTCTTCGTAATTTAAAGGATTCATGTAACTTACTATAGATTTTGGATTCAAATCATCGAATAATGGAAAGTGTAGTTCATTTTATACCAAGACATCATCTATATTTCCTTGATAAGTCATATAATTTAGCTATACTCAAAACTTTTTATTCTAAATACATATATTTCTTCGCTTGAGTGCTGAATTGTAAAAGTTATTAGCATTGAGGAATGCGGATTCGCTTCTTTCAATTACTCTCTGATTCATACGGTGTTCATCCATGCTCATATATGGAAATGGATTTTTCACACAAAATTCCCAAACGAACCATTAAATTACTACTGAATCTATGAATATTACTTTCTTTAATCATTCATTAATAAATTAAAAACTCTTAACTTCTAATTATAACACCTATTCCTTTTAAAGTTCAACATGAATCAGTTTATCCTCGAGTTTGGTGCGAGTCTCTTACAAAGCATATCTGTGTCGTCTATATCGATTTTAATTCTCGCGCCGACGTCAACTGTTTTGCGCGGGAAATTATCTTTGCGGCGTTAACCGTCACTCACAATTCACTGCCACAACACATCCCTTCACTCGTTTACACATCTCAGCGTTCACATGAGATTATATATGAATATTCACTCGGAACCTCTTTTGATTATTCAACGTCATTTACGGGAAACATTTCATTCTTCTTGAAGGTCAGTTAGATCCTTAATCATTCTTGATGACATTAGCAATGCTAAAGTTCTATGTTCACCCAAACCACAGGTGAAGCCTATCTCCACTATCTTCTTCACAACACTTGATAATAATAGTTAGTCACTATTTCTATACTCTATGTCACTGATTAACTATTTCAATTTAAAGGTTTCTATCACTACACACACACAGTTTATTATTATGTTTTTTACGAGCGTTCATTTCTGTCACTCGGAACACCATTCCTCCCTATCTTCTAATCTTCATTATACTTTTCTAAGTCGTTATGAGAAAATAACCCTTTTATTTTGTTCGATCCCGGGTATGCTAACAGATAAGCCCCCGGATTCGGAATTTGTAGGATAATGTATGGTCCAGTATATAGTAACTCCCATTTCTTTATACTTTTCTTTATTACGGATGATTTGGTATGTCGTTTAACTAGTACCTTCTCTCCGACATGGTATGTTTGTACCCTTTTGATTAATTTGTCATATCGTTGTTTTCTTTGATCAGCCTTTTTCGTCATGTTTATGATAGCTTGTCTTATTTTTTCTTCCCAAGGCATCTCAGTTTCCTGAGTTTTGGGGATATGGTCAGTCCAGAAGTTTTCCTCTTTTGCTCCGAACATCAATTCACAAGGTGTATATCCAGTTGAGGAGTGGGGCATGTTATTGTATATCTGCTCGAACTCTTCCGCATCATTTGCCCACGCAGTTTGCTTATTATGGCAATACGTCCTCATAATAACGTCCTCATAAATCGATTAAATTCTCTAAAAATCCTCTCAACCAAATTGCCTTGTGGGTGGTAAAATGATGTTAGTATATGTTTCACACCGGCTTGAGACAAAGTCTGCTTCCATCGGAGTCCCGTGAATATTTTAGCATTGTCTGTTATGATCGCCTTAGGTGTACCAACATGTGGAAGATAATCCCTTATCAATCTTAATACAATTACTTTGGCTGTAGCCGCCTTTATCGGGTATAGCTTTACGTATTTCGTACACACATCGAGAAATGCCAACACATATTTAACACCACCTCTTGAAGTAGGTAACGGTCCACACAGATCGCATGAAATTAATTCTTTTGGTTCTTGTACTAATATTGAGCACAATGGGTGCTTAGTCCCTTTTGAATCCGGCTTTGTTTTTTGACATATTATGCATCTCTTTAAGACCTCATGCACTCTGCGCTTTATGTTGGGAAAATAACAGTACCCACTTATTTTGTCTGCACATTTTGTCGCACCGAAATGTCCCCAGGTTAAATGAGAGAACCATACAAGTTTCTCTATTTGTGCCTCAGGTATACAAACACACCAACGGACTTTGTTTGGCCTTCCACAGCGGAAAAATAATACGCCATTTACCAGCTTGTAATAGTTTGCCATCTGATCCGAAGGTTGCTGTTGTAACCTTTGAATGACACTTCCCCATTGAGCATCCTTTTTCTGTAACTGGGCCATATGCACACACAAATTGACGTAGTACGTCTGAAATGGATTTTCCTGCAGCAGCTATACAGGGAATTCTGAGGAATTATTTACTTCAATCTCTTTTGTTAAACCCTGCGGTGACCTTGATAGAGCGTCAGCAATAATGTTTTGCTGCCCTGAGACATGTACGATCTTAAACTGGTATTGTTGCAGAGCGAGCGTCCATCTAGCCAGCCTGGGGTGTAACAGTTTACACGTTTGTAAAAACGTTAATGATTGGTGATCGCAGTATACGATAGTCTTCGACCTGTATAAATAATAATGAAATTTTTTAAATCCCCAGACGACCGCAAGAGCCTCTAATTCTGTCGTCGTGTACGTTCGTTCACAGTTGGACAAAACACGACTAGCAAACGCAATAGGACAAAAGGTAAGCTGTCCATTTATCTTGCGTACTTGGAAAAGGCACACTCCAAGACCCACATTTGACGAATCTGTTGACAAGTAGAATTCCTCTTGCATGTCCGGATGGTACAAAAGCAGTGCATTTACTAATTGCTTCTTTATCTCTTCAAATGCTTCTTGACACTCTAATGTCCAGAGCCAGGGCACATCCTTCTTCAGCAAACTATTTAGAGCTGCTGCATTCATGGCCTGATTCGTTATAAATCTTCTAAAAAATGAGGCAAGACCCATAAACCCTTTTAATTGCCTCCTATTTCTCGGTGTCGGAAACTTACTAATCGCAATTAGCTTCTCCTTGGTCGGTAAAATTCCCTTTGCGTCAACTATATGCCCCAGGAACTTGATTCTGTTTAGTGCAAAATGGGATTTCTGTAGGTTAGCAGTTATTCCCATGGTTTTGAACACGTCCAACACCCGACTCAGTAAGGTAATATGCTCCTCCCAGGTCTTCGATGCAATAAGCATATCATCAACAAATACTGTTATCCTGCTTCTTAGTTCTGGGCCTAGAGCATAATCTAGAGCTGCTATAAAGATTCCAGCACTAATGTTGAGTCCGAAAGGAACTACAGTAAATTGGTAACTTCTTCCGGCATAAATGAAAGCTGTATATTTCCTTGATAACTCATCCAGCTTGACCTGCCAATAAGAACTCCGCAAATCGATGCTCGTCAAATATTGGACATCCTGGAACCGTTGTATCAGTTCGTCTATGTTTTCCGGATGTGTTCTCACTGGAATTATGATTTTATTTATTTCCCTGGCGTCGAGTACCAGTCTCACAGTTCCATTTGCTTTTGGCACGACCAACAATGGGGAGCAGTATGGGCTTGTAGAGGGTTCGATCAAACTCCATTTCAACATGCGATCTATTTCTTTTTGAACTTGAGCCTTTAACCTCCAGGGAACAGGATAGAAAATTCTACAATACGTTTCGTGCGGCTTAACGTAGAGATGGCATATGATTCCCTTAATAACTCCTGGCCTTTCATCAAACACGTTTTTATACGCTAATAATAATTCATTGAGCTGCTTCTTCTGATCTTCAATAATGCAGTCGGATTCATTTAACTTCTCATACACTAATTGACCGAAGTCCCCTTTGACTTGGAACTCATTATTTACGTGCTGTTTAGAATTTTGTGCAGTCCTGATTACTTGCACACTGATCCCACTATTATATTTTCTGGTAAGGCTTTCTTTTTTCAACAACTCCAACTCAATTTCTTGTTTATTTACATTTAACCAAATTTTTCCTGTTTTAAAATCTATTCTGCATCCGTATTGACGTAGGCTGTCGACTCCTATAATGCAGTCTACCACCAAATTTTTTACAACAAGGAATGTGCTTAATATTGCTACATTTCCGACTTCTACACTAAGTAGTGACTGCACTTTTACATTAGCCGATCTAACCCCAACGGCGCCTATTATTCTGCAATTTTGAACTGGAAAAATTGATACTCGTCTTATATTTCTGATCTTGTTGAATAGAGCCTCCGAAATAACATTTGTGGTTGCAGCTGTGTCTAAAACCGCCACTATAGGTACAGTCTCCAAAATGACTTGCACTTCGGCTACTGCCACCTGTTCCTTATCCTCATCTTGGAGTTCAAAGTCCTCGGTCAATTCATCTGCCAGTTATCGTCCATCATTATATGTTAGCATGGGTACACATATCCTGTTGCCCCTCAACCAATTGTTGACCGCTCCTCCGGGGCACGAGTGGGTCCTTACAAGTTTGTTGGATTTTGATTCGCCTGGTGGTTGACATCGTCCGTCACTTCGGTAATTACCGGTTGATTCGTAGATGTCCGTCTCCACTGATGTTGGTTATTTGAATCTATTCCCCCCGGTTGATTCCACTTTCTATTACTGTTATTATTCCAGGCTTGCGGTCTGAAATTCCTTTCGTTCCCCCATACGGGATTGTATCGTTTCCCATTCCTGTTGTTCCTTGGATAGCCCCTCGCAAGACTATTGCCGGTATTATTATTGAGATTTTGAGGGGTTTCTCCACTATTTATCGATTTCTGTGCGTTCCCTTGCCTACCATTTGGCGGAGGTTCTATCTCCCTATATTGGAATCTGTTGTTACGGGCGTTCTGGTTGCTCTCTTCTATAATGTCTATATGATCTAACGTCGTAAGGAACGACTCCAAGTCTTTATCGTTCCCGTAAATTAATTGATTCCGGATGTTAGTTGGTAATCTTGCCTTAAGTATGTTTATTATGTCTGGCAAAGGCATAGGTCTGTCCCAATATCTAGTTTTGTTTATATATTTTTCAAAATTCTTCCTAAGGCTTCCTTTTGAAAAAGAGAAAGGCTCTGGGTAGAGCACCTCCTGCCTTAGGCGTTCCTGTACCCCTTCTGACCATAATTTTGCTAAAAATGCTTTCTCAAAATCGTCATATGTCGAGCAAACAGAAGTCATGTCCGAGGCCCAGATCGCCCCCGAACCTTGTATATACCCAGTCACGAAACTGATTTTCTGCCACTCTGACCAATTTCTGAGTAGCACTCCTCTAAAACTTCGGATAAAAACAATCGGATGGACCCCCTTTTGTCAGTGTTAAAAATCTGGAATCGCCGATGCTTTATCATTTTTTCTTCAGCATGGCAAAGACTTTCGTAATCTCCGTCAGATAAAACTTCACGCGAACAACTAGCTCGTGGCAATTTAATATTCGAGTTACTCACACAAGTCGGTATTACGTGCGAATGTGCAGTAACTGGCTCTACCGTCGCTGCCGACTTCTGCTGCTGGCCTGTATTCATTTGTTCTGAGCCTTGTTGTGAAACGCGTATCGACTCTTCTATCGTTTGTTTCCAATGCTCGAAATCAGCACCTAACTGCTGTCGCACTTCCTCAAGTCCTTTCGCAAACAAATTCTCTTCCTGTTTGCCGCATAGACTCTGGAATGCTGCTTTAACATTTTGCTCAACGTTTTCACACATTAGCCTTTTGTTTTCTAATGTGATTTCGGATAATTTACCCGTTAATACATTAATTTGGTGGTCTATAACGTCTTGACGTTCGGTCAGATGTTCGACACTTTCCTTTAGGTTCGTCTGCGTACGTGCCAATTCAGGAAGTTGCGCAATTGCACATGACATGGCATCTTGCTTTTGTACTAATTGCGGAACCATTTCCACCTGTTCCCGTACGGTATCTATCTTAATAGCCACATACTCCTTCATTTCTACACGTACGCGTTGAGTAGATTCCTCACATTGAGCTTTAACCAATTCTATTTGTACAGTTAATTTTCGTTCCGTCTCTTCGGCCTGATCTTTAAGTTCTTTTGTCTTCGCCTCTATCCGCTGCTCTAATTCGGAAAAACTGTCGTGTAGCTGCTGCTTAATCTCAGCTTTCAGATATTCCTGCCCCTCATTAACTGAGGCGAACTTCGCGTTAATGCCGGTTTTCAAATTTTCCTGCCCTTCAGTAACTGAGGCTAATTTCGTATTCAAATGATTTTGCCCTTCAGTAACTGAGGCTAATTTCGTATTCATATTATTCATGGTCTCAGCTAACATCTGCATCTGCCTCATGATAATTACTAATGGATCTAATCCATGTTGCATACTTGCTGTTCCATCTCCAGCCGTGTCTATCGGGCGTTCTATTGAACTATCTGTAGCGATCGGTTCTACAACACTTCTTACTGCATCACTATTATCCGTGCTAACAGCTGAAGGCTGTTGCGTGTTGTTCTGAGCACAATTAGTAAATGTTCCAATCTACGTCTACTTCCTCCTTTAATAAAAATTATAGATCTGGCCATGTTTCTGCGCCCAGCGTGCTGCTTTTATTTGTAGATCCACTTTATATGACTGCGAGTATTTCTTCTCTTTTCCAAGTTAAGTTGTCTCGTCGTAGTTCACATGAAACAGAGAACAAAATTATTTTAACAACGTCCAAAAACGTGTCCTGTCACGGATTGGCCATTATAATGAATTCTACTCTGCTTTTGTAAATGATGAAAATCTATATGAATGCAGCTTGCCGCTAACTTGGTGTAATGTTTTGTCTGTACAGAAGTGTATCTGTCGCCTTTATCGCTCTTTCACCCTCACACATAAATCGGTACAATAAAGTCAGGGCTTCGTGTTTTCTTATTAGGCTGATCCGTGAAAAGACAGACAAACAATTATGCTAATGGAGGATTCTGAGTAATTTCTCGAATTTCATTCGCTCTCTCTCTCTCTCTCTCTCTCTCTCTCTCTCTCTCTCTCTCTCTCTGTCCTTTATCTGTGTACAGTTTAACTATATTATTTACGTGAAATCAGCCTAGTAGAATTTCTGGTGGAGCCCTTCGTCTTAATGTTCAGCGGCTGGCTTGCTAGAAAAGATCTTTACATTTGTTATTATTATTAAGCGCTGCATTCAGTTGAACAATTCGTTCAGTTTACGACAGATCTAAAATTTTAGATGTGGACGAAGCCTTTTTGGACGATTTCAAAAAAAAACTCAGAGATTGCAGGCTCTCTTCGTCACAGCTGAAACTTCCCAATTAATTACAGGGCCCAGACAATCATCAATGATTCAGACAGAGAACTCATTCGTCATTCACTCTAGAATAAAATGGTCACAAACCTTATTTCTGAGGAAAATTGTATATTGAATCCATTTCCGTACATGTTCCGTTTTCTGTTGGTTGCAAGTCTCATGTAATTTTCTTTTACAGGTTTTTCTTTCTTTTTATCTATCACGCTAGCGGCACAAACTTTCCTAGCTCGCTTTAGCGCGAAGAAGAGTAAATAAATCTCCTTTGGCAATCCGACAATCTTCCAACCGATACTTCCGAAGCTGTTCCTCTCTCTCTCTATAATAACCATGGAGCATACATTTCTGTACCTCTGTTGTTCCAAAGAATAAACGTACTAGAAAAATACCTTGGCGTCGACGAGCTGTCGGCGCATATATTACTAGAAAATCTGATCAGATACTTTTCAAACGTAAATACATGTGGATGATTTGGTTGACCATTATTAATTATTGCGTGGTAGAGGGTAATTTTCCGTGGGGAGATTGCATCTCCCTAAGAGACAACCTCCATTCCTTCCGAACTGACTATGCAAATGTAGACGAGATGTGGCTCAAATTCAAAGATATAGTAGCAGCAGCAATTGAGAGATTCATACCTCATACATTGGTAAGAGATGGAACTGATCCCCCACGGAACACAAAACAGGTCCGAACGCTGTTGCAGAGGCAACGGAAAAAGCACGCGAAGTTCAGAAACATGCGAAATCCCGAAGATTGGTTAAAATTTACAGAAATTTGGCACGGACTTCACTGCGAGATGCCTTTAATAGGTTCCATAACGAAACATTGTCTCGAAATTTGGTAGAAAATCCGAAAAAAATTCTGGTCGTATGTAAAGCACACAAGCGGCAAGACGCAGTCAATACCTTCGCTGCGCAGTGCCGATGGTACTGTTACCGACGACTGTGCCGCAAAAGCGGAGTTATTGAACGCAGTTTTCCGAAATTCCTTCACCAGGGAAGACGAATGGAATATTCCAGAATTTGAAACACGAACAGCTGCTAGCATGAGTCTCTTAGGGGTTGCGAAGCAACTCAAATCGCTTGATACGGGCAAGACTTCAGGTTCAGATTGTATACCGATTAGGTCCCTTTCAGATTACGCTGATACAATAGCTCCCTACTTAGCAATCATATACAACCGCTCGCTCACCGATAGATCTGTACCTACAGATTGGAAAATCGCGCAGGTCGCACCAGTGTTTAAGAAGGGTAGTACGAGTAATCCATCGAACTACAGACCTATATCATTGACGTCGGTTCGCAGTAGGGTTTTGGAGCATATACTGTATTCAAACATTATGAATCACCTCGAAGGGAACGATCTATTGATAGGTAATCAGCATGGTTTCAGAAAACATCGTTCTTGTGCACGAAGTAATGGCCGCTATCGACAGGGGATCTCAAGTTGATTCCGTATTTCTAGATTTCCGGAAAGCTTTTGACACCGTTCCTCACAAGCAACTTCTAATCAAGCTGCGGGCCTATGGGGTATCGTCTCAGTTGTGCGACTGGATTCGTGATTTCCTGTCAGGAAGGTCGCAGTTCGTAGTAATAGACGGCAAATCATCGAGTAAAACTGACGTGATATCAGGTGTTCCCCAGGGAAGCGTCCTGGGACCTCTGCTGTTCCTGATCTATATAAATGACCTGGGTGACAATCTGAGCAGTTCTCTTAGGTTGTTCACAGATGATGCTGTAATTTACCGTCTAGTAAGGTCATCCGAAGACCTGTATCAGTTGCAAAGCGATTTAGAAAAGATTTCTGTATGATGTGACAGGTGGCAGTTGACGCTAAATAACGAAACGTGTTAGGTGATCCACATGAGTTCCAAAAGGAATCTGTTGGAATTCGATTACTTGATAAATAGTACAATTCTCAAGGCTGTCAATTCAACTAAGTACCTGGGTGTTAAAATTACGAACAACTTCAGTTGGAAATACCACATAGATAATATTGTGGGGAAGGCGAGCCAAAGGTTGCGATTCATTGGCAGGACACTTAGAAGATGCAACAAGTCCACTAAAGAGACAGCTTACACTACACTCGTTCGTTCTCTGTTAGAATATTGCTGCGTGGTGTGGGATCCTTACCAGGTGGGATTGACGGAGGACATCAAAAGGGTGCAAAAAAGGGCAGCTCGTTTTGAATTGTCATGTAATAGGGAAGAGAGTGTGGCAGATATGATACGCGAGTGGGATCGAAGTCATTAAAGCAAAGACGTTTTTCGTCGCGGCGAGATCTATTTACGAAATTTCAGTCACCAAATTTCTCTTCCGAATGCGAAAATATTTTGTTGGGCCCGACCTACATAGGTAGGAATGATCATCAAAATAAAATAAGAGAAATCAGAGCTCGAACACAAAGGTTTAGGTGTTCGTTTTTCCCGCGCGCAGTTTGGGAGTGGAATAGTAGAGAGATAGTATGATTGTGATTCGATGAACCCTCTGCCAAGCACTTAAATGTGAATTGCAGAGTAATCATGTAGATGTAGATGTAGATGTAGAAATTCATTCCTTCCTGATACATGACCATATGTAGATCTCCCTATTTCCTTTTGTTGTGGATTTTGTTGTTTCTTGTAAATTGTTTCATTTTGTTATTTCTTTTGTTAAAATTTATAATAAATGATAAAAGTTTAACTTAAGCACTGAAGCAGCAATCTGAATTGTTCAATATGAGTGTACTAAATTACTTGCACTCTACAAAATTAATAAAGGGATTTTTTGAACATACTGGTACCTTGTTTAATATTTTACATTGAAATGGATTGCAATATGACTGCAACTTTAAGTGAAAAAAGTATTGTGACTAGAATCAGATTGATTTAGTAAGTGAAATTTATTTTGAATATTGTCAGGCATTTGTAGTGTTTCATATAGTAATGGACTGAAATTGTCAGACATTGCAACAGTAACAAAACACTTTTTTGTGAAGTGTACATCAAGTAATTTAGAGTTGTTTATTTTAATATGTGTTTGTGGCAGGTTTATCTCTCTGGATTGTATATGAAAAAGGTTTGGAAGGATACGTGGTCAACATTTATGTGGTTTCACACACTAAGCACAGTACCGCCTAATGCACTTGAAGCATTAAATGCCAAATACAAGATGTAAGGAAAACTGTAAATCTTGAAAGAAAAGGTATTGAGGGAGATATGGCTACTGAGCAAAAATTTGCACTGGACTGTAAACTAAACTTAACCTTAAATAAATCCGTTTTTCATAACGTGATGGCAGCTTGTAACAATATATTCCTTTTAGTAATTCTGGGTACCGTTTGAAGTAACAAATGAGAAAACTGGTGCTTTGACTTTCTAAAATATAAAATGCTGATTCCTCTTCCTCGAGCTCCTTGTATAGTTTGCGAAATTCCCCTTCTGTACCAAGAAATGACATTTTCCAGGCCCATCCTCTTTTTCCATTGTTTTGCACTTCTGTCTTCCTTCTGTAAAATACAAGCTATTCCTGCAAGCTGCAAACAATTTGTACAATACACATAATTTTCATACAATTGTGGGCTCCAGCAACCGCGTATTAAAGCTACTGCGTTGTGTATGTGCACTTTGTGTGTAAAAACAGTTGAAAATCATCTTGTAAACATCGCATTCCCACGAAAAAACAGTTGAGAACAGCCAGGCGAGTTGAAATCACCTGACCTGAATTGACTGGAAGTGCCGTGACTGAGGGACAGTGTGAATACACCTCAATGTGATGGTGCTATGACAAGATGGTGCCATGACATAATGGTGCTGTGACATGATTAGTGCCGTAACATGACGGCGCCGTGACGAACAGTGTGAACTGTCCTTAAGTGTTTCAATAAAGTGAATCTATTAAGTCCACAACATGGCTTTCAAAATTGTTATTTTCAAAATCTATTCTGAGTAAATAAGTCTTAGTTTGGTAACTGTTCCTGGTACTGAGAGATTCAGTTATGAAATCTGTTTTTTGATTTCAGTACTCTGATAAGGCCAATTCACACTGGCCGTCCCTAAAACATCACGTTGCAGCACCATCATGTCGAGATGTATTCACAGTGTTGGTGGCCGGCCGGGGTGGCTGCGCGGTTCTAGGCGCTACAGTCTGGAACAGAGCGACCGCTACGGTCGCAGGTTCGAATCCTGCCTCGGGCATGGATGTGTGTGATGTCCTTAGGTTAGTTCGGTTTAAGTAGTTCTAAGTTCTAGGGGACTGATGACCACAGCAGTTAAGTCCCATAGTGCTCGGAGCCATTTGAACCATTTGAACACTGTTGGTCACCTCAAGTCAGTTCAAGTCACGTGATCTAAACTTTCGTGGCTGTCATTAACTGGATTTCTTGTGGGAAGTGTAGTCTTCACAAGATCACTTTCAACTTCTTTTATGTGTGCAGTGCACACACACAACACAGTAGCTTATATATGTGGATGCTGGCGTCCACATTTGAACGAAAATGTCATTTATTTGACTTAAATTGTTTGCAGCTTACAGGGATAGCTTGTATATTAAAGAAGGAGGACAGAAGTGCAAAACAAAATATAAATGAGTATTGGACCCGAAAAATGTCATTAGGTGGAACAGAAGGGGAATTCCACACACTATACCTACAAAGAGCTCGAGGAAGTGGAATCTGCATTTTATATTTTAGAAAGACGAAGCATTAGTTTTTTTTCATTTATTACATTAAAATGCACCCTGAATTATTAAAATGAACACCATCTTATGAGCTGCCATGACATCCCGCGTAAAACGTACTTGTTTAAGGTTTAGTTTATAGTCAAGTGCAAATTTTTGTGCAGTAGTCATATCTCCCACAATACTTTTCCCTTCAAGATTTGTAGGTTTTCTGCCCATTTTGTATTTGGCTTTTATAGGTCAAGTACCTTATTTATACTGGGGTTATCTAGAAAAACCATACAAATACTGACAACTAACGCTTGCAAAATTGTTTCACACACATTCCAGAGGACTAATTAACGATAAGTTAGCCTGCCACAATCACATATTTAAACAGACAACTTGTAGTGTCAGGAGGTTTCAATAAATTTCTTTATGAAGCACTACAAATGCCTGACAACATTAAAATCAACTCCACTCATCAATCAATGTGATTCTACCAAGAGCACTTTTTTCACTTCAAGTTTTAGTCATATTGCAATCCATTTCGTTGTAAAATGTTAAACATGGTACATCTACATCCATACTCCGCAAGCCACCTGACGGTGTGTGGCGGAGGGTACCTTGAGTACCTCTATCGGTTCTCCCTTCTATTCCAGTCTCGTATTGTTCATGGAAAGAAGGATTGTCGGTATGCTTCAGTGTGGGCTCTAATCTCTCTGATTTTATCCTCATGGTCACTTCGCGACATATACATAGGAGGGAGCAATATACTGCTTGACTCTTCGGTGAAGGTATGTTCTCGAAACTTTAACAAAAGCAAAAGCCCGTACCAAGCTACTGAGCGTCTCTCCTGCAGAGTCTTCCACTGGAGTTTATCTATCATCTCCGTAACGCTTTCGCGATTGCTAAATGACCCTGTAATGAAGCGCGCTGCTCTCCATTGGATCTTCTCTATCTCTTCTATCAACCCTATCTGGTACGGATCCCACACTGCTGAGCAGTATTCAAGCAGTGGGCGAACAAGCGTACTGTAACCTACTTCCTTTGTTTTCGGATTACATTTCCTTAGGATTCTTCCAATGAATCTCAGTCTGGCATCTGCTTTACCGACGATCAACTTTATATGATCATTCCATTTTAAATCACTCCTAATGCGTACTCCCAGATAATTTATGGAATTAACTGCTTCCAGTTACTGACCTGCTATTTTGTAGCTAAATGATAAGGGATCTATCTTTCTATGTATTCGCAGCACATTACACTTGTCTACATTGAGATTCAATTGACATTTCCTGCACCATGCGTCAATTCGCTGCAGATCCTGCTGCATTTCAGTACAATTTTCCATTGTTACAACCTCTCGATATACCACAGCATCATCTGCAAAAAGCCTCAGCGAACTTCCAATGTCATCTACAAGGTCATTTATGTATATTGTGAATAGCAATGGTCCTAGGACACTCCCCTGCGGCACACCTGAAATCACTCTTACTTCGGAAGACTTCTCTCCATTGAGAATGACATTCTGCGTTCTGTTAACTAGGAACTCTGCAATCCAATCACAGAATTGGTCATAGTCCATATGCTCTTACTTTGATCATTAAACGACCATGGGGAACTGTATCAAACGCCTTGCGGAAGTCAAGAAACACGGCATCTACCTGTGAACCCGTGTCTATGGCCCTCTGAGTCTAGTGGACGAATAGCGCGAGCTGGGTTTCACACGACCACCTTTTTCGAAACCCATGCTGATTCCTACAGAGTAGATTTCTAGTCTCCAGAAAAGTCATTATACTTCAACATAATACGTGTTCCAAAATTCTACAACTGATCGACGTTAGAGATATAGGTCTATAGTTCTGCACATCTGTTCGACGTCCCTTCTTGAAAACGGGGATGACCTGTGCCCTTTTCAAATCCTTTGGAACGCTACGCTCTTCTAGAGACCTACGGTACGCCGCTGCAAGAAGGGGGGCAAGTTCCCTCGCGTACTCTGTGTAAAATCGAAATGGTATCCCATCAGGTCCAGCGGCCTTTCCTCTTTTGAGCGATTTTAATTGTTTCTTTATTGTCGTCTGTTTCGATATCTACCATTTTGTCATCTGTGCGACAATCTAGAGAAGGAACTACAGTGCAGTCTTCCTCTGTGAAACAGCTTAGCAAAAAGACATTTAGTGTTTCGGCCTTTAGTCTGTCATCCTCTGTTTCAGTACCATTTTGGTCACAGAGTGTCTGGACATTTTGTTTTGATCCACCTACCTCTTTGACATAAGACCAAAATTTCTTAGGATTTTCTGCCAAGTCAGTACATAGAACTTTACTTTCGAACTCATTGAACGCCTCTCACATAGCCCTCCTCACACTACATTTTGCTTCGCGTAATTTTTGTTTGTCTGCAAGGCTTTGGCTATATTTATGTTTGCTGTGAAGTTCCATGGCTGTGGTAATGGTATGTATAAGAATCCACTTGTAATGGCACTTGGTAGATGATTCCAAAGAGATATACATAAGATAAAAAAGCGATGCACAGCAGCAGAGATGCTGTTAGATGAAGGAGATGTGATTATCACATTTTTAAGCTGGAAACAAGAGAAGTGTCTATGGTGCGTCTTGATGAAGAGTGGATGCAAACGTTTTTATTGTTCTTCTTGTTGTAACAATTTTCTGAATAAGATTGTATTTTAGACTGATATAAAGAAAGTGAAGTGAATTACAGTGCCTGTTCATTTATTTGACTAACAGTTCATCTCACCACATCAAATTATAAGTTTCTTTCATTAGGCGCATGGTTAACAATTAGCACCTTCTACGAAGCTTGTATTTGAGATGACCACTGTAGCAGAAAGAAGAGGTTAAGTTTCCCACAAAGAAGAAAATACAACTAAGGATATTTACCATTAAATTTCCAAAAAGTTCATTTCAGATTTGTTTGATAGTGTCTGTTCAGCAGCCAGCTGTAAAAGCATTTTGTGAACTTCTATACATCACTTCACTGACAAAAGTCATAAAACATTTCCAATTCAAAAACTCTAATTCATTATTCAACCAGCAAGCAGTAAAAAATAGAACAGAGTACACACTTTCGATATATAGTAGAGGGAAATAATTTAGCATGCTCATGTCATACAATTGAGGCTGCTGCCTCACTGTTTCTATAAATCTTTCGTCATTCACTATAAATTTTAACAAAGGAGATAACGAAACGAAACAATTTATAACAAATAACGATCAAAAAACAACTGATGCCAACCACAAAAACCACGACAAAAAGAAATATGAAGATCTATGCATGGCTGTGAATCAGGAGGAAGTGAGCTTGGGGTTTAAGTGATCAACAATGTATGGATGTTGTTAGCTGGCAAAAGATTTCTTCCCAAGAAACCATGATGGTGCCATGACGTGACATGATGAGACAGAATGGCCAGTGTGGATGCCACCATTTGAAATGCACTGCAGAATGTTGTGGTGGGATAGGAAGTGATGTGACATGATGGCCAATGTGAACTGACCTATAATCTGATCTCCTTTAACTAATAAAGGCCCTTAAATATTTGCGACTTCTCTGTAAAATCTTCATTAAGTGTCTCAATACATCAATATTTATATGATGATATTTTAAGGCCAATTCATTCAGGCCATCACATCACATCACAGCACGTCCCATTAAAACATTTTGCAATGCATTTCAAATGTTGGCATCCACACTGGCCATCCCATCACATCACATCACAGCACCATCAAGGTTCCCCAGGAAGAAAGATTTGAATGCTGATGTCATCCTTCCATTGGTGATAATGCAACCTCTGTCCAGATACATGGCCACATGTAAATCTCCATATTTCAATTCATTGTGGTTTTCGTGGTTATCAGTTATTTGTTGTTTTTTATAAATTTTTTTGTTATTTTTTTGTTAAAATCATAATTAATTATGGAACATTAATTGAAGCAATAAGGTAACAGTCTGAAACATATGGCACGAGTGTACTAAGTTACTTGCCTCTACTATATTTGTAAAGTGGATTATTATACGTACTGGTACTGTATTTAATGTTTTACGATGAAATGTATTGCAATATGGCTGCACCTTAAAGTGAAAACAGTATAGTGGGTAGTATCAAGTTGATTAGTGAGTGGAATTTATTTGTCTGTTGACAGGCACTTGTGACGGCTGATAAAGAAACCTTTATTCACTGCAACAGTGACAAAATGCATTATTGTGAACTATAAATAAACTAATGTATTAGAGTTGTATTTTATTATGTGTCTATGGCAGCCTTATTTATTGTTACAAAACTCTCTGAATTGTGTGTGCAACAGTTTTGCAAGCACCACTGATCAATATTTATATAGTTACATTACTGAACCCCAGTACAAATGAGGCACTTGAACTATTAAAAAGTCTGGTCACAGTTCACACGGCTCCCCCTGTCGGAGGTTCGAGTCCTCCCTCTGGTGTGTGTGTTGTCCTTAGCGTAAGTTAGTTTAAGTTACATTTATTAGTGTGTAAGCCTAGGTACCAATGACCTCAGCAGTTTGATCCCAAAGAACCTTACCACGAATTTAAAAAAATACTATTAAAAGCCAAATACAAGATGTAAGGAAAACCTATCAGTCTTGAAGGGAAAAATTTTGAGGGAGATGACTATTGCACAAAAATTTGCCATGGACTGGCAGATAAACTTATCCTTATAC
Source organism: Schistocerca piceifrons (assembly GCF_021461385.2). Taxonomy (NCBI): domain Eukaryota; kingdom Metazoa; phylum Arthropoda; class Insecta; order Orthoptera; family Acrididae; genus Schistocerca; species Schistocerca piceifrons. The sequence continues at coordinate 6,269,677 of NC_060144.1, read as the reverse complement.
AAACCAATTTTGCATCGGATGTGATGGCAGCTTCTAACACTGTGTTCCTTTCAGTAATTCTGGGTGCAGTCTGATGTAACAAATGAAAAAAAAACCGGTGCTTCGACTTTTTTTCCTTGAGCTCCTTGTATAGTATTTGGAATTCCCGTTCTGTACCACATAATAACACTTTTCGAAATCACACTGTTTTTTTTTGTATTGTTTTGCACTTCTGTCTTCTTAATTAATATACAAGCTATCCCTGCAAGCTGTGAAGTATTAGAGTCTTATAAATGTCATTTTTTGTACAAATGTAGGCTCCAGCATTCAAATATATAAGCTATTGTGCTGTGTATGTGTACTTCACAGGTAAAACCACTTGAAAACCATCTTGCGAATGTTTCAGTTCCCACAAAAAAATAGTTGAGGACAGCTATGCTGAATGAGATCACGTGACCTGAATTGACTTTACGTGCTGTGACATGATGGACAGTGTGAATATACCACGTTAAGGTGTATTCACACTGCCCGCCATGTTACAGCATGTCAAGTTAATTCAGTCATGTGATCTCAACTCGCAGGGCTGTCATCAACTGTTTTTTTCTCGCAGGAATTGCAATCTCCGCAAGATGATTTTCAACCGTTTATACGTGCGAATTGCCCACAACACAACTTGGTAGCTCATTTATGTGGATGCTGGACTCCACATTTGTACAAAAATGACATTTATCTGTCTCAAATGATTTACAGCTTGCAAGCTTAGCTAGTATATTAGAAAAGGAAGAAAGAAATGCAAAACATCACAAAAAAGAGCGTGGGTCCGGAAAAAAGTCATTAAGTGGCACAGAAGGGGAATTTCATATGGTAGACACGGAGCTCGGGGAAGAGGAATCTTCATTTTATATTTTAGGAAGTCGAAGCATCAGTTTTTTATTTGTTACGTCAAAATGCACCCAGAACTACTAAAAGGAATAAAGTGTTACATGCTGCCATTAGATCTCGTGAAAAACTGTGTTGTTTATAATTAGGTTTAGTAGCTGGTTCAGTGCAAATTTTTGTTCAGTAGTCATATCTCCCTCATATCTTTCTCTTCAAGATTTATACTTTTTTATGTCTTATATATGAGTTTTAATAATTCAAATGCCTAATTTGTACTGGGGTTAGCTTGTGAAACCATGTAAATATTGACCACTGACTTTTGCAGAACACACGCAATCCAGAGAGCTACTTAAAAATAAATAAGGCTACAACAAACACATATTTAAACAAACAAATTGAAGTGTCTGAATTTTTCAGTCAATTTCCTGGTGAAACGTTACAAATGCCTGACAACAAACAAATAAATTCCAACTAATAATCACTCTGATTCTATCCGCAGTACTTTTTTCACCTCAAGTTGGAGACATATTGCAATGCATTTCACTGTCAAATTTTAAATACCGTACGGTAGGTATAAAAATCCACTTCATAAATATAGTAGAGGGCAGTAATTTGGTACGCTCATGTCGTACAATTCAGACTGCTGCCTCACAGATTCAATTACTCTTTCCTCATTTATTATAAATTTTAACAAAAGAAATAACGAAACGGAATAATTTATAACAAATAACGAACAAAAAAACAACTGATATTAACCTCGAAACCACAATTAAAGGCAATTAGAAGATCTGCGCATAGCCTTGTATAGGGGGGAATTGAGTTTGAGGGTGATGTGATCAACAACAGACGGATGACGTCAGCCAGCAAAACTTTTCTTCCCGCGAAACCTCAACGGTGCCGTAACGTGACGTGCCACCATTTGAAATGCATCGCAGAATGTTTTGGCGGGACGGGACATGACATGGCGTCACGGCTAGTGGAGTTGCCGTGAGTTGACGGTCCCGTGATGTCCAATGTGAATTGGCCTTTATCAACATAACTTAAAAAATAAATAAAAAACCTTCAATGGATCGTTATATCGATAGTTTGTTGTATGATGTTTGTATTTGTTGCCGCTGTCGACAGACCGCAGATTTAAATCCTGCAAGTTCGATTAGTCGAAATGTCGATTCACTTTATTGAAATTTACCGCGAAATTGTTCTTATATCACGTTACGTGCTGTTAAGTTTACCTAGTAACCTAAAATTAATGAAAGTGATGTGGAACGTTTGGAGATTCGGAAAATTTGTGTGAACTGACCCTCTTCGCCGTTCAGTTGCAACTGTAGTTCTAACTTCAAGTTTCGAGCTGGCATGTGTGTCATCAGCTACACAACCGGATTCGATGTGTAAACAACTCCGGAGTGAAAGTAAGTTTTCGCGATCACGGGAATAACAGTGTGCGACAGCAGGTGTTTATTTGATGATGTTTTCATAATGTTGCAGTAGTACATCCCCAACATTAGTAAAGCCACAAAGGGACCTTTTAAATAAATCCGTCTGTAAAAGGAACAACAAGGCACATGGCGGAAACATCTTGCAATAACAGGTAATTCGCATCAACCACCCAGCAGTCTTTCATTTCTAGCTATGGTATATTCTATCTTGTAAATAAATAGACTGTTGCCGAGGTCATTTCTGTTAACTTTACACACATGCCTATTCTTCAAGAGCCGAAAGTTTTCATTCTGTTCATACGTTTTTCAGCATGATTTGTGTCCCATATAAGCATTAACTCTGTTAGTCAGAACTGTGTAACCACGAATGAACTGGTATCTTTTTCTGATACTGAAAATCCCTAACAACATTCTCTGTTTAGCTCATTGACTAATGTTCCTCAATCTTCTTTTGTTGTATCCACCTATAGTTATTCCACAAAGAAATTTAAATAGAATAGCCGGCCGCGGTGGTCTAGCGGTTCTGGCGCTGCAGTCCGGAACCGCGGGACTGCTACGGTCGCAGGTTCGAATCTTGCCTCAGGCATGGGTGTGTGTGATGTCCTTAGGTTAGTTAGGTTTAAGTAGTTTTAAGTTCTAGGGGACTGATGACCACAGATGTTAAGTCCCATAGTGCTCAGAGCCATTTTTTTTTTTTTTTTTTTTTTTTTTTTTAATAGAATAAATTTTAAATTCTGTATTGTAGTGTTTGCTGTTATGAAACCCCTAGGCAGATTATGTTTTGAACTAGTGACTTAGGTCCTGATGCTTGAATTTATGGAAACAAACCAAACACACATATTGTTGACACTGAGTTACCATTTCAATTATAGCCCTATTATTTACCATTTTCTTTCAAATAATGTGCATATATTTACGCTACATAATCATTTCTGCTTGCAAACAGGGATATAAACTCAAAGAGAGAGGATTACTTGGAGTGGAATGAATACTTTATGGCCACTGCTTTTCTTGCTGCGAAACGTAGTAAGGATCCTTGTTCCCAAGTTGGTGCATGTATAGTAAATAAGGAAAAGAAAATAGTGGGTATTGGATACAATGGAATGCCATCTGGTTGCAGTGATGATCAATACCCGTGGAATAAAACAAGTTCTAATAAACTGGAAACAAAATATTTTTATGGTCTGTATGCCTTTGACTAATTGTTCATTCTTTCTTATTCTTACATGTATGCCCATTAGACAGTAACTTTCATGAAAATCTGATATGCAAATGTGTACTTTGGTGTGCAGTTTATGGTTTTCCTCTACCATTGATAATAGTTTGATATGTTGGCTACTGTAAGGCCACCAGTGGTCACAACAGAGCCTGATTCATGGCCTGGCCAGTGGCAAAACGTCCTTCACTGTGTGTGTGCAGCAGTCAATTTCAAATTGTCATACCATAATTTACCCATGTTTGGAAACCAAAAAAGAAAGTGGTTTAGACACTCAGTTTTAGCATTTGTCCTTACTTAGTACTTTTGTTAATACAAAAATGACATACACCTATTTTCTTTGGAAAGACATCTTGCAGAGTGTGTGTGTGTGTGTGTGTGTGTGTGTGTGTGTGTGTGTGTGTGTGTGTGGTATAAACATTTATTACTGAAGTGGTAGGCCTATATTGTACCACAGTTATGTTTGTTATGGTTCAACTGTGTTTATTACATAGTTAACTCCGTTATTATATTTATGTCATGAAGTAAAATGACTCATTCAGTTGACTTCTATAAGAAAAACCTCTCTCATTGAGTACTTACAATTGGCTGCTGAAACAACTTCTTGTGTCCCCACCACACCTCACACAATGCATTGCCAATTTTTCCCCTTCTCTGAAAAATATGTGGGGCCTAATAGCACTGTCTAGCACATAATCTGACTAGCAGCTTATGTTTTGCTGTTACCAAATATTCTGATAAATTGCTTTGTGCCAACCTTATTTATATCTAAAAGACTGCTAGGATTAAACATTGACAATTTCCAGTGCATGGGCAATATCCCGCTTAACTAAATGTGTGGCTTAAGTGAGTTGAATGGTATGTTCCCTCTTCTTGTGCAATACTTGGTGTTTATAATCAGTAGTCAAAGGTGGCTTACACACATGATGTGTTGGAAATTATTATTATTATTTATTTTTTTTATGATGGAGACACTACTATACACTTTTCTAGGTATTAATTTCTTCGACTTCTTTAGTACTGTTATGAAGTTATTAAATTGTTTATAACTTACATTTCATGTACTTTTGTTAATATACACGTGTCACGTTTCACTTTAATTCAGTTCAGGAAAGCAGTGTACTTTTTGTGAAACTGTTAAAATAAAAGTCAAGAAGATATAAATCTTTGCAGTCTGTGTATAGTATTTTGTATGTTGAAGCATTTTCTACTAATTTCCATGTAAGTGCATATGACTAAACAACAGATGGATACAAATATGGACATGACAGAAGTGTCAGATTCCACCCATCTGCTTTGACCCATGGCGCCATCAACATGGGGAAACGAGTACTTCCAGTGTATACAAAATGACTGACAATGGTGTCACTACATACACACGCCAACAAACACGAACAAATATAAAAAGGACACAGTAATGTCTCACTCCAAAAATAAAATGAAAGTAATGGGACAACCACAGAAAATTGGCGTTTTAAGGTGGGGATAAGCTAAATATACAACAATAAACAACTGCACCATCACAGAACAAATAATAAAAAAATTAAATTATAGCATTTCGCTACACCAACACCACCACAGGAATCTGACATTTCCAGTGAACTATATAGCTCAACCGGAGCTACCGATACCAAAAATAAACACCTACAACTCCAGAAAGAGGAATCAGACCTTTCCCTTGGCCTATATAGCTAAACGGCAGTTATCAATACCAAAATACCATCACCTACCACTCTGAAAAGTGGAACCAAATCCCCCAGAACTCAAAAATCCAAATACTCCATATTCACTACATCAATTAAAACACAACCGACCTACCTTAAATATACAATACACAAAACATCAAATTACTGTACAATAAAACGAAAACAAAAATTACTTGCCAATAATAACCGGAAATACCATCTAGGTACATGTGCACACACACGCCACAAACGTGACACTTAACATATTCAGCAATAAGACCAACCATCTGCAGAAAGTGTATGAGAGACATCACATCATCACGCATCTCAGAATGTAATGATACAGTTGTAAACTTCACTGTCATATCCATACCTAACGGGGAAAATAAAAAAGAAAGAAAAAGAAATATTAGACTTCTTTCTGCACAACAAGCACCAAATTAATCAGGCCTAACAAAAACGCCAAATACATAAACAAAAAATAACTGTAATCACTCGCTGAAAACACTTCCACAACCCACGTTACTGCACCATCTACCTAAACTCAAAACCACCTTATCACGATGACAACCAAAACTCAAATCATCCCAATATCACAAGTTAAACTCGGCATGTCCGCCACCAGTGGGCACCATCAGCTGCAACCACCAGTGAGCACCAGCAGATACAGCAAGACATCTACAAACACAGCCAACTCAAAAAAGCCACGCCATTACATAATCGGTCAAAGCAGATGGGTGAAATTGAATGCTTCCATTGATCCCAAATATGCAAGAGGCATGTTCCCATACAGTTCATTTATTAGCCATACAAATGTAGCCTATCTCTGTCTCTGCAAACAACAGAAAAGGAAAAAAAAAAAGGTGACATCTATTTATATTACCTGGTTTCAATTGTTGTAATCTCATATTGTACTTACCTGTCTTGTAATGCAGTTTGTCATGCCGAAATGAATGCAATATTGAACAAAAATTCAGCAGATGTGAAAGACTGTTCTATGTATGTTGCTCTGTTCCCATGCAATGAATGTGCAAAGATAATAATTCAGTCTGGCATTCGAGAAGTCATTTATATGTCTGACAAGAATTCCCGTAAACTGGAAACAATTGCTTCCAAACGAATGTTTGACTCTTCTGGTGTCAAGTACTGGTAAGTGGAATGAACTGTTATCTTTTTCTGAAACAAAATTACTAAGAACATTCTCTGCTTAAATCATTGACTCAATTACCGTCTCCTTTAGTTATACCCGACTACAGTTATTCCACAAAGGAATTTAAATAGAATTAATTTTAAATTCTGTAATGTAGTGTTTGCTCGTATGAAATCTCTTGGCAGATTAAAACTGTGTATTGAACTGGAGATTTAGGTCGTGAAGCTTGTATTTAATGTAGATAGATAACTTTATGGTAAGAAAATTTCTGCAGTAGCAAATACCAAGGATGACTGTAGATGTTCTGCATTGGACCACAATTTTAATCTTGTTAGCAGTTTCAATATATGATAAAAGACAGCAGTGAGACATGTTGAGCTATAAAAACTCAATGCATAAAACCATAATCTGTGAATCTGAAAAGTATTTGTATTGAACAGTAGTAAAGTCATTTAGAATGGTTGAGAGTATGTATAACTATTCCTAAAAGTACATATAGTTGCTGATTTGACTGCAATAATTTTAGTGTTTATTACACCACTCTATGTATTAATATTTTTATAATGTATACAGATCCTTAGATTTCTGTAAATTGCATAAATCCATAGTGAGTTGATGAATAAAATAAGTATTTTGCTTCCAGGCAGTATGTTCCAAAGCGCAAACATATTGTTATAGATTTCACAGAAATCAACTGGAATGAAATGACACAGTGTCCGCCATCTCCACACAAAGATGCTGAATTGCACGAAGAGATAAAACTTGACCAAATGGTCTTGACACAGAATCATCTATGATATGATTCCAGATGTAATGTGTGTGTGTGTGTGTGTGTGCGTGTGTGTGTGTGTGTGTGTGTGTGCGCGCTCACCAGTAACAAAATCTGTGATTTACATGTATAAGTGATGAATAAATATTTTTATTTTACAAATGATGAATAAATAGTTTTATTTTATACATAACACTGTGGAAAGGAATTTTTTTTTTTTTTAAGTATAATAATTTCAGATGTATACTGTATGTCCCGAAGTAAAAAAAAGGTTAGTCTTTATATCTGTATGTTGCTACAAGAAATATCACTCTTATATGCTTCATCTTTGCAGGAAGTGTTTGATTTTATACAGTTTTGCAGAAATGATGTATACATAACCCATGACTATGACGAAAGTAGATAGGACACTAAAGACAGCAACCTGCTTTGTCATATACTGTCTCATTTCAGTCTGAAGAAGTTGTCTAAAAAGATAATAAATACACCATTGGAAAGAACTGTTTATTGTGAACTGCACTTCTGCATTGCCTTGACTACTGAGTGCTGAATGTATGTGGCACAACTAGAAAGCTAGAGCATTGTCTGATTATTCGTAAAGGACACTTCTTTGTTAACATTGAAAGTCCTTTTACGTTTTCTCCTCATTAATACAAATGAATCTTTGTGATTATGTTATTAAGTACTAGGGGCAATCTTAATATTCTCATAATTTTTGGTTCTGGTTTGTGGGTCTTCATTCATTCGGTTCAAACAGGTGTTCCATAAATCTGAAGGAGAGCCTTCAGGAATGTGGACTGAGTCAAATTATACCTTAAGTGGCAGAACCCATCATTGTAGACCATCACTGCAAAGTATATTATCAGACAATTTGACTAATGCTTACCTACACACATTGATAATTATGAGAATTGCTTCTTGAATTTGTGTAAAATAATTTTACACAGAACACTATCTGCTGTCCATGTACTTGAGAAGTTAAGACTTGTTCATATTTAACTTCAGTGTTAACCAGAATGTACACCCAGAGTCAGAATATTTTATTCAATCACAGGAGTGACTATTAATGTACTGTTTTGCTTTAGTTCAAAATATTCAGAGGTTTCAGTTTGATGTCTGTTATTGTCAGCAGTGTAAAGGCTTTTGCACCAAAATACAAAATTTCAATTCTAACTAAAGGCATAGAGACAGATGACAAGTAAATTATTTTTACTTGTAGTATTATGACTGTGAATTTCGCAGTTCTTCTTCTGTACACTCTTATCATCAATTAGAAATACCATTAGGGAGTACATGAGTTAGCACTTAAGTCTAAGAATTTGAGGTCCTTGGAGAGGCCATCTGCAAGAGCATTGATTATCAACTATACACAATATCAGTACTACACACTTCTGTAGCATGAATTATTTTATACTTTTACCATGCACTATGAGACCAATGTACTATTAAAAGGTTTCTCAATGCAACATTAAATATTTTTGCCGATTACTTGGGACTTCTAGTGAAATATATTCCATAGAGACTAATGATTAATACAATCACTGAACAGCATTGAACTACTTTAACCATTGGCGAGTGGACTGGATTAGTGGAAACCACTTCCTCATCATCCTCCTCCTCCTCCTCCTGCAGGTTTAGGCCTATGATCTGTTCTGATCTCACCATCTCTCTCGATCTTCCCATGCTTTATATTGCAATACTAGTTTAGGAAAGTCTTTGTGTTGGCATATGAAGTATATTCTCTTAATTTTTCTTGTTGGATTACCTTTTGGGTTATTGGTTGCATTTTAAAGTCTTCCTTTCTCAATTTCTAATTTAGTCTTCTGAGGTGCAGCCTTTTACACATCTTAGAAATTTCATAGCGATGCTCCTGGTTGTCATAAATCTTTCCCTGTGTCCAACACTCTGCCCCATATAACACTGGCGACTGCTGTGACCATATAAAATTTCAGTTGCATTGTTTTCTTTGTTTTACTCTTCAGTGTTCTCCTTATTGTGCCACTTACATACTGGTAATAGTTTTTTTCTGTATATTGGAAGAGAAGGAAAAATAGTAGGTGAATTTGGCTTGGGGGAAAGGAATTGCACAGAGCATAATTTAATGATCACTAAAACTTGGTTCAGAATCGTGAAAGACAGTTGTATATGTGGAAGAGATCTGGAGACAGTGGAAGGATTCAGGTTTACTATATAATGGTAAAAGAGAGATTTTGGAACCAGATTTTAAACTGTAAGACATTTCCAAGGGCAGATGCAGACTCTGACCACAATTTATTGGTTATGAACTGTAGCTTAAAACTGTATAAATTGTAAAAAGATGGAAAATTAAGGAGATGAGTACTGGGTAAGTTGAAAGAACCATAGGTTATTGAGACATTCAGTGGGAGCATTAGGTGACAGTTGACTAGAATAGGGGAAAGGAATGCGGTAGAAGACAAATAGGTAGCTTTGAGAGATGAAATAGTGAAGACAGCAGATGATCAAGTAGGTAAAAAGACAATGTCTAGTAGAAATCTTTGATAACACATGAGATCCTGAATTTAATTGATGAAAGGTTAAAATATAAAAATACAGCAAATAAGCAGGGGAAAGGGCAATATAAAAATTGAATGAATGAGATTGAAAGTAAGTGCAAAACAGCTAAGCAGGAATGGCTTGAGGGCAAATGTGAGGATTTAGAAGCATGTATCACTAAAGGAAAGACAGATTCTGCCTGCAGGAATAATAAAGATGTCTCTGGAAAAAAGAGAACCAGCTGTATGAACATCGTTAGCTCTGATGGGAAACCAGTCCCAAGCAAAGAAGGGAAAGGTGGAAGGAGTATATACAGGGCCTATATGAGGGAGGTGTACACCAAGGTAGTGTTACAGAAATGGAAGAGGACATAGATGAAGATGAGTTGGGGATATGGTGTTGGGAGAAGAACTGGACAGAGCACTGAAAGACCTAAACCAAAACAAGGTCCCAGGAATAGAAGATATTCTGTCAGAACTACTGATAGCCTTGGGAGAGCCAGCCATAGCAAAACTATTGCATCTGGTATCACAAGATGTATGAGGTGGGTGATATACCCCCAGGCTTCAAGAATATAATAATTCCAAAGAACATAGTTGCTAATAGGTGTAAATATTGCCAAACAATCATTTTAATAAATCATGGTTGCAAAGTACTAATACAAATTCTTCACAGAAGAATGGAAAAACTCGTAAAAGCCAACGTCAGGGAGGATCACTTTCAATTTTGGAGATATGTCAGAACATGTGAAGCAATACTGACCTATAACTTCTCTTAGAAAATATGTTAAGGAATGGTAAACCTATGTTTATAGCATGTACAGACTTATAGAAAGCTTTTGACATTATTGACTGGAAGACCCTCTTTGAAATTCTGGATACAGCAAGGGGTAAAATACAAGGAACAGATTATTCAAAACTCATACACAAACCAGATGGCAGTTACAAGAGTCGAGGGGCATGGAAAGAAACCAATGATTGCGAAGAGAGTGATACAGGGTTGTAGCCTATCCCTGAAGTTATTCAGTATGTACATTGAGCAAGCATTAAAGGAAATGAAAGAAAAATTTGCAATGAGAAGTCCAGGGAGAAGAAATAAAAACTTTGAGGTTTGCTGATGACATCGCAATTCTGTCAGACAGAAAAGTACTTGGAAGAGCAGTTGAACAAAATGAAGTGTCTTGAAAGGAGGATATAAGATGAAAATCAACAAAAGTGAAGTAACAATAATGGAATGTAGTTGAATTAAATATGATGGTGCTGAGGGACTCAGATTAGGAAACGAGACTCTGAAGGTAGTAGATGAGGTTTGCTATTTGGGCAGAGTAGCAACTGGTTATAGTAGAGAGGATATAAAATGTAGACTGACAATGGCAGGAAAAGTGTTTCTGAAGAAAAGAAATTTGTTAACATCAAATATAGATTCAAGTGTTAGGAAGTCTTTTGTAAAGATGTCTGTCTGGAGTCTAGTCATGTATGCAAATAAAAAGTGCGATAAACAGTTTAGACTAGAAGAGAACAGAAGCTTTTGAAATGTGGCACAGCAGAAGAATGCTGAAGATAAGATGGGTAGATCACATAACTCATGAGGTAGTACTGAATTGAATTGGGGAGAAAAATTATTTGGTACAACCTGACTAGGAGAAAGGAGTGCTTGATGGGGCACATTCTGTGACATTAACTGTAGCATTGGAGGGAAGCATGGAGAGGGGGGTGGGGGGGATGTAAAAATCATAGAGGGAGACTAAGAGATGAATACAGTGAGCATATTCAGATGGATGTAGGTTGCGGTAGTTATTCAGAGATGGAGAGCCTTGCACAGGATAGAGTAACATGGAGAACTGCACTACCAATCATTGGGCTGAAGACCACCACAACATCCACATCCTGTTTGTATGATAGATCACATCCTTAGTATTGGAAATGGTCTACCTGTTGTTGTAATGCCATTTGTAATTTATCTTCACTGTGAATAACGTCACGTTGATGGTTATTCCTCCCAATATTTCTGCCAGGTGGTATTCTATCTCTATTCAAGCCACACAGAAACAAATTTGAAGGTACACTTTCCACATATTAATGTATTATGGTTTTGCACAAGGTTCATTTTGTTGGTGAAAGCCAATGAGTGGAGAACTTTTCCTAGCTTTTATGCTATAAACTAAACAGAGACAATTACGCAAGTACCTGACATGAAACATATGACAGTAGGCTGCAACAAGTAAATCTGAAAAAGTCTGACAGCCATGCTGAGTACTCACCCCTGAGACGTTGTCTCACTTGGCAGGGGTTTCTGTTCCACCACTGATACAAGGGGAGGAACCTGGTGTCGAAGTCACAGAAGATTCAGAGGGCATACAGAAGAGACAGAAATATCATTGGTGCTACAAGCTAGCCTGCAAAACAAAGGGCGCTGCCATTGCGTGCTGTGGGCAGATCCTCTGGAGGAGGTGGCCTGATGTGAATCTCCCATAAAAGAAGCCAAGTCAGAGTTCCTTCGAAACAGTCACACACCCAGCCAAACTCGAGCAGAACCGTGGAGACAAAAGTAAAGTGGCTGGCTTCAGTGTTTGTTCATTTGCAGAGGGTGAGCTCTTCCAGAGGCTCTGCACACCACTGGCACCCTCAAGTGGTGAGGGTTCACTTGTAGCACAGAAGATGTTTCAATTTCTTCTGGCATCCCCTTTGCATCTTCTGACTTGTCTGGAAACCACATCCTTCCCCCTGAGTGGGAACAGAGCCTTCCTGCCAAGTGGCGGCAATGTCACAGGTGTGACCACATTGACTGAAAAGGTCAGTGTGATGGTATACCAGTATGACACTAAAACTCCATTTTTCTCCTCCTATGTTTCAAATGCTGGAAATTTGGGCACATGCTCTCTCGTTGTAATGCCAGCCCCACATGTGGGAAATGCGGACATCCGTCACGCATGACCATTCCTTGTGCCCACCCCTCTTCCCATCTGTGTCAGCTGCAGAGAGTACCATTCCCCATTTGCTGGACTGCGCCATTTTTCAGAGAGAGAGAGGAAGATAATGGAATATAACACACTGGACAGGCTGACCTACACAGAGGCAAAAAAGAAATAACGACCGTCTTGACCCTGTACACATGACGTCATGTGCTATGGCTACAATGAAGTCACCCTTTATGAAAACAGCATCCCCATCAGCTACGCCTGTTAAAGTCGGCCCCCAGGGCTGGCAGGCTACGCCTGCCTCCTTGATGGTTGAAGGCTCTCCTCCCATTGCTCCCTTCCCACCTACTTCAGAAGCAATGCCCCAGCCATCGCGAACATCAGTTCCCATTCGTCAGCCGGCGAAGCACCAAAAACTCTTCTCCCGTTTCTCTCATCAAGACACCCTTGGGACACTACCTTCCAAGGTTCCTGCTGCCATGAAGCTGGATTTCATCCAGTGGCTGAAGGAGCTGCGAGCTGCTGGTCATAGGGCTTCATTATCATCATCAGCTCCTGACACCAACTCAGAGAATCCCTCATGGCCAGTGAAACCTAAGGAGAAGGGAGAGGAGAAAAAAAAGCGGCCCCACACCACCACTTGCAGTAGGCTCCAATTCCGAGGATTAGGTAGAGATCCTAGTGTCCCCCAAAGACCTAGAGCTCCACAGAGCTTCAGAACCAATGGACACAGGCACTCAACCGGTGGCAACAGGTGACCCTGGGGCATAAACTGCCTCCTTGCTCACTTCATGCCCTTCCAGTACACTGAAAGATTAATCCTCCAATGGAGTTGCAGCGGTTTTTTCCGTCAGGCTGAGTTACAACAACTCTTAAGCACCTCACCTGCTTTCTGTATTGCCCTTCAGGAAACTTGGTTTTCAGCAATGCGGACCCCCACCGCTTGTGGTTATCGCAGATATTACAAGAACCATACTGACTATGACAGGGTTTCAGATGGAGGATGTATGTTTGTTCTTGGCTGTGTATATATCAAATCTGTGCCTCTCCAAACAACTTCAGAAGCTGTGATTTCCAGGGTAAGGACAATGCAGGACCTTACCATCTGCAATGTCTATCTTCCCCCAGATGGCAAAATACCTCAAAATGTTTTGGCTGCACTGGTTTCTCATTTCCCGCCATCTTTCTTCATTTTATGTGATTTCAGTGCCTATAACACTCTGTGGGGTGACACCATGAGCATGGTGAAGGTGTAAAAAATCTACTGACACAACTTGATCTTTGTCTTTTAAATACTGGTGCTCCCCCATTTTTCAGTGTGGCACATGGCACCTACTCAGTCACTGGTCTTTCAGTCTGCAGCCCTGGCCTTCTACCATCAATTCACTGTAAAGTTCAGGAAAATGTGTGTAGTAGTGATCACTTTCTGGTCTTCCTGTCCCTACCCCAGCATCACTAAACTGGTTGCCTGCCCAGATGGGCTCTTTAACAAGGCTGACAGTTGCTTTCATCTCTGCTGCCACTGTTGGATCTCTACCATATGGCAAGGCAATATCGATCTGGTGGTCCAAAACACAACTGCGACCATTGTTTCTGTGGCTGACTTGACAGTCCCCTGTTCCTCAGAATCACCCCAGTGAAAGACAGTGCTTTGGTAGTTGTCAGAAATTGCCAGGGCCATTAGAGATCTTAAGCGGGCTCCCCAATGTCATAAGTGGCACCTATCATTGGAGCACCTTATTGACTTGAAACAGCTCTGTGCCAACTAATAAAGAGGCAAAAACGGGAGAGCTGGGAATGGTATGTTTAAACCAATGGACCCCGCACCTTTCCTTCTCAGGTTTGGACAAAGATCAGATGCCTTAACAGACTGCAGAACTATCTACACTGATCCAGAACTATCTACACTGATCCAGATGCAATCACTGAACATTTTGCTGTGCATTCTGCTTGAACTTCTGCATCTGGAACTTATCAGCCTGCCTTTTGTACCCTAAAACAGTGGATGAAACGAAAGTGCTTATCTTTTACTACACGCCATGTTGAGCCATACAGTGATTCATTCAGTGAGGGGAATTCCTCAGCACCCTTGCCCATTGCCCTGATACAGCTCCAGGGCCAGACTGTATTCTCTATCAAATGCTTAAACAACTTTCAGTGGATTACCAGCGTCACGTGCTTGCTATCTTTATCCGCATCTGGAATGAGGGCGAGTTCAACACAATGGTGGGAAAGCATCAACGTCTCGGTGCTGAAATCTGGTAAGAATCCCCTAGACGTGGACAGTTATTGTCCCATTGGTCTCACAAATATTCTGTGCAAGTTTCTTGGACACATGGTGAGCCATCGGCTGTGTTGGCTCCTTGAGTCTTGGGGCCTTCTGGCTCTGTCTCAGGGTGGTTTTCGTCAAGGCAACTCCACCACAGATAATTTGGTATACTAGAGCCTGCTATCCATACAGTCTTTGCCCAACGTCAATACCTTACTGCTGTCTTTTTTTAAATTAAAAAATACCTATGATACAATGTGGAGAAATCACATTCTCGCTACATTACATGAGTGGGATCTCTGGGGCCTGCTCCCAATCTTCATACAGTATTTTTTGTCATTCCATACTTTCCAGATTTGAGCTGGTGTCTTCCACAGCTCATCCCATATCCAGGAGAATGGGGTCATGCAGTGCTCTGTATTGAGCATTCCTCTCTCTTTTTAGCAGCCATTAATGGTCTAGAATAAGCAGTGAGATCCTCAGTAGCACCTTCCCTGTATGCTGATGGTTTTTGCATTTACTTTTGCTACTCTAGTGCAGGGAGCCATACGAAAGGTACAGTCAAGGCCCCTCACCCACAGCTTTCAGTTTTCAGCTGCCAAGACTTGCATCATGCACATCTCATTGTCGTATTGTCCACCCACATCCAGAACTTTACCTCGATGACCAACTACTGAATGTGGTGGAGACTTATTGCGTTTTAGGACTGACATTTAGTGCCTGTTGTAACATCTTTTACCGGAAGAACTTGGTACATGTCTTCCGCAACTGGTTTCAGCTAATGTGAGGTTTTGTTAGCTTCTTTCATAGATTTACAATGTGGCCGGGGGCCAAAACATTATGTACATAAAACTATGTTATTTCTCTGTGATTTTGGACCTAATTCTTCAACTGTTCTACCACTAAGTGAACTTGCTGCTAATTGTTACCAAATGTTTTCTTCAGTTCAGCCTGGAACTTATCGCAGCCAATGAGTTCTTCTTCGCAGGGCTATGCCATCCAAGTAAAAGTACACGTTTGTCAAACACATCATGCCATTCAAAAAATTTTATTTGGCAACTTGGGCAAATCCTCTTAGCTATTTCATGGGTTTCTGACCACTGTCTCTAGAAAGTGCTCATGGAGCGTGATGTGCAGCTGTGATTTACTGCTGGTTTGGAATCCACGGGTCTCCCGAATGTACAGGCCTTGGGAATGATGAACTGTGTGTATTCTAGTTCCTGTCTATTTGGCCAATGGCTTTTACATTGCTTAACTGGAGCCATGGGGATGTAAACATTTGAATACCTGGCATCTCTGCCAAATAGGTCACACTGTTCAGTCAGCTCCAAATCCAAAACCAGGGTTGTCAGTGAAGTACAACACTTTGCACTGAAAACACGTTTATTACTGAGACCAACCTATAAACTGAACAGAACTGCCATCTGGATGGGGACTGCTGCTATTTATACAGACATAGAATAAGCAAGGACAAGAAATACCAGAAACCTCCCAGAAATGATAAATACTAAATAACAAATATTTTGTGGTAATTGAATTGTAACTGGCCACCCACTGCATGCGAGGCAGTGAGAATAATCACTACTAGGGATGGGAAAAACTTACCAGTTAAAATCAATACTGCTACTTTAGTTCTGAATAACTTGATATTTGTTCAGTCTCAGTTATAACCGTCCCCCCCCCCCCCCCCCCCCCCACTTATAATAAGATAAAAAAAAAAAAAACTAGCATATCAATTCACCAAAGCAGCAGTGCTAAACTTTTGTTTGTTTTTAAAAATGATTAATCTTTGTGTTTAAAATTTCCATTGCTTTGAAATAGAGAGCATGGGAAAAGCAAACAGTGCTACTTGAAAAACAACAGACTGATAGAAACTAGCAACAAAGACATGACTTCAGAATTTGTACAGCATTGCTGAGACAGTGACATATCTATTGCCATGTGGCATGGCACTGTAGATGGTACATGAGCATGTGCAGTGTCCAAGACCTCCCCACTTGGTGTACATGTTAGTTTCTTGTTCTCCTACTTAGACTTCTGTGTTATTGCAGAATGGCACTGGCACTCTGCTATCCCTCCCCCTTCCTGCCCTGGCCTTCTCCTCAGCCCAGCAATCCAGATCGTTTCTACCATCATGCGCTGTTACTCACTGCTGGAGACAGAGTGTGTGTGTGTGTGTGTGTGTGTGTGTGTGTGTGTGTGTGTGTGTGTGTGTGTGTGTGTGAGAGCGCGCGCCCCGTGCGCGTGTGTGTGTGGGCGCGCGCGCGCAGGGGAGGGGGGGCTAATAAGTAGAAGGCTTTTTGGCCAAAACCTTGCTTAGCAGTCTTCTTTTTGTGCCTGTCCATCACTCAACATCTCCGCTATGTGGTGAGTAGCAATCTGTCCTTTTAATAACAGTGTCGTTATTCCATCCTGGATTTTCCGTTGTTTGAGAATGGCACTATTCCTAGTTTTGAAGTATTTTACAAAGTGCAGTAGCCATGTAGTACAGCACTCCATTTGTTTAAAAAGATTTTAAATTGAGATGAGGCCCAACATCTTGTGACATCAAGTAAGGAGAAAATATCCACAATGTTCCTTGTAAAGGAGAGGAAATTGATACAACTATAATTTTATTGACATGCTATTAACTTGGGATAATAACTGAACCTTTAATTTTGTGGTTACTTCAGGGTGAAAAGTTGATATCTACCACGTCTTTGTGCAGGAAAGTTGTCAACTTGTGACCTTTCCTTCTCACCGTTGTTGCATCACTGTCCACCTTCACAATCTTTGCTGCAGAAAGTGAGACCAGGTTTTTTCCACAATCTCGATCGTGTATTGATCGAGATGTCCTGCTCCTTCACTTTCATTGCAATTTTTCAATCTTTGTTCAAAGTCTACATTTCTTACTAGAAATAATAGCAATAAGAAACAAAAAATCGATTATTTCATTCTGGTTATTTTGAGCAGTTTTAATAATCAGATTAAATTGGAGATGTAAAAAACCATTATAAATGAAAACCAGTTAATTCAATGATAACTGGAATCCCTAACTACTACTCCACACAGCACAGGTCACGGCAATGTAGAATATCTACAGCAAGGGTCCGAGTGTTCTACCATGGGTCACACCTGACATTATTTCTACATCTGTCAGCGACTCTACAGCCAAGATAACATGCTGCATTCTCCCTAAGAGATTGTCATTCCAGTTACATATTTTGTTGATACCTCATATGATCATTCTTTTGTTAATTATCGATGTGGTACTGATCAAAATACTTTTTGGAAGTCAAAGGCCACTTAACAAGTCAACGGAAGTGCCGGGCCAGGCACTTGGTGTTAAGCATGAGGCTCTGCTATGGCTGCTGGCAGTCAATGCATTGAGATGGAGTTTGAGTGTTTACCAGGCAGATATGATTTATCAACGTATCACAGGCTGCAGGCCCCATGCTGGCAGGAGTCCTGCAATGGCGCTGCCCTGTCTTTTGTGATGAAAATCAATTGTTGACAACTTTAAACTGATGATAACAACTCTGTTTAGGCTAATGTGAGAGCTGGTGGTTGCTGAGGGAAACAGCTGAACAAGCAGAATACTTTGAAATCTGTACTAAAGTTAGGAAAAACCTGGAGTGTGTAGTACTGTTCGTTCCTTTTATTGATTTTAGGCTCAGCCACATTGTGCTTTTACAGCAGGCTGTTCCAACCGAGCTCCAGGGAGCCAGAGCGCTCACTGCGGCAGCTCGGAGCCCGCGTGGAGAGGGAAAGCGAACTCACTGCCCCCTGGCCGCATGCAGCCGCAAGTGACGCAATAATCCTTGTTCAATGACAGCTATGACTAGCCGCGGGAGCCCTGTACCTCTGTTGGAGGATACTTTTCTATTCATTGAGAAGGATGGTCGTCCGCAATGTCTTGTATGTTATAAAGTATTCAATTCTGCGAAGAGGTACAATATACAGCGACATTATACACGTCTTCACACTGAGCACTACGATCAGGTAGAAGGCGTTGCACGCAGAGAACTGGTAGCCAGGTTTAAGAACAACATAGCAGGAGACGTAAGTTCAAAAACAGTTTCGTAATACGGAGGGTATCAAAACATGCAACATATTTCGTGTTCTGTAATGCGTTTATAATTTTCAGGTGAATGAGAGCGGAGAAAACACTACTGAATCTGCACTTCGAGCAAGCTACAGGGTCGCTCACATCATTTCGACAAGTGGCAAGCCATTTTCGGTGGGACCACTCATAAAATCGTGCATGGTAGCTGTTGCAGAATGTTTGTTTCCAATGGAGGTGCAGGCAATTGAAGGGGTTTGCCTGTTGAAGCAAACAATGTCTTGTCGAATCCTGGACATGGCAGCGGATTTAGAGATACAGCTCAGGAGAAAGGCGGAGAGCTTTGTTGCATTTTCGCTAGCGCTTGACGAAAGCACCGACATATCGGACTGTGCTCAACTTGCAGTCTTTGTGCGTGGTGTCGACATGGAGCTGCAAGTAACTGATGAACTCTTGGATGTGGTACCACTCGATTACACCGCAACAGGACATGACATTTTTGAAGCTGTTTGTGAATCAGTGGACAATATGAATTTGCTGTGGGATAAGCTCCATTCTGTAGCGACAGACGGTGCACCACAAATGATCGGGCGTCACCAAGGTTTTGCTTCTCGTTTGAAAAATAAACTCAGGGATGAATTTGGGAAAGACATTTTGACTCTTCATTGTTTTATTCACCAAGAGGCACTGTGTGCTGCACCAGTAGAGCTAGGTGGCGTAATGAAAGATGTCGTGAAGTGTGTGCGGCGTCACGGTATGAATCATCGCCAATTCAAAGGATTCCGGAAAGATATCGAAGCGGAGTATGGGGATATACCTTACCACAGTACAGTTCGTTGGCTGAGTCGGGGAAAAGTTCTTGATGTTTTCTTTGCCATTCATGAGGAAATATCCCTTTTTCTCGAAATGAAAGGGGAAGAAATGTGTTGTCTGAAAGATATAAAATGGATATCAGACCTGGCGTTCCTAGCTGACATAACTATGCATCTGAATAATTTAAATCTGTCACTGCAGGGCAAAAGGCAGCTAATCGTTGACATGCACGACCAGATCAAAGCGTTCATGGAAAAGTTACGTTTATTTGAGAGGCAGATGAGTAATGGACATTTAACGTTCTTCAGTTGTCTTGCTCCTTTAGAACTACCTGAAGGTACTACTTTCGGCGATTACTAAGCAAAGCTAAAGCAGCTCATCATGTCGTTTGAAACACGATTCCAAGACCTCACTAGTTTGGAAATGGAACTTAAGGTGTTCAGCACTCCTTTTTCAGTTTCCCCCGATGACTTGTCACCGTCACTTCAATTGGAGATAATTGATTTGCAAAATTCAACTTTGTTGAAAGAGAGGTACTACAACACGTTGGATTTGTCACGATGGTATCGTTCATTACAGCAAAAAACATTTCCCAACCTTCACAACAATGCCGCTCAGATCATGTGCATGTTTGGATCTATGTATTGTTGTGAGCAGCTTTTCTCAGTAATGAAAAGAGTAATAAGTAAAAAGTAAGGAACGATTGTTTCTTCAGGATGCAACAATGAAGGCCATCCTCCGCATAAACTCTGCGAACACTTTGACGCCTGATATTTCTGATCTTGTAATGAAAAGAAAATGTCAAGCTACAGAGACCCAATAAACTTAGTATGCAATTTCTTGTACAACAGTTGTTTCTTATTTATTTACTGAACATCGTATTTCCTGGTGTAGCATGTCACCACGTCTTAGCAGCTAAGAGTATGAGGTTGTCGATCTTGTAAGACGCAGCTGGCACATCAAAACGCTTGCCTTGCCGCCTGCCTCAGCCAGCCGTGCTGCGTGCCGACGTGCCGGCCCACTTGACTGGTTACAGCGAGCAACACGGCTCCCTTGAGCAGGGAGCGCTCCGCAGCTCACAACGGAGCCGACGAGCTGGAACAGCCTGTTTTACAGTATGTTTGTTTACGACATTTCAGTGGACTCCTGTGATATTTTCATCCTTTTAATTCATTTAATTATTCAGTTGTGTTCATTTTCTTTGCCTGAACATCACAGTGTCAGTTTTGCATCTTCCGCCACTAACTACAGTGTAAATCCAACTGTCTCAATGAGCATGTCGCAATACTTTACTGTGTGGCATAGTCCTATGGAGTGTGTCATCACATGATGTGCCGTCCAGAAGTTTAAATAAACTTCATACATTTATATTAAAATACATTTTACCTTTTAACAGGAGCTGCAAAATTTACAGTCACTTTAAGACCACTTATACAAGTAAGCACCGCTGAGTAGCTATCAGTTCTCTTTCCCAATACTTAGAGTAATGGTAAAAAACCTATAACAGTAGTTATCTCAATGAAAACAAGAGCAATAACGCTCTGGTCACTTGGTCAGTCAGCATGTAAATGGTACGAGTAGGTAGTAATCCAAAAAGTTTTTATTTCAATTTTGTGATGGAGACACTTGTCCTTCCTTACATACAGGGTGATTCATGAAGGTATGCAAATATTTTAATATGTTATTCTACAACTAAAACTAAAGAAAAAAGTTCTTGTAAACATAGGTCCGCAAATGTTTGGTTACGGAGTTACGGCTAAAAAAGATTTTGCCTGCAATTTAGCAAGTTCGCTAATATGAAGCCATTGCAAAACTGTATGAGGTTAAAGTAAAGCATGATTTCCATTTGTGATGTTGTTACTAATCTGGTGAATCTACACACATCAAAAAATGTTTTGCATCACCTTGGTTCCGAGAGTTCCGGAACCTGTACAGAAAATTCGAATAGAGATAAACGTCATTTCGCCATTTTTATTGCTCATGAAAACCACACATCGCATGTTGTACCACCATACAGCGAGACCTTCAGAGGTGCTGGTCCAGATTGCTGTACATTCCGGTACCTCTAATACCCTGTAGCATATCCTCTAGCATTGATGCATGCCTGTCTTCATTGTGGCATACTATCCACAAGTGTATCAAGGCACTGTTGGTCCAGATTATCCCACTCTTCAATGGCGATTCGGCGTAGATCCCTCAGAGGGGTTCGTTGGTCACATCGTCCATAAAGAGCCCTTTTCAATTTATCCCTGGCATGTTCGATAGAGTTCATGTCTGGAGAACATGCTGACCATTCTAGTCGAGTGATGTTGTTATCCTGAAGGAAGTCATTAACAAGATGTGCACAATTGGGGCGTGAATTGTCGTCCATGAAGATGAATGCCTCGCCAATATGCTGCCGATATGATTGCACTACCAGTTGGAGGATGACATTCACGTATTGTACAGCCGTTACAGCACCTTCCATGACCACCAGTGGCGTACGTCGGCCCCACGTAATGCCACCCCAAAACAGCAGGGAACCTCCACCTTGCTGCACAGTGCCTCTAAGGCATTCAACCTGACAGGGTTCC
This sequence comes from Schistocerca piceifrons, assembly GCF_021461385.2. Lineage (NCBI taxonomy): Eukaryota > Metazoa > Arthropoda > Insecta > Orthoptera > Acrididae > Schistocerca > Schistocerca piceifrons. The sequence goes on along the minus strand of NC_060144.1, from coordinate 6,247,435 downwards.
CTCCAGACATGTCTACGACAATTGTCTGGTTGAAGGCATATGCGATACTCTCTAACGGTTTGGACAACTTAAAGTGTTGAAGTATGTATGCAAACTTCCACTTCTTTTACGAGACGACTTACTTGAGATGTTCGGCCAAACTTCCCTGCTGGCTGGCCTGCTGCTGCAAACTCTCTTTCACTTCTTCTCCGAAGTATGCTGCTAGGTACAGGAACTTCTTAAGACTCTTTCTACTTATAAAAATAAGTAGACATACCAAGTTTCATTTGCTTCAATTAACGATGTATATTTTAACTTCTGACATTTTACAAATTCCGCACTTCACATAAATAAATACTGTTTTGTAAGCCTATCGTGTCTTCAAGCATTAGAAACAAAATAAGTTACATATGAGAGAAAGTTGGCTTAAAAACCATGTCCATTCTCAACATGAAACAGAATAGATGTCTTCCCTTCACCAAGGCTAAGACAAAGGTTTTTAATGGTTCGTTTTCAACTATTCACGTTACTATAACAATGGTCAAAACACAATTAGAACAGAGTAGCATAAACGCTCCATGTTTCTTCTGTCCACTTTCACTAAACTTCCATGGATCAACTGACAAGTACTTGTCGGTGCAGTTCAACCACCACGTCTACGTTCTGCTCGAGACTCATTTCCAACCTGCACACACATACATGTGACGTGCAGTAGGTAGGATTCCACTTTCTCGCACTCCTATCTAAAATATCGTGTGTTCGAGACAGTAGAAGGCCGAGTGGTTCTAGAATTTACGCAGAAATTCTCGAATCACTACATATCCCCCCCCCCCCCCCCCAGATGTGATATTTTATACATAATAATTATGTACATAATATCACACATGATAATATTTTACATTTCTTCATAGGTTTATATATACATGTTCCACTTCAATAACAACCCTTTATTTTCTCTAGAACAATCTTTAACTGAGTGTTTCTTTATTTTATTCTCACTTTACTTTGATATCGAGATATGAGTATTCATTTGTGATTTAGTAAGCTTGACTAGTATTCAGGAATTGTGAGACTTTTCTTTATTTCCAATCGTAAACTTCCGGTGTTCATGACACTTGAGTATTCTATTTTCTGCTCTCATTCTTTGTACTAGTTTGTAGCTTGCAGTTTGGAGGAACTCTGGGCGCAATGAAAGTGTTCTTTTGACACTCATTTATTTAAATTAAAAATAATAATGCTAGTTGTGCATAGAATTCATACTTCCCAGAATAATTCCTATAAAATTTTGTGACTTTTGTCACGATACTGTCCCTTTCTCCTAGGATCAGTACCTATACCTTGCCTATGGGTTGACCTTATGAGAGCACTTCATTTTGGTAGGTATGTCCCTTTATAAAACATTCCTATTTTTTAGGCCATAGGTCGACCTATCTCCACGTAGGTACACCTGTCCTTTATTTAGTAAATGCTGGGTACGACCCCCTTATCTTTTCTGAGTAGGCTTTATGTTTCATTACACCAGTATATGGGCCTATGTATGCTATAATTAAGTATGCCCTCGTAAAGCTACAAATCTATTCTACACTTCGCATTCACTTTTTCATACATCCTTTACTCCCTAGAGCCCTCCTCTACTTCTCAAATTCTATACTCTCTATAGATAATATGTCTACATACACTATTTAAGTCCCACTATCCTACAATCCATCAATTCCTCAGAGTATTAATTACACTGACTTTTCTTAAATGACTATCACAATTAATTCCACTCTAGCTTATGTTCTCTTTCTTTGCTCACACCTCTTCCTTGTCTACCCACTGCCCACTACTGCTTTACAGTTATTCCACTAATTTACATGCTTTTGGTCTCTCTTTGCGCACGATTTGATCACCTCTATTCTGTTGCATCCCTACCTCTCAGGTACTTGGGTGAGATACCAGAGGAGGTTTGGGGTTAAATCGTCTCCTACAGAATGGAGATTCCCACCTTCACCCTTGAGGTCCCCGAAGGAAATCTTAGCAACCCTATGGCAACGGCAAATGGTGAAGAATCAGGCACACTTGAGGTCTGTAGCTCACCGATCCTGGACACAAAAGTTGAGTTTTGACTTAATCTACCAGCAAGTCACGACTGTTCACATTGTGTCATATGGATTTCGTTGTTGGCTGTTGGGACATACCCGCAAGCAACAACGTGTGTTTTCAAGTTGGCAAATTTTAGCCACCCTCCGGTGGAGTTTAACTGTACTTGGTTATTTTGAATTGAAGTGCGCCAGTGGAATCTTCTGCCTTGTGGCTGTTAACGTTCCGGGTACCTGCGCTGGCCATTGACGTAAATTCAGGCAGTGTATTTTCCTCATCGTGTTGTCGTAGTCCAGCACGGTGTGTAGTTTGATGGCGCAACATATAATTGGTTGTGGGTGCCAATATCTTCTACATTGTTCCATTGAACTCCCTGTTGTGTGCTGGTTGGGTGGGGCAGAAGTTATCTTGTCGGTGAGTCCGTTGACTGTCTATCGGTTGAGTTGTCATCGGATTGAAAATGGTTGGGCCGACTGCCTGTCTCACCTAAGTGAGCATTAGTGTTTGAATTCCAGGCCGACCCTCGGAAACTTCTGAGCGCTGTTGGATGTACTGCCTTTTCTTATTTGTTCTTGTTGTTTGTATTTGTATGGCTTCTAGCTGATTTTTAAATTAAGGTTCTTTTGCTGCCCTTAAGGCATAAGATTGTTTGGGCCTTCAGCCTAATTTAAAGAACTGTTTTAAAGTAAAATTTATTTTGGTTTGAGTCTTAAGTGATGGGCCTTCAGCCAATTTTTTTAAATTAAATTTGTTTCGCTCTTAAGGTGTCAGATGCTTTGAGTCTTCAGCCTAATTGAAAGAACTGATTTAAGATAAGGCCTTCCCTTTTGATTTCTTATTTTGGTTTGAGTCTTAAGTTATTGGCTTTCAGCCGATTTTAAAGTGGTCTTGCCCTTAAGGCATGAGACTGTATGGCGCATTCAGCCGGCAATTAAGTTCCAAAAATTAATGCAGTGTTTTTTTATTTTTAATTTTCTTGGCTCTTGTAATGTTTGTTCAAATAAATAAAGTTGTATGTTTGAGTGTAACTGACAGTCGTTTATTTTGGCCCCTTTCCACAATTATAACTACCTGTCCTGTCCTGCGGGTTAAGCAGGGCGTCTCACTGGTAGCAGAGCATGGTTGCGTTTGTGCTTCCCTTTCTATTCGCTGTCAGTTTCACTCTTGTTTCATTTGTGTTCTGTAGCACCATATTGTTTTGGCTGTTACTTGTTTCAGGTGATTATCATAATGACAGTCAGACAGTGTCCGGGGATCGGGCTGCTCAGAAAGGACCACCTTATTTACGAGTTGGCAATAAGGCGCCAATCCATTGAGGACAATGTTCCAGAATTGGTAGCCTCTTTGCGCGCTGCTGTTCTTCAGCCGGTTGACATCACGTTGGTAGTGGTGGGTGAGACAGGAGCGGCAATTGAATTTTTGTTTGAGGCTTTTAAAGGCCTTGAGGACACTACCTGTCTTTTGGAGGTAACCCAACCTAGTGACAGTCAGCTGCATAGGGTGCGCACACAGTTAATGCATTTAACTAATTGGATTTAAGCACATTAGATTTGGAAGATCATCACAAAAAATTAACCATTGAGTTGGGAACTTTGGTGAGCGCATTACAGTTTAAGCTTACGTGTTTGGAGTTGGATGGGAGGAAGGTTAAAGATAGGGTCTTGCGCTGTCAGGGAGAGGGTGAGAACCAGCCCGGGGGTGGTACTGTTACATCCTCTGTCAAGTTAGATGCTGTGTTTGCCAAGTTGCCTAATCCTCTGGTCTATTTCTTCCGAGATATTACTGAGTTGTTGGTGGAGCGACATGATCAGGTGGAAAAATTATTGTGGTTATTGGTTCACCTAGAACAACATGACGCCACCTTTCACATTCTGCACCAAGTAATTTTGTCGTCGTTGTACCTGTTAGCTAGAGGCGAGTTGCAGAACCTCTTCTCGCGAGCCATGGCAGAGGGGCTTTCTTTGCAGTAATTAAGGGAGCTTGTAATTAGGCAAAGGTTGACCACCGCGGTGTGTAAACAGCTTGAGTGTCGTTGCATTTCGAAAGTGCAGTGGGGTGGGGAGCAGTTACATCAGAATGTCGATAGAGTTCAGACAGCCTCTTTGGCCTTGCTAATTGATTTACCTGAACAAGAATTTGTTTCTATCATCCTTAGGGGAATGAGTGCTGAGGATAAGTCACATTTTGTCTTCCACAAGCAGCCTTCAGCCTGGGAAGAGCTCCATGATGTGGTCATAGCAGCATCCAAATTACCACTTGAAAACCATGTATGTCACGATGTTAAGGGGCGAGACGTCGGCACTGATTCCGGAGTATCTACATCTACTGAAGTTATCAAAAGGAAAAACCAGCGTTCTTTCAGGTGCGGCAGTATGGCTCATTTGGTATGCTCGTGTTCGGCCTCATGCACCCAGAGCCAATAGATAACGCCGCATTGGGCCACGAACTCAGGTTCGAGCTTTCAGACCTTGGCGTACTCGGGTGGTCACTCTCTCACCCCCACCCCCACCCCCTCACCCCTCACTCCCCACCCCCACCCCCGCCTTATGTTTGTTCTCAGGCAGGTGGTGAACCGGTTTGTGCACTATTGGATTCTGGTAGTTCCTTTTCATTATTGAGCTTCGAGTGGTTTTTGGAATTTGGGCATCTTACGAAACTTAGGTTGGTCCCTTTGCCAGTGCAGAGATGTCAGGGGCCGGGTGTTGCCTCTGTATGGTTGGGTCCGGGGGAATATATCGGTTGGCGATTTTTTCTGGCCTATGTCCGTAGCCTTGGTTAAGGAACTGCCCTTTAATCTAATTTTGGGGTGTGATTTCATCAATAAAACGTGGTTGGTCTTGGATTATTCCGGACACACCTTCTCCTTTAAGTTCACCCCTGGAGAGAAGTTTGGCCTTTGTGAATGCGCTAAACCTATTGAGCATCGAACTGTCGGGGCATTGGCCGTTGAGGCCGTAGCTAACGAGTTTGATCTAGCCCATCTCTTGCCCCATGAGCCTTCTCAGTTATGGGATTTGTTGCACAGTTTTCCCCAGCTCCTTAGTGATGACCTGGGTGTTACTAACATTTTTGATTATCATATCCGTCTGTCCGACAATATTCCAGTTAGGCAGTCTCCATACCACCTCTCACCCCCTAAGGTGAAGATACTCAAGGCTAAAATATCTCAGGTGCTCCAACAAGGAGTTATTAGGCCTTCTACATCCGCTTATGCTTCCCTAATATTTCTTGTACCTAAAGATCAGGGGCGTGATTTCAGACCTGTGGTTGACTACCACTGATTGAATGCTTAAGTTGTCCTTGAATCAGTACCCCTACCTGATCTGCATAATTCTTTTACTTGGTTTGCTGGCGCTAATTGGTTTATGGTCATTGATTTGAATGAGGCCTATTATCAGATTCCATTGGCTGAAGAATGTAAACATTTTACCGCATTTTGTACTGATTGGAACTTGTTTGAGTTTAACAGAGTTCCTTTTGGGCTAGCGACGGGAGTGGCTGTGCTTACTCATTTGTTGGATAATATCCTTGGTGACTTGAAGTCTGTGTGTATAATTATTTGGGCGACTTGGTTATCTATAGTCGTTCGTTTGAGGAACATTTGGAGCATATCCAGCAAGTTCTTTTGAGATTACAGAGAGCCAGGCTGACCATTAAGCCTAGTAATATGACACTAGCCAAGCAGCAGGTACCTTTCATAGGTCATATAGTGTCGGGTCAGAGTATTCGCATTGACCAAGAGCAAACTAAAGCCTTACGGGCTTTGCCTCTGCCTACTGCTAAGCGGAGAATTGCTAAATTCATAGGCATGGCAAATTACTTTAGGCGTTTTGTTCCCAATTTTGCTCAGTTGCCGGTACCTTTAAATCAGTTATGCCTGAAGGGCGTGCATTTTGAATGGGGACCTGCCCAAGAGGCTGCCTTTGAGCACATTAAGGCAGCAATGCCAATCCTCCGGTTCTTGGGGTACCCGATTTTAATAAAACGTTTGTTGTTCAACGTGTGTTTTCAAGTTGGCAAATTTTAGCCACCCTCCAGTGGAGTTTAACTGTACTTGGTTATTTTGAACTGAAGTGCACCAGTGGACTCTACTGCCTTGTGGCATTCCGGTTACCTCCCCTGGCCATTGACGTAAATTCAAGCTGTGTGTTTTCCTCATCGTGTTGTCGCAGGGTGTGTAGTGTGACGGCTCAACTTATAATTGGTTGTGGGTGCCAATATCTTCTACAGTGTTCCATTGAACTCCCTGTTGCATGCTGGTTAGGTGGAGCGGAAGTTATCTTGTCGGTGAGTCCGTTGACTGTCTGTCGGTTGGGTTGTCGTCGGATCGAGAATGGTTGGGCCGACTGCCTGTCTCACCTAAGTGAGCATTAGTGTTTGAATTCCAGGCCAATCCTTGGATACTTCTGAGCGCTGTTGGATGTACTGCCTTTTCTTATTTCTTCTTGTTGTTTGTATTTGTATGGCTTCTAGCCGATTTTTAAATTAAGATTCTTTTGCTGCCCTTAAGGCATAAGATTGTTTGGGCCTTCAGCCTAACTGAAAGAACTGATTTACAATAAAGCCTTCTGCCTTTTGATTTCTGATTTTGGTTTGAGTCTTAAGTTATTGGCTTTTAGCCAATTTTAAAGTGGTCTTGCCCTTAAGGCATGTGATTGTATGGCGCATTCAGCTGGTAATTAAGTTCCAAAAATTAATGAGGTGGTTTTTTTTTTTTTTTTTTTTTTTTTTTAATTTTCTTGGCTCTTGTAATGTTTGTTCTAATAAATAAAGTTGTATGTTTGAGTGTAACTGACAGCCGCTTATTTTGGCCCCTTTCCACAATTTAAACTACTTGTCCTGTTCTGCGGGTTAAGCAGGGCATCTCACATCTCATAAAATATATAAATTATTCTGTACAAAGTAGAAAATTATACACTATAGTATCACAGTTGTTTAATTAGTCACACAATATTGTTATGTAGAAGACAGTGTAATTAGATGAACCATGAACACTAACTTCACTTAACGAAGGTTTATTCAGCACTTGAACATAAAAGAGCGAGGAGCAAACTGCCTCCTGCCAGAACACATACGGTATATATAAAACTACAGAACATTCCAGTACAATGATGCTTGACATTTGTGGATACTTCTAGAATGTACTCGATCTGAATATAGAAATTAAAATTGTACAGTCCAGGTGAGTTTTGAACTCATGACTCTTCGTGCAACAGTTTATTATCATAACCACTACACCACGGTGCTTCTCAGCTTCTTCTGCGACAATATTATATTTTCTACTAACGTAATATTCCCTTCAGTTCTCTAAAAAAAATGTGTCAAGGAGTATAAATTGGAACTTTGGTCCAGTTATATTACATCCAGCATGAGAATAGTATTCTCATGAATTCAGAAATTAATTTCAAAGTTATGCGCCAGGACACGGTTCTCCACGACACAGTTCTCCATATTTTCACAGAAATATGTGACAAATAAAGGTATTACCGGGCTACTTTAAAGAATAACCATTGTTGGAGTAATCGTAATGACACCTTACACCAATAGCACATACAAAATTGATGATATTGATTTCACCACGACCATTACACACAGATTTGCAAAGAAAATTGGTGAAGAGATTACATACAAATACTGTTTCAACTAAATATACACGGAGATCACCGGCCTCTGTTGGTGTCAAGATCGAAACCACGTGAGAGAAGAGCTACCCAGGCGGACTTAATATATCTTGTCCCAGAGTTGTGACAAATGACGGGGGTCAGTGATGACATGCATGCAAATTTCCACCTCGTGCGTGCTCCTACAGAGCACACAAGAGTAGCGCCAGAAGCACTTATACAGATGATTCTTTAGTTCAACAAGAGATTGTATTGGGAACCAGAGGTTGTTAGCAGCCTAACTGAATGGAACATGAAGCTAGGGAGAAGTTTGGTTGATGTATAAGGTAGAATTTTACTTCAAGAAAAAATAATACAGGCCACTAATATCAAGTATGATGCACGTCATGATGCGGATTGGATGAGGTAATTACAGTCAAATTCAATGTTTGTGTGTTGCACTTTAAAGAATTGGGCTATTATAAGTCCCAGATGTATGAAGGATGCAGGATCATTTGTGCAAACACTTCAGCGAGCTGCCAGTGGTATGCGGTGCAATAAAAAAAAAAAAATGTTGCATTGACTGAGCCATTCCTACACAGGTCATACTGGCCAAAATTTTGCCTCGAAATGTGTGATATCCATTGCAACCAAAGTTGCAATTCAGATAAATTGTAAAGTTAGCAGTATATCCTAGATTGTGGAGATACCGCTCAGTGGTAAGGTATAATTGTGTTTTATGTTTGTCACGACAAGACAAGCAGATCGTGTTCATATGGAGCTCTAGTGGCTTCCTTGGACAAACAAATGTCTAAATACTTTAGTGCAGTTGCACCACATGCTTCAGATGAAGAGCTGTCAAATGAAATAACAATCAATATCATAAAAGCTGTGCAAAAATACCTGCAAATGAACCACGGTTCTCTTCCACAGCGAGTATTCCTGTATCGTGATGGTGTGAGAGACGGACAGTTGCATTAAGTTTTTGAACATGAGGTGGCCTAGTTGAAGCAGAGCCTGCAGGAAGTATATGATTCTGCAGCTTTCAAGCTATCTGTAATCATAGTGACAGAAAGAATAAATACAAGGTTGTTCCTGAAAGAAGGAAATGCCCCACCAGGAAGAATTGTGGATGACAAAATCACAAATCCTAGCTGGTACAATTTTTCTTTTTTCCCATAGTATCTCAGAGTGTGGGATGATAGAATAGTTTAAGATTTTAAGGAATTCGGTGCAGGAAAACTATTTTGGAAGAAACATTGAAAACAATTCAGGATCTGGCGGTCATCACTCCGCTCATTCACTTAGAATGTTAACGTCCCTGGGGGGCAGATGACAGAATAGTTTAAGATCTGAAAGGAATTCAGTGCGAGAAAACTATTTTGGAAGAAACAACTCGGGATCCGGCATTTGTCACTCCGCCCATTAACTCAGAACGTTAACATTCCTGGGGATTAACAACACCACATCTTTTACATTGTACTTCCCTTTCTCTGACTCAGTTGTAGGATCTACTAAAAATAAGGTCGTAAGATGGATCACTGTTTGTACCCGGTATGGTCCTTCATATTTCTTAAAAAATTTATGAGTCTCCTTCTTTAGCGTTGAGTTTTGAAGATGTTGTTTTATGAGAACCAGGTTATCGACGTGGTGTTGAGGTTCTATAGCCCTTTCATTATGCTTACTTTTAAAAACTATTTCCTGATTCACTTTGTAATTGACACTCGGTTGTTCAGGCCAATTAAAACATTTAATTAGAGGTTCTCCTGTAAATGGTTTACCTATAACTTCTAATGGTGTCAGTCCCATTGATAAATGTGGTAATTCATTGAGGATAAGTTCAAAGTCTCTAATTTTTTTTGCCCACAAAGTATGCTTTTCATAATAGTAAGTATGGCATTACTTTCCAATTTCTTTCATTACCCTTTCACATGGGTTTGATGATGGGTTATAATTAGATATCAAAACTTGTCAAATACCTTCCCATACTAGGAATTCTTTAAATTTGTTACTCACGAATTGTGGTCCATTATCCGTAAGAAACTGTTTTGATTTACCTACTTCCAGAAAGTATTGTTGTAAACAGTTTGTAACTGGCTGCGTATTTGCTCTTTTGATAGGATATAGTTTAACATATTTCGACCAGCACTCTATGATCACCAAAATGTTTGATACTCCTGCCTTTCCTTTTGGAATCAGTCCAAAAAAATCTGCTGCTGTGAGATTGTGTAACGACTTAGGAATAATAGGTTACATTTTGTATTTCACATGAGTATTACTCTCTTTCACTTTCTGATAGATTTCACAGGTTCTAATTAAAGATGCTATTTTATGCGCTAGCTTCTTAAAATAATAAAACTTATTCATACGGACTATACACTTTTTGATTCCGAAGTGTCCAAATCCTGTATCAACATACCACACAAGTGCATCTTCCATTACCTTCAGAATGCATAAGCACCAACATTGTGATGTTGCACTGTCTCTCCACAACAAATTATGACCTATTATTTTCCATTTTCCTACTTGATTAGGAGGTAAGGAGTTCTGGATACACATAGAGAATATTTCTGTAAAACAGGAATCATGATGGATATTTTCTGTTATTCTTTGAGCCATATCTTTTACTCTGATGTTCGGATATTCTGCTGACATAAAATTAATTGCAAAAATAATGCTGTGTCCTTTCGTATGTTTTAATTCTTCCATTCCTGATGCTTTGTCTAGGTTATCCAACCTAGACAAAGCATCAGGTACGATATTCTCGGAACCTTTTACATATTGTATCCTAATATCTTATTCCTGTAGGAAAAGCATCAATCATGTTAACCTACTGTGTAATAATAGACTACTCGTTAGAAACAATAGAGCTTAATGATCAGTGTAAACATGGATTTCTGATCCCCATACCAGTGTTTGAAATTTTTGAATACTCCATACTATTGCCAATAGTTCTTTTTCAGTAGCAGTATAATTTAATTCATGCTTATTTAGGCTACGACTTGCAAAGACTATAGTCTTGTGTTCTACATTATTTGGATCCCACTCTCCTTGGAAAAGTTTGGCGGAAATACCGTAATCAGATGCATCCATCGAAATTTTAAACGGTTCGCCCATAACGAGATGATGTAATATGGCTGATTCAACAAGCGCTATTTTAACGTCTTCAAACCCATCATTTGCCTCTTGATCCCAAATCCATGGTACTCCCTTTCTCAGTAAATGTAAAATGTTTGGGTCATTCAGTTCTTGCCCTCTTACATACAACCTATAGTATCAGGCCATACCTATAAACCCTTTTAGCTGTCTTACATTTTTAGGATGTGGACATTCCTTATTAGCTTTTTTGTGATCTGAGTCCAGTCCAATTTCCTCTACCCCTACAATATGACCTAAGAATTTAAGTTCTTGGTGTGCAAAAAACGATTTAGACAACTTTATCGTAATGCCTTTTTTTAAAAATATTTTCAAAGTCTCACACAAGGTTTGACAACGTTCTTCCCAAGTAGCTGATATTATTAGGATATTGTCTACACAGATTATCAAATTCTTTAACGAATCTCTCCCTAGCGCTTCATCTAGCTTACATATAAAGACAGACACTGAGATATTAAGTCGAAATGGTAATACATTGAAATGATATGATTCACCATCAAACAAAAATGCTGTATATTTTTTGGATTCTGGGTGTAATTTTATTTGCCAATATCCCACAGTCAAATCCATCATGCTAAAGAACCTTGCCTTTCAAAATTTGGATAACAATTCGTCAATATTAATTGATCGGTCTCTCTCTGTCTCTATATGCCGATTCAATGTACGAGCGTCTAATACTAATCGTACTCTGCCTGTAGCTTTCTTTACCACAACCAATGGATTATTCATGACGCTAGAACTTCATTCTATAATATTATTATCAATCATCTTATTGATTTCATCTCTAACTACTTCCTTCAAACTTACCAGTATTGGATACGGCTTACAGTAGAATGGAGTCATCTTTGGTTTTTAATTTAAATATAGTTGCTGATGTTGCCGGGACAGTCGGAGAACACTACTTCATACTCCATTAAAATTTTATATAAATCACGTCTTCGTTATTCGGCTAATATTAGGGATTCACTAATCTTGTCTTGGGTATTAGTTCGATGTGTTCCTGGATCTACATTATGGCTCTTTGGTGACAATTGTGCTGTAGCTGTTAATCGCAAGCACTGACACTCACTTGTTTGTTTTACAACGTAGTTGTCTGTCACAAATGGACTCTTCGAATGGTATTGAACATCTACTGTCCCCTTTACCAAACCAAAGATTTTCCTCATAGTTTAAGATAACTTTAAATTCTAATAACCAATCTAAATCAAATAATACATCTCTATTAATATTGTCTACTATTAAGAGCGTTTGATGAAATAATATATTTCCAATGCTGCAGTTCACTTGGGTTTTGTGTTTCACAACTTTACTTTTTGTTCCTGTTATACCAACTATGTAAACTCCAGTTGCAATAATGGTAAGCTCTGTTTAGTCTGTAATAAGTTAAATAATGTGTTAGATATGATACCTCACCTCACTTCCTGAGTCTATAAATATGTTAACTTCAGAAGTCTCCACAGTCCCTGCTATTACAGGTTGTGGATTGTTAGTAACTAAGCATGATTCTTCAAGCAGCAACCATTCCTTTGTAGGTATTCTGTGCGTGAAATTAACATGCTTATAATGAATCAGGCCTCCTAGTGTATCTCCATGACCTGGGCCCCGGCCCTGGATCCAGATTGCACCATGTTTTCCTCCTCATTACTAATTACAGGTTGGTTACCAAACTGAGATATTACTTTACCATTCGGTATTCTATTGTTACTTGGTACAAATTCTGAGAAGTTACTGGATCTAAATTTGCAGGTGGATGCTTCTTTTGATAATTGTCATTACAATTCTGCTTATTATATTGGTGCTCTTTAGAGAGGTTCACTTCATGCTTTTGAAATTATTTCCTGTATTTATTTTATAGTTTGAATTTTGCCCTTGGTTTAAAGTTTCATTATTTATGGTCCTTATTTATGGCACCTAGTACATCAACGAAAGATAACAACTCCTCTACAACCACTAGATACTATGTCTTTTCTTGCATAGATGGGTAATCGTCTAATTAAAATTCTTACCAACCCTTCTTCCTCCATCAACTTATCTAAATACTTCACCCATGTTAGATGCCAATCAAAATACTTCCTCATAGTACCCCAAGTATTATTGTAGTATTTTGGGTTCCAAAGATCTGATATTAATTTTTCTTGCACACTAGCAGACCAGTATTTCTCTTTAAATTTCTTCTGGAAGTCTCCCCAAGACGAAAAGTTCTCAATATTCACAGTACCCCATTCTGATGCCTCCCCAAGTAGATAACCTACAGCAAATTGAATATTTTTAGAATCTTCCCAATTCTTTGGCAAAGCTTGGTTGAATCTTTTCAAGAAATGGGTTGGATGTACTTCTCCATTGGGCTTGAATTTAGGGAATTGCCTGGATAATCCTGAATTAGCTCCCATTGTGGATCAGTTTTTACATCACTAGTTAATACCACATTAGGTGAAGTTACCCTTTTGCCTACTTTATCCTGGAAAAGCTTGAATTCTTTCCACAGGTCATCTATATCCTTCTTAGTATCACTAAGGTCTGAAGATAGAATAGGAGATACGTTCCCGGATGTTACTCTCGTGGCAACTATTCAATCTATCATTTCCTCCACCTGTTCCTCCATACCACTTACATTTATGATGTCGGAGTTCACTAATTTCTCTTTGAATTTCCTTTCCACATTATCTACCCATGTAATTTGCGACTGGATTATTGGCATTAACTTATCTTAATTATCAACACTGTCTTTCAAAGTACTTAATCCTTGCTTTACAGCATTAAATTTAACATTACACACATTCTCAAATGATCCTAACTTTTCATTGATCTCTGATTCTACACTATTACATTTATCCTCAATATTCAATTCTAATCTTTTTGTCAAATCCTGAAAATTATCATTCTGTTTCTGATTGAAGTCAGTAAATATTTGCTTTATGTGAATGGTCAAGGAATTAGTCAATTCATTCTTTAAATCTAATTTCAAATTCTCTACTTTACTACTTAAGGTGTCAAATTCAGTGTTTAAAGCATCTATGCCTTCGCATAGATTACTAAATTCTCTGCTCTGTGAGTCTATTTTAGCATTTAACAACCATAGATTTGTTGTTTGGACATTTAATTGAGAATGTACTGAGTTTAGTTTTTCACTTAAAGATGTATTTAAAACTGTTCTCTGGGCATTTAATTGAGCACTTAATTCTTTCCTTAGAGTCTCATTCTGAACATTTGACTGCAGACCTTGACCTTTGATTAAATTTACTAACTCAGACCAGTCAGGCACTTCTTTGGTAACTTTCATAGCCATAGCTGGTTCTGAAGTTTCCCCAGATTACTGTATGTTATCCATACTTTTACAAACTTTAGACCTCGTGAGCATTCAAAGATTAACTTTAATTACTACACTATTAAAGCTCACTCAACAGTTTGTACTAAAACAATAAAGTTCTGTTTTGCGCTCACCTGGTATAGAATTTGCGATGCGGTGGTGAGCAGATGTGGAGGCAGGTCAACACCAGTGATCAGCAACTGGTGTCAGCGGTGTCGCATGTTGATTTCCGTGTCTACGCCGCCGCGATGTGTGCAAGGCTATCCACTCCCAGCTCTGGATCTTCTTAGTCGAAATGATCTGGAATCTTCTCTTCTATTTCTCAATTCAAATTTCTGCTTTTTTGAATACTCTGCCATGTTCCGATGTCTCAGAGTAAATTCTTTGTCGTGTTTGGTTCAGTTGCTATGGCAACTTACTACATGTTCTCTTCTCGTTTTTTGGTCTTAAAATTCCTGTTTTTCCAGTCCTGTCACGGTCGCCACGTTCTAACAGTTTGGACGATTTAAAGTGTTGAGGTATGTATGCAACCTTCCACTTCCTTTACGAGACGACTTACTTGAGATGTTCGGCCAAACATCCCCGTTGGCTGGCCTGCCGCTGCAAACTCTCTTTCACTTCTTCTCCGAAGTATGCTGCTAGACACAGGAATTTCTTAAGACTCTTTCTACTTATAAAAATAAGTAGACATATCAAGTTTCATTTGCTTCAATTAACACGTATATTTTACTTCTGACATTTTACAAATTCCACACTTCACATAAATAAATACTGTTTCATATGCCTATCATGTCTCCAAGCATTAGAAACAAAATAAGTTGCATATGAGAGAAAGTTGGCTTATAAACCATGTCCATTCTCGACATGAAACAGAATACACATCTTCCCTTCACCAAGGCTAAGACAAAAGTTTTTAATGATTTGTTTTCAACTGTTCACGTTACTATAACAATGGTCAAAACACAATTAGAATTGCATAGCATAAACACTCCATGGTTCTTCTGTCCACTTTCATTAAACTTCCATGGATCGACCAACAAGTACTTGTCGGTGCAGTTCGACCGCCGCGTCTACATTCTGCCCGTGACTCATTTCCAACCTGCACACACAAACATGTGACACGCAGTAAGTAGGATTCCACTTTCTCGCACTCATATCTAAAATATCGTGTGTTCCAGAAGGTAGAAGGACAAGTGGTTATAGAATTTATGTAGAAATTCTCGAATCACTACAACTCATTGTTGAAGAGAACGTGATGCTAATCCTGAGCGGTGCATTTGGCATGTTGTTGGGCCCATCTGTACTGTGCTGCATGGTGTCGTGGTTGCAAAGATGGACCTCGCCATGGACGTTGGGGTGAAGTTGCGCATCACGCAGCCTATTCTGCACAGTTAGTGGCGTAACACAACGTCCTGTGGCTGCACGAGAAGCATTACTCAACATCGTGGTGTTGCTGTCAGGGTTCCTCCAAACCATAATCCGTAGGTAGCGGTCATCCACTGCAATAGCAGCCCATGGGCGGCCTGAGCGAGGCATGTCGTCGACAGTTTCTGTCTCTGTCTGTCTCCTCCTGCCCGAACATCATCGCTTTGGTTCACTCCAAGATGCCTGGACACTTTCCTTGTTGAGAGCCCTTCCTGGCACAAAGTAACAATGCAGACATGATCAAACCACGGTATTGACCATCTAGGCATGGTTGAACTACAGACAACACAAGCAGTGTACCTCCTTCCTGGTGGAATGACTGGAACTGATCGGGTGTCGGACCCTCTCCATCTAATAGGCACTGCTCATGCATGATTGTTTACATCTTTGGGCAGGTTTAGTGACATCTCTGAACAGTCAAAGGGACTGGGTCTGTGATACAATATCCACATTTACATCTATCGTCAGAAGTTCTGGGAACTGGGGTGATGAAAAAATTTTTTGATGTGTGTAATAACATACGTGCCAGGCGTGTATCTGCAGTAGTTTTCCAGAACATCCAGAGAAGCAAAGAAGTAATTTCATGAAATTTTTAATTTATTAACTACTTGGCCCAATTTGTTCTTTAAATTCCGGACAATTGCACAAAGTTTTCAACAGAATTTGTAGAGAATTTAATTTTGGAAAAATCATGATAATAACGTTACCTGAAACTGTATGAATGTGTCAGATAATCTACTTTTATTAATACCACACCACAACAGTTACTATGTAGTCTCACTTAAATACACTATTGTTATTATGTTCTTTCACCAAACATTACACAAAACTAACTTGTTTCAAGGTTGGTAAAAGACTGAAACAACTCACTAGCAGTTGCCAACAATGACATAAGCGTTTCTACATTCTTAATGGAAAGTAAACAAATTTCCCTGGATAATAATCTTTGCTTCTCTGGATGTTCTGAAAAAATACTGCAGATACACGTCTGGGACATGTTTTATGAGATCCACCAGACCAATAACAACAAAATAAATGGAGATCAAGCTTTACTTTAACCTTGTCCAGTTTTGCGATGGCTTCATATTGGCAAAGTTGCTAAATTTCAGGCAAAATCTTTTATCAGGTTGCTAAATTTCAGGCAAAATCTTTTATCAGCTGTTAACTCCATAACTAAACATTTGCAGACCTATGTTTATATGAACTTTTCTCTTTAGTTTCACTTGTAGAATAACACATTAAAATATATGCATATCTTCTTGAATCCCTGTGTATAGAATATTCATGGTTTACATCCAGCAAACTCTTCCTAAACCACTGCAGTCAAATTTGGTACATATACTGCTTGCTATATTAGAATAAGCACTGTGGAGGTTAAAACCTCGTAGTTCCCATAAGCTCAGAGATAAGGCAGAAAGATGTTTCCTACCACTGACATGTAGCCTGCCTTACATGTCTTGGAGGGGCTACAAGTACAGATGGACACAGCTGAGCAGAGGGGGAGGGGGGGGGGGAGGAAGAGATGGAGACAGACAAGGGAAGGACAAGATGGAAGGGGGTAGAAGGACAGAAAAACAGGTGAAGGAGGTTGACACAAACTTTCTACACTTATTAAGTGCACTTTTGGCTGGTTTCGTTGTCTAGGGGCTGTGATACGTAGTTGCTGCATTACAAGCCAAATACTGCTGAGTCTACAGTATATAAACTGAATATACACATGAATTGGATGGTCAAAAGTTCCTATCACTCATCAACTGTGAATTTTGAATGTAACATAGACATTTTTTAAATGAAAGATTGCAATTAAATAAAATCTGCAGTTACTATTTTAACGACTTTAAATGAGAAGTACGATAGCAGATGTACCTTTAACAATGCCATTTATTACTGTAAAACACTTATTGGTGTCGATGATCGAGCAATTAAATAAAATATAAGTTGAATAACAGGGAAACAATAGATCCCTACTTCACGTAATTAGTTATGAACAACAACATAGCTCGCGAGATATTCACTACTAAACGCATACTATGTCTTCACTGAAGAAGCCATGGAAATCTCACAACTGCACAATTCGGCACCATGAAGCCGCGACCACACGCAAACTGAGCAACCCTCTCCAAGTATTTCCTGTGACTGTCTGTCGCGCCTTCCCGTCCAGCACTCACTCGTGTTCTGCGTGACCCAATGCTCCTTCCCCATTTCCATACAGCCTCTCCATTGACTTTGGTAGTTGCCTACCTTAACGAGTGCTGGGATTGGCTAGATCACTCCCGCCATGTCTCCAAGCCAACGCATACTCACAAACATATTGAAACACATACAAAATACTGGATTTACATTTAAATAACTCGAAATTAAATAAATATTCCTATGTCTGGACCATAAACACGCTCTAACACACATTATTAAATACATAAACAGATTAAACAAACATATCTCAAAGGAACAGAAACAAAAGTAGGCCAGTAGCCTAATGCCTCTGAGCTTTCTAAAACACAGTAAATATTCGACCAATTTCTTCATGAATAGTATATATATCAGATATAAACAAAGACAAAGACAAATAAATATATTTATAAGCATGCTGCTACTGTTCTATCGTGTAACTATGGAGTACTTATGACCTGACGTGATCAATAGTAATCGGCCACTTTGACCTCCAATAACTCATGTGCTATTCAAGTTACATGCCTGTAATTTACACCAGTTTACGTTTACACTAATAACTTTCTAAAGACATGTCGATAGACAAAATCAGATGAACCGTTTAGATTTTAGAAACTTGTTGCTGGATGCTATTCGTATAATTTACAGTCAGATACTAAACTTTTAAACTAATAAAGATATTGAAAATCTGATTACACCAGAATGGTCATGCAAATAATGGTAATGTACATGTTTCTTTTTAAGGTATCATGATTCCTCTGGCTATTATGAATTTCCACATGAACTGTGAAATGTCTGCCATCTTTGGCACTCCCGGCATACAAATCTCCTTCATCGACACGAAGCCCATTCCTCGACATAGCGTCAACATGGAATTCCCACCCATGTGGTCGGCCTGGACCACGCGCTGGGGCTACCACTCTTGTTCTAGCTATTATTCGGCACCGCGCAGTTGCTGACAAGCCCCGGCTTGCCGAGGGGCCCGTGCAGCCACGCCAACTCCGAACTTAGAATATTTCCAGGGTGCCACAACTCGCCCATTACCTCACACACCTCCACAGACGCTACTCAGAAAAATGTTTCTTCTGCAGCCAAGCAGCCAGATTCACACATGTGCAGAGCTATGGGAGTTGAAGTGGGGGCAGACTCCATGTGCATGTTCTTCACTGTCCATTCTCTTGGAAGCTGTTGTGGCAGTCGGTTTGCTCTCTTGCTGATTATGCTTCATCATCATTAATTATAAGGTAAGCATTTTATTTATTCTCGTATGAAGTCACCTTTACTAGGATGAGTGCAGAGGAATTGCAAGTGGTTGAAACATGAAATTTATTAATTCTATTTATTCCAGATGCACAGCACATCTGAACCAAATTTTCTGTGGAGTGACGAGGAGCTGGAAATGTTCCAACCACAAAAGAGACAAAGAACCGAAAACTATATAGAGAACGTGGTGCCACACTACAGTGACAGTGAATTTGTAGAACATTTTTGTGTGTGGCGTCACGTGGCAGATGATCTTAGTGAAAGATTTAGAAATTCCAGGTACTATAATTAACAGGCAGGGGGAAATGGAAAACTACTCCCACTGCAGCACATCTTGATATTTTTGTGGTTCGCTGGCCACATAGCTGCAGGTTTCAGGAATGTCACAAATAAGTTTGATATCTGTATTTCTTCTCTGTGATGTGTTATACAGAGTTACTAACTTCATCAGTGATTTAGGTAAAGAACTTATAAAGTGGCCGTCCACCGAAGAAAGAGCAGGGATTGAGGCTCATTTCCAGGGAAATGGGTTGCCTGGTTGAGATTGGGGCAATCAGTGGTACACACATTAGAATTGATAGTCTGCAAAAAGCTCCCCAGTCATATATGAATAGGAAAAATTATTTTTCCATTCAACTGCAAATAGTTTCAGATCATAACTAACAGATTAGGGACTTATTCGTTGGCTATCCGGGCACTGTGCATGACGGGAGAGTGTTCAGGATGTCCACACTCTACCAAATCCTCAAAGAAAAGTGTGGTGGGTTTCATCTTTTGGGTGACAGTGCCTATCCCTGCACCAGAAATTTATTAACACCATTTATAAATACAGGGCATTTGTCCAGAGTGCAATGTGACTTCAATATGGCACTCTTAAGAACAGGTGTGTTGTAGAACATTGCTTTGGCCTGCTGAAGCAGCGTTTTGGACAATTATACCACTTAAAATTGAGGAGTGTTAAAGAGATGGTGCACTTCATCCGAGCGTGCTGTGTGCTACACAATCTCGCTGTGGAAGATAACTTGGAGTTAGAGGATAACAAAAATACATACAGTAATAACTATATCATTTCATTGTTTTACTACATTTATAATAATTTTGTAAATGCTACTGACATAAGCTTAATATACAAATAACTTGTGATTATTTTGAGCATATTTACGTATCTGATCCACACAGGTGAACAAGATGATGCACCGGCTCAAGAACCAGGAGTTGGCTTTCACAACAGGGATGACAGAAGTGATATTGCTGTGTTGTAGTAGTATTAATACAAGTAGCTCCTTTCTTAGTAAGCAGAGAATTTCGATACCATTATTGTTAGTTCTTAAATAGTTCTACTGGTGTAACTGAACTTTGGTAACATAGATGTATAGTTTTTTTTTTTTTTTTCCCAGTAACTGTAAAATTTTACCATGAGTGAAAAGTGTGGGCTCTGTCGTAGGTTTGTGAGTAGTGGATTACGGTGTGGGATTTGTTCAAAGTATTTACATTGAGGGGAATGCAGTGGGGAAGCCAGTGGTCATTTTAGGGAGATCCTCTCCTGGGAATGTAGAATCTGTAATAGAAGCAAGTTAATAGAGGAGCAGGAGCGTAAGATCTGTGCCCTTCAGGTGCAGTTACAATACGCAAAGGAGGAACTAGATAGGTTGAGGAGGGTGAAGGGTGGTGGGGAGTGGGAACTGGCAGTTGGCAAGAAGGTATCTAGGAAGAGGAGGTATTCAGACAGTTTTATTTTGCATACATGCAATGGATACAACCAACTGTCAGAGTTGAGTGGAGAGGAGCCTCGTGTAGCCGTAGATGTAGGTAACTTGCAGCAGTCCTCAGCAATTAGGAGGCCTAGGTTAGTTGCAAAGTCTAGCAGAAAGAAGGTTCTGCTGCTAGGTAGTTCCCACGGTAGAGGTGTGGGCCAGCAGTTGCAGGAAGTGTTGGGGAGTGAGTACCAGGTCACCAGCATTGTGAAGCCTAGTGCAGGGTTGGCTCAAGTGACTGAAAGCATAGGGGAGTTACGTAAGAATTTTACGAAGGAGGATCAGGTAGTGATAGTGGGTGGGAGCAGGGAACAGTCTCAGTACGGATGGGGAATATGATGTCAGTGGTGAGTTGGTTAAGATAGCTACTCAAACTGGTGGCACTAATGTGCATTTCGTGCAACTGTTTCAGCGTCATGATCGGCCTCACCATAATGCGGCTGTTAGGCGCATTAATGTGGGGCTGGGGAGGGCACTGATGGCGGAGGGCATGGATCACATCTCAGTGGTGCCGGTTGGGTCTATCAGTAGATGAGGTTTCACTAGGCATGGCCTGCACCTCAATAGGTATGGGAAGGGGAGGCTGGCTAAGCTTATAGGTGACAGTGTAGTGGGTGGTGGTAGTGGTGTCACTCATGGAAAAATTCCTGTAGTAGTTGGTGTTAGAGCTGCACCTTCTTTAGACTGAAGTCAGCTGATAGGTATACCTGCTTAAAGGAAGTGCCTCTAACTAAGGGCTCACCTCCAGAGGATGTAAGGTTTCCAAGCAGAGAAGGGATTACCATATTTCATCAAAATATAAGAGGTATTAGAGATAAAGTCAGTGAACTGCTAATAGATGTTAACTCTGAAATTATTCGTATATCAGAGCACCACTTAAATAATTTGATAATTCAGAGGCTCCCTTTACCAGGCTACAGATTAGCTGGCTGTTTTTCAAGGAGTTCCTTGCGGGGTGGGGGAGTGGCTCTGTACGTAAGAAACAGTATTTCATTTGAGTTCACAGACGTATCACGACACTGCACTGAACAGATATTTGAAAGTTGTGCAGCATTAGTTGAATTTAGTGAAACTAAACTTCTAATTGCTGTTGTTTATAGGTCCCCTAACTCCGACTTCAGAGCATTTTTGCTTAAGCTGGAGAGGGTTCCTGATTCACTTTGTAGGAAGTACCAGAAAGTAGTTATATGTGGTGACTTCAATATTAATTTTGTATATGATTGTGAACCTACCCCATGAACCATGGACCTTGCCGTTGGTGGGGAGGCTTGCGTGCCTCAGCGATACAGATAGCTGTACCGTAGGTGCAACCACAACGGAGGGGTATCTGTTGAGAGGCCAGACAAACGTGTGGTTCCTGAAGAGGGGCAGCAGCCTTTTCAGTAGTTGCAAGGGCAACAGTCTGGATGATTGACTGATCTGGCCTTGTAACATTAACCAAAACGGCCTTGCTGTGCTGGTACTGCGAACGGGTGAAAGCAAGGGGAAACTACAGCCGTAATTTTTCCCGAGGGCATGCAGCTTTACTGTATGATTACATGATGATGGCGTCCTCTTGGGTAAAATATTCCGGAGGTAAAATAGTCCCCCATTCGGATCTCCGGGCGGGGACTACTCAAGAGGATGTCGTTAT
This sequence comes from Schistocerca piceifrons, assembly GCF_021461385.2. Classification (NCBI taxonomy): domain Eukaryota; kingdom Metazoa; phylum Arthropoda; class Insecta; order Orthoptera; family Acrididae; genus Schistocerca; species Schistocerca piceifrons. The sequence goes on along the minus strand of NC_060144.1, from coordinate 6,225,067 downwards.
CAGGAGAAAGAAAACTGGCGTTCTACGGATCGGAGCGTGGAATGTCAGATCCCTTAATCGGGCAGGTAGGTTAGAAAATTTAAAAAGGGAAATGGATAGGTTGAAGTTAGATATAGTGGGAATTAGTGAAGTTCGGTGGCAGGAGGAACAAGACTTCTGGTCAGGTGACTACAGGGTTATAAACACAAAATCAAATAGGGGTAATGCAGGAGTAGGTTTAATAATGAATAGGAAAATAGGAATGCGGGTAAGCTACTACAAACAGCATAGTGAACGCATTATTGTGGCCAAGATAGATACGAAGCCCACGCCTACTACAGTAGTACAAGTTTATATGCCAACTAGCTCTGCAGATGACGAAGAAATTGAAGAAATGTATGATGAAATAAAAGAAATTATTCAGATTGTGAAGGGAGACGAAAATTTAATAGTCATGGGTGACTGGAATTCGAGTGTAGGAAAAGGGAGAGAAGGAAACATAGTAGGTGAATATGGATTGAGGGACAGAAATGAAAGAGGAAGCCGCCTGGTCGAATTTTGCACAGAGCACAACATAATCATAACTAACACTTGGTTTAAGAATCATGAAAGAAGGTTGTATACATGGAAGAACCCTGGAGATACTAAAAGGTATCAGATAGATTATATAATGGTAAGACAGAGATTTAGGAACCAGGTTTTAAATTGTAAGACATTTCCAGGGGCAGATGTGGACTCTGACCACAATCTATTGGTTATGACCTGTAGATTGAAACTGAAGAAACTGCAAAAAGGTGGGAATTTAAGGAGATGGGACCTGGATAAACTAAAAGAACCAGAGGTTGTACAGAGATTCAGGGAGAGCATAAGGGAGCAATTGACAGGAATGGGGGAAATAAATACAGTAGAAGAAGAATGGGTAGCTTTGAGGGATGAAGTAGTGAAGGCAGCAGAGGATCAAGTAGGTAAAAAGACGAGGGCTAGTAGAAATCCTTGGGTAACAGAAGAAATATTGAATTTAATTGATGAAAGGAGAAAATATAAAAATGCAGTAAGTGAAACAGGCAAAAAGGAATACAAACGTCTCAAAAATGAGATCGTCAGGAAGTGCAAAATGGCTAAGCAGGGATGGCTAGAGGACAAATGTAAGGATGTAGAGGCCTATCTCACTAGGGGTAAGATAGATACCGCCTACAGGAAAATTAAAGAGACCTTTGGAGATAAGAGAACGACTTGTATGAATATCAAGAGCTCAGATGGAAACCCAGTTCTAAGCAAAGAAGGGAAAGCAGAAAGGTGGAAGGAGTATATAGAGGGTCTATACAAGGGCGATGTACTTGAGGACAATATTATGGAAATGGAAGAGGATGTAGATGAAGATGAAATGGGAGATATGATACTGCGTGAAGAGTTTGACAGAGCACTGAAAGACCTGAGTCGAAACAAGGCCCCCGGAGTAGACAATATTCCATTGGAACTACTGACGGCCGTGGGAGAGCCAGTCCTGACAAAACTCTACCATCTGGTGAGCAAGATGTATGAAACAGGCGAAATACCCTCAGACTTCAAGAAGAATATAATAATTCCAATCCCAAAGAAAGCAGGTGTTGACAGATGTGAAAATTACCGAACTATCAGCTTAATAAGTCACAGCTGCAAAATACTAACACGAATTCTTTACAGACGAATGGAAAAACTAGTAGAAGCCAACCTCGGGGAAGATCAGTTTGGATTCCGTAGAAACACTGGAACACGTGAGGCAATACTGACCTTACGACTTATCTTAGAAGAAAGATTAAGGAAAGGCAAACCTACGTTTGTAGCATTTGTAGACTTAGAGAAAGCTTTTGACAATGTTGACTGGAATACTCTCTTTCAAATTCTAAAGGTGGCAGGGGTAAAATACAGGGAGCGAAAAACTATTTACAATTTGTACAGAAACCAGATGGCAGTTATAAGAGTCGAGGGACATGAAAGGGAAGCAGTGGTTGGGAAGGGAGTAAGATAGGGTTGTAGCCTCTCCCCGATGTTGTTCAATCTGTATATTGAGCAAGCAGTAAAGGAAACAAAAGAAAAATTCGGAGTAGGTATTAAAATTCATGGAGAAGAAATAAAAACTTTGAGGTTCGCCGATGACATTGTAATTCTGTCAGAGACAGCAAAGGACTTGGAAGAGCAGTTGAATGGAATGGACAGTGTCTTGAAAGGAGGATATAAGATGAACATCAACAAAAGCAAAACAAGGATAATGGAATGTAGTCTAATTAAGTCGGGTGATGCTGAGGGAATTAGATTAGGAAATGAGGCACTTAAAGTAGTAAAGGAGTTTTGCTATTTGGGGAGCAAAATAACTGATGATGGTCGAAGTAGAGAGGATATAAAATGTAGGCTGGCAATGGCAAGGAAAGCGTTTCTGAAGAAGAGAAATTTGTTAATATCCAGTATTGATTTAAGTGTCAGGAAGTCATTTCTGAAAGTATTCGTATGGAGTGTAGCCATGTATGGAAGTGAAACATGGACGATAAATAGTTTGGACAAGAAGAGAATAGAAGCTTTCGAAATGTGGTGCTACAGAAGAATGCTGAAGATTAGATGGGTAGATCACATAACTAATGAGGAAGTATTGAATAGGATTGGGGAGAAGAGAAGTTTGTGGCACAACTTGATCAGAAGAAGGGATCGGTTGGTAGGACATGTTCTGAGGCATCAAGGGATCACCAATTTAGTACTGGAGGGCAGCGTGGAGGGTAAAAATCGTAGAGGGAGACCAAGAGATGAATACACTAAGCAGATTCAGAAGGATGTAGGTTGCAGTAGGTACTGGGAGATGAAAAAGCTTGCACAGGATAGAGTAGCATGGAGAGCTGCATCAAACCAGTCTCAGGACTGAAGACCACAACAACATGATTGTGAAAGAAAAAGGATGTTGGTAGAACTCCTAAATTCATATGATCCGATGCAAAGTGTGTTTTTTCCAACTAGGGTGCAGGGGAACAGTAGCACAGTCATAGACAATATTTTTATTCATTCTTCATTACTAGATGGGCATTCTCTTAGTAAAAGGGTAAATGACCTTTCAGACCACGATGCACAAATTTTAACACTAAAAGATTTTTGTACTCAAACCAATGTCATATTTAATTACAAACTACATAGGAAAGTTAATCCAACAGGAATAGAGAGTTTTTTAAAACTTGTCAAGGAACAAGAGTGTCAAGATGTTTATAGTGCCAATAATATAGATGATAAATACAATGCTTTCCATAACACATTTCCCGTGATCTTTGAGAGTTGCTTTCCATTAGAACATTCTAAACAGGGTCCTAGCAGTAATGGACAGCCCGGTTGGCTGACTAGCGGGATAAGGATAGCATGTAGAACAAAGCGGGAATTATATCAAAGTGTTAGAAGTAGTCACAATCAGGCTACAGTAGCCCATTATAAACAGTATTGTAAGGTGCTTAAAAATGCTATTAGCAAGGCAAAAAGTATGTGGTATCCAAATAGAATAACTAATTCACAGGTTAAAATTAAAGCCATATGGTCAGTTGTGAAGGAAGTGTCTGGTCAGCAGCACAAGGTCAATGATATAAAGTCAGTTCGCAGTAATAATATTTCTGTTACTGATAAATCAGATATATGTACAGTATTTAACAATCATTTGCTAAGCATTGCAGGAGAATTAAATAAAAATTTAGTTTCTACAGGAAATCATATAAATTTCTTAGCAAATTCCTTTCCGAGATTGACGTCTTAAATACTCCTCTGTGATACAGACAAGAGGGAGATTGAGTCAATAATTAAATCACTGAAGACTAAGGACTCTCATGGTTATGATGGAGTGTCTAGCAGAATATTAAAGTACTGTGCTGCACATGTTAGCCCTGTATTTAGCCATATTTGTAATTTTTCCTTTAGGGGGTTATGATGGAGTGTCTAGCAGAATATTAAAGTACTGTGCTGCACATGTTAGCCCTGTATTTAGCCATATTTGTAATTTTTCCTTTAGGAATGGTCAGTTTCCTGAGTGAAGCCGCTTTATAAAAAGGGAGAAAGGGATAATGTAGATAATTTTAGACCTATTTCTATGCCATCAGTGTTTGCAAAAGTTATTGAAAAAGCTGTGTACGAAAGGTTAATTGATCATTTTGTATCACACGATTTGCTATCAAATCTACAGTTTGGTTTTAGAAGTCGTTTGACAACTGAAAATGCTATATTCTCTTTTCTCTGTGAGGTACTGGATGGGCTAAACAAAAAGTTTTGAACGCTTGGCGTATTTTTTGATTTAACAAAGGCATTTGACTATGTTGATCTCACAATATTGCACCAGAAGTTGGACCATTACGGAATAAGGGGAGTAGCTCACAATTGGTTCACCTCTTACTTTAGCAACAGGCAGCAAAAGGTCATTATTCACAATGTTGATGACGGCTGTGATGTGGGATCTGAGTGGGGTACTGTCAAGTGGGGGGTGCCCCAGGGATCAGTGTTAGGGCCGCTCCTGTTCCTTATTTATATAAATGAGATGCCCTCTAGTATTATGGGTAACTCTAAAATATTTCTGTTTGCTGATGATACTTGCTGGGTAATAGAGGATGTTGTGTGCAACACTGACTCGGTTTCAAGTAATGCAGTACATGACCTCAGTTCATGGCTTGTACAAAATAAACTAACTTTAAATCACAGTTAGACTCAGTTTTTACAGTTTCTAACACACAATTCAACAAAACCTGACGTTTTAATCTCACAGAACTGGCATATGATTAGTGAAACTGAACAGTTCAAATTTCTAGGTGTTCAGGTAGATAGTAAGCTGTCGTGGAAAGCCCACGTTCAGGATCTTGTTCAAAGACTTAATACTGCCATTTTCACTATTCGAACGGTATTAAAAGTGAGTGATACTTTGACACATAAATTAGTCTACTTTCCTTATTTTCATTCACTTATGTCGCATGGTATTATGTTTTGGGGTAACTCTTCCCATTCTAGAAGGATATTTTTGGCTCAGAAACGGGCGGTTCGGGCAATAAGTGGTGTGAGTTCATGAACCTCTTGTCAACCTCTGTTCACGAGTCTGGGTATTTTGACATTGGCCTCTCAATATGTATATTCCTTATTGTTGTTTCTTGTTACCAATATTAGTTTATTTCCAGGAATAAGCAGCTTTCACTCGGTTAATACTCGGCAGAAATCAAACCTCCATTTGGATCGGACTTCCTTAACTCTTGTGCAAAAAGGTGTGCAGTATACTGCTGCATCCATTTTCAATAAGCTGCCACTTGAATTAAAACTCTTAGCAGTAATCCACGCGCTTTCAAATCAAAACTGAAGAGTTTCCTCATGGGTCACTCCTTCTATACTGTCGAGAAGTTCCTTGAAAAATTAAGCTGATTCTTATTGTATTGCTGATAGCATTTACTTAAACTTATGGACTGACTTTTTTTCAGGTTCATGAACATTTATTTTTATCTGTTATTACTTTTATGTTGTAAGTTCATGTACTGACACATTCCATGACCTTGGAGATTTGCTCCTCAATTTGGTCCTACGGAACTTGACGTGTAAATAAATAAATAAATAAGAGGAACATGATTGCAGGACAGTTGCAAATGTAAAAGCAGCACCAGATGCCCCATCACCAACATATGGCAACAAATGTAAGCAAAACCACATGAGATAAAATTATACACTCTAGTTGTTAAAAGCGTTAGTTACTACAAATTTGAAGGTTTAATGTTCAGTGTCTAAGAATTTCATTCATTCATTCTTTAAAATCCACTGAATCATTTTGGGTACAGAGAGTACTACATGATATGGGGCAACTCATTATACTTGTTAAGCATTTAAAAAATACATAACACCAAATTAAATACACCAAGATTTACACAATTGTATGATAATTATAAATTACAGAATATAGTATTAGTATATTCACAAGTTGTTCAAAATTGAGGACAATAAGGCCTAATTAAAATTAAAATTTGTGGATGAATTTAAAATCAAATTAAGTACAGATCAACATTACGTAATTTATGCAATAGTTAAGATTTACTGGATAAATATAAGTACATACAACGTAGAAAAGGAAAGTTGCTACTCACCATATAGCGGAGATGCTGAGTCGCGATAGGCACAACAAAAAAATTCACACAATTAAAGCTTTCGGCCATTAAGGCCTTTGTCAGCAGTACACACACACACACACACACACACACACACACACACACACACACACACAACGAAACTTGCACACATGTCTGCAGTCTCAGAGGGCTAAGACCACACTGCGAACAGCAGCACCAGTGCATGATGGGAGTGGCGACTGGCGGCGAGGAGGGGAGGGGGAGGTATAGTATGGTGGGAGTGGCGGACAGTCAAGTGTTGCAGTTTAGACGGAGGGCAGGAGAGAAGGTGCGGAGGGGGCAGAGGGTAAGTAGTGGAAAGAAGATAAATAAAAGAAATTAAAAGACTGGGTGTGGCGGTGAAATGACAGCTGTGTAGTGCAGGAATGGGAACAGAGAGGGGGCTGGATGGGTGAGGACAGTGACTAGCGAAGGTTGAGGCCAGGAGGTTTATGGGAACGTGGGATGTATTGCAGGGGAAGTTCCCACCTGCGCAATTCAGAAAAACTGGTGTTGGTGGGAAGGATCCATATGGCACAGGCTGTGAAGCAGTCATTAAGATGAGGGATATCATGTTCGGCAGCTCAATAATCAATGAATCACTCAAAGAAGGCCACTTTCCAGACACACTGGGGCATACAGAGGTAAAACATTTGTTCAAAAAAGGCTCAAGAGAAGATACGGGGAACTACTGCCCGATCTCAATTTTATCAAAAATATTTGAACAAGTGATACTAATGCTAATCAAAAAATTTATAGAAAAATCATACATACTGTCAGATAATCAATATGGCTTTCAGAAAGGGTTAAAATTGATGCCATAAATGAGTTTGTGAAAAAAATTTGTTCTGCCTTAGACAAATCTAGCAAAGTTGCAGGATTGCTCTGTGACCTCACAAAATCATTTGATTGTGTAAACCATCAATTGCTCCTGTATAAAATGGAAAAATATGGAATTGGAGGTCATGTTTTAGAGTGGTTCAGGTCATACCTCACAAAGAGAAAACAAATAGTAGTTATATCATCGAGCAAGGGAAATTTCTTCTCTGAATGGATGATTGTTTCACAAGGCGCAATTCTGGGTCCAATTTTATTCTTACTTTACGTAAATGACCTGCCACTAAATATAAATTCACACTCAGTTGTATTCGCTAATTATATGTCTGCTCTCATTGAAAACAATCACTCTGAACAAATTCCCACAACTGTCACAAAGCTTCTAGACAGTTTAGAAAACTGGTTCCAAGTAAATGGGTTAAAATTGACTATTGGAAAAACACATTTACTACAGTTGAAAACTACAAACTCTAAGATAAATGAAATTCAAATTACCTGCAGAAACCAAGAACTGAAAGAATCAGATTGTGTTAAATTTTTAGGAATACATTTGGACCAAAATTTATCCTGGTCTTCACATATAGAATACTTAGCAAATAAGTTAAACAGCCTGACCTTTGCTATGAAGATTTTGTCATATTCAACTAGCATGGAGATAAGAAAAGTAGTTTATCACAGCTATTTTGAAGCTATTATAAGGTATGGCGTTATCTTTTTGGGTAATACAAGCAAAATCATTAGAATATAAAAATTACAAAAATCAATTGTTAGAAATATGTGTAACGCAAGACCAAAAGAATCTTGTCGCCCACTGTTAAGAAATCTAAAAATATTAAGTGCCCCCTGTTTGTACATCTTTGAACTGATTATTTTTGTATATAGTAACCCTACATTATTCACAGACAACAATTTTAAGCATCAATACAGCACTAGGAGTAAGACAAACTTCATGCTTCCTACTGACAGGTTGAAGTTATATGCACAAACCCCAGAATATATGGGCATGAAAATCTACAACATGCTAAAAAAGAAAGAAATAAACAGCATGGAGCTAGGGCAACTGAAACCAAAACTGCACAAGTTATTAGTGGAGAAATATTACTCCGTAGAAGAATTTATGAATGATGATGTGGTAGTCTGAGCAAGGAAACATCACTTGTAATTAAGCTTAGCAATTTTGTGTCAAATAAATGATTGTAAAAATACACTCCTGGAAATTGAAATAAGAACACCGTGAATTCATTGTCCCAGGAAGGGGAAACTTTATTGACACATTCCTGGGGTCAGATACATCACATGATCACACTGACAGAACCACAGGCACATAGACACAGGCAACAGAGCATGCACAATGTCGGCACTAGTACAGTGTATATCCACCTTTCGCAGCAATGCAGGTTGCTATTCTCCCATGGAGACGATCGTAGAGATGCTGGATGTAGTCCTGTGGAACGGCTTGCCATGCCATTTCCACCTGGCGCCTCAGTTGGACCAGCGTTCGTGCTGGACGTGCAGACCGCGTGAGACGACGCTTCATCCACTCCCAAACATGCTCAATGGGGGACAGATACGGAGATCTTGCTGGCCGGGGTAGTTGACTTACACCTTCTAGAGCACGTTGGGTGGCACGGGATACATGCAGACGTGCATTGTCCTGTTGGAACAGCAAGTTCCCTTGCCGGTCTAGGAATGGTAGAACGATGGGTTCGATGACGGTTTGGATGTACCGTGCACTATTCAGTGTCCCCTCGACGATCACCAGTGGTGTACGGCCAGTGTAGGAGATCGCTCCCCACACCATGATGCCGGGTGTTGGCCCTGTGTGCCTCGGTCGTATGCAGTCCTGATTGTGGGGCTCACCTGCATGGCGCCAAACACGCATACGACCATCATTGGCACCAAGGCAGAAGCGACTCTCATCGCTGAAGACGACACGTCTCCATTCGTCCCTCCATTCACGCCTGTCGCGACACCACTGGAGGCGAGCTGCACGATGTTGGGGCGTGAGCGGAAGACGGCCTAACGGTGTGCGGGACCGTAGCCCAGCTTCATGGAGACGGTTGCGAATGGTCCTCGCCGATACCCCAGGAGCAACAGTGTCCCTAATTTGCTGGGACGTGGCGGTGCGGTCCCCTACGGCACTGCGTAGGATCCTACGGTCTTGGCGTGCATCCGTGCGTCGCTGCGGTCCGGTCCCAGGTCAACGGGCACGTGCACCTTCCGCCGACCACTGGCGACAACATCAATGTACTGTGGAGACCTCACGCCCCACGTGTTGAGCAATTCGGCGGTACGTCCACCCGGCCTCCCACATGCCCACTATACGCCCTCGCTCAAAGTCCATCAACTGCACATACGGTTCACGTCCACGCTGTCGCGGCATGCTACCAGTGTTAAAGACTGCGATGGAGCTCCGTATGCCATGGCAAACTGGCTGACACTGACGGCGGCGGTGCACAAATGCTGCGCAGCTAGCGCCATTCGACGGCCAACACCGCGGTTCCTGGTGTGTCCGCTGTGCCGTGCGTGTGATCATTGCTTGTACAGCCCTCTCGCAGTGTCCGGAGCAAGTATGGTGGGTCTGACACACCGGTGTCAATGTGTTCTTTTTTCCATTTCCAGGAGTGTATGTTCACCACGTAAATGCTGTTGTTATATATTACTATCTAATACATGAAACTGGAGTGTTGATATATTGTTTTTGTAATACGGTATAGACAAATTGTAATTGTAATGTAAATGTAATGTTGACGAGTCCCCAGTACATCAGGTCTGTGATTTGACTTTGTATGTTACGGGATAGTAAAAATTCTGATTCTGATTCTTCCTTTGAATGGGCACAGCTGATTTCCTTCCATAATCTGATGAGACTGATGATCTCACTGTTTGGTCCCCTCCCCCATACCAGCCAACCAACCAGAGGTTTGCGGACAATTTCATACAGCAAGCTTCAGCCAAATCAAATTCATAGGACCTGATTTTATCAATCATACTGCCTGGCATCAAGGCGATTTTGCTCTGGTTGCCTGTGCTGTGAGGGGGGAGGGGCAGTCAAGATATTTTTGTGGAGCAGATCTATACTGACAATGGTTATGAAATTTCATTTCTTAGAAAGAATTACACTAATGGAATGATATGTAATAACATTTCCCAAAAAATGTTGAATGGAAGAAGACCAAATTGTAAAGAAACTGGCTGCATCTACTGTAGATCAGATGATTACGTACCATTTTACCTATGCAACAATGCAGAAGGAAACTGGTAATTTCCAAGTTAAGTGTCATTCCATTCCTGAAGATTTTTTAAACTTACTTAGTAAAATATTTAAGACATTTATCTTCTATATCATTTTGTTTCCCATTAATTTCTCTCCATAACAGAATATTTTTGAAAATAGGTAAGCTGGATTATTGTATTATGAGACAATGTATGTCTGAATTATGTCATCCAATTACCTCAAAGTATTTTTTCATGCAATTATTACAAAAAAGGAACACCAACTATTATAAAAAATTATATTTGTTTGCTTATGTAGAAAATACAGTAAAATTGTCATAATGATTCTTGGTCTTTATCCTCAAACTGAAAAAAAAAAGACTCATTCCGTTACTCATGGAACTGCCCTAGATTCAAAATGGATGCCCAGGCATCGTGTGCACACAGTACCCATCTATAAAGCAAGACAAAAATGTGCAGGAACATTTGCTAAATGTCTTGTTCATTCATAATCACATACCCACTAGCTTAAGAACAGTGGTTATCAATCTGAATATTGTTTTGAGTACAACTATACTTTACTTGGCATGGTCATGTTTGTGAAGTGTCATTGCCTTCCTCCAACCTTTCAACTGACTTACAAGAGGACCCACAGTTTACTGTGGACTGGGGATTGAGCCTGAGCCCTTTGGATTTTTAGTCTGGTCAAAAGAATTTTTTATTTCATAGTAACAATCTCAGACAATCAATTGTCAACCTACACTTCAGTTTTCATATCCAGAAAATTTGTCATTTGTAATTTTCATGTGCTTATCAATAATGAAACTGATTAGAGAATAACAAGAAGCTATTTTTCCCCACTGTCAAAAATCTGCAACATGTGTTCTTAATTATGACTAAACCATCAGTTAATTTACTTCAGAAAACAGTTTATGTATAAATTTTGAGAAACTATTTCAATTACAAAAGTAGCTTCCCACTATTGCAGGAAAAGCCAGAAAGGTGGAGGTGCTGCCATATTTATAAAAAATTCCTTAAACTATAGAAGTTTTGACCAGTTTGACCACTTAAATAAAGAAAACGATTTTGAGGCGGCTGTAATCGAAATTATAGAAGCAAATATAGTCATAACATGTATCTATCGTTCTCCAACAGGCAATGTATGTGTCTTCCTAAAAAAAACCCTGAAATACTCCTAAACAAACTTCACCAAAACAAAACGGTACTAATTTTATGTGGTGATTTCAATGTCAATTTCCAATCTAAAGGGCGTGTGAAAGGATCCCTACTGAATGTCACTAACTTATTCAGTCTGAATCCCTATTCCCCACAAGGTGCAAAAACAACACCAAAACCACACTTGACCAGATATTTGTAAACTGTCCCTACCATGGAGTTGAACCTCTGGACACAGGCTATAGTGATCACTGTGGCCAAGTCCTCTATACCTTACGAATGTTCTCCCCTTAGACTGCAACAACAAATACACAACTAAAGTAAGAAATTACAGCAATGAAAACATGAAAATCTTCAATGATTCCTTAGCTGCAGAAACATGGAACAAAGTGTATGAAGCAGACGATACAGACAACAAAATGGAATCATTTCTAAACACATTTCTATATCACTTCAATATTGCCTTTGCTCTTAAACTACATCAAAAGAACCCAATAAGAAGCCATGGGTAACAACTGGTATAAAGATTTCCTGCAGAAGCAAGAGTGATCTGTTGAAGTATCTAAAAAATAACAACACCATCCCCACCCCATTTCAAGAAAGATATATCAAGCAATATGTCAAAATCCTTAAAAAAGTCAAAGCACTATCAAAGCAAACAGCAAATGACAACTATGTGGCAACATCCTCAAACAAAACCAAGGCAGTGTGAAACATCATAAGAAATGAGACAACTCAACAGCCACGTAAACACGAAAACACTATCCTGATCCACAACACCACCAGAGTTACTAATCCACAAGAAATTGCAAATATTTTCAACAATTACTATGAAAATATTGTTAAAAATCTGTTACAAAGTATCACCAAACCCAACAGACAAAACAAAATAACAACTCCTGTAGAATTTATATTCTTCTGGGAAACTACTCCTGAAGAAATTGTACTAAGTGCAAAGTACCTCAAGAATAAATTCTCATCTGGAATCAATGACATCCCAGATTTTATCATCAAAAACTGCATAAACAAAATATCTCTTCGACTCTCAAATGTGTACAACTCGTCGTCGATGTCAGGTACATTTCCAAAATGCATGAAAGTGGCTAAAGTCACCCCAATCTTTAAGAAAGGTTAAAAACTCAATGCAGAAAATTAGACACATATCGCTGTTACCTGTGTTTGGTAAACTTTTGGAGAGATTAGTTCACCAAAGACTAATAATTTTTCTTGATAAGAACCAGACACTATCTGATGCCCAGCACAGTTTCACAAAAACAAATCCATGACAACCGCCATATATGAGTATTTACACTCCAACCTAGGTGCTCTAGACAAAAAACAAAAAGCAGTTGGGATTTTCCTAGATTTCTCCAAGGCATTTGATGTCATAGGCCACAAGATTCTTCTCAACAAACTGCAGTCATATGGCATCAGAGGCACCCCACTGAACTGTTTCAGCTCATACCTGACAAATAGGAAACAAAAAGTGTCAATAAAACATAACAATCACGGACATATCGAAACATACTGCTCTATTGCAATATTACACAAGGTGTGCCCCAAGGCTCAATACTTGGACCAGTTCTCTTCCTTGTGTCCATAAACGACCTACCATTAAACATCAATGCCAGTACCAGTATACTCTTTGCAGATGATACCAATATCCTCGTAACAAGCAAAAATGAACATGAACTCCAAGAGGCCATAAATGGAAACACTGACGAACTTGGGGATTGAATTTGAGAAAAACAAGCTCATAGTTAACACAAAGAAAACCACTTACCTAAACTTCCACCTAAGATCAAAGAAAATTATGCCTGATATGAAATTACACAGTTCCCAAATATCCCCAAATACAGAAACAAGATTTCTAGGCCTATGGACTCAGGATAATCTAAAATGGCAAACACACATTAATAAAACTAATAGTAAGCTAAACCACGTGTGCTATGCCCTACGAATCCTTGCATACTGCACAAGCCCAGAAACTGTTCACACAGCCTACTATGCACAATTCCACAGTATAATGCAGTATGGTGTTATATTCTGGGGAGACTCTACACATAGCCCAAACATTCTCCTCACCCAAAAGAGAGCTATAAGAATAATGAATAAGGCAAAGCCGACTGATAGCTGCAGACCTCTCTTCCAAAAGTTGCTCATCCTACCCTTTGGCAGCCTGTATATAGTAGAACTATGCAAATTAGTAAAAAGTAATATTACAAAATTTAATAAAAATGTAAATGTCCATGACTATGGTACTAGACAGAAAATGAAACTCCATGTTAAAGAAATGTGCACCTCTGCCTTTAAAAACTCTCCCTTCAACAAAGGCATTAAAATATACAATAGCCTGCCATCAGAAATAAAAAACAGTAAGTCCCTGAATGTATTTAATAAAAAATGAAGATCATTCCTACTTGATCATTGTTTCTACAGTGCAAGTGAATTTCTGCTACACATGGGTGGAAAGAAACATGAAACAAATTGCAGCAAAGAATTTTGTAAAGAGTAAAACATTAATGAAAGTATGTGCAAAAATCTTGCATCTACAGGGTGTTACAAAAAGGTATGGCCAAACTTTCAGGAAACATTCTTCACACACAAAGAAAGAAAATATGTTATGTGGACATGTGTCCGGAAATGCTTACTTTCCATGTTAGAGCTCATTTTATTACTTCTCTTCAAACCACATTAATCATGGAATGGAAACACACAGCAACAGAACGTACCAGCGTGACTTCAAACACTTTGTTACAGGAAATGTTCAAAATGTCCTCTGTTAGCGAGGATACATGCATCCACCCTCCGTCGCATGGAATCCCTGATGCGCTGATGCAGCCCTGGAGAATGGCGTATTGTATCACAGCCGTCCACAATATGAGCACGAAGAGTCTCTACATTTGGTACCAGGGTTGCGTAGGCAAGAGCTTTCAAATGCCCTCATAAATGAAAGTCAAGAGGGTTGAGGCCAGGAGAGTGTGGAGGTCATGGAATTGGTCCGTCTCTACCAATCCATCGGTCACCAAATCTGTTGTTGAGAAGCGTATGAACACTTCGACTGAAATGTGCAGCAGCTCCATCGTGCATGAACCACATGTTGTGTCGTACTTGTAAAGGCACATGCTCTAGCAGCACAGGTAGAGTATCCCGTATGAAATCATGATAACGTGCTCCATTGAGTGTAGGTGGAAGAACACGGGGCCCAATCAAGACATCACCGACAATGCCTGCCCAAGCGTTCACAGAAAATCTGTGTTGATGATGTGATTGCACAATTGCGTGTGGATTCTCGTCAGCCCACACATGTTGATTGTGAAAATTTACAGTTTGATCACATTGGAATGAAGCCTCATCTGTAAAGAGAACATTTGCACTGAAATGAGGATTGACACATTGTTGGATGAACCATTCGCAGAAGTCTACCCGTGGAGGCCAATCAGCTGCTGATAGTGCCTGCACACGCTGTACATGGTATGGAAACAACTGGTTCTCCCATAGCACTCTCCATACAGTGACGTGGTCAACGTTACCTTGTACAGCAGCAACTTCTCTGACACTGACATTAGGGTTATCATCAGCTGCACGAAGAATTGCCTCGTCCATTGCAGGTGTCCTCGTCGTTCAAGGTTTTCCCCAGTCACGAGTCATAGGCTGGAATGTTCCGTGCTCCCTAAGATGCCAATCCTGTTGGGACACCTTCGTTCTGGAAATCTGTCTCGATACAAACGTACCGCGCCACGGCTATTGCCCCGTGCTAAACCATACATCAAATGGGCATCTGCCAACTCCGCATTTGTAAACATTGCACTGACTGCAAAACCACGTTCGTGATGAACACTAACCCTGTTGATGCTACGTACTGATGTGCTTGATGCTAGTACTGTAGAGCAATGAGTCGCATGTCAACACAAGCACCAAAGTGAACATTACCTTCCTTCAATTGGGCTAACTGGCGGCGAATCGAGGAAGTACAGTACATACTGATGAAACTAAAATGAGCTCTAACATGGAAATCAAGCGTTTCCGGACACATGTCCACATAACATCTTTTCTTTATTTGTGTGTGAGGAATGTTTCCTGAAAGTTTGGCCGTACCTTTTTGTAACACCCTGTATATCATCTGCTACTAAGCAAATTAAGTGCAGAAAGAATATCCAACCAGGTACTGTTGTGTATATGTGTGAGAGGAATACAGCTCTAAAGTACAAATGTGTAACTGAGTATGTAATTTGTGTGTTCATAAATTTGTGTGTTCATAACTTCTCAGAAAATACGTATGTAAGCTCATGTTTGTGTAAACTTCATGCCAGCAAATTATCATAATGTCCAACATCAAATGTATGTTTGTGCATCACCATGTGCATGTCATGTACAGTATTGATTCAGAGGACAATAAATAAATGAATAAATATTATAAACACACAAAGGGTATTGGGACAACACAAAGGGTATTGGAACAACTGCCATGGACTTAGGAACCCATCCTGGCATTCAGCTGACACAATCTGGGGAAACCATGGAAGACCTAAATCAGGATGGCAGAGGAGGGTGGGATATTACAATATACAATCACAATGTATAATCACATATACAGTTCACAATTACAATTTAACCATAATCACCGAATACATAGTTCACAATTACAGTTTATAATCACAATCACTAATCCTCCATTGCTCTTCACAGATGTGACATCTGATGACCTCAGCTTCAACCTGTAAAAACAATGAGCCAACACCCTTTCATCATTTGCATAGCGAGATGTTGAGCTCATAATGACTTTATCATGGAGACAGGACAAAACATGCAATGTGAAAAAAGGATTAACACGTTAAAACATATATGGTTCCCATATCATACTCTAATTATGCAAAAGCACAGTTTATGGATAACATGTCCAAGGTCCTTAATAATAAAGTAAGGAAAGATGGCCAAAGTGTGACTGTGCCTGGCCCCCTTCCTAGCAGTGTGCCAATGATCACATAGAAAATGTTGGGGAAGCAAACCAGAGACTGTATCTGATTGGCAGAACACAAGATTTAACAGCACTACAAAAGATATTGCTTACAGTAACGTTGCTTAGAGTACCCCTGTCCTTCCTCTGCCACAGTACTGCTTCACAGTATGGGATCCTTATATGATTGAGGACCCCAAAAAAGTTCAAAGGCAGCTCGTTTTGTATTATCACAAAATAGAGAGGTGTGTCATATGCAAGTTGGGGTGGCAACCATTAAAACAAATGTACTTTACTTTGTGGTATGAGTACTTTACTTTGTAGTATGAGCATGTCATGAAATGTCAACTTTCTCCTGTAAATGTGAAAATATTATGTGCAGCTGCATACAAATGAATACAATAAATCTGATCTCACACTGATTGATTCAAGTGAATTTTTCCCCACATGCTTCAAGTGGAACAGTAGAGGAAGTGGTTCAATGAACTAGCTGCCAGACACTTGAGTGGGAATTGCATATTTGTCAAGGAGCTGTAAATCAGTCCCATGGCTTATCTGGAGAGGTGGGAAGATAATGAACTTTAAATTACCTAGCATTTGCAACTAATTTTGCTGTACTATATGGAGAAATCTCTGAACAGTAACCACTGAATCCCCCACAGAACAATTTCTGAAAATAAAAGCTAATTTACATCTAAAATAGACACCCAAAAATTTTAATGACTAGTCAAATAGGTCAAAGTTCAATTAACTCTAAAGACACTTCAACAAAAGAGTTAGAAAAATATCAAATGGATACACAAAATAGGACAGAATGAATGCAAAGGTAATTTTACAAGAGTTAAAACAAGTGCCATTCACTATGAATGGCACTTATAAATTAATGCCTAGCAGTTCATTGTAATCTAACATATCAAGAAACTGCAAGAATAAAATTTTTTTAGGGCCATTACATGCAAAGCAGTTTTGAAAAACAAATGACAAAATATAAAAAATGAGTTAGGGAATTAATTTTTTTGGAGTTAAACAGGAGAAATGACAATAGCCTGAGAAACATATCTACAGATACGTGGGAACAGATGAACAAGCAATATCTTAGCAGTTAATTACAAATAAAAGTAGCTCCCCCGCCCCTCCCCAAAGGTTTCAAATTTAGGATTCCAAAGGCAGAAGCATTCATCAGTGTGAGCTGTTCTGAAGAGAAGACATGTTGGGGAGAAAATACTGGAGGAAAAATAGAGCAATGAAAGAACGAACTGGCACACAGTCCCGAGTTGACCAAAGTATCTACTTGGGGACAGACATTTGATTTAAGTTCTCGTACGGGTCGTTAACAGGTACAACAGGCAGATTTTGGTTTACTGGTAGAATATAGAGGAAGTGCAATCAGTCTACAAAGAAGATTGCTTATAAATGACTTTTGCTTCCCATCCTAGAGAACTGCTAAAGTGTGTGAGATCCATACCAAACAGTAAGAGTTTTTATTTTTTTAATTTTTTCCCTATCGTTTCGGCCTACTATGGACCACGAAGATTATTATCTCTTGCCTGATTGCGTTTTCCTCTTTTGCCAGTAGATTTTCATTTTGGCTGACTGTGCTTCTTTTCTCTGTTTTGACCATTTGCAGGCAGGACGTAGAACTGGTGTAGTAAACGAAGTAATGTTATTAGTAATTTTGACTTTTCTCTGAAAACGTCTTGATCCTGAATGTCATCAAATAAAATTTCAGCTTCCTGTAAATCCTTTTTAACTTGGCTTGCCCATTTTGAATACGATTTTGTTTTTGAAATTGATGAATGTATGCGATGAGTGAGTCTTTGCAGGTTCATTCTTTCCAGATGACCAAAAAACATTATTCTCCGCATCCTCATGCTGGTAACAATGTCTTCTGTATGTTCGTATAATTTTCCTGTCTTCTATTTCAAGTTTTCGTAGGGGTCCTTTCTTCATCATGTTTAAACATTCTGATGCATACAAAGCTGATGGTCTAATTATGGTGTTATAATGACAAAGTTTTAGGTTTAAAGACAGGCTTTTGCTTTTGTATAAGTCTTTGCACAGATGAAAAGCACCTTCTAGTTTAAAACACCTACTTCCTACAGCTGCATTTTCTGAACCATCAAGTGTAATTATTTCTCTGAGATATTTAAATTTCTTCAACTGCTTGATTTTCTCTTGATGTATTTCAGTATGAGGAGGAGCATGTTTGATGTTTGTGATGAATTCAGTTTCGTTAAATGCTATTTTTAGGCCAGTCTTAGCAGCAATTGATTGTAGGCTGGACACTTGAACCTTGGCTTCGTCAATATTATTCGCAATGAGTGCCAGATCATCATCAGCAAAAGCCAAACAGTTTCCTCTGAGGCCATTTCTTTTATGTCCAATTTGAATCCCATAACCTGGTGGTACGGTTGTTTTCCACTCTCTGATTATCTTTTCCAGGACACAGTTGAAAAGCAATGTAGAGAGCAGGTCACCTTGTCTCACCCCTGTACAGATTTCAAATGGTTCTGATAGTTCGCCTCTGAACTTGAACTTTGACACTGTGTTATTTAAAGTGGCACTTATCAGATTGATTGTTTTCCTATCTGGACCAAATTCAGCAAGGGTGTTCTTTATTGTTTCTCAATCAATTGAGTCATATGCTTTTTGAAAGTTGACAAAGGTCGCAACAAACATTTTTGATCTTGATTTTGCGTATGATATAACAGATTTCAGGTTATGCATCTGCTCTGCACAGGATCTTGATGTCCTGAAACCACCTTGATATTCACCCAATTGTTGATCTAAGACTGAGTCAGCTCTGATTAACAACAGTCTGTAAAAGATCTTGTACGTCGTTGGTAGCAAAGAGATTCCTCGGTAATTATTCAGATCACTCTTATCGCCTTTTTTATGAAGTGGGTGAATAATTGCTATGGTCCAATCTGAAGATAGAGTTTCCGTTCCCCAAATCTTCATTATGATATCATGGAGATGTTTTATTGTATCATGATCTGTGTATTTCCACATTTCAGCCAAGATGTGATCCTCTCCTGCAGATTTGTTATTTTTCAAGCCTTGTATAGTTTTCAAGATTTCATCTAATGTGGGAGGGGGACTATCTGCAGGAGGAACAGTAAGATGGAAATCAAGCTTTTCACTTGGATTTTCAGCATTCAGTAGTGATGAAAAGTAATTTCCAGAAGCTGCAGCACACGATTTGTCATTCAAATTTAGTTTTCTATCGAGTCCTCTTATATGTAACGTAGGAGGTTTAAACGTCAATATTTGTGATTTAAAGGCTTTATAAAATACCCGAGTGTGATGTCTTCTAAAATTTGCTTCTATTTCATCGATTTGGTTTTTTGTTGAAGAGTCTCTTAGTTGTTCTCAATACTTTTGATGTATCATTCCTAATCTTCATGAAGTTTTCATGATTTTTTCCTTGCTATTCCATTTTATCCAAGCCTGTCTTCGCAATTGCTTCATTACAATCTTCGTTCCACCACAGGTGTTTATATTTTTTATTGGTCAGTATAGTTTCTGTGACTGATAGTACCATGGCTTCTTTAATTCTGTTCCAGTCTGTTTTATTTGGTTTGCTGCATAGAGTTTCTGTAAATTTGTTGTTGACATCTTTCAGTTTACTTATATCAGATTTTGGAGGTATGTTTTTTCTTGAAATATTGGAAAGGTTCTTTCGGCTATCTGGGATGATATTCATTTTTACCAGAGACAAGTAATGATCAGAATTAATGTTGGCATTCCTCAGAACTTTAACAGTAAGAGGTACATTGAATATAAAGAGACTGTTTGGACAAATGGTCACTTGTTGGATCCCTGAAAGAGTTTCACAGATGCTTTAAATGAACTGGTAGACTAAAAGTCAAAAAGCATCTCAAGAAAGCCTACTTCCAAATATTTAAGAACTGTCTTTAAATTACTGTATTAGTCCCTTATGTATAACTCCTGTAGGGATCGGAACAAGAAGATTAGACCAATGACAGCTCACACGGAAGCATTTAAACATACATCAACATGATGGGAAAATCTAATAACTGGTACAATGAGTCACACCCTTTGCCATGCACTTTATCAGCAATAGAACAAGTGGTAACTACCCATCAAATTCCCACACATATCACTAACAAACCCCTATTTAAAGTTGAGGTATCTAGCAGAGAGTTCAAGAGAATTAGCAAAATTTGCCATATATAAAATATAAAAATAGTAAGGGCACTGCAGAAAGGAAAGATTTAAAAATGAAATTTAGGAGGATAACATATCCAAGCCTCAAAATCCTTCCTGAGGACCATATTACACTCTTCACATTGCTTACTGGCTTCCAATGTTGCCTCCAGCAAAGCAAGTTGTACTTCGAGGCTTGCCCGTTTTAACTCCAGCTTCTCATTTTCCCTCTGGTCTTTTTTTGTCTCCATCGCAAGCCTATCCTGTAAGTAATTGTTCCTCTCTTCTTGTGTACGACTCTTGACCTGAAGCTTCTTGTGAGAGGGTGTGGATGTACTTGCAGAGTCCTTAAATATTAACATGCTCATGCATAAAAATTATTTACATGCCCATGTATAAAAATTATTAACATACATCATGCAGAAGTGTGGCATAGAATAACTTAGTACATGAAAGAAGGAACTAAAAAATACAAAGTAAAATCAGATTTGCTTGGATACTGACACTCAGATAAAGAGAATGAACACTGTCAAATAGCAATGCTTTTAGGCAAAATTTTCTTACTGAAAACTTAATTTCCGTATCACTAATAAGCCTGTTGTTTTTTAATTTAAGTATCTCTAGAAGGAATAATCAAAAACTAGAAATTTCTGAAGTACTTAAAAAGGATAAAATGCATATTAAAGAATGCAAAAAGAAAGAAAGGAACTACAGTGCCTCTATCCAAGTAAAGTATTGGCATTAATAGTTTACAAATCAAACGGGTCATATTTGCTTGACAGATTACTACATATAAAGAAATTTGAATGGAAGTATCACTGAGCGCACTGAAAAATGAAAAAAAAGTTCACATAAACATCCTGCATATTCCCACAGTTTCCACTGAGAGAAATGACAAACTGCAAAACTTCTGAGCGAGATCTTGCAAATATTAATCAAAACATGAATTTTTTTGATTTACGGATAGTGGTCGAACAAAATTGTGATAAGTCCAATTACCTAAGACGATGAATTGAAAAATTCATAAATTAAAGAACACAGAAAATAGGAAGGTCATATACAACAAAAGGCTGTGAAACTAAAATGCTCACATCCACGTGGGCGCTTAGCATTTAGTAATTAATAGCTAGGACAGTACAAATAAAACTATCAGAAACCATTTGCTTGGAAAATACATTAGTAGCTTTGTATGAACGTCATAAAATGCAGTCCCAGCAAGCATGTAGGCATATTTCACTCAAAGAATTAAACTTTCCAGAATCAGAGTGAGAATTAGAAAAAAAAAATAACCTCCGTCAAGTATCCTGATGGCCCTGGAACAGCCTGGTTACTTGGTTGTTCACTGGTCGCTGACTCCGCCACAACGTCTAAAGAAATTAAAGCATCGAGTTAATGTACATCAAAACGATGAATGTATGAGGTATTGAATGTAACTTACTTGCACCATCAAGCAAGACCTCAGGGTAAATGTTGCTCTTCTTCTGAAAGATCTCTTCCACTTCTTTCAGGTATATGAAATCTTTTGGTTTGTCCTCTCCCTGATTTCTTATTGTTGTCTATTACACCCTTGTAAGTTCTTAAGAAACATCGCCATCTATTTTCGCACTGCGCTGGTGTAAACGTCTTTCCCAACGGTTCCTTGATGTAAATGGACATCACGTCCCATAACTGCTGCTTGCGCTTCAGGTCTCTGCTCTTACCCACCCGTTCATTATGAATTCTATAGAATTCGATTACTCTTAAAGTAGCTTCCCAGTCCCACAACGGTTCCAGTGTGGGGCATGAACTAAAGGGTTCTTGTGGGTGAGGTGAATGGAAAACCAGGAACTCTTCCATTACCTCATAGTCTGAAAATAACAGATATATATCAGAAACTCCATATTCGCAGTAATAAATAACATACACAGAACACTTTTTACAATTAATTCATGAATGATCTTACTATGCATCACCTCTTCCCCATAAAAGTCGTTGCTGTTGCTGCTGCTCGTGATCAATGCTCAACGATCACAACTGATGCATTGAAGATCAGCTTCCTCACATGTGATTCCAACGACAAATGGGCCGAGAGAAGTGTATGAGCAGCGCAAGTAGCAAGCACAGAAGCTCTACAAAAAAATAAAAAAATACAAATGTTTTATTGCACTGTTGAGAATATTTACATGCAATTGGTCTCGTCAGTGTTTACGTAATAATAATAGCAATAATAATACTATAAACTTTGACCTGACAAACGTTACTAACTACAATATAATAATCCAGGATGGATGCAATACGTATTTGTGAAAGTGTAAATAACAGCAAGAAGTTTCCTAATAGGTCAGTCACAAGATAAATGAACTACATAGTTCAGTGAATGAAAAATAAATAATAAAACAGCTAATCAACAATAAGTACATGAAACATTAATAAAACAGTTGCACAGTATGGCATATGTATAATTTTCAATTGATTTATAGTTCATTCACATAAGGAAAATGGGTCATTTGTCACATACTCTAGGAACTCTTGAGCAAAGTAAATTACTTTACTCTTGATCCACCTCGAAAGACTTGTTTTAAATTTATTTATTGGCACTGTGTAGGCATTTTCAGGTAATTTGTTGAAGTAGACAGGAATACAATGGCTTCAGTTTTACTATCATTCTTCTCCTCCCCCCATGAAACATGGACCTTGCCATTGGTGGGGAGGCTTGCGTGCCTCAACGATACAGATAGCCGTACCGTACGTGCAACCACAACGGAGGGGTATCTGTTGAGAGGCCAGACAAACGTGTGGTTCCTGAAGAGGGGCAGCAGCCTTTTCAGTAGTTACAGGGGCAACAGTCTGGATGATTGACTGATCTGGCCTTGTAACATTAACCAAAACAGCCTTGCTGTTGTGGTACTGTGAAAGGCTAAAAGCAAGGGGAAACTACAGCCGTAATTTTTCCCGAGGACATGCAGCTTTACTGTATGGTTAAATGATGATGGCGTCCTCTTGGGTAAAATATTCTGGAGGTAAAATAGTCCCCCATTCGGATCTCCGGGCGGGGACTACTCAAGAGGACGTTGTTATCAGGAGAAAGAAAACTGGCGGTCTACGGATCGGAGCGTGGAATGTCAGATCCCTTAACCGGGCAGGTAGGTTAGAAAATTTAAAAATGGAAATGGATAGGTTAAAGTTAGATACAGTGGGAATTAGTGAAGTTCGGTGGCAGGAGGAACAAGACTTCTGGTCAGGTGAATACAGGGTTATAAATACAAAATCAAATAGGGGTAATGCAGGAGTAGGTTTAATAATGAATAAAAAAATAGGAGTGCAGGTAATCTACTACAAACAGCATAGTGAACGTATTATAGTGGCTGTTATATCCTAGCCAGTAATGCCAACCGAGCCCGCTGCCAAAAGGTTGGCAGCATCAAAGTCCGGACGCCGTCCGCATAAGCAGCGTCAGCGATACAGGAAATCGCCGCAAGTCTGCGCGCGCCACCGCTGGCTTCTGGCTTCTGGCTTCTTAAGCGCTGGAGTCGCGAGCGCTAGGACAGTCCTGTATTCGCCGCTCAGTTGTATACTCGCCACCGAATTGTGTACTTGCTAGTCAGTTGTGTGTTCATCGCAGCAGAGTTGTTGTTTGTCGTCAGCCGACGCTGACCTAGCCGCTCCGACTCGAACTAGACAGATTTCTGTAGACACCAAGTTCACTACTGTGTTACTGTATCTTCATTAATAAAGATAAGTACCGACTTTTATTTAATATGAGTGTTTGGGCTTTCATCTTTCTGTTCACTGTTCCAGCGGACCGGTCGGCCCGCTATTAAAAGTGTGGCGGTGACTTCGTAAGCCGTTCTACAGCGAATTGCTTGTCGCTACGAACACCGCCACAAAAGTGGCCAAGATAGACACGAAGCCCATGCCTATTACAGTAGTACAAGTTTATATGCCAACTAGCTCTGCAGATGATGAAGAAATGTATGATGAGAAAAAAGAAATTATTCAGGTAGTGAAGGGAGACGAAAATTTAATAGTCATGGGTGACTGGAATTTGAGAGTAGGAAAAGGGAGAGAAGGAAACATAGTAGGTGAATATGGATTGGGGCTAAGAAATGAAAGAGGAAGCCGTCTGTTAGAATTTTGCACAGAGCATAACTTAATCATAGCTAACACTTGGTTCAAGAATCATGAAAGAAGGTTGTATACATGGAAGAATCCTGGAGATACTAAAAGGTATCAGATAGATTATATAATCGTAAGACAGAGATTTAGGAAACAGGTTTTAAATTGTAGGACATTTCCAGGGGCAAATGTGGACTCTGACCACAATCTATTGGTTATGAACTGTAGATTACAACTGAAGAAATTGTAAAAAGGTGGGAATTTAAGGAGATGGGACCTGGATAAACTGACTAAACCAGAGGTTGTACAGAGTTTAAGGGACAGCATAAGTGAACAATTGACAGGAATGGGGGAAAGAAATACAGTAGAAGAAGAATGGGTAGCTCTGAGGGATGAAGTAGTGAAGGCAGCAGAGGATCAAGTAGGTAAAAAGACGAGGGCTAGTAGAAATCCTTGGATAACAGAAGAAATATTGAATTTAATTGATGAAAGGAGAAAATATAAAAATGCAGTAAGTGAAACAGGCAAAAAGGAATACAAACGTCTCAAAAATGAGATCAACAGGAAGTGCAAAATGGCTAAGCAGGCATGGCTAGAGGACAAATGTAAGGATGTAGAGGCTTATCTCACTAGGGGTAAGATAGATACAGCCTACAGGAAAATTAAAGAGACCGTTGGAGAAAAGAGAGCCACTTGTATGAATATCAAGAGCTCAGATGGAAACCCAGTTCTAAGCAAAGAAGGGAAAGCAGAAAGGTGGAAGGAATACATAGAGGATCTATACAAGGGTGATGTACTTAAGGACAATATTATGGAAATGGAAGAGGATGTAGAAGAAGATGAAATGGAAGATACGATACTGCGTGAAGAATTTGACAGAGCAGAGTCGAAACAAGGCCCCAGGAGTAGACAACATTCCATTAGAACTACTGACGGCCTTGGGAGAGCCAGTCCAGACAAAACTCTACCATCTGGTGAGCAAGATGTACAAGACAGGCGAAATACCCTCAGACTTCAAGAAGAATATAATAATTCCAATCCCAAAGAAAGCAGGTGTTGACAGATGTGAAAATTACCGAACTATCAGTTGAATAAGTCACAGCTGCAAAATACTAATGTGAATTATTTACAGACGAATGGAAAAACTGGTAGAAGCCAACCTCAAGAAAAATCAGTTTGGATTCCGTAGAAATGTTGGAACACGTGAGGCAATACTGACCTTACGACGTATCTTAGAAAATAGATTAGGAAAGGCAAACCTACGTTTCTAGCATTTGTAGACTAGAGAAAGCTTTTGACAATGTTGACTGGAATACTCTCTTTCAAATTCTAAAGGTGGCAGGGGTAAAATACAGGGAGCGAAAGGCTATTTACGATTTGTACAGAAACCAGATGGCAGTTATAAGAGTCGAGGGGCATGAAAGGGAAGCAGTGGTTGGGAAGGGAGTGAGACAGGGTTGTAACGTCTCCCTGATGTTATTCAATCTGTATATTGAGCAAGCAGTAAAGGAAACAAAAGAAAAGTTTGGAGAAGGTATTAAAATCCAGGGAGAAGAAATAAAAACTTTGAGGTTCACAGATGACACTGTAATTTTGTCAGAGACAGCAAAGGACTTGGAAGAGCAGTTGAACGGAATGGACAGTGTCTTGAAAGGAGGATATAAGATGAACATCAACAAAAGTAAAACGAGGATAATGGAATGTAGTCGAATTAAGTCGGGTGATGCTGAGGGAATTAGATTAGGAAATGAGACACTTAAAGTAGTAAATGAGTTTTGCTATTTGGGGAGCAAAATAACTAATGATGGTCGAAGTAGAGAGGATATAAAATGTAGACTGGCAATGTCAAGGAAAGCGTTTCTGAAGAAGAGAAATTTGATAACATCAAGTATAGGTTTAAGTGTCAGGAAGTCATTTCTGAAAGTATTTGTATGGAGTGTAGCCATGTATGGAAGTGAAACATGGACGATAAATAGTTTGGACAAGAAGAGAACAGAAGCTTTCGAAATGTGGTGCTACAGAAGAATGTTGAAGATTAGGTGGGTAGATCATGTAACTAATGAGGAGGTATTGAATAGGATTGGGGAGAAGAGAAGTTTGTGGCACAACTTGACCAGAAGAAGGGATCAGTTGGTTGGACATGTCCTGAGGCATCAAGGGATCACAAATTTAGCATTGGAGGGCAGCGTGGAGGGTAAAAATCATAGAGGGAGACCAAGAGATGAATGCACTAAGCAGATTCAGAAGGATGTAAGTTGCAGTAGGTACTGGGAGATGAAGGAGCTTGCACAGGATAGATTAGCATGGAGAGCTGCATCAAACCAGTCTCAGGACTGAAGACCACAACAACAACATCATTCTTCTGCAGTACATTTGCCTCAGACCAAGTAGTGCACCTCTCCATTGCCACTCCCATGCTGTGTTGCACATTTTCAAGATTGATATCATATATGATGAGTGTTGTGTTATCAGCATATAGCACTGCATCACATGATACAACTGCAGGTAAATCATTCATATAAATAATGAAAAGGAAAGGTCCAAGAACAGATCCTTGAGGTACACCCTTTACAACTGGGAGACATTCTGACATTTGATTATTTACCTTAACTAACTGTTTTCTGTTGTCCATAGAGCATTCTCTGCCACTCCATAGTGGTAGAGTTTTTTTTATGAGAATATTGTGGTAGACCATATCAAAAGCTTTCCTGAAGACCAGCAGTGTTGCACAGATAATATCTTTATTTTCAAAGATATTGTATATTTTTGCTACCATACTCTCAACTACTTTGACTGTAGAAAGGCTAGATATGAAACCATACACTGAGGAGGTGAATATATTATTATGTTCAAAATATTGACTCATCTGTTCATGCATGCAGTATTCTATTATTTTTGATATTATGGGTATAAGTGATATTGGTCGATAGTTATCTGGTGATGCTATATATCCTTTCTTATGAACTGGTTTAACTACAAATATTTTTAAACATTCTGGATAATTACCTTCATTTAAAATTTTGTTGATTTTTCTAGTCAGTGGCTTTACAATTTGATTTCTGATGTATTTAATAACATAATTTGAGAGACCATAGTAATCTTCTGCTCTAGAATTACTGAGCTTAGGTATTGATTCATTGACCATCTTCTCAGTTAGAGTCCAGTGAAAGCTGTTCATCTGCTTATTGTTCATTTTTGGCAGCAGTGCTTCTGCCTCGCTCACGTTCTCCATTATGCTGTTATCTAATTGAGGACTGACAAAATGTGCATTTAGAATATCAGGTGGAATTTGTGTCTGGTATACTTTATCATCATAGTTAGTTTCTGTTTTAATAATTTCCCATGCAGCTTTGCATTTATTTACTGAGTTCAGTATATATGCATCATTTGCTTTGCACTTAGCTTCCTTGATTTCAGACCTGTAAATCTTTTTCACTTTCATGTACATTTCCTTGTCAGCATTATTGTGCTTGGACCTATCATGATAGAGTAGCATTGTGATTCTTGTTCTACTGAGATGTGGGGTGTACCAGCTTTTTAGATTTTGTGGTTTGGAGTAACAATTTTGCTTTGATATTTTCTTGCAGTGTTTAGGACAACATGCTTCAAAATTTTCAGTTAACAGTTCTTGAAATTTGTTGCTAGATTCATTTGCAACTGCAGTGGTTATTATTTTATCCCATTTTATTAAATTCAATTTACTTAGCAACTTGTTTAGCTTTGATTCGTTAACTGGTCTTATAATTTTTCTACAGTCTGTGGAAGTTTCAGTTGCTTTACTGTTTAGTGTTTGTCTGAGCCATATTCCCTCATGATCTGAATGCCTAGCTTGATTGTGTTGAATTCTGTTTCGTTTGGATGAAAATTACAAATTATGTTATCTAGACATGCTTCCCGTCTTGTAGGTTTGTCATTTACGCAACTGAAGTTGAGTGATCTTAATGTATTTAGCAGGTGATCAACCTCTCTATTCTTAAACCTAATGTATATATTGATATCACCAAATATTAATACTCTGTAGTTTTTGTATTTGAGTAGCAAAAGTATCAGTTTCTCCAGAAGCTCCACAAACAGGTATTTTTTTTGTTTTGGGGGCCAATATACTGAAGCTATTATAATTTCCTGGTTTGGCAACATTATGGCTGCAGCTTCAAATTTTGCTTCTATGCACAGTCCACTTACATCTATAACTTCATAGGTTATGTTCACACTATTTTTAACATATGCAGATACACCATGTTTAATACTTGTTCTACAGTAGGTGGTTGCCATTTCATATTCAAATGGTACACTTAATTTTAGTTCCTCATTGCTAAGTGCAGTAGTACCTTATTTCTCGCATTGGAAAACTGCTCTCTGGCAACTGCTCAAATGAACCTACAATTAACCAGGACTGTTACTGTTTGTCATTGGACAAACTGTGACGTGCCATCAAGACTCACAGACCACAGCTTCACTGTCAGCTCATCAGACTACACCATGACAATGCCAAACCCCATACAGCCCTTATGATGCAGCAGAAAATCAGGAAGATGGGTTGGAAAATTGTTCCTCATCCTCCCTACAGTCCAGACTTGGCTCCATCTGATTTTTACATCTTTGATCATCTGAAGGCCCACCTGCATGGTAAAACATTTGATAGTGAGAAAGACCGTATTTCCTGTGTCAAGCAATGGTGTAAAAGTCAATCCCCAGAATTTTACCAAAGTGCATTTACATTATGGAAAGAACATTGGGCCAGATGCGACACAGCTAATGGAGGCTACATTGAGTAGGCTCAATGTATACCTAAATGTTCCAAGTATGTATGTTAACTAAAAAATTTCGTTCTCCTCCTGCAAAAAATTAAAAAATTGGAGATGACTGTGCAAAACTTATTGAACGCCCTTTGTACTAGTTTCTATCTTAGAGGTACAATCTGGCTGCCACAAACACTAAGTTAGAGTTGTTCACTTAGTGCGGTCAATATAATCCGTTGCACATAAGAATTCAAAGGCCGGCCATAAGCACGATCTGGCAACACTGTAGGGTGCAGAAGTTACGACAGGCCAGCCATAAGCACAATCTGGCAACTGTGTAGGATGAAGAAATGTAAGGAGAAAGTGCTGTCATTCTTCATGAGCCATTAAGGAGTGGTGCTCATGGTCTATCGCTAAATATCGCACAATGTAGATATAAAGTCGTGAATTTCATGCTCCACAGTACCTTAGTTTTTTAAATTGTATTTCAAGTGTCTGCAAAAGTTATGTCTGAAGTAGCCTCAAAGATAACTCACTTCACTGTCCAACTCACATGTAATAGCAAAAACATACAGAAAGAATTCCGCCTAACAGCTGACAGCTGTGTCGCGGTAAGGACAGTTAACATTCGAGAGTTCCCTCATCCTACAGTGGTTATCAGCCAACTGTCCCCTAACACTAGGAATCGTCCAACCAGGCAAAAGCGGTGCAGTGCTATTAGTGTATTCTCAACTGTCATTTTGTTCTAATACTTATATTACAGTTACATATTGGAGATACTAAAAGGTATCAGATAGATTATATAATCGTAAGACAGAGATTTAGGAAAAAGGTTTTAAATTGTAAGACATTTCCAGGCGCAGATGTGGACTCTGACCACAATCTATTGGTTATGACCTGTAAATTAAAACTGAAGAAACTGCAAAAAGGTGGGAATTTAAGGAGATGGGACCTGGATAAACTGACTAAACCAGAGGTTGTACAGAGTTTCAGGGAGAGCATAAGGGAACAATTGACAGGAACGGGGGAAATAAATACAGTAGAAGAAGAATGGGTAGCTTTGAGGGATGAAGTAGTGAAGGCAGCAGAGGATCAAGTAGGTAAAAAGACGAGGGCTAGTAGAAATACTTGGATAACAGAAGAAATATTGAATTTAATTGATGAAAGGAGAAAATATAAAAATGCAGTAAATGAAGCAGGCAAAAAGGAATACAAACATCTCAAAAATGAGATCGACAGGAAGTGCAAAATGGCTAAGCAGGCATGGCTAGAGGACAAATGTAAGGATGTAGAGGCTTATCTCACTAGGGGTAAGATAGATACTGTCTACAGGAAAATTAAAGAGACCTTTGGAGATAAGAGAACCACTTGTATGAACATCAAGAGCTCAGATGGAAACCCATGTCTAAGCAAAGAAGGGAAAGCAGAAAGGTGGAAGGAGTATATAGAGGTCTATACAAGGGTGATGTACTTGAGGACAATATTATGGAAATGGAAGAGGATGTAGATGAGGATGAAATGGGAGATATGATACTGCGTGAAGAGTTTGACAGAGCACTGAAAGACCTGAGTCGAAACAAGGCCCCCGGAGTAGACAACATTCCATTGGAACTACTGACGGCCTTGGGAGAGCCAGCCCTGACAAAACTCTACCATCTGGTGAGCAAGATGTATGAAACAGGCGAAATACCCTCAGACTTCAAGAAGAATATAATAATTCCAATGCCAAAGAAAGCAGGTGTTGGCAGATGTGAAAATTACCGAACAATCAGTTTAATAAGCCACAGCTGCAAAATACTAACACGAATTCTTTACAGATGAATGGAAAAACTAGTAGAAGCTGACCTCGGGGATGATCAGTTTGGATTCCGTAGAAATGTTGGAACACGTGAGGCAATACTGACCTTACGACTTATCTTAGAAGAAAGATTAAGGAAAGACAAACCTACATTTCCAGCATTTGTAGACTTAGAGAAAGCTTTTGACAATGTTGACTAGGAGCGAAAGGCTATTTACAATTTGTACAGAAACCAGATGGCAGTTATAAGAGTCGAGGGACATGAAAGGGAAGCAGTGGTTGGGAAGGGAGTAAGACAGGGTTGTAGCCTATCCCTGATGTTATTCAATCTGTATATTGAGCAAGCAGTAAAGGAAACAAAAGAAAAATTCGTAGGTATTAAAATCCATGGAGAAGAAATAAAAACTTTGAGGTTCGCCGATGACATTGTAATTCTATCAGAGACAGCAAAGGACTTGGAAGAGCAGTTGAACGGAATGGATGGTGTCTTGAAGGGAGGATATAAGATGAACATCAACAAAAGCAAAACGAGGATAATGGAATGTAGTCGAATGAAGTCGGGTGATGTTGAGGGTATTAGATTAGGAAATGAGACACTTAAAGTAGTAAAGGAGTTTTGCTATTTGGGGAGCAAAATAACTGATGATGGTCGAAGTAGAGAGGATATAAAATGTAGACTGGCAATGGCAAGGAAAGCGTTTCTGAAGAAGAGAAATTTGCTAACATCGAGTATAGATTTAAGTGTCAGGAAGTCGTTTCTGAAAGTATTTGTATGGAGTGTAGCCATGTATGGAAGTGAAACATGGACGGTAAATAGTTTGGACAAGAAGAGAATAGAAGCTTTCGAAATGTGGTGCTACAGAAGAATGCTGAAGATTAGATGGGTAGACCACATAACTAATGAGGAAGTATTGAATAGGATTGGGGAGAAGAGAAGTTTGTGGCACAACTTGACCAGAAGAAGGCATCGGTTGGTAGGACATGTTCTGAGGCATCAAGGGATCACCAATTTAGTATTGGAGGGCAGTGTGGAGGGTAAAAATTATAGGGGGAGACCAAGAGATGAATACACTAAGCAGATTCAGAAGGATGTAGGTTGCAGTAGGTACTGGGAGATGAAGAATCTTGCACAGGATAGAATAGCATGGAGAGCTGCCTCAAACCAGTCTCAGGACTGAAGACCACAACAACAACAACATTGGATTTTCGATGTTTGAAACTTATGAATGTTGTTCAAGAGTTGTAAAATAGAGATGCACATGGAAAAAGGTCTAATATTTGAGACTATTACTTGCTATGGGTTTAACAGAGGGGTGATGGCAACAGAGGCAGCTTGGCACCTTTGTAATGTGGGGTGACTCTTTTTGGGAAAACACATCACAAAAGGAATTTCGTGAAAGATCAGTCTGGCATGAATGATTTTCCACAATTAGGAAGTCTCAATAACAGTCATATGTGATGAAACGTAGGCATTGAAACGTCACGTGACATTTTCATTCAATAGGCAAGGTTCAGAAGTCAGGAGTAGGAGTACTGCATGTTCTATTTCGAAGCAGCGAAAGTCAGAAGGATAACTATTACTGCAGTTTTGCTTTAACATCATCAATTTGTTCATTGAGAATGCCTATGTAATGTTGTTACTGCTGATGACTCGTGATGCCTTTATGTTAACTTCTTCAGAAGAGGTTAATTGTTGAGCCCAAACAAAAGACATATTCTTGAGCAAAAGGTAATCTGAACATAATATATTCCAGCCAGTGACTCGAAAAGTGTGTTGTGGACTACGAACCCATCCAAATGAGCGTGCCTATCACAGCTGATATTTGTTGCCAACAAGTAAGATATCTTTTGGTAGCACTATAAGTTCCTAGGTTTTACAGGAGATGTGAGGTCAGGCATTATCGTGCAGCACAGCATTACACCTTCTATCAGTCGTCCTCTCCAGCCAATGTGAATAGCTCGCCTGAATTTTTGTAGTGTTTTGTACAACAACTGTCTGAGTTGACTATTGTCCCAGGTTTCTTGAAATCGATGTATCCTCTTACGATACCAAAACACAGTGGCCATGACTTTGCCAGCAGAAGGAGTTTGTCTGAACTTCTTTGCGACTAGTAACCCTGAGTGACACCATTTTTTGGATTTCCTAAATGAAATGAAACATCCACTGTAGCGTTGCAGCTATTACGTGACTGCAGATTTTTGCAGTAAGTTTTGTTACATTATGGCAAGCTGTTTTGGAAGCATTCTTTGAAGAATATTGGGGAAAGAGAAAGCAGATGGAGGTTTCAAATGAATTTTTGTTGAGAGGAAAAATATGATTCCAAGAGTGACAGTATCAAAAGGTTTGTACAAAAGTGGGTGACTACCTTATCATGTTTAAATTCAAAGGTGGAAACAGAACAGATCATTATGGGCATAGAGAATAAGTTGCCATTATTTTGGTGGAATAAGATCATAATGGCTCCTCAAGAAGATATTGATAGGCTTTTCCATTATTTAGAAAGAGTGAAAACATTTTGAATGAGGAGAAAAATAATAGGAGAGAATATAGGCTTCCCACGAGACCCAATGAAAAGAGGACGGAAGTCAATGTAAATAGAATAGGTGTACAAAGAGGTAATGGTTACTGGGATAAGTACAGAGGAAGAGGAGGTACTGCTGGAAGTAGATTCAATGACAGAGTACAGTATTTTGATTGCAATCAGCTGCAAGCCCATGACACAATGGATGAGCATCACCTATCAGGTGATAGAAACGTCAGAGGCAATGACATCGCACAGCAGGGAAACGTGTAGTGGTCTGTGATGATGCTAGCATTTACAGACTGCAACTCTATAGACTAAACCCACTAGCAACGCCCTTTGTAAAGAAGGCACCTACTAAACAGTATTTTGAAAATAATATTAACGAAAATAGGAGGGCAAAGGAGAGTGACACTGCTAAACAGTTTGTTTCTTTCGAAAAGGAAGTAGCATTTTGTGAGAGTGAAAGTTCAGACAGATATCAGCAGGACCATTTTAATGAAGAACTTATTTCAGAAAGCAAATATGTAGACCAGGATGATAGGCTATCTGGAGACTGTGGAATTAATATTATGGAAATGCAGGAGGAAAAGGATGACTGTGTTGAGGAGTTTTTGAATAAAGTAAGTGGAGTTATTTCAGAAAGTGAAGACGAGGAATCAGGAGAGGAAAGAGAAGGTGGTAATATAGATAATTCTGTCAACACCTTGGATAGGGTTGCAGAAACAGAATATATTTCAGATGTAGGGGAGGAAAGACAGAGATGCTTTTTCCATTATGAGTAATTTAGTGAAAGAGGCTAGTAGTAATAGAAATAAGGTGAAAGAGGATCCTGTAAGTGTTCAGTTAATTTTCACAGGAGGGGTAGGTTTTGACAGACGAGAGGTGGTGCATGATTTACTAGACGAACCTGAAACTCAATGTCTAAAAATAAATCCTAGACAACCTATTATTGAATTCTTGATACAATTACTTGTTTAATTGACTGGTTCTGAAATTTGTGCAGTGTCAACAGGAATTTGTGAATGCTCTCACAGAAAGTAAAGCAGTTGTGATAATGCCAGTAACTGGGTTAAACATTATTGCGGCCACTGGTAGAAGCAAAAAGGTAGTGAAGCGAGAGTTAACGATACCCATTACCATAGGTGGGGTTCAGTTGCAACAGAACTTTTTGATTATTAAAGGACTTAGTATTGAGATGCTGGCAGCTGCTGACCTTTTAGAGAAATGCAAGGGAAGATTAGATTTTGGAAACATTGAGGTGGTAATAAATGTATGAGGGGAAACTATATCCATTCCTTGTGTTGGAGAAAAAGGGTCCATTGCCAAGACACTTTTGCAGAACCACAAAAAACATAGAAGACGGAGAAGGGAAAGAAGTTGGTCCTGTTGAAATAAAATCATTTAAGCAATTGAGAATCAAAAACATACTTGATTTAAAGAGATATTTAATGGAGCAGAAAATAAGTAGCAGTAACTAAGAAGCCTCAGGGGACATGCATTCTTTGCGCTGTCAGGTGGTTGACGATCACCAGGCACCTGAGTTGTTGACAATACTATTTTCCCTTTCTTTTCGTGTTATCAACCTTCCTCTTCTTCATTCAGAACTTTAGCTATCTTCTTTCCTTCTTCGCTATCAGTAAATAGTGTACTAGAGTATTACAAAGTATACAGAGAGCTAGTATTCTAGTAGAAACTAAAAGGACTAACTTTTGAATTTGAGAGGCAAGCTTTAAGAAACATTATCTATTAGGATAAATGTGTGTGTTAGGACTAGGCTGTAGAGATTGAGAATGGAGTCTGAGACATACTGTATATTACAGGTGCTGGGAGAGAACCCGAGGTTGACACACAGCTACTGAAGTGGAATAAGTAATTTTAGTGATTTTCTAAAATTGATTTCTCTTTTTGTATGATGTCTATAGGTGGTGTTGAGGAACTGCAGTAGGTGGGTTGAAAGTTTTTCAGTGCTTAATGATTTTGTATCTATTTGCATTATGTGTAATAATGTTTCTCAGAGCTGCAGATGGTGGCAGAGGTAGTTTTTCAGTATATTTCATGATGATGTATTTTTTCTTTGTGTACAATAGCCTATTAGTGTAAAGTCAAGCAGTAAACTTTGTATTCTGAAAGAAAGTTAAGAAAGAGTAAAATTTTGAATTAGCAATATTTGTAACAGTAACTTGCTTAATTACACACATTTTGAAAATAAGATTTCAGTAGTAGTGCCAAATTTGGGTGCACTGATAAAAGTTTTAAAAGCAGTTAATTCATTTTGACTGAATTAAGTAATACTAAATGTAAAGAAATGTTTGACTGAAAATGAATATGAATTTGCCTGAAAAAAATAATTGGATAAAATTTAAAAACATCTTTAAAAAAAGTTTTGTTTTTAACCTTTGAATTTGAGAGGCACACTTTAAGAAATATTATCTGTCAGGATAAATGTGTTAAGATTAGGATGTAGAGATTGAGAATGGACGCTGAGACGTACTGTATATTACAGGTGCTGAGAGAGAACCAGAGGTTGAGATAGAGCTGGATGCTAAATACCAGTGATGAGCCATTTTGTGATTCAAGTGTAAGTGCTTATGACCCATACTAATTTTACTTCGTTAGTGAAAACATTTGAACACCCCCCCAAAGTGTGAAAAATCTATTGCGATAATTATAGACAACGTAATCCTTCAACGAGATTTTCAGTAAAGTTTCTGGACGTCATTAAGAGACGAAACAGTTAGTGTTTTTTTTTTAAATGAAAGAATTGATGTAAAAAAAAAGAATGTTGTTTCAAAAACTTTTGTAAAAACAATCTTCTTCGTGGAAGTTCTGAATATTTACAGAATTTTGAAAAAAATTTGTAAGACATAAATTTTGAAAGTTGAATTTTGTTAAAGTCATTCTTTGAACAAGAAAGTATTTAGCTCCCTTAAATTTTTGCAGCAGTTCATCAATGTTTTCGGGTTGGTCACCTTCCGGTAAAACCACCTTATTTAAAGCTCTCGCATCTAGTACAAACCTTACTGACTTATCCTTCTTGATCACCACAACTAATGGATTGTTAAATACACTTACTGCTTTCTCTATTATTCCCCATTTAAGCATGCTCTATATTAAATCCCTCACAGCTTCTTTATGTTTTTCAGCAATTGGTATTGGTTTCTTAAAAAACTGGGCACCTTCTTTAACATTCAAGTAACACTCATAGTCTCTTACCAAGCCTGGCTGATAGGAGAAAACTTTTTTATGTTTGAGTAAGACATCTTTCAGCTCCCCTTTTTGAGTTTCGTCTAAACCTTGAATATCTCTAACTTTTTCCTCTAGTTTATTCTCTACTTAGAGCATTTCATCAGGATCTGCCTCCACTTCTTCCCCATATTCGTTATACCCTTCCAGATCTGTTCTCTTCCTACAATATCTAATCGGAATCTGCTCACCTTCCCTCTTTGTAAGCTTTCTTTTCTTAGAGAAAGGCACTATAATGTTTTTCCCACTCACTTCCAGGCTTATACTGTCATTTTCAAAGTTCAGCCTCCCCTTTTACTTCACTAAGAAATCAATTCCCACTAACATATCTACACTTAAGCCCTCAACAGCTAGAAAGTTGTGATACAACTGGTTACCATTTATACTGACGGGCAACATCACTTCATACTGTATATGTTTCTTCATTTTTCCTGTGGCTACAATTATCTGGATTCCCATGACAGGCATAATTACTAGCTCTCTTTTATTAGGCAAAGCATCTAACCATTGCTGACTAACAGCGCACAAATCCCTGCCACCATCAGCTAGGCACTGTACTTTTTCCCCTTGCACTAACAGATTGATTACTGGTCGAACTTTCTTTTCTTCCTTAACAGTGACTTCATCCTCCTCAAGCAAGTTGTGTGCAGTTTTACGCATTTCGAAACCTTCCTTGTGCCCAGAGATTATACAAATATCTACAGGATTGCTTTCACTACTCTCCCTACATTCTTTAGTCTATCCACTATGGATGGATTAAAACACTTCTGCAAATCTGCAGCTACCTTTTCTACAGTAATTAGTTTCTCCACTAATTCTTCTACCTCATCTTCTCCTTCTACATTATTTTTACTTGGCTGACCCCCATTCTGGTCATCACCGGCATAAAATGCTTCCATGGCTTCCTCTAAGTCCCTATTTACTGACATCAATAATTCTTCTACCCACTTCTCATCTAGCTCCTGCAATCCCTGTAAATTCGTATCTCCTCCTTCTCCCTGGCAAGATTCCTCATTCACCCTACTGTACACTCCTCCCTCACTGCTAGATTTTACATCACTTTCAACATCTTTTCCCACCAAACAACCTGCAGCACAGTGCTCCTTTTGCCTGCTCCCATCTAAATAGCCACTTTGTAGCATGCCTATTCTTTCATCCTTCACTTTACTACTTTCAATTGTATCACTATTGTCAATAATTTGTACTTCAGTTACTTTATTCTTATTGTATACAAAAGGTATGGCCAGCAGGTTCAAATTACTGCTACCCGTTCTACAAATGCCAGCCCCTTCACAGACAGGATCTAGTTTTCTGTGCCCTGTGATTCTGCTTCATTTCTGCCTCGCACCCCCACCTAAGAATTGGCAATCGCGATCTGTAAGCGTGCCCCTGATCAGTATCAATTGTCCTTGGAACTGGAGCATAGTGCCAACCCCTTCCTCTCCTTCCTTTGCTATTATGTGACACACTCATTCTGTTTACATTAACATTCTGACCTCTCTCAACTGTATTCTGAGGCCTAAAACTACGATTTGTCTGCTCCTCTTCCTGCATAAGCTTCTCCACCCTTTCCAAATAGCTAATAAACTTATCAACATTGTCCCTAGGAGCAGCAACTATTTTATTTCTCCAGCTTAGAGGTAACTTTCCATCTAA
Organism: Schistocerca piceifrons; assembly: GCF_021461385.2. NCBI lineage: Eukaryota > Metazoa > Arthropoda > Insecta > Orthoptera > Acrididae > Schistocerca > Schistocerca piceifrons. The sequence goes on along the minus strand of NC_060144.1, from coordinate 6,186,551 downwards.
CCCCATAATTATTTGCTCAGGCTCTAGTTTGTTCGTCAAATATGACAAATTAGTCACACATCTTAAAGCAAATCTTTTTATATTCTCTTTCCTGGGATTGAACTTTTCCCCAGCCCAGAAACTGTTTTGCAATTCTATTTGCTTTTGCTTGCCCCAACGTTCTTTGAAAAACACTTCTTTAAACTGCTCTAACATCTCATATTGTTCCGTTGCAGTCGTTCCCCATATCCTAGCCTCACCCAAAAACTTCGATATTACAAAACCAATCTTCTTACGGTCACTCCACAAACTAGGCAAAACATTTTCAAAATTGTTCCAGAACTCTTTCAGATGAACATTTCCAGCTGGATCAAAATGAAGAAACTGTCTGTTTGTAATATAAGACACTTCAGCAGTTTCCGTCACCATACTACAGTTCACACTGTTAGCACCCAATCTAACATTACGTTCCACTTTGTTTAGTCTACTGTCATGCTCATTTAATTTAAGAGTTATTTGTTCAGTTTTGTTAATAATTTGTTCAACACCACTCACAACCACATTCACTCATTCAGACACAACTTTAACACTGCCCAAACAATTTTCATTCACAGAATCAATTTTTTTATTTAAATTTCCATGTGCAGTTTGACACATAGATTTGAGGGAATATGGTATAGTTGTAGGTAAACAACTAGAATTCTCTCATATACAGATTTATTCACACTTAGCGTCTACACAGATACAAGTCCGGAGGCTAACTGCCATTAGCGCCCAACATGCTCTCCCAAAGCCCTCTCCTCAAAGATAGCACACTTACACACAGAACAAATATCGATTTTTATGGCGCTCTACGCCACATAGCCCCCCCCCCCCCCCCCCCCCCCCCGCGCAGTATGGAGTACGTCCCTGTGAATGGGGGGGGGGGGGGGGGAGTGAGAAGTTAGGAAGGTAACGCACAGTTCTTCTGCGTCAGGCGGAAGCGGTCGACTGGTAGGAGACCGGGGGGGTGAAGCCCGGTAAGTCGACGGTGAAGTCAGCAAGCGACGCCGGTGGCTGAAGACGACGTCCCGTCCTGGAGTGAAGGTGTAGCACTTCATCAGCCGGCAGGCAGAGAATCACCTTGCCAGAAGGCCTAACAAAGCCACGCAAATTGCCACACGCAGCACTTCTGCTCAATTTAAGGCAGCACACCACACGAGATTCTGCACTTCCCCCCTCAATATTGTCACACGTGAGTACCACACACACTGTATCGCCATCTACGACAACAGATAATTTATGTATGTCATCAGGGTGCACATGTGTTGTTAATTCTTGGATGGCACCTGTACAAGCAATGATAGGCAGGCAGGGAGGTGTGGGAAAGCCATGGCAGGGGGAAGCATCTGCTAAGGGGGGGGTGGCAGGTGCACTAGGTTGTGCAGGAGACAACCTCGGGCAGTCAGCTGACAGACGAGGGAGCGTGACCGAACGCAATGAGGAGCCAGCGTGGATTGAATGGTGTGACAAAGAGCTGTCACACGAAGATGGTAACACAATGGTAGAATCCGAGTGGTTGGCAGTTCGACTGCGAGGGCTGTGAGGCGTGAAGCCCCGAAAAGATTGGCCACTCGAATTAGATGAACGCGGAGAAGGAGCAGTGTTCGGCAGAGAAACACGCTGTGGAAAATCAATACCCAAATGCATGGTGTGGGAATATGGATGGCCGCTCGAAGCAGGAGTGGGAGAAATAGGGGCAGAATCAGGGAGGTTCACCTGAGGCTCAATGAAAGCTAGTTTCACTCGGTTGAGTGAGACCGTGGTTACAGAGTCTTTTATGAGGAGATCCATGTTATTCTCAGAGCGTTTGACGACCTTGTAAGGACCTGTGTAGGGCGACTGAAGCAGGGCTTTGACTGAGTAGTCTCTGAGAAACACGTACTCACAAGAGTCTAGCGTGTGCGGTACATACACGCGCGGAGGTGTATGAGCAGCCGGAGGTGGCGGCTGAATTTTGCTGCAGTGCAAGCGCACCCGCTCGAGAAGTGAAGGGAGTTCAGAGGGCCATGGATGTGGGGTCGGAGTGACTAATTCTCCAGGCAAAACCAGAGGTTGGCCATATACAAACTGGGCTACGGACCCCTTGAGGTCTTCCTTGAAAGTCGCACGAAGGCCAAGAAGCACGAAGGGCAGTGCCTCTGTCCATAGTGAGTCATGGCAATGCAGGGCAGACTTCAGGGTGCGATGCCATCGCTCGACAAGCCCATTGCTTTGGGGGTGGTATGCAGAAGTATGAATTTTGACAATACCACACATTTTACATAAGTCAGAGAAAACTGAAGACTCGAATTGTCGCCCCTGGTCAGTGGTGAGGTAAACAGGTGAGCCAAATCTAGAGATCCACGAATCTAAGAATGCTCGACTTACTGTCTCAGAGGTAACGTTCAGAATAGGCGCAGCCTCAGCCCACCGAGTCATCCTGTCAATAGCTGTAAACAAGTAACGGAAACTGTCGGAGGGGGGCAAAGGGCCTAGGAGGTCGACATGAACATGGTGAAACCGGCCTGGAGGTTGGGCAAAACAGCCAAGAGGTGGAGAAGTGTGCCTGGAAACTTTGTTGACACACCATGCATGCCCTTGCCCAAGACTGACAGTCACGGCACATGTTTCTCCAGACAAACCGTTCAGCTACCAGACGAGTGGAGGCTTTGACACCGGGGTGTGCTAATGTGTGTAGTTTGTCAAAGACCTGGTGTTGAAGGGGCTTAGGAATGAATGGCCGCAACGTACCAGTCGATTCATCACACCACACTAAGTCAGATATGCCAGGGAAAGTAGAGCATACCGGTTGGAGAGAGGAGCTGTGGTCTGAAATTAACTGCATGGTATCGGGGTCTGCCGTTTGCAACCGAGGTAGGTCCGTTAAGTCAATTAAGGTTGTGACAGCACCAACACGCAAGAGAAAATCAGCGACCACATTGTCCGCTCCTTGGATGTAGCGAATGTCATTTGTAAATTGCAAGATGTAATCGATGTGACGAAAGCGTCGTGGGGGCGGATCAGCCGCAGGATTTTTTATGGCAGGAACCAACGGCTTGTGATCAGTGAGCACATAGAAATCTCGTCCCTCAACATCGGTTCTGAAGTGTCTTATGGCCTCGTAAACTGCAAGTAGTTCTCTGTCGAATGCTGAGTATTTCTTCTGCGGGTTGTTTAGCTTTTTTGAGAAAATCTGCAGGGGGGTCGTAACATCGTTGTATGTCTGACTCAGTACTGTGCCAATAGCACTGTCACTAGCGTCAGTAGTGATAAACATTGTGGCGTCCGCCCGTGGGTGAGCAATAGTGACAGTGGAGGCCAACAGCTGTTTGAGTTCATTAAATGCCTTGTCCATGTCTGGTGTCCATGGTACCTGGCGGGTGCCAGAAGTTTGTGGGCCAGCGAGAGCATCTGTGAGAGGAGCCTGCACCGCAGAAGCGGCTGGCAGATGTTTCCGGTAATAATTAACTGTTCCGATGAACCTGCGTAATTCCCTGTAGGTCTGAGGGCGTAGCATCTCGAGAACAGGCTTGATCTTGTCCTGTGGTGGTGTCAGACCGTCCAATGACACAACGTAACTTAGGAATGTGACGGATGACTGGTGCAATTGTGTCTTTTTATTGTTCAGTTCAATACCAGCGGCTGCTAAAATATCTGTCACGACTTGAACACGCACCTCACTCTGTTCTAAAGTAGAAGCAAAAACCAATATGTCGTCCATATATACGAAACAAAAGTATAGATGGGATAAAGTTTGATTGATGAAACGCTGCCACGTTTGGGGGGCATTTTTCAACCCAAACAGCATAAATTTGTATTGGAACAGCCCGAAGGGAGTGGTTGTGGCAGTCTTTTCAATGTCCTCCGGAGCCATAGGAATCTGATGAAATGTGTGCTTACAGTCCAAAACAGAGAAGTATTTTGCACCTGCAAGTGCATGATTGAAGTCTGCGATGTCGGGGACCGGATATTTATCAATGATGGTGCGGGCATTTAAACGCCTATAGTCTCCGACCATACGCCAAGTACCGTCTTTCTTTTGGTCAAACAGGATAGGACTAGGCCAGCAACCGGAAGAAGGTTCAATTATTCCCTTTTGTAACAGATCGTCCAATTGTTCTTTTGCAATTTTCATAAATTCTGGCTTGAGGTGGCGTGGACGTTGTGATATGGGCGGCCCATCGGTTAGACGTAACCGATGAACTGTGCCGTTAGTGACTACTGCAATACGTGGTGCGACACGATAGTCAGATGTCCGTGAAGTGGAGCAGGCAGTGGCGGACAGGCCAAGCTGTGGCGCTGAGGGCACGGAAGTACAGGTGTGCCACCCGCTCGTAGGCTGCGTAAAGGCCGCACACGTGTTAACATGGGCGAGGTTGGTACACTGGTTCTTGGTAGCAGGCCGTGCCGCTACGAGCGCTGTAGGCACGAGTGGGCATGGCCGGACAGCAGATGGCCGTAGTTCATTGCCACGAGCTTGGCAAGTTAATTGTCCCTTCGGAACGCAAGGAGCATGAGCACTCGGGCATACCCTATCATTACAAAAGGGGGTGCTGACACAGTTTACAGAGTTCACAACATTGTCGTTAACATGCGCGGGCACGGGAACACCAGATCGGCATGGACTGACCTTGTCTGTAGCCGACGAGTCGTCTGCTTGTAGTGCCGCGAGGCGTTGTTGTGTGGAGGCCAACTCGTGGTGTATGTCGCGGAGATGCAGCAGCATTTCCATATGTTCCATCCGCAACTTAGAAGACTTGGCGCACTCCACTAGCCACTTGTTTGTCCAAGATTTCAGCTCCAAGGATAGGTTTACACACTTCTTAGCACAGCACACGTTTGGTGTTGGCCAAACTGTCACTCGGCGAAGCGAAAGGAATATGTTTGTTAAGGGAGGGGTAAAACACAGTATTTTGCACAAAATCTAGTGACAACTGATAGTGCTTGAGGAAATCAATTCCGAGAATAGGTTCTTCAACTGTTGACACTAGAAACGTCCACTCCAGCTTGCACTCGGGCGAAAGTTTCACTGTATACAAAGTGGAACCCGAGCACTGTAGGGTAGACAAGTTCACTGCACGAAGTACTATTTTGTGTGGTTGCACTTTATTGGTTGCTAGGCGAACCGGCAGCAAAGAGACGTCTGCGCCAGTGTCTACCAGAAAACATACACCTGATCGTAAATCGCAAACATAGACTCGACCACACTTACTGTTATTGTCCAAAAAGGAGTGCAACGTGGGATGGTGCCCGTTGTTTACATCGCAGGAGGTGGCACCGTAGCCTACCTGCGGTTGGAGTTTGGGTAAGAACACGGTGACTGGCATTTGCGAGCTTGCTCCCCGAATCTCGCGTGGAAGAAATAGTAAGGTTGGGTGGGCCTGTGCTCCTGTGGGTAGTTGCTAGGTGACGGAGTATGTGCCCCAGAGTCTTCCACAGAGGCCGATGCACTGTCGTTGCGAGGAGTTGAAGGTGCAGGCAGGGCGGCTAGTTTAAAAAACTTGTTATCAGCAGCACCGGACAAGGGCGTGGCGTCAGAATGCGTCTTAGTGCGGTCACGTCCAGAATGCAGTGCACGGAGCTCACGTTGCCTGGCGGAGTATGCTCTGTCGGCGGCGCGTAAACGTTCATTTACTGGCCTATCTTCATACGCAGAGATTGCAGTCTGGACAGGCAAAGGCAGCTTTTCAGTCCAGATTTCTGCGAGCGTGTCATCAGGCATAACTTGCTCATCGACGAGAAGACGGATGCACCGCCACAGCTGGGACAGAGACCTGTCGCCGAGACGCTCTTCATAGATGAGCTGTCGCACATTTTCTCTCCTGGTTTTAGAGACGCACTCCAGTATCGTTTGTTTCGCCACAGCATACTTCCCTGCTAGGGGGGGTGCTTTGACCAGATCATAAATTAAATCGACGTGGTCGTGAAGATGGTTCATGAGGCAGGCGAAGCATGCGTCATCATCCAAGGCACAGACATGGAATGTTTGCTCAACCAGGTTAAACCAGAACTCCGGGTGAGCGGGTTTGAAGTCCGGTAATTTCGGCAGATTCGGCACTGCAGTCACTGCGGAGGTGCGCCTATTACTTTGGACAGAAGTAGAGCATGCAGAAGATTGCGAGTCCGGATTATTGGCATCCCGTAATGCGGGAATCACGAAATTCACTTGATGCCGGGGGGGGGCGGCTGAGAAGCGACGGACGCTCGAACAGTAAGAGGATCGTAGTCAAAACGTGCATTCTCATTGACGTGGTAGCTCAGAGAGAAGCCACAAGTGCTTAAGTACGCCGGTGAATGTCCGTTATGCACACAGTATTCACTCAACCGTGAGTGGTGTGGCTGGTTGTAGATGTCGGAGTAATTACTGTCCAGCACAGAATTGTTGACCTGATTAGAAGCAACACAAGGATCCCACACACGTCCACTAGGATGCACACTCGGTGTGATATTTGCTGTCTGGCGAGCGTTGAACACCTGTTGACTAGCCGGTGCGGAAGGATACACACGTGGCGGGAACTGATTCGAGTTTGAATTTACTACTGGATTTTCCAAAGTAGCGAAACCTCGCTCGACGCCACGAACTGTATTGAATTGTGTGTTCAACACAGGAGTAGAAATGTTCCGACCAACACTCTGTGGAGAACACGTGAGAAGGTCGAGGCTAACAAAGCCAGAGTCCACGACCGTTGGCGGTTGGAAGAAACTGGCGGCACTCGATGAATTCCACTGCATGTTCTGGCTGAATGATTCCGAAGATTCTTGCGGCATGTCCACTACGACGGCAGGAGTGCTGGAGAGATGTTGCTGGAATCCGGGTGGCGGTGAATGCTGAAAGGCCATTGTCTGGAGCTGAACAAAGGCCCTCGCGATTGCGGAGAAACCCGACGTGGTAGGCGCGTATATAACCTTCAGGCGGTAACTCGGACGCGTATTACACAAAAAGGGGGTCACCAGTGAGGGAATATGGTATAGTTGTAGGTAAACAACTAGAATTCTCTCATATACAGATTTATTCACACTTAGCGTCTACACAGATACAAGTCCGGAGGCTAACTGCCGTTAGCGTCCAACATGCTCTCCCAAAGCCCTCTCCTCAAAGATAGCACACTTACGCACAGAACAAATATCAATTTTTATGGCGCTCTATGCCACAGATTCTACTGATGTCAGATTTGACTTGACTTGCCCTACTTCTTTTCATATCTGATCTATATTCTGTTTGCTTCCAATAGCAACCTTGCTAACCAGCCCTGTTAATTCACTTTTTACATTTTCTGAAGACTTTTTACACCTACTTATTTACATGAGTATCAAATACCTGCAAATCCATCCTCCACATCTTCTTAAGCTCAACAGCCTGTTGTTCTATTTTCTCATTAATTTCAGTCTTAAACTGTTTCAGATAATACTACCAGACTGTTGTTCAACTTTCTGATCTAACTTCCCAAAATTTTGTTTTACCTCAGTGAAATTCTGATTAATATTACTGAAATTTTGATTCATATTCATCATTAAAGCTGCAAACATATCTTTTAAATTTACTGGTTTGTTTTCCTGGTGTACAACTTTTTGATCAGCTAATTGTACAGTCACAATACCAAATTTGGTATCTGTTCTGTCAGCCTCCTCACTCACATTAGCACTACTGACATCAAACAAACTATTAATACTGAAATCATTCAACTAACTATCGTCAAGATTTAAACTGTCACCCATACCAGAATTGGTCGGAACATTATGTTCCACTTCCAGCTTTACAACTGGAGATATCTGAGGCACATCGTTACTTAACACCTCCATATTAACGGTATCCCCTACTTGCTTTTGTTCAGGAGTACTTGCCTGACTAGCACTCACATCAAACTGACTTACATTGCCCTCTCTCAAAACCACAGAATTATCATTCCCATCCATACTAGCAAGTCTGTTTACACACGCAAATAATACACTATATAAACTTAGCTTATATTTCTTCATCCGACTTCGTCGCAGCATGCTGAAAACAGCAATCTGTTTTCCTCCCCGCAGTGTACCAGATTCAGGGCCCCCACGCGCTGCCACTGCAATGGAAGCTGCTGTGCCTTGTTGTCCGCTTACTGTGCCATCTGTTGCTCAGTGGACCAATTCTACGCTGCGCCTTCAGTCCCGTAGCATCCAGTTCGCTATAAAATCTCCATTCCACAGGTTCTCTCCTCATTGCAACTCAAAACGTATGTTCGTCTTCACAACAATATCTCACTCGCACCAACAGTCACTGTTGCAAAGCTCCTTATTGAACATTCCTCTCGATCATGAATTCGGTTCCTACAGCTTTATAGTTTCCCGGCCGATGCACCATATGCGGCACAGCACTTATATTTACCGCCCTGCCAGTGTCCAGCAATGTTCATTTGTCTAGCTAAAAGCTGTAGTAGAAAATACTAGACGACTACTGTCTACTGCAGGTCACAACATAGATACAATTGTCCGGTAAACGGCATGTGGCTAGATACTGAAATAAAAGTTTTAACTTGGCAATGTAAATTTTCAGGTGTATTTTTACAATAAAGATCACAGTTAATACTGCCAAGTCCGTACTATGTGGCAACACAATGTAAAGTTCACACGCACACCACAATCACACACGTAGCCAGTTTATGGTATTTACACCTGTTACCGAAGTTAACAGAGTTCACCGGATCGTTTAGTTATGAAAATGCTTGCTCAAATGTTGTGCACTCTGCTCTACACATAATGCCTGTTCCAGTCTTTGATCGCACAACACGCCACGCAGTTTTAACTAACAGTCAAAAGCAATAATTTTGATATTCTGTCTGAAATTCCACACAACTTCCACTATACCGTTCACTTAAATACACTTTGTACTACTTCGTGAACTCGTAATTAGCATTTTTCCGTGATTTTACAGTACTTTCGTCGGAGCTGCTTTCAATGAGATGTTACTGGATCGAACCCCCCTAGATCACACCGAAGGCTTTGTTCCCAGCATAGATTGGTGCGAGCCTGCATTTTTCTGATTGGCTGATATCACAAACAGCAAATCAGGCTGCAGCATTATCCCGCGCTTCACTTCAATGACCAATCATAGTAAAACATTTCTTTCTCTGGCAATTGCTAAATAAATAAATTTAGAAAAGTATCAAATATAAAATTACTCCTTCTGAAATTACTGATTAATTTGTGTTCTACTCACGATTTATTATTACCATAAACTGACTGCACATTTAATTATAGTAAATCCCCTGTATAGTTTAACTGGTACTTTGTGAATAAACAAAACAATTTTCATTTACTTCTGTTCTTCTTCACTCATACAACACTCACACTGCTAATTACTACACATATAAAACAATTATAATTATGCAAATACATTAAATATTAATCAAACATAACTTAACAACATTGTTTTGACTATGACTGCTAGCACTGTCCGCCAATTGCTGACCTCTGCCGCCTACTACTACAACTACGTGCAGCTCTGTAACTCTGGTCCATGTCAGCTGGTGACATCTGTCGATGACTCATGCCTATAACGATATCGTCCTAACAAGTGACAGGAGCGATGCGAAGACGCTATGCCTCAGTTGGACTTAGTACATTTGTGGCTGCGTGTGACATAAGCTGCATTAACTAGTAGCAGATGTGCTATCGACGTAAGTGTGGGCTTGTTGATACAATAACTAAAAGACAATAAAAAACATTAGAATCGGGAAGTGGACATTTTCAATGTAGGAAGGAAGCATCCACTTTTACCCGTTATTACTAGAGATTTACAGGTTTATTTTGTTACCTGATTTACGCTGACTATGCAATCGTAAGTATTGACAACGATTTTCTTTGACGCTGCTTTTAACATTATCTACATAGTACCTACGAATGCAGAGCAATGGATGGTAAACAAACACTGTACTGAGGTAGGTGTACATTAATTTGCAGCTTGCTTCACTAAGTGTTAGCGAACTTTTTTTAACACCCACCATTCTGCACCACATTTTGTCTCAACTAATCCTTCCTTATCTTCTTTACACTTTTGAAGCAACTGACAGACACAGTGAAGGCATTTCTCCTTGTGTTTTGCTGTCAGCATATGCAGTACCCATCGAGCACAACACTTACAATACCCCAACTTTTCTGTCAAAGTTATTTCAACTGTATTGTAATAACTCCCAGTAATTTGAGCAGCAAGGTCAGGGGCGGTGATCATCCTTTTTTCAAGCACTTCGCATTGGATCATCTTGATAACCACATCCAAAACTGAAAGTCTTCCACTCTGTTCTTCATCACGGACCTCATTCTGACCAGCACTAAACTCCCTGCACCATTTTTGGACGTGTTGAATGGGCATTCACTTGTTGCCATACACGTGGTGTCAAATGACGAAGAATATCCATGGTGGGATCAACAATGGGCACCTCCATTGTCGACAGCTGCTGAGCTAATAGTAAATGGTGCAGAGAAGCAGGGCCAGGCAGAATTGAGAGTGGAGGAACTGCTGCATACTGCGGTGTTGACAGATTTCGCTTAACATCTTCCCATGTGGCTGGAGCTCTTTGGGAAACTTACTTCTGGATCAACATTTGTATATTCCTAGAGTCATCATGTAAAGATAAGTCTTGCAACTTTGTTAACAGTCTTTCTTGGGATAGTTTACACCAATGTTCAAGAGTCTTCCAGTTCACTCTTCTATGGTTTAAACAAACCTGTGACCATTTGTGCTGCCCTTCTCAGTATATGTTCAATATCCCCTGTTAGTCCTATGTGGCATGGGTCCCACACAGTTGATCAGCATTCTATAGCCGGTCACATGAGTGATCTGTAAGCAATCTCCTTTGAGACTGATTGCACTTCCCCATATTCTAACAATAAATTGAAGTGTACCGCCTGCTTCACCCAAGAATGGTTAAACCCAGTATTTGTATGAGTTGGCCAATTCCAGCAATGACTCATTGATATTATAGTCAAGGGATACTACAGGGTTATTACAAATGATTGAAGCGATTTCACAGCTCTACAATAACTTTAGTATTTGAGATATTTTCACAATGCTTTGCACACACATACAAAAACTCAAAAAGTTTTTTTAGGCATTCACAAATGTTCGATATGTGCCCCTTTAGTGATTCGGCATACATCAAGCCGATAATCGAGTTCCTCCCACACTTGGTGCAGCATGTGCCCATCAATGACTTCGAAAGCATCGTTGATGCGAGCTCGCAGTTCTGGCACGTTTCTTGGTAGAGGAGGTTTAAACACTGAATCTTTCACATAACCCCACAGAAAGAAATCGCATGGGGTTAAGTCGGGAGAGCATGGAGGCCGTGACACGAATTGCCGATCGTGATCTCAACCACGACCGATCCATCGGTTTTCCAGTCTCCTGTTTAAGAAATGCCGAACATCGTGATGGAAGTGTGGTGGAGCACCATCCTGTTGATAGATGAAGTCGGTGGCGCTGTCGGTCTCCAGTTGTGGCATGAGCCAATTTTCCAGCATGCTCAGATACACGTGTCCTGTAACGTTTTTTTCGTAGAAGAAAAAGGGGCTGTAAACTTTAAACCGTGAGATTGCACAAAACACGTTAACTTTCGGTGAATTGCGAATTTGCTGCACGAATGCGTGAGGATTCTCTACCGCCCAGATTCGCACATTGTGTCTGTTCACTTCACCATTAAGAAAAAATGTTGCTTCATCACTGAATACAAGTTTCGCACTGAACGCATCCTCTTCCATGAGCTGTTGCAACCGCGCCGAAAATTCAAAGCATTTGACTTTGTCATCGGGTGTCAGGGCTTGTAGCAATTATAAACAATAAGGCTTCTGCTTTAGCCTTTTCCGTAAGATTTTCCATACCATCGGCTGTGGTACGTTTAGCACCCTGCTTGCTTTATTCGTCGACTTCCGCGGGCTACGCGTGAAACTTACCCGCACATGTTCAACCATTTCTTCGCTCACTGCAGGCCGACCCGTTGATTTCCCCTTACAGAGGCTTTAAACTGCGCATACCATCGCCAAATGGAGTTAGCAGTTGGTGGATCTTTGTTGAACTTCGTCCTGAAGTGTCATTGCACTGTTACGACTGACTGATGTGAGTGCATTTCAAGCACGACATACGCTTTCTCGGCTCCTGTCGCCATTTTGTCTCACTGCGCTCTTGAGCGCTCTGGCGGCAGAAACCTGAAGTGCGGCTTCAGCCGAACAAAACTTTATGAGTTTCTCTACGTATCTGTAGCGTGTCGTGACCATATGTCAATGAATGGAGCTACAGTGAATTTATGAAATCACTTCAATCATTTGTAATGGCCCTGTATGTTTTTTCGCTTTGTGAAATGCAAAATTTTACGTTTCTGAACATTTAGAGCAAGTTGCCAATCTCTGCTCCACTTTGAAATCTTATTAATATCCAGCTAAATATTATGCAGCTTCTTTCAAATAGCACTTTGTTATAGGTATCTACATCATCTGCAAAAAGCCTGATCTTCCTACTAATATTGTCTGCAAGGTCATTAATATACAACATGAACAACGAGGGTGCTAACACACTTCCCTGAGGTACATCTGAAGTTACTTCTATATCTCATGATGACTCTCCAACCAAGATAATATGCTCTGTTCTCCCTGGATACCTCATATGATTGTATGTGTGACAATAAGCATAGATCTGATACTGAGTTGGATGCTTTTTTGAAATCAAGAAATACCTTTTTGGAAATCAAGAAATACTTTATCTATCTTATTGCATTGATCCAGAGCTTTCAATATGTCAAGTGGGAAAAGTGTGAGTTGGGTTTCACATGACTGATATTTTAAAAATCCATGCTGGTTGCCATTGAGGCCATCATTCTGGTCAATATACCTCATTATGTTTGAGTTCAGATTATGTTCTCAGGTTCTACAAAAAACAATGTCAAGGATACGGGATGGTGGTTTTGTCAATCAACTACCCTTCTTGTAGACTGGTGTGATCTGTTCTTTTTTCCAGGAACTAGGCGCTGGTTTTTTTCAGTAGATTATAGTTAGAAGGGCACCAAACTCAACCACAGATTCATATAGGGTCATTCCACGTCAAAGGGAACAATATTAAAAAGTGCCCCACTCAACCATCTCCAGATCTAATGAAGTTCGATGTGAAGGTTCTATATGGTCTTTAATGGTTATGTGCCAAATTCCAGTCCAGTATCTTCATCGGTTGAATTTTTAGGGGATTTTAGAGAGAGGCTACTCACCTTTGCATCATGTACAAAGGTGCAGATGTGCCAAGTTTGCTAGGCTTTTCTTAGAAGTTCTAACATACATTTGGTCATTTTCTTTAACATACACTGACAGCTTTTTATGCTGAATCACACCATGGCAAAAATTTGGGATTTAGACATACCTAAATATAGCTACAAGCCTCAAAAGTGGCTAAAAAATTTGTTGTTCAGTTCTGAGAGCCAAGGTTTGACCAACCACTGCTACTTTTCATATGAACCAATCATACCAAAACTTCAGAGGGTTATTCCTACCTATGATGTCCGTATGTGGATCATATTTAATTAACATTGGGTGCCTAGAAGAAAATCTATGCACCTGCAAAGTTGGCCAAAATTTTCTACATGCAAATTTTAGGGTATTTTTGGGGGGCAATATCTCAACTGTGTCTAGTTCAATCCTCTTTTTATTACCAAAGCTGGAAAGAACATACTTGAAACTTTCAGAGCTATGTTGTTTAATTTCTGGACCTTGCATACTGATGAGTAAGAATACCTATTCAACAAGATGACAGGCTGATTATTGATGAATACAAAAAATTAATACAATTTGAAGTTGTAGATCAAAAAATATGTAATTGTAGTGTCTTTCAGTAGTATAAGATTTGACTGCTGTTAAGGGAATATAACTGTGCTAATAAGTGTCTTTACATTATTTTACAGTATAGAATATAAATATAATAAAACCTCAGAGAATGCTCTTGAGATCATAAAATCTAGATGATCATAATGGAATGCTATGTTGTTTAGAATATTTTAGCCCTATAATGTGTGGTGGTGCATATATGCATTGTCACACAGTTTCCATCAACATTATAAAGGAGCAATATTTTTTAAGGCTCTGTCCACGCAGCGGTGATTTATTGCTGAAATATCACTTTCAATTGTTGCTTTCATTATTGTCAATTTTCACTATGTCAGTCTCCTGCGAGGTGTAATATTTGGTGTTGACAGTGCACAGTCTTAGTGTTGAGTACTGAGTGTTTGAATAATCAATACTGACTGTTGTAGCTAAAGGTAAGCACTAATGGCCTAATTTGTATATTTTATATTTAAACAAGACCAAATCTTCTATACTTCAAACTTGAATATTCATAAGCTTCCAAAATTTTGTGTTATATGTTAATAAACTATGAACCAAGAGACCCCTTTACCCAACTACTTTGGTGGATCAGATGGAGCTGATTGTCATAAGTCATCACCATTCTCTTATGATGAAAGTAAACTACAGTCAGTTAAGAAAATGTCACCAATGGACAAGGAACTTCTATGACGTACGTCTGGGCTCGATTTTACTGAAGATGCCCAAATTTGTTCATGTCGTAATGCCTTGTTGATGACAAAATTTCAGTTTTTGCAGAACCCTTGTTGCAATCCATTTGGTAAAGAAAAACACATAACCAAGAATTCTTTAACAGCAATGACCATTGCAGTGTCTGTCAGGTTGAAGTTATTGGCTAATGTTTTTAAACCCGGTCAGAAAATGTTTACTAAATGTAGACAAGAAATGGCCCAAAAAGAATCATTCCACCAGGATAAGCAAGAAACACCATCCACTGAAATCATGAATGTTGTTGATGCTTGTTTTACTGCTAATACTTAATTATCATCACCTGGAGAGTCACCATTAAAGGTTCAACGGATCAGCAAAAGGGATTCATTGGGATACATAAAGTGCAAAGTTCTGAATGCCCAAGGTAGCATTACTAAGGTAATTGCCACAGATGCTGGTGTGAGCCAAGTAGATATTGCTCAAATACAAACGGAAGAGTGCCAAAAATTTAAAGATATGGATATCTTAATTGAAGAACTTAAGCTTCAGACTTCCAGAAATTCCAGTAAAATTCAAATTGTGATCCTGGCCCCAAATAGTTGGACTATTGAAAAAACAGCTAAAGAATTTGCTGCTTAGACTAAAATGGAACAGAAGTCTAGAAACTAAAGCTAGAAGATGGGATTTTGGTAACACATGCAAACTGAAAAGGGACAAAGCTCAATGACGGAGTAAAGCAAAATGTCCTAACTTTGTTTTTTGGAGATGATGAGTTATCTTGTTTATGCTCAAGCTAAAAGGATTGTGTTGCAGTAAAAATAAATAGGAAAAAGATTCACAAGCAGAAACATCTGCTCCTTTGAAACCCGAGAGAAAAGTTCATTGCTTATTATAACCAATATGGAAATCCACTGAGCTTGTCAAAATTTTGAGAGTTCAGGCTGAAATGGTGTACTACAGTTGGTGCTTCTGGTTCACATTCAATATGTGTATGTGCAATTCATCAAAATGTCAAATTAATGTTGGCTTCAGGAACATTCATCCAAGATGACTACAAGGTTTTGAGAATCGAAAGATTGTATGCTGCGATGTTGTGAGGAATGGCCAGGATAAATACAACCAAAGACTTTTCTCAGACACTCTTTTAAAAACTATGACCCTGAAGAAACAATGTAATACCAACAATATGTCCTACTGACAGATACGCATTAGATACATGTCAGAGAACTGCAGAAGATTTCATGGAGACACTGATTTTGAAAATTACTACTTTAAGAAGTCATCACTTCATGACAAAATACTAAAGTTTATACCTTAAGCAGCGAAAGTGAAATCTTGCAGAAAATGGATTAATTATATTGATTATTTTCTGGGAATTATTCATTTGTTGTTGAAGATGCTGTACAAGGATTTCATTGAGAGAATAGTCAGGCCATATTACATCGATTTGTTATCTATTTTGGTGGCAAAGAATGTCAGAGCATTAGCATTTGTATGATCAGCGACTGTCTCCACCAAGATACCATTGCTGTCTATGCTTTTCAAATAAAGTTAATAGCATATTTCACATGGACAATATGATGTCCTCATCAGCTTTATGCACCCACAAGGTTCTGCTCATTCCTTCCACTGGCCAGCTGCTAAAGACACCTGCTGGATTCCTGAGCAACATATTTTCATGGCTTTAGAAGCACAGTCACCATCATCATCTGGAAGACAACTGTTTTACTCAATCTGTCCTTGATAAAATTGTAGAACTATTTAACCAAAAATGGAACTGGCTCTTTAGTGTTTTTGTTTGCAAATTTGTTGTGTTGTGTCTTATGTTTGTTTTATGGTATACGTTAAATTAATGTTTGAAACTGATTTATATACTAAAAAAATTAATTGTGGGACTTAATGAGCAAAATGTTTCACTTTCCAATCTTCTCGAAGTGCTAAAATAATAACTTTTGAAATGGATTCTCACCCATCAGTATGCTGGATCCAGAAATTAAGCAATATAGCTTCAAAAGCTTAAAGCATGTTCTTTCCAGCTGTGGCAAGAAAAAGAAGATTGAAAAAGACTCAGTTGAGATATTGTCCACCAAAAATACCCCAAAATTTGCACGTAGAAAACTTTGCTTACTTTGTAGAGGCATATCTTTTCTTCTAGGCATCCAATGTTAGTTAAATTTGATCCATAAATAGACATTGTAGGTAGGAATAACCCTTGTTTAATTGTCCTTTTTTTCATTCCATCGAGTGAAATATATAATAAATAGTGTATACCTTCATTGTTTTAATACAGATCTCAGAAAAACAGCGGAATTTTAAATCAGAAACTTGCTTATATACATTTGTGAATAGACTTAATTCTTGTAACATCTTTTTTTGGTTTTCGGTAATTTAATTGATTTATTCTAGGTAAAGTATTATTTTTGCCATGAGTGAGAAGTGCCTGACTTGCCGTAGAATTGTTGGTTCCGGGGTTTGGTGTGATGGATGCAGTAGTTTTTTTCACTGGGGGGACTGCAGTGGCATGGGTGTCGGGGAAGTGGATCAGGCTCATCAGTGGTTATGTAGGATTTGCAGCAGAGATAGGAAGATAGTGGAACAGGAGGGGAAAATTGCTGCCCTTCAGGCTGAGCTAGATCAGGCTAGGGAAGATATGGACAGGTTAAGGAGGGAGAAGGGCAAAGAGAGGTGGGAAGTGGCAACAGGTAACAGAAGGAACAGGCCTAGAACTAAGTCTGACAGTTTTGTGGTGAATGTCAAAAATAAGTTTGACCTGTTCCATCAGTTAGAGACTGATGAGCCTCAAGCAGAGGTAGGTGTAGACAGGACACAACAAACTTTCAATAGGAAATTGAAAAAGAATGTAGGAAAGTCATCGAAAAGGAAGAAAGTTTTGTTGTTACGCAGTTCTCATGCCAGAGGTGTAGGCCAACTTCTGCAGGAGGAATTAGGACCAGAATACCAGGTCACAAATTTTTTCAAACCAAGTGCTAGTCTGGATCAGGTGACTGAGGATTTAGGTTCACTCTGTAAAGGATTTACCAGGGAAGACACCGTGGTTATTGTGGGAGGGCCAGGGAATAGCATCGACAGAGATTCTGGGTACAGTATAGAGTGTGACCTGGTAAAGATTGCGTCAGCATCGAGACACACCAATGTTGAATTCGTATCTGTCCTGAGACAGCATGACCGGCCTCATTTGAACTCTTCTGTTGGGAGAGTTAATTTGGAGTTGGAACAGCTGCTTGGGTCGGGTGCGGAGGCTCATATTGGTGTGGTTCCTGTTGATTTTCTCAGTAGGTGGGATTATACCAGGCACGGCCTACATCTCAACAGGAAAGGGAAGGGGAAACTGGCTGGGGTAATAGCAGAAAATTTAAGGGGGGCGGGGGGGGGGGGGGGGGGCACTGCCATGAATGGTAAAATACAGTGGTTACAGGTGTTGGAGCAGCACCTTTTTTAGGATAGGTAAGACAGAACGATGTCAAGTTCTACGAGAGGTCAGGATTGAAACAAATCTTCAGTTTAGGAAAGAAATTAAACAGCACAATTCTAGCACATTGGATCACCAATCACAGCTGTCAATTATAAATTTTCACCAATCACCAGAAATTTTACCTCCACCAAGTTGTACCTCAGTCCTAGGTAATTGCATTGATGAATTAAAGTCACCCAACATAGTTGACATAATCTGCCTCTCTGAACACCATGTGACCACTGGTATAGGAACTAGGCCTAAGCACAATGAGAAACACAGACAGGAGAGTACTGCAAATGTTAGAACAAGGAAAGGTTCTCATAAAAGTATAATTAAAAATAATGTAAGTATATTTCATCAAAATATTGGGAGTTTAAAGAATAAAATAGATGAGATTCTGGTTTGTTTAGAAGATTTAGAAGTTGAGGATGAAATAGATATACTATGCCTGTCTGAGCATCACATTGTTGCTGATATGGATAAGGTAAATGTAAGTGGATACAAGCTCTCTGCACATGTAATGAGAGAAAATATGGAGAAAGGAGGAGTTGCCATATATGTCAAAAGTTATCATTGTGCAAAAAGTATAGAAACAAAACAGGTTTGTGTAGAGAAACATATAGAAGCATGTGCCTGTGAGCTTAAATTAAATAAAGGCACATTTATAATTGTAACTGTCCCCATCAGGAAATTTTCATCTATTTCTGAAAAATTTGGACTCCTTGTTGTGCTATCTGTCAGACAGGGGGAAGCAAATTATATTTGTGGGTACTTCAATGTAGATTCTCTGAAAGAGGGTAATAGGAAAAATGCCCTTGAAGTATTATTCGGTTCTTTCAATTTGACACCTGTTATTGATTTTCCTACTCGGGTGGTAAAGGATAGCAGCTCACTGATAGATAACTTCTTTATAGACCAAGATCAGTTTAACCAGATAAATGCTCAGCCTGTTGAGAATGGTCTTTCTGATCAAGGTGCACAGCTAGTTACAATATATGACATAGCTCCATTCAGCAATACTAAACAGTCCTCCAAAGTAGTACGTTCAGTCAACGATTTAACAACTGCAAATTTCAGGGAAAGCCTACAGCAGTTAGACTGGGATGAGGTGTACCATGAACCTGATGTCAATTTAAAATATAATTTATTTCATGACATTTTTGTAAATGCATTTGAAAACTGCTTCCCCAAGAAAATAGTTAAATATACTCGTAAGAAACCTTGTAACAAACCATGGCTTGCTAAGGGTATAAAAATATCTTGTAACCGGAAAGGGGAAATGTATCTGACAGCAAGAAAGAGTAGTGACCCAGAAACTATCAAACATTATAAAAACTACTGTGTTATATTAAGAAAAGTTATTAAAAAATCCAGAAGTATGTGTATCATGTCTGAAATCAGCAACTCTGATAATAAAATTAAAACAATTTGGAATATTATTAAAAGAGAAACAGGTCAACCAAGAGTGCAGGAAGACAGTATTACCATCAAATTGAATGAAAACTTTACGAACAAAAAGTCAGAAGTTGAAAATATTTTTAATAATCATTTTCTAAATGCTGTGGATATAGTAGGCTCCAGGTGTTCATTAAAAGATACTAGGCTGTTAATGGAAGAGGCCATACCTATGCAATTTGATACAATTGAAATCTCACCCACTTCTCCCTCTGAAATTAGGAAAATAATAAACTTGCTTAAAAGCAAAAACTCACAAGGAATTGATGGCATTTCCAGCAAAATACTAAAAGCTTGTTCTCAACAGATAAGTAAGATTCTCAGCCACCTGAGTAATAGCTCTCTGGAACAGGGCATTTTCCCTAATAGACTGAAATATGCTATTGTTATACCTTTGCATAAAAAGGGGGATCGACCTGATGTCAACAATTACCGTCCAATCTCCCTTCTAACAGCTTTATCCAAAAAATTTTGAGAAAGTAATGTATTCAAGAGTAGCTTCACATATCTGTAAAAATGAAGTACTAACAAAATGTCAGTTTGGTTTCCAGAAAGGTTTTTCAACAGAAAATGCCATATATGCCTTCACCAATCAAATTTTGAATGATCTTAATAACCGAACACCACCCATTGGGATTTTTTGTGATCTCTCAAAGGCTTTTGATTGTGTAAATCATGAAATTTTGCTAGACAAGTTCAAATATTGTGGCATGAGTGGGACAGTGCACAAATGGTTCAATTCATACCTAACTGGACGAGTGCAGAAAGTTGAAATAAGCAGTTCTCATAATGTGCAAAGATCAGCACATTCCTCAAACTGGGGAACTATCAAGAATGGGGTTCCACAACGGTCAGTCTTGGGTCCTTTGTTGTTCTTAATATATATTAATGACTTGCCATTCTATATTCATGAAGAGGCAAAGTTAGTTCTCCTTGCTGATGATACAAGTATAGTAATCACACCTGACAAACAAGAATTAACTGATGAAATTGTCAATACTGTCTTTCAGAAAATTACTAAGTGGTTCCTTGTGAACGGACTCTCACTGAATTTTGATAAGACACAGTACATACAGTTCCGTACAGTGAATGGTATGACGCCATTAATAAATATAGACCTTAATCAGAAGCATATAGCTAAGGTAGAATATTCCAAATTTTTAGGTGTGTCCATTGATGAGAGATTAAATTGGAAGAAACACATTGATGATCTGCTGAAACGTTTGAGTTCAGCTACTTATGCAATAAGGGTCATTGCAAATTTTGGTGATAAACATCTTAGTAAATTAGCTTACTACGCCTATTTTCACTCATTGCTTTCATATGGTATCATGTTTTGGGGTAATTCATCACTGAGGAATAAAGTATTTATTGCACAAAAGCGTGTAATCAGAATAATAGCTGGACTCCACCCAAGATCATCCTGCAGACATTTATTTAAGGATCTAGGGATATTCACAGTAGCTTCTCAGTATATATACTCTCTTATGAAATTTGTTATTAACAACTAAACCCAATTCAAAAGTAATAGCAGTGTGCATAACTACAATACCAGGAGAAAGGATGATCTTCACTATTCAAGATTAAATCTAACTTTGGCACAGAAAGTGGTGAATTATACTGCCACTAAAGTCTTTGGTCACTTACCAAATAGTATCAAAAGTCTGGCAGATAACCAACAAAAAATTATAAAAAAAAATTAAAAAAACACAAAAAAATAAAAAAAGTTGTTATATTAACTTAAGTATGTTGTTAAATTAACTTAATTATGTCATGTATTGGAAAATTTGAATCGTTCCACATCATTACGAAATATCGTATTCATGATCCATGGAACTAGTATTAATCTAATCTAATCTAATCTGAAGTTTTGGTGTGGTTGGTTCATATGAAGAGTAGCATTGGTCATTCAAGCCTTGGCTCTCAGAATAGCACGATGAAATTTTTAGCCACTTTAGAGGCTTGTAACTATATTTACGTGTGGCTAAATCCCAAATTTTTGCCATGGTGTGATTCAACATAAAAAGTTGTCTATGTATATTAAAACAAGTGACCAAATGTGCGCTAGAACTTGTAAAAAAGCCTAGCAAACTTGGCACATTTGCATCTTTGTATTTGATGCGAAGATGAGTAGCCTCTCTTTAAAAGCCCCTAAAAACTCAACCACTGAAGATACTGAATGGAAATTTGGTATATGAGCTTCAAAGACCATATAGGACCTTCACACCAAATTTCATTAGATGTGAAGATGGTCGAGTGGGGACCCTTGTCCCCTTGATGTGGAATGACCGTATATAAAGATGGCGCCGAATGAAAAGTGTAACGACACGTCTGTCTCTACCAAAAAGGAAAAAATCAGCGGTTCTACATGTAAGCAATGCAGAAAACGTGTGATAAAAGGAATCTTATGCGTAAAGTGCAATTTTTGGCTTCATGAGAAGTGCGCAAAAGTGAACCTGAAATTCATTAGAGACGAAGTTCCATGGACATGCACCGACTGTTTGCAGTGGGAAACATCAGAACTTGTAAGTACCATAAAGTCAAAAGAAGAAATAATTAAAGTGTTACAAAGTGATATCGGAACTCTCAAAAAAGAGATTCAGTCTCTGAAAGAAGAAAACGCAAAGCTAAAAAGTGAATCGGCAAGCTGCGTATGTGGAAACCCATTACAGAACAAAACAAACAAATGTGAGGACTCTTTTGTGCAAACTCCGTTCGCGAGCAAAAAACAAAACCTTGAAAACTTAAATGTGCATATTCCCGCAAAAACAGTGGCAGAAAGCGAAACATGTGGAAATTCAACAAACTCGCGCGTGCAAACTCCGTTATTGGGAAGTAAACAAACCTGTGTAACCTCGCATATGCAAATCCCAGTGAAAACAGTGGCGGAAAACGATTCGTGCGGTAAATCTGTAAGCAAATATAAGTGGAAAACTGTGACGTATAAGAAAAAAGATAAATGTGAAAGAAATCCAGCAAAACAGATCGACAAAAGTGATTTCTTTGTTATCGGTGATTCCATGTTAAAAAATGTAGTGGTTCCGAACTGTAAAGTCGATGTTCGCCCTGGAATCCGACCACAGCAGATTGTGAAACATTTGCCTTTACACTTCTGCCTCGACTGACATCTCTGCCCAAACTCTTTGCCTTTAAATATGTCTGCTTGTGTCTGTATGTGTGGATGGATATGTGCGTGTGTGCGAGTGTATACCTGTCCTTTTTTCCCCCTAAGGTAAGTCTTTCCGCTCCCGGGATTGGAATGACTCCTTACCCTCTCCCTTAAAACCCACTTCCTTTCGTCTTCCCCTCTCCTTCCCTCTTTCCTGATGAGGCAACAGTTTGTTGCGAAAGCTTGAATTTTGTGTGTATGTTTGTGTTTGTTTGTGTGTCTATCGACCTGCCAGCGCTTTTGTTCGGTAAGTCACCTCATCTTTGTTTTTATGTATAATTTTTCCCACGTGGAATGTTTCCTTCCATTATATATATATATATATATATATATATATATATATATAAGGAACACACACACACACACACACACACACACACACACACACACAGATGGCGGTAGTATTGCTTACCACCAAGTATAAAAGAGCAGTGCAATGGCAGAGCTGTCGTGTGTACTCGGGTGATCCACGTGAAAACGTTTCTCACATGATTATGGCCACACAACAGGAATTAACAGGCTCTGAATGTGGAATTGCAGTAGGAGCTAGATACATGGGACATTCCATTTCGGAAATCGTTAGAGAATTAAATACCCTGGGTCCACACTCTCAAGAGAGTGCTCAGAATACCAAATTTTGGGCATTATATATAGGGGCCAACGACCTTCTCTTAACGAATGCATCAGCGTTTACATAGAGCTGTCAGTGCTAACGGACAAGAAACACTGTGTAAAATAACCGCAGGAATCAATGTGGGACCTGTGTTTTGAACATATCCATTAGGACAGTGTGCCGAATTTTCGCATTAATCGGCTACGGCAGTAGACAGCTAATGCGAGTGCCTTTGCTAACAGCACAATATCACCTTCAGCACCTCTTGTGGGCTCGTGACCGTATCAGTTGCACCTTAGATGACTGGAAAACTGTGGTGTGGTCGGTTAAGTCCCGGTTACAGTTGGTAAGAGCTGATAGCAGGGTTCGAGTGTGGTGCAGACGTCGTGAAGCCGTGGACCCAGGTTGTCGACGAGGCACTTTGCTAGCCGGTGGTGGCTCCGTAATAGTGTTGGCTGTGTTTACACGGAAAGGACTGGGACCTCCATTCCAACTGAACCGGTCACTGACTGGATAGCTTGTTTTTGGCTACTTGGAGATCATTTGCAGTCATTCGTTGACTTCTTGTTCCCAAACAATGATGGAATTTTTATGGATGACTATGTGCCGTGTCACCGGTTACATTCATTCGTGACTGGTTTGAAGAACATTCTGGAAAATTCGAGTGTACGATTTGGTCACCCAGATCGCTTGACGTGAAATCCGTTGAACATTTGTGGGACATAATTTTCAATGGCTTTTTGAGCCCACACATGCCGTCATTGCATGTGGTTTCCTGGACAGTATCCTTTCTTGATGGGAACTTCATTATTCGTAGCTTATGAGGTCTGTATGCGGATGTTCTCGTTTAGCAAACAGTGCGATGTTGTCTCTTCATTCCTCTCTTTTGCGTATAGTACCAATGATGGGGATCTCAACAAAAATATTTTCTAAATCTATAATTATAAAAGAAGGATGTGTTGCCTACTCATAACGTTCACAGTATGAACATTGGAGATGCTCTAAAAAGTTGAATCAGGTTTGGTGAAGAGCATTTTAGTTTTCAGTATAATTAAGAAAGAAAAACACTAATAATCATAACAGCTATTGATGTACGATGCTTAATTTGCAGTCGGTGCATCTGACTATTATACACTGTGTGATCAAAAGTATCCGGACACCTGGCTGAAAATGACTTACAAGTTCGTGGCACCCTCCATTGGTAATGCAGGAATTCAGTATGGTGTTAGCCCACCCTTAGACTTGATGACAGCTTCCACTCTCGCAGGCATACGTTCAGTCAGGTGCTGGAAGGTTTCTTGGGGAATGGCAGCTCGTTCTTCATGGAGTGCTGCAGTGAGGAGAGGTATCAATGTCACTTTGTGAGGCCTGGCACGAAGTTGGCGTTCCAAAACATCCCAAAAGTGTTCTGTAGGATTCAGGTCAGGCCTCTGTGCAGGCCAGTCCATTACAGGGATGTTCTTGTTGTGCAACCACTCTGCCATTGGCCGTGCATTATGAGCAGGTGCTCAATTGTGTTGAAAGATGCAATGTCCATCCTCGAATTTCTCTTCAACAGTGGGAAGCAAGAAGGTGCTTAAAACATCAATGTAGGCCTGTGTTGTGATAGTGCCACGCAAAACAACAAGGGGTGCAAGCCTCTTCCATGAAAAACACGACTACACAATAACACCACCGCCTTCGAATTTTACTGTTGGCACTACACATGCTGGCAGATGACGTTCACTGGGCATTCGCCATACCCACACTCTGTCATTGGATCGCCACATTGTGTACTGTGATTCATCACTCCGCACAACGTTTTTCCACTGTTCATTCGTCACCAGTGAGACGTCGTTTGGCATTTACCGGCGTGATGTGTGGCTTATGAGCAGTCACTTGACCATGAAATCCAAGTTTTCTGTTAGCAGAATAATTTATGGGCAGTTTCTGATTGGAAAAATTTATTAATACAGTAAGCAAGCTACATGAATTACACACATAAAGCTCAATACACAGAATAAAAAGTACTTTCTTAGTCAAAAACCTTGTAGTAGTAGATGATGGCTTAGCTTTGTCAGAGATTTTGTCATCATATCTGCCAGCATTTGGTCTGAAAGTATGTGCTCCACAGTAATTTGTGCTAACTCTATTTTTTCCTTTATGGAGTGGTGTCTTGTATCTATATGTTTTGGTTCAACTCAGCTGCTAGTCTTAGACAGGTGAATTGCTGCCTTGTGGTCACATAATAGTTTGACAGGGTCTTTTTTGGGGTTTGGTGATATTTCACTGCGTAGCTTTTGAAGCCATAGAGCCTCCTGACATGCAGAGGTCAGAGCCATATATTCTGCCTCAGTTGTAGATAAGGCCACTGTTGGCTGCTTCTTACACTGCCAAGATATCACTGCTCCTTGAGATTTAAAGAGATATTCAGCTGTTGACTTTCTGTCTTCAGAATCTCCGGCCCAATCTGCATCACAGTAACATACTATGTGGCAGTCCTCTGTGTTAGAAAACAAAAGTTTCATATCCTTAGTACCTTTTAGATATCTGAAGGTTTTTTGACTGCTTGCCAGTGTGGTATGCCTGGATTATTACAAAAACGGCTAACAATTCATATCAGAAAGGCTAGGTACGGCCTTGTTCCTAATTGAACATATATTAAACTACCTATTGCTTCATGATAGTGTATGTTCCTCATAGCTTGTTGCTCTTGTTCTGTTTTTGGATACATATCATGAGTGAGCATGTGATTACTGTCCGGTGGTGTACATATTGGGTTACACTCTTTCACTCAAACTGTATATACACAGAGAAATGTATATACAGTTTGAGTGAATACTAAGATGGTGTTTAAATATGTTATGTCATTACTGAAATGTACCTTTAAAAATTATCATTTCTGTATGTTGTTTGGATTTGTGTGTGTATATAATGTGAAACATATAATACCTTTGTATGCTTATAGATTATTTCTGTTTAATTATTTGTTTTATTTATATATAATGAAATCAAGTTTGATGTTAATAGCCTATTGTATGACACACCCAATACTCTCAGCTGGATTTTCAGCTGGAATCCATGGGCAAAGAATAAATAAATAAATATTAAATCTGTTAAGAATTTGTTCCACATAGTGTGTCTGATCCATCCACAAATAACCTTCTTTGCAGTTTCTAGTAATTCGGATGCCTAAACAGTTTGTAGCTTCATCAAGATCTTTCAACTTAAATTTTTCTCTGAGTTTATTCTGTCAACTTGATTCCTTTGACTCAGTTCTCTCTTTGCACTGGTTCGAAGTATCTTCATCAAAAATCACTTCTCTCGTTTTTATGATTCTCTGACAGTTAGGTTCAAAAAGTCTGTATGCTTTTGAATCTTTGCAGTATCCTACCAAAATACACTCAACACTTTTTTTGTCCCGTTTTTATCTGTTGGCTCTTGGAATGTGAGCGTATACCTTGCTTCCAAATATTCTAAGATGCTTAAGATTCGGCTTCTTCTTTGTCCCAGCTTCCTCTGCGGTCTTGTTCTTTAGTGCAGTAGTCGGGGACCTGTTAATTAAATAAACTGCTGTGGAGACTGCTTCTGCTCAGAATTTATTTGGCAAATTTGCTTCAAAGGGCAAGCATCTTGCTTTTTTAATATTGTACAGTTGTAAAGCTCAGCAACTCCGTTTTGTTCTGGTGTATATGGCGCTGTGGTCTGATGTCGGATTCCTTCCTTTCTGAAAAATGTTATCAGATTATCATTCACATATTCTGTGCCATTATCAGTGCATAGAGTGCAGATCCTTTTTCCAGTTTGCCTTTCTACAAGATTTTTGAAGTCTCGTATCAGTTGTGCTACTTGATGTTTATTTCTGAGGAAATATACAGATACTTTCCTGGAATAATCATCAATTAGAGTAAGGAAGTAATTGGCTCCTCCAATTGATCTAGTTTGCATCGGCCCACACAAATCTGAGTGAACTAGGTTGAGAATTTCTGTGGCTCTTGAGCTAGATCGTGGAAATGAAAGTCTTGTTTGTTTTCCCTCCAAGAAAATTGCACAGGGAGTATGTATTGTTCCCTCATGTGAAATTCCACTAGCCAGGCCATTACAAAGTGCATCCATAGCTTCAGAATGCCGATGACATAGTCTTTTATGCCACAAGTTGGCACTATTTGCCTGCAATATGGAATTTCCTTCAAAATTTCGATCATATGGTTGGTCTAGTCAGAACATTCCGTTTGCTCATGACAGATATAGTGGGAATTACCAAAGTTTGGTGACAGGAGGAACAAGACTTTTGGTCAGGTGAATACAGGATTATAAATACAAAATCAAATAGGGGTAATGCAGGAGTAGGTTTAATAATGAACAAAAAAATAGGTGTGCGGGTAAGCTACTACAAGCAGCACAGTGAACGCCTTATTGTGGCCAAGATAGACACGAAGCCCACGCCTACTACAGTAGTACAAGTTTATATGCCAACTAGCTCTGCAAATGACGAAGAAATTGAAGAAATGTATGATGAGATAAAAGAAATTATTCAGATAGTGAAGGGAGACGAAAATTTAATAGTCATGGGTGACTGGAGTTCGATAGTAGGAAAAGGAAAAGAAGGAAACATAGTAGGTGAATATGGAATGGGGGTAAGAAATGAAAGAGGAAGCCGCCTGGTAGAATTCTGCACAGAGCACAACTTAATCATAGCTAACACTTGGTTCAAGAATCATGAAAGAAGGTTGTATACATGGAAGAAGCCTGGAGATACTAGAAGGTATCAGATAGGTTATATAATGGTAAGACAGAGATTTAGGAACCAGGTTTTAAATTGTAAGACATTTCCAGGGGCAGATGTGGACTCTGACCACAATCTATTGGTTATGAACTGTAGATTAAAACCGAAGAAAGTGCAAAAAGATGGGAATTTAAGGAGATGGGACCTGGATAAACTGACTAAACCAGAGGTTGTACAGAGTTTCAGGGAGAGCATAAGGGAACAAATGACAAGAATGGGGGAAAGAAATACAGTAGAAGAAGAATGGGTAGCTTTGAGGGATGAAGTAGTGAAGGCAGCAGAGGATCAAGTATGTAAAAAGACGATGGCTAGTAGAAATCCTTGGATAACAGAAGAAATATTGAATTTAATTGATGAAAGGAGAAAATATAAAAACGCAATAAATGAAGCAGGCAAAAAGGAATACAAATGTCTCAAAAATGAGATCGACAGGAAGTGCAAAATGGCTAAGCAGGCATGGCTAGAGAACAAATGTAAGGATGTAGAGGCTTATATCACTAGGGGTAAGATAGGTACTGCTTACAGGAAAATTAAAGAGACCTTTGGAGAAAAGAGAACCACTTATATGAATATCAAGAGCTTAGATGGAAACCCAGTTCTAAGCAAAGAAGGGAAAGCAGAAAAGTGGAGCCGACCAGTGTGGTCGAGCGGTTCTAGGCACAGGTTTGAATCCTGCCTCGGGCATGGATGTGTGTGATGACCTTAGGTTAGTTAGGTTTAAGTAGTTCTACGTTCTAGGGGATTGATGACCTCAGATGTTAAGTCCCATAGTGCTCAGAGCCATCTGAACCAGAAAGGTGGAAGGAGTTTATAGAGGGTCTATACAAGGGCGATGTACTTGAGGACAATATTATGGAAATGGAAGAGGATGTAGATGAAGATGAAATGGGAGATATGATACTGTGTGAAGAGTTTGACAGAGCACTGAAAGCCCTAAGTCGAAACAAGGCCCTGGTATTAGACAACATTCCATTAGAACTACTGACAGCCTTGGGAGAGCCAGTCCTGACAAAACTCTACCATTTGGTGAGCAAAATTTATGAGACATGTGAAATACCCTCAAACTTCAAGAAGAATATAATAATTCCAATCCCAAAGAAAGCAGGTGTTGAGATATGTGAAAATTACCAAACTATCAGTTTAATAAGTCATGGCTGCAAAATACTAACGTGAATTCTTTACAGACGAATGGAAAAACTGGTAGAAGCCGACTTCGGGGAAGATCAGTTTGGATTCTGTAGAAATGTTGGAACACGTGAGGCAGTACTGACCCTATGACTTATCTTAGAAGCTAGATTAAGAAAAGGCAAATCTAGGTTTCTAGTATTTGTAGACTTAGAGAAAGCTTTTGACAATGTTGACTGGAATATTCTCTTTCAAATTCTGAAGGTGGCAGGGGTAAAATACAGGAAGTAAAAGGCTATTTACAATTTGTACAGAACCAGATGGCAGTTATAAGAGTGGAGGGGTTTGAAGGGAAGCAGTGGCTGGGAAGGGAGTGAGACTGGGTTGTACCCTCTCCCCGATGCTATAATCTGTATATTGAGCAAGCAGTAAAGGAAACAAAAGAAAAATTCAGAGTAGGTATTAAAATCCATGGAGAAGAAGTAAAAACTTTAAGGTTCACCGATGACATTGTAATTATGTCAGAGACAGCTAAGGACTTGGGAGAGCAGCTGAATGGAATGGACGGTGTCTTGAAAGGAGGGTATAAGATGAACATCAACAAAAGCAAAACAAGAATAATGGAATGTAGTCGAATTAAGTCAGGTGATTCTGAGGGAACTAGATTAGGAAATGAGACACTTAAAGTAATAAATGAGTTTTGCTATTTGGGGAGCAAAATAACTGATGATGGTTGAAGTAGAGAGGATATAAAATTTAGACTGGCAATGGCAAGGAAAGCGCTTCTGAAGATGAGAAATTTGTTAACATCGGGTATAGATTTAAGTGCAGGAAGTCATTTCTGAAAGTATTTGTATGGAGTGTAGCCATGTATGGAAGTGAAATATGGACGATAAATAGTTTGGACAAGAAGAGAATAGAAGCTTTCAAAATGTGGTGCTACATAAGAATGCTGAAGATTAGATAGATAGATCACATAACTAATGAGGAGGTATTGAATAGAATTGGGGAGAAGAGGAGTTGGTGGCACAACTTGACTAGAAGAAGGGATCGGTTGGTAGGACATGTTCTGAGGCATCAAGGGATCACCAATTTAGTATTGGAGGGTAAAAATCGTAGAGGGAGACCAGGAGATGAATACACTAAGCAGATTCAGAAGGATGTAGGCTGTGGTACATACTGGGAGATGAAGCAATTTGCACAGGATAGAGTAGCACGGAGAGCTGCATCAAACCAGTCTCAGGACTGAAGACCACAACAACAACAATAACACACTAGCAACCACACTCACTGCTGTAAAAGTTGTTACCGTTTGTCAGCTGTAGACTTAGATTTTCCTAAAAATGATTCTAAAATAAGCACAAGTAGGGATAAAACTCATGAATCGAGTGACAAGTTACAATACATTCGTGAAGAAACACTTGTGACGTTGGATAGAACTGCAGTTTATCACGTTGATATCAACGAAATATAAACACATAGATTCACACATAAGAAGCACAGACATGCAAAAGGGATCGACACCCCATTTGTCGTTCCACAGGCCTACTGTGTTTTAGTCATTGTCGCCTGTTGCCACAAGTACGACCTTCACCTTTATACTACTCTAAGTGGGACATGCAACTACCAAATAGTGGGAGAAATATACTGTGAGTCCTCAAAGCCAATAACGCTGTCAGAAATGTTGTCATATGTTAAATCTGCCATTAGAGATTTTTCATCCAATGACGTATGCACTAGTTTATCAGTATCGCAGAAATGCTGTACTTTCTGCTTTAAAAGGTGGAACAAATTGTCATTCATCCCACATTTTATTTTTATGCCTTCCACATACCTCTGTAATGTACACACTGTTGGAAACAAAAAACATTCTGACAAAACCTGTCTGCCTGAGTGTTGTAATATAATAAATTTAGAGCAAACAGCTTAGTTTTGTCTTTTCATCTTGCAGATGGCATGCTGATCTGGTTTAACAACAAGCCAAGGGTATCTTTTTTTAAATATTGGGATCCTATAGTTTTCAAAATTTGTTTGTCCTTCTTCACTTGATACTTCTGATACAGTTTCTGTTACTGCCTGTACTTGAAATGATAGGCACTTTCCTTTTGCCACAACAGTTTTGCACAAAGCCTAGTGATCTGCACGTTCTGATACTCCATGCGCTTTTTCTAAACACGAATAACTGCACTTAATTTTACCACTTCATCGTCAAAGCTGATCTGTGCTGATGATTCAGATGAATCTGGCACTGATATATGGAGTGTTGAACTGGCTGCTTTTGTGCCATAGGAGCGTTTTACAGATTTAGACGGATTGTCAGACCTTTGCAGCAGTCTCCTCTTCATCATCAGTTGAGGTGGCGTATTTGGAATGTCAAACAATGTGGTTAACTGCATTCCACACGATTTTATTATTGTCTGCATTCATGAACTGGTTTTGTTCGATGCGTAGCAGGCAAAATTTAGCATTATTATAAAGGTAAATAGGGTCTTTTTTCATAAGATACTCTTGTCTGCTATTCACTAGCCATTTTCTATTCATAAAATGAAACATTAATCATCAATATACTTGTAATTTGCAAGAGCACAGTCAAGAAATACGAAGATAAAAAACAACACACATCAGAGTCTACTTTGATGGTTTTGGAAGAGGGATGGCTACAAAAACGAAGACCCTGACAACGTGCAAAAAAAAAAAAAAAAAAAAAAAAAAAAACCACACTAAAATTGAAGGCATAGTGATACCTGGAGCAAATTTCAACCAGATCCTCACCAACACTGAAGATTGCAGTAATTTGTCAAGGAGTGACTTTGCAGTTCGTATAGGTGGTTCCAATGATGTATACCATAATGAAACAGCTGCAGCAACAACAGCTCTGGAGACTACACTGGGCAGGTTAACAAACACAAATGTTATATTATTTAAAATACCTCATCGTTACGATTTAATTGAAGCATCATGTGTAAACAGAAACAATCAAAGCTAACAAATATTTTGAAACAATTTGCAAACAGTTTAAAAATGTAATGCTTTTAGATATTAAGGAATGTATCAGTTGTAACCATGAACCCTCTGACAATTGTAACTGCTCGAGAACTTGTCATACAAGACATGGTCAAGGCCTAAGTGGAATAGGAAAGACACTGCTGGCCCAAAAAATACTTAGCATGGTAAATAACAAATTATCTTTTATCAGCAATTTGGAACATGTGTATCAAAACTCGGAACCAGTTCAGGGAAACGTATGAAGCTGACCAAGCCTGAAATGTGTCAGACTTGGTCAAAACCTGAAGGGGACACTAAAGTGATCTGTGCACCAAATCTAGGTGGCTTGACTGTGCTGTATTAGAATGTACAAGGACTAGGCAACAAAATGTGTGAGCTGGAAGTAATTTTAAGCTGTAACCTTAAGGAGGTTTCTGTGCTGTGTATCAGTGAGCACTGGCTTCGGGACACTCAGATCTGTGCAGCAAATATACCAGACTTTGATTTAGTAAGTAGCTTTTGCAGGGAAACTTATAAATGTGGAGGTGTATGCATTTATGTTAGAAGTAATGTTAAATCTAAGGAGGTAAAACTTAGCAAGGTAAAATGCACATAAAAAGATTTTGTATTTGTGAACTTACAAACTGCCAAACTATCATTGCATGCATCTATAGGTACCCATCAGGTAACTTTATCCAATTCTTATATTATATAGAAGATCATTTAAATGAATTGAGAGGCAGGTCAAAATGCACAATAGTTCTTGGTGACGTTAACATTAATTTTAACAAAAGTAATAAGAACAAGGTACAATTATTAAATCTGTTTAACACATACAACATGCAACCTACAGTGCAGGAAATTACCAGATATGGGGATGGGTCTGAAACAACACTTGATCAGATATTTACCAACAAACAAAGCTGTGAGTATAGTGTTAAAGTAACAGATACAGGCTGACCATATGGCTTTAAAAATGACGATAAGGAATGAAAACAATAAGAAATACACAGTCACTGAAAAATATGTACAAAGAAGACTTATTCATGCAAACAACACAAGGGTATTTAATAGTATGGATGCAGTGGGGCATAGAACAAACTGATGATGCTGACAAAAAGCATGACAGTATTCTCACTGATTATAAATATTGCTACAATACAGCATTCCTGTTAAAAAGAATTAAAGTCAGTGATAAGACAAACACATGGGTAACACAAGGGATTAAAAAATCACCAACCACCCTTAGAAACCTAAGCAAACATGCTAAAATAAATATGACAATAAAACCGTACTATAGGAAATATAGAAGGGTCTATAGGAAAGTTTTACAGGCACCAAAAAGGCTAAGCAATGATTCATACATAAATAATGGAAGCAATAAATCAAAATCGATTTGGAAGGTTATAAACAATAGCATAGGAAAATGTAAAACCAAGACCCATAATTTCAAAATTAAAAGTGAGAGTAAAGTGATAGAAGATAGTCAACAGGTAGCCAATATATTCAATGAACATTATGCGAACATAGCACTGAACCTAATTAAAAGTCTGTGCAATTCAAACAACACAAACATAAAAGTACCAATTTGTGAAAAGACAATGTTTCTGTACCCAGTAACAGAATGTGAAGTTACAAATGCTATTAATAAACTAAAAAATAAAATGTCTTGTGGTATTGATGGAACTCCAGACAAGGTGTTCAAACATAGTTCTACCAGTATAGATACTCACCAAACTGACATTATTAATACTTCTTTAAGGACAGGGGTGTTCCCATCAAAACTAAAACCCACTACACTGGAGCAAAACTCTTCAATGCTCTTCCTCCCGAAATAAAGACAAAGATTCATAACAATAGTGAGTTTAAGAAAGCACTAAAAATATTTCTGCTAGAAAAAGCTTTTTACAGTCTAGATGAATTTTTAACTAAACAAATTGTAATATTTTAATATTATATAATACAAGTTGACATAATGCCACTATGAATTTTATTTAACCTGAGCTCTGTATCTGTGTGTGCTCCATATCTGTTTTCTGTAGTGTTTTAATGATTCTAAGAAAATATGTATTTTCTTTTTCTGTATTGCTGCCCAAAGAATTTACTGTATAAATTTTTATATAATTGTGTACTCAAATTTCTGTATATGCTATAAGATTATCAGATTGTATTTGTAAAAAACTGACTCGTTCCACGTCCTTGTGTATCCAACACAGTTGGGCCTATGGAACATGAAATAAATCAATTCAAATCATCAAATCTCCATAATAAAGCCACTTCACGAAAAGGATAGTACAGCTGACATAAATAATTATAGGCCAGTGTCATTATTGTCAGGTTTCTCTAAAGTAATTGACGGAGTAATGTATGAAAGGCTGGCTGACTTCCTGAATAAAAATAAAATACTGACTAAGACTCAAAATGGGTTTAGAAAGAACAGATCCACAGAAACGGCAGTCTTCCAATTCATGAAAATGGTTCTAAATGCCTTGGACAAGCACGAATTAAGCTGTCATATATTCTTAGATGTATCTAAAGCATTTGATTTAACCAGTCATGACTTATTGCTTATGAAACTAGAATGTTATGGGGTCCGGGGACTTGCCTTCAAATGGTTCAAGTCTTATCTCTCTGATAGACAACAGAAAGCACAAATATGTCATTAAGGCAAAGAGTATCTTTCAGATTTAAAAAAAAAAAAACTAGCTATAGGGTGACCCAGGGTTCCGTGTTAGGCCCTCTGATGTTCTTGGTGTACATAAACGATTTGCCAAACCATCTGACAGTTGCAGAAACAGTGATGTTCGCTGATGACACTCGCATTTTTATAAAAGGATACACTGAGGATGATCTACAGCAAAGTGTCTCTAGGACAATAAATGAGACAGGAAAATGGTTTAGTGATAATAAGGATAAAACAGTATTGATGAATTTCAATAATATTAAAAGTAAAGCTAGAAGAGGAGTAAAAGCTGAGTTAGGGAACTATGTTATTGCACAAGCTCCATACACAAAATTCCTCAGTATATGGGTGGATGAGCATGTGAGATGGGAAAAGCATCTAGAAATTTTGAGTAAAAAATTAAGTACATGCTGCTATGTGCTAAGAATGCCTTGGGAATGCTGCAACACTGAAATCATTGCTGTGTGCCTATTATGCTTACATGAACAGTTTGCTTCGATATGGTGTGATCTTCTGGGGAAATACAAGTACAGCAAAACAAGCTTTCAAACTTCAAAAAAGGGCTATTAGAATAATGAAAGGGGTTCCCTGCAGAGTGTCATGCAGATAAATATTTAAAGAATTTAAAATAATGACTCTTCCTAGCTTACACATCTATGAATGTGTATGCTTTCGGAAAACTCACCCGGAATTTTCAACATTAAATAATCAGGTTCATAACCATGAAACAAGGAGCAGGGATGATTTTCACAGAGACACCCACAAAGGAGCACTCTACCAAAAAAGTGTAAAGTACCAGCCCAAAATACTTTTCAGTGCATTGCCTTCTACAACAAAGAAAATTAAAGAATTGCACAAATTCAAAGTAGATCTTAAACAATTTTTACTAACACATAGTTTTTATAGCATTGAAGAATATCTGAATATGGGAAAGTAATATTATTTATATACACTGATATAAAATATTTGTATTTATTATCCAAGTTTTTGAAACAAATTAAAGATAAGAAATTATATTGTAATTGACTACATCCATACAATGTATACTGTTAACGGATGAATAAGGAGACTGATTGATTGATTGATTGAAGAGAATCCTGACATGCAGTTTAGTACCTCTCAGGGTCTTTAGGAAACCTAAAAAAAGACAGATGTGCTATCTTCTTGTTATTGCTGCAATTTATTGTGCTACACTATGCTCCCATTTGTAAAAACTATACTACAAACTAAAATACACAACTACTATTCGCTTTCACGATCGTGCCAAACTCAACAGATTAACTTACTGGCTGCTTGGCACGCTGCTGGTGCTAGGCAACAAAATCGAGGAGAAGTGTCGCGACTGTTATGTTACACTGTGCTAACAACCATATTTTTGCATGCATCATAAATATGACAGCCTTGTTTGTCAAATAAAATCGAATGACCTTTTTCTACTATTTTACTAACAGGCAGTTGATTTGTGCTTAGCTGAGGCACATACAGAATATCCTCTACTTTGATTCTAGCTTTCTTGTTACCAGTGAGAACATCTACAAATTAAGATCCTATACCTTTTACAGGTAAGTTTTCATTATTTGCTATTAAAACTTGCGAGCCTGTCAACGCTTCAACACTACTATCATTACAAGGATGTGCACTGATGCGCCTGAGTCTATGTACCATTCTGTCCGTGTATCTTTACCTGCAGCTGCTGTTGTGAGAAACGTCTGGTAGCTGGCTGTCTTGGCCGAAGTTTTTACATTGTTTTTCTTCTTGCTGTGACAGTTTTTAGCCATATGCCTGTACCTGTTGCAGTTATCGCACCTGGGACCCTTTTTGAATATTACATTGCTCTTTTTCTTGTTGACTTGCAGAGCAGCATCGCTAATCGATTGTTTCTTACAAGCTTCATTGTTTATTTCTTGCAGTAATTTATTTTTTAAGGAGTCTCCTGTGATCGGCACGTTTGAATTTTCTAAGCTCATAACTATAGGCTTATATTCATCTGGTAATCCTGCAAGCAGAATACACCCAATCCATTCTTCTTTAACTTCAAAATTCAAGCCATTTAATTTTTGTGACGTGGAAATTATCTATGACATATATTCTTCTACTGACATCTGGTTGACAGTAACATTTTTAATAACCCTATCCTTCTGAAGAGACCAGAATCTTCGTAGACTTGCTTTAGCTTGTCCCACACTTCTTTTACTGTAGATGTATCTTGAAAGTGAACATATATCAACGGATGGACGGAGAGTATAATTTTGGCTCTTGCTGCAAAAATACTGAGTTTCATAAAAGAAATAGTGAATACCATGGATATGATACCAGGAGAAAGTATGATTTCCACAATGAATGTAAAAACCTGACTATGGTGCAAAAGGGTGTGCAGTTCTCTGGTGCAAAAGTTTTCTTAATGTTCTCCCTCCAGATATTAAAAACAAATTTGATAACCATTACTCCTTTACAGAGCACGTGAAGCAATTTCTACTGGAAAGATCATTTTACAGTTTAGAAGAGTATTTTAGCCACAATGAAAAAGCCACCTAGGTCTGTGGACCAGATATTTTGAGTGTGATACACCATAGTTTTAAGTTCGAGCAATGATGTAGGTACCATACCCATGTAACATTCATAGACATTTTCACTGGTTTTTGTTTTCACTTTCTATGTGTAATGTTTGGTGTAATCTGTCACTCTTACCACATATGTGTATACAGGGTGTCTACGACCCGGGACAACCGGGAGATCCGGGAAAAACCCGGGATTTTTTTCATCCGGGAGAAAACCTGGAAAAACCCGGGCTATTTTTAGAATTTTTCATTGTTTTAGTTTTCAGTTAAATTTTTGTAATTTTGACTAGTAAGAACCGACACACTAACAATGGATATTACTGTATCCCGCTACTGCAGAATAATACTTCAACAATAAAACATAAACGAGAGAAAAAAATGAAAATAACTTAAATTGCAAAGGAAATGCGCCATATACACCGACGACACAAGTGCTCATGCAAGCGTCTGCCAATTGAAAATGTGTCAAAGGCTTTAGGAAGACTATGCAGTGCTTCATAACAACAAATTGCCTCCAATGAGCGTGAAGCTGCAACTGTTTACATTCGATTTGTTTTAGCAGTTAACGCGCGGGCTCATGCGCATGCGCAGTAGAGTCACGTTTGAGTAGTAGATTCTCCCGCTTCTGTCAACAGGAATGTGGCTGTTGGCTGTGCAAACAAGCAGCTAGATACTACCGGGAAAAGGGGGCGCCAAATTCATATTATTGAGGAAAAAAACTTGTTTCACAAAGCACCTAGCATCCAGCGCACGTTTGCCTATCAATTAGTCATATGATTTTGAAACGCTTCTCTGTTGGTTTTTGAACATTTTTGAACACATTTTAAGTTGATTTCTGAATGAATCATAAGCTGACTTTTGAATGCATGCATAGTGTACTTGATGTCTCTGTCAGGAGAATCTTCGTCGCATCTAGAAATAAACTTTCCACAGACAAAAGGGGACGGGGCTATACGAGCTGAGTGGAGTAAAACCGAATGGATGAATGGCAATCGCTGTCTGATTATGTGGCTGGTTGGGTGTGCGAATGATCAGCGTTGTTACAATTACTAGCGAAATCCATAGATTCACACTATCAGAATGGAAATAAACGACTGACAGGAATAACAGGTGAGAAAGATTATGTATTATCTTCTCGGTGTGTCCAAGAAAATGAAGTTTTGACAGAAAATGTCTGGCCAGATCACTACACTAGTAAGGACCAGTAGTACAGTCCCCGGCTATCAGCCGCTTAAGTTCTATTAAAGTAACACGGAAGACGTGTTGTACGAACACGTAACAACGCCTAACTGGAGAATAATTGCGGGAGAACTAAACCAGTGATTCTGGCAGGGTTAGTGAAGTTAATCGGCGAACAAATTTTGACAGTGGCAGCAATAGCTACAGAATTGGTGATGACAGGATTGTTTGTTAGAACGAGGACGGAGAAGAAACGATGACACCACACAAATTATGGAAGAATAAGACGATTCCAAATTTATATAAAAATTTCATGCTAGAGAAGCTGGTGCATATGAATGAAACGTGAAACTATTTCCTAACATAAAGCTTTTTGCTTGTAGTAGGGCTAATAGGCATTTGATATTGATACTTATTGGATTATATTCTGTCGTGTTATAAAAATGACCATTTGTGCTAAAACAGTCTCGTTTATTTGGTGTGTTATAAAATTGCTGCCGTATTAGAAAGGCCTATTTTGTTTTATCTAGCAGACAGTGGCAAAATAGACGTAATCAGATCGAGAAACCACACCAGTCTTGGGTATTATTTGTATTAACAGCTTTTTCAGTATTAGATAACTATATTTCAATTTTCCATGTAGCAAAACGTTTGACAAACTTTGATGAGGTAAAAGATTCTTTCACAGAAAGGAAAACACACCATGTAAAGCTGTAGCAAGATTAGAGAGAAAAAAATGCTAGGAGCTAAGGTTTGAAGAAATGTGTAATTTCTTGCTTATCTCTTGTCAGTACTGGTTTTATATATCCTATGTTTAATTTTATGTCACACAAAACAGCAAGTTATTAACTAATGGGCAATGAAGAGTTCAGATTTTCCGAAGAGTTCTTGTTCTCTCGATTACGAATAATCCCATCCGCTATTAATTGCGAGATTTTTTTAAAGAGAGGCAGGCTGTCAAACCGGCCGACTGGGAGCAGGAGAGGCACCACAGGACATTTCAATTTCTACTCTCCTGAATACAGTTTGGACGTGCGGTAGAAAAATGCTTTATGAAGAGGCATGGAACTGCGCTTGGGCATACTTAAGACCAAATAATATATCTTATATTTCCTCGAATACATACGTTTTGTGTTTCAGACTTTTCAGAAAGATGTACGCTACAAGATGAACATATTTTGAAAATTCGATTTTTTTTAGTATTGACCCGGTTCGCAAATGTCGTAGATCCGGGGCTGATGCGCAGAGCAATCTGAGCTATAGTGGGTAGTCTCCACGTGACCCGTGTTTACGTTCAGTGATTTTGCTGTTTCCCCTTCGTTTACTCTCATGTCAAATGAAAACAAAACGGATATCCATGGCCGGGAGCTATCAAGTGAATTAGAACCCATTCACATAATTACTAAAGTCAGAAATATGTCATTAGTGTCAGATTTTATTTTATTTCCACCTTTCTGACAGTCAAGCATTAATCACCTTGCGGAACAATGAAGTTATTTTTGTCTGTTTGCTAAAGAAATTTGACTTTTGCTAATCTTTTCCGCAGAGGCAGTCAATGTATTTGAAACAAAATGTTTAATTCCACAGTACTGAGTAGTTTCAACTGTCCGCTGCATTTCAAGTGCACGTTTTCATTTTCTAGCACATATGGCATTATGCCATAATAAAGAACCAAACATGATATAATACAGTACTGGTGCTCCAAGAAAATTTACATCCTGAAAACCACACTTAAAAGCTTAATATCAGGTCGGGGTCTATGGTACATCATTGGGAATCTGGACATATGAGTGTGCCGTTAAGTATGCACTTTAAATGTGCACATTTTAATATGGTTCACGAAATTCCGATGCTCTAGCAGTATCATCTTTCATTGATGATCTTTTACATGTATGTACATACGGGCTTCCTACGTAATGATATCTATCCAAGCGCGGTGTCGCCTGTTACCTAAGCTCTCTGGCAACTGCTGAAACGAACCCATTTGTAACAGGTCGCGGGAAAATATTACGTTTGGTGGTTTGAAAAGCGTTACTTTCAAAGTAAATATCCTTTTACGTAAGCTGAACTACGTACAAGAATGGACCGTGAATTTATTAAATCACAAAGCGTTTGACTCTCATTTAAAAATCAGCTGTCTGATGATGAGCCATTTAGAAGCATTTCGAACCCTCGAACCCTGAAGATCAGACATTTATGTAATTATTAAAAATTTTACAGGCACATTTGTATGATATCTCTGAAAGTGTAACGCGCAAAAAAGATCAACAGTATATGGGAAAGCTTAGCTTCTCTTGCAGCTTGAGACCAATATTTTATGTGAAAGCTTTGCTTTTCTTGTAACAACACTATGTATATTAATTTAAACTATTAACTTTCCCTGTTTGGCACGCTACTTAACACTGATGTTGCTATTAGCTGACTACATCACGTGTCCTATGCTCTGAATATCCACTGTCATCGGCTGGCGAGATCACATGACATGAGTTACAAACGGCTTACAAAAGCGTATCGAAATCTCGATTTCAATGGTTCGGAAAGTAACATGCAGTGTTTGATGGAATTCCAATGTATGTTTTCGTAATACGAAAATACGCAGCGTACATGTTGCTGCACATCAAAGATATTTCCAAAACGTGTTTTTTTCTCTGACAAGGGGAGGCCGCCAATTGTGAAATTCAGATTCGATTCATACTGCGCATAATAAAAGCTCATGGCCAGAGGTGTAATGTGGCAAAGCACCAAGATGCACTTCTCAGCCGTTGTTGAGAAAATCGACAGTTAAAAGAAACCGTTGCGGTGAAATACTCTCTACGATTAATAATTTTCTACAGTGTCGTGGCGCAGCGGTAAGCGCTCGGGTTCGTAATCCGAAGATCGCCGGATCGAATCTCGTGCCATGCAACTTTTTTTATTATAAGTTTTTTGTAAATGAATTGCTTATGCATGTTGGTGAAGGCGGATCGCTCTCCAATTGTACCGCCTCCATTTTGCCATTTTTTTAACAGGGTGTACCAAAGCTCTCCCGTCTGCACTGATTTTCGACGATGTTATAAGTTGCGCTAGGGATCGCATCTACCTTCTTTCGAAGTTAGCAGGCAACTACGCTGTTATGCGGTGGCTCGTTTCGGCCCATTCAACATCTGTCCTTCAAGTGTAACGAGCGAGTAACGGAGTTCATATTTCATACGCGGGTGCTCGTTTCGGCCCATTCAACATCTGTCCTTCAAGTGTAACGAGCGAGTAACGGAGTTCATATTTCATACGCGGTGTGTGTGTGTGTGTGTGTGTGTGTGTGTGCGTGTGGTAACGGAGTTCATATTTCATACGCGTGTGTGTGTGTGTGTGTGTGTGTGTGTGTGTGTGTGTGTGTGTGTGGGAGAGGGTAAGGAGTCATTCCAATCCCGGGAGCGGAAAGACTTACCTTAGGGGGAAAAGGATGGGTATACACTCGCACACACACACATATCCATCCACACATATACAGACACAAGCAGACATATACAGAGGCAAAGAGTTTGGGCAGAGATGTCAGTCAAGGCGGATATATATATATATATATATATATATATATAGAGGGAAACATTCCACGTGGGAAAAATATATCTAAAAAGAAAGATGATGAAACTTACCAAACAAAAGCACTGGCAGGTCGATAGACACACAAACAAACACAAACATACACACAAAATTCTAGCTTTCGCAACCAATGGTTGCCTCGTCAGGAAAGAGGGAAGGAGAAGGAAAGACAAAAGGATATGGGTTTTAAGGGAGAGGGTAAGGAGTCATTCCAATCCCGGGAGCGGAAAGACTTACCTTAGGGGGAAAAAAGGACAGGTATACACTCGCACACACACACACATATCCATCCACACATACACAGACACAAGCAGACATTTGTAAAGGCAAAGAGTTTGGGCTGATCTCTGCCCAAACTCTTTGCCTTTACAAATGTCTGCTTGTGTCTGTGTATGTGTGGATGGATATGTGTGTGTGTGTGTGCGAGTGTATACCTGTCCTTTTTTCCCCCTAAGGTAAGTCTTTCCGCTCCCGGGATTGGAATGACTCCTTACCCTCTCCCTTAAAACCCATATCCTTTTGTCTTTCCTTCTCCTTCCCTCTTTCCTGACGAGGCAACCATTGGTTGCGAAAGCTAGAATTTTGTGTGTATGTTTGTGTTTGTTTGTGTGTCTATCGACCTGCCAGCGCTTTTGTTTGGTAAGTTTCATCATCTTTCTTTTTAGATATATTTTTCCCACGTGGAATGTTTCCCTCTATTATATATATATATAGACACACACACACATATTTGAATTACAAAAAACAAATACTAAAAAAAAATAAATGGTCGCATGGCACGAGATTCGACCCGGCGACCTTCGGATTATGAACCCGAGAGCTTACCGCTGCGCCACGACGCTGTAGAAAATTATTAATGGTAGGGAGTATTTCACCGCAACAGTTTCTTTCAACTGTCGAGTTTCTCGACAATGGCTGAGAAGTGCATCTTGGTGCTTTGCTACATTACACCTCTGGCCATGAGCTTTCATTATGCGCAGTATGAATCGAATCTGAATTTCGCAATTGGCGGGCTCCCCTTGTGAGTTTCGTTTTCTAAAGTGCCGGGAAATTGTACGCCCGTGTACAAAACCATAATCATTCAAAGGAGTGATAGGGGAAAATATACTGTCACCTGGGAGAAAGTGTGTTTTTAACCAAAAAATCCGGGAATTTTTTTCCTTGTCCACAGTAGACACCCTGGTATAGCAAACATGTTGTATTACTTTTGTCTGATTCATGGAGG
Source organism: Schistocerca piceifrons (assembly GCF_021461385.2). NCBI lineage: Eukaryota > Metazoa > Arthropoda > Insecta > Orthoptera > Acrididae > Schistocerca > Schistocerca piceifrons. The sequence continues at coordinate 6,143,220 of NC_060144.1, read as the reverse complement.
TTGGTTGTTTACTGACACACTCTATATCCTTGTGAGTTTATCACAGTTGGATCGATGGAGTAAGAAATAAAAAAATAAAATAAATGTACAAACTTTAGTTGCATCCTGTACTTCGCCAGTGACGCATCCCCACAATTGTTTGTATTCTAAATATGTCTGCATAGCGAACAGTCAGGTACTGTACTTTTCTCTTCCCATCAGTTTTTCGATCATAGGCAATGAAGTGGTACTTACTGGCACCATGATTTTACCGATTACGTCGTTCCAAATTACCGCGCACTGCTGCTAATTTTTCCGAGCCGGTGATCTCATAATTTTTTTTAGAATACGATGCTGATTTATAATTCTGGGCCCATAACCTTTTAGCAGAGTAATTTACTGGTGGTTTCTGATTGGAACAATTTATTAATGCATTAAGTAAGCTACATGAATTACACACATAAAGCTCAATACACGGAATAAAATCAAACATAGCGTCATAGTTGCCCATAGCAACACAAAAGATATTCACACACCAGGGAGGCATAAATTCTAAAATCCCACATTTTCTCAACTCCCGTCTAACTGCCATAGTACTTGCACTGGATCCTGATGCTGTTTGGAATTCCTGTATGATGATGTGGACAGATGTCTGCCTATTAGACATTACGACCCTCTTCAACTGTCGGCGGTCTCTGTCGGTCAACAGACAAGGTCGGTCTGTACACTTTTGTGCTGTAGGTGTCCCTTCATGTTTCCACTTCACTATCACATCGGAAACAGTAGACCTAGGGATGTTTAGGAGAGTGGAAATCTCACGTACAGACGTATGGCGCAAGTGACACCCAATCACCTGACCCTGTTCGAAGTCCGTGAGTCCCGCAGAGCACCCCATTCTGTTATGCCAGGATGTCTAATGACTACTGAGGTAGCTGATATGGAGTACCTGTAAGATCAAATAGTGTAACTACACTCTAACCCTAAATCTAGTTACAGAAATGTGAATAAGACTCCGTGACATATGCTTTTGTTATTCTGACTCGTGGCAGCTGCATCTCGGAGACAGAATCTGTAGTCACATTGTGGCTGACTCAGGGACACAAATCTGCTGGTATTCTTCCTGCTAGTACTGTAAGTGAATCTTGGCAACAATACAAGATATATTTGGTAAACTCTGTGCACAACAAGTTACTTCCTGGACGGCTCAGAATTATCCTGCTAAAGGTTTCTGACCGGATTAAGGCCGCACAACAGGAATGGTAGTATGTGATAGAAGTGTGGGACATTCCAGTTAGGAAATTGTTAAGGAATTCAATATCCTGAGATCCACAGTCTCAAGAGTGTGCCCAGAACTTGATCTATTTATGTCATTTTCATTACATAAACTGAGCAGTTTATACATAAGATACGAGATAATGTTATCAATTTATGGCTTTGAGTCCAGGGAAGTAGCTCCACAGGGAAATTGGAATGCCATAATGTAGTTATCGTAGCCACCACTGAGACAATAAGGGAGCGAGAAATTCTGTAGCTCTGAGGTAATGTGATCACTCTCATTTCAGGACTTGCTGAAGGTCAGATTTTATCAGTTTTGTGATAGCTACAGGCAATCAGATCTAAAATGAATATGGAAATTGTATTTATTTTGTTTATGAACTGCCACATTTTTATACTACCTGGGAGTGACATGGCACAGCAAGTAAACATACACTGTTTTGAAACCTGATGTGAGTAATATCTTGCTAATTCATGACGATATAAGCACATTTGTGTTATAGATACTTTGCGTTTTATTACAATAGATTTTTGATGTATGATTTTCAAGGTAATCAGTGTTTTGTTTGTATTAGTACAGTGTATGATCTATTGGCTTTTTCCATTATTTTACATCAGAGAGAAATTGCGGTGTCATCGTAAGACACCTCTCATGTGCTGGTCATCAAAAGCCCACCAGCCCTAACGTCAGTACCTGTGCTTCCTGAAGGGTGACACCAGTAGGCAGTGTACGTAAATTGGGCATCGCACATCCCTTGTCTGGGAAGACTACACGACACCAGTGCCCTCTCCGGCACTGGCGTAAAGGTCAACAATGAGAGCACTAGGGGACTAGTTCAGCAGTGCAGTTTGTCTCCTCTGTTCAACAGCTCAGGTCCACGGGACAGCAGCTGCCAATGTCATAGTTAGTTAGGTCTGCGAGAACCAGTGCACCTAGAAAGATAGTTTGCTGTTGAGTTGACAAAGACTATTCAGAGATTGGAAATGCTTTTTATGTTCTACATGACTGCTTCTCAATTACAGCACTGTCTGTTGATATTCTATAGTGCACCCAACTACCATGCTCTGTCTCCTGCTTCCTAATCTATGTATTACTGTTGTGACCACCTGAGATACAACAGAAATTAATCATCAATCTCACATTATCTAAAACAGTCTGACAATGCTCTGGTAGTTTAGCAATTCCGCGTCTTTAGGTTTCTACTGGATATGAGATAAAGATGTCATCAAACCGAGTTTGAAACGAAGTTTTGTCCAGAAAGATATTTTCTTGATGCTTCTTTGGTAAGAAGCAAGAATGGTCAACATTTGAGGTTATAAGAACAGAAAAATAATTGTGTGAGGGATGACTATTAAAAGAAATTTGTGGACAGCTTTGTTTGTGATATCAGAAGAGTGCATTATAGCAGCAACAAGTGATACAGTTTTGTATGTTTTCTTACATGTGAGCAAAAGATGTCTTAGTTGTTGGCAACAAATACCATCTGTGATAGGCACGCCCACACGGATGGGTTCGTAGCACACGACACCCTTTTCGAGCCACTGGCTGCAAAGTACGAGGGTCACTCCAAAAGAAATGCACACTATTTTTGTAAAAATACAGTTTTCATTCTGCACGTGTGAAAGTTTTACAGTGTGTAGATACATCCTTCCCGCTTGTTTTCAAACTTAGTTCAATCTGTTTCCGTGAGTGGTGCCATCACAGCATGTCTTCAAGATGGCTGCTACACTTGACGTACGTCAGAAGCAACGTGCTGTCATAGAATTCCTGTGCTGTGAAAATGAGACAGTGGGAAAGATCCACAAGAGGTTGAAAAAGTTGTACGGAGATGCTGCTGTCGATCGCAGTACAGTTAGTCGGTGGGCAAGCAGGTTATGTGATGAAAGTGGGCACGGCAATATTGAGGATTGTCCTCGCAGCGGCAGGCCTTGTACTGCACACACTCCAGACAATGTGCAGAGAGTTAACAAATTGGTGACTGCTGACAGACGCATCACAGTGAACGAATTGTCATGCTACTTTGGGATAGGGGAAGGAAGTGTTTGCAGAATACTGAAAGTGTTGGTGTTAAAAAAGGTTTGTGCCAGGTGGGTTTCCAGGATGTTGACAGTGGCTCACAAAGAAACAAGAAAAACAGTATGCAGCGAACTTTTGAAACAGTACGAGAATGGTGGAGATGAATTTCTTGGAAGAATTGTGACAGGTGATGAAACATGGCTCCATCATTTTTCACCAGAGACAAATAGGCAATCAGTGGAGTGGCATCATGCAAATTCGCCCACGGGGGGGGGGGGGGGGGGGAATGTTATGGCTACGGTGTTTTTCGATTCTGAAGGACTCTTGCTTGTGGACATCATGCCAAGTGGAACCACCATACATTCTGATGCATATGTCACGACACTGAAGAAACTTCAAGCTCGACTGAGTCGTGTTTGACCACATTGGCAAAAGCAGGATGTTTTGTTGTTGCACGACAATGCACGGCCACATGTCAGTCAAAAAACCATGGAAGCGATCACAAAACTTGGATGGACAACACTGAAACACCTGCCTTACAGTCCTGACCTGGCTCCATGTGACTGTCATCTCTTTGGGGAACTGAAGGACTCTCTTAATGGAACAAGGTTTGAAGATGATGACTCCCTTGTGCATGCTGCCAAACAGTGGCTCCAACAGGTTGGTCCAGAATTTTACCATGCGAGTATACAGGCGCTGGTTCCAAGATGGCGTAAGGCAGTTGAGAGGGATGGAAATTATGTGGAGAAATGAAAATATTGTTCCTAAAGGATGTATCTACACACTGTAAAACTTCAAACGTGTAGAATAAAAGACGGCTTAAAAAAAAAAATAGTGTGCATTTCTTTTGGAGTGGCCCTCATATTATGCTCAGACTACCACTTGCTGGAGTGCATGTCTTTTGTTAGGACTCAGCAATTAATTTGTTCTGAAGGAGTTAACATAAAGGCATCATAAGTCATCACTAGTAACAATACTGCATTGGAATTCTCAATGAGCGGACTGATGATGTTCTAGCAAAACTGCAGCAGTAGTCATCCTTTTGACTTTCGTTGCTTTGAATTAGAGCGTGCAGTACTCCTACTCCCAAATTCTGAACCTCACCTTTGAGTACAAATGTCACATGATTTTTAAATAGTCGCATTTCATCACATGTGACTATTATTGAGACTTCCTGACAGTAAAATCATTCATACCAGAATGATTTTTTTGGAAACAAGAAAATGCTTTTCTGATGTGTTTTTCCTAAAGCATTTGCCCCCAAATACAAAGGTGCTGAGAAGCGTCTGTTGCCTTCACCCCTTTGCTAAACCTGTAGTGCACAATAGTCTCAAATATTAGGTTTTTTTCCACTTGCGACTCTAATTTACGACTCTTGAACAATGTTCATAACTTTCAAACATGCGTAATCCATTATGTAACTGCAAGATAAGAACTAGAATTGCAAGTAAGAAAATGACAGTTGATAATACAATAATAGCACTGCAATGCTTTTGCCTAGTCAAATGGCACTTGGCATTAGGGTAAGGAAACTGTCAAATGTGAACTGTTCTGATCTCTGAGCTGTTTGGCAGAATTCTCTCTGTATGTTTTTGCTATTACTTGTGGGTTAGACAATGAAGTGAATTATCTTTGAGGCTCCATCAGACATAACTTCAACAGACACTCAAAATACAATTTTTTAAAAAATAATGCATTGTGGGGTCTGAAATTCATAACGTGATATCTACATTGTGTGATGTTTACCAATAGACCATGAGCACATACTGCTCCATAATGGTTTGTGAAGAATGACAGCACTTCCTCCACACACTTCCACATCCTACAGTGTTGCCAGATGATGTACATGATTGGCTTCACAGTTGTGAGGCATGGCTGGTTATATTGGCCGCCTTAAGTGAATAACTCCCACTTACTATCTGTGGCAGCCAGCCAGTGGCTTAGTTTTATGTCTAAAACATTACACACTTGATGGGAATTAAACTTTTCAGTAAGTTGCCAAATGGTAAAAATGTATACAGAATTTAATGCTTTTGAAAGGTCTACCAGAGAATATCTACAGTACCACTGCTTTTGTTCGATAACTGGATACTTGAACTACAATAAATGTATAGATCAGCAACTTTTGCAATTTATAACATATAATCTTGAAAACTGTTCTCTGTAATGACTAGAGTTACGTCCAATATCATCTTGCACTTTGTACTACGCATGGTCAAAGGATTAAATAAATAAATGAATCTGTTATCTGCAACCTCCGTCATAAGAACTTCTCAACTATACATCAGGTGATACATTAGAGTTCAAACGTTTCCTTCATGGCATTAGAAAATACAATTCCTGCTTCCAAATTATATCTTTCAGTATCTCTTCAGTTACTGAACAGCTTACATTTCCGACTACATTTACAGAACAGGAGCAGATTTATCACAAGACATGTTCAATGCTGCCACCAACAGATCAGCCACTGAAATTTCTGCAGCTATATTTCATGGGAGATGAAGAAGTGGAAATGGACAAGAGATGTGCATATGTTGGAGGAACAAGATGTGAAATTATTTTAACTTTACAATGTTTCACCAACACAATAATCTCGTCAAAATTTTTACAACTGCATTGGAATGCGTGCCAACAGATGAGTACCAAGTATTCATACAGGAAGGTCCATGTCCACAAGGTGAACACAAATGGCGCTTCAATCCTCCACGTGGATGCAGTGGTTGTCATAACAGGCATTTGCTATCACAGTGACATCGTACCCTAATGCTAGAGCAAAAGTACTGATACACATTTCAGAGATCCATCAATCATACAACAGTATACAAATCGCCATTCTATTTCCTCATGGTGAGGATGCTATCACTTCTATGTGAAACAGGAGAGACTGTCAAATGGGGAACCAACCAATAAAAGGTGTATAGTGTGGAGTTTTATGCATAATGACTTATGTGATTCTGATCATTATCAGAATCACATAATGAACTGCCGGCAATGACATTGTTGGTACATATTTAGGTATCTAGAATGAACATTCTCTACACATTCATGTTCATTGATATTATTTGAGAAATGAAGAATATGTCCACCTCAGAGATGCTGTGACAAATGACAAGGATGTAGAAAAAAACAGTGCATTGGTGATAATACCATATCTACGTTTACAGGCAGTCCTAGACAAATGCACAAATAAACCCAAGATGCGATAACATATATCAGGATATATGGGAGATGAGATTTGTTTATTATGTTCACAAACAATCCAAATTGGCCAGAGACTAAGTTGTGTTTGCCAAAGGTCAGTTACTATGCCAGCAGCAATGAAGCACATGATTCACAGTAATTATTGAGAACATTTCTCTTGGAGAACAACAGTTTTTTTATTACTTAAAAATGAACATGATGTTACAACTGCAAGGTTCACAGTCCATGTGACATCATCAGTTGACACACTTAGGTATGAAGTACAGAAAGTGTTCCAAGGAATATCCGTGAACAGTGACTGAGGACACACAAACTACATTTGACAGGTCTTGTATATACAAATGTTGACAGCCAGACCATGAAGGTTTCACTGTTAAAATACATATGCTCAGCCACACAGAAATAGAAACTTATAATGGTTGGATTGTGCCACATTCACCTCTATTGACAAAAGTGTTTGACACACACACACACACACACACATTAATGGGGAGTACTGCAGCTGTGTGAAATCGATTAAATACATATGCAGATATGTCAGCAAAGGTAGTGACATTGCAGATTTCAATATTTCCAATGAGCAAAGAGAGATGAAGCTATGCAGTACCAGGTGGAAAATTACAACAGCAGCAATAAAGCCATTTGGTGAATATCTGGATTTCCAATTCACGAACAACACCCAATGTCATACACCCGAGTGTCCACTTGGAAAATGGTCAGAGAGTGTATTTCAGGAAAGTGGCCAATGACCCACCACACACAACATTGATGGCATTCTTTCATTTATGTCAGCACCGGCCATCAGCATGAACTTTGTGTTGTGTCCTGAGATATATAAGTATTACACATGGGATAAATCAAGGAAAGTATTCTGCAGAAGACGACTTGACCAACCTGCCCCCAAACACGATGCTCTTGAAAGTGAGAAGTGTTGGATAGGGTGTAAACAGTTCACTCTAATTAGGCAGAATGTTACTTCCTGTGGATGCTTTTGTACTCGGTTCTATGACCAATATCCTTCAAAGAGCTGAAAATGGTAAACAATGAAGTCTATGAACCTTTTAGAGAGGCAAGTCACAATTTGTGGTTACTGGAAGGAGACTGGCACTGGGATGGCCCATTGCACGACACTGAATTGCCGTAATTTCTTTGGCACAATACGAACCTTTTCATTATAATATTGGTGACATGCAGTCCATCTAATGCCAAATTGCTATGGGAAGAGCATAAGGAGGCAATGAGTGAGAATATACTTACTACACTCTGGAGGAAGAGTTTCAGATTGGGCATTATGTACAGTGCTTTGAGGCCAAATATGTGGCAATGATCAACAAAATGTTACCTCAGCATGTTCTGCCTGCACCAGTATGTAACTGACAGCATGTACCTCCCACTGATTATATACGGGTAACAAACTGCAATTGTGCATTTATGTAAGCCACGTAAAGAAGAGGCTACAACTGAATGAGGACCAAGAAGATGCATGACAGATTATCATGGATTCCATATCGCAACAGTAGAGTGGTGTAATTTTTATCTGGAGGCACAGGAAAGACAGTTTTAGTAAATTTAATTATGTCTGAAGTGAGAGCTCAGACAGAGGTTGGTCTTGTCATTGCCACCTCTGGCATTGCAGCAACATTACTAGACGGAGGGAGGACTACCCTTTTTGGGCTTCATTTGCCACTTGATATTTGCAAGACATGAAAATCCGTCTTGCAACATAAGCAAGGCAGGTGGTCACGCATTGGTGCTAAAGTCATGTAAAATCATCATTTGGGATGACTACACTTTGGACATAATTTTGAGAGACTTAAGAGGTAACAACTACACAGTGGGAGGCGCTATGACACTCCTCCTTTCATCAAACTACCAGTCATCGCAAAGTCTACCCGTGCTGAGGCAGTTTGATTTATTTATGTCCATGGGCCCTTCTGCACAGTGGTATTGGACATGTCATGTTTACATGAAGTTTGAAAAATTACACAACTACGAGTATCAAAATTACACTGCTACATAATATGTCAGTAAAATGACTTATTTTCTTCAAAAAATATTAAAGTGACTTTATGCTTTCTGAAAAAGTTTGCATATTTGCACAGTTACATGTGAAACATCACACTAGGTTTTCATTGAAAGACATTCTTTAACACTGTATGGACAAATTTAAATCAAGTGACATTTTAGTTAATTTTTGAAAACAGACATGTTTCCAGTTATCTTTATATAGTTTGCAATCTATTGTATAGAAGGCATCCTGTTTTTACAGACTCTTTGTCAGTTAATTTGAGATGACTTCCTTCAATATAATAACCATTTTTATTTTGTGTGTTATAGTTGTGTATATCTCTGTTTAAAAATGCAGCATAGTTACTTTTTACATAGATAATTGTGCCATATATGTGTAGTGATGCCAGTGGTACTTTGTTTAGTTCATTGAATTTATTTCTGTAGGGATATCAAGGTGATAATTTTGTTATGCATCTTGCAGCCTTTTCTTGTAGTTTTTGTACTTTCTGTATGTAAACATCTGCAGAATTTCTCTAGACCAGGATACAATATGAAATTTGTGTATGGACTAGACCATAGTACATTGTTAATAGTGGTTGTGTGTTTATTGTCCTTTACACTTTCCTCATTAGAAATATACTTAAACTCACTTCACAACAAAAGGTATCTATCCACTGTCATGCCAGGAATTTATAAGTTTCTGTCTCGTGTAGATCCAAGTCTCCAGGCTTATCAGTAATAATGTTCAAGTTATGTGTTTTGTTTGCGTGTATTTCCATATATATGGTTTTGTTTACAGTTATAAAAAGATTATTTCTTCTGAAATATTTGTCCCCATTTTCCACATTTAGGGAAGCTTGTTTTTGTAAGCTGTTTGTTGAAACACTGCTTATAACAAACGAACTGCCATCTGCGTATATGGCAGAATTTGCACCTACTATTTACTTATAAAATAAAAAGTAGTGGGCCATCACATTGAGGAGGCAGCAGGAAAGGTACTGAGATGATGAACAAAATTATAACCATATTTTAAAAAAACAGAATTTGAATAGACATTTGTAATATTATTGTTCTTATTTTGTTTCATTTCTACACACTGTTCTCTAATTATCATGAATGATTTTATGATATCGGCTGCATTCCCCCTAATGCCATAACACTTAAGCTCTTCTAATAATATGTTGTGGCATACATAGGCCTTTGGAAGGTCAAGAAATGTACCACAAATTTTCTTTTGTCAGTCTAGTGCCTTTGTTACAAACAATATGAATTGAGCTATTGCTGTACTATCCTTCCTAAACCCATGCTGTGCATCGTTCAAAGTATTTCATATTTCTATAAAATTTACTATTCTATCTTTAATTACACTCGCTATTATTTTAGATAAGACAGGTGTAATAGTCACTGCTTGGTAATTTCCTGGATATTCCTTGCTGCCTCCTTTCAAAATGGGGATCAGTTTACCCTTTTTCCTTCTTCTATGGCTAAGTTTATTAAAAAAGTCAGAGACTTACCGCCCACTGCAGGCAGCATTCAATTAGTCCAAAAGTTATACTGTGTAGTCCCTTAGTTTATTTTATTTTATTTTTTTAATTGGTGTATTACTTTTTACTAATTCAGGTTCATTTGTTGGGAGAAGGAACAAACATTTTGTCTTGTGAGGAGTACTTTGCATGCATTGTGTCAGGAGACTTTTTCTTTATTAATTTGTCCACCTCCTTGACATAATGCTGTTTTAAAATATTACACACATTTTTAGTATCCATGATTTTCTTCCCAAATTTCTTGATAGTTATGCTCTTACTGTTTTTCATGTCCACACTTTCCCTCTCTTTCCTTATTGTGACAATAAGGTCTATACGATATTAGTAGAAGCTATTATTTTGTTGATTCAGTAACTGGATTTGGTTTCTTTTATCAACTTCTAGTATGATCTCTTCTTGTCCCTATAAGCATCATAGTTTGCTTTTATTGGATTTATCTGAGACTGCTCAGACATAGTTTTTAGTCCTTCCTTCTTCCTTTTTACATCTGCTGCACTTGTTGCATGTATCATTTGTATTCCTACATACTAATGACCATGCAATGTCATAGAATTCACCCTTCCATGATCACTTGCACCAACACAATGTAGATTCTTGAAAACACATTTCATTCAGTGGTCACCGATCTCCATTGTCTTCCCTTCATTTGTAGAGTATCCAGATGAGATGGGACATCAGCATCCTGCCGTGCAGCTGAGTGCCTTGTGAAGTCTTCCTTTACCTTTCTGGCTACTGTGGCCACAGTATCGTACAAGCTGCACCAGGCTGACTTGTTCTCAGTGCTGCTCTGGGATCCATCATCGTTAATGCCTCTTGGCCTTTACCCACTATGTCATCCCACAATGTGTGCTTTGGAGTGCCCATACTTCTGTTTGCACATCTCTCATTAATCTGTCTTTGGTTTCTTACAGGTATGTAGCATACAGGCCATGACCAATCTGGTAATGCATCAGTCAATCTGAAGGGTGAAGAAATCTCTCTCTCTCTCTCTCTCTCTCTCTCTCTCTCTCTCTCTCTCTCTCACTCACTCACTCTTTCCCCCTCCCCCTCTCCCTCCCTCCATTCCCTCCCCCCTTTCCGGTGCCTGAAGAGTCACATTCATTTTGCCACTGCTGCAATATGTGATCTTGCGTCAGCTTTTTTGTACTGGCCACAGTTCCAAGTATCCTCTGTACTTCCATTTGATTGCCTTTCTTTAACCAATAAAATGCTTCCCTTTTCCTAATTTCCAAATCCAGTGACCATACTCCCAGAGTTACTAACAATGCATCATTTGGGGTAGTGAATTTGGCATTTGTTAATTTTAATACAACTTCTTCTTGAACTCTTTTGACTGATGAAACTGGCTTCACAAACTGAAATCTATGAACCCAAATGCTCACGCCATATCCTACAACTGATGCTAATATAGATTGGTGGCATGCTCTGATTGTGTTCAAGTTGAAATTGCTTGTTTGTAATGGTTATAATTTTGTTCATCATCTCAGTACCTTTCCTGCTGCCTCCTCAATGTGATGTGCAAAGTTACAACGTTCATCCATGAATATCCCTAGATACCTCATGACTACGCTTCTTCTGATAGTTACATCACTTAGTTTTATCTTTGGACTTACTGCTAGATTCCCTTTCAGCAAGAGATATATGGTTTTGTGAGGTGCCTGTGACAATTTCATACTTCTACACCATACTTCAAGGTCAAGGAGTGCTGCATTACATTTACCTTCTATAATTCTTCTGGGGTCACCACTTACAACAAACAGCAAGTCATCTGCAAATGCTACCAGTCCACTTCTTATTTCTGTCATGTAACTTTGGTAGTATGGGTTCCAACACTGTTTCACAAAACTCTGGATCACACACTGAGCCCTGCCAAAAACCTTTCGTTATGTCTTTGTTATTTCGTTTGCTGGACATATTAAAGTTGTGTTTCTCTGGATGCTCCATCATCCTAAGGTGACCAAAGAAAGGCAGCCATCATAGGTAATTGAAAACACCAGTAATATCAGTCATAATTGCAAGGGCGTATGTCAAATCAGTATCTGTCACTAGCGACGTCCTCTTATTAACTGCATCTCCAGTTGACTTGCCTCTTCTAAACCCTTCAGTTGACTTGCCTGTTCTAAGCCCATACTGGTGAGGGCTGAAACATATAGTAGTCTGTCACCTTTTAATCATCGGCATAATAGGTTTTTCAGATGTCTTACCAAGATCATTCAGAAGACAAATTGGTCTGTACAATTTTGGTTTCATCGGATCCTTTTCTTTCCCTTTACTGATAACCACTACCTCAATGTTGTTCCACAGTGCAGGGGCCCTTCCTTGCAAGAGACACTCGAACAAGTAGATATTTATTTGGTCACATAAGAATTATATTACTTCACCTTTCTTCTTGTTTCACATCTTAATTTTTGCAGATGGAAGGTATTCCTCTAGAAGGACCTTTCTTGATAGGTTTCAGCACCTCCATTGCAGAATGTATGGCCTCTGTCAGCTATTGCACTTTAATGTCTAAGTCATCGCCCAGTGATAGACTTCCTGGACACTGTTGAGTTCTTCCCAGTTATTCTCATGGACGAGTATGATGAAACATGGACCACCACAGGCTTTCAGCACCATGGCCACTGTTGCGGCTTCCCTTGATGCAGCATCATAGTGGGGCATGCCGAAAGTGGTGCACCCAATGACAACAATGGACATTAGAGTGGTACCTTCTCATCTTTTTAGATGGGTCCTGACTGCATACAGCACCACAATGTGCAAGTCCTTGTGGTTCTGATGAGAAGACCAGAATGAATGTTGCAAGATTGACTTTATCACAAACATATTGGCCCAGCACCTGGCGTTATGGTACTGGATGACACTGGGTGCACAATGTGATTACCTCTCATTCACATAGGCAATAATTTGGACAGTAGTTATTACATTTCTAATGTGTTATGGCCAGTGGCTTCACTATATCTTCGAGGTCTTCATGATATTATCTTTCAATGTGATAACACAAGAATGCATGTTGACCTTGCTGTCCTGACTTATTTCAATAAGACATGTCTGACTGTTGTCCTTGCGATCACATTTTTCAGATATCACATCCACTGAAAACATTTGTTTGCGTGTTGTAAAGCAACTGACACCCCACAGCTAGCCAGCCACTACAGCCCTGACATAGAGGAATGGACTGGTGTACCCATATATGCCATCCAAGCTAAGTTCAACTCAATGTCCAGCCAGGTTAGATCTGATGTTGCCACCAAAGACTGCATTTCCGTGTACTAAACTTCACACCCTGAATGCTCCTAAAACCACCCACAAGTTTAATTACGTATTCTTCCTACTATACTATCTTTGCTATTATTTTCTGCGTTGCAATTTTAATGGCCAGCAGTTTAGATTTGGTGAAACTAAATGAATGGATGATGGAGATGCAATCAATGAAGAACAGCAACAACAAAATTTGCAATGAAATCCCCACTACAATCGGTGGTTTCATCTCAGAGAATCCATTCCTTTCAGTCAGTAGCATTAATTTGTATTTTGTTAAGCACCTCCTCACAGCACATAGATAAATAGTTCTTTCTCAATGTAGGTTCATTGGGAACAGGATGTGTTGTGTATTTCCTCGAGAACTGGCTGACTGTCTGAGGCATAGATTCTTCATCTCACACAAGTCCTTGAAGAATGACTGCATGGCTGAAGAGGGGCCTGTATGCTCAAATAATAATGTTTGTCTCCTATCACTTCTCTTCACACAGCTACTGTGTTTGGCATTATTACCATTTTGTTGGACATTAAACTGCTTTTCTACACCAACTTTAACTTCACATTGTTTAAAAATCAATATTTTGCCAGAAATGTTGAACAAATTCTCCCCAAAAACATGAACACAACATCACATCTTTATGTTGTAGGAGCACTTTACTTTCAGCATGTTGAATCAGACTGAGTGTATATTCAAACTGAATAGAATGACCACATGTGTGACACATATTAGGTCCACATGCCTGACACATATTAGGTTGGGAGGTGCCTTTGTTGGCTTCCTCGAAGATATGACAAATAAATGAATTTTTGGCAAAAACTGGCCTAATTATGACCTATTACGGCAAAAGTTGGCTGAAATATTACCTATTACAGAAAAAGGTATAACTATGACTGTATGTACACAATAAGTATACACTTTTTATCTACACCTTGATTTGTGCATAAATTGTTGTAAAATTCACCATAAAGTTCAGGAAAAAATTTGACCCGTTATTAAAATCCAGGCCCTACTGATGTGTGATGCTTAGACATGAGTAACATAAAACAGTATTTACACTAGATTTCAAGTTGTTGCTTTTTTTCTAGCAATAGTACATACATCCACGCACATACAACCACACACACACTCAATCACACACTCCCACAGCTGTGGAAGAATGATTACTGAGAGCAGTTGCCTGGGCTGATGGAAGTGGAGAGGAGGTAGTGACACACAAGAAAACATATCTTTTGACAGATGACTCAGTGGCTGTACAACAAGAGGAAAGAAGTTCAGAGTGTAGAGCATACAGATGTACTGGAGAGACTATTCCAACCTGCATAGTTGGGAGAAACATGTGCTGGAAAGGGTTATCCAAATAACTTGCTTAGTGATGCAGCATTGAATTCATCTGTGTTGTGGTGCACAACATGTTCGGCAACTGGCATGTTGCGGTTTGTCACAGTTTAGCACTGGCCACTCATGCGAGTAGACAGTTGGTTACTTTTTGTGGCCACATGGAATGCTGTAAAGTAATTGCAGGATAACTGATGTATAACATTCTCTTATATGCTTTACCCTCTAAACCTTTTCGTCTTGTTATGCAGCTGCTGAGTCACCTTATTTTTTAAAATAATTTATAGATGAAGAATGGAATAAAATGTACAAAAATTAGATGCAAAAATTAAATTTTATGAGTTCAGTTATAAATGTGTGTGATTATTTGAGAATAGCTACACTAATAAATTAATTATAAACTAAAGAAAAAGTCATGAGAAAATCAGAGATCATTTAAGGGAATACAGTACCTTGCAAATTGGAAGGGAAACTAAATAATAGCTAGAAAAGATAGAGAGTACAAAAAATTGTTCCAAGACGTTATGAAATATTTCCTAAATGAAGACTAGAAATACTCTGCTCCGAACTACACATATTTCTGAGCAAATGACACATGCAAGTTGAGAGTGTTTGGTACACTGGATTTATGTGCAAATGATGATCTTTCTTACTTACTTACTTACCCTTTGGTGCTGAAGCCCATGTAAGGTCTTGACCTCTCTGTCAATCACAGTTCAATCCTGGTGATCACAAGCATCGTTCTCAAGTCATTTGCCACATGTTCCAGGCATCATTTCCATGGTCTCCCCTTGCACCTTCTGCCACCTGATCTTCCTCTGTAGATCTCCTTGACAGACTCATCGTCTGACATTCACTCTACATGCCCCATCCAACTTAATCTGTTGCTGTTGATTTCCAAAATTAGGTCAGCATAACTGTATAGTTCTTTCAATTCCTTGTCTTTCTGTATTCTCCATTGTCCTGCCTCATTCACTTCTCCATAAATCTTCCTTAATATTTTCCTTTCCCATCTTCTCAGGAACTCCTTGTATGCCACAGTCATTGTCCAGACCTCTGAGCCATACATTAATTACCACCAGCCTTATAACTGTTTGACAGACAGTTGTCTCCAATTCTCTGCTCAGGTTATGTAACTGAATAATATTAATCAGGGCCCAGTAAGCTCTATTTCTTACAGAATTCCTTGCTTTTATTTCTTCCTCTTACGCTGTTATCATCGGTCACCAGCTTTCATGAATACTGGAACTTCTTACATCTCTCATAGCTGGCTCCATTCAGTTTGTATTTCTCTTTAACAGAAATGTTTCTCCTGGAAGCAAAGAAATATTGTGTTTTGGCGCCATTTACTCGATGCCCCAACTTTTCTGTCTCCTTTTCCAGTCTGCCAAATCCTTTTTTACAAATGATGATCCCCCATACCTAATTTGATCTCTACATGCTACTCTACATCTACATCTACACTCTGCAAGCCACTGTGAGGTGTATGGCAGAGAGTACGTCCCATTGTGCCAGCTATTGGAGTTTCCTCCTGTTCCATTCTCCTATGGACCAGACAACCCTGTGACCATTCATGCTGCACTTCTGTGTATACATTCAGTATCCCCTGTTCATCCTATTTGGTATGGATCTCACACACTTTTGAGCAATATTCTAGAGTCAATCACACAAGTGATCTGTAAGCAGCAACCTCCTCTGTAGACTGATTGCACTTCCCCAGTATTCTACCAGTAAACTGAAATCTACCACCTGCTTCACTTATATATAGTCACTCCTCCTTCTCTATTATTGGTTCTATGTAATATGATATTTGATGTATTGCTACAAGCTGTGGTACATGCAGTGTGGCATAGTACTTAGTGTCACTGGCTGCATGCTGTGGGTCACCAGTTCGAATCCAACCACCAGCATTTATTTGTTATTTAAAATATATCATTTCTGGAAGGTTCTTGAAATATCAACCACAGAATGAAAACTGCCTACCATCCACAGCAAATGGCCTTGCAGAACACTATAACAAGATGTTGGTAGATATGCTCTCAGTTTACTTGATGTTGAACATAGAAATAGGGATACAGTACTGCCCATTGTGGCATTTGCATATAACACAGTGAAGCAAGACGTTACAGGTTTCACACCATTCTTACTGCTCCAGGGTCACAAGACTGAAATGACACTGGATACACTGTCTCTGTTTCAACTAGATGATACTCAGGATCATTACCTTAACACCTCACCACCAAGACCACAGAAGCAAAGAGCTGGTTTGCATACGTATCCTGGACACCTCAGGAGAAATACTGAGAGTGCTACAATGCCAAGCATTGGCCAGTGTGATACAGACTAGGAGACTTGGTATGGATTTTTATGTTGTTCACATACTAGGACTATCGGAAAGGTTACTAAAACCCCACTTTGGGTTATATAGTTTTCTTCATCACTTGTCAGACATCACATACGAAGTTAAGAATTATAATCCTTCATAAGGAAGACAAAAGGGGCAGAGGCATCATTCATGTCTTCCATATGAAGTTCTACTACAGTACAGAGCCACACATTGATGATGGAAGTTCAAGGAAACTCTGGAACCACTCAATGATTGTGAAGCTCCAACAGGAGAGGCTTTCTTTGATGCTCATTTTAGTGAAGAGGACATAACAACATGATCAGACTGCAAGGATCCAGAGGACCACCATCGGCAAGATCTAGACCCACTGTACTGTAGTCGGGTTTAGTGAAAACTTCTGAAACATAAGGTTGTGGATTCTTCTGGAGAAGGAGCAACACCATGAGCTGAGGTGCATGCAGTGTGGCATAGTGATTAGTGTCACTGCCTGGCATGCTTTGTGTCACTAGTTCAAGCCCAACAAACCAATAATTCACTATTTAGTATTTATCATTTCTGGAAGGTTCTTGAAATGTCTTATGTTTGTATACTCTGGAATATTCAATGTTTGTATACATATCAGTATTCTAGAAGAGACAAAGTTTGTATAAGTAGCTGGCTGCACTCTCCATCCAAGAGATCACTTCTGTTCTGGCTGGACACTGGTGCCAGTGATAAATGTGCTTTTAGTGCTAAGTTTCATACCTCAATGACGAGCGTTCTGAACGTCACCACCCTTGTGTAGCCCATAGTTGTTTTATTAATTTTGAAGTAAGTTACTAATTTTGGCGGCTGGTCACATTTTCACAGCACTGGCATGCTGAGATAGTGACACACTGTGGAGAGAGATGGCAACAGCAGAATTTGAACAAACAGTTTTCATAATACTCATCTTTTATTATTCTTTTTCGTTGTAAGTTGAAGGCTCATAGTCCATTCTAAAGTATAATTTTTTATAGTGATCTAGAGAACATTTGGGTTCATTCTATCAAATAACAGGAACACTTGTGGACTTTCTGGTGTTGAACATTCATATTTTCAATCATTTCACTTCACAGTACAAATCAGTGTCTTCCAAGATGCTAACGCAACACACATAACTTGCACTCCATCCTCACACTTTCAACTCATACCACTCACTACGTAAAGACATAGATTTACCTCTAACAACATGACGCAAAGAAAATACTACCATATATCAAGTTATTTGTGCAAAATGATCTTTGGAACATACATTTCTTAAATAAAATACAGATAATTGTTTATCTTTTTAAGGAGTCCATAATTATCATTGTAATTACAGAAACTGTATATATATGTTGATGTTTGTACATTTACATATAGCTATGTGGTAATGAATTTATGGGTTTTGAATCTTCAGTTTGGAATTGGTAATTTCATATGATCCAAGATCACTTTTGTTACACCATGCCTTCAGATTTGGACTTAATATTATGCATATCCATATCTGCTATGATAACAGGCGTTGTTTGAAACTAGATGTGAAAATAAATTGTAATAAGTGTTTTTTTGTGTGTAATTGTTTTACATACTATATCCTCAATGTATTCAAAAGCAATAACTTGAAAGGTGATATTTTGTAAGACAGTTCTGATTAAGGCCACTGAAAATTTTTGATGTCTAGCTTTGGATTATTTGCCACAGTAAAATTCCCTATGAGAATAGGGGAGTGAGTGCAACAGCCTTTAGAAATTTGTTTTTCGGGCCAAATATATCCAAAGTTTACATGGAAAGGCAATAGTCATTGGTTTCTCTGATCCTGAGAATCAAATGTTAACAGTTAAGTATGCTGACAAGTTACATTCTTACTACAGAAAAATTATTGTATGACAGATTCATACACAATGACCCAGTTCATTCACTCATTCATTCATTCATTCATTCATTCGTGCATTCACACAGCGTGTACAGTAGAGTCCATCATAAAGGAGAGCCTCCAGGGATGTGGAACAAGTCATGTTATATATTAACAGGCAGAAGCAACCACTGCTGGCTACTTCTGTAAAGTGTATTAACAAAAAATTATAACTATTGCTGGTCTACACAAACTGATAACTGTGGAAGTTACTTGTAGATTACTTTATGCATTTATGTTAGGAGAAAAGCAGCTACTTTGAAAAGAGCCACTCCTCCCCCTTTTATACCACTCAGCAGCTACATAACTTTACACAACATATATCACCTGTCTGTAATCTGCAAAATCAGAAACTATCTTATAATTACATAGAATTTACATTCTTGAGTCCAAGTGCTCTGATAAATTGTTGAACTGTCTATGAGGTATTCTTTCATTTTGTTTTCAAATATTTGGGAGTTTTCAATTTCCTGACAGATGTGCGATGAGAACCTGTTACAGACTTTTGCAGCAGTATACAAAAATGCAGTCTGAACGTAATAAAAGGTTGGCTCCATACTAATATTATAAATGTGATAATAACTCTGTCTGTATCTTTTTTACGATTAAACTGTGAATGTGATTTTGATGAAATTTGGTATGGAGATAGCTTGAACCATGAGGAATAACACCGGCTACTGTAGAAAATGTATAATAGTAGATATGTATTGATCTGAAGAATGTTATGCACAATAGGGAAAAATACTTACCTTCTGTACAAGCTATTTACTTTTTTACTTTTGAATTTTAACATATTTGTGAAAATGCTTTTATTGTTTGATATGTTCAGTATAATATGCATCAATTCAATGAGTAAAATTCTTATACAATCCTTAACATACTAATATTATTACATGTGGAAGTAACTCTGCCTGTTACATTTTCAAGACTAAATCACTGAACCGATTTTGGTGAAATTGGGTACGGAGGTAGCTTGAACACCCGGGAAGAACATAGGCTACTTTAGAAAGTAAAAACAACCAAAAAAAAAAAAAAGACTCCTAGGAGAGACAAGTAGGGAACGGAACTTCATTTTTTACATTAGTGAATATAAACTATGTTAAAAATTGTTAAATTTGTTGGATAATGCACATGTTGTAAAATATATAGTCGCTTCAGTAGCATGATGCATAGATGTGCACCTCTCTGCTTGTACCACTCTCAGCAAAGTTGCACATCCTGCTGCACCTTGCATGCAGCAGTTGGGGGCAAGGTGGGGTGCAGAGAGAGTAGGGGCAGAGGAGTGAGGGCGCAGTGCAGATCACAAGCTATACTTTACTTAGCTGAAAATGCAGACATGTGAGGGCAGCTAATGTTATTGCACATAAAATAGCTTACTTATTCACCATCCCTAATTCACTCTTTTTATTAATCACCAATACCTTTAGGAGGTATATCTATCGGTATGTAAGTGTGAGAGCACACTGTTTATATATACTTTATACAAAGAATACTAGGAAGAGATTTAGATGGCAGACAATGCAGATGGAAAGGTCAGCTGTTTCTTAAACATATTCTTACAACACTATGAGTCTTATTTGCCCCTAAAACAAACAGGGGTAAAATCAAATAGAAGGGAAGGATAAGTGCTAGGAAAAGAGAGCTCACCTAATTCAAAAAACAAGCTGTAGTCAAGAGTTGAAACTCCAGTACCACCACTATTGTTAAATCCGATGTTTGTTGTTAACAAATCAATACATATGCACTACTGGTATGTTTAAAACAGCACTGCAAAGTGACGCAAAAACAATCTGGAACATTATCAAACTAGAAACAAACATAAGTAGCAATTCAGATCAAATTGAGAGCCCAGAATGTAGCTGAGGAAGATATGATGAGACTCTGAAATCACTGACCACCAAATTAAGCGCTCAGTGCCTCACTCTGGCATCAAATATTGTACCCACTAATAAACAACCAAAATGAATTAAATTTACTATGGCAGCCACAGCACTTGATGCAAAAAGAAATTGGTTCCAGAAACACAACCCCTAAGGAGATTACAAGATTCATCAAGTCAATAAAAATTAGCAATTCTGCTGGCTGTGGTGGTGTTTCTAGCAGAGCATTAAAATCTTGTGTTGGTAGGACAACACTTTAGCTATCTTTGTAATTAACCAGTAACTTAGTTCTAATTTTCTGACAGAATTAAAGAAGTTATAGTAACACCCATTGTAAAACTAGAGACAAAAAAGCATCTCTAATTACAGGCTCATGTCTCTCTCCTTTTATTCTTTTCAAAAGTTTCTCAGTAAGCACTCTAGGATAGCATGGCGACTCGTTTTTCTGACTAGAACTTGTTGACTACCTCTCAGTTTGATTTCTGAAAAAGATTCTCCAGAGAGAGAAAGGAAAGTCCTGACTGGGCTCAACAAAAATATTCTACTGGTATATTCTGTAACCATGGTAAAACAATTTGACTATGTGGACACCAAATTACTTCTTGGCAAACCAAAATACTATATCATTAATGGTGCCCATCTTGCATGGAAGGAGTCTTACATTCATAAAAGATAGAAGAGAGTCACATTGACAGACTCTGCCACAGAAGTTAAACTAACATCAGCATCAGGGAACATTTAGGCTCCCACAAGGTTCAGTACAGTGTCCACTCTTGTTTTTAACCTTCATAATTGGTCTGCCAATGATTTTAAACAACATCTGCTGATGATACAAACTCACTAATCAGTGGTCTAAACTCAGCTTTGTCAGACAGCCCAGATGATAGATGAGCACTCTTACAACTGGTTCACAACAAATAGTGTACCTCTTAATCTTACAAAATTGTATGGTTTCAAACAACAAACAAAGACCTACTAACAGCAGGAGTAAACATTAATCGTCACACACTAAATGAAATAATGTGTGTAAAATCCCTTAGGACCCAACTGAATAATAAGTTAGGATGGAATCAACAGATAAATAAACTAACAAGGAAGCTCAATATAGCTTGATTTATTCTTAAAAATATCTCTCATTGTGTTGACCTACAGACTTACAGAATTGGCCACTTCTGCAAATTATCTACACATCTATATTTCACAACTGAAACTCCAGTTATCTACATGGCAAATATTAGTGTTGATTTTAAAGCTGCAGTGCAAGTAGTAACATATTGTAATCAGGACTCTGTATGTACAGATGTAGGTAGCTATAGCAATATTAAGAAATAAATGTTAAGGTGCCAGTGAACAGCAGTATTTAATATAATTTTGGAAGCAGCGTGTTTGTTCAAAGCTTTTTTTAAAATTTTGTTTCTAATTTACTTAGTTAAATTAGGCTGTTGTGATCACAATTAATAGTAACTGGTACTCCAATAGTTCATTTTTAATACAGTGAACAAGTTTACATCATTTGTTTTTCATTTATAACTGCGTACCTTGACTTGTTCCACATCCATGAAGATTATCCTTCATGAGATCTACTGAACAGGAATGAATGAATATGTTCTGCCATATGTTATGGATGTTTATTTGCATAAGAAGCAAGCAGTATAGTGTTCAGCAGAATGAAAGTGGTTCAAGTAAGATAATTTGACATGCATTCTTCCTACTTTTTCCCAGTTTGTGGAGATATAGCTTCCACCAGGGATTCTGGAAACAACAACATGGCATATCTCTGCCCAGTTTCTCTTTCTGTTCTGAATAGCTGTCATCTTGATTAAGTCTAAAGAAGCTATACCACTGATGACATATTTTAACAGGTCTACACTGAGGTGACAAAAGTCTTGGGATACCTCCTAATATCATGTTGGACCTCCTTTTGCCTGGCATAATTCAGCCACTCCACATAGCATGGAATCAACAAGTCACTGCAAGTCCCCTTCAGAAATTACTGAGCCACACTGCCTCTATAGCCATCCATATTTGTGAAAATGTTGCTGGTGCAGGATTTTGTGCACAAACTGGCCCACTGAGTGAGGTGGTGTAGTGGTAATCAGACTGTGCTCGCATTCAGGAGGACAGCTCAAACCCATGTCCGGCCATACTGATTTAGGTTTTGCATGATTTCCCCAAATCACTTTAGGCAAATGCACGGCCGATTTCCTTCCCCATTCTTCCTAATCTTAGCTAATACTCTGTCTCTAATAACCTCATTGTCAATGAGACGTTACAAACTAATCCCTCAAACTGACCTCTCAATTGTGTCCCATAAATGTTCAGTGGGATTCATGTCGGGCAATCTGGATGGCTGAGTCATTCATTCAAATTGTCCAGAATGTTTTTCAAACCAATTTTGAACAATTGTGGCCCAGTGACATGGCACATTCTTGTCCATAAAAATTCCAACGTTGTTTGGGAATGTGAAGCCGATGAATGGCTGCAAATGGTCTCCAAGTACCCAAACATAACCATTTCCAGTCAGTGATCAGTTCAGTTGGATGAGAGAACCCAGTCCATTCTATGTAAGCACAGCCCACATCATTATGGAGCAACCACCAGCTTGCACAGTGCCTTGTTGACAGCTTGGGTCCATGGCTTCATGGGGTCTGCCAACCCTACATCTGCTCATACCAACTGAAGTCAGAACTCATCAGATCAGACCATGATTTTCCAGTTATCCAGGGTCTAACCAATGTGGTCACAAGCCAAGAAGAGGTGCTGCAAGCGATGTTGTGCAGTTAGCAAAGACACTTAAGTTGGTTGTCTGCTGCCATAGCTCATTAATGCCAAATTTTGCTGCACTGTTCTACTACATACATTTGTCATACATCCCACATTGATTTCTGTGGTTATTTCACGTAGTGTTGCTTGTCTGGTAGCAGTGACAGCTCTACGAAAATGTCACTGCTCTCAGTCGTTAAGTGAAGGACGTTGGCCACTGCATTGTCCATGGTGAGAGGTAATGACTGAAACTTGGTGTGCTCAGCACACACATTACACTGCGGATGTCCCATGCATCTAGCTCAAACTACCATTCCGCATTCAAAGTCTGTTAATTCATGTCGTGTGGCTGTAAACATGTCGGACACCTTTTCACATGAATCACCTGAGTACAAATGACAGCTTAGCAAATGCACTGCCTTTTTATACCTTGTGTATGTTTATTACCATCATATGTATATGTGCATATCGCTTCCTCATTACTTTTGTCACCTCAGTGTACACGTAGGTTGACTTCATGCTTCTTTTGTTAAAGACTGTTAGTACTGATTTTGTAGCAAATGAATCAAAAGCTTTCTAAAAAATTATTAACCGCATTTTACAATTAACTCCATTTTATAATTTGATTCATAGTTAACAAATTATCCATTGTGCTGGTTTAAAAATGGGACTACCTGCACCAGTGGTTCTCACACTTTTTGCTCTGGGCCCTCCTTAACAAGGAACACAGTATCTACCTCCCCACCCCTCTCAAGGAACATAGTATCTACCTCCCCACCCCTCCTCCAGACTATATTATTAGCAAAAATAATTTCTTAGGGTCCCATATCTCAGTCAATACAAAAAGAACCATTCCCTCGATGGTGTACAAAATAGGAGCTTCTAAGTCAATGCTCTAAAAAGATATGGTTATTTATGTCACTTATTTTTTTACTTGCATACTCCTCAAATTATAATAGCAAATGCGAAATTACACAAAAGATTTAAACTTCTAGCAACCCGAGGATCAGTTGACTGGTCGTGAACAGACATATGGTTAATTGTATGTGACATACTTCTTGCATTATGTACATTGGGGTGGGAAGCATATGCTTTTGTTGTGTAATAAGCTATTACAAGATGTGAAATAAAGTGGATTAAAAGTGAATGTCTTTAACGGTGTATGTCTACTCAATTAGTGTTCTGTTTGTGTTACTGTACCACCAAAAAAATCCTACAGTGATGACCTCAAGCAAGAACATGAAGTATAGATACTCTAAATGTGAGCAATGGTATCAAGGAAGAGGATGCAAATGCTGTACTGCAGGTGTTACCCCTTGCAGCACGTACTTTCACAGTAGAGCTTCCCAGCACCTCCAACAACAGGTAAGACAGCACATTTTGTTAAATGGCATTATTCTGGACTATGAGACCAGAGTTGTGGTTTGCTCAAGCAGAAAACATTTTCAGCCAACAAGGCGTTAGTCACCATACATATTTGTTTCATTATATTGTTGATCATTTGAAACTGTTCGGACAGAGAAAGTCTTGCATACGCACAGTTACATCACTTTAAAAACATGCCTTATTGAACATTTTGTACCAACATGTGAAGCAAGGCTGCAGCGATTATTAACAAGTGAGCAATTGCGAAACAGATGCCCCAGGCAATTATTACATGAGCTTTGGTTATTAATGGGTTCCAATCTGTTACCAGAAAATTCATTACAGATGCTGTGGCTAAAAGATCAGCCACATTCTGGCCATGGATATGGAGCTGCCACTCACAGCAAAAGACCACATGGCATGGGCAGCGCTCTTGTTCATGTGTGTCACAACACACCTACGGTCCAAATGGTGGACATAAGCCAAGTTGCTGTAGAAGTCACTCTGCAACAATTAATTGATGGGGTGTGGCACATTTTGTTGTTTTTCTCTCAGTTGTTTATGACAGTGCAAAAAAATGAAGCACCATTGATAGAGAATTGTATGCAATATATGCAGCGACAAGAGATTTCTGTGACCAAACAGAGGAAAAATGCTTCACTGTTTACACAGATCGTGCTCGTCTCACATCCTTTTTCTCCAAGGTAATCAGTCGTGGACCACTGAGACAGTGCAGGCAAACTTATCACAATTCCCCATTTCACTACAGATGTACATCACATCAGTATAAAAAGTAATGTGGTGGCCAACTTCCTCTCTCAAAGCTGTGCTAGTGTAAAGGTGATCACGTGGGAGAGCATGACTACGTGTTAGCCTAAGGACCCAAAACTAAGTTCAGTGCTGGAGCAGGGGCAGTCCACACTTGTTTTGTCACAAATGTGTGTGCCTGAATTGAATGTTTCATTATGGCGTGGCACGTCTCACAACTTGCTGTGAGTTTTAGTACCATAAAAATTTTGGTGGCCAGTTTTTGAAGTATTCAATAATTTATCTTACCACAAATTATGAGCTATCATTTGCTAACAAAAGAAGTAATTTAGCCAGGAATGGAGTAAGACTGCCACAAATGGGCCCAAGCTTGTACTAGATGCTAGCCACACAAGATCGATAGGCTTGTGTTAGCACACCTCAACACATTATTTCTCACACTTGCATTTGGACATGGTGGGCACGGCCTCACTCCAATAACTATAGTTTATTGCTAACCATAATGGACCATTTCACTTGGTCACCAGCGGATTTTCTGATTACAGGCATTGCAGAAATAACTGTTGCCAGAGCATTGGTTATGGACTGGATTTCCTGGTATGGTGCTCTCCAAACTTTAATGACTGCAGCAAACAGTTTGAGTCATTACTGTTTCTCAACTCTGTGGTTGTTCACACATTACAACTACATCTACATCTAATCTATACTCTGCAAACTGCTGTGAGGTGCATGGCACAGGATATGTCCCATTGTATCAGACAGTAGTGTTTCTTCCTGTTCCAATCACATACAGAGTGTGCGAAGAATGATTGTTTGAATGTCTGTTGCATACAGTAATTATTATTCTGATCTTATCCTCACGATCCCTGTGTGAACAATACATAAGGGGTTGTAGTGTATCCCTGGAGTAATCATTTAAAAGCAGTTCTTCAAACTTTGTTGATAGACTTTCTCGGGATAGTTTACACATGTCTTTAACAGTCAGCTAGTTCAGTTCCTTCAGTATCTCTGTGACACTCTCCTGCAGATTAAACAAACCTGTGACCATTTGTGCCACCCTTCCCTGTATACATTCAATATCCGTTGTGAGTCCTATCTGATATGGGTCCCATATACTTGAGCAATATTGTAGAATGGGTCTCATGAGCAATTTGTAAGCAATCTCTTTTTTAGACTGATTGCCTTCCCTAGTATTCTACCAATAAACCGAAGTATACCACCTGCTTTACCCATGACTGGACCTATGCGACCATTCCATTTCATATACCTACAATGTGTTACATACAGGTATTTGTATGAGTTGGCTGATTCCCGTTTCCACCAGTGACGCGATGATATTATAGTCATAGGATACTATACATCTTAGCAGGGTAGCTAAGATGAAATGGCTGCATGAAAAATGTAAAGAAATCAAAAAAGAAATGATTGTTGGAAGGACAGACTTAGCATACAAGAAAGTCAAAACAACTTTCGGTGACATTAAAAGCACATGTGGCAACATTAAGAGTGCAACGGGAATTTCACTGCCAAATGCAGAGGAGAGAGCGGATAGGTGGAAAGAATACATTGAAAGCCTCTAGGTGGGGGAAGATTTGTATGATGTGATAGAAAAGGAAATAGGAGTCAATTTAGAAGAGATAGGGGGACCCAGTATTAGAATCAGAATTTAAAAGAGCTTTGGAGGACTTAAGATCAAATAAGGCAGAAGGGATAGATAACATTCCATCAGAATTTCTAAAAGTATTGGGGGAAGTGGCACCAAAACAACTATTCACGTTGGGGTGTAGAGAGTATGAGTCTGGCAACATACCATCTGACTTTCGGAAAAATACCAATTCCGAAGACTGCAAGAACTGACAGGTGTGAGAATTACTGCACAATCAACTTAACACCTCATGCGTCCAAGTTGCTGACAAGAAGAATGGAAAAGAAAATTGAGGATGTGCTAGATAGTTTGGGCTTAGAAAAGGTAAATGCACAAGAGTGGGAATTCTGACTTTGCAGTTGATAATGGAAGCAAGACTAAAGAAAAATTAAGACACGTTCATAGAATTTGTCGACCTGGAAAAAGCCTTCTACAATGTAAAATGGGTTATACAAAACTGCAACCAGTCACTTTTTTGAATAATTATGTTTTATTCCATGAACCAGTTTTCAAACCTTTTCAGGTTCATTTTTAGATGGTTTCGGGAAGTTACATCATTATTGCTAGCATAATGCTGGGTGCTGGCTTGCGACAGTATAGGCAGCTTTTTTCGGTTAGTGTCCATCTGTTTGCCTCCATTTTGATGTCCAGTTGTTGTATCACTAAACACACTTCCACACAAACTATTTTAATTACACTCTGACAGCGAGACTTGTCCAGCATCCAAGCGCATGCACATGCCAGACAGGGCGTGAGTCGTGCTTGGGTAGCTCAGATGGTAGAGCACTTTCCCGCGAAAGGCAAAGGTCCCGAGTTCAAGTATTGGTCCAACACACAATTTTAATCTGTCAGGAAGTTTCATATCAGCACACACTTCATTGCAGAGTGAAAATCTCATTCTGGAAACAATTGTGTGGTTATTTAACTAATAACAGTAATAACATTTAACTGTGATTAGATAAATCATTCATGTGTAAATAAAAACAACTTCAATATGTCTACATTCTATACCCGCAGCCGAAGTGCCTTATCCTTTTATACACGAAACTGCAGATAGTACATTCAACTCTGCCTATTTAGTTGAGCATAATTAACATTTAATTTGAACATCCCCATATTTATCCAAGAACCATACTACCTGATCACTAAAAACAATACAGAGAGAGTGGTTTTATTTTTGAAAATTATTAAACATTATAATCTACATGAGTGTCATAAAATTCTCCAGCTTTAGTGTGAAATATTGTCACCACACCTATTTCCATGAATATCTTGCTGCTTACAGTCAGTTATTAACATTGTTTACTTAGCTTACTGTCACAGCCGCACACATGTTCCTCAATGGTGACTAATTTTGAATGAGTCTGTCCATTTTCAAACTATTTCCTGTGTGTAAACATAGACTTCCACAGCCATTGTCACAGTCAATAAAATTCTTCTGGGTTTGAGGCCGCATTGTCATCTGTAAAATTCTGACGTTTTGGCGACTGTTGCAAGGTGCCTTCCTCAGGGATTGTTATCTGGCCACACGCAGAAGAAGAGCTTCAGAACTTTCACAGAAATCTGAACCAGCAGCACAGCAAAATTCACTTTACCATGGAGATAGAAAAGAATGGGGTATTGCCTTTTCTTGATGTGGAAGTTTACTGTAAGCCAGAGGGGAAGCTTGGACACAAAGTTTACAGGCAGCCCACCAACACAGACAGGTACCTGTATTCATCCTCCCACCACCATCCTACTCAAAATTCGGCCCTGCGAACTTTAACTAAGAGAGCTTACAGGATCAATGAACACAACCTGCAAGTTGAACTACAGAACCTCAGGTCCATTTTTGGAGCTAATGGCTATGACATGAGGATGATACACAAAACCATGGCGCCGAAGGAGGAGGGCAACAGGAAATGCAGAACAAAGTACAGAACACCGTCGTTATACCATATGTACAAGGGGTTACTGAATATCTGAGCAAAATTCTCCGCTGGGCAGGCATTAAGCCAATTTTTCATAGCAACAACAAAATAAAAGACATTCTGGGTTCAACAAAAGATGCAATTGGCAAGTTTCATGCCACCGGAGTTTATGAAATCGGGTGCGAATGTGGACTGGTATATGTAGGTGGGACTGGGCATCCAATAAGCACAAGGTTAGCTGAACACGAGAGATATATCCACCTCAAACAATACAACAAATCAGTGGTGGCAGAACATCAGGAACAGTGCAGGATGAAGATCGAATTTCGAGAGGCCCGCGTACTGGCGAAACAGCCATTTAGTTTGAGGAGGAAGATTAGAGAGGCTATAGAAATAGCCAAGCGACTCGACAACATGAACTGAGAAGATGGGTACTGACTCCCAGCGTCTTGACTGCAAGTTGTGACAGCTTTGCAAAAGGACAGCTCTCACAGAGCAACAGGCGTGCGGTAGGCCACAGCAATGGAGGGTACACACAGTGCTGACACAACCTAGTCAATACTAGGCAGTTATTAAACAATGCTATGCTGTAGTCACCATTTAGTCTCCTACTCGCCAATTTGCACCAGTAGCAAGTAGTAAAGGAAACTCTAATGGAAAACGCCCATTTCCACCAATGACGACACGCAATGCAAAGACCAATAAAATGAACTCCTAATACCCTTCCTCCTCACCCTCATATCCAATGACAGCACTCCTCCATAGTATATAAGTATCCAAACTAGTGCTCATTCAGCAGTAGCAATACACCCTGAGGAAGGTGCCTTGCAACAGTCGCCGAAACATCGTAATTTTACAGATGACAATGCAGCCTCAAACCCAGAAGAATTTTATTGACTATTTCCCGTGTCTTTATCATGTGATTGTAAAATAATTCCACTGTAATGACATACTGAACTCTGATGGAATACATCATGTATATTCAACAACATTTGCTAAGTGGCCCAAACGTATGGAAGTCAAATGTTCCAAATACAGTTTGAATGTATAGAAATAGAAGTTTACTGTCTCATAACATACAATTTCAAGCCATTGACTTAAAAGTACGGGAGTCTCATCAAAACACAAAAACTGGTTTACAATTTTCATTATAATACCAGTAATATAACATACAGAACCGAATAATCACTTAATTGAGTAATTAATAATTTTTCTTCAAAAGTAACAAAGTTTTAAGACTGACAGTCCTAAGTACTTGATCTCTCCTGCTCAAATTTTCAGGTTGTCGTTTATGAATTCTTCTACTGAATAGTAACATTTCTGCAGTAGTTTCTCATATAAGGATTTTTTCAGTGTTTCTAAATTTATGCTGAGCAGTTCTCTTCCTTTCACTTTGTTATAAATTTTCATACCCAGTAATGTGGAGTTTGAGCATAAAGTTTTAAACAGTGGGTGGGCAGCATAAAATTATTTTGATTTCTGGTGTTGTAATCATGTTGAAAATGATTTGCTACAAATAAATCAGGGTTACTGTGTACAAAGATAATCAGCTCATATATGTATAGTGAGGGAACACTAGTATACTCACATTTTTTAGGAGTGGGCGACATGATTTTCTTCGCCCTACATTGTGCATATTTCTAGTGATGGTTTTCTGAAGTTTTAGTGTTCGACACACATGGTTTGAGTTACCCCAAAATACAATTCCATACCTTATTACTGACTCAAAGTAGCTGTGATATACTACTTTACTTATGCCCATACTGGTAGCATTGTACAATATTTTCATTTCATTTGATAGGCTATTTAATTTATTTGCAAGGTACTGTATGTGTGACCCCCATGATAGCATTTTACATAGCTAGCTTCCTGCAAATCCTGGTTTCTGTGACTGACCTGAATATCATTTAATTTTGCTTGTTTTGTTTTAAATTGCATTAACTGGGTCTTTTCCATGTTTAATTTTAACCCATTTAAATCAAACCGGGTATCTAAGTTTTCTAAAGTATTTAATACAGTTTGTGGAATTTGATCTTAATGTTACTTTCAATGATTAAAGATGTTTCATCTGCAAATAAAACTGAGTGCCACTCAATATTAAGTGGCAGATCATTTACGTAAAACAAAAACAGAATGGGACCTAAGACAGAACCTTGGGGTACTCCATGTGAAATGGTTTTCCATTTTGCAGTATAAGTTCCTCTCTCTGATGTTATAACCACTCTTTGTCTTTGGTGGTTAGATAGGATTCAAACCATTCTAATACCGTGCCCTTAATTCCACAGTTTTCCAGTTTACAGAGTAGCAAGGAATGATTCACACTATCAAACGCCTTTGATAGGTCACAAAAAATTCCTGTGGCATGCAGCGAGTTGTCTAGAGACGAGCTAATTTTATCAACAAAATTCTTTATAGCAGATATTGTGGTTTTGCCTTTTTGAAATCCATACTGATTTTCTGAGATTATTTTAATTTTTTTCTATGAAATTTTGATTTTGTATGGTGACTACCTTCTCAAATATTTTTGATAGTGATGGAAGAAGAGAGACTGGATGATAGTTTCCCATGTGTTCTTTTGTACCTTTTTTGAATAGTGGCTTAACTACCGTGTACTTCAGTGTGCCTTGAAAATAACCTTGAAGGGACTGGTTAACTATTGTAATTAGAGGCTGTGCAATTATTTTACAGACTGTTTTTAACACTTTTGTTGGTATCCCATCCCATACTTCTGATGTTTTACTTTTTAGTGACAGTATCACATTTTCTATATCTTTTACAGTAGTTTTTGTAAGTGTACTGAAAAATTTCCCATCAAGTTGCTCACTGTGGAAGAAATTTACTGTGTCTTCACATTAGATTTTTTACATTTATAAAGAATTCATTAAACAATTCAGAAATTTCAGCAGGATTTACAATAGTTTTACCCTCTATCTTGATTTCAAAAATATTGCGGCTTCTACCTGTGGCACCTGTTTCAGCTTTGATCACTGACCATAATGCCTTTGATTTGTTTTCACTATCCAATATAAATCTATTGTTTGCCAGTTCCTTGGCTGCCTTTACAACATTTTTAAAAATATTTTTGTAATCTTTTACATAGGTAACAAAATCAGGACTTTTGTTATGTTTTAGTTTCCTATGTAGCTGTTTTTTTCTTGTACTCGAGACTTTTATTCCTTCAGTATTCCACTTTATTTTATTTCCTACTTTTGTATAATGTACAGTAAGAGGGAAAGTTTCATTAAAAACGTGGAGAAATTTTTCCAAGAAAGTAGCAAAATTTTCACAGCATGAAATACTATGATCTATAGACCATTCCAGTTTATTTAATCTATGATAGAATAAGTTTGTATTTTCTTTGCTAGCATAGCCCATATAAACAGGCACTCATCGGCATTCAACTTCTCAATCATGCAGATTATGGTGGCCTTGAAGCATTTCCAGATGCCAATATTATTACATGGAAGACTTGGAGCATTACTGAGACTACAGAACTGTTGGCTAAACAGCCTTATGGTACTCTTGTTCCTAGTATGCCTCTTGTTTTGTCTACCAGAAGAAAGAAGTTGAATGCCGATGAGTACCTGTTTATATGGGCTAAAGTCGGCAATGGTAATTGTAAAATAAAGCCGTACACCAACGCCGACCTCACATCACACCAACGCCAATGCAGATGTCCACAAGACCCGACGCTGTCATCCACCTACGCCGATGAGACCGTCCATCGATGCTGATGCCACCGTACACCGGTGCCGGCGCCGCCTTCCACCAATGCCGGGTGAGCTACTACTGACCTTTGATTGCTTGTGAAGTGTGGGGTGTTGTGGAAATAAGTGAGTGTACTTTTAATGATAACTAGATTAAAGACAAAACAAAACACAATGGAAAAGGAACATCAATCCGTAGAGTCTGTTGGAACTACGGGAATCGAAAAACAGGTGCCAGATTTAGGCAAAATAATGAGGTTTATCAAAGTGCAGTTTGAATCACAAACAAAACTAGAGGCTCAAGTTAATATCCTAAGTAATCAGATGCAAGAATGGAAAAAAGGATTGAAAAAAGAATTGTCCGATTCCCTGTGTGAACAGACAAATATTTTATTCAAGGATTTAGAACAAAGGAATGAAGCCAATATAAAAGGATTAGTTCAAAAATTAGAATATGATGTACACTGTAAATGTAGTAATTTGGAAACACAATTTAACAAAAAATACGACTCTTTGAAAAATGTATGTAAGGTTACATTTGATGTGGTCAAACAAGAATTAACTACGCTAAAAACCAATGTCCAGAAACAAGATAAGTTGCTCCCCCTAGTACAGGCGCAAATTTCAGGGGTCAAATCACGGGTGGAAACCATAGAACAGAACTTCAAAGAAAAGTTAATGACTGCAGAGCTTATAAATTTGAATGGCTTAGAAGAACAAGTAGAAGAATTAATAGGACGAAAGGTTGAAGAGAAACAAAGTGTTGATCTCTCTTCGCCTATGGTAACTTCCGATTTAGATAACACCAAGAAAGACTTACAAACATTGAAGAAAGAATTCAAGCTTATGCAGGATAAACTAGATAAAGGCACAGTTTCCCAAAATATTATATTAAATAAGGACATGATAACTGATTTGCAATGGGGATCAAATTCAGGCTTGTCGAGACAGTTTCCTAAATTCAAACCAGATGGGGAGGTACACCCCACTCATTTCTTAAAATGGTTTAACCAAGCCAATAATGTTAAGGATATAAAACGATATGTACAAAACCCCCAGGGACGTTGACGTTCTGTGTCAACGGGCGGAGTGACGTCCGCCGGCTCCCGAGTTGAGTTCGGTGTTACTTCCACATTAGTTTTCCTACACCGAACTCCCTTCAAATCTTCGACTATCCTGTAATCTATTTATAGCCCTTAAGCTATCCTATCATATTACTATTAAAAGAGACCAATTATGACTACACAATTATGACTAATTTAAGGAGTCACAATTAACAGTTACCTCTAAGCATGAGATAAAACTAACAGGGTAACATTCTAACAGGAGATATAATATGATGGTACTGTTTAGGAAGAATGATACGTAGATGACATAAACTGAACATGTGTATGAAATATAAAGTGAAGTGACTAACTGAATAACTATTTGATTATAGTGTATGTAATTTCTATTTTTATAGAATGTTTTATATTTTTTGTAAAATGTGATGTGATTGGGGAGGGTTTATATCTAATTTTGAAAGGGATGGGTAGCATAGGCACAAACACGACCTACACACCACGCCCTTCATACAACCCTCGCAAACAAGTGTGACTGGTTCTTCATCATTTGCTCTTCCATAGGAGTTGCTAAAAACTTTTCTTCGGGGACTTCAAAGGTGACGGTGAGAATGTCCGTTCTGCAGGAGACGCTGAACATAATGCCTCCTCTGGCTTCTCACTTAAGCACCGGCAAAGTGGGGATCCTGGGGAAGGGGGGGGGGGGGGGGGAAGGGTTTCCTGTCTTTGGGGCTGTCTTCTTTCTTTCTTCAATCTTACCAACCAATTCTTTGTATTTCCTTCCTTACTCCTCTTAAGAGTACCAACCTATCTTTCCCTCTGTCCACATTCATATACCTCTATCGCTGAAGTCCTTCTCTTTTCCGTGATTTCCAAAAATCTTTAACTAAGAACCTCAATAGGCCGAAGAATCAGGACGCACGATCACACTTCCACACTCAAACAATTAAATACAAAGATGCAGACAAGTAATACACAGGGAGATGTAACAACCGTTACAGATAAGGGGGGAAGTAGTGCTCAGGAAGGGCTCGAGCACATGTGCTAAGTAATGACGGTTGCACATCTCAAAGTAATAGATATTAAGCCAGAGGTATCGAGTCAAATAAGCTAAAGGAACAAGGGGGGACGAAATGTATAGCCACCTGTGTTCATAGCTATAGTAGCACAAAGTAATATGAATGGAAATAAA
Organism: Schistocerca piceifrons; assembly: GCF_021461385.2. Classification (NCBI taxonomy): domain Eukaryota; kingdom Metazoa; phylum Arthropoda; class Insecta; order Orthoptera; family Acrididae; genus Schistocerca; species Schistocerca piceifrons. The sequence goes on along the minus strand of NC_060144.1, from coordinate 6,108,047 downwards.
TATTAAGCCAGAGGTATGGAGTCAAATAAGTTTCTGATGAATAATAGGATAGTGCAGACCGAATAGCCCGGAGAAAAGAAATAAAGTTACAACCATGTACGAAACATATTTAGTTATTAAGGCTACATAAGTGAGCTGTAAGCAATGAACAAGCGAAGAATTTAAGCAGGTAGGCTGAAGGACTCAGGAGGAGGAAAGGAGAGGTAAAGAGAAATTTTACCAGGAAATTTTAAATAAAATAGCGTGCAGAGGAGTACGAAAGAGGCAAGACTATGAATCATTGTTAGAGAAGATAGGGAGGGCGCATCCGATATAGATGAAATGAGAGAAAGAGAGGCCAGGTAGGCACACCCAGAGGAGGCTGACCTATACTGTGCGGACAGGGGCACCAAAAAGGGGATTGACCTGTACCATAGTTTAGTATAAACGGAAGGGTCGTACCTACGCAAGGATGAGGAAGAAGATATTTTCATAGTATCAACCCTTACGTAGACTGGAACCCAAAGGGAAAGGGTGGTATAGTGACCTGAGATTGTAGTGGAAAGTTTCTCCTGGTAAATTTGAATTCTAAATTTTTTTAAATAGAGAAGACGAGTCCTGCACGAGGAAATAGAAAAAAGAGAAAACTCCCAGTACAACTAATTTTTTTCAGACCCGGAAAACCGGTGGTTATCATTGCAACAGCTTCTAAAAAAGAAAGAAAAAAAAGTAAAGACTCGACTCAGAATAATGCCTGAACTTTGAAACTGGCTAAGGGGAGGGATTTATTTTGGCTCCATCCTGGAAGCAAGAGTAGATAAATCTATTGGAAATAACTAATACTTGTTGTACTATTAGTTTATCATACTACTATGTCTATGAAAGATGTTACCAACAGCTTAATGAAATACTGGAGAGGGAAGAGAGTTTTTGTACCTAATGTTTTTATGTAGTACAAAGTAACAAGATAAGTGTTAAGAAAAAAATTATTAAAATATATGTTGTGTGCAAAATAACGAGTGTTTGAGCTAAGGGGAGGGATATGTAGTGCCCCCAGAATTTTACGAAAGTCTGGAGACACTTGTGTTCCAGCCGTTTTGAACACACGTTATTTTAAAGCAGGACGTAAGGCTGAGCATGGGATACTGAACCCATTTATTGTTTATGCAGGCGAAACTGGAAGGGAGAAAATTCATCAGGGCTGTCAAGTGTTCAGCGCGACCTGCCAAGAATAAACACAGATGGCCCGGAAGCTCCGTGGCCGGCTGCAAGGAGTAATGTAGCTTTGCATTGTAGAAAAACAAATGGAGTGACTCGAGATAGTGACTGTTTAGTAGACGTTGAACTGCTGTTGAGAGTATGTGGATAGTCAGCCACGATAAAAGCTTTTGTACTAATTGTGTTCAAAAGTGTGTAATTAACTGATCTTGGGTGCCCGGTAATGTGTGGGCTTACGGCATAAAGTTTAGTTGTTTTTTGTACAAAGTGGATATAAATATGTTCTGGTGCATTGAATGATATTCCAAGAGTAGCGTGTTTTTGAATAAGAAGAGAGAGACAGTGAGAGAGTGGAAATTTCCCCTTCCTAGCAGTGAAATCTTCGGAGAAGCGTCCGGTGCTGGCAGAAGACACTGGCGCTGCAAGAAAGCAGAACCAGCATTCTTCAACAAGTAAGTCCACGAAAACGCTTAACATTACACCGGGCCACCGCACAACCTATTCTTGAGTACTGCTCAAGTGTTTGGGAGCTGCACCACGTCCGACTGAAAGAAGATACAAAGCAATTCGGAGGTGAGCTACTAGATTTGTTACCAGAAGGTTTGATCAGCACGCAAGTGTTACAGGTACACTTTGAGAGCTCAAGGGAAATTCCTGGAGGAAAGAAGACATTCATTTTGAAGAACACTACTGAGACTGTTTAGAGAACTGGCATTTGAAGCCGACTGCAGAACAATCCTGCTGCTGCCAACATACATTTTGCATAGGAACCACAAAGATAAAGATAGGCCTATGAGAAATTTGGGCTCATATGCAGGCACGTAGACAGTTGTTTTTCCCTCTCTCTGTCTGTGAGTGGAACAAGAAAGGAAATGACTAGTTGTGGTACAGGGTTCCTCTGCCATGCACCATAGTGTGGCCTGTGGAGTACGTATGTAGATGAAGATATAGATGATCCTGGTAACAAGGTCATGTAGGCCCACAGGCAGTGACTCCACAGGGCCTGATAGGTGAGGGGGCCCGAGCCCCCTCAAAAATTTGATTGTTGGGGAGGAGCCCGCCCAATAATTAAAGAAAATTATTAGTTATATTATGCTCTGTAAAATCACAAAATTATGTTGGAAGTTTTTATTTTTCTTGTTTGATTATAGTTACCTTTTAAAATACATTCAGTAATTAGTTAAAACAAATAATTATTATGGTAGTAAGAAGGTTAACTGAAAATGAGTGGTGTGAATCATGATAGTGTTACAGTGCTGCGGGCACACTTACAATTTGTCCCGGTGTGTGAATCTTCAAGTAAAGTCTGGTGCCGGCGGGCCAGTGTTGCGGCCGCGGTGACATCAAAAGGACTGGAGCAGAACTACCTGGAACCCTCTGCCTCGCTTTGCCTTGACACTTCGAGACATTACGATGCCGCGGCTATATAAAGCCCACCCTGCTGTCACAGTCATTCAGTGTGGATAGTTTCGTTCAGTGCATGCTACAGACGTGTTTAGTGTTCCAAGATTAGTTCTAGTGGACTAGTTTATATGACTATATTTTATTTATTTACTTTGTTCTCTTAGTGTATCGTGAATTAAGTTTGCAATAGATAAATTTGTTACCAAAAAGGCATGCTTGGAAGTTGATGATACTGCAAGTCAACCTCCAACAATTATTGTATCGTCAATTGCTTCATTGTCTTCAGGCGAGAACTGTTCACAGCCAAAACCTGGACAATCTGGTAAGGGAAGATCATTTCAGAAGTCTTGGTTGATCAAATATACATGGCTAGAATATGAAGCATCTACTGAAATTTTTTTTGCCAAAACTGCAAAGAGGCAGATGCTAAAAATCTATTACAATTTTCTTCAAACAAAGAAAATTCATTTACTACTGTAGGGTTTTCTAACTGGAAAAAGGCTTTGGAAAAATTCTGTCTTCATGAAAATACATTTATGCATAAAGAAACTGAAACTAAATTCTATCACTAATCAAAGTGTGGCTTCCCAATTGAATGAACAGTTAGATAGTGATATGAAGAAAGGCCGTGTAGCTCTTTAGACAATTTTTACTACCATGCAATTTCTATGCCTACAAGGACTATCAATTAGAGGGCACAAAGATGTAAACTCAATTTTTTTTCAATTGTTGGAACTCCAAAAGAATGACATACCTGAGTTTAAAGATTGGATAGGGCATTTGGGGTATAAGTGGATGTACCACGATATTCAAAATGATATCATTGATCTACTAGGAAAGTCTGTGTTGAGAAAGGTATTGGCTTCAACCAAGAAGACTGAACATTTTTCTATTATGGTTGATGAAACAAGTGATTCTTCGTTCATGAACAAGTGTCATTTTGTATTCGTACTGCCAATGATTCCTTAATCATCAACAAAGACTTTATTGGCTTGTACGAGGCCCCCAACACTGAATCACAAACTCTGTATAGTATTTTAAAAGACATTTTTGCTTGTCTTGATTTGTGAAAGGATAACTTAAGAGGACAGTGCTATTATGGTGCCTTGAATATGAGAGGTAAGTTCAAAGGACTAAAAAAATTAGTTTTGGATATACAACCAAAAGCATATTAAGTGCACTGCACTGCTCACAGTTTAGACTTGGCAGTTGTAGACAGTCTCTGCCATCTTACATCTAGGAGGGATACTATGGCTTTAGCCAAGGACTTAATAAACACCATAAGGGAATAGAACAAAAGGATGGGACTTTTCAGAAGCATACGCTCTGAGAGCACCAATGACCAAGCTGGTCTACGACCCCTTTGCCCGACTCAATGGACTATGCAAGCTTCTAGTATCTTGAGAATATTGAAAATCTTTGAAGAACTTCTAGAGTTTTTTGAAACATTTTCTGCAGAGGACAAAAGAGAGGCATGTTACAAGTGTGCAGGCTACCTTGAGTCAAAGTTACAATTAAAGACTTATTTCTTTTTACGTCTTTATTGCCATGCAATGAACCCAGTAGAGGATGTCAATGAAAAAGTTCAATGCCCTCATCTAAGTGTTACTGATCTGGAAAAATTATAAGTATATGAGGGTTTGATTTGTATATTGAATGGAAGGTGTGAAAATTTTTAACACTTTTGGGAATTGTGTTTAAAAGAAAAACCTTCACAACTTGATGATCCTTCGCTTCCTTGGAATCGAAATATACCAAAGAAATATGAAAACAATGAAGCCAGCCCACCACACACATTCAAAACCCCAAAGGAATACTAAAAAGCTATTTACATTTAAGTTTGTGAAATGGTGCAATCTTGCATTACTGAGCGGTTTGCTTCAACTGGACTCACACAGGTCATTGCAGTTGAACAAGAGTGCTTGCTTTTAGTAAACAGAGGTGAAAAGAATTTGGAAAAATTAACTGAGTTTTTCAAAACTCGCCTAGACATTGAGAGACTGTGCTTACACTTGAATATGTTAGCCGATATTGAAATAAGAAAACAACTGGTCTTAAAAAACATGTGTGATGTAAGAAAGTACATTACACAAGAGCCTGCAGTTGGAGAGATATTATATGAAGTATTGAAGTGCATTAAGTTTCTCCAAGTAGTCCCAAACATGACAGCAACAGCAGAATGGTCATTTAGTGCCCTTAGACATCTGAAGACATATCTCCGATCAACAATGGGACAGAAGTGATTGAACAACTTGGCTGTTCTTCATGCCCACCAAGATGTTTGGGATGAATTGGATATCCAACCAGTCATCAATCATCAATGACTTCATATTCAGTAATCCAGTCAGATGGTCGACATTTGTACCTTTCTAAAGACGCTCTAGACCTAATAATGGCATTTAGAGCAATATTAAAAATCTTTGTAAAATAGAGAATTAAATACATACATAATGTTACATTTTCAGTTTTGAAATATTAGTGCTAGTTTAGTACTATATTGTACAGTACTGGTTAGTTATTTTCAAATACTTAAATATTTTTAGGGTGTGGGACCCAATTAAAACCCGCTTTTTACATACTTTTGACTGAAAGTATGAGACATACTGCATTAACTTTATTAACTGTATTAAAGCATTAACTTTGAGATATGCTTTTATTTAATGAACCCTGAGCCTTATTCAAAGTGAGCTTAAATTAGCTATTTCACTTATTAATCAAAGTGCTATTACTGTGTGGCAGCAATATTTTATGTTTTATTCTTTTAATGATAGTTTAAGATTTATTTAAATATAGTTACAGTGTTTTCAGAGCTATATAATCATTGCTCTGTAATAGCCTATGAGAATGATTATTACTGTAAATTAAATTAGCTTTTCAAAAATACCATGCTAGTTTAAGTTTTGTTTCTTTTTTAAAAGCCAAAACATGTGTCAGGGTTGTCGAGTTCCCCGGAGTGTCGAGTTATCGAGAGTCCAGTTTTTGGGGTTCTAATGTTGATCATATTACTCTAAAATGCTTAAAAAACTTTAAAACTCACTATTTTTCATCTAAAATTTGGAAATTTTTCCGGGGCAGGACCCCCCAGTATGCCCCCCCCCCCCCCCCCTGCCCAATATTTCTTAAGTTGGCGCCCCCGGTAGGCCCCATATAACTGATGAGCTGCATGGCCCCTGTTTTGCAGTACATAGGCCTACTTGTATTTTGTATAGTATTTTAATACTATACAATATGTGAAGATAATGTTTAATAAAATTTTTGTTTTGCTACTTTGAGCACTAACAGATACTATGCACTTTGAATTTTGAACCATTATCTGATCAATATAATAAGCATTAGTCAAGAAACTACAGAAATAACCACTACAGTCGAGTTATTAGGTCCACCCATACAGCAAGAAAAAACCACTGTTTAGACATCTAAATAAGTGTTTTGTGTACCTTCCCAACAAGAAAAAATTGTGAGGGCTCTGCTGTAATATGTCAAGACTGTCAGATTGTGGAGGTGAGTGCTCTCTCTACTTAACATCTTTCTCCAGAGTCAGTTCAACAGCCCCAATGTAGTTTCCAGGTGGCTTCTCCCAATTATCATGCATGGGTGGGCTGGATAAACATTCCCACCTCAGTTACGCATTACAGAAGCAGAAATAACAACAATAATAAAAATAACAATAATTATTAATGGAACATTCTTCTAATCACAAGTGGAACATCAAACAATATTACAGGCAAAGGACTGGAATTAGTCTTGCTTACGTAATTATTATTATTGGAAGATTCTTCTGATCACAAGTCATATGTCAAACAATATTACAGACAAAAGACTGGAATTAGTCTCACTTACATAACTATACTGAGAGTCAAATGTAAGATTATTAGGGTTGTCTTGCAGATATCAGATAATACAATTACTTTGATAAATGTATTTCAGGTGCTTGACAGAGCTCTCAAAATATGACCTTGCAGAACACTAGAAGCTTCACTAGAAAAGGAAACACATTTTACTAACGCCTGGAATAATTTAATTTGTGACTTCAAAAGTGCTTGATTTCAATACTACACAAGAATGATTAATTTCTAAATGCAGTAAGTTTATTTGGCATTATTGAGTGAGTGTGTGAAATAGTCGAAGTATAAGACAAGTAGGCTTGTTTATTTATATCTCCCCTCTGCCTCCCCTTTCCACATAAAACATTATTGCAAATACCTTACTTCTGAAACTGTGGGAAACAGCTCATTAATGCCAAACAAGAATTATGATGATTGACCTTTGAAAATTTGTGCAAAGCACAGCAGTCAAAGCTGGATCTTCTACTTCTCACAAGTGCTCACTGTTACCAAGCCACATGAGCACATTTACTGGATTGATTCAATTTCTCAATATCACATTTGTCTGCCTGCAGTTTCTCTGATCAGATGCTTATAAGTTTTTCAGTAAATTAAAACAGGTACTAGGTGAGTAAATAATAGCCATGCAGAGTGTGTGTTTGTGTGTGTGTGTGTGTGTGTGTGTGTGTGTGTTTGTGAGGGGGGAGAAGGGTGCATGTATTAATATGGCCCATAGTAACTTGAATGATTTATTGAAAAATGTATAACATGGAAAAAATAACAACACAATTTTTGGTGACGGGCATGACCAAATATATGCTATGATTTCTAGAATACTGGATGTAATGAGGACATTACCTCTCTGTCAAATTGCTTTCCATGGCCATCATGAATTTGAAATAGGGAAACACATTATCAGTTTCTTCAAAATAATACACCTCCTCTCCTTACATATAAGGAGAGGAGGTGTATCCTTTTCTGAGGATACACATTTCCAATGAAAAAACTGAAACAAAAATCTGAGCCAACAAATTCCAAAGAAGATGAAATAACTGTTAAATGATTATGTCTTAGAGGGAATCATCAGTGAAATTAAAAAAAAAATAGCTGTTCTTTTCACTTACTATAGACACAACACACAGCATATCCAGAGTGGACCAACTTAAGAGTCATTGTAAGATATTTGTTCTTAGATTTAAGAAAAACAGATAGAAAGAAGCTTGAAATCAAGCAATAGTTTTTAGGATTCATTGAGGTAAGGAACCACAATGCTGAGAGTTGTAAAAAGGAAATAATAACTGATTTACAGAAGATGAACATACAACTGGATAAATGCAGAGGTCAAGGATACAATGGAGCTGCATCTATGAATGACAAATATTCAGGTTTGCAGTCAAGAATTTGTGTCCCAAAAGCTGAGTTTATATGTTGTTGAACACATATTTTAACTTCAGTAGTAATGATTCCCTCTTAAGTATAGTGGAACTGTAAGAGTTTTATGAGAAAATACAATGCATTTGTATTTTCTTCACTGATTCTGTGGTTTGATGGCAATAAATAGAGTGAAACTGTTGCAACAGACAGATGTGCTACAACGACTCTGAAGCAACTGTGCCCAACTAGATGGTCTTCCAGATTTGATTCATTGTTACCAATCAAACAGAATTTCGTACAAATTTGGCAGTGTCTATCCAGTATCAAAATAAGACTAAAAAGAAGGCAAAGATGGAAGAAGCTTCTAATTTTTTAGAACTGTGACACAATTGCTCTTTGGTATTTCCAACACTTTGATTGATAAATGACTTCTGTGGTTATCACAGAGAAGTAAAGTTGGTTCATCTTTTGAACTTTTAGGATGTTTAATAAAGTGCTTCATCACCTGCATGAAGAGTTCAGCTGTCATCCAGACAGAACTGTCAACTAGCCCTAAAGTTCTGGAAGGAGTGTGATCAGTCATATGAAGTAAAAGCTACGGATAATCATCACAGGTGGAATTGTGTTGCCATTCACAGAAACAATGCAACATGTTGTCACAGATATTCCCTTTTCTGCACTCGTACACTTACTAACTTGTTTTACACTTTTCTCCGCAATTACTTTAGAGGTTTTTGGACTATACTTGTGCAAGTTTCATCTAAACTAAGTTCCTTCAGTGCAGCTGCGGCTCAGAGCATCCTTTATAAAGTGACTGCAAATTACTGAAAAATGTCTCAACATTTGATTTGTTAAATGAAATGGCCCTTTACAGACTACATCCCTTTAGCATGTGAATACATAATTTTGGATTCCTTGTCAAAAATTTCCTAAGCCCTTAAACATCCTCTGTGTTCTGCTCGTCCCAATTTGAAAGGTATGAATTTCATTAACAAACACCATTTCATAGGCTAGCTTCCTACATTGTTCAGTTGTAAGACCATAAAACATTTCTGAACAATGTAAAATATAATCTTCTAATATTTCCTCCTGTTCCTCAGAAAACACTAGTGGATTCATAACTGGGTGTAAACTTTAGTTCTTCATGTTCATCAGCTTGCATTTTTGACTTACATACAGATCTGAATAGCACTGGATGCTCACACCTTTCATTTCAGCAGCTGCATGAGTATTCATTCTGTTCTGGACAAGTTTGATAGCTCCTTTTATAAAATCTTCAGAAAATGAACCTGTGTTTGTAGTTATTTTTTAATTACATTTGTAATTGCACAAGAACTACAAACACATTTCCACATTTTCCATAACTAAATATATATAAAAAAAATAGCATCATAGGTTATAGTAAAGGCATAAATGTATTTTAACTTGTCAAAATTATTTTCAAAAATTAGAAGTTTTACAATAATACTTGTATTTTTAAAACATATGAGGCAGACCAAAATGTTCCACCGTGCCCCAATGAATCATGTTTCAACGTTCGCCACACACTTGGATAACCAAAACCAAATTGTGACATAAAAGCTAATTGATGAAGGTTACTGCAACTTACCTGTGTCTCCACCTCAGTTAGTGTTGTTCTCAAATACATAACACAATATTCTGTAAACACCTGTAAAATTACATGCTACAGATTAACAGGGAGCAACTAAAACTTACTTTATACCTGAAAAAACAAACACTCTGATCTAATGTAGTTCTATTCAATGGCAGCCATTTTAAAACTATGTGGAACTCTGGTATGTAGTGATAGTGAATGACAGATGACACACTGGTACAGAGTACACAACACACTTTATTTTATAGATATATGATACATACAAGAATACATGACATAACACACTCAAGTCACAGAGCAAACTGAATTGCTACCGTCAACTGGACGTGATGACCAGAGAGGGGCAGACAAAAGCCAGCAAAATAGTGTGTGAAGTCATGGTTATAGGGGCCAGGTAATTTTCCATGACTGTGCAACCTTTCAAGGCACAATGTAATGACTATTCCAACACTGCCTATGATGTGTGGAGGTAGTCACGGTGTAGATGTCTGGAGCACTGACTAATCGATGGGCCGGGTGTAGTGTTAATGCGGTGCACTGTGCTGTTGTTTGTGGCTGACAAGATAATAGGAACACACAGGATAAGCCACTGGTTGGGAGTTTGTCAATGTGGGCCATGTGGAGGTTGGTGTCCTGAGCAGCAAAAATGACGTCAGATGCCAGCTGTAGGCTGGAGCCAGGTTTCCCGAGCAAAGTGGTAGTCTGCACATGTGCACGGAATAATCGGCAGGTGGTGTACTGACCTGGGTAAATGGTAAGGTGGGGGTGGCTGCATCAGGTGATTTGAGGTGCAGGTCAGTAAGTGTACACAATAGATGGGAATGGATGCCCTCGAGATAGAGCAAGGCTCTGTGAGTTTTAACTGTGCTGTTCCAATGCTGCTGCATAGGGATGCAGGTTCCTGTCGGAAGTCAATAAGTGTCTGTTGCGTGTCCATACGCTGTTGACAGATGTGTAGCAAGCAGTCAGTGCAATCCACACACTGTTGTATGTTCTGCTGCACGGAAGTGTTTGAGAGTGAAGAAGCTTTGGCGTCATCACAGTGGGGTGGTGAGGCGGTCGAGGTGTGTCTACTGTCAGCAGTGCAGCAAGGAGACATGTAGGTGAGTTTGTTTGCATGCAGTACGGGCACAAGGTGACAGGCCCATAGGAAATCAGCGCCCAGGACCAGCTCCATTACATCAGCAATGATGAATGACCATGTGAATGGTGTAGCAAAGCCGGGATCTAGAGTCTGTGTCTGGATACCCCTAACAGTTATAGGAGAGCTCTTATGAGCTGTCAAGCGCAGGCACTAGTCTTCAGAAGTAGGCGAGGCAGATGTCCTGATGCGCGCTCCTGTGTTGACCAAGGAACATAGTCCGCTGATGTAGTTGAGGATGTACAGATGATTCTTCAGGATGATATTAGAAGCCGGCAGGCAAGCAGCGAATCGGTGTGTGTTGAGGGAGCTTATGTGTCGTTCACAGCTCAGGGGTGCCTCTCATGGGCTGTGAGGCGAGTTTGGACAGTCACAAGGTTGATGACACAGGAGTGCAGTGTCACTGAAGTGGACACAGTACCACCAGAGGCAAGACTGTGCATGCACAGCTGCCGATGTGCTGGGAGTGATAGCTGCAATTGAGTATGTTTTGTAAACACATTGGGTGGTGGTCGCTGTGATGTTAGGGTCAGAGTGCTTGGTGACTGTCGGTGGCTGCAGGAGGTTGTGTGGGTGGTAGTGCAGCGTGCATATTCGTACCATTCTTGGGAGCTTTGTTGATGCTGTGCCTATGTCGAGAAATGGCAAAAGTGCAGTTGGCCAGGGTGAGGTAGGCATCGAGAGACGGGACACTGGTTAAAAGTAATGTCATCTGCACCTGGGATGGTAGTTGGATGATCCAGATCGTCCACAGCATCTCATTGAGCATGGTGCCTGGGTCTATTGTGCTACAAAGAGGCAGCCACAATTTGGATGGTGTCTCATACTGTAAATGTTCATTGTGAAGTATCTGGTGTAGTTGCTCTTCGGGAGTCCGTAAAAGGTGTCATAAGAGTATTGTTTTGGTGGTCCCATATGTGTCCATAGACAGTGGTCCCAGGATGATGTCATAGACAATGGCAGCGCAGGTGCCAAAGTGGCTTGGCTGAGTAGAGTGCTGTACTTCATGTCATCCTTGATGATGGCATTGGAAGCAAATATGCTTTCAATGACTGCGAACCACAGGTGCGGGTTGTCTGAATGGAACGGCAGTAGTGTGAGCTGTGAAGCAGTCAGCTGCTCAGTTCGGTAATGTGGTTGGAAATGGCCACACAGCACAGAGAGAACTGGAGGGGGGGGGGGGGGGGGGGTTGAGCGGTGGTTGGTAAAGCAGGCAGCTCCACAGACTTGACAACAGACAGCCTGCTGTGTGGCGCGGATGAGATGGCATGCGTATTGGGTGGACATGTGTCTAGTGCAATAACGGCCACAACACGGTCAGCATGGGTCAGCAATTCATGTCATGAAAATGTTGACAGAATATGTGGTAGATGTTAAACTGGTAGAGTCCATAACAAAGTCAATGAGTGGATTGTCAGTTCCATTGCATTGCTGTGCCCCTGCAATTTGCAACAAGGCTGGAATGTGAGAAGTGTCACTGCCACTTTTAATCACTTGGGCAACATACGGAGCACTGTTCGTATCTGTTCATAGAGAGGGGTGCAAGAGGTCAACAAAATTTGCAGTCAGAGTAACACAATGGGGGTATGATGGCCACATTATTGCGAACGAAATTTGCACTATCTTAGTGTTCACTCAAAGTTTGGGGTCACCAGTGTGGAAGTCTAGTGTGTAGTGATAGAGAATGATGGATGATGCAGTGGTACAAAGTACACAACACACTTTATTTTATGGAAACTTGGTACATACAAGAATACACAACATCATACACTCGAGTCATAGAGCAAACTGAATTGCTACCGTCAATCACCAGATATTAGACTGCGAGTCATTTTCTCTGGCCAGTGATACTAATATTGCCACAACTACACCAACAGCAGGTAGCTAACTCTAGGTTTACTCACTACAAGTGCCCCTAGTAAAATTCAAATATTTTGCAGAGAAACTTTCGTTTCACTGTACCCCATGTTTCACTGTGCCCCATGTTCCCCTACCCATAATGATGAAATTTTTTGATAAGCTTTCTGCAGATCATAATATTGTGGGTACACTAGTCTTTTCAAGACACAGTTTTCACTGTTGATATTTTATTTTAACAATTAAACAAACATTTTTCCAGCCTACAGAATGTTAATGATTGTTTGTCTTTCTTACATCTTTTTAAGTCAGAAAGTAAAGATATTCAGAAAAGAGCTGAAAAGCTAGTTGGAAAGGATGAATCAGACTTAGCCATAAATATTTCACATGAATTTATTAGCCTAAAAATCCTTATGTCAATAGATATTGGAAGGGAAGGAAACATTTTGTCAACTAAAGACCTCATAAAATTTTTGTTTGTTGAAAATACTTTTTCTTGTAGGTAGTCTCCTTGATGTATGCATAGCTCTTCAGCTATACTTGACTCTGCCAGTTACTGCTGCTGTGGCCTGAAGATCATTTTCTAAATTGGAACTAATCAAAATGTTCCTTAGAGACTCAATCTCCAAGTTCAGACCAAGTACTTTAGCAGTTTTAAGCACTGGATGACATTGCCAAAATGTTTTTAAGTGCTAAGTATAGGAAAATGGGAAAGATGTGTTTGCTTTAGCATGTAGACTCACTTTACAAAACTAAAGGCATTGATTGTACTGAAAGGAGGGCATTTGTTGGTAAGTTTATTTCATTTTTAACCTGAATTATGGTGTGTGAATGTCTATTTTTTCATTTTTGTTCTTTGACAGTTAATTAGTAAACAAGGCCCCCAAAATTTATTTTCATGGTGGAGGGCAGAATTCTCAAAACCTTAGCACTGAAAAGCACAACAGATGGAATGCTTGATAGGAAGACAAAGTTTTATTGCTGACACAGTGAACTATAATATCCAAATTGTGGAACATAAGCTTGAGGCAAGTATTTATGGTATTGAAAATTTGAGTTGATCTAATCGATGCTGGAATGATTAATTGATACAACAGACCGCTCGTGAAAAGCAGGAGATCGGGTTTAGAAACCCACATCTATAAAAAATTTAAAATGTGATATTGTAAATATTCAGAATGTTCTCATCAACATTGCAGAGAATCAGATTTCAACTCTTGTTACTTGTAGCTGGTCTAACTTCATTGAAATTATTATTTAGCTTGTGTTTTATGAATAACTAGCCTTTTTCCCAGGACTTTAGCCACATATGCATTCAACACATATTGCACACATCTCATCCTCTCCTCTCTTAATTTTTTGTGCTGGTAATGTGAAGTAATAATCGAAGAAAGGTCAGTAACTTGTAACAGAGACCGCAGCATAGAAATTACATATTAATCGCAAATGTAATTGTGCAAATAGAAGAGCCCGTCTGTGGATACATCATCCACATCAAGGAAATTAACATTCAATATATGTAATTCACTGTACTATTTATTTATCTCAAGACCTGATTGTATTTAGTGTTTTTCATTTCACCTCCAGGTGCAAAGACGTATAAATTCTGGTGTGAGCCTACCCTAGAGCTCACAACACATAGATACCCATCCACTCCACAACATGTAACAGCTGCCCCTGTGCCTTATTTATCACAAGCAAACATGCAAGTCACACTGGAAATTTTAGCATCCAGAGGGTGAAGTGGAGGTCCATAGGAACAAGTGGTATTTGAGGGATGTATATTGTTTCACCCTCTCCCTTTCCTGGTAAGACAGCAGCCACAGTCAAATTGGCCAGCGTCTTCATAGCACACAGCTGTGTTCCATCGCCCAGTTTCAGTGTGTCAAGGTTTCTAAGTAAAGTAATTGGTGTTCCCACTCAGAGTGAAAGGTGATATTCTGGTAGACTGTCAGGATCAAGCAAGTTTACAGACTCCACTCTGAACTGCACAGCCTCATCAGTACCTACCACTGTATCAACAAACTTGTACTCAGCAACTAAACCTGCTAACATAGCTTTGTGGTTTATTTCACTGATGGCATCATTTTCTAGTCAGAATAACTGTCCTCTCTTGTAACCATTGCATAATGTAAAAGTTATTCAAAATATCTGTGTAGACTCTGCCTGGAAGATATCAAAGTGCAGCATCAGGTTTCAATTGTATACTGCCATATGAATTGACAAGTACTCTTCCTTTTCCAGTTGCTAGTAGCTTCTCCCGAGCTCAGGGGTTGAAATATGCCAGAATGACCGAAAGGTGTGGTTTGGGGGAGAGGGGTTACTCATGCCAAAGTGTGCAGAGAAAGACTGACACATGTGTCATTGACTTTATTGCATCAAAGGTACGCCACCAGCCTTCTGCTGATCTCGATGATGATGCTGCGCAGTGTGCGTGCTTCAATCAGCATTAATGTCAGTGCCAGAATCTGCCATGTTAGTGTCTGGTCACTCACTCATGCAGACATAGTGCTCATACTCGTGCCACAGCTAAGCGGTCGCCGTAGTTGTTGGCCATAGTTGTACTCAGCAACTAAACCTGCTAACATAGCTTTGTGGTTTATTTCACTGATGGCATCATTTTCTAGTCAGAATAACTGTCCTCTCTTGTAACCATTGCATAATGTGAAAGTTATTCAAAATATCTGTGTAGACTCTGCCTGGAAGATATCAAAGTGCAGCATCAGGTTTCAATTGTATACTGCCATATGAATTGACAAGTACTCTTCCTTTTCCAGTTGCTAGTAGCTTCTCCCGAGCTCAGGGGTTGAAATATGCCAGAATGACCGAAAGGTGTGGTTTGGGGGAGAGGGGTTACTCATGCCAAAGTGTGCAGAGAAAGACTGACACATGTGTCATTGACTTTATTGCATCAAAGGTACGCCACCAGCCTTCTGCTGATCTCGATGATGATGCTGCGCAGTGTGCGTGCTTCAATCAGCATTAATGTCAGTGCCAGAATCTGCCATGTTAGTGTCTGGTCACTCACTCATGCAGACATAGTGCTCATACTCGTGCCACAGCTAAGCGGTCGCCGTAGTTGTTGGCCGTGCCGGTAGCCCGAGACACTGCTGACTGCTCCCTCGAGTGCAACTCGTGGACCCCATGTGGAGCACTAGAGGGAAACAGCTGTCTGCTGTCATTGTCTGCCTTAGCAGCTCTATCCATCTGCCCAGGCCAGCTCGGAGAGTGACCTCAGATAGCTCTGCACTGGAAGGCCACAAGTTCGTGTCCTGGCCAGGCTCCTGCAGCCAGCAGCTTGCAGTCCACAGGACGATGTCATGCAGCGAGCAGAGGTCAGCAGCCCTCTTGCTCCTCACACTGGTGCAGCTCCAAGGTGCGGCCCTCACAGCACACATCCGTGCAGTGGTTCAGTTTTACAAAGAGTACTCTATGCCAGTGGCCTGTTACCTAGCTTGCAATTATCACGAATCTCTCAACTAACACAAAGGCCTAAGCAATGGAAAAAGGTGCAGGTGACACAAGTGTATAAGAAGTGTAAAAGAATGGACCCGCAAAATTACAGACCAGTATCCCTAATTTCTATTTGCCGCAGAATCCTTGAACATATTCTCAGTTATTGAGACTGAGAAGTTTATGTCCATGAATCAACACGATTTTAGAAGGCATCGCTCATGCAAAACTCAGCTTGCCTTTTTCTCATGTGATATACTGTGAACTATGGATGTAGGGCAACAGGTAGATTCCACATTTCTAGATTTCTGGAAAGCTTTTGACATGGTGCCCTACTGCAGCCTGCTAACGAAGGTTCACAGGTATGTGAATGGCTCGAAGACTTCTTAAGTAACAGAACCCAGTATGTTGTCCTTGTTGGCGAGTGTTCATCAGAGATGAGGGTATTGTCAGGAGTGCTCCACGGAAGTGTGATAGCACCACTGTTATTTTCTATATACATAAATGATTTGGTGGACAGGTTGGGCAGCAATCTGTAGTTGTTTGCTGATGATGCCATGGTGAACGATAAGGTTTCAAAGGTGAGTGACTGTGGATGGGTAGGAAGAAGATACATGTAATCTTCAAATACAGTATTACTAGTGTCCTGCTTGACAAAGTCAAGTCATTTAAATATCTGGGTGTAACGTTGCAAAGTGATATGAGATGGAATGAGCATTTGAGAGCTGTGGTAGGGAAGGTTGACTTTGGTTTATTGAGAGAATTTTAGGGAAGAGTGGTTCACATGTGAAGGAGACTGTATATAGGATGCTGGCATGACCTACTCTTGAGTATTACTCGAGTGTTTGGAGTCTGTACCAGGTTGGATTGAAGGAAGACATTCAATCAATTCAGAGGTGAGCTGATAGATTAGTTACTGGCAGGTTTTAACAACATGTAAGTGTTACAAACATGCTTCAGAAACTCAAATGGGAATTCCTGGAGGGAGGGCGATGTTCTTTTCTATAAACACTGTTGGAAAATTTAGAGAACCAACACTTGAAGCTTACTGCTGAATGATTCTACTGCTGCCAGCATACAGGGTGTGTAAGGATCATGAAGATAAGACACCTTTTTCCTTGCTCTATTTGCAAGTGGAACAGGAAAGGAACTGACTAGTAGTGATACAGCGTACCCTCTGCCACACACCATAGTGGCTTGTGGAGTAACTATGTAGCTGTAGATGTAGAGATTGGTGGTAGTTGCAACAGGCCAGTTGGCTGCAGACATCCATCTCCAGAAATCATCGTAGTTGGCCTGAAACTTAAACAACCATTACTCTCTCTGGTTCTAGAAGCAGACAGAAAGACTGCCTGACTTAAGCCTCTGGGCTTGCTTATTTATGTCTTTTCCCTTTACCTCTGACGTAGTTCCTCTGAAGGAGCCAAGTGAAGTGCTCTTCAATAATTACTGCATCAACATTCCACAGACCACTTCGGCCTCTAGGCACTGTTGTAACTGCAACATTTTGGTTCTTCACAGCATGTCAGAGCCCTGTGCTGCCCTGATTACTTCACACTTATATGCAATGCCTGCCAGGCTGTGCCTTCTTGCCTGCAAGTGGTGTCATAAAATTGCCTCACAGAATCATTTGCTAAGTATCAACATAGCCAACGTCTGCCATCTGATGCACCAATCAGTCCTTTACCTACTACTTTCCAGCCATAGCTGTGCAAAATTTAAAAGAATTCCCCAAATACATGTCTGTACTTATTCGCGTAGCTTTTTGGAGGACATCTATACAGTATCAGTCCTAAGACATACTCCCATGTTTTGTTTCAATGTTACTTTTCACACTCTTTTCCATAGAAGAGAATTTCTTACTTACATTCCATGCACAGTCAACAACTGTACAGAAATGCTGTCTGAATTAGCAGCAATACAGACTGTATTGAAAGGGGGAAAATGTTTGGTATTAGGGATACACAGGTCACCAAACAGACAGGTTAGATGAGGCTCTTAAGCAATTCTCATACTTAATAGCAGCAGGTGATCGAATTATTACCACACTGAAAGAAAACTGTTATAGAAGGACTTTCAGTGATCTAATCAACACTTATGACCTAAATCTAGGTGTAAATACTCCCACATGATGCAGTAAAAATGGAGTTGCATTAATAGACCATATCATTACTAACATACCACAGTTCAGACAAAGAGTACAGGTCATAAACACAGCCACTGCTTATTAACAGAGATATTGGATACGATAACAATCTCAGAAAAATATCTTTAAAGAGTTGTGACAAAGCATGCAAACATATGGAGACCACAAAGATTAATGCATTCTAAAGACTGGAGCAATATATACTTAACAGGAAATGTAAATAGGAGATGGGAATCAGTCTCCAAAACATCATCCTGTTACATAGCTCTTGCATTTTTATTGTATTTATTGTATTTTTTTGCATGGAGACATCTACTGTAGTCTTTTGCAAACGTCATAGCACTTTTTTACAAGTTTAGTGCAGTCATATATACATATGTGATTACATATACATGATACAAGTGTACCATTATACCTAATAAGGCACAATATTGTGTGTAAATACAAATGTCTGCTTGTGTCTGTATATGTGCGGATGGATATGTGTGTGTGTGCGCGAGTGTATACCTGTCCTTTTTTCCCCCTAAGGTAAGTCTTTCCGCTCCCGGGATTGGAATGACTCCTTACCCTCTCCCTTAAAACCCACATCCTTTCGGCTTCCCCTCTCCTTCCCTCTTTCCTGACGAAGCAACCGTTGGTTGCGAAAGCTTGAATTTTGTATGTGTGTTTGTGTTTGTTTGTGTGTCTATCAACATGCCAATGCTTTCGTTTGGTAAGTTATATATATATATATATATATATATATATATATATACATACACACATATTACAGTGTCTGCTTGTGTCTGTATGTGTGGATGGATATGTGCGTGTGTGCGAGTGTATACCTGTCCTTTTTTCCCCCTAAGGTAAGTCTTTCCGCTCCCGGGATTGGAATGACTCCTTACCCTCTCCTTTAAAACCCACTTCCTTTCGTCTTCCCCTCTCCTTCCCTCTTTCCTGATGAGGCAACAATTTGTTGCGAAAGCTTGAATTTTGTGTGTATGTTTGTGTTTGTTTGTGTGTCTATCGACCTGCCAGCGTTTTTGTTCGGTAAGTCACCTCATCTTTGTTTTTATATATATATATATATATATATATATATATATATATATATATATATATATGTCTGCTTGTGTCTGTATGTGTGGATGGATATGTGCGTGTGTGCGAGTGTATACCTGTCCTTTTTTCCCCCTAAGGTAAGTCTTTCCGCTCCCGGGATTGGAATGACTCCTTACCCTCTCCCTTAAAACCCACTTCCTTTCGTCTTCCCCTCTCCATCCCTCTTTCCTGATGAGGCAACAGTTTGTTGCGAAAGCTTGAATTTTGTGTGTATGTTTGTGTTTGTTTGTGTGTCTATCGACCTGCCAGCGCTTTTGTTCGGTAAGTCACCTCATCTTTGTTTTTTTATATATATATATATATATATATATATATACACACACACACACACACACACACACAAAGATGATGATATATATATAATTTATTTTAGTTTAATATTAATATTCACTTAAAGAATATAAACACTTGTCAATCAAGAAATATTTCAGTTTCACTTTGAATAAGTTCCCTTTGTGGCACCATAAAAAAAGGTTCCAAATCATGCAAAAACAAAAACTCTATAAACGAAATCGTTGCAAAAACCAATCAGTATATTACGCCTAAAACAACATCTAAAGTTGTGAAAAAAATTGCGAATGATTCCTCGTTATACATTACGACAAGGAACAGGTTTGATGTGCTACAAAAAGATGAAAATTGTGAACAACAAAGCACTGAGGTAAATAAAAACTTCATAGTTCAAGAAAACAGCATAAGTAGCAGGAAACATTCGTACAACAGACACAGCAGTAACATAAAAAGCTCACCTAAACACGAAAAAGAATAACAGTGTTTGCAGACAGCCATGGGCGATCAGTTGCAGCTAACTTAATGCATCAAAGTCATAATAATTTCGTAATCCAAGGAAATGTTATACCAGATGCACCATTAACTTCAATACTTGAAAGCTGTAACAACTTACAGAATCTCCAAATGAATGACACAGTTATAATCTGGGGTGGCACAAATGATGTAGCCAAAAATGAAGCAGACAAGGCATTAAATGCTATAACATCAGCATTAATTAAGCTTCAGCACACAAATGTAATCATAGTAGGGATACCTCATAGATATGATCTTGAAAACTGGTCTTGTGTGAACGATGAAACCAGGCAAACAAATAGGAAAATAGCCAAAATAGTGAAATCTTTCCAAAACACTCAGTTTGTAACAGTCCCTGAGAACAGAGACTGGTACACTTCTTGTGGACTACACCTAAATGCTAATGACAAGGAAGAAATGGCCAGAACTTTACTTGCAGTCATCTCTCCAAAAAATCAACTAAAGCCTGCAATATCACTTGAGTGGAAGGATCCAGATGGAACTGAGCAAATAATACCACAGCAAGAAAAAATTGCAGTACCAGACATCAACCACAATGTTGTCAAGAGGACAGTAACGAACAGTGGAGTAGGAAGATCAGTTTGCAGCAACAGGATATTCAAAAGTCCAGAAACACATTGTGCTCCTAGAAGATCCTCAAGACCAATAAAACCCAGAGTTCAAAGTGACATGTTTTTGTGGGAAAGTAAAGCAACTAACAAATTCCCAGGACTGGGTAAAAATAACTTGCCAAGCCAGCTAGTTAAAACAACAGAAGCTGTGGCATCAACTGCAGACTCTTCAGCATCACTTACTCAATCAAATGTGGTGGAATATACAACTCCAGTTACTGCAACACCAGGCAGTTCGGCAACTCCTCGGACTGTACGGAGCAAGAAGGCACCTCAACAGCTACCTTGACAACTAGACAGACAGAAGCCAGGTTGGGTAGTAGATCGAGAAATGCAAGATCACCAAAGAACAGGAACACTTTTAATGCCTGGATCCAGAATTTATGTAAGTGAACCAACTCAGTGCATTTTAAAGGAAGATAATCAGAGTGACCAGTTAAAAATACCACTAAGTCTCATGCACCTAAACATACAGTACCTTAGAAATAAGCTTAATATATTACAGGTTTTTGTAAATGAACAGTCACCTCATATAGTAGTGTTAACTGAGCATGGATTAAAATCTGATGAAATTATTTACTGTAAACTAGAGGGCTACTCCTTAGCAAATAGTTATTGTAGACAGCAACATAAGGGTGGTGGTGTGGCAGTTTACATTAGTGAGAATCTCAAGTACGAGAAAATAAACTATCTAGACCAGTACAACAAAGAAGGCTTGATTGAAGTGACACGCATTGAAGTCCACACCAAAGAGTGTAGAGAGGTTATGAGAAAACAAAGTTATTGGGATTTATCATCCACCAAAGGCTGATGTAGTTAACTTCATAGACATATTTAGTAGAGTAGTGGGACGTTGAGGTCCCAGTGACCTAACTATACTTGCTGATCTGAATATTGAGGCAAAATCTTCCAGTTTGTGTAATATGAGGTTAATAGATACTCTTAACCCATATAATCTCATAAATGTAGTAAATAGTGATATCAGGGTAACAAAGTTCACATCTAGCAGAATTGATTACGTTATACTATGTAAACATATTAAAGACAGTGTTAGGTGCTGGAATATGGATTTTCACTACTCTGACCACAAATGCCAGCTTGTAGAGTATGTAAACACAAGCATCCAAAAAATGACAAAAGTTATCGAAAATAAAAGAATCTTAAAAGAGGGTAACATCCTTGCCCTAAGAAATAAATTAGCTATAGATTACTGGGATCTGGTTTACCAGACTGAAGGATCTGAAAACAAATGGGCCAAATTCTATGATACTATGCTAAGACACTTTGACAGACGCTGCCCTGTTAAGAAAATACAGAGTGTGTTCACCCGTAACCAAAGTGCAAAAACCAACAGACTGGTACTTTCAGCAAATATGATAAAACTCAGGAAAAACATCCAGGACCTGGATGTGTTACACAAGTCAACAAACCTGCAGGTTTTTAAGGCCAAGTACAACGAAGCCAAGAAAATCTTTAAGAAAGAGCTTTCAAATCTAAGAAAACAGATATACAGCAGTGAAATAGCTCAATCAGACAATATAGCCAAGACCTCATGAAGAATTGTAAATCAATTTCGTAAAGCCACACCGAAGCCAGAAACTGAAATTGTAAATATAAGACATGAAGGAAACACAATTAAAGATCCTAATAAAGTCTGCAATGTTTTCAATAAATACTTTATATCTGCAGCTGTTAGTCCAGTTAATAACACAACTGCGAGTAGCGAGGTAAAGCTCTGCCCCTTTGAAGAGCCACCTTTTGAATTCAAACAAGTAAATGAAAAAGAAATAGGCAGGATAATAAACAACCTACAGAATAAGTTCTCATTTGGATGGGATGGCTTGAGTAGTATCGCGATTAAAAAATGTAATAGGGAATTAGTTAAAATAATCACCCACCTGGTAAACTGCAGTACCAGAGAACATACATTTCCAAATGTATTGAAATGGAGCACAGTTAAACCAGTGCATAAAAAAGGATCCAAGGAAGAGGTTTCAAATTTCAGGCCCATATCTTAGAAGAAAGATTAAGAAAAGGCAAACCTACGTTTCTAGCATTTGTAAACTTAGAGAAAGCTTTTGACAATGTTGACTGGAATACTCTCTTCCAAATTCTAAAGGTGGCAGGGGTAAAATACAGGGAGCGAAGGGCTATTTACAATTTGTATAGAAACCAGATGGCAGTTATAAGAGTCGAGGGGCATGAAAGGGAAGCAGTGGTTGGGAAGGGAGTGACACAGGTTTGTAGCCTCTCCCCAATGTTATTCAATCTGTATATTCAGCAAGCAGTAAAGGAAACAAAAGAAAAATTCGGAGTAGGCATTAAAATCCATGGAGAAGAAATAAAAACTTTGAGGTTCGCCGATGACATTGTAATTCTGTCAGAGACAGCAAAGGACTTGGAAGAGCAGTTGAACAGAATGGTCAGTGTCTTGAAAGGAGGATATAAGATGAACATCAACAAAAGCAAAACGAGGATAATGGAATGTAGTCGTATTAAGTCGGGTGATGCTGAGGAAATTAGATTAGGAAATGAGACACTTAAAGTAGTAAATGAGTTTTGCTATTTGGGGAGCAAAATAACTGATGATGGCCGAAGTAGAGAGGATATAAAATGTAGACTGCCAATGGCAAGGAGAGCGTTTCTGAAGAAGAGAAATTTGTTAACATCGAGTATTGATTTAAGTGTCAGGAAGTTGTTTCGGAGAGTATTTGTATGGAGTGCAGCCATGTATGGAAGTGAAACATGGACGATACATAGTTTGGACAGGAAGAGAATAGAAGCTTTCGAAATGTGATGCTACAGAAGAATGCTGAAGATTAGATGGGTAGATCACATAACTAATGGGGATGTATTGAATAGAATTGGGGAGAAGAGGAGTTTGGGGCACAACTTGATGAGAAGAAGGGACCGGTTGGTAGGACATGTTCTGAGGCATCAAGGGATCACAAATTTAGCATTGGAGGGTAAAAATCATAGAGGGAGACCAAGAGATGAATACACTAAGCAGATTCAGAAGGATGTAGGTTGCAGTAGGTACTGGGAGATGAAGAAACTTGCACAGGATAGGGTAGCATGGAGAGCTGCATCAAACCAGTCTCAGGATTGAAGACCACAACAACAACAACAACAACAACAACAATCATTAATACCTATCTTCAGCAAAGTATTTGAAGTTGTGCTGCTGACACAAATTAAGTGACTGTTTCTTGAAAAATAAGTTCCTAACAGAGACACAACATGGATTCCAAAAAGATCATAGTACTATCACAGCAATTATGGAATTTCTTCACAAAACATATGGTGCCCTTGACCAAGGAATGCAAACAGCTGGCATATTTCTAGACCTTACTAAAGCCTTTGACTCGGTAAACCATGAGTTACTTTTACGTAAACTTGAGTCATACAATGTAAATGGTGCATCCATGCAATTGCTGGCTACATATATATTTAACCGCAAGCAGTATACAAAGCTGACTTACAAAATCAATAATCAGATCTTTAATTTCCAGTCCAAATATGAGACAGTCACACAAGGTGTACCCCAGGGCTCAATTTTGGGCCCTTTCCTTTTCCTAGTGTACATAAATGATATAGAGCAACCTTTCAATTCCCAATTGGTAACCTATGCAGATGATACCTCACTGTTATTTCTTGGTAAACAAAATGATGAGTTAACGTTGGTAGTAACTGAGGGACTACGTCAAATAACTACTTATTTCCATGATAAAGGTTTGAAAGTTAATATCAGTAAATCTCAGTTATTGCAATTTAAACTTACAAACTCACACCAAACCTCTATCAGTAACATAGGTGGAATTGAAGTAGTGGACACAGGAGACTGTAGATTTCTAGGTATTCACCTAGATGAAAATCTAAGATGGGTAAACCATATCAAATTTTTATGCAATAAAAGCAGCAGTTCATTACATCTAATCAGCCACTAATCAGCCAGTTATCGAAAGTAGTCCCACAACAGACATTAAAAACAATTTATTATGGAACCATTTTTGCACAGATTAATTATGGGATAGAGATATGGGATTGTGTTGTCGACATACATATGAACAGAATATTAACCCTACGGAAAAGAACAATCAGAATTATCCATGGATTAGGATATAGAGATTCATGCAAGAAAATCTTTGTTCATCATAAATACCTCACAGTCTACTCACTGTATCTTTACAAATTAATTATATTTTTTGTGACACATCAAAACAAAGTGCTCTGATATGCATGCCTATAATACAAGAAATAAAGACTGCTACTACAGACAAAGAACAAAATTAAAAACAACAGACCATAGTCCATGCATTAGTGGTCAAATATGGTACAACAGATTACTGAGCTCTATAAGGTTCCCAAAGGGAACTTATTCAAAGTGAAACTGAAATATTTCTTGATTGACAAGTGTTTATATATATATATGTGTGTAAAATCTGAATATTTGTAATAGATACGATGTAACACCCAATATTGTGCCTTATTAGTTACAATGGTACATTTGTATCATGTATATGTAATCACATATGTATATATGACTGTACTAAACTTGTAAAAAAATGCTATGACGTTTGCAAAAGGCACCAGTTGGTGTCTCCATGCAAAAATAAATAAATAAATAAATAAATAAATAAATAAATAAATAAATAAAAAATAAAAAAATAAATAAATAAAATAAATAAATGTGGAATTGCTTGTAAAGTGGAAACACTGCTGGCATGCTGCCTTAAGCCTATATGTGTACATTATAGAAGTACAGTAAAAACTCGATTAACTGTCACTCTTTAAACCGTCAGTTTCTGTTAACTGTTACTGCTGTAACAGCATAATAATACTGTAATAACAGAATGCTCTAAGGTGCAGTGATGCGTTCGCTTTGTTTATTTACTCTATTTTAGTGGGAAGAGAATGTACCCGCCCACTGTAGAATGGTACATAAAATATGACCTTCAGTTGTCGTGCTAACACATCTCCCCCTTTTCTTGTCTTTGTCTCACTTGTGAGTCAACAATCACCACTGGATCGGTTTCCAGTTGTGGCGAGAAGACTGTGATTGTCGCAGTGTATCTAGCGGGCTGTGCCATGTTACGTATTTTCCACTTGAATAAGCTTTATTGACTAATATTTTACACTACCGTATTTAGTGCAGGTGTGTGTGATACAGTGACTTGATAAAATGTCTGGAAAACGTAAACGTGTTGTTTTAGGACTTAATCAGAAACGTGAAATTATAAAACGCTTAAGAAAGGGCGAAACTGCAACAAGTGTAGCGCTGATTTATGGTATTGTATTGGAAGAACAACAGTTAACGATATAAAACATGATGCTGATAAAATAGAACAACATGTGTCAACAATGCAGAGCATGGATGGAGATGTGCGAACAAGAAAGACGATGAAACCTGCAAAATATGATGAATTAGACACTGCAATGTACCGATGGTTTATACAAGCAAGAAGTCAGGGGATTCCACTTTCAGGGCATATAATAATGGCCAAGGCTGTTGAAATGAACAACAAACTTGATGGTGACTCATCTTTTAAAGCAAGTATTGGATGGCTCGACAAGTTTAATTTCGTCATGGCATTCACAAACTTGATATCAGTAGAGAAAAACTCAGCGTGGATAGCTCAGTAATTGCTGAGTTCCGGGAACAGCTTAAAGAAAAAATGGCTGAAGTGAATCTTGTTAGGAAGCAAGTTTACAGTTGTGATGAAACTGGGCTTCATTGGAAGGCTTTACCACAAAAGACGTTTGCATCACTCTCTGAAAAAGCTGCTCCAGGTTTCAAAGTACAAAAAGATCGCATCACTGCTATGGTTTGCGCAAATGCGACCGGCAACCATAGGCTACCCCTATTTGTGACTGGGAAATCAAGAAAACCTCACGCATTTAAGAATTTGAATTTGAATGCTCTCCCTGCACAATACTACACCCAGAAGAGTGCTTGGATGGATCAATCAATTTTTTTCTGACTGGTTTCACAAACAATTTGTACCTCAAGTTAAAGCACATTTAGCTGAAAAAAAGTTGCCACAGAAAGCGCTATTGCTATTAGACAATGCCCCAACGCACACTACTTGTGAAATGAAAAGTGATGATGGCAACATAACATGTCTCTTCGTTCCAGCAAACACAACTTCTCTTATACAGCCCATGGATCAGGGAATCATCGAAAACATGAAAAGGTCATTATAGAAAAATATTTATCAGAAGTTTGCTCTCATCTGATGAATCAACATCTGTAAAACAGTTTTGGAGGTCTTACAGTATTAAAGATGGCATTTTCAATGTTGCCAGTGCATGGAGTGATTTGTCAGTGTCAAATCTCAAGAACGGCTGGAATAAACTTTGGCCTCAACCTAGAGGTGAAGAATCAGAGGAACCTGAGTGTGTGACAGTTGACGAGATGGTCAATTTGTGCAATAATTTACAAATCAGCACAAATTTGACGTCAGAAGGAGTATCAAAGTGGTTAGAGTGTGACAAAGTGGACAGGGGTTTTAAAATTTTGAGTGATGACGAAATTGTTGCCAGCATAAGTGCCACCAAAGAAGAAGAAGATGAAGAAGGGACTGATGAAGACGAGTGTTCAAACCATGAAGAAAAACAAACTATTAGCCATTCAGAGGCCGAAACAATGCTGTCCAAGTGTATAGAATGTGTAGTGACCTATTTCTGATAATTGATCCCTACAAGTGTACAGTGCTTCATAAACATTCCGTG
Organism: Schistocerca piceifrons; assembly: GCF_021461385.2. Taxonomy (NCBI): domain Eukaryota; kingdom Metazoa; phylum Arthropoda; class Insecta; order Orthoptera; family Acrididae; genus Schistocerca; species Schistocerca piceifrons. Next base: position 6,080,764 of record NC_060144.1, on the reverse strand, counting down.
AAGTGTTAATTTACATACAGTGATATAGTTATTCTTTGGCTTAGCTTTAGTTAGTTATTCCGTGCTGTTCATGTCTACACAATTCATTCATGTGTGTAGTGTTCAGTTGTTGCTAAATGTATGTGGGAATAAAGGAATTGTTTTCTCCAACACCCACATTTGGTGACACCCAACGAACTACATTAACATCCACATCGGCTTTAGCATTTAACGAAGTTTCGCACCACCGGATACCGATCGTTATGCATCCATTAAAAATGCGTTTGTCACAATCAGAGGCAAAACGGCTAGAGAAACTACTGCGCACTGAAGAACTCGGAGATCGCACTCCATCACAACTCTTATGACGTTTGCGCACACTGGCAAGTAACACTGTAACTGATGATGTGCTACGAAATATATGGTTGTCTCGGTTGCCGTCAGATACTCAAAAAATTCTCACAGTATGCGCAGGCGATTTAAACGCACTGGCACAAACGGCCGACAGGTTAATTGAAATGTATCCCACATCAAGTGTCTCAGCATTAACACCACAACAAGAAAATTCGCCCACAGTGACGTTAGTCTCCCTACAATCACAACTGGCAGAGTTGACCGCACAGGTAGCTGCATTACAAACAACGCGCAACCGCCAACGGCCACGCCGCCGACGGTCACGAAGTCGCAATTGATCACCATCACTACAGAACTTGTGCTGGTACCGCAAGACATTTGGTAATGATGCACGAAAGTGTATGCCACCTTGCAAGTGGAAACATGAGGCAGACACCGCAGCAGCGATAACTTCCAGTGAAAACACTCGCTGACTTTTTGTGACAGACCGCGAAACAAAACTACAGTTTCTTGTCGATACAGGTGCAGAAGTGTCCGTATATCCAGCAAACCGCCTATCACTCCGGAGCTGCAATGACTGTTATCTATACGCCACCAATGACTCCAAAATTAGAACATACGGTCGAGTAACATTATTCCTTAATTTGGGGCTACGCCATGTGTTTGAATGGCAATTTACAGTGGCAGATATATCACAGCCTATTATCGGAGCAGATTTTTTGTCCTTCTATGACTTACTGCCAGATCTGCGACGCCAGTGACTGATAGATTTGACTACTAGTCTGCATACAACAGGAAAAGTCCATTGTATCACACCACTAGAGGTACGCACAGTCACAGGCGACACACCATATATACGATTACTGAAAGGATACCCCGAGATCACACAGCAATCGCCTACTCTCCCACCAGTCAAGCATACAACCGTCCACCACATTTTGACCACGCCAGGGCCACCAACTCATGCTTGGCCTAGACGTTTAACGGACGAAAAGGTCACATCTGCAGAGTTTCTAGTAGCAGTTGGGCATCCCCAATTCACATCGTGCCTAAAAAGAAGAATGGATGACGCCCCTGCGGTGACTATCGCCAACTCAACGCAAGGACCATTCCACACCGGTACCCAGTTCCACATATAGAAGACTTTTCTGCAAATGTTCACAGTAAGACTATATTTTCTACCATTGATCTAGTTCGAGCTTACTATCAGATCCCTATAGCTGCAGAAGATATTCCTAAAACAGTGGTGACAACACCATTTGGTCTATTTGAATTCACCCGAATGCCATTCGGACTATGTAATGCCGCCCAGACCTTCCAACGTTTTATGGATGAGGTTACAAGAGATTTAGATTTTTGCTATGTGTATATAGATGATTTATTGGTGATGTCTGCATCAGAAGAGGAGCACTTACAGCATTTGGCACAAGTGATTGACTGCCTACGCACACATGGACTAGTAATTAACCCTGCCAAGTGTGTTTTTGGTGAGAAAGAGGTCCACTTTCTAAGATATTTGGTGAATGCACAGGGTATTCGACCGCCACATAGTAAAGTAGAGGCCATAAACAAATACCCCCGCCCTGTCGCAGTCAGAGAATTACAACGATTCATTGGAGTAGTGAATTTCCACCAATGCTTCATTCGCAATCATGCACTGATAACTGCACCTTTGAATGAACTACTTAAAGGCGCACCTCAACCTAACCACAGTCTGCATTGGACTACCGAGGTGGACACCGCGTTTCACGCTATAAAAAAAGCTATAGCAGAGGCCGCACAATTAGCACACCCGGTCGCGCATGCTCCACTCGCTCTCATGGTTGATGCTTCGTCCACTGCAATTAGTGCCGTACTTCAGCAACAAATTGATCAGTTATGGCAGCCCATTGCATTTTATAGTCATAAGTTGTCACCATCTCAGCAGCGTTGGGCAACATATGACCGTGAGCTGTACGCAGCTTATGCGTCAGTAAAAAAATTCAGACACGCATTAGAAGGGCGACAGTTCACGATTTACACAGATCACAAACCGATTACCTATGCCTTTAAGGTAAAGCCACAGAAGGCATCGCCCAGGCAGCTGCGACACTTAGATTATATCAGCCAGTTCACAAGCAGCATTGTGTATGTGGAAGGGAAGCTAAATGTTCCAGCTGATGCACTTTCTCGCATAGAAGCAGTGTCCACAGTAGCAGATGACATCACACAGGTGGAAGCAGTGACAAAGGCCATTGATTACGACGCCCTCGCGCATGCGCAACAATGTGATAGTGAGTTGCGTGATCTATTGCAACAAGAGAAAGAATTGAAGCTACAGCTCGTGACATTTCCTGAAGCAAGCATTGAGTTGTACTGTGACGTAGCAAGAGGAAAGATACGTCCATTTGTGCCACAGCAATTCAGAACACAGGCAATTGCATCAATGCAAAATCTGTCACACCCAGGAGTAAGAGCCACACTCAGATTGGTCAAACAAAAATTTGTATGGCCATGTATGCACACAGACTGTAAAACACTTGTGAAGCAATGCTTGGCGTGCCAGAGGAATAAAATCACACAGCACGTCAGGGCACCATTAGGTACATTTCTTCCACCAAATCAGTGTTTTGACCATGTGCATGTTGACATCATCGGCCCACTCTCGGCATCGGAAGGCTACAGTTATTGCCTCACGGTGATTGACAGATTTACTAGGTGGCCTGAGGCATTTCCAATGAAGGACATCACTGCAGAAACTATAGCTCAAACATTTTTTCGTGGTTGGATTGCCCGCTTTGGAGTTCCACTGAGAATTACAACTGATCAAGGACAACAATTTGAAGCCTACATTTTCAAAGCATTGGCTACGTTATTAGGTATGAAACACATACACACCACGGCATACCACCCCGCATCAAATGGCATGGTTGAGCATCTTCATCGACAGTTAAAGGCAGCACTGAGATGTCACGCAACACCGAATTGGACAGAGACACTACCTATCGTACGTTTGGGGTCTACGAACGTCATTCAAAAATGATCTGAAAGCAACAGTAGCAGAACTAGTGTATGGACAAACGTTACGCCTACCTGGAGAATATCTGCACAGCATGGCAGATGATACAATCACAGCCTCAGAATTCACCACAAGATTAAGAGAGCATATACGCCAATTGAGACCAATAATGCCCAGAAACCAGCTTGGAAGACACTCGTTCGTTTTTGCGGAGCTAGGCAAGTGCACGCATCTATTCTTATGCAATGATACTGTGCGTAAACCACTGCAGCCACCATATGACGGACCATATCTGGTAGTCAGTAGGGATACCAATACTTTCCGCATAATGATTAACGGTACACCCACCACAGTTGCAGTGGACCGTATGAAGCCTGCATTTCTGGACGCAACGGACACCACAGCTACCACTGAACACAAACCAGAGAAGACAGGAGAAGCTACAAGATGTGTTCCTGTACCCCATGAACACCACAACGCTCAGCGAACAACAGTCACTGCAACACCAAGGCCGACGTCGAGGACTACTACACCACTCCCTGACACAACCACTGACACACATGACGCACCACCCAGTTTCAAGAAAGAAGTAGTTACAACAGCTGGACGTCGTGTGAAATTCAATCTGCGGTATCGTTAGCATAAAAGGGGGGAGTCATGTAGTGACCTATTTCTGACAATCGATCCCTACAAGTGTACAGTGCTTTGTAAACATTCCGTGAAGTGTTAATTTACATGCAGTGATATAGTTATTCTTTGACTTAGCTTTAGTTAGTTATTCCATGCTGTTCATGTCTACACAATTCATTCATGTGTGTAGTGTTCAGTTATTGCTAAATGTATGTGGGAATAAAGGAATTGTTTTCTCCAACACCCACAAATGGTTTGAAAGTCAAGAAGAGGATAATGCAACGCAGGCACTACTGCTGCGAAAAATACGAAATATTGCTGCGGTGAAAGCTCGATCATCAAAGAGGCAGAAGAAATTGACAGACTATTTCCAAGCTAGATAAACTATTTCACCTGTAAGTTTATAGTACAGTACAGTACTGTACATTACGTATTTTGCAACTTTTGTAGCTACTGTACAAATGTTTTTATCATGTAATAAATAGTTTTATTTGCTATTACAATCGTGATTAATTTGTTTTCGCTCCAAAATATTATTATATTACTGTGAGAGAGATATGTGTCTATACATAAAATAATTGATTGAGGTTATGTTTTGGAGGAATGCAGTGTTTCTGTTACCTGTCTATTCGCTCAACTGTCATGACCACGGTCCTGAAGATGATGGTTAATCGAGTTTCCACTGTAGGTGCTTCCACCGATTGTTCTGCAGTTGTGTAATCATACACTAAAGGGGCTTTCTACGTATTTGCAATATGTTACATTTGTTTACACTGAGGGCCTAACTGCTATTCCTTGTGCGAAGTGTCAATCCTCTGCAGGTCTTCCTACATTTCATTACGTGACACCTCTGTATACAACAGCATCATCCGCAAAAAGCATCACATTGTATTGGCATCAATAAAAATATTTAAAAATGTGGCTGGTTGCATTATTTTTTAAAATAATGAGCAAACTAGCAAAATTCTCTATGATCTCGTAAAGAGTTTTGAGACACACTGGCCTGTGCTGTGATCTCTTGACTTGGTATGCAAGTCAATGTATGGTAGTACTAAGAACTACTTCACAGGTGTAAAACCATTGTGGTCTTTACAGATGCAAAACAGCCACATGAAGCAATTGCACACAGTCAATATGCAGCTTTAAACAGCTGCATTTTCAGTTAATCTGGCATAACATGTATTCAAAATTAATACAAAAACAGTTTAATAAAAAATATATGGCATGATAAAACAGAGTTTAGATTGTTTTCAGAAACAATTCGATAAAATTATATTTTCTCCTACACTGAATTAGCTTATAATTTAACTTTGTTCTAAATTTTGGGTCAACAATTAAAAAAACTGAGTGGAGAAGGGAGAAGGACACAAACCAAAACAAAGATTGATAGAACAGTTTTTACTATATGGCAAACAAGACCAAAAACACAACTTAATCCAAAGCATATTCCCCTCGATGGAATTTTGTCTCTATATCAAATATATTTAATTTGTTGAGTTCACTTTTATTTTTAACTTAATATCTAACAGAGAAGTGCCTATTGACATGGAAAGTTACAAAGGATACCAGTTTTCTTTTTGCTTCCTGTAAGTACTTCTACATGGGTGCTATTAATGGAATTGTGCATCACATTTCTATATTTTTCTGTAATGTCAAATGGGTACCAGAACTGAGTACTATCACTACTCATCTCCAAAAAATGCACCACTCTCACTCATATTCAGTTTCCGGTTGTATTCTGTAATTCAGAAGCTTCCAGTATTGTCACACAATTCTATGTCATGTATTGAATGACAACAGCTGTTTTAGACGTGTTCATAAAAAGAAAAGGTCTAAACTGAGAGTTAGTAACAGTGTTAGTGACAATGGGAAATACCTTGGTGATATGTACGTAATTGAGCCTCACATGTAACTGATGGTGCTATCACTATATTCCATTTATTTCCCAGCAGCATTCTTTTCAACAGTCCCTGAATGGTCACCATATGTGACTGGAACAGAAAAGGGGGAGGTGATAGTGGTACACAACACTAAGTCCCCTCTACCACACACCGTATGGTGGTTTGTGCAGTATAGATGTAGATGTATGCTTTTTAGGCTTTCGTCCACATTCAGTTGATATAATAATACATATTTAAATCTTCAACTAGCACATTGTTCAAAATGTCAATAGGAACTTGGATGCTGCAGGTGCCCTGAGCAAAGTAACAATTTTGTCTAACTACTACAATTCATGAGTGTGATATTTACAATATATTACTCATTAGATGTACTTACTTTCTATTCTGCTTGTTTTTGTTCCAGTTTTCTGCATTTATTCTTTGTATGTTGCATGAAAACAGTGCAATAGTTTGCTCATGACTATAAGAGCGAGACAAATCCATCCCTATCACCATTTCATAATTGCAGCAATCTGTACAAATCTATGATTACATGGACAACAGGTTTGTTGACTTAAGGCTGCAAACATTACTCAATTGAAGATAGGCAATGACTTCTAAGGGGTGATTAAAAAGAAGTTTACAAACTAACATGGCACATCATGCATACCACAAGGATTAGTAATTACATAGAAACCAAGGGTCACAAAGGCCATCCGGGGCTACTACTTTGTGTTGTGTTTATTTTGTAAAATGCTACAAATGGATGCCCACTACAGGAGATGCCCAGTTTTGTGCAGATGCATCAAGACACGCCTGACATCGACACTCTCAAAGATACCTGGACAATCTTAAAGACATCCTGCTGCCACAGCAATCTTGGTCACCAGCTTCTCCGGTGATGTAACAGATGTTTCATACACAAGGTCCTTCAGATACTTTCACAGGAAAAAATGAATTGGGGCAGATCGGCTGATACTGGTAGTCATGCAACTGGCCTACTGCAACCAATCCAGCGGGTGGGAAATGTTACCAGCAGATGTGTCCTCATCTTCCTGCTCAAATGAACGTGGACTCCACCATGCTAAAATCAAATGCGGTGATGAATAGGCATGAGAATGTCATTCAGCATGTCCGGCAGAACCTCTCGCAAGAATACAAGATACGTGCAACCATCAAGTAGGTCCAGCAGAATGTACAGCCCAATTAAACAGCCACCGATGATGTCAGCCCACACATTTAGAATAAACTTGCTGTGTGAAGCATGTGTACGTGTAGCATGTGGTTTCACATCTGTCCACGTTTGCAAGTTGTGAATGCTCACCACACCCTCAAGTGAGAATGCAGCCCCATCAGTGAAGAAGACACTCACTGTGAAGCTTTTGTCTTGTGACTGTAGTGCCCTTTCGTGGCATTTGTGAACCCTGGTTCTTATGTGATTACTCATCCTTTTTGTATGCCCAATGTGCCATGTTAGTTTGCAAATGTTTTTTGAATCATCCCGTATTTCCATGAACATTTCCTGCTGGGCTTCACCTAACAGATCGATCAACTCTCTAAACAAAGGCACTAAACTAGGTTCATAGCAAGGTGAACTGGGTGCTCTTTGACTAACTGGCTTCAAGTGTCCAGTCCATAGTCCTTAGGATATGTGCTCCCCCAAGGACATGAGCAGGTATGTGGCACTGCCAAGGTTTATACCTTGTTGGTAACAAAAACAAAATATGGACATGCCACAGTTCCCCCGACTCCAACAACACTTGGTTTTCCAGAATGAATTTTCCCTCTGCACCACAGTGTGCACTGATTTGAAACTATCTGGCCCATTAAAACTGAGTGCCGAACTGCAGCTCAAACCTGGGACCTTTGTCTTTTGTGGGCAAATGCTCTACTGGCTGACCTATCCAAGCAGAACTCACGAACTGGCCTCGCAGCTTTACTTCCATCAATATGTCAGTCTCCTTACTTCCAAACAAGACAGAAGTAAAACTTTGAGGGTGGTTGTGAGTCATGCCTGGACATCTCAATGAGTAGGCCACTTACCTGTAAAAGTCAAAGGTAAGTTTCAATACATATGTTTCATGGAAGACAACCAGGATTTCATGGAGAGTACAGAAGACTATAATTCATGGATGAGTGACAGGAGTCCTATTTAAGTTGGATTTAAAATGGGAGACTCTAGACCATTTTGTCCAAAGCAAATGATTTTGTCATGAAATATTATGCTGGTATTACTGTCAACACCAGCTGGATAAAACATTTCTTCATTACAGTCTGATATGATTGCTTTGGTTTTAATTGTGACTTCAGGTCAACTGAATTGTAAATAAAACGTAATCACACGGAGCAGTAAAGCTTGAAGAGTTCCTACAACTTTTAAAATCTGTCTGCAGTAATTTAAAATTCATAATAAAACTTGAAAAAGAGCCAGCTACCCTTCTTGTTATTTTTTAGTTAATAGAAGAATGGACAAATCCCTGGGTCTGAGTGTATATAAAAAACCTACAAACACTGACTCCTGTCTCCACATCCCCAGCCATCACCATCTGTCACACAGAAATTCAAGCTAAAGACTCTAGTACGTAGAGCTCTAACACTTTCAGACACCTGTGAATGACGTTCTGAAGGAACAGGTAATCATATCACCAAACTGAATGGGCGATGCAGTCAAAATCAGAAAGAGGTTGAGACTGAGACCGAGGATGAAAATGCCCAAAAATCGCTTAATCTACCTAATGCTCGTCCAATATCTGGAAAGACTGGTAGACTCCTATGGAAGCATGGCAGCCAGTATATTTTGCTGCTTCAACTAAGATAAAAGGTATTCTTTCTAATGTTAAAGATAATTTAGGTCACGGAAATCCTGATGTTCAAAAATGGTTCTGAGCACTATGGGACTTAACTTCTGAGGTCATCAGTCCCCAAGAACTTAGAACTACTTAAACATAACTAACCTAAGAGGCATCACACACATCCATGCCCGAGGCAGGATTTGAACCTGCGACCGTAGCGGTCGCATGGTTCCAGACTGTAGCGCCTAGAACCGCTCGGCCACCCTGGCCGGCAAAGCCTGATGTGTATCGCATTTTATGCGAATGTGGCATGTCTTTTTGGGTGGGGGGAGTTGCAAGGAACATCAGCAATACACCCAACTAAAACAACAAGGCAGATCCGCTGTCACCAAGCACTGCCCTGAATGTGATCATGAAATGAAGTACGATAAGACCAGTAACGTGGTACAAATGCCAAGTTTTGGGACAGCATTATTAAGGAGTTTATTTCAATCAACATATCAGAAATTCTGACAAACACTAACAGACATTTCAATTTAAACAAGGCTTGGGGTCCAGCACTCAATTTATTAATACCTCAACTGGCCATCACATCCACCAGAGCTAAAGAATGCTAAGAGAATGTGTGTTTCACTAAATAATAGTGTAAGATGTGGAAAACAAAAGAGCATCACAGGATGTCAGGAGTTGAACTTGCTATTAGTAATGGCACTAGACCAACAACAGTTCATAATCTACTTGGATTCTAGGCAGCAAGTAGAAGTAACAAACTAAAATCCACAGCACCTGAATGCTGGGCCATTGTCAAAATATTGTGCATTCAATGGAAACAACTACTCTGCAGTACAGCTGAAACCAGACCATTACTCAATCATGCTGACAAAGCACTTGCAGCTGTCTGTTTCTGTCTTTTAGCATGGCTTGTAACACAGCATATGGCCATAATAAGATACACTAAGTATTTTGCACCATTTCACAAAGAATAATACAAAAATCTTCCTTCTGCTTTTTTAACTCAATGTGAGAGACACGACAGTTTCATGAACTCATGGAAACAAACCTGACATTATGTGTGTCCAGATAGCTTTTGCTGTCTTTCAAATTCAGACAGCATCTTAATCAGTATTTCGATAGGTTCAGAAAATATATCTAATATTCTCAAATAGCTCTATGAAGGGCATTCTACGTGTCTTCTCACCTTTATATGATCTCTCCTTTTCTGTTGTTTTGGATATCAAATTGGAGAAGTTCTGTCAGTTAATTTTGAGCTACGGGATCATGTAATTGAGAGGGTCAGTGAACCAGTGGTCTAAGCCACTTTTTTTTAGGAAATAGAGAAACAGAAGGTCAAAGTTATACAATTGTGGTTTTTCTTGGAATTTGGAAAGCCAACTGTTTTGGTAGTGGTGTATTCCACGATGTTTGGTTAACTCAACCACAAAGTTATAAAGTCTTTTATGAATTAGTTTTAAAAATATTGAAGTTTTTATGAGGCACCTGCAACTCATTTTCTTGGTTAGACCACTGTTGCACTGACATTTTTGTGCACATGAGAAGAAGAAAAAATGTTATTTGCCAATGTAATGTAATTAATCATATGTTCATCCTAATGGTTCTTTTACAAGTTTTAATATGAATTTAAAGTAGGAACACATTACACAAAGTGGTTCTGTCAGTAAAATATTAAGATTATAAACTTATGATTATAAGCAAGAGCTTTCTTTTCAGTATGTGTTTTGCAAGATTACACAGTAACCTACTATGCACAAGCAGGGATATCAAAAATGTCTTCATTGTCATCCACCACAATATGTTGTATATTTTCATCTTTCTCAGTTCTGTTTTGAGATACCAGACTATTGTAAAATGAATGGTGAATGGATGGAACACATTTCAAAAGTTCATTAATACACTCCTGGAAATTGAAATAAGAACACCGTGAATTCATTGTCCCAGGAAGGGGAAACTTTATTGACACATTCCTGGGGTCAGATACATCACATGATCACACTGACAGAACCACAGGCACATAGACACAGGCAACAGAACATGCACAATGTCGGCACTAGTACAGTGTATATCCACCTTTCGCAGCAATGCAGGCTGCTATTCTCCCATGGAGACGATCGTAGAGATGCTGGATGTAGTCCTGTGGAACGGCTTGCCATGCCATTTCCACCTGGCACCTCAGTTGGACCAGCGTTCGTGCTGGACGTGCAGACCGCGTGAGACGACGCTTCATCCAGTCCCAAACATGCTCAATGGGGGACAGATCCGGAGATCTTGCTGGCCAGGGTAGTTGACTTACACCTTCTAGAGCACGTTGGGTGGCACGGGATACATGCGGACGTGCATTGTCCTGTTGGAACAGCACGTTCCCTTGCCGGTCTAGGAATGGTAGAACGATGGGTTCGATGACGGTTTGGATGTACCGTGCACTATTCAGTGTCCCCTCGACGATCACCAGTGGTGTACGGCCAGTGTAGGAGATCGCTCCCCACACCATGATGCCGGGTGTTGGCCCTGTGTGCCTCAGTTGTATGCAGTCCTGATTGTGGCGCTCACCTGCACGGCGCCAAACACGCATACGACCATCATTGGCACCAAGGCAGAAGTGACTCTCATCGCTGAAGACGACACGTCTCCATTCGTCCCTCCATTCACGCCTGTCGCGACACCACTGGAGGCAGGCTGCACGATGTTGGGGCGTGAGCGGAAGACGGCCTAACGGTGTGCGGGACCGTAGCCCAGCTTCATGGAGACGGTTGCGAATGGTCCTCGCCGATACCCCAGGAGCAACAGTGTCCCTAATTTGCTTGGAAGTGGCGGTGCGGTCCCCTACGGCACTGCGTAGGATCCTACGGTCTTGGCGTGCATCCGTGCGTCGCTGCGGTCCGGTCCCAGGTCGACGGGCACGTGCACCTTCCGCCGACCACTGGCGACAACATCGATGTACTGTGGAGACCTCACGCCCCACGTGTTGAGCAATTCGGCGGTACGTCCACCCGGCCTCCTGCATGCCCACTATACGCCCTCGCTCAAAGTCCGTCAACTGCACATACGGTTCACGTCCACGCTGTCGCGGCATGCTACCAGTGTTAAAGACTGCGATGGAGCTCTGTATGCCACGGCAAACTGGCTGACACTGACGGCGGCGGTGCACAAATGCTGCGCAGCTAGCGCCATTCGACGGCCAACACCGCGGTTCCTGGTGTGTCCGCTGTGCCGTGCGTGTGATCATTGCTTGTACAGCCCTCTCGCAGTGTCCGGAGCAAGTATGGTGGGTCTGACACACCGGTGTCAATGTGTTCTTTTTTCCATTTCCAGGAGTGTATCTTTAAGTTTCTTAGGGTTTATTGGCCTTGGGATGGAATATTTTGGTACTAGCTGAACATGTTGTAGTTCAAGGGTGTGTTTATCCTTTCTCCTTTAACAATATTCTCACATGCACCTTGCTCTATACCATCTGAATAACAGTACCTGACACAATATTTCCATGGTTCTTCAACAAAGACTTTCAGCACTGAAATGCGACTGAAAGCAACAGGCTCTTTATCCTCAGTAAATTTACGATCAGTTATTTTATCAGTTAAAGGCTTTGAACTTATAAAACCAACCTGTTGCATTTCAGTTACATTGAATTTTCTTACTTGCCCTAGTATTTTTTGTAAGATCTACCCACCCAGCAGGTGTATACACATATTTTTCCAATCTCTTTTCTTCTCTATGAGTCCAAAGTCCCTATCACAGGGTAGCTATGACCTGATACTAGATACTTGTGAACTGTTTCCTTAATGTATTGTTTGTGAATAAGTTGAAACCAAAAACATTCTAAGGATATATTTTTATTTTGAGCAAAACAGTTATCAGAATACACAATTAATTTATCAATATTTTGAAGATTGTTGGATGTATATTTAATTAAACATGATATTTCATCAGCACCCCGTTCTGCAATATGTTCTGGCCATACATACATGTGCACATCATCTGAAGTACAATCATGCACACAAAAGTTATAAGTCAACAGTTAAAGGCTTTGAACGTATGAAATCAACCTGTTGCATTTCAGTTCCATTAAATTTTCTTTTACTTGTCCTTCACTAGTGGAGTAGGCAGAGCTTGTTGTAAATCAAATGTTATCACTTTCACAGAACTGTGATCTTAAGAATAAGCTGTATCAGTCTTTAGATTATTATATGCCTGTTGCACTTTTAATTAATGCAAATCTAACTCTTTTTGGACATAGCTTTTTCAACATGTTCCTCCGCATGTATCACACACCTTGCATGTGTCAGTAGACGATGAGGAAAAAGAGAGGTTGAATTTTGTATTTAAAATATATCCCTGTAAATATGCTCACTAACAATATCTTCAGGATATGTTCCTGTTTCATTCAAGTAACATGAAGATTATACATAATACCTGCATTAAGACCTTCAGCCAAATATTTTCTGTTTGGAGCAGAAGCTCTTGAATAATGACTTTGACCAATGGAAAACTAGTAGTATGATTTACAAATAAATTGGACTGATGATCACTAGTATTATTGGGTCTATTTCCATGTCTTCCATGACCATCTTGTTTTGGTGTTCCCTCAGTCTGTTTCTGTGAAACTGCGCTCGAAAGTCTACCATTACCCATTCCAATCAAAGATATGAATGCCTGTTTGCAAACTCTTTTATCACTACCATCTAACGAAATATAATACTCACGGGTGTGTTGTCTCCTGCTCTTATTTCCACTTGCACCATATCTTTTCTTCACTAGGTTTACTTTCACACGCCCACTAATATACGCATTTTGTATGCTTAAGTCACACATATTCCAAAACTTTTTGAACACTGTTTCACGTTGTTCTTCACTGCAACATGCATAACACTTATGTTGACAACTGCATGGTGGGCCTTGTTTACATTTGTGGACTTTCTTGCCTGCTTCTCCCTACATATTCTTCTCCTGTATTTCTTTTTCTCTTCTTTATATTCCTGCCCCAGGAATGTGTTCACCTTGTCCTTTTCCTTCTACAGTTTTCCACTGTTTCTTCATTATTTTCACTGCTTGAGACATCACTCTCGCCCTGAATGTCAGCCATGCTTGGTGTTATTACACGTGGTCCAGTTACTGACCTCTCATTAGCTGTTTTGGGTTGGACCAATTTTGCACTCAAACAAAACAGAAGTTTGTTCGAAGGAAGAAATTAGTGGCTTCTAAATAGAATGATCCAATCATTGGGAAGCAGACAGCGAGTTTTTTTTAAGAGATTTTGTACGATCCCAGCTTGGCTATGGATGTATGGAATGTGTATTTATTTGACGTTTGATGGAGTCCATCATGAATTAGACTATTCACCTCGTCATACAGGATCACACCTATTCTTAACTTAGGTGTTGAGCTGACCTTTAAAAACAGCTAACAACTGTTAATGGTAGGAGTATAAATCAAATTTCTTTCATTCCATTAGCAGTTCTTTAACGTATCATTTCTCAATCACACTTTGAATGGCTGTTCAATAAAAATTGTGTGAGCAATGATACCATTTGGGATTCATTTGAAGAACCTGGTTTCAGATAAGGATGTGGTGAACATAGATGTTAGGCAAAGGTTGGGATAAACTGGCTTATTAATAGGTCCAGATGTATGTAACCACTCAAACCATAAACTCGAGTACATGTCATATGCTGCTAATATCTGCACTGGTAGAAACCTGAATATGTAGTCACCAGTTGCACTTTTGCATGTAAAATTATATTGCTGTGCCATCTGTTGATGACTGACAACAGTCAAATGTGGGGATACCTGTGATCATGTGCCAGTAAGATCTGTGTCAGAAAGCGAACGAGTCAGAAGAAAAGAGGAACTAAAAGCTGTCTTTGTGGAAAGAAAAATGTGTAAAGTTGTGCTTGAATTTATTTAGGATACTAAATATTACAGTGCACAATGCATTTATTACTTATCAAGCCAATGAAAATGCAAAGGAAGATGCAAAAATTAATTTCAGGCTTTGTCTCTTAACAGACTAGCTTGAAACTCCCAGGAAGACACTGGAGAGTAGGACTTTATTTCGAAGAGTACTTCAAAGTATAGAACCTGAAAGTTTATTTTATGTGATCATGTAAATTTTGAACATCAGAAGTCTGTTGTTACCAGTTATTGAAAATTTGTTACTTAATTACTGTGCTATAGCCATTTAAACAATATGATGCATTCCTGTAAACTATAGCCGGTAGGATAGCATGATCGTGGAAACTACTGGGTTAAAGTGTGAAAAAATTGTCAAAATTTAAAGAAGAAAGCCAATTCCACCTAGCTTTGCTACATTCTTTTTCTAGTATTTTAGACAAGCACTACAATTTTATACAGTATTGTCTATACAGCAGGTCAAAGTGTTTCTAGGGCAGAGAGATGGAATTACCCACAGTAAATATGTACATTCCTCTATGCTGCATATACAAAGATGGTTTGATAAGTCTGGTAAGAAAGTTAGAAAAAATGTTTATTTCACAAATAACTCACCTTACTTCTTGACACTGTCCTTTCAGGGACACACACTTAGTCCATTATCCTCCAGCTCTTTCATACCACTGGAACAACAGGTTCTGTCAAACTCTGCAAAATACTAGTTGCCTGCAACTATCAAGTCTTTATTTGATGAAAATTTCTTCCCAGCACGCCAAGGTTTCAAGTTAGGGAAGAGAAAGAAGTCTATGGGGCTGTCTGGTAAATAGGCTGGATGAAGAAATCAATTTAAACCCGAATTCATGCACTTCCAACATTATCACTGATGTGTGACTTAAGAAAAAGTGGCCATCACCTTACTAGCTGACATTATGATCTGTGCCTTCTTCAGTGCACTTTCACTCATCTTTGGCCATTGTTTTGACTGCTGCTTTCACTCTGGTGTGTAACACTGGATCCAGGTTTCATCATCAGTCACAAATTGACACAAAAAGTCTTGCAGACTGCAGTTAAACGCATTGCCAGATATTGCAATGAAATGTTGTGCCAAATGTGCTTTTTGTAGACTGTGAGCAGTCGTGGCACCCACCTCACACACAGCTTGTTCATAGCCAATCCTCTGTGCAGGGTATTATGTACTTGCTTAGTTGAGACACCTACAGTCTCATCTACCTTACAGAATTTTTTGGTCGTCTTACATTACAGTATCGTGGATTTTGTCTGTGGTTTCTTTTGTGGTGACCTCAATTGAATGGACAATGTGCGCTTCAACTTTGGTGCTTGTCTGACCACATTTAAATTTATTCATTCAAAAGTAAATTGCGTTCAACAATGACACAGAGTCTATGTGAACTTCATCCAATTCTGTTTTGATTTGTGCGGCAGTCCAACCATTCAAATGAAAATGTTTAACAACAGCATAACCATTTTCAGTCACAGTCAGCACAATGATCAATTCAGATGGCTGTCAACAATGAACTGTTCACTATACACAACTGAAATTCTTTATATGATCCTCAGAATAACCAAGCTTACCAACCATGAAGGCACTACAGAAATATTCCATTCTTTCATGGAAATTTACCAGACCTATAATACTAGCCTCATATGCTACATACACAAAGTAAATTATTAGACTCAATTTGTCTCTTTATATCATCATTTCACTTATGATTCTACTTTTTGTACTTTTACCAACAGCACTCATCTCATAATCCAGACAGACGGGGAAAAATGGGAGAGGGGGGCAGGGAGGGAACAAGAACTTTCACAGGGCATTAACACAATGCAGATTCATCTCTAGAGAGTTGCACTGTTTTCAGACTGAATATCTTGTATCAGGATGATCTTTGGCATATCATATAAGTGATGTGTCATTCTGGACAAAAGTCATTGTTAGGTCACTGTGTAAAATTCTCTTGGAGGTTTAACTTATACTCTTGTCCTATCGGCCAGAGCAGTCACAAGTCGAAGAACCCACTACTTTGAGATGCATTAAATAAATGGGCAGACAGACACTATGCAGATTGGGCATACCTAGCTTTTGTAGAATATTAATGACTCCATTCTGAACCAACAGAAAATGCACTAAATGCTTATATGCAATCAAAATTTTGGACAATATCAAGCTGCAACTGCTATTTGTGACCAGTTGTGATAGTGTATGAGCTTGACACCTACTTACATTACGAGCACATCCAAAGCCAAAGCCACATTTGGTCAGACAAAGCTGCCAGTCTTCTTTATTTTCTAATAATTGATACCATAGTGTAGGTACAATTTAGTCTCCTTCCGTGTGCCCTTCACAAGAATAATCTTGTCCTGCTCACATAACCCCTAAAAGATGGTACTGAACACATTAATGTATGCAAATGGATACACGAGATGTGATAAAAAAAAAATATGGCGAATAGTTTTATTAGAAACAAAGCAATAAGCTTCCATGGAATTTCTTTGGATCTCCCTTCAAAGTTCTGTTCTTGGGTAGCAAACCATTACGGAACATTTATTCGGGAAAGAGATCCAGTTGCTCTGTTGTGGCCCTCTCCATGTCAGGAATGGTGCCAAAACAGTTTTGCGCGGCTTGCCCAGAAAGTAAGGCACCGCCCATTTATTTATTTATTTATTTATTTTTAGGCAAAAACAATGCTCAAATGCAAAACGTTATGTACGTACATTTTAAGTCTCCTGAGTGAGCGCGCCAAGTTTTCGTCACTTCCGACAGATAGCATAGCTGCAGGACAGTTTCAAAATGGTGTCTGTAGGTGACTTACATTACAAGCAACATGCCATCAATGAATTTCTCACTGCAGAGAAAGGAACTGTGGGGAATATTCACAAACACTCGTGCAAAGTCTATGGGGCAACTGCTGTCGACAGAAGTACAGTTAGTCGCTGGGCAAGGAGGGCGAGGTGATCTGAAGGCGGTTCGGCGGAGCTCCACGATTTGCAGCGGTCGAGGAGACCATCCACAGCTGTCACACCTGACATGTTGCAGCAAGCTGATGTTGTCACTCGCGAGGAGACACACATTACGACTCAGCAGTTGGCGCTGCATCTGTTAATTAGCAATGGAAGTTCACACAGAGGGGCATTGCTCCGTCACCAGAACAAGGATTGGTACCAACAGGGCATACATGAAGAAAGGCCATAAAACGGGATGGAGATTATGTGGAGAAACAGGGCATGTAGATAAAACACCATTCTTTTGTGTGTGTAATTCTCATTATGCTCAATAAGGAATAGTTGAAGATAAAAATGTGGTGCATCACTTTCTGGGCATTCGCGCATGTTTTTTCCCGTATTTTAGGACGAAAAACTGGGGTGCGCGGATTATTCGAAATATTGTTGGTACTGCTCCGCCTCCAACAATACATCCCATTATACTATTGCACTGTTGCAGCCTCAGTCTGTGACGCATCAGTAGCACGTTAGGAGTGAAGTATTAACATCTTCAAACTTGTTAATTATCGCTACAAGTTCTCGTTATCACTTGTACACTGCTAAAGAAAAAGTGAAAATTATTGAAGAAGCCGAGAATATTGGAAACCATGCAGCAGGAAGAAAGGACGACGTGAGTGAGAATTGTATTCGCGACTGGCGAAAAAATAAAACGCAGCTTCAAGAAACTAATAGTAACTGCCGGGCATTTCGCGGCCAACAAGCGAAGCATCTGGACCTTGAGAAAAGGCTCTGCGATTATATAGATGAGAAGCGACAATACGGATGCGCAGTGATGAGTGAAATGTGCCACTTTAAAGCATTGTCTTTAGACAAAGAACTAGGCATTACCAGTTTCAAAGCTAGCCGGGGCTGGCTATCAAGATTTTTCAACCGAAATGGTTTAGGATTCCGGAGGAAAACTACTATCGCTCAGTGGCTTCCAGGTGATTACGAGGAAAAAATAGTGAATTTTCATCATTATATGATAAATCTGCACAGTAAACAGTCCTATATATTATCGCAAATTGGTAATGTGGATCAAACGCCAGTCTATTTTGAGATGCCGCTCGACAACACAGTGAACAGGAAAGGAGAATCCAGCATCATGATATGAACTGGCGACAGTGAGAAACAAAGATGTACAGTATGTTCTGTGTAACTGGCGATGGACGAAAGCTACCACCTTACGTGATATTTAAAAGGAAAACTATTCCGAAAATATCAGTAAAAGGCATACCAGTGTTAGTGAGAGCGAATCCGAAAGGGTGGATGGACCATGAACTTATAATTGACTGGGTGACACGTTTGGCAACGTCATCCTGGCAACGTGTTGGTCCTGGACAGCTTCTGCGGATATACAACTCAGTAAGTGCGAGACAAACTACAAAAAAGGAAAACTGACTTGGTCACTATCCCTGCAGGCCTAACATCCATCCTACAACCACTGGATGTGTGTGTAAATCGGCCATTCAAAGCTGCACTTAAACAGTGATATATGCAATGGATGGCTGATGAAAACCATAAGTTCACAATTAGTGGAAAAATCAAACGGCCGGATTTGTCCCAGATTTGTGAATGGGTGAAAATTGCATGGAACTCCATTCCGCAACCACTGGTGGAAAAATCTTTCAAAAAATGTGGAATCACAAATTCACAGGATGGAACAGAGGACGACGCTCTATGGGACGATGGTGAAGACGACAATGATTCTCCCGCTAGTGGTGACGATGAAAGTGATGAATAGAGTAGTAAGAGAGGAAACGTACCAGTATTGACTAAAATATTTTATTGCACATACTGTATTAACAAATTCTTAAACAAGATAATTCACATTTCTTTTTTTGCTATTGTAGGTACGCGTAGAGATCCGGCTGGCGGTGATAATGTTCCCCGGCTGACCGCCCGTCTAATGGGCCAGCCGGCTAGCTGCACACTGCTGGCCGCCTGCCGCCGGCTGGCCAGCTACACGCCGCTGAATTGGTTGTGTTTTAGCGATGTATCAACCTGTACAGCAGCGTTGCTTCAAACCAGTAATTATTATACATACTTCTGAACACATCATAACGTTGGAACTATTTTTTCTTGTAAATAAAACGAATTAAAGCAAAAAATAATTTTTTTTTTTTTCCTCTTCCTCAAAATTGGGGTGCGCGGATTATTCGAGGGTGCGGATTATTCGAGTATATACGGTATTTGGGAAGAGCTAGAAGTCACATGGTGCTAAATCTAGTGAGTAAGGCACATGCGAACAGTCAGGAATATTTTTCTGGACAAAAACTCGCGAATCAATAGCGAGGTGTGGCACAATGCATTGTTGTGATGAAGAAGGAAGCCACTGGCCCATTTTTCTGGTCTGTTTCTTTGTACATTTTTTCACACACATTGCAGTACGCCCTTAAAAATTTGGGATTTACAGTTGTTTCCTTTGGAATGAACCCTGATCACACTGTGCCGTCAATATTGGGTGGGGTGGGGGAGGGGGAGAGCAGGATTTGATATTCGATTTTGATTGATTTGCCTGTTTAGAACGAGTAGATTCACTGCTTTTCCACTGAGGCTTCTAAATGTTCATCTCAGGGTCATATTCATAGACCCAAGTTTCATTTCCACTTACAATTTTGGACATGAAGACCAGATCCCAATGAACACAAACAATCCTTCAATGTTGTGCAAACGGACAAATGATTTTCCTTCTGTTCATCATTTAAAAGTCCAGGAACAAATTTTGCACTCACTCACCTAGTTTGCAAATTACCAGTTGAAAGGCCTTGCGTTCTTCAGAAAGCTCTTGAGTAGTTATTTGCCTGTTTGAATGAACAATTTTTGCCACATTTTCTTCCATTGTTGAGTTTAACAGATGTCATGAACGTTGCTCATCTTTTACTGACTCATTTCCACTTTTAAATCACACCTACTGCTTTTAAACAGTCTTCAGACTTACAGCATTATTGCCATAAACCAATTTCAGTATGTCATGAGTTTCCTTGACACCATTTTGCAAGTTAAAATCAAACTTAATGTTGACGAATTGTTCAAAATCCATGATGCATGATGGACACAGTAAACACAATCCTACTCTAGCTTCTCTGGACACTGACTGACAAGTCAGTACGTATTCAAACTTGACATTTCCTGTTTCAATGTATCAGGCTATCAGATGAATTACAACAAATAGTTGTAGTGTCAGCAGCTGCTGCTAAAAAAATTCATTTATCTTATTTTTTGATAACACTTCATACTTCTGGTAACTCCTCCATTAAATTATGTCATTTTAAGTAGGGTGGTTTATTTACTGCTATGGATATGGGTTTCTCGTCATCATTAGGAGTGATTCGCAGTTAGCGATGGGATGACAGTTACCGTGTCCACAGTTGATGACAATTCCATCAGTGCAATTTTATGAGCACACACTGTGGACTGAACTGCATGATCTTGAGTATTGAAGTCCATATTATCTTGCTGCAAGTAGCCTAACTGGTCTTCATATAAAACTCCTATGACGAGAGTGCATTTGTGAGTGTTTAAAATCATGCACTTGGTATTCATAATGAAGTGAATGACACATTCCTCTTGATACTGTCATTATATCAATCCTTTCCTCCATATGCACCCTCTTTTACTCATATGCCACTAGTCTTTACGGTTGGCTCTGAAGATTCTGCTGCTATCCTTGAAACAGTCAGTGGTTTCAAAATGGAAATGGGAACATTTCAAGTCTTCTGTTAGTGAAAGATATTTTTTATCTATAATTATGACAGAATACCAACAATGTGAATTTTCCCTCCTGCATCCTATTTACAGACAGTGGCATTTTCATTAGGGAAGGATTATTTTACGTCCATGACAATCACCAGTAGGCATATGAATTCTCAGGGAAAAAAGTCTACTGTGATGTACATACTGCTTAAACTTCACTTTAACACTGGCCTAATATTTGTTGTGTCTTATTTATAAGAAAGACATTGCTTTGATTTTATTTATTCACACAAAATAACTTGAGATTTATTAATGGACAGTTCAGGACTCAATTGGTGTTACAAATAGACAGTTTTTAGAAATGGAGCAGACATTTTTCTTTAATCCTTGAAATGTATGTAGTAAATAATTTACCAGGATATTTGCAAAGACTTTATGTGTAATGGGTAAAAACTTAACAATAAAGATAAATTAAGCCTTTTTGCATGTTTACATACATGCAAATTGATACAAGAACACAATTGTGTTTTATGTAAGTACTGATAATCTGTGCCACTGGCTAAATAAACTGGAATGACAAACTAAAGTGGCTAAATACATAGCTGTAATCATCAAAGATCAACAGCAGAAGGCGCACTAAATTATTTCGGAATCCAGTTATTGTTACAATTTTAATGAGAAGCCTGAAAACTTGCAACACTTAAGTAAATTGGTATGTCACAAAAAGAGAAAGTGTAACAAAATTTTAGTTTTTACATGCATGCAAATGGAATGGACAAGACAACCATCAGTACAGTGAAGTTCACACCACTCATGTGCTAACAGCATTCGCAAGTATTATAAAATGCTGGTAAGAT
Source organism: Schistocerca piceifrons (assembly GCF_021461385.2). Lineage (NCBI taxonomy): Eukaryota > Metazoa > Arthropoda > Insecta > Orthoptera > Acrididae > Schistocerca > Schistocerca piceifrons. Next base: position 6,058,677 of record NC_060144.1, on the reverse strand, counting down.
CAGCTAACTAATACCATACATATTTTTACAATTTGTTTTCTTGAACACACTTTTATTCAATAGCATGAAATAAAATACAATACACAAGCATTAAAAAAGTGAAATGACATATGCAGATGACAAGCAGCATGGTGCTCTTCAACTGATTGTATGATGTAACTTCCCAAATTCGGTCAAAATAATTTTTTAAATAATCATTTCAAACAGGAAGAAAGACCAGATTACAAAGCCAATGGCCAACAACTTCTTTCGTTTTCGGCTGATAATGTGAATTTCAGACACAAAAGAATCAGAGAAGTGTTGAAGATGACATGAGTATCTACATGAATGGACATGTATACAGAGCAGTAACTCACACACTTCATGAAGAGTATGTTTTACAAATGGACACTGGGAAAACACTCCAAGATTGCTTCCATTAAATACTATCACGGAAGGACAAATCCTACTGTACAAAAAAATGAAAGTTCAAAATTTTGTAGCAATACTGAGTGTTTACCTTAGGCGTTCAGTGTCACTGCTCTGTATTTAAGGAATATGCTTCACAATATAACTTGTGTCCTATGATATAATTCATACATTCTTGAACTTGGCCAAGAAACACACAGGACATGCGCTAATCATGCTCTGAGGAAAACAATACTATAGCTCGAAATCTATCCTTCTGTAAATGTAGATTCTACAGTTAAAGATTACGCATGTTTTACATATTCCGACATACACTACACAAACATTTTTTAACAGTTTTGTTCACGAAGCGGGAAAAGGCACCTTATTACAGTTCAGAATGTCTGTAACAAAAGATATATTTCAGAAAATACTACCTATAAAATATAACACAGAATAAATATTTACAAAATATACATACTCATAAAAGGAAACAATTACAGAGTTATACAACTTTATACAACAGATGGAAGATTCTTGTGCCTGATGGACAACCACAGAAAATCTGTGATTGCATCTTCAACAACAGCAGCTGCTGTTAAAACAACACAACTAGAGCTACAGTCACACTCTGATACTCTTCCTGATCACATTATGTAGTTTACTCCCAAGAATATCTGGGTTTAATTGATGCTGAAGTCCTGGTTTTGGTTGCAAGTACAATCCTCTGCAGTGCTACAGAGCTCAGCAACATGTCCTGTGTTTGTATCACGACTGCTTCACTGATTTTTCACACACACAACAGTTCAGTAAATGTCGCAGCATTTATTAATTCTATTGCTACATCCAACCTTCGAGAAGAAGGCAATATGATACTCTGACACATCAATGTAAGTTAAGGAAAAGGGCTGATGTATCACTTCCACATTTTGTTAACTAATATCTACAGTCTTGATGGCAAGACAAGTCTCTGCTCTACTTTTGCTGCTTCAATACAATTTCTGGAAGTCAGGCACTATGCATTTTTAAAATGATGAAATACAATGAATAAATGCTTGATAGCCAAACATTTTCTTAACTATGAAATGTCACTCAGTTTATAATAATTATTTAAATGGATTTCCTCCTCTAAATTTCAATGAGTTTACTAGTGCTGTCTTCTAATGTTTCGATGCACTCAAAGGCGTGATCTCACTGACGACAATGTCTCTTGCTGCAGCCTCCTCATGATTCTGTGATAACTTCATTTGAAACTCAAAATACAGAATAAAGTAACTATTACCAATGACCAATAAATTGAACTAAATGAAAGAGTTAAGTGTTTAACTCAAGTTCTTTTTTTGGGTACTTCTGGTTCCACAACTACATTTTCTACATATTTCTTTTTTTTAAAAAACAAACAAAAAATAATGTTACATGAACGTTTTTGAAAGACTGACAAAACTACGAATTTTTAAAATGTGTACTGGAGATTCCGCACACGTGCATAAACTGGAAAAAAAAGACAGCTCATTCTAAAATTTAAAGAGCAATGTGTCATATTCTCAGTGCTGTAAGTTGACATCAGGCAACATGCCCGGACCTGGACTGTCGGAGTGGTCTGCACTCAGTCAGTAATACCGAGGGTAGCACTTGAAATCCCATTGCTCCAAGCAATGGCTGCAATCCGGCATCAGTTGACAATGTTCCCGACACAGTTTTCAGTAATGTGGTTGTTTGAAGCATTGGTGGCCTCTGCAGGACGAAAGGCACGTGCGTATGGGAAGAGAGAGTGACAACGTGCTGTGTAGTCTGCCAGTGCGGTCGTAGGGCAGGTTCCCAGCTCACCAGTCTTCAGCAGGCGAAGTACTTCTGTGCAGTTCTGTTTAAGAAACAATTATTAATAACTGAAACACAAGTCTGTGTAAATTAAAGGAAATTAATTACATTATTTTTCTTTCAAATCATGTATATGGTCATTATAATCTACACAATTTTTGAAGCAAATGGCAGTCATTTTACAAGACAAAATGCTAACCTGAGTAATGGAAAGTCCTGGTATAGTGCAGGTACTTGAAAGATAAAGGTAACAGCTCATGGAATAGTAAAAGACCCATAACCAAGAGTTGAGAACTTCACCAGCTTTCAGACATATCCTTTCCTGCCACAACCTAGCCGTAGAGGCTTGCATGTTTGTGTATCTGTCCTACAGCTAGAAAAGGATTCATCCAAAAGTTAACAAAGTTCTCAGTCTAGTTTATTTGTCTTTCAGACACTCAATGCCTCTACTACTCAGTGAGTTGTTACCTTTATTCCTTAGAATTCTAAAAATGTTCTTGGTTAATATCTGACAGTGAAAGGGGGTAGTGATGTGTCTGTTGTAGAAACTACTACTTACCTAAGGATTTAGGGAAATACTGAAGATCTAAAAATTGTGTAGCTCAACTTTTACTGCTTGAAAGTCACCAGACTGCTTCATTCTCTTTAATTACGTAAGAATTTTAAACCTGTACTACTGTACTACTCAGCTGTTTGAAAATGTCACAATAGTTTTTTGTGTACCCCACGGAAATATGCATCATACTTGGGAGGTGTGTGTGTGTGGGTGTGTGTGTGTGTGTTTGTACTATTTAGTTCTGAAGGAGGACGCTGTATGAAAGCTTAAAGTTTTTAGTGTTATTAACACTTCTATTGACTGCACTATATCTTAACTGTATAGTGAGTGGTCCTTTCATTATTTTCATTCCATACAGGACTTTCAGTATCATCCTGTTACGTATGCCAGAATACACAAATTCAACAGAAAGAGCTTAGGCAGTGTAGGAATTGACATGCTCACCTGTAGATTTACGTCAGCAACATCCTTATCCAATTTGGTAACCAATTTTAGTGCAGTCTCTTGTTTAGATGGGTCAAGACGATACATCATTTTAGCACCTGAAATATTACAGATAACTGACTACAAGATTACACACTATTACCAATATAAACATGCATAGCTAATGCAAACTTTTCTCTGAAGTAACAAAACCTCATCCTGAAGATAGAGAAAAATCAGATGTGGAAGCCCCAAGTGTACAGACTAGTGGAATGCTCAAGGTGGGCATACACCATTTAGCCTGTATTTTCATTTTAGTATAATGATGGTGAGGTTGTTTAACCATTATGGTGCTCATTGTGGGTGACATACAGTTAACACTACTAGCTTGATCACTAGTTACATCACACTATTCTCCATTTCATCCTGTACAGAAAATACAATGCAGTTGGCTTCTTACTTTATCACCACTTCAAGTGAAATTACTGCACAGAGTGAGGCGGAGAATAGTTTGTGGTGTCTTTACACTGTCTCTGTCTCGCATCACACAAACCTTGGACTAACTTCAAGAAAGGATTTGCCAAATGGAAGTAACATTACATGTCCAAAGAAAATCTGTTGTAACAACTTTAAATACAAAATAAGAATAGAAAAGTGACTTCAAGAAATTTCATAGTGAAATTAGACACCAAATAATGTCAGATATATTTTATGGATTTTGTATTACTTTATTTCTGTGGCCATATGAACTTAAGAAGCACAGAACATTTCTGTGGCCATATTAACTTAAGAAGCATAGAACACAAAATATGCAAATCAATTTGTCAAAATATGTAATGTATATTTGCCTGCAGTTCACATAAAAGTTGAGGGACACACACACACACACACACACACACACACACACACACACAAAAACCACTACTACTAAATATAACAACAAAAGCAAGAGGAGGGACATGGTGTTGAAAAATAGTTCACACTTCACCACAAGTCAGAAATGCTCTGTTACACATTTACTGTAATAAAGACAACCTGACATGGAATAATGAATGTCACGTTTTCTTCTTGTATTGTAATTACGCACATCATTGTTCCTTTTGAACTGTGGATTACTTACAATAAACTTCAAATGGGAATAAGCGTACTGTTAAGCAGTAGCCAGGGTGCTCAATTCTTTAAACATATGTTTACAAGATGATCACAGGTGAGCACCACATGTTATTCTTACAGAACATTTTTTGGGCAATGAAGACGAGTTACCCCAGAACATTATTCCATATGTCATGGTTGAATGAAAATATGCCAACTTACCAGTTTCTCTCTCCCCGAGATCTGCAATAATGCAAAAGTGCAAATGTGGAAGAACTACATTGTTTTAAGAGTTCCAAAATGTGCTTTTTCCAGTACCATTATGCTGATGCGCTAGAGATGCATGTTGGGCATTATAAGGAAAGACAGGAAAATAAACATACTGATCCGGAGACAGGGTGGAGTGAACATCTTTTGTACATGTGTAATGATAATGAAAGGAAGTCAGGTAAATGATAGTTAACAGAATAAGGAAGTACTTATCTCTTAGAATCCAAAAAAGACTAAGAGGACAACTACACAGATGTGTGTTATTGAAGACTTAATCAATAGTGAAAACTGGAAAATGCCTGAATCCATCAGAGAATGTAAAATGGCTGACAATGGTGATAACACAACAATTCCCTCTAGAATATTCACCATTTCATGATTATGATCAATGAGTTAGATCCAAGCCAGAAGCATTTTCCTTATAACAGGTATTAATATTTTCACTTTCCATTCTATAATAATAATGTCACATAGAAGAAGTGTAAGTAGATGAATGGCGAGCATTAACTTCACTTAATGAAGGTTTATTCAGCACTTGCACATATAAGAGCAGGGAGCAAACTGCCTCCGGCCCCAACGCATACGGTACATATACAGCTACAGAACATTCCCGTACAATGAATCTTGCCATTTGTGGATATTTCTAGAATGTACTCAAACCGAATATAGAAATTAAAATTTCTCAGTTCAGGTGAATTTTGAACTCACGACCCTCCATGCAACAGTCTAGTCTCATAACCACTACATTAAAGCGACTGTGCTACTCAGCTTCTTTTGCGACATTGCTCCCTCCTTAAGAGAACAGCATCCCAATGTTACGTCCTCCTAGTCCGGGAGTGAGTCATCGATCCTGCATACTCTGACTTCCGATGACTGATGTTCGATCTGGTGGTGATCTCAGAACTTCCCTTGCCACTACGTTCTTCGTCACCTTTCCGCTTGTTGCCTGTTGCTGGAGCTTTGAATTTACCCTGGGTTGCAGGCTCCTTGTAGGGCTTCATTTGAAGGACGTGGACCGCATCTCTGATCTTTCGTCGTCTTGAGTCGGGGTCTGCCTTACAACCTTATAAGGTCCAAAGTAGCGCCTGAGGAGCTTCTCAGAGAGACCAACCTTCCAAACAGGAGTGAAGATCCAGACAAGGTCACCAGGCTGGTAGACGACAGGGTGGTGGCTCGCATCATACCTTCGGCGATCTATTTCTTAAGCCTGCAGCATGCAGAGTTGAGCTAACTGCTGAGCTTTCTCAGCTCTGGTTAACACATACCGATGTAGTCGTCGTCCACGTCATCAGGATGTAGCGGAAAAACAGTGTCCATCATCGTCTTCGTCTCACGCCCATGCTCCAGGAAAAATGGCATAAATCCTATCGTGTCTTGTTTGGCGGTGTTGTAGGCAAACGTCACGAAAGGTAGCACCTCATCCCAGTTGCTCTGCTCGACAATGACAAACATTGATAGAACGTTGGGCAAGGTCTTGTTAAGGCGTTCAGTAAGCACGTTAGTTTGCAGATGGTAGGCAGTTGTCATGTGATGAGTGATGTTGCACCGAAGGTTTATCTCTGTCACAAGATTTGATTGAAAAACTTTCTATGATGAATTTGGCTACCTCAAATGTTTCGGCTGTTTTCACAGCTTTTATAATGGCATAGCGTGTCAGATAATCAGTGCAAACAATAATCCATCTATTGCACTAGCAGACATTGGAAATCGGCTGAGGAGGTCAATCCCAACATGCTGGGAAGGCATTTTGGCCGGTGGAATTGATATGAGTCGGCCAGGTGGTTTCTGAGAAACTGCCTTTCTCCTCTGGCACTATCGACAGTGCGACAGACAGCATGTGTTTAGGAATCACTGGTAGCCACCTCTTTCCAAATGGATCAAAGTTTTTCTTGCAAAGTAATCCATTAACTACTTTCAATTGTCCTTTCACATCCTCTGACCGATTTAAGGCAAGCATAATTTAAGACATCTTGGCGTCCTTCTTCCGCTCAGTAGAGAGATCCTGGAATGCAGCGAGACAGTCACTATCTTCATCAAAGTCTCGATGGTCTTGCACGGGGTTTCTTGAGAGACAGCCATCATCTGGGTGTTTTCTTCCACTTTTGTACACTATGGTAATGTCATACTCTTGAAGACGTAGTGTCCACCTGGCGAGTCGTCCTGTTGGATCCTTAAGACCTGTCAACCAACAAAGTGAGTGATGGTCTGTAACAACTGTGAATGGCCTTCCATAGAGATACTGTCGAAATCTGCACATGGCCCAGGTCACCGCAAGACATTCTCTTTCTGTAGTTGAGTAGTTTCTCTCGGCTTTTGTAATTGTCCTAGAAGCATACGCTATAACCTCCTCTTTTCCATCCGAAATCTGCACCAGAATAGTACCAATCCCATACCCTCTGGCATCTGTGTGTAGTTCTGTAGGTGCTCTCTCATCATACAGACCAAGTACAGGGTCAGTCGTCAGAGCTTTTCACAGTACATCGAAAGAATCTTGTTGAGCACCACCCCAGATAAATTTAGCATCGGCTTTTAACAACTCTTGGAGTAGCCTGACTTTGATACAAAAGTCTTTGATAAAATGATGGTAATAAGAACATAATCCGAGGAAGCTTCTCACATCTCTAATACTTTTGCGAATAGGAAATTCCACTACAGATCCCACCGATTCTGGGTCTGGCCGCAAACCTTCATTTGACACAAGGTGTCCTAGTATTCGTATTTCTTTTGCCATAGACACTTCCTTGCATTAAGTTTTAGTCCACCTTGTTGGAGACACTTAAGAACAGTCCTCAGTCTTTATATATGTTCATCGAATGTCTCTAAGAACACTATAATGTCATCTAAATAGCAAAAAAACATCATCCACTTCAGGTGCCTTATAAGATTATCCATCATCCGTTCAAAAGTTGCTGGTGCATTACACAAACCAAACGGCATTACCTTAAAATCATACAGGCCCTCAGGGGTGATGAATGCAGTTTTCTCACGATCAGCTTCATCTACTTCGATTTGACAGTATCCCGAGTACACGTCCATGGTTGAGAAGAAGTGAACCCCGTTCAAACAATCTAGTGTATTGTCAATTTGTGGAATCGGGTAAACGTCCTTTTTAGTTATCTTATTAAGCTTCCTGTAATCAACACGACAATGGGCTCTGCGAAGGCTGAATGATGTCAGTCCTCATCATTTTCTCTACCTCGTCGCGAATTATTCGACGTTCCGTTGCTGACACATGGTATGCTCTCTGGCTTATTGGTTGATGGTCTCCAGTGCTAATCCAGTGCTTCACTGTTGATTTGTCTAATCTGCTCTTCCCCTGTGGATTGAAGCATGCAGAGAACTCTTGAAGGATGGCAAGTAGCTTCTTTTGTTGTTCCTTAGTGAGATAAGAAGACAGTCGAGCTAGAAGAACTTGTCTCGTAGTGGTAGCACTAATTTCACCCACAGACACTGCATGGGAGGTTTCCATGACGCTCAGTTAATCTGCAATTAAGGGCTCAGCGTTTGCTACGCACATGCGTCTTGGAAGGGTCTGCAGATCTCAGCAACAGTTAACTATCCACAATTCACCGAATCCGTTCTCAAACGAGATGACAGAGGCTGGGAAGACCAAGTTATTCTTCAGTGGTATGCTTCTCTTACATTCCACTAAAAGATCCATGGGTTGATGCATGGCATGACACATGACAGCTACCTTTCTAGTGCTGACTGTAAGAATGATCATGTCATCCACCACACACACTCTCCACACACTCAGATGCACATCTTCCTGTCCACAGTATCTCATCTCGTCTAGCATAATCTTTGACCGACCACAATCTATAATTGCCTGAGAAGCTTTCAAAAAGTCCCATCCGACAATGACGTCATGACTACACTCCTGTAAGACGACGAATTCTAAGGGCTGTGTATGGCCACTTATACCCACACGAATGACACATCTTCCTGCATGTTTTACATATTTCCCATTAGCCACATTCAGAAGAGATGTTTTGCTGTCGACAGATACGGTTTTCTGCAACTGGCAATGGTACTTCTCCGAAATGACTGAATATGATGCTCCAGAGTCCACAAGAGCTTGGGCTGGTTGGCCATCTATGAAGATATCAATGTAGTTTCCTATCATTTTTGTAGTGATCGACGGCGGAGGATTTTTCTCTTCGGTGGCCTCACCTTGAAGGAAGGTCGCACCCTTTAGTTTTCCAGGTTGCGCCAGAGCTTCTAAATGCCGATGGAGACCTTGATTGTCGTGTTGGGGCGCATCCTCTCGAGTGGCTAGCTTGTGGCGATGGTGACCTACACCGTCCTGCACCCACATATTTTTGTACATCTTCGTTGTCCCGGAGTTGGCATCGGCTAAGATAGGTCTGCTGTCTTCTGGCACAAGTGCCATCAAATATCCACCACCTTTCTCGACAACAGTGCACCACATGTCCTGGTCGTCCACAGTGGAAACATACTGGTCGGTTACCCTGGGTCCTCCATACGTCAGTCTTCCTTGGTGCCTAAACAGGTTTCCCATGCGGCATTGTAGGAACTTAACTTCACCTGGGTCTTGACTTTAAATATTTCACCGTTTTAAAGAGAAATGAAGGACGAGAGATTGGGTTCAATGTCTGTTCCACTTCCTCCCTTATGACCTCTTGAAGCATCTCGTTTTTTGCTCGTTGTGCAATCCAAGTGCCTTCTAAGCTTCCTCTCTCACTTTCTGACAAAGAACACTTGTGAAATCAGTTTCTTCTTCCATCACAGACATCGATACGACGTTTGGAAGCCGTTCAAACTTCTTGCATGTAATTCTTTTTTGATGCATTGTCTCGATTTATGAAGTCGTCTGCTGTCGAAACCTCCTTCAGCAACACCCTTCTTGAGATGTGCAATCTTGTCTTGCTCCCTCATTCTATGATCCACTATTTTACACAGCTCCAAGACATCTTGAATGTAGGATGCTCTAGTATCTCCTGGACGCTGTGCCCTGCACTTTAATTTATCTTCAGCCTTGCATTTCTGTTATCATGTGTCACTGAAATACTTGCTCAGTTCCGCCTGGAATACCTCCCAGGTTGTGAACTTCTCCTCGTTGTTCTCATACCATTGCTTGGCAGTGCCCTCCAAGTAGAAAAATACATTAACCAAACACACTGTGTCATCCCATTTGTTAAATTTGGCTATACGCTCATATACCTTCTGCTACTTGTTTGGATCTTGGCCATCATCACCAGAGAACCCGGAAGGATGTCTCACGTGGTGGCACACAGTTGCTGTCATCGTGACGTCCTCTTCTTCTGTCTCCAATAGATTGCGATCTGTTGAATATGGCTGGAACTTGGGTTTCTCGCCATGTAAACGGTGGCTCTGTCATGGCCTGATGGGAACCGCTGTGTCATCGATAATGTGCTCTATCACAAGGTCCAACACCCAGCGTATCCATCAGAATAATGTCACGTAGAATAAGGTGTAAGTAGATAAACGATTAACACTAACTTCACTTACCAAAGGTTTATTCAGCGCTTGCACAAGAGCAAGGAGCGAACTGCCTCCGGCCAGAACACATACGTTATGTATAGTTACAGAACATTCCAGTACAATGATTCTTGACATTTGTGGATACTTCTAGAATGTACTCGAACCAAATATAGAAATTAAAATTTTTCATTTCTGGTGAGTTTTGAACCACAACCCTCTGTGCAACAGTCTAGTCTCATAACCACTACACTACAGCGACTGTGCTTCTCAGCGTCTTCTGCGACAGTATCACATAAATAGATTTCATCCAATCAATGGCATTTGGTTTGCATCACTAAAACAGCACATGTAACAATATAGTCATAAATAACACAAGAGAACTACCAATACTAGAAATCATCATCATCATCATCATCATCACACCATCGTTATCATAAAGTGTTCCCATTCACTAACTAGGTCTGTTTTGCTCATGTAAGTCTCTTCATTTTCCCCTATCTTTCTATCACTGCTCTGTCTTCATCCTGTTCCGAGTTCCCCAACATTTCAGCTGTGGCCCTGCCACAGTGAGTGCCGGTGTAGTCCTCTCCGTCTTCCTGGACACAATCATGAATTCACTCTTTCTCACATGAAATTTCGTGCCATATAATCCTATCACCTCCATCCATGCATCTACTTACTGATAAACTTCATCCTCATTCCCCTAGATCATATGGTCATCAGCAAACGCCACCATTAACTTAATGAAATCATCTGCAATTCTTTCTGCCACCAAGTACATTATGTCATCCATGAAATCAAAAAAAGTAAAAGTGCAAGCACAGTCATTGTTTTGAACCCCTTCCCTGCTTTATCCTTTCTGTTGTAAAAAATATTTTTAACATAGCTTTAACTTCTGTGACACCCTTTTTCTATGCCAGCTGATGGGTCTCTGGGAAGCTATGTTAGACCTACCAAGGCAGTAATAGATCAAATCTTGTTATCAATACACAAATCAGCATTTACAAAAAGTTGAAAACTAAGGTAGTCCTATAGTAATTATGTTACGATAATATTTTTTTCTGTCGCATGTTCTAAATAAACTAACGATTTTTGAAGATATTTACACTGCCAACAACCATTAAAAATTATTTACCTTCAATGAGTGATTGGAGGGAATTTGAGTGTGCTGCAAGGAACTGCACATTCATCTGATGAGGATCACGTCCACGAAAAATTGGCAGCATCTCCTGTCGCAACACAGTAGCAACTGCAGGGTCCAACGTGGCCTGCCACCTCTCCAGCAGTCCATGGCCCACAATAAGACACGAGTGTAGTTTTGGATGTTCTGGCTCCAATCGATATGCACGTTTCATTGCTTGCAGCATCAACAGTGGTTTTCCTGGCAACAGTTAAGAACTGTGATAAAAACTGCAAATTACATCTAGTTTCAACTGTCTTACTACCTTCTGCACACCTTGTGGGCTATTTCTTATTTCTTACACAGTCTTTGGCATCGGAAAAGCAAAGAGATATAGAATCAGTTTTATGGGGGTCATTTAACATTCAAACTATATCTGCAATTAATGTTGAGAAGTACAGTATAGCGAGACACACATCCAATCAATTTCAATTCAATTGCTCTCATCTGCTTCACAAACTACAACATACAATGAAACCATGTACTGGACAGTGATTAACTTAACTAACTATAGTTCTGTGCACAGAAGAAGGCAGCAGCACAATGCATTCTGTGCTGAGAGAGATGGAGAATACACTCCTGGAAATGGAAAAAAGAACACATTGACACCGGTGTGTCAGACCCACCATACTTGCTCCGGACACTGCGAGAGGGCTGTACAAGCAATGATCACACGCACGGCACAGCGGACACACCAGGAACCGCGGTGTTGGCCGTCGAATGGCGCTAGCTGCGCAGCATTTGTGCACCGCCGCCGTCAGTGTCAGCCAGTTTGCCGTGGCATACGGAGCTCCATCGCAGTCTTTAACACTGGTAGCATGCCGCGACAGCGTGGACGTGAACTGTATGTGCAGTTGACGGACTTTGAGCGAGGGCGTATAGTGGGCATGCAGGAGGCCGGGTGGACGTACCACCGAATTGCTCAACACGTGGGGCGTGAGGTCTCCACAGTACATCGATGTTGTCGCCAGTGGTTGGCGGAAGGTGCACGTGCCCGTCGACCTGGGACCGGACCGCAGCGACGCACGGATGCACGCCAAGACCGTAGGATCCTACGCAGTGCCGTAGGGGACCGCACCGCCATTTCCCAGCAAATTAGGGACACTGTTGCTCCTGGGGTATCGGCGAGGACCATTCGCAACTGTCTCCATGAAGCTGGGCTACGGTCCCGCACACCGTTAGGCCGTCTTCCGCTCACGCCCCAACATCGTGCAGCCCGCCTCCAGTGGTGTCGCGACAGGCGTGAATGGAGGGACGAATGGAGACGTGTCGTCTTCAGCGATGAGAGTCGCTTCTGCCTTGGTGCCAATGATGGTCGTATTCGTGTTTGGCGCCGTGCAGGTGAGCGCCACAATCAGGACTGCATACGACCGAGGCACACAGGGCCAACACCCGGCATCATGGTGTGGGGAGCGATCTCCTACACTGGCCGTATACCACTGATGATCGTTGAGGGGACACTGAATAGTGCACGGTACATCCAAACTGTCATTGAACCCATCGTTCTACCATTCCTAGACCGGCAAGGGAACTTACTGTTCCAACAGGACAATGCACGTCCGCATGTATCCCGTGCCACCCAACGTGCTCTAGAAGGTGTAAGTCAACTACCCTGGCCAGAAAGATCTCCGGATCTGTCCCCCATTGAGCATGTTTGGGAGTGGATGAAGCGTCGTCTCACGCGGTCTGCACATCCAGCACGAACGCTGGTCCAACTGAGGCGCCAGGTGGAAATGGCATGGCAAGCCGTTCCACAGGACTACATCCAGCATCTCTACGATCGTCTCCATGGGAGAATAGCAGCCTGCATTGCTGCGAAAGGTGGATATACACTGTACTAGTGCCGACATTGTGCATGCTCTGTTGCCTGTGTCTATGTGCCTGTGGTTCTGTCAGTGTGATCATGTGATGTATCTGACCCCAGGAATGTGTCAATAAAGTTTCCCCTTCCTGGGACAATGAATTCACGGTGTTCTTATTTCAATTTCCAGGAGTGTATTTTATGGTGCTACCAGTGTGCTCACTGTTGTCACAAGCCTTACACTCCTGCCATCCTCTGGCAACACTGAAGTGAGCACTACATCTGGCCACTGTTTCTCCTTCTGACTCTCCAGAGTAAAAAGTATATGCTTGCTAAATTACAGCTGTCACTTCTTGAGTAATTAATTAATGTAAATAAAAATTATTAATTTTTTCCTTGATATTGAGGGCATGCAGCTTTACTGTACGGTCAAATGATGATAGCGTCCTCTTGGGTAAAATATTCCGGAGGTAAAATAGTCCCCCACTGAGAACTCCGGGCGGGGACAACTCGGGAGGACGTTGTCATCAGGAGAAAGAAAACTAGCACTCTATTGGTCGGAGTGTGGAATGTCAGATCCCTTAATCGGGCAGGTAGGTTAGAAAATATAAAAAGGGAAATGGATAGGTTAAAGTTAGATATAGTGAGAATTAGTGAAGTTCAGTGGCAGGAGGAACAAGACTTCCGGTCAGGTGAATACAGCGTTATAAATACAAAATCAAATAGGGGTAATGCAGGAGTAGGTTTAATAATGAATAAAAAAATAGGAGTGTGGGTAAGCTACTACAATCAGCACAGTGAACGCATTATTGTGGCCAACATAGATACGAAGCCCACACCTACCACAGTAATACAAGTTTATAAGCCAACTAGCTCTGCAGATGATGAAAATTTAATAGTCATGGGTGACTGGAATTCAGTAGTAGGAAAAGGAAGAGAAGGAAACGTAGTAGGTCAATACGGAATGGTGGTAAGAAATGAAGGATGAAGCCACCTGGTAGAATTTTGCACAGAGCATAACTTAATCATAGCTAACACTTGGTTCAAGAATCATAAAAGAAGGTTGTACATATGGAAGAGGTCTGGAGATACTCGAAGGTTTCAGATTATGTAACGGTAAGACAGAGATTTAGAAACCAGGTTTTAAATTGTAAGACATTTCCAGGGGCAGATGTGGACTCTGACCACAATCTATTGGTTATGAACTGTAGATTAAAACTCAAGAAACTGCAAAGAGGTGGGAATTCAAGGAGATGAGACCTGGATAAACTGACAGAACCAGAGAGCATAAGGGAACGATTGACAAGAATGGGGGAAAGAAATACAGTAGAAGAAGGATGGGTAGCTTTGAGAGATGAAATAGTAAAGGCGGCAGACGATCAAGTAGGTAAAAAAATGAGGGCTAATAGAAATCCATGGGTAACAGAAGAGATATTGAATTTAATTGATGAAAGGAGAAAATATAAAAATGCAGTAAGTGAAGCAGGCAAAAAGGCAAAAAGGAATACAAACGTCTCAAAAATGAGATTGACAGGAAGTGCAGAATTGCTAAGCAGGGATGGCTGGAGGACAAATGTAAGGATGTAGAGGCATATATCACTAGGGGTAAGATAGATACTGCCTACAGAAAAATTACAGAGACCTTTGGAGAAAAGAGAACCACTTGCATGAATATCAAGAGCTCAGATGGAAACCCAGTTCTAATCAAAGAAGGGAAAGCAGAAAGGTGGAAGGAGTGTATAGAGGGTCTATACAAAAGCGATGTTCTTGAGGACAACATTATAGAAGTGGAAGAGAATGTAGATGAAGTTGAAATGGGAGATATGATACTGCGTGAAGAGTTTGACAGAGCACTGAAAGACCTAAGTCGAAACAAGGTCCAGGGAGTAGACAACATTCCATTAAAACTACTGACACCCTTGGGAGAGCCAGGCCTAACAAAACTGTACCATCTGGTGAGCAAGATGTATGAGACAGGCGAAATAGCACCTGACTTCAAGAAGAATATAATAATTCCAATCCCAAAGAAAGCAGGTGTTGACAGATGTGAAAATTACCGAACTATCAGTTTAATAAGCCATGGCTGCAAAATACCACCACGAATTCTTTACAGACGAATGGAGAAACTAGTAGAAGCTGACCTCGGGGAAGATCAGTTTGGATTCCGTAGAAATGTTGGAACACGTGAGGCAATACTGACCCTACGACTTATCTTAGAAAATAGATTAAGGAAAGGCAAACCTGCATTTCTAGCATTTGCAGACTTAGAGAAAGCTTTTGACAATGTTGACTGGAATACTCTATTTCAAATTCTGAAGGTGGCAGGAGTAAAATACAGGGAGCGAAAGGCTATTTACAATTTGCACAGAAACCAGATGGCAGTGAGAAGGGTCGAGGGGCATGAAAGGGAAGCAGTGGTTGGGAAGGGAGTGAGACAGGGCTGTAGCCTATCCCCGATGTTATTCAATCTGTATATTGAGCACGCAGTAAAGGAAACAAAAGAAAAATTCGGAGTAGGAATTAAAATCCATGGAGAAGAAATAAAAACTTTGAGGTTCGCCGATGACGTAGTAATTCTGTCAGAGACAGCAATGGAACTGGAAGAGCAGCTGAACGGAATGGACAAGGTGTTGAAAGGAGGATATAAGATAAACATCAACAAAAGCAAAACGAGGATAATGGAATGTAATCGAATTAAGCCAGCTGATGCTGAAGGAATTAGATTAGGAAATGAGGCACTTAAAGTAAAAAATGAGTTTTGCTATTTGGGGAGCAAAATAACTGATGATGGTTGAAGTAGAGAGGATATAAAATGTAGACTGGCAATGGCAAGGAAAGTGTTTCCGAAGAAGAGAAATTCGTTAACATCGAGTATTGATTTAAGTGTCAGGAAGTTGTTTCTGAAAGTATTTGTATGGAGCGTATCCATGTATCGAAGTGAAACATGGACGATAAATAGTTTGGACAAGAAGAGAATAGAAGCTTTTGAAATGTGGTGTTACAGAAGAATGCTGAAGATTATTTTGGGTAGATCACGTAACTAATGAGGAGGTATTGAATAGAATTGGGGGAGAAATTTGTGGCACAACTTGACTAGAAGAAGGGATCGCTTGATAGGACATATTCTGAGGCATCAAGGGCTCACCAATTTAGTATTGGAGGGCAGCGTGGAGGGTAAAAATCGTAGAGGGAGACCAAGAGATGAATACACTAAGCAGGTTCAGAAGGATGTAGGTTGCAGTAGGTACTGGGAGATGAAGAAGCTTGCACAGAATAGAGTAGCATAGAGAGCCGCATCAAACCAGTCTCTGAACTGAAGACCACCACCAACAACAACATGTAACTACATGGTCACAGTTTGCTGAAAGATGGTTTGCTTAGATGATGGAATTGTCCTGTAAGACAATGAGATGAAAGAGAATGCAAGAAGTTAATAACAACTGCCAGCAAAGAGCAGCAATGGGTCCAGAGACAAGTAACCTTGCAAGTGGAATTTTCAATTTTGCACGTAACAATGATGGGTTCGAGGAATGTTTATAAACGAGATGGTATTTTTTGTTCTAGGACAGGACTGGACTTTAAAGAATCTAAGTATTGTTAAAAAACACCTGAAAAAACATCAGTAGGAAACAGAACACTAAAGGGTAATGTGTTGTGACAACAGAATTATAGGTTTGTTCATCATCTCACGTGTGACAATTTTAAATGATATGCATTCATTTCGATTTTAATACAGGCCCACCCAGTAATTAGTGTACTAAGTAAACTGAAATTTTATACTTTATTACATCTGGAAACATTTATGCAATACAGGTGAGCTATGAACCAAGTGCAGTCATGCTGCAACCAAGTTATCAAAAATTTGAAGGCACATTAAAGTGCAGCCACAGTTTCATACATCACATATGCAAATAGGGACAGTGCTGACTGCGTATTTAGGTACAACTGCAGGAGGCCAAACTTAAGAGAAACTTCGTTGTTTTCAGACTGTTTTCCCTAGCTGCGATGGACACCAGCAAGAACTGTTATAAATTTATCACACTTTTGGAAGATAAGAGAGAAAAGTAACAAATGATTAGACTGGACCTTTTGTGGTACTTTTGTCCATAAAACAGTATGGAGAGCCTACACTCTTTAAATTTTGTGTTTAGTTAAAATGTAAGAGAGTAAAATTTCAGTCTGCCTACTCTAAAAATATAATGATGTTAAACTGAAATTTAATTTAGATTTAGGTGTTTAGGCAGCCTCAATACTGACCAAACTATTCAACTTTCACTGAGCTGGCGAACTGTTCAAGCCACAAATTTTTTGGTGTTGCGCAAATGGAGGACACAAGTGATAAGGACTGTTGTTGTTAGAATTAACCAAGGCAGGACAAAGGTAATACAGCCATTTTTCTGGAACTGTAGTGCACCTGTAGCAATTACGTAGTTGCAACTGGTGTGATAAAGTGCATTCTATTTGCGGTTCCGACAGCGGTAACATAGCTGACTGAAAAGGGGAGGGCATAGGACAGACGTCACTGATTTTCTCCAACTGTGTGAACAGAATCAGGTGGGTGCCCCTTTGAAGTTCCTAGAATATGTTTGTTGCCAGAGTGAGTCATAGGAAAAAAGAAAAAGCCCTCTAAATATTTTCATGTAGACTGTGACAGGCATTTGAAAACCAACAAACAAGTTGTGTCATAGGGCAGTGGTCAAGTGCACCGATTGTCAGTTTCCTGGCTCGGATTCTATTCTGGCTGCTACCTTGACTTTTTTTTTTTTTAATTCTTTACAGTGTCACTACCCAATTGCTGTAATTTTTTTTGTCATCACTCGATCAGAACAGCCTTGTGTATCCTGAAATCTTTCCCATGATTTGGAGTTGTTGACTGCAATTTGGTCACTTCTATCACCACCTTGATTATTTCTCTCCTCGAAATTTGGAGATTTTTTTCCAAAATTGGAAATAGTGATTTTATTTATGGTAACTCCTTTCTGTATGAAAATAAACAAAGTTGATGACTTTCTTCCCTTCAGTCAAGGACACCAAAGTGAAAGAGAAATAATTGTTAGGATTGTAGTCATCATTGTTCACGTCTGTACTTGAAGGAGGATCCTGTTACACATAAAACAGGACTCTCATTTTCAAAGGACATTTGATGAATTCAGAAAAAAAAAGATGAATGACAGACATGGTCAAGAATTTATGCCAGTAAATAACAGAGAGGTAACATTGCATACTTCAGTCATAGCATTAATTGTTAAACAAGAAGTTCATGATGAAACTGAAAAATTACAAAAGAAAACAGAAATATTTAAAAAAAGAAAGTCGAAGTATCTAAAGGGAATTAGAGTTCTCAGTTCAGATCCATGACCATACAGCAAGTGGGAAGACGAAAGTAGATTAACTGGAAAACTTCAAGATCCTGGAGATGATGTCAGTCAAAGGAGGCATGTAGGTAATCCATAACCAAAAACTGTGAATAAGAATGGAAGTCTCAATTGGTGGAAGGAGTTTCACTTTGAAAAGGGCAAAAAGATCACAAAGAATTTTTGTACTGTTGTTCCTCAAGGTAAAATTCACTCGGTTTTGTTTTTCGGCCATTTTCAATTACCTAAAATGGAAATATTATACATTGGATACATTAGTGATGCTTGTGATTTTGACATAGGAACAAGTCAAATCTGTAGATATACTAGCCGCATTATAACTTGCTTTATGAATGATTCTTTAGTAGTGTATTATGCCAAATATGTCTGTGGTTCTGTGACTGCATGCTATGCTCATAAAATAAATTATAGAGGTTTTTCACTGTTTTAGCAGCACATTACTTTTGAGCAGTTGTTGCAAAGCTCTTATATATAAGGTCGATGTTTTAACTAACGTACTTAACACTAGGAAGATAAGAATTTTTTTCCAGAAATTTGTTAATTAACCTACATAAGCTTTTGTTTTCAATTACATATAATTACGTTCATCATTGGTGTAAATATGACTTCATATAATTTCTTTGAAGTAATAGTTCTTACAAAAATCTTGTATGTAAAATTGATAACAGTACTCTAATGAAACAGTACTGAAAACAGAGTCAAGTAAAAACTGCTTTATAATTGTGTGATATTTCGTATTATAGTCATATTTATTAATGAGTGTAACAATAATTTTACATTCTATGATTCTGCAATGCTCCATCAGAGAACTGGTAAAAAGTTGTCTAAAAACTTCCCATTTCACAGATCTTTTTTCTCATTTAAAACTGTCTGATTGATATTTTACATAGATGAAAATTTCAGTTTCTTCCATGACATCCACAATTTTTCCTTTCTGTAACTTATGTTATATTTGAAGTGATCCATCAACATTAAGTATTTTATGGTTTATGGTTGATGTCTTTTAAGAGTGCAGTAAATGTGGATGGATTATTGTCGCTTATTGTCGTGTGTTCTTTAAATCATGTGCTAACTTTTCTTCCTGTTTGTCCAGTATAAAATTCTGAGAATTATTTTCAGTTTATTTTTTTGGTACCCCAACTGCGAAAATGGCTCCGATTTCCATGGTGTGTGTCTCTTCAAAAATCGTTGTAAATTTTTAGTGCTTCTGTACCTGGTAAGTAATTTTGTCAGAAATAATACCTAGACATGGCAATACAAGAACTTTATTTTTCTATGGTTCATTTATGTTTGATTGGTTTTCGTTTTGAATCACATGTCCACTAAGTTTTTAGGATAACCATGACTTATAGCTATAACTCTCTCTCTCTCTCTCTCTCTCTCTCTCTCTCTCTCTCTCTATTCTCCAGTGGTAAGTTGATCAGCCTAGTGTGCTCATGGGCGGCATGGTTGGTTGTAGTTATATTTATGTCTGTTGTCACTGGTTTAGAACAAATATCAAATAAGCGTTACGATTTGTCGTTTGAAATCCAAAAGTGTGAGAGAGGGAGAGATTATACACCAGGTACAGAAGCACTAACAATCTACAACGATTACTGACACACACACACACACACACACACACACACACACACACACACCATGGAAATCAGAGCCATTTTTGCAATCAGGAATGTAAAAAATTAACAGTGAAGAATGCTCAGAATTTTATATTAGACAAACCGGAAGTTAGCACATAATTGAAAGAACACACAACAATAAGCGGCAATAACCCATTCACATTTACTGCACACTTGAAGACACCAACCACAAAATACCTAAAATAGATGGATCACTTCATATATTACGTAAGTTATAGAAAAGAAAAATCATGTATGTAATGAGAGAAATTATAAATTACAGAAAGGAAAAATCATCTATGTAATGAAAGAAATTGAAATTTACATTCATCTAAAAGATCAGACAGACAATTTTAAATGAGCAAAGAGACCTGTGAAATGAGAAATTCCCAGACAACTTTTTACCGGTTCTATGACAAAAGCATTACAGCAAAAGCATATGTAAAATTATCGCTACTCATTAATACATAAGACTGTAATAAAACATCACACAACCATAAAGCAGTTTTCAGTACTGTTTCATTAGAGTACTGTGATTGATTTTATACATAAGATCTTCGTTCAAAAATGAAGTGCTCCCACAATAAGAGAATAAATATTTACAAGTTACTTTAAAGAAATTACACACAGTCATATTTACACCAATGATGTATGATTATTAAACATGATTCAGAATAAAAGCTTAATTAACAAATTCCAGGAAAACAATCAATCTTCCTAGTGATAAGCATGTTAAAACACAGACCTCACATATAAGAGATTTACAAATCAGCTCGAAGCAACTTGCTCCTAAAATAGTGAAAAGCCTCTCTAATTTACTTTATGGGTGTAATATGCAGTCATAAGACCAAGGACATACATGGCGTAATGTACTACTAAAGAATCATCTGTAAGGTAAGTTATAATGTACCTAGTATATCTACAAATATGACTTGTTCCTGCGTCAAAATCACAAGTTTCACCAACGTATCCAATGTATAATGCTTTCGTTTTAGTTACTTGAAAATAGCCTTAGGCCGAAATTGTACAATTGTACTTGAAATAAAGAGAACGGCAGCTGAAGATACCATGAAATTATTCAAAAAATTCATCACAGCTGCAGATCCTCTCGTGCTGAAAACTACAGTTCATAATTAACCATGCCTTATAGTGGGGATTATTAAATGTGGATGGATTTCAATTGTTTGAGGAATTTGAGGAGGAGTACAAAGCAAAATTCTGGTCATCAGGGATCCTGCAACATTTAAGGATACAACTATTAGGATCTGTGATTTATAATAAACCATGGGGTGGATATAGAAATTTTGTTACATCAAGGAGGTCAAGCCCTGACCACTACTGTGAAGTTGATGAAGCCTTCAGTGTCTAACTGTGGAATGGATCCAGACTGCGTGGACAGCCATATCCAATGCTTCAGTTGTGAGAAGCTTAAACAAGAACTGTTGTGTAACAAATGCATTAAATGGGAATGAAGATGACTTGCTATGGCAAGAAACGCAAGATAACCATGACAGTGGCACCGACATGCAGATTTAGTGGACCATTCCAGTGAGGAGAACTATGTGGCATTTGTATCTGACTAAGGGAGGTCTTTATCTATGTCTCCTTCAGTTTCCTGTAATAAGGTAACCATTTGTAAGATTTCAAAATAAATACTTTTCTGCAATCCCTCGTTGAACAATGGGGGGTCATCTTGGATTCAGAGATATTTGGTAAATCAAGTCAAATATCTGGATGAAAGAATCACATTTAATTAAAATACTAATTAGCCAGTTATCAAATGCAGCTAAAGGGAAACTTATAGGCCGAATTTAGGAGAATGTTCAAGTGTTACTGGAATTTCTAGATCAGCATGTTTACTTAAATTATTCTGAGAAAGAGTACGGCAATAAGAGGAATACAAACAGCATTAGTATGGAGAGATCGACAACAGATGGTAGGATGAGTAGTATTCCTGTGGTGGATTACTGTGAGTAATACATTAACCACCTCAAAATTTTAACATACATTTAGTAGTGGCAAACATGAAAGACCAGATGGTCACAATAAGAAAAATGAGAGAGAGCAGATGGATATAAGAGCACAGACATCTATATAGGTCTAAAATGCTGATAGAAGTACATACATTTGTTAGCTCATTCCCAGAGGGAGGCAATGTCAGGGGATACTTTTTCCTGACATAACTGAACCCAATGTAACTTATTTTTTCTTTCTTTTTTTCTTTCCTCCTGCATTTTTTGTAACATAATGGAAATGAACTACAAGTGAATATTCAAACTTTTATACATAAGATTCTAAAATTATTAATTCTTTTTTCAAATGTAACTGCCTGGGCATGGGTCGCTGAAAGATGCTTTGATTAAACAATGGCAGTGAGCAGCGGCAGATCCAGAGACAATTACTATTGTAAGCAGAATTTTTGATTTTATGCAAACAAGAGGTATTGAAGAATTTATATAAATGACATGATTATGTTTTGTTCCACAAAGAATTAAACGTTTCAAAATATACGTCTTCTAAAATATAGTAAAAAGACATTGGTGGAACGGAAAGCAGAAGGGTAACACGTTGTGAAACTTGTATTCTAGGTTTATTTTTCTTATTACATGTGGAAATCTTAAATGAGGTGCATTCATTCTGGTTTTAATACTGGCCCATCTAGTGATTAATGTATCAAATAAACTGAAATTTTACACTTTTTCCTTATGTCTGGAAATTTTGAAACAAATTTTATACCAAAGCACCCTGGGACTTACTAATGGTAAGTATGGTATAAGAACAGTCATATAAAATATATCTCCTTGATGTAATACAAATTACCTATGAATACAGTGTAAGCATATTGCACACTGATGATCAAAAATTTGAAACAGATTCAAGTGCTACCATGATTCTGAACACTACAGATGCAAATTGTGCAGTGCTGACTGGGCATTTATGTCTAACAGAGAAGGCCCAGAGTTCAGAGGAATTTGGTAAGAGTGTCGTCCTGTTATTTTAGCACTATTTTCTCTAGCTGTGATAGACAGGTGCATTAAATAACAGCTATAACCGTTAAAAATTTGTCATGATTTCAGCAAAGATGTTATACAGGCTGACTAGCTCACAAGTACTGAATCGCCAGAAGTCGGGAGGCTTTACCCAGTAGCAATTGGTTTTTGGTCACAGCCAACATTACATAGAAGACAGTACTGTGTGGCGGTAGCCACTGTTGTCTGCCAATTTGCAAAAGTACTTGCTCTATTTTTATGAAATACCTACTCGGTATAAAAAAAAAAAGCTGGATTTTTGAAGATTAAATAAACCCAGAACTAATGTAATAGTTATGATCTGTGAGGAAGATAAAGGTGGAACTCTTCAAAATAAAAGTTGAGGTTACTCCTAGTTAATGTTGTTTATACATGTAAATGAAGTCCCACGCTTTTTGACACGGCGTAGGTGAATGATGCGGGAGACACACACCACCATACTAGGCAAGGTCCTAATGGAGATCGTTTGCCGTAATGGGGACGAATGATGATGATGATGATGATGATGATGATGATGATGACGACACAACAACACCCAGTCATCTCGGGGCAGGTGAAAATCCCTGAGCCCACCGGAAATCGAACCCGCGACCCCATGCTCAGGAAGCGAGAATGCTACCGCAAGACCACGAGCGGCGGACTGTTTATACATAAATAGATATATTTTACAAACTACACATGCATCCTGTGATATGCACTCACGTTTTCTGGAATATATCTCAAATGCCATGAGATGGGTCTCTATGTGATCAGCAGCAAGTAGTTGCAGTGGCTGCAGGAAACGTATAGCTTGCTGCAGAGGATCTGGGGCACGTGCTAGCTTGTCAGGCACCAATTCGTCTTGTGGTGGCGCATCAGGCTCGCCGCCTGCACCGCCACCAGCGTCTGCAGCCTGCTGCCTCGACTTGTTGTGCTGTTCACGCTTTTCCTGCGCTTGTGCCGCCTGCTGTCTCTCTCGTTCAGCCTTGCGTAATGCCTTACGTTGTTTGTTGCGCAGCTTCTTTAATTCTGCTGGAGCTAGGTTCTCTGTAAGAAAAAATGCAAGGTCAAAAATACTGCTACAGTGATACATCCAGAAATGGCTTAATGATGTGTTTTTGTTTGAGTATATTACGGGAGAGTAAAGGATGTTTCATAGGCTATTACTTTCAGCAACATTAGGAGAATAATCTTGGAAAAATGCAAATGTGCGTAGCTCACATTCACAATAACCATGACTTTTTACACAGAATTACTGGAACAAAAGGGCAACTTAAATGAAATGTGTGCTTACAGAACTACGTAAGAAATGAAACAACAAATCCTCCATCTAAGCATCCAATTCAAGTAAAACTGTTTCATCTATAATAAATAAATGGTCAAAAAGAAGAATGAATGTAATTAATATGAAATAAAGAATATTCGCAACTGCATATGTAAATGAGTACATTAATGTGAAATCTGAAGTGTTTATTGCAACATATTCTTCTCTTTTACATGTAATTGTAATTAGCCCTTAGTTTATTCCCATTCTCTGTTATATCCATCCTCTCGGGAGTGTTACCTCTAACTGGACAGCAGAAAAACCTCTGTATTCTTTGAAAATGAAAGAAAAATACAGTCGCAGGTGCAAGCTCTATGTTGTTGAATGCATATTTTGTTAACCTACTTAAATATCTTAAAAAGAAGAAAGGTTAGCATATAATATTCCACCTACACAGATTTCTGACTCAGTGCAGAATCTCAGTTGGAGAAAACTGCGCTTCTGCAAACTACAGATATCGGTGTGTCAGATGGTCGTTTGAATCTCACTCTTCCAAAATGACAGTGCAGTGGACCTTAACCACTGTGACGCCTCAACAGACATTTTAAAACAGAACTGTAGCTGCTCACACAAATCATTACTGCAAGCAAGCACATCTCACACACAACTGCCATCTATGACAGGTTGGACCAGAATAGGACAGTGAGGCATGGAGTATTTACTCTGGAAAGTGAGTGAATGAGGGGAAAGTATGAAAAAAAAAATCTGACCAACATATTTCCCAGGTAAAATTCAGATTTTCTGTCATATTTCACTCTAGTAAGATTTATAATAAATTCTTTTATTTATTTAACTCTACTTTTTTCAGAACCTTTCCCCCAAAACCATTCCTTTAAATCACATTAGTTGTGAGAACAACTACAGCTTAATTTAGGGCTATTGGTGGTGGAAGTTTTATGATTCAGGGTGCCTTTTATGCTAAAGATAAATCATGCATTGCTTGGCTGAACACTAGAGTGAACTCTAACATGTGCACCAAGATGCTAGAGACACAACTAATTAGAATGTATGAGGACCTAGGGGATGAAAGTCTAAGGTTTCAACAAGATAATGCATCTGTGCACGTTTCTGCTACAACCAAAAACTGATTTAAAGGTAGCAATATCAATGTCCTACCCTGCCTTACATGTTGCACAAATCTGAACCATCGCTGAAAACCTTTGTGAAATACTTGCGATGTATGTTCATCACAATGGAAGACAATTTGAGACCATACGTGAACTGAAAAGAGCGATACAAGAAGAGTGGGCGACAGTTTCACTGCAAGAACTACAAATCCTAAGAAAACCAATGCCGAAAAGAATTTCTGATGTAATTAGGAAGAACAAAGATTTGACAGAGTACTAACAATACAATCACACAACTGGACAGTGAGTGCCTTTATACCAATTTCCATCCAGCAAATGCAAAAAGTTTATTTTGATACTTATATTATAAAATATACTATGTATTTCTGTCATGAGTGTTTATGTCTTATACGTACCTACTACTTTTATAGTAAATTTGGTACATGTATGCTTCAGACATTGTACTATTATTTCTGTAGGAATCCTGCCTTTATACTGATTTCCACTACTGTACAATTTATTATTTTAGAACTCAATCTATAGTGGAATGTAATAAATACTCATGGTCTTAATTCAGTTCAACATGGAGGCCAAGAGATGAATACAGCAAGTAGACTCAGAAAGGTTTAAGTTAAGTAATTATTCAGAGATGAAGAGGCTTGCACAGGACAGAGTAACATGGAGAGCTGTATCAAACCAGTCTTCGGACTGAAGATAACAACAACAACAACAACAGTATTTTCACTAAAAAATTCTACAAAGGAAACAAAAAGTTCACACACATGTAAAACTAAAAATTGGAGTATTTAGCCTACATAAGAAATTTAATTTTCTTTTACATTCTACAACTTCAAAAACATGTTTCTGCCTACAGTAAAAATTTCTGGACATTTCTCTCACCCAAATGGGCGAAATACTTTGAATACTTAACCACTGTACCATATCATAAGTTCTTTTGGAGAATATTCACAGTCTCTGAATGCAATCTTCCACGACATCATTGGTAAATACAGCAACTTTATGTAGCACATTTCGTCCTGATATCTTTGGTCACAGTTTTTCGACAAAAATCATTAATGTCATATAGATAATTATCACAAGTTGTCATTACCACTTCGAATACTACACATGATACAGTCATATCTAACCCTAAGTTAAACAAGTGCTTCAATTTAAAAAATATTTGTCTTGAGAATGTAGCTACAACGATGTCTGCAGTGTTAGTACGTTGTGATAAGTAGTCAGCAGACATACACCTACGAAAAGATAGTAGCACGAACATGACTACGCCCCCCCCCCCCCCCCCCCCCCACCCAATCCACCCACCAACATCTGAAAAATTTGCGTTTGACATTCTCTAATAGGGCTAACTTTCCCGGAAACACGAATGAAATCAGGCTGGAAGGAACAGTTCGCCACCCGGAAATTGTGTGGAGACAATTTAAGCTCACGATGGAAGTAATGAACTTCCTTATGATGGCGATGAGTTTATCTTAAAACCTGCAGCAACATTTTTTTCCTTCTTCTAGGATCGCCTTCTACGGTTACCGGGAATACACTTCCCTGCCGTCGAGCTCAAGCGGATTGATGCGTGCGCACGAAGTAATAGGGGATTACGCAACACTGGAAGGGAACCAAGCTTGGGGCTCCTCTCAGGCGCAGCCACCTCCCACTGCAAGCTGCACTTCGCAAACCTGTTCGGAGAGGACACTCAGCTGGCGACCCACTTCAGTTGTTCATCCACCGTCCTTGTACAGCGGCCGTTACTCGCAATGTTCTTCTTTCGTCCTGGTGGTTACTCCACACGAACAAAAATATTATTGGCAGGCGACGAGGTCCACTGCACAACCTATGTATGGCCTGTACCTCAATGAGACATTATTATTATTATTATTATTACTAGCTTGTTGAAAAGATAACGGGTATTCTGGAATTTCGCGTGTTGTAGAACTCAGACACACGCGATTTTTTTCGTTGTATTGGTAAATTTGTAAAAAAATATCGCAAGTGTTAGCCATATCAATATTTAGTCCGTTGTCGCCTGTGAAAAAGGTTATAAGTGTTTTTGTAGTATAGGGGATTATTTATTTTGAATGAAAACGGATTAGATAATTGATGTTAAAATTGTATACAAGAACGGAATAAAGTACTGCAATATTTTTAAAATATTAGATACTGCTTTGGTGAGTCTGCTACGAGTAAATCAAGGATTTAAGAGCGACGTAAATTTTTCGAAGGTGGCCGTGAAAACGTTGTGAACGCCCTGGATGTCCCAGTGCATCATCAACCAATGAAATCATGGAAAATGAGATACAAATGATTATGAATGATCGCTGAACCACACTCAGGGAAGTCGCTGATGATGCTGGCGTATGAAACGAAATTTTTTTGGTACGAAACGTGGGACAGGAAAAACTTTCCCTTTTTTTAATTTCGGATAAAACCAATGGTGAATGCTAGTTTTTCAGAAAGAGCTAGATGAAGTCAGCAATGAGGAGGAAGAACAAGTGACATATGTCATGAAACTTGTTTTATGGATATTACCTCGAAGCTACGGCCCAATCGTCCCAGTGGAAGTACTCTGGATTGCCAAGACCGAGCGAAGCTCGACAAATGTGAAGATTATCCTCACTATTTTCTTCGATTTTAACGGCATAGTGCGCCACGAGTTCCTGGTGTGGAAGGAGTGTATAGAGGGTCCATATAGGCGTAATGAACTTTAAGACAGTATTACTGAAAGGGAAAAGGAAGTTGATACACATGAGATGGGAGAAGAATTTGATAGATCACTTAAGCGCCTACGACGAAACAAGACTCCTTGAGGAGATGACATCTTCACAGAACTGCTGATATCTATACGACAGTCAGTCGTGAGAAAACTATTCCACCTTGTGTGCAAGATATATGACACGAGGGAAATACACTCCGACTGCACGAAGAATATGATTAATAGAATTCCAAAGAAATCAGGTGTAGACAAGTGTGAATATTACCGAACTGTCAGTTTAGTAAGTCATGGTTCCAAAATACTGATTAATGTGATGTACAGAAGAATGGAAAAAGTAGCTAGAAGCCGATCTCAGAGAACGTCTGTTTGCATTCCGGGGAAACACTGGAACACGCGAGGCAATATTGACCTTATGAAGTACCGTAAAATATAGGCCATGGAAAGGCAAACCTATGTTTTATAGCATTTGTAGAAAGCTTGTGACAATGTTGACCAGAATACATTTTGAAATTATGAAGGCGGCAGGGATAAAATACAGGGGACGAAACGTTATACGGAAACCATTCGGCATTTACTAAGAGTCAAAGGGTAAGAAAGAGAAGCGGTGGTTTAGAAGGGAGTGGGACAGTCTTCTAGCCTTGTGTAATGGAAACCAAAGAAAAAATTGGAGCAGGAACTAAAATTCAGGGAGAAGAAATAAAAACTTCGAGGTTTGCTGATGACTTCGTAATTATGTCAGAGACAGCAAAGGAGTAGGAAGTGCAGTGAACAGAAAGGACAGTGTCTTGAAAGGAGGATATGAAATGAATATTAACAAAAGCAAATCTTTAATGGGATGTAGTCGGATTAAATTAGGCTACGTTGGGGGAAACAGAGTAGGAAACGAGACATTAAAAGTAGTAGATGACGTCTGCTATATGCGTAGCAAAATAACTGATGATGGTCGAAGTAGAGAGGGTATAAAATGCGGACTTGCTATAGCAAGGAAAGTTTTTATGAAAAGGATAAATTTGTTAACATCGAATATACAGGGTAGTTATAATTAAACTTTCGAGGCTTAAGAGAGTTCCCTTGAAAAACGAGTGATCTTAGGATAACGAAACTTTTTGGAAACATTTGTAAGGACATGCGGAAAAGAAATAACGAAGCACATTTTAATTTCCATATGACAGCGTGACATTTGTTAATTTCGTACCATGTTTACGTTCCAGGTTACAAATGTTACTCAATGTGACGACCATCTGCACCTACTACAGCGTGGAACCGAACTAGAGATCGCCCTACTGCTAACCCGAATCATCTCACGTGGGATGTATGCTGTCGTGACACAGCTCGTGTACTGCCTGAAGGTCAGGCCATGGCAAAATCAACTTCATGTCCATCATAATTATCCGGGCTGTTATGCCGTGGTCGGTTGATGAATTCTGTGTCGATTCCCAACGTTGGAAGGTCCATTGAGCTACGGACCCCCTTGAAGATGTCTCCCGCAGTCGGAGACGAAACGTTGGGAATCGACACAGAATTCATCAACCGAGCACGGCATAACAGCCCGGATAATTATAATGGACATGATATTTCCGGCCGTGAAAGTCTACATTTTAGTATAAAATCAACTTCTTCAACAATTTGTATCGCAACTGGTCGTCGGCCTTTCTCAGGAGCAATTCCAAAATCGTCAATTAATTCGAACTTCCGAATCATGTTGTTCAACCCTGGTCCGAGAAGAGGACCTTTCCGTATTCCTTTAACGTGTCGATAGTACCGAAGAGCAGCAGCACTGTTGCTGTTGTTTTGATAAAACCGCTTTACGAGTAACGTTCTGGTCACCTTGTCCCGACCCATGATAACCATCTGCAACGGTTAACGCACAATGCTTATTTCACCCCCAAGTCGCCAGTACCGGCGCCTAACGGCAAGTCATGACACGAATCCTGCAGCGCACTCTCGACACCATTCCTATAAAGTTGCGTACCCACATGGTAAACAGTTTTACGCCTACGCTGGCTCAAGAAGCGAACAGTGAATCATAACCATGCTGTAAATTTACATGTTAGGAAGTCTGTTTCCGAAGGCCTCGCAAGGAAGTGAAATGTGGACGACAAGCAGTTCGAACAAGAAGAGAATAGAAGTTTTTGAAATTTAGTGTTACAGAAGACTGAAGAAAATCAGATGGTCAGAACGCGTAACCGTTAATAAATGGTCAATTTTGTGTTAGAGGGAAGTATGAGGGTAAAAACTGCAGAGGGAGATCAAGTTACGAGTAAAGTATGCAGGTTCAAATGGATGTGGTTGTAGCACTTTAAAAGAGCCTTCGGACTGAAGATGACAACACTGATGCAGACGAATAAATACAATTCTTTCAAAAAAAAAAGTTATTTATCATTTAAGTTGTGCCAACATAATGATAACGGTAACGAAATAAATAAAAGTAACAAACCTACCTACCTACCTACCTACCTTGTGCTAAAAAGCCACTCAACACAAAGCTCGTTTGCGGCGGAATTACACGCAATATCTTTTGTTTATTAATACAGGGAAGTTTACAGCATAAAACCTATCTCCACACACAATGGTCGTCGTATTTCTCGCCATCGATCCCGTGACTTCACGAACACGGCAACAAACCGACGAACAAAAACAGTTCAATATTTTTTGAAACTGTACCCATATTACTATCATCTACTCACACCCTAACACTTCAAGTAAAAAGACTCGTTCTCTTTTTTCCGTTCGGTCAACGGCGTTAGCTATTGCATACATCTTTAATGACAGGTCACCCAGCAGCATAATATGCATTTTTCGACATTTTCCTCTGTGGTTAAGAGTATTGGGAAGTCTATCATATGCATCATGTTCTAGAGACGTCAGCCTTCAAGAATTCAACTGCCCGTTTCGTAAATGTTGAAATTTATAGAGCAAACTGGTTATAAAATTTCTTCAGGTTTGGATGAGTGACTATTGGTGATAAATCACCCAAATAAAAGAATTACTAATTTGAATAACATATATGCACGAAAGAAACTCCGCCCGACTAATTTAATAAGGTTCATAAATAAATTCATTCCACAGATCAAACTGAAAATTTACGCAACTGACGTGTACCAACATGAAAACAAAACAAAATCATTGATGTGTGTAACTACGATCAGAGTTATAAGGGGACGATCAACAGTCTTCAATGGCAAACGCACCAGAAAATGTTATGTCCGAAAAACCTTTCTTTTCGTATTACGAAGGTCTATGAGCAAAAGGTATGATACTATATTTCTTCGTTTGAATTAATCACAGTGAGCGGGGCCATTGCTATTCACAAACGTGCTCGGTTTACAGATACAAGAGTTGCGACCACAGAAACGTTACGCTCCACATAGTTCTCTCTTGTAGGAAGTTTGCCATTTGTAAAACGTTTTGCCATGGTCTCAAGGTCGTCCAATAATTTCTCCATTCTGCAGCTTTCGTCATTTTTTGATGCCGACTGGATGCAGGGAAGATTAGGGTTTGACGTCCCGTCAACATCGAGGGCATTAAGAGACGGAGCACGATCTTGGATGGCTTCAAGGACAGGGATGCAAATCGGCCAGGTCTTTTTAAAGGAACCATCCCGCCATTTGCATGAGGCGGTTTAGGGAAATCACGGAAAACCAATTGGTATGCACTTCTGAGTCGTGTTTCGTACATTGAGGCTTACTCACGTGACAGGGTTCCTCAACCTCATTTATGTGATGAAGTCTTTATACAGACTGACAAAAAATTCCACACGAAAACTGCGTGTGGAAAAATTTCTCTTTAATCCCGTTACACATACGTGAATGAACCGGTTCCCACTTCTTTTTTAGGAGGCCGGCGCCGCGGGTGCGAGCGTGACAAAACTGGGTCAGCCACAGAGTATTACCGCATACTGAACAACGATCGCCTTCACTGAAGGGAGCAGCAGCCCGTTGGCATTTTGTATATTTCGACGCACCAGTTGCTTTTGGTAGCTGGTGACATGCACCCCCCCCCCCCCCCTCTCTCTCTCTCTCTCTCTCTCTCTCTCTCTCTCTCTCTCTCTCTCCCCCTATTGAGAACCACGGCGTTCAGCATTTGTAACAGTAAATAACATGGACGTACATCTTACCAGCGCACTTCAATCACTTGACAAGCTGCTAGATCAGCGTTTACGCAACTTCCAGTGCCGCAGTCGCAAAACCAAATACACACATAAATGACCGACATCGACCAAATTGTAATCCCTGACCAAAGCAGCTAATTTCCACACAATTATTATTAGTGTTACGATGATGTCAACTGAAACATAGTATCAAACACAAGTTTAATTCTAGGATATGTAGCGATATTCAAAAAAATTGTATGTGGTGAAAAAACAGGCGTATTACAGATATTACAGAGGTAAAAAATGTATCGTTGATACTCTGAAGTCTGTCAATGATGTGATTACCGATCTTGCGAGGACACACAGACGATGCCACAAATGACGCATATGAAAATCATGTAGTTTATGTTATATCCTACGTCACCACCATAATCACTGTAAGACTGTTCATTGACGATGCTGTTGAATGGAAGAAAGTAACGCCTTTGGAAGATAATACGTTATTCTAAAGACCTCTGTCAAAATTTCTACTTTGCCTAATGAATGGCGGCTCCATTTAAATGTGGATATGTTTAGAGGTGAATATCCTTAGCACTTCAAATCGCCCAAGTATGTAGCGATGGAAGCCATAAGAAATGGGACGATCACTTAAAATCAGTATTAGAATAGGCGAGTAAAAGACAAGATTTGTTGGAAAAGGACGGATGGATGATTAGGGTTTAAAGTCCCATCGATAGCGAGGTCATTAGAGACGCAGCACAAGCTCGGATTGCTTTAAGGACCGGGAACGGAATCGGCTGTGCCCTTTCGAAGGAACCATCCTGGCATTTGGATGGAGTGATTTAGGGACATCACGGCAAATGTAAATCAGGGTGTGTGTTGTTCAGAAGTACGATGCAATGTTCCTTTGGACAAGCATGCACAGGGTTTACGACTTAGCAAGTTTGGGGATAGCCATGGGTAGTGCTCGGAAAGCCTAATCCTAATGAAAAGGCGACCGCTCGCGATAAACGGGAAATCCGGGTTCGAGTCCCGGTCCGGCACAAATTTTTATTGTCGTCAT
Organism: Schistocerca piceifrons; assembly: GCF_021461385.2. Classification (NCBI taxonomy): domain Eukaryota; kingdom Metazoa; phylum Arthropoda; class Insecta; order Orthoptera; family Acrididae; genus Schistocerca; species Schistocerca piceifrons. The sequence goes on along the minus strand of NC_060144.1, from coordinate 6,025,407 downwards.
GCCACTGTACAGTTGATGGTACTCCGTATTAGCGATTTCCAACACATTTTGTGTAAATCAGGATGGTCGGACCCGGATTTGAAGCGTCGTCCTCCCGAATGGAAGTGGAGTGACCCATTCTCGAGTGTCGTTCCAGTGTCTGGCGTCCTTGTTAATCTGGCATGGTAAGACATCGAACAATTCAGAGACATTCTGCTAAGGTCGTAACAATCGATAGCCCATACGAAAGTTAACAGGAATGCTCCGGAAACTTAAATGTGAATGCTAGAAAGAAAGACGATGTAGTTCTTGGGAAACCCTTTTGCGTTAATTTAGAGAACGTGTATTCGAAGGTGGTGCAACAATTAAACTGGCACCGCCATATATCTCTCGTAGCGATCGTAAGAACAAGATGGGTCACATCAGGACAAGTACAAAGGAATATAGACTTTTTCTTTCGATCAATAAGCAAGTGGAAAAAGAAAGAAAATCGATAATATTGGTATGAAGTAACTTGTGTAGTGTATTTTGCTTACGGAGTACATACGTAGAGGCATCCACAGCACAGCGTCAGAGTCTCTGTTACTGTCCGCCTCACGCATGGCCGGTTTATGGCCCAAGCGGGTACATGACGTATCACAATTAGTAGCAACCGCTTGGGGATCCAAGCTGAGACGGGCGCCAAAAGGGCAAGATCTGTATACAATGCGTACCACAATTACCTTCGAAAGCTGACACGGTTGAAAATGTACGAGGAGGGGAGGGGAGGGGCTTGGGTGATCTTGCAGTACTAACTGTCGATCACGCTGCCACGTTTTCTTCCCGTTGCACGTCTTTGTAACTGACTGTGAGCCATATCTGCATTCTGTTAACCAGAGAGCCAAGGGTGAGTTTTGAAAATTTCGGCTGTGCATTACTGCGGAACGACGTGTTGCCAGGGAAGCCAATTACGAGCCCGTGCCAGTCTCGGGTTCGTGCCCGACAGAGAAGAAAGCGACTTTCGCGCAGCTGCGCCGGAAGTGACGCGGGAATCCGTCGCCCGGAGCAGCGGCTCTGGACATCCGCAACCGCGGTATACCCATGTTGTCACCGCTGCCGCGATCTCCGTGTCACGGTCGTCTCGGAGCAGCTCGTATCGGTTACCGTTAATCTAATGGACCACAGTCACAATGCGATGTCCAACGTTCACAATCACGAAGTTTCCTAAGGGCGCGTTATACGTCCCTATTACTTTTTCGCCGTACCGAGATTCAGTTCACCTGAGACGTTAGTCCCACACCAATCACAAGACTAACCAATCCCAACGTGATAACTTCTTAAAAATGCCAAAGATATTGTTTCAAAAAAGCTGTCGATGTGACTTCATACTCTCCCGTGCTAACAGGGTTTCTTTTGAAGGTATTCTAGACATATGGCGCAAATTGATTGATCAAGTTGCCTTTATTCGACCGAGTGCGTTGTTGATTCTATAATTTAAACAAGAGTAATTCTTCATACTAGATGCCTCTGTAATGCCTCTGTAATACCATCACATTCCAAACTGGCATCTATGCACCTCTCACATAACCAGCGCCATTACATGCACTACGAATAATACAGAACATCCAAATAAAGGGTTAACAATTCGGTCTACAACATCGTTCTCCGTGTTTCGTTGTCGTATCTTATGATATTATCTCGCAAAGCCTTTGCACACGACTCGCTTTTACCTACCCATTTCGAAAAGTTGAACACCTTTTTTGGAAGCTCCGCAGCGGATTACAGATCGATAAGCTGTACTCGCCTAATAAAAGTCGTTCCGTATGCCTGTATGTAAGCCAAAGCAAAAAGTATACTACTTAGTGGTTTTTAACATGCAAATTATTCAACACAGTTGCCATTTAGAATTATATATTAATACCTTCAGCTGCTGACGGGCGTTGACAGGTGAAAACGTGCGCCTCGCTCGGGACTCGAGCCCAGCACCTCCGTGTAAGATGGCAGACGCTCTGTCCATATGAGCCACCGAGGGCACAGAGGATGGTGCGACTGCAGGGACTATCTCGCGCACGCCTCCCGCCAGACCCACATTCTCACCTTACATGTCCACACACTACATTCGTAGTGTCCCTACCCTACACACTCATTACTCGTGGAATGACATTCTTACCAAGTCCCGTAAGAGTTCGGGTAATATGTGTGCATCCGCACAGAAGAGGAAGGTCGTGGCCGGTATTGCCAGAACTATATACTTATATGGATATTGTGTCTGTTCTTTCGGACAAATTGTTCAAATGGCTCTGAGCACTATGGGACTTAACTTCTGAGGTCATCAGTCCCCTAGAACATAGAACTACTTAAACCCAACCTAAGGACATCGCACACATCCATGCCCGACCTCGGATTCGAACCTGCGACCGTAGCGGTCTCGCAGTTCCAGACTGAAGCGCCTAGAACCGCTCGGCCACCCCAGCCGGCTTCTTTCGGAGATGTCCGGAAGAACAGACACCATATCCGTATAAGTACACGGTTGCCATTTGGCTGCAAATACTTATGCTAGTGTAGAAAAAACTATATTTCCAAATTTCTACGGTGGTACTATTCTATCGAAGTTTCCATCGTCTGACTTCTTTCGAAATATCCGAGTGTCCAGGAAATAAAACTGCATATAACCGTCATCAGGAATTACTCTACGATGACACTGTTTTGAACGAGCATTTCGCCACAGGCTGTCAGCGACTTCAACTTGTAGGTTGGAAATGTTGTCGATGATACGCCGTTTTGATATCGCTTCATTTGTTTTCATATAGAAAAAATAACAGAACATTGCTGCCAAAGATATTCAGGTGTATAAATTATATACTTGTCAACACAAGTACCATAACTGCAACGAGTAAGATGAGTCTCACAGTACGCTAATAAGCATGCCAAATTATGTACAGTGTATGCAAGATTTTAAAAATAATATTCAACTGCAACTCCTCCGAATAATTTTATTTCATCTGTTTCATAAAACAGTAATTTGACCTTTACTGCTTTAATGCAGCATCTAACGCGGAACTACCGACGACACGTCACGAGAGGTCGACCCGCCAGCATAAAAGGATGCAGGAAGTAATGAGTTGTCAGTGGAGAAGCAATAACAGCAGACAGCTCAGCTCAGGAACTTGGAACGTGGGCGAGTCACTGGATGCCACCTGAGTAACAAATCCACCAGGGACACTTCAACTTCTTTGAAGCTGTCCAAGTCGACCGCTGATGACGTCGACTGTGGAGTGGAAGGACGAAGTAACAACCACAGCTAAACTAAAGTCAGGAAGACCTCACGTACTGACGGGACAGACAGTCGAGCATTGCTGAGGGTGGCTGCAAAAAACATGAATTCAGAGAAGGGAACCACTCGTGACTTCCAAAGAGCTACCAGCAACCTAGCAGACGCAATGACCGTGCTCAGGTAGTTAAAAAAGAATGAGCTACCATGATCGAGCAGCTTCCTGGACACTGGATGTCTGGAAACGAGTCAGCTGGAGTGATGAATCGTGCTACGCCCTGTGGCAATCGACGGAAGAGTTTGGGTTTTGCGGATCCCTGGAGAACGTTACCTGCATCATGTGTAGGGCCAACAGTGAAGTACGCAGCGGGTGGTATAGGGGTTTTTTCGTGGTTAAGGTTGCTTCTTCTCACTGCGTTTAAGGTAAAGCTAAATGCAGAAGGATACGAATACACTTTACAGCATTGTGAACTGCGTACAGTAGAGAAACAGTTCCGAGACGATCACTGTATCAGCATGACAGCGCACCCTGTTATAAAGTGAGGCAATGGTGTGAACAATAATATTGCTCAAATGGACTGGCCTGCCCAGAGTCCCTACCTTAGTCTAGTGGAACACTTTGGGAAGCGTCAGAACGTCGACTTCGCTCCACACCCAAACGTCCGGCATCACTACTTTCACTGGTTTCGACTCTTCAGGAAGAATGGGCTGCCAATCCTCCACAGATATTCAGACTTCTCATCGAAAGTGTACCCTCGGAGTACAAGTCGTCATAAAGGCGAAAGGTGGGCATACCTCATATTAATCTACACTAATAAGCGTCCGGATGCTTCAGATAAAATAGTGTACGTCACAAAATAAAGTGTGATATATGACTAATGTGGTAAAGCCATAAGCACGTTACAACATAACATTTAAAATGATATATAAAATGAGGTTTTTCACCGATGCAGAAGGTGAATATTTCTTGAGCCAAATGAAGATAACGACTAATAATAATTTACTTATTTCGTTTATGTTGTCGCGTAAAATTAACAACTTTATTGTTCACTCACTGTTAGGTGATAAACCGACGGAGATCTAAAGCCAAAAAACGTCGATTAACCCTTGAGAACAGAGTTCTAGCTTCGAAACGCGTTGGTCAAAAGTCAGATAGTAAAATGTTTACTAATGGAAATATTCCAAACATACGCGGTTTTGAGTCCCAAGCAAAGTCGCACTCTTTTCCGTTGCGACTGGCCCATCTGGTTTGTAGGTTTAGCAAGATACAGAAGAGCGTGTGCTCCAGTCATTTCTGGCATATGTTAGTGCCGGACAATTCAGCACCCAACGTTTTCCCAGCGTTTTTCTTCATTTTTCTGAACCCACTCTGAAGAACTCTTCCTTTAAATCTAGTAAAAGACCGCTATTTGTGGCTTTTCTCCCACGTTGAATTCACGCACCAAGTCAGATACAGTAAGAATATCTAAACATACCGTCCCTCTTGTGTTTACAGATGCAATCATGATCCGATTTCGCGAAGACGAGCTTGTTAATTTCTGTACTACTTAGTAGCAATTGTAATACTTACACAGACTGAACCAGCCCGAGGAAAATACCGCAGCTGGTTTACTGTAACTTCAAAGCCATGAGGCACGGACAGTTTAATCTGCGTTGTCAGTTGCTCTCGATATTCAACTATCCCTCAGTTTTTCAATATACCCGATTCATCAAGACCTTTCCGCTGACTTATAATAAAAGAAAGAATGCATTTAAACAGAAAAAAATAATACCGTCTTCGACAGCAGTGTTACTTATGATTTATCTTACACGCTGACCAATGACATCAAAGGAAGCATTGGAAATATAAGAAACTGAACAAGTGTAGACAACAGATTATTGTTTTTCAAAGGCACGTTAGACACAAAACCATGTTACCCAGTGTAAATGTTTTGAATAAATAAACTGGAAGCAGTCTTGATTGTTTAACTTTTTTAATGGTGACCGGTTTCGATCTTTTTATCAGATCATCTTCGGACCATACGCTACTGTCAGTGTCACCGGCTCACAGGAATCTGTTGCATAACCACCGAATTTACGATTCCAGTTTTATAGCACCATTCGATAAGATTGTTAATACGACAATAGTGTATGGTCCGAAGATCTGATAAAAAGATCGAAACCGGTCACCATTAAAAAAAGTTAAGCGATCAAGACCGTTTCCAGTTTATTCATAATAATCACAGATCGCTGTTTTCTTATATACGAACCATGTTCTTTAAAATGGTACATGTTTTGCCTTGCCATTATTTCAAACGCGAAAGTTTGACACAATGTCCTGACGCTCGTAAGACAACAGCGCTACATGCCCTTGCTACAGGGGACATTGCCTTTGCCATCAGTACCCGTAAGCTAATATAAGGAGCGTTCAAAAAGAAACGAGCCGGAGGCATAATTACAGAAAACAGTTACTGTATTTTAGAAGTATTGACCCTGGCTGTTGAGAAACTTGTCCCACTGTGACAGAAGGCGGTGAATGGCTGTCTCATAAAATTCCCGGGGCTGCGATGTTAATCAGTTCCGCACGTACAGCTGGACGCCGTCGTCCGAGGTGAATCGTTTGCCCCTAGAGCTTTTCTAACGGGACCAAAAATGGCATAATCACAGGGAGAGAGGTCCGGACTGTATGGAGGGTGGTTGAGAACCTCCCGTTTGAATTTCTGCAAGAGTGCCGCTTTGCATTATCTTGCAACAGAATTATCCCACAGGTGAGATTGCCTGGTCGTTTTGATTTGATCGCTTGACGAAGGGTGGTCAAAGTTTGCGAGTAACGTTGGGCATTCACCATTGTCCCGCGCTGCAGGAAGTGAATCAGAAGGGGGGCCCTTAAAACGCTCTGAGGGACAAACGATTCACCTCTGACTATGACGTCCAGCTGTACGTGCGGAACTGGTTAACATCGCAGCCCCGGGAATTTTATGAAACAGCCGTTCACCGCCTTGTGACAGTGGGACAAGTGTCTCAACAGCCAGGATCAATACTTCTAACATACAAGTACTGGTTTCTGTAATTTTGCCTCCGGCTCGTTTCCTTGAACGCCCGTCATATATCCAGATTAGGAGTTCCGTAATTTCCCTAAATGGCTTAAAGTGAATGCCGGACTGCTTCCTTTTAAATGATAATGGCGATTTTCTTTCCTGTTATTCCTCAATCCCAACTCATCGTCACTCTTTAATAACTTCGTTTTCGATGAAATGTTAAGTCGTTATCTTCCAACTTTCTCCTATTTAAGGTTCGGAGATAGAGAGAGGTGTAATACAGTTGCGTAAATTCTACAACAATTTCAAGATAAATGCCAACAGAGAACAACCCATAGTTGTAGCAGCAACATTAACGCAATGTTCTCAATCCAGCCCTACATAACACATTGGACAAAAATTTCTTTACTGCCGTTAGGTCAGTGGTTTGACACGCCGTCGAGTTAGGTCGCTATAAATATATCAGCTTCACTTGAATGATGGAATTATCGGGCACCATATGCAAGTATCGACCACAAGCCTAAATATACTAACGATTTAATGGGATAAACATGTTCTAAGACGATGATATTTGTCGTAGTCCACACGTTACCACTGCAGAAATCTCTGAGAGAGCAGTATGGATGTTGATTCCACGCAACTGTACTCTTTTCTTTGAAACAGTGAGAGTGAGCGAGGGCAAACACTCTTCCAGTGTTTGGGTGTCTCTCCTTCTGCTGAAACCGATTATAGGTCTGATCACGCGGCTGTGCAAGCACAAGAACGATCGCTTCCCTCGGCCACCAGAGAAACTCGCTGCTCCATTTCGCGCCAGTATCCTGGACCACCAAATCGACAAGTAGGCCAGTTCAAGGCCGGACTAACGTTCAGCCATTGCCTCGACACAAGGCCGCTTCCCGCAGTCTTTTGGTGCAGGAGTGGCCCCGGGCTGCAGCGAAATCGGAAAAATTGCTGCTTTGGCGAAGCCAGCACAAACGGCTCTTGCCTATCCGTCGCTGGCTTGGGAGAGTTACCTTGGCGCGTCCATCAGATGTTGAAGTTATATTGACTAGCTAATCCAATCCTGGTATTCAAAAATTTATCGGGGCATTAATTTTTTTTGCGTTTACACAACGTATTTTGCAGAAACTTCATTTATTATCGCACTTCCCAACACTAAATCATTAGTCGTTAAAATTTAAGAAGTAACAAAAAAATTTGCTTGCCAAGCTTTAGCATTTGCAAAAATCCTTGACTATTTGAATAATGTCAGTATGGAAATACTGATAACAGATAAATTCTTAGCCTACCTTGCGACAAAGCCGACGTTGAGTGATTTTTCATTATTTTTAATTTAGAATAAGGGTCTAAGCACTATGGGACTTAACATCTGCGGTCATCAGTCCCCTAGACTTAGAACTACTTAAACCTAAGGACATCACACACATCCATGTCCGAGGCAGGATTCGAACCTGCGACGTAGCAGTCGCGCGGTTCCGGACTGAAGCGCCTAGAACCTCTCGGCCACTGCGGCCACCTTAGAATAAGGAATTTCACTGTGAGCTCTGTGACAGGTAATGTTGAGGAAAGTCTAAGTGCTGTCGGTAAATTCGGATATACTGACATTAAGCTACTGGTTGTGCTGGTCCCGCAATGGAAAATAAACTCACGGAAGAAAATGTTAGTCACAGCGTTATAAACGCATCCTGGCGGATTTGGGGGCGTCGTATATGGGGCAGAACTGGTAGCGGGAGGCCTGTGGCTCTCCACGGCTGGCTTATCACCTTTCCATGTGTGGCAGTCGGCGCATTAAAACGGATCGACGTGGAGGCATGACAGAACGGAACGCGATTTTACCTTTTTTCGAAATAGCGCAAGGCGCCGAGTGCACCGACGGCTTAATAAGGCGTTTAATCTGCAGTACGTGGAAGCTGCAGTTCAGGGCGGAGGTGGATTTGATATATTTTGGGGCTGTTTTTCGTACCCTGACTCGGGTCCATTCATTCAGGTTACCGTGAACATTAACCAGAATGTTTATTTCAACATTCTCGATGGCCAAGTGTTTCCTTTCCTTCTACATCTTCACGATGCGTATTCTCCCAAATTACAATAACCGTGTTCACAGAGCTGCACGCATACGTTTCTAGTTTGACGAAGTCTCACTCCTTAAAATCATCCGATCTTAATCCCACACGAAGTGTCAAGGACCATTTGGAAAAAGGGGTGAAACCCAGCAACAGGATGTAATCGTCAAGCTATGGCATAGCTGAAGATATTTGGATTCTTCCTTGGCGGATGGAGGCCGTTATCAAGGGTAGAGGCGGTGATTAATGGTATTAATGTGATGTCTTCAGGGAAGACTACTTTACTGTATGTTGTACCTTGCTGTTACCAGCTAAAGAAATTAACTTATCAAAACATATTCGAAATCTACAAAAGCAAAATGAACTGTCTCTTGTCTACTGCACAAAACCTCGATGAATACATTACACTAATAACAATCGTGGATCACATCAAATCAGTTTTTGTGTCGCACCCAGCCTCGCACAGTGGTTCCTCCCTGTGTTACTATCGATGTTACTATCGAAATTTCAGAAAAGATTTTTGAGATGCGGATCTACAGCGAAGCCTGTGGACTGTTACTGCAGGACTGTCAAGAGTTCTAATTTTGGCAGCACCAGTATCCCGTAATTTCCAAATCGTGCCAATATCTGCTGATCTGCAAGCGTTTCAAGAAAGACCGCCTGACTTTACGCCACAGATGTTACAGTTTGCCTGTCGTGAACCGCAGAGCGCAGTTGGCGTTCGCGTCCGGCTAGGTCATTACTCGCGCCTTTCACCGGGCCAGCACTCGCATGCATCCTGTTGGGTAACCACGCCCTGCGTCCCGATCCATTACGGAGCCGCCCCACGTAGTCAAGACGCGACGCGGCTGATAGCGGCCGAGGGCGTCGCAGAATGCCAACTGATCGGTCAGCCGCACAGGTCAGCTGGTGGGGAACAGCTACCAGTGAGCGCGTCGCGGTACATTCTGAATGCACTGGGGGAACACCGCGGTGAATAGTACAAGTAAACAACGATTACACGCACGCGCCAACACGGCTACAGGCACAATTGTACATCAGCTAATCTGGTATACGAAATTCTTTTATTGTTCACGGCAATTTCAAAATGATTCATTCGATTTCACCAGAGTATCTTCAGCATGAATGTGGACAGAATTTTTGTCTTACGCATCGAACTGAAAGTTTACCTTGCCGCCAGTTACAAACTGCCGGTTCGTGTGGTTGCCGGCAGGGATCTCCCTGGCGCAATTAACTCGTTCATTCGTCCAGCTTTTTCCAAAAGTGCGAGAGCAAGGCGAAAATTTCATTTTTCAACAGAACGAAACATTACTACATTGTATGAACTGCTTCGACAGTGGGTCGGCCGCAACGGCACAACGGATGTCGCGCTGCAAAATTGGCCTCCTAGATCTCCTGATCTCACAGCATTGTGTGTGTATGTGTGTCGTCGGGGGAGGGGTAGGTGATGTGTGGGGTCGGAGGGTTCGAGGGTGGGAGGCAGTGGTGAGTGAGGGCGAGGGGTTTGTGAAAGATTCACGTGGCTCCCCTTTCAACAGCTTTGAGCGAACTGCGACGTCGCCTAGCAACAGCAGTGAGTGTTGGTGTATTTCCTCGTGAAAGCATGGGACGAGTTTGTCAATGGTTTACCTGTTTGTCTTAGGTCCTCTGGCGGGCACACTGAACATTTGCGAAACAAATGGAACTTTGATCCTAAACCTAACTGTAAACGAAGCCTATATACGTAAAAAATACACCTTTGTAAAATCGGGTGGTTCTTTTGAAAATAAAGAATGTAGTCCTATGCGTAAGTTAAAATTTACCCATAGTTTCTATCTTCCTTTATCTATACGATATCGTCTTGTGAAATCGGAGGAATGTCTTAGAAACACCTCGTATTTTTTAGCCTCCGTCTAAATCTGAAAAACACAACAAAGAGACTTTCGTTTATACGACGGCCATTTTGTTGTCCTCAGCAGTATGACTAGGCTGTGAAATTTGGTATACTTCCCGAGGTCAAAATGTGTGTGAACACCTCTGCGACTGCCGTACAGAACATGAAAATTAGTGTGTACTGGATAGCTCACTTAGCCAACAGCTTTCCAGTGGCAGTTGGGGTCCCCCAAGGGCCAGAACTGTCAGTACTGTCGTAAATCTTATTCATGGACCGCTGGACTACGCTCTACGCTGGCACCGCAACTGCTACTTGTACTAACAGGAGTTACCACGATGAGTCCCAGCACATTACTCTTCGTTTGAATAACACGGGGTACTTTGAGACAGTGCCTACTATCTGAAACCTCCAGATCGAAAGGCTACCTCTAAAGAAACTAGCTTCATCTTGGGCCATTTGCGAAGTGATGGCGGTACCAGTTGTGATGAAAGAGCTAGAATCGCGGCAACGTAGACGCAATGGTGGAGGCTCACGTAGGTTCTGAGAGAGAGACGCCGGCCAACATACAGGGTATCTGAAGGCCAAGATAGAGAAGACGGCCGTTCGCCTTCTGGCACTGTGCAGGACTGAGTGCTCGACAATAATGGTGGGCACTGAAAGGCTGTGAAATGACATGTTCCGTGGCAAAATAGGCATTTTCCTACAATTTTGACTAAGAGCTGGTCTATCTCCCATCACGGAAAAAATAAAGGAAGGCCGGATTTGCTTTTTACTCGTCCTGACAGCGGTTGATCCAAGCAAACTACGAGATAAAAACTCATGACACGGAAGTGGACGACCTAAGATAGATGACAATACGACGTTAACAAAGGTATAAAGAAACGAGCGAACACTTTTATTTGGTGAAGCTTCCGCACGTTGAAATAGTACCTCAAAACTAGACCGCATATGCGTTTAGCCTAACACCACCACCTCGTTCGAATGCAACTGGCGTGAAAAATATTTCCATTGCCAATATTTGCCATCTGCGGTAGGAGAGTTATCAATGTGGAGTCTGGACCGCCAGATTGTGTGTTGGGTCTCTGACAAATTCACGGCGATGGCACAATACACAGTTCACGAAGATCGCACAACAGAAGGAGCATACCGTACCTTATTAGTCGTATACACAAAAAAAGCTGTGTGTCAATCATGACTGCTAGCGCAAGTAAAACAACAAATACAAACTCGAGAATAATGATTCAAAGTGAATGCTGACTTCGAGAAAACCGAGGGCTGACCAGTACTACCCGAATGACTTACCGAGAGTATAACAAAAATAAAAAAAAATAAAAAATCTCAGATCTACAAAATTATGCTTGTGTACTGGGCGATATGAATAAATTTTGCACTAGAAGACGAAATTAATTAAAATTTTGTTCGGAACCAGCAAGGATTTCACGGAGTAAAATAGTTTGAAAGTTCTTTTTCCCGTAAAGCAGCAAATAAAGACAATCCATACTGTTGGGCGTGGAAAGGGAGGGACAAGAAAAACTGTAGAGCACGCAATGATGGCTGGTCTGGTAACCGCACGCTACGAAGGTCACTAGCGTGTGGCCAGAGATCCGGTCTTCGCGTTGGAGGCGAACACTTCGCGAAAGGCGCCAACAATTCAAGTGACGGCCAGTCTGCTCCCACGTGGCTTGTGTCCACGGTGCGGCCTTGACGTCATCAGGCTGCCGACCAGCCAGTCTGCGACACAAGTGTTAAAGGCCGAGCCAGAACCACGTGTTCCTTCAGAAAGGACACCTGCCCCACATCCTGTTCCTCAACAACGTCCAATGTGTACACGGCTTTTCCAGGGCTGACCCACACCTTTTGAGATAAAATAATGCTACCTTCCACAATCGTCACTCTTTGTCGGTAATTTGAAATAAGCATACTGTAATGAAATTCTTAATATAATAAACATTATTATTCATAGCATTTAATTTTTATTTCTGTAATGCAGCGACATGTACCAAGATCGTGAAGAAAAATTTCTGTGGTCCCGTACAATGAAAGATAAGCAAATATGCGAGACGGAACCGCCTGCAAACTAAATCCCATCGTCCGTGAGAATTTAGCTTTCTGTAAAGGGCTACAATGCAGCTATACACAAAACAAGTCATGTATACATTACCTGTAGACTAACACGTTCCACATCAATTCGATAGAGATAGTGATATGACCTGTGGAACATGTAACTAACTTACTGAAGCCATGCGACCTGACTTCTTGGTGCTGGTAGCTATTATCAGAATTTAAATAAAAACGGGGAGAGAACATTCGAGGAGTCGAATTTATCCACCCAGTGTAACAAATTGTTGTAGACTCGCAAGATATTCAACATTCTGATGAAACTTCATGACCACCTTAACCAGCCACAACGGGACAGCAACTGACAAATTCCGAGTTCAGAAACTTAATTTAGAGATCTGTTCTATCTGACAACGGTTTACAAGCAGCGTCTGCGATCCCGCTAGCTTTGTCTCTGCACATTTTACAGAGTAAAACTACATATTTTACACGGTAAAATAGTACGCGAAGAACAAATATTTTTGTATCCAGAAGGAGATGTATTCTGCCTGCAGACCGACTATTCTGATCTGGGTTTCCTCTGATTTTGCAGATGAAATGTGGAGAAACAAACATTCCCGCACATATCAGTCACCTACTCTTCAAGGCATGTTTAATTGGGACGGGTAAGACAAACACAGCAGAGAATCTGAAGCAAGATGTCATAGGACTTTGAATACATAAATGTTCTAGAGGTGATTTTCTGGGCCTAAAACACAAAGAAGATAATATGAAATCCTATTATGCAAATTTGTGTGCGAGGAGACCTTAGTATACGAAGATATGAAATGGACATCATTACAGTAAAGTTTGATTCCAAACTTTGCACTACAGAATTACTGTACTGTTGTGAAGAAGTGCGTGTACGTGTTTAGAAATCAAAGTTATAAAGATGCTAAACGGCAAACAAATATGTGAAAATGTGTTGTCAGAAAAAAAATAAATGTCGCACAAGGCATCAGTCCCTGTTCTTGTTGCATGCTACAAAACATTTTCTTTCGTTACCGAGCATGTATGCAGCAACAACTATTTCCAACATGTTGACGATTGAAGAGCAGACTGATATACCGTAGTTGGAATAGAGAATGAAATGTGAAGCGGCAAAAAAGTAATCTGACGGTGTGGGGAAACAAATAGGAGAAAGTACACAAATTAGATGTTTGGGAAGAAGTTGTTGAAGAGTATGCCCTAAAATTTAATGGAAAGCTGTGTGAGCTGGTGGTCATAACAAGAAAAAAAATTGAAGAAATGACAGAAAGATAAGTGAACTCGCAAGAGAGTATCAGATGTCTACGAGGAATATGCGAGAAATCGTATGTCGGGTGAAGTGTAACAGAAATGGAAAAGATGAGAAATGAAAGTGTTGGCGGGATAACACACAACAATATAGCCTATAGACTGTTTTTGCGACTGTAATGAAAGTATTATTTAGACCATACACGTTTAGCTTTATTTGAAATATCTTCAGTGGTCAAATTTTTGTTTCCTGCTTCATTCCTAATGATATGGAAGACCGATTTCTAGTACAATGCAGTTCACTGACACTGAATATAATTTCCGTTTGCTTGTTGTGTAGATCCACTATCGACACAAGGCGTAGGTGGAACTACACAACATGAAAATATATCCAGTGTCAATGAAGTGCAATGCAGAAGAACATTAGGAATGAAGCAAACAAAAAATATGATTAGGAATTAAATAGGAAACAAAAAATTTGACCACAGAAGATGCTCTGAAATAAATCTAATCGTGCATTGCCTAAACAATACTTTTATTACAGTCGCAAAAGACGATATAATATAACCTGTGCAACTGCGACTGCGGAAAAAAGGCCTAAGAAAGGACGACATGTACATGAGTAGCCCCAACAAGAAAAGGTAAGATAACGTAAGAACGATTAAAATGGGATGGGCATGTGAAGAGAATGGGTGAGAAGCGGGTGCCTACGAGTTATACGAGATGGAGATGGAAGGGAAATGGCCAAGTGATTAAAAGAAGTGTAAGGAGGTATTAGAATGACAGGACCGTAGCGACTGAGAGTTGGTGGGAAGCGTAGGAGATGGAAGGGTGGGTTAGCAAACGTAATGTATAGATGTTGCGCTGCGGGACAGCCTACCACGTACAGCAACGGGACAACGAAAGCGTACGTCGCGCATCTGTATCAGCCAAGCTCGCGCCTGACGGTGAAGCAGAGTGGACCTTGACGTGCCGACAAGCCAGGTCTCCTTTCCTCGGAGGACACCAGATGTTGTCGCCAGATGCTTCCAAGGCAGTTTTCGTAAAGGAAAGCTCCCCGAATACTTGCATCGAGTGCGTGGCGGTCTTTCTGGTGAAACAGTTTGGCTGGTATTCTCCCGACCTCTCTTTGCAGTTCAGTCCGAACTGTTTACCAAGTAAGCATAACAAGACAATGCAGAAAACTAACGTGGATGAAACGGAAATTTCATGAGCCACGGACTTACAGGGCGTTTAATAAAACGTAACATATTCCTATATAAAGCAGTGTTGGTCAAGGCTCGAGGAAGAGTTCCTATAATTAAACGTCCCGAACCCAATATATGTCGAGATAGGAAATCCGCAGTTCACAGTCTGCATTTTATTACATATGAGACAGGACAGAAAAGAGATGGCACAGTTAATTACCACAATACGTTCGTGCTGGCAGAATCAAATCTTCGGCAATCATGGAGGTGAGGCGTCAGTATCAACATATGGGCAGAAACTGTTGGTGACGCACTCATAGCGTGTCAATTTATCAGGCATTAGCAAGTGCTGTGTATCGCCGGTTTCTGCGCTATGGATTATCAGCGCTATTGGAGCATGTTAAACATCCCATTTTCTACGGATCGTTTGACTGTTCCTAACTGCAACGTTCCAGCGACGATGAATGGCCCGAACGGGTCCGTAGCATGGCCTCCACGTTCACCTGACCTGAATCCCTTGGATTTGTGGCTATGAGGAAATTGGTGTATGCCCCGCCGACAATGTGCAGCCGTTATAGCACCGCGTGAGCAATGCATGTGACGCAATCCTAACGGAGCCAGGTGCACCTGAAAACGTGCCTGATTCATTGCAAAGAAGGGCTGAAAGATGTCAGGAAGCATGGTACCCACATGCACCGCTGCCTGTAGTGTCTACTTCTACGTAACAGAGTGTACAGTGAGAGGACTGATTGGTCCATATCTCCTACGGGTATTGGTTTCCGGACTTATTGTTATATGAACTTTTCTTCTAATTTTGATCACTACTACCTTGTGTAGGAATATGTGACAGTTTTTCAAACGCATATAACAATACTCTTAGAAAGTAGTAAACTTTGGAAGATATCTGAAACCTTTCCGTCATTTTTTCCCCATTTTTAATACAAAGTTTCTATCTAAACAGCAATTTATCGAGAAATTTTACAAACAGGTAATCTGCAACTGATGCACGAAGTCTACACTCTCACAGTTCGATAAGAAAGTTCTGCAACAAGCTAAATTTTCCTATTATATTGTGTTATAATCGTTGTTGTACCAGGATCGATAAAAAATAAAGAAAAATACCTGAGGCCTCCAGCAGAAAGAAGAGAGGAGGATACCGGGGAGGGGTGGGGGGGGGGGGGGGGGAGGAGAGTGTTGTGCGTCTGACGAGTTACAGGTGCAACATGCATCCGTTAACAGCAGAGTCTAGTCCAAGAGCTCTCTCTCTCTCTGAAAGGCAATATAAGTTGCGTAACTGGCGCACTCAGGTAGCATCATCACAGCAAAGTCGAACGCGGCGGTACTTTGTGTACTCGTGCACGCGTAGGTGTGAACGTTTAATGTGTGTCGTGTATCGCGTGGAACACGCAGGCGTCGCAGCACAGCGAAAGGAAACGGGGCCAAGGACCACGGCGAGTCGCCTGCAAGCTTTTCTGCGCTTGCTGGTTTACGGAGCTGTGTCATGAGACGCACCATCGAACCAAAAATAAGGAATTACGATTAGGGTCGTGTATAGTCCCGTCGACGACGAGGTCATTAAAGACTGTTCACAAACTCGTAATTGGGAAGGAAAGGAAACAAATGGCTGTGCCCTTTCAGAGAAAAAGGATCCATCCAGATATTCGCTATTGGGGGAAATTAACGGATACCTGCATCAGAATGAATGGACGAGGATCTGAACCGCCGTCTCCCGAATATGACTCCATTGTCTCACCACCGGCGCCACCTCACTCGGAATATTCCCATCGAAGTGCAGTATCACTTATCCATTGTTTGGCCACTGCATGCCCTTAATGAGCGCACAGTGTGCGAAAGAAAGGACATCAATTTCGTGCGACTCGCGACATACAGTGCGACCTGAAGACGTGTTTGAAAACGTATATACGGCGTGCGACAAAACTGTACGTCGCTCGGTGGCTGAGAGTCACTCTGCAGATTCAGCATACGGCGACTGGAGAGGTTCGGCGTGTGACGTGACCACAATATCCTCAGACAACAGTGGAGCGCAGCATGACAGACTCGGAATATCATCACATCTAATCGCGGTCAGATCGTGGGTACCTCACGCATGAGGCGTTCCACATTTGCGGTTGTGCAGACACCAGTCTTTTCACAGATCACCTGATTAAGGGCAAAATGTTGCTGAGCGGTTTTTGCGACTGCGGTGGTGTGATGCTAATATGTTGATCACAGCCATACGTACTGCTTCTTACCACATTTTGCTTCA
Source organism: Schistocerca piceifrons (assembly GCF_021461385.2). Taxonomy (NCBI): domain Eukaryota; kingdom Metazoa; phylum Arthropoda; class Insecta; order Orthoptera; family Acrididae; genus Schistocerca; species Schistocerca piceifrons. Next base: position 6,008,439 of record NC_060144.1, on the reverse strand, counting down.
GCCCATATTCTCGTGACATGGCACCCTGTGACTACGTTCTCTTTCCTCAGATGTAGAAACTATTGCACGGCAGACATTTCAACCCGTGGTGCACGCTTACTGAATATTCAGAATGTCGATTTCTACAAAAACGATCTCCACCAAGTTATCCAGCGCCGGCAAAAATGTATTGTACTGAAGATGAAGATGTGGACGCACAAAATACCAAGTTTCGAGATTGCAGATCGAATTTTTCGAGGTGATAGTTACAACTCAACGTCCACCCCTCGAACTGTGACTGTCTCGACTCGTGGAAGTCGCTGCCAGAGTCGACTGTGGCGCTGCCAGAGTCGACTGTGGCGCGCAACGAAGTAGTATGACAGTGGTCGCTGACGGCTATCGTAGACTGTAACACTGGGTAGGCAGGGTCACGCACAACACGTACTCAGTCGCCAATTAACTCTCAACCAAAACTACCGAATGTAATAATGAAGTACTCTGTGAAAGAAGCTGCATATATATTCAGTCATACCTCGATAAGATTTCACAGTGGCGGAAAGATTAGCAACTTGTTCGTAAATGTAAAACTGCGCGCTTCACAGAACAAAAATAAACTTAGTATCCTACGACTATGACATCCATAAATTACTTCTTCAATCAGGTAACTCATAAAAACACATGGGTAAAACAATTTGTAGTGGTATTTCATGGTATGATAACATAGGCTTAGTCGTAGATCAAGCAGGTGGCGGACTTCGGTTACTTGGCAGATACTCTACAAAGAAATTTGGTTACGAATAACTTGTGCAGCCAATCTTAGAATATCGTTCAAATGTTTTGGATCCATAACAAAAAGAGCAGACGGGGGATATTCAAAGTGTACAAAAAATGGCAGCACGAATCGTCACAGGTTTCTTAATTAACGGTAGACCGCTACAGAAATGCTGAAAACCCGGAATTGGCAGGCTCTTGAAGTCAGACGCCAATATTATCCCGCGAAAGCTTATTTTCTCAAGAACAAGTATTAAGTGAAGATACTACTCAGGCCCCAATGTATCGCTTCCGCGAAGATCATACAAGACGAGATTTAGATTAATTACAACACGCTCAGTGGCTTTTAAGTAGTCGTGCTCCATACGCGGCTGAAGAGAAAGAAATGCTAACAAGCGATACTACTGTAAGTAGATCCTACTGTACCCTATTCTGTGCAATCCGCAGTGGTCTGCAGAGTGTGTAAGGAGATGTAGGTTAAAAGTGCCATTTCGTATTGACTGCGCCAGGAAAGGAGGTGTCCAGCGGAAGCTGGGCTCCCATTAGCCGCGTTGAGCATCGAGACCTACAGCTGGCTTCCAGTTCCAAGGCCGGCACCGCAGCCCCCGGCGGTTACCGCGACGAGCATTCAGCTGTCCCGTGTCCGGGGCTCAAGGCCTCGCCGCAGCCGCAGCACAGGGCGTGGGTTCCGCCGTCTCGTCTCGAGTGCGCCCCATTAAATATGAAGCACGAGCGTTACGTGAGCTCGGCTTCAAAGGTTTCCGCGATACTGTTACTACACAGTGCTCGGTCTGCTCTGTGGTCGATGCTGTGTATATCATCTTACACGTTATACTTCGCACATAACTTGCCTACATGTACGAAAGGACCAGGAATGGTACAGTGCGGGAGAGAACAAAGGAAACTCTACTCCCGCAAAAATAATCAAAAACAAGCCTTGTGGAAATTGTGATATAAGAAATTGAAGTACGGCGGCTGTATCCTTAGAGAGACGCTCAAAATATGAGCCTAACGGAGTATTGCCGGTTTGGACGAAACTAAGGCCACTGAGCAAACTACATTGATAGATAAAAATGAAGATTTTGAGAGTACTTTTCGAGTCTCTACTAGTTCGTCAATAAAATGCACAGTAAAAAAGGCACGTTTTCACGACTCTAAACTTAAACTGAACAGATTGAGGCGTTTGACTGGATCTAGTATCTAGGAGAATAATGTCCGATGCGTGATACAATATAAAATGACACAGCGAAACGTGGATAAAATGATTAAAAAAAACTGCTAAGAACCCATACTGGGGGTCTTCACTACCCGACCAAAATGCGAACCAATAAAGAAACCTTTGTTTGTGATGACTTAACACCAGGCCTGGTTGGACCCCATTACTGTTTGCTTTATCACCTCGACAAAGTCTCAGATGGGTGTAAATTTTAGAGACGACGAGGAAATTATAAAAGAGCAGGACGACTGGTTGAACAATAACACACATGGGAGAAACATGACGCAGCTGCGCACGTAGATCGAAAACAGAATGTGACTAGGTGCTTGGAGGCCGGCTGCGACGTCAGATCCGTAGATTTTTCTAAAGCAATCCCAGGGATTTTCCTTTTGGTTGTGGTTAAACAGAAACTGCACATCGCTTGGCAAAACAGCAATTTCCTCGGACGAAGACTTAAAAACTGTGCTGGTATCTGACAAATTTACAGTGGAGCAGGAAACGAAGTAGGGAGCTCGAAACTGAAATCTAATTCTGGTCAAAGCAAGGAAACAAGATACCTAATTTAAAAGATAGATCGTGAAAGAGTTATTACGTAGTCGTAACTGTACTTCCAGATCACATGTTCTGGAATCTTCAGCATCTGGTTTTCTTGACAGTTGCTCGCATCAGCTGTTATAGTTGTTATTATTATTAAATTGGACATTCACATTTTCTAAATGAAGTAGGTCTCTGGTGCTATATTGTTTTCCCGAAATTTCGAAAATATGTACGTATTTCAACTTCGCTAAGAGATCTGGATGCATATTCAAGAAAAGCAATAATTCTGGCACGACGGGACTTGAACTAACGGGTGAGGCCTGTTGCGATACCACCAATTTCGAACGAGAGCAATGGCTAGTGCCTACCCTAACGGGCTCTACTGTTCCCAAGATTCTTGTGCAGAGGTCAGCCGTCGGCCGTGGCTTTTGTCTTGCGTCATTAGCGCTGGAAGGAATTTCTACAAACTTATTACCTACATCCGACGTGAAAGGTGTCCGCAAGAGCGCCACGGCCTTGCCGAAAGGAACGTTGAAGGAGCTGACGGTGCTGTCACGAAACTATCTCACAGTTTTCAGATAGCCACTCTCTGACCTTGAAGCAGATTTTTATCATCAATATAGGCGAAAGCGCAAAGCTGCCAGAGTGAAAGCTTCATTGGGAAATCAACCCTAAGGCTATGGCTAAAACATTCGGCGTATCTCTAATTCGGACAGCGACACCCAACATATCACACAAGAACGACAGCGTGGAGTACTAGGGGTACTGCAGAATGACTGCCAGCAAGAGATAGTACGATGGTTTAGACTGTACAGTGCTGTCCACGACTGCCAAAGATCCAGCTTCTAGTCCCAGGACGGCATGCAGTTTAAATCTGTAGTAGAGTTTAACGCCACATAAGCAAACGGCGACGGATGATTAGCGTAAGTGAATGAGCACTGCGATATTATTGCTCGTATCAGTTTCAATTCTGTACCTCAAAGGCGTGTATGGCAGTAAATTACTTGAGTCTCCAACTACAGGATGCAGCGATCGGCCAAGAAGTATTTACTGGTTACTGAAACTCACTCATCAGTCGAGTAAGTTTAGTTTACAACATTTACGTGATTTCACAGTAAAGTTTACCTCTTGAAGAGCTCTCTGCCAATAACATGGCAAATATGAATGAGTCAATAATGTTGCGTGCCTTATCAATTGGTTAATTATCAAAGAAATGAAATGTTCCGGAAATGCATAGAACGTACACAGTCATCCTATAGAAATGATTCTTTCGATTGAAAGACGACGGGTATTGGTGAACGAACCGAAACGTGTACAGGAGGAAACACTTCGCGCTTTGGTTCAAAATGGCTCTGATCACTATGGGTCTTATCACACACATCCATGCCCGAGGCAGGATTCGAACCTGCGACCGTAGCGATCGCATGATTCCAGACTGAAGCTCCTAGAACCGCTCGGCCACAGCGGCCGGCTCGCATTTTGGCCTTAAGCAAACAACCCACTAGGAAGGCAAACCATATAGTTTGAGTCAAACTTTACTGTTATAACAACAAAACAATAATTTGCTACTTCTACACCTTTCGTTGAGTTACAACTGCTACTTCGTGAGAATTTAACGTTCCTTTGCAGCCATGACTCAGTCATCGTAAGAACTATGGCCAATATTGGTATGAACATATGTAAAACGTCCTGAAAGCTGAAATTATTAATTCAGGATTGCTAACGACAGCAAGCTCAGTTTAAAATTAATTGTATGCGGAGCAGAGCGCTCATCACTAAGCTAGAGTTTATGAGAAATCAGTGAGTGTGGCTGAATGCTTGGAATAGTAAGAGTATGTCGCATGACCTCAGTTCGGCGAGGAAGAGTGTCCTCAAGTTTCTGATGCCATCCAGCTGAAGTTGCTAATTGAAGATAGGGTCCCGCAGAGCTAAGAAGTCGCGGAGATATTAACTGCTACACTTCACCAGCTGTTCCAAATATTCCATGGCATTTCCTATGGGATTAAGATAGGGTGACTTACCCAGGCAAGGTGCGTTAATGTTTGTCAAATAAGGAACGTATCCATCCCGCCCTGTGAATACGATTGTCGTCATCTTGGAAGACGGGATACTTATGAGGAAGATGTTCAAGAAAGGGCAACATTTGGCCACCGAGATTATTCAAATGAGCATCCTGGTTCATGTTCGCGGTAACCTGAATGAATGTGCCCACATCAGGGTAAGAAGAAAAAAAAAAAAAAAAAAAAAAAAAAAAAAGAGAGAGAGAGAGAGAGAACCCAAAACATCAAAGAATCACCTCCGTCTTCAACTACACCCTCTGCACAGATCGGGTTAAACGCTTCATTGGGCCGCCGTGCAAAGAAGCCTTGCATCACCTGAAAAATAAAATAGCGGCTCGTCAGACCACATTAGACCCTTCGAGTCAGTTACAGTTTCCGTTGTTGTCTGGCCCATTGAGGAAGCCTACATTTATGGCCTTTTGAGAGGTATACAAATTCAGGTGGCCATATCACGCTGGTTCCTTCGCAATGTTCATTCGAGAATTGATGAGAAGGACCCACATTCTCTGACAGCAGAAATTCCTGTCGGGTATGAAACCAATCGTCACTGTCAAGGGCTGATACACTCGTCTCCGCTCCAAGTCCGTCAGGATATTTTTACAACTTCCTGAAACCGTATTACATGTCTGCGACTGATGTATCATTAGTCGTAGATATGTTGGACAGCCCGCGTCGATACATCAACAATCAAAGTGCAGTCATGGGTATTTCCAAACACGATAGCTCCTTTCTGCCATCACGTGACGTATCCACACCGACCCATCATACCGCGCTGATGCCACACAACCGACTAGTACATACACACTACTTCACAGCAAGTACTTACATGAGCGGTGGAGTGTCACATTACCGTCTGGTAGCAGTTCCACAACACCAACAGCGCTCCAAAGCGACCATTGTAGGCTTTTGTGTGCGGGGACTAACATTTTGTTTGGTAAACTTTGACTGGTCCACACGCTGGGGCTTCAGAGCATCATACAAACAACCGTACAGTTACGGCTCTTTAGAATTACTGCACTGTGTGGATGGGAAGTTTCTCCCTTTTTTATAAGCAGAACCAGCAACGTTTGATGCTTTACAGAGATATTACCGTTTTACATCAACAAATGGTGCTGGCTCTACGAGCTTTCGGCTTCATGCATCACGGCCGGCCGGTGTGGCCGAGCGGTTCTAGGCGCTTCAGTCTGGAACCGCGCGACCGCAACGGTTGCAGGTTTGGATCCTGCCTCGGGCATGGATGTGTGTGATGTCCTGAAGTTAGTTATGTTTAAGTAGTTCTAAGTTCTCGGGGACGATTGACCTCAGCAGTTAAGTCCCATAGTGCGCAGAGCCATTTGAACTTTTTTTTATGTATCACAGTCAAACAGTTTGGATGTTGCTGGCAAGTGGTGGTGTGGTAGCGCAGTATTCGTAAGCAAATCACTTTTATAATTGTAAGACATCTGTGCTTGGTAAGTTAATGAAAATGAGTCATTCAGTATTTTTTTACGAATTCTTGTGTTTCCATTTACTGAAAGAACAGAAAATAATTAATGTTATGTCTAAGTTTTAATTAAGGAGGTAAAAGAAACAGTGATTAAAAAGTTTATATTTTTTAAATTTCATGTATTTAGACATTCCTTATTTACATTAATTTTTAACTTTGTCTGCATATTGCTCTTTGGTTATTTGCGCTTTTCGGCATTTCTAGGGGTGTCCTTAAAAATGGGTCAAGAACGTGAACAAGTTCGTACCCAGATTCAAGGCCTTCTTGCCAGTGGAATGTTAAAACCAGAATTCATCTCAAACTGACTGACCTGGAAACACTAAAAAAACCTAAGCCATATGCAGGACTTGTGGGCAAGACTATAGGACGCAGTGTTCAAAGGCATTCGCCCACGCTACCGAGATCAGCTTACTGCACGTGTTCAGGAGGAATTGGAGTTGAAGAATGTCTTTATAATCAGGGACGCAACACGAAATACTGAAAAGTGAACAGATGACTGCCCAAGTCATTTATTCAAATGTAGAGATGTGTTACTACAAAAAAATCTGCTTCGTAAAGATATTCTAAAAAACTTGAGGGAGAAACTATCAGCCCATCCTGTACATGTAGATGTAATCCCTAGACGAAGGTTGGCGGCATACTATGGTAAAACGCAGGATAGTAATAAGGGTCTGACGATGTACATGGTCTCATTACAGGGAAGGTGCGTGCTGCCTCGCTTTTGTAATGCAGATTTCTGTTTCCCAAACGTAGGCCGCTTCTGCCACCGTACGCAGCTGCCTCTTTAAATGCGCCTGGTGCTACATTCGCAACGCACGGCGGCGCAACTGTCCGAGTTATGTCAATGACGGGTTTGTCCAGCGATCGTATAGGAGGAGGATGTGCCGGCGGACTGCGAGTGGCGCAACAAAGAAACGCGCTATTGACAGTAAAGCACTGCCTGCAGAGTCCGGCAACGCGCTGCGCTGGAAAGCGACTGGCCCAGGGCGGGCTTTCTAACTTTCCCACGCAAAACTGCCTGCGCAGTGCGGGGCAGGCAGTTGTCGCCAGTGGACAACGCTGCGCATGACCTTCCCCAATGCTTGCCACAATATAGCGTCCGCATTTAAAGCATGGAGAGGTGATGTGCTGTTTCCATCTGCTGCTCACGTTGTCTCATAATTTGGTATACGAAAATTACCCGTAAACGATAATGCAGCAAACAACGCGGTTTTAACAAAATGTCACAAAATTCATTTTCCCATTTTCCGTGCAAAAATATTGTAAATATGAAGGCTGCAGTCTATTAATATTGGTAACTAACGGTTATTTAACAGTGATATTGCATAGTGACTTTTCTCCCAGCTGAGAAATGCACATGTATAACCCAAAAAACGTACATCTATTTCCCACGTAAGGTACTTAGGCCTATAGGCTTCGGACTACGCTGTAAGATAATGTGTCACCACGAAATACTAAAAATTGGCCTATAGGCTTCGGACTACGCTGTAAGATAATGTGTCACCACGAAACACTAAAAATTGTATTCAGTAGATAATGACATGAGATAAACATTCTCAGTGTTCTGTTGTATTGCTAGAAACACATTTGCCGTGACGTCATGTGTCTTGTACTGTAATTACATGATATAAGCAAACTGGGCAGAAGAAATATCGATTTTCGTGTCCGCAAAGCTTTAGTGCCTTCATTAGTGGTTTTCGCTTTAATACTCGCGTACTACCAAAATATGAATTTTAATTAACGCGCAGCGTTAATGACCTGTCCAGAACATGTCTTTTTGGTACAGTTTGTTGTGCAAAAGGGTCGAGAAACACGACACCTTTGGATAAAACTGTTGTTTCTACTCCACGTTAGAGCGGTTTGCAGATGGGGTAATTATTAAGGGAAAAGAAATTTTCAATGATAAAGTAGCAGTCGTTTGAACAACTTGAAATATACAGGCAGAGGTGAAACAAACACAAACGCACCGGGCTGCACCTTAAGTCTTTCTGATCTTCTACCCAGAATTTTGTACATCAACTTTTACTGTGTCTTGGCTGCAATAGAAGCATTTTTCCCTAACGGAAATCTGGAAGGTACACATTGGTGACTGTTCAGCCCTTTCATCATGCGCGAGTGCTGCCAACTGTTGGTCCTCAGTATGGAAATATCAGTAAGTCAACGTAGCAGTGCGCAGCCCCTTGTGATCACCGGAATACACGGATGTGGTTGGTTCGCTATATTCCACTGTGTAACTGAACACTGCTATTGTTATTTTGCATGGTAATTATTGAAATGATCATTTTACTATCTATTACAATAGAGAATATTTCATAATCAGTTATTTTAGTCCATAAAATGAAACCAAGTGTACAAAGCAAGTTTTAAAAACGGGTACATATTTTTGTATAAATCTTGCATCGAAAATCATTAAGAAATGCTGTCCTCCAGAAAAAAATACAAGTATGAAATGGTTAAACTTTTGTGGTGACTGGATTTATAATAAAATAAATATTTGCTTGATCGCTGTGGAATCTTACTGCGAATATGACTCAACTCATGAACCTACAGTTAAATTAATACCCACGCCTCTTTTTTTTTTTTTTTTTTTTTTTCAAAGTAGGGTTGCTTCTGGCGTTCAAAACAACGAGAATACAACTACGAAACATTAAATTCTGAACGGTTCACGTTCTCTAAGAGATACAGGGTGAAGTTTTGTTTTTAACAGGCCGTAGCTGCGCTACAATAATCAAATCCACGGACTGTGGAGAGAAGAATAGCCATGTTATTTCATCATGTGTGCTAACCTAATTTTTGGCACTTTCGGTTGTGGTGGGGCACCACCACCTTGAAAGACGTATTTCCCCCTTTCGTAACAGTCCCTTCACCCACATAAAAAAAGAGGTTCACATATAAAGATTCGACAGCCCACACCAGTTACTTTTCCACTACATGTAAATGATACAGGGGCCAATAGAAAGAGCAGTATGACAACCCAATCCGTCAAAGAACCTCCACCATGCTCCGAACGCGAAAAATAAAGTCTGCACTACAAGATTCCATTGGTATGGTGTATACGGAAAACCAGGTAGTACAACATTAAAAATTCGTTAAAACACAATCGCAGGGTCACATTACACGTTCCCTTTGGGCGATAGACCTGGTTCCGTGCTCCTTGCAACACTGAAGTTTCGTATCCATGTTCTGTTGGTTTACGTGCAGTTTGCTGAATACCTTCATCGACACTGTGTTTCCTAGATGTCAAACTCAGAAGCAGTTTTCAAGGCAGTTCTTTTCTTATGTTTAGCGGATGAAATTTCTCCATGAATTTGGAATCTTGTCCTGATACGGCATAGTCCATATCAATTCAGGTAGGCTAGGAAAAAATCTTACCTTCATGGTCTCGGATGTTATTGAATTTAACACATGTTAAAATGAAGGGCAAAGTAAGGAACGCGTATTTTTTGTTTCCTCCAAAAAAATTTCTGCCCCGAGATACAGCTCTCCAAAGATGATGTGAATTTTTTGAAAAAAATTTTAAAATGCTGCATCTCTGCAACTGTTCTAGATATTTTTATTTATTTATTTATTTATTTAGTTGAAAGAAAATTGCTTTTGCTTTATGATTACAAAGTAATCCTCCATCTGTCAAAGTTCTTTTACTATAGCGTTCTGAACTTTTTTTTATAATTTATGGAAATTTTTTTCTTCAAAAATGCCAATCCATAAGATTTTGATTTTTTCTGTTGATTAGTACCACACAGTTCAACATTCCCTGAAACAGAGAGCTTCCACTTTTAGGTTGAACAGGTTTTATAAACAATTGAAATTTTCGCCATACATAATACCTGTTGTAGTACCACATTATCACATAACAGGCTCATAAAAATCAAAACATAGCCTTATTTACCATAATTTTAGTTTTGGAATATGAGTAAGTGACTCATTTTTCAAGCATTTTAAATGGTTCCAAAATGTATGTGAAAGGTCCAAAGACTTAAAGGTTTCAATTTATACAACTTCTGCGCACTCTGTTTTGTACTGAAATCAGCCATTTAATGAAGTAAAAGTGTGTTCCATTGCTTCACTACCTTCCTTTGATATAGAGTGATGCCTTCCTGTTTAACATCTACACACATACTCCGCAATCCACCATACGGTGCGTGGCGGAGTGTAACTCGTACCACAAGTAGCATCTTCTCTCCCTGTTCCACTCCCAAACAGAACGAGAGAAAAATGCCTGCCCATATGCCCCTGTACGAGCCTTAAATTTCCGCGAAATTTAAGTTGGCGGCAGTAAAATTGTACTGCAGTCAGCCTCAAATGCTGGTTCTCTAAATTTCCTCAGTAGCGATTCACGAAAAGAACGCCTCCTTTCCTCTAGAGACTCCCACCAGAGTCCCTGAAGCATTTCCGTAACATTCGCGTGATGATCAAACCTTCCAGTAACAAATCTAGCAGCCCGCCTCTGAATTGCTTCTATGTCCTTCCTCAATCCGGCCTGATAGGGATCCTAAACTCTCGAGCAGAACTCAAGAATAGGTCGTATTACTGTTTTATAAGCGGTCTCCTTTACAGATGAACCACATCTTCACAAAATTCTACCAATGAACCGAAGACGACTATCCGCCTTCCCCACAACTGCCATTACATGCCTGTCCCACCTCATATCGCTCTGCAATGTTACGCCCAAATATTTAATCGACGTGACTGCGTCAAGCGCTACACTACTAATGGAGTATTCAAACATTACAGGATTCTTTTTCCTATTCATCTGCATTAATTTACATTTATCTATATTTATAGTTAGCTGCCATTCTTTACACTAATCACAAATCCTGTCCAAGTCATCTTGTATCCTGCTACAGTCACTCAACGACGACACCTTCCCTTACACCACAGCATCATCAGCAAACAGCCGCACATTGCTATCCACGCTATCCAAAAGATCATTTATGTAGATAGAAAACAACAGCGGACCTACCACAGTTCCCTGGGGCACTCCAGATGATACCCTCACATCCGATGAACACTCACCATCGAGGACAACGTACTGGTTTCCTATTGAACCGACAGGAACTGGAGCACTTACAAAAATGGCTCAAATGGCTCTGAGCACTATGGGACTTAACTTCTAAGGTCATCAGTCACCTAGAACTTAGAACTACTTACACCTAACTAACCTAAGGACATCACACACATCCATGCCCGAGGCAGGATTCGAACCTGCGACCGTAGCGGTCGCGCGGTTCCAGATTGTAGCGCCTAGAACCGCTCGGCCACCCCGGCCGGCGGAGCACTTACAATCTTCAAGACATTGTGAACAGGAAGTGAGCACTGGTAGTGGTGTTGCTGTCCTTCAGCTGGAAACCTATTATCCAGCAGCTGGTCCATATGGTAGCATAAAGTTCACTACAATTTCGTTGAACTCATAACTGGTGTCTATAATCTCTGCAATCCACCAGTCACAGTCATACACACACGCTACAAACATCCCCCTTCTCAGATTGTGAATCTGAATATTATCCTGCTGTTTCTGAGGTGCTGGCCGAACGAAATTTCTTCTTTCTTGATCTTTCAAGTGCGTGCAATATGAGTTCGCCCATCACTTTGAGTCCAAAACTGTAAGTTCTTGAATTCCTTCCACAGAAGTAGTTTGTTTGGACCATTCTTTTTTCTACTCACGGAATTCTTCGATTTCCTCTTTGGACAAAAGAATGGGGGCTGTGGATGTGTAAGATTTCACGACTCTCGTAAAATCCTCAGCTTTCTGAAACGCAGTTGTTTTTGGTCTTGAAAGATTCTGCTTTTGTAGCATGGTGCTTCAGCTGCTCCTACACTATCACAAGGCCCCTTACCGCGACCAGTAGCACTTTATACCCAGGAAGTTGGCACAAGCGACTTAATTCAGAGAGCAGATAACGATTTTTAAAATGTCTAGGAGCACCATCAGAAATAATGATCCTCATCTCTGCCCTTCTTTGCGGTTGAAGAATTTTGCGCATGACTAGCAAAGTACACGCTGAGTCATCTCCTGTGTCATCACTTATAACTGCAACACTTGTGGTCTTGTTTTGAAAATATGTCACTCCTGTAAAAATCGAAACCTGGTTATTACTCCAATGAAACCCTTGTATTTCGTGTGGGAGAATTATATACCAGTTCTCAGCAAAATCACAGTGAAGAACTAAACATAGTTCTTCAGCCTGTACACACCCTTTCACTTCTGCAATGTGTTGTTGCAATTTCTTCAGATGCTGGTGTGTTACTGCCTTCACTGACCACTTACCACGTTCATCAATGAAACTGTTAAAGGCAACAGTTTTCTTAGTTTATTTTCCTCCCATGTCGCATATGTAACTTCTGCAGAGTTATCTGCTACGTCTTCCAGGCCAAGTGTCTTTAAAGACAGTCCATCCTTTCCATGGCACTCACCACATTCTTGAAACAAACAAGTATCTCGCTTTACGTCACAGACTACTAATGACTTCACACGCCCAAACAAAGTGTTGTATGTCACGTGCTCCAGTAAGTTCTTCAAAGTTATCACACAAAGTTAAAAATTTGCGCAGTACACACAAAAACAGACATCTCTAGGTGAGTGTGGAACTACCGAAATTTGGAAATTTGTGGTAGAATCTTATGGGACCAATCTGCTAAGATCATCAGTCCCTAAGCTTACGCACTACTTAATCTAACTTAGACTAACTTACGCTAAGGACAATACACGCACCCATGCCCTATGGAGAACTCGAACCTCCGCCGGGGGGAGCCGCCCGGACCGTGAAAAGACGCCCTAGAACTCGCGGCTACCCCGCGCGGCGGAACCACCCATAAAATTTTGATCTTCCAATATGTGAAGTTGTATAGTTGCTCTTATAAATTGCAAAAGTTTCTTTAATACTGCGAACCATGTACCTCTTTACTGTCACAACTTTTTGACCTTCAACTGTTAGGGTTATAGTATCTTTTTTGTTGGCACTCTGGCGAGAACAGTCCCATTTATCTTCCAGATAAAATGACTGCTCTATTTGAACTTTAGCTGCTTCTACAGGATGACCATAATAGGGAATTGGTCTTCCAAAGACTCCTTTTACAGGCCCCACACTTTTTTATTTGTTTACCATGCCCTTTGATACTGACGGAGCGTGGCTCAAAATTGCTTTCTTTGAAAATGTCTCTGGAATAATAGTTAAAACTAGCACCTTTTCACTGTAGAATGCACAATATTCAACAGCTGAATTGATATTTGTGAAAAATGCCTGGCAAGAGATGCAAGATCGCTTTGGTTAATTTTCTTCTGCAGATGGAATTTCTACTTTGTAGAGTGTGGTCAGTTTTGCTGTAATGAATTCAGCCATAGTTTTAGTAATTTCTATGAGCTTTCTTGATGCATAGAGCTTATGACTCAACTTCACTGACCTCGGTTTCTTAACAGGACAAAAATCGGCATCATCAGCACCGTAGGAGGCTTCACTTTATCCAGATACTATCATTGTTGTTATTTTGTCAAAACATCTAGAAGACAAGAAGTCGTCACTGAAAACATCTTCACTTTGAAACAGAGTCTTCAAATGAGAACACTTATTCCCAAACCGAACAAAGACTGTTTCTTTGTTTGTCTTATATATCACTCTTTTATGCATATGCAAATAATCAGCTTTCAATCTCTCGTGGCCCCAGTCAGAAGACATTTCAAACAGTCCTTTCCACAAAACACAAAGCAACTGTGTCAACTGGCAAATTCCTCACGAAAATACAGAACTCACTGAATGGTCTCAGATTTTTTAGAAGCCTCTTCAGTAAACAAATTAGCACTGAACAACTACAATACAGAAATCTGCAATGAAGAACCAGGACAAGGAAACTGACAAGAGTGTAAGAAATATCTGCAACAAAGAAAGTGATAAGAAATAGCTGCAACAAAGACAATAGAAATAAACATTGTAACAAAGAAATTAGTAAGAAACAACTTCCATTAAGACATACATTACCCTTGGAAGTTAAAAAAAAATATTTTTTTAAAAATAAAACCCATCCAAGTTAAAAGTGGTGGTACTAATCAGCAGAAAACTTTTCTGGATTGGCATTTTTGAAAAATATTTTTTCTGTAAATTACAAAAAACTCAAAAGGCGACAGTAAAAGAACTTTGACAGATATGTCGAAACGGAGCATATCATGATAATCACAAAGCAATTATCTTTCAAATGAAAAAGAACTCTAACAAAATAACTAGAAGTGTTAGAGAGATAGTTTTTTTTTAAATTTTCCGAAATTCACATCTTCAAAATGGTGTTCGCAGTGTCATCTTCGGAGGCCTGTACCTCAGGACAGGAATTTTTTTGGAGAAAACAAAAAAATACGTGTTTCTTACTTACTCCTGTATTTTACATCCGAGACTATGAAGGTAATCCTCCTGCCTGAAGTGATAAGGATTATGCCATACTAATTACTGGAGTGTCAAACGCCCCTGCTAGGTTTGCGATTACATATCGGTATGACGGTTTATCAACTCATAAAAACAACGACTATCGACGTGCTGACACCTCACCTCACACTTCTGCAGACTTCATACTACAAGAAGAAACCAAACACAATGACAGTGCGCTACATGGAATGCAGACTACGAACTCCAAAAATTTGTGTTTTAATGAAAAGTCACAGCGCCAAGTGGCTGTAAGAGTCGATACTCTTGGCAAATCACTCATTCTTACACCGAGGCGGTAAGTGAATTTGCACTTATCGCCAACAATTAGCAGTGAACTTGAAAGTTACTGACTAAGCAAGCCCGCCAATCTGGGTCCCAATCTTCGCAACTCACATCGCGTGAAGACAATGGGCCGCGGTAACAGACGCCACGCTGCTGTAAAGTAAAATCTTAAACCAAGTTGTCGGTGTGTAACTATCGTATGTGAACTAATTGTCACATAGTACGGAACATGGGTAAAGATGAAAAGGGAAAGCTAATCGCACAATATAGCTAACCATTATAATGTATGTCACTCATGTGGCCTACCTCCAAGCGGAGTATAACATTAAATAAAATAGGAAAGTTAATTTCACTCGCGTCTACTTTATTTCTACTGAACTTCCGGTTACGCACGCGCAATCTGTGTATAAAAGTGAAAAAGCTTCTTGATGCCATAAATCCCGTGACTTTACCACATTTTTATGAAATAGAGAATGAAGAAAGAAACGGAAGACATATGTGGAAATTCATGACTTCCATCTGCAATGAGCACTGTGGTTAAGCAATGGCGAAAACTGAAAATCTGTGCCGGACCGGGAGTCAAAACTCGGATTTACCGCTTCTCGTGAGCGTTTGCCTGAACCGCTACGGTCATCCGGACGCGGTCCCTCCGAGCGCTAAATTTCCAACTTCTCGCACGCAGCTATGCAGCTGTTAACAACCCTCCTCGCAAATGACTGATTCCCGTAGGAGTTCGGACGATATTAGTGCATCTGCACTGAAACAAAAGTCAAGGAGCCGTCGCGCCGTTACAGAAATGTATATATTACTGTGGTGCCCGTTCTGTCGGACATGTCCGACAAAACAGGCACGATTCAAATATATACAGTACTAAAATAGGCTAAAGAAATTACAGTACTGAATTAAATCAGTACAGTATATTCCTGGTGCAAAGGATATTGAGCGACGTGTATACACCTTTACACATTTGTTACAGAGCATGTTTTGTCGCTTACCGTTCGTCGCCCCGTCACAACTGCTAGTGAACTGTGTCATACATCCAGGAGAATTCCGTCCTACCGTCTACACATACGCACGCCTCCCGTGCTCTCCACCTTCCACTTCCTGTACCTTTTGTTTTTTCACCCACAGTTTATAAATTAGGTAACGTTGCAATCCCTGTGGAGTCGCTATGAACACTCATAGGTAGAAGTTCAACTTCCAACAGGTCGGCGGAAACAAGTGTCGCTTATCGTTTCTGTGGGCTATATGTAACCGGCAGCAATAAATGCGTTTTGGACTGCTGCCCTGGAGAGCAGTGACAGTAAAGCTTTCCCAGCGCCGTCCACTCTCTCCAGTCTTTCCATGTGCCAACACGACTGTATGGTTTAGCGATTCAGTTAACTCGACAAGTTCCAGCAAAAAGGAAAACCGGAATATCTTAGCACATATGCAGCACATGTAGTTCATACGGTGTGTCGTTCAGGTATATCACACCAATATCTGCATGTGTTATCAACGTGACGCTTCAGGAGCATGCCTTCACGAACAAAAGGTAACAAAGGAAGTACTGTAAGTATCAATATATTTGACGTGGCAAAATCCTGCAAATAATTTTTCCGGTTGGGGCATCAATAACGAGGGTGGTGGAGGAGACTCACTGATGAGCCAGAACATTAGGACCACCTGCTTAATAGCGTGTTACCCACCTCCATTCGGCAAGTCCTTGGCAGGTTACACGAGGTACGTCGCACCAGATGTCTACGCACAGGTCACTTAATTCCTGTAAATTACGTGCCGGTGGCTGTGGGCGCGGAGCTGGCGACCGATTGCGTCCCGAATGCGTCCAGTTTAGGTGATTTGGTGGCCAAGACATCAACTTTATCTTGCTCTACTCCTCAGCCAACGTCGTACGGTTCTGTCCTTGTGACACGGACTGTTATCCTTGCGGAAGATGCCAACGGCGTCGCGGAAGATACCAAGGGATGCAAATAGTCAGCAGCTGTCACGGTGCTTTCGATTACTACGATAGGTCCCACGGAATCCCAGGCGAATATCACTCATAGCATAACACTGACCCTAAAGGTTTCCACCCGTGGTGCAATGCATGTTTCAAGAAGACGTTTGCCTGGATGGTGGAGTATCCGAACATGACCATCTACCCGGTGTAACAAGAAACGTGATTCATCGCATCAGGCGATATGTTTCCATTGATTCACGGTCCAATCTCGATGATCCCGTGCCCACTGTAATCGCAATAGACGACGCAATTGGGTCAAAATTGAAACAAGTCGGGCTACTCTGCTGTTTGTCATATGTTCAACAACGTGCGCTGAAAGGTGTGTTTCGGAACAGGTGTGCTTGACCAGCATTGTAGCCTGTCATCGGATCTGCCCCAAGTCGCCTCCTACCCTGCTGTACAGGGCACGCCAACCTCCGACCTCCACGTTCCGTGATGAGGCCTGGACGTTCACCTTGTCGCTTACTCTTGGTTTGACTGTCCTCCAATCACTTTTCACAGTTTCTCACAACAGCAGCACGCGATCACAGGAACTGTGTTCGCCATTCTGGGAAGCTGCCCTTTGCCAAAGTCAGTTCCCGCATTTGCGGTCCCAATCGTCGCTGCAATGATTCCGTTCTCCTCTGCTCCGCTTATATACATGCTTTCGTTACAGTGTCGCAAAGCCACGAGGCGGCGTTAAATTTCGAGGTAGGCAGTGGTGATAACGTTTTGGCTCATCAGCTTACTGTCTGTATATTTTGTGCGGGTGGTGCTCCACTCAATACTGGGTGTCCGGATTAGAGGTATACAAAAACATTTATTTATGTTTCAGTGCCTATTAAGGTTTGTAACTTTATATGTCCAACATTGTAGGCAGGAGCTCAAACGTTTTTATGCATGTTGGAACATTTCAGTGTGGGCAACGCTTGTAGCTCGACAGAGATCGAAACGGTACTCCACTTCTCGCCACATGTTCATAAGCGTGGCCTCTACTGCGGCGCAGATCCGTTGTCTCAAATCTACCCGATCTCGAACCCTTGTTCTATAAACAATGTCCTTCAGAAACCACTGCACCAAAATCCATCTGAGGCAGAATCGGACGCCCGAGGAGTCCAGGCAATGGGATTTCCTGTTCCGACCCAAGACTCGTCTCATGTAGGAACGTGGTAACATCCCCATGATAGTTGGGTGGGATGGCATCCTGCGGGAAAATAATGTCGGGAAGCATCTGTGGAATACACTCCTGGAAATGGAAAAAAGAACACATTGACACCGGTGTGTCAGACCCACCATACTTGCTCCGGACACTGCGAGAGGGCTGTACAAGCAATGATCACATGCACGGCACAGCGGACACACCAGGAACCGCGGTGTTGGCTGTCGAATGGCGCTAGCTGCGCAGCATTTGTGCACCGCCGCCGTCAGTGTCAGCCAGTTTGCCGTGGCATACGGAGCTCCATCGCAGTCTTTAACACTGGTAGCATACCGCGACAGCGTGGACGTGAACCGTATGTGCAGTTGACGGACTTTGAGCGAGGGCGTATAGTGGGCATGCAGGAGGCCGGGTGGACGTACCGCCGAATTGCTCAACACGTGGGGCGTGAGGTCTCCACAGTACATCGATGTTGTCGCCAGTGGTCGGCGGAAGGTGCACGTGCCCGTCGACCTGGGACCGGACCGCAGCGACGCACGGATGCACGCCAAGACCGTAGGATCCTACGCAGTGCCGTAGGGGACCGCACCGCCACTTCCCAGCAAATTAGGGACACTGTTGCTCCTGGGGTATCGACGAGGACCATTCGCAACCGTCTCCATGAAGCTGGGCTACGGTCCCGCACACCGTTAGGCCGTCTTCCGCTCACGCCCCAACATCGTGCAGCCCGCCTCCAGTGGTGTCGCGACAGGCGTGAATGGAGGGACGAATGGAGACGTGTCGTCTTCAGCGATGAGAGTCGCTTCTGCCTTGGTGCCAATGATGGTCGTATGCGTGTTTGGCGCCGTGCAGGTGAGCGCCACAATCGGGACTGCATACGACCGAGGCACACACAGCCAACACCCGGCATCATGGTGTGGGGAGCGATCTCCTACACTGGCCGTACACCACTGGTGATCGTCGAGGGGACACTGAATAGTGCACGGTACATCCAAACCGTCATCGAACCCATCGTTCTACCATTCCTAGACCGGCAAGGGAACTTGCTGTTCCAACAGGACAATGCACGTCCACATGCATCCCGTGCCACCCAACGTGCTCTAGAAGGTGTAAGTCAACTACCCTGGCCAGCAAGATCTCCGGATCTGTCCCCCATTGAGCATGTTTGGGACTGGATGAAGCGTCGTCTCACGCGGTCTGCACGTCCAGCACGAACGCTGGTCCAACTGAGGCGCCAGGTGGAAATGGCATGGCAAGCCGTTCCACAGGACTACATCCAGCATCTCTACGATAGTCTACATGGGAGAATAGCAGCCTGCATTGCTGCGAAAGGTGGATATACACTGTACTAGCGCCGACATTGTGCATGCTCTGTTGCCTGTGTCTATGTGCCTGTGGTTCTGTCAGTGTGATCATGTGATGTATCTGACCCCAGGAATGTGTCAATAAAGTTTCCCCTTCCTGGGACAATGAATTCACGGTGTTCTTATTTCAATTTCCAGGAGTGTAGTACAGTTCGGGACAGTTGTGTCATGTAACTAGAGCGCATGCGCCATGCAACTTAGCGGTGTTCATGAAATGATGAGACTCAAATCTCTTGGAGTGTGTGTCTACTGATTGCGTATTTACCCATCAACATACAATGTCGAGTTTTTTCGTTATAAGACTTTGTTTTCTAGACCGGACACCCTATGTCTTACAAAAGTACTTACCCAGTTGCTTATAATGATTAATTATTCGTGACACAGATGATGGCAGCGGTTTGCCACATTATTACGCTGACTAGATGATATAGCTACCGCAATTAGTTGTTCCATAAAGTCTTACTGCGGCTTCCGGACCGTGTCTTTTTTTTTTATTTCTTCAAATACTATCGTTGTCTGAGATATTCTTATTTCCGATTAACCTGGCACTAATACTTGAATACGTTACTCGCCGATGAGATGGAGTTTTCTATCTGCCGCAGTGGAGTAGGCCCCTTGTCTAATTTACTAGAGATATGCACAAAAGATGATATTCTGGTCGAAGATCCACGTTTTCTAGTTGCGGAGCATGCTTTTTGCGACGACGTAGGGATCATGCCTTGCTTCATTACACCGATTTACAGTGTGACGTAGGTGCTCAGTTACGACGCGCATTATAATTACAGTGAGAAGATAAAGGCAAACATAGAATACTCAAAACTAAAAACGAAGAGTATGAGGTAACAGCGACGCTAACATGACTTGGACGTCACCTCTTGTTAAGCTGCACCCTCCCATAGACGCAGCGCGGTTTCACAATTTCAACTATCATCTCAGGCGGCATGGACTTCACAGTGAAGTGGACCTGCTGAATTCTGCTTCGCAACACCTAATCTAATTTTATTTGTTACATACCTTTCTTACTTTTTTTTTAATATGCTTGCTCGAAAACATTATCTCTGTGAGAGATGATAATAAAAGATGCGTTACTCAAAACTCGTTTCCGTTTTTCAACGTCGATATCCGGTTGTAGATTTCCTACCAATTTATTTACGGTTATGTAATATCGTCAATAGACGTCGTAGTAGAAGTGTTTCACTTATGGACATTATCATATTCTGTTGTTACGTTTCTGGCATGTATTCTGATAATTCATTTCCTCTCGTGTACCCTGTCAAATTCCACTAGTAGAGTACAGCTGCCAGAAAATCGGTACTCCATATATACAACGTTAACGTGCACTTTTAGCATGAATCTATTAGGTAAATCTTAGCACCATATTTCGCAGCTATAAATGACCCTCAAGCGGGGAGCTAGGTAAAAAATTTGTAAAGTTTCCATGTAGAAGCTAGTCATATCAATTTTCTGAATCAAGGAATTCACAACGTTCATTTCTCCGCTCACCTTGAAATACAGGGTGAAAAATATTTAAACCGACGAACTCTGGGAGGTTGTAGGGGACATCAAAACAAATATTTTCCCCTAATGTCATTTGTTCCTATGAGGAGTATTTAAACCGGCAGAGGAAGATTTCTCTGGCGGCAAATTAATTAAACCAACAAACACTTCTCCATTTTTTTATGACCAAGAGACAACACATTAACACAACCAAATTTCAGTTACACAAGATTTTCAAAAATGCCTCCATTGACAAGTAAACAAAGTTTACACACTCAGATCATGTTCTGTCTGACACGGGCAAAAACCCCAAGAGTATCCTGAATTGTTCCTGCCGCTGCTACTATCCGGGGAACCAGATCCTCTTCTGATGCAACAGGAGTTGCGTAAACAAGGTTGCACATCTCTCCCCACACAAAGAAGTCCAGAGGGGACATATCTGGGGATCGAGCAGGCCATGGTACGGGACCACCTCTGCCAATCCACGTTCCTGGGAACCGTCGGTCCAGGAATCGAGGCACACGACGATTGAAATATGCCTGCGCCCCGTCATGTTGGTACCACATACGTTGTCTTGTATGGAGCGAGACGTCTTCCAGCAATTCTGGCAATGCTCTGGCGAGAAAATTGTAATAGTGACTGCCATTTAATGGCCTAGGTAGCAGATACGGCCCAATTAAACAGTCCCAAACATTAACAAAGAACCGCACTTGATGAGCGCTAGTTAACTGTGGCGTGTGGGTTATCCTCACTCCAAACATGCGAATTGTGCATGTTGAAGACTCCATCACGCCCGAACGTTGCTTCATCGGTAAACAACACAGAGGGTGGAAATGTAGGATGCATTTCACAGTTCCAGGTACCACTGCGAAAACTGTGCTCGGGGTGGATAATCAACTGGTTCCAGGTTGTGGACACGCTGTAAGTGAAATGGAGGTAACAACTGCTCTCGAAGGACTGTTCTTACATTCGTCCAATTCGTCCCCATGTTACGTGCAATTCCACGAGTGCTGATTGAAGGATCGCGCTCCATATGCTGCAAGACAGCTTCCTCAAAATTGCAGCGTTCTTACCGTGCGACGGCGTCCCTGTCCAGGTAATCTGCTAAATGACCCGGTCTCACGCAGACGTTGGTACACGGCAGCAAAGGTCGTATGATGCGGGATACGGTGATTAGGATATTGTTGTTGATAAAGCCGCTGTGCAGCTCGTCTGTTGTGGTGCGCTACGTAGTACGCACCAACCGCATCAGTGTACTCACTCCAGGTGTATCGCTCCATTAGTAAACAGAGAGAATGCACTACTGCACTGGTGGAGAGCAATTGCCTTCAACTGAAGAGCGTCATACGCCCTCTAACAACTGAAGATCTTAATACGGCCTCTAACAAATTAAGAGCTCCACCGGTTTAAATAATCCTCATAGGAAAAAATGACATTAGGGAAAAAATATTTGTTTTGATGTCCCCTACAACCTCCCAGAGTTTGTCGGTTTAAATACTTTTCACCCTGTATATACAGGGTTATTACAAATGATTGAAGCGATTTCACAGCTCTACAATAACTTTATTATTTGACATATTTTCACAATGCTTTGCACACACATACAAAAACTTAAAAAGTTTTTTTAGGCATTCACAAATGTTCGATATGTGCCCCTTTAGTGATTCGGCAGACATCAAGCCGATAATTAAGTTCCTCCCACACTCGGCGCAGCATGTCCCCATCAATGAGTTCGAAACGGTAAGGCTTCTGCTTTAGCCTTTTCTGTAAGATTTTCCAAACCGTCGGCTGTGGTACGTTTGGCTCCCTGCTTGCTTTATTCGTCGACTTCCGCGGGCTACGCGTGAAACTTGCCCGCCCGCGTTCGACCGTTTCTTCGCTCACTGCAGGTCGACCCGTTGATTTCCCCTTACAGAGGCATCCAGATGCTTTAAACTGCGCATACCATCGCCGAATGGAGTTAGCAGTTGGTGGATCTTTGTTGAACTTCGTCCTGAAGTGTCGTTGCACTGTTATAACTGACTGATGTGAGTGCATTTCAAGCACGACATACGCTTTCTCGTCTCCTGTCGCCATTTTGTCTCCCTGCGCTCTAGAGCGCTCTGGCGGCAGAAACCTGAAGTGCGGCTTCAGCCGAACAAAACTTCATGAGTTTCTCTACGTATCTGTAGCGTGTCGTGACCATATGTCAATGAATGGAGCTACAGTGAATTTATGAAATCGCTTCAATCATTTGTAATAGCCCTGTATATAGGGGGGCAACTTAGACGAGCGGGGCAAGATGAAAGATGATTTAGTTTAAATTCCCATATGTAGGTAGCAGCACCGTATGCATACTACTAGCGCTCCACACGACTAGGAAGTAAAATATAGAGCACTGACGCGACGCCGCTCATGCTGTATCGTTCCTTGCTATATTCTGATAGAGAATTTTCTGTGACGTGATGTAATTTTCTACATCTCTGAATTAAAACTTCGCAGACTAACAGGTAAGATATTGTTTTATACTTTGCCATACATGAGTAACTTAAACAATGTGCTTTTCATAAAGACTGTGTATTTATACCTCATTCTTCTTTAAACTGCCTCAATAATGCAAAGTTTGTAACATTGTCGTTCGGGGCAAGTTGGCTGGGGCAAGTTTACCTCGTCAACAGTAACAGTCTTGAGTTTCATGACTCACAAAGTATCTCTTAACATGCTGAAAGTGGGCTACTTTACTAATTTGTGGCACATTATGAACCAGACGGGTGAGAACTTATAAAAAAAAAGGTCCTCCAGAGGCGAGTGCGACCGAAATGCTATGGCTGCTGCAATAAGAGATGTCAAAGAAGGAAGAAAGACCTGCTTGTGTGCAGCAAACAATATCCCTGAGGCAACACTACGCCGTTATTTGAAGAAAACGGATGACGTAAGAATTGAATGTTTGTTTCATAGGCAAAATATTCGTATAACTTTGTGTGTGTGTGTGTGTGTGTGTGTGTGTGTGTGATATTTAGCCTATATAGGGCCTAGATCCTATAATAAATAGGCCTACCACAACATAATAATTATGTAGTACCCGGGGATAACGAAGCAGCAAAGTAGAAGGCTTGTCTTTGATTACGCAGATCGGTGTGGGATATCCCATCCATTGAACCCTGTTGCCAGGACGGGAGGTGATGATAGGTTATCAAAAATCATGAAAAAATTTAACATCAGTGTACGGAAACCAGAGGCAACATCGATTGCTAGAGGAATGGGTTTTAACAAGCCAAGTGTTGATAAATTCTTCTCAATATTTAAAGAAGTGTGAGAGAAATATAGAATTACTGCTTCTGCCATTTACAATGCAGATTAATCTGGACTCTCCGCTGTGCCTAAGCCACCAAACGTCATTTCACCCAGAAGAACTAAGAGAGTTTCCAAAATTGTGTCAGCGGAGAGAGGAAGGAATGTTACCATAATTTGTTGCATCAGTGCTACTGGATATTACCTGCCACCATTTTTGATTTTTGCAAGAAAACGGATGCGAGCTGAGCTTGAGGAAAGAGCACCACCAGGAACAATTGCACACTGTAGTGACAATGGATGGAACAATGGAGATACATTTGTGATGTTTTTGAAGCATTTTAATTCTCATGTTAATCCGACTTCTGAATCACCAGTTTTGTTGCTGGCTGACAACCATAAATCTCACATAACGCTGGAGGCTATCAAATTTTGCAGGGAACATCATATAATTATGGATGGATTTCCACCTCTCTCACTACCCATCGCCTACAACCACTGTTTTGGACCTTTAAAGAGCTATTATAGCCAAGATTGTGATAATTTTGTGGTCACTCATCCAGGGCAGGCCATTACTGACAAAAATGTCGGTGCTCTACTGGGCACTGGCTATTTCAAAGCACCCACCGTTGGAAATGCCGTTAAGGGATTCAGAAAATGTGGAATCGAGCCTTATGATCCTCTTGTGTTTGTTTGATGAGGACAATTTTTCTACAGCAGATGTCACAGACCATGCTCTTGCTTCAGACAGTTGTACTGAACATCAAAAGCCTGCGGTTCTGAGTGAAGAATCTAATGTCCAGTCCTCAAAAAAGCTGAATGAAGAAGCAAGACCTTCAAGTAGCGCCCATCCGGATAAACCAAAATTATGCAGAAGTGTTTTTGACTTAAAACCAGTGCCAAAAGAAAAACCAAGCTTGAGGAAACGTAGAACTCATAAACAATGTGCAAATGCCAGAATGAGATTTTCACTCTGCAGCGGAGTGTGCGCTGATATGGAACTTCCTGGCAGACTAAAACTGTGTGCCCGACCGAGACTCGAACTCGGGACCTTTGCCTTTCGCGGGCAAGTGCTCTACCATCTGAGCTACCGAAGCACGATTCTCGCCCGGTACTCACAGCTTTACTTCTGCCAGTATCTCGTCTCCTACCTTCCAAACTTTACAGAAGCTCTCCTGCGAACCATGCAGAACTAGCGCTCCTGAAAGAAGGGATATTATGGAGACATGGCTTAGCTACAGTCTGGGGGATGTTTCCAGAATGAGATTTTCACTCTGCAGCGGAGGTACTGGCAGAGGTAAAGCTGTGAGGACGGGGCGTGACTCGTGCTTGGGTAGCTCAGTTGATAGAGCACTTGCCCGGGAAAGGCAAAGGTCCTGAGCTCGAGTCTCGGTCGGGCACACAGTTTTAATCTGCCAGGAAGTTTCAATGTGCAAATGTTTTAACAAGCACGCCTATGAAAGGCAGTTTAGAGCAGAAAGAAGCACAGAATATGGAACAAGAACTTCTAAAGCAACAAAGAGGACAGGCTCGGGATGCAAGAAATAGAAGTTTTACGAAGAAACTAACGTTTTCCTCTTCCGATGTAAAGAAAAAATCCAGAGTTTCGATAAAATGAGCCAATGCTTCCCAAGAAAGTTTAGTTCAGTGTCGTGGATGTGATGAGATATGAGAAGAACCTCCATCAGAAGACTGGATACAGTGCTGTAAGTGCTTTAGATGGTGGCACGAAGACTGCTCAAAATGTGAAGGAGGGAAATTTGTATGTGAGTTTTGTTAATGTATGTACAGCACCGTATTAATATTTATAACAATAGAAATGTATTGCAGTTTTATTAAGTGTCATTTTGCCCCGTGGTCAAAGTCATCTTGCCCCAGTAGTGTGGCAAGATGACAGTTTTGCAATATTTTCTAAAATTAACAAACAAATTCGGATAACATTACAATAAAATGATATAACAATACGAGAGAAGGAAAGTTCCTACTCACCATATAGCGGAGATGCTCAGCCGCGATAGGCACAATAAAAAGATTGACACAGTCATAGCTTTCGGCCATTAAGGCCTTTGTCAGCAGTAGACACACACACACACACACACACACACACACACACACAGGCGCGCGCTAGCGCAACTTGCACACACATCTGCAATCTCAGACAGTTTCAGCTCAGCTTGTTGTATGATTCATTTGTCATATGTAATCGACCACTATTAAATTATGATGCTTACAGCGCCATCTATTGCTTCATTTTTGTAACTATTTATTTTTCTTCTGCTATGTGTTTTCCTCCTCCTCCGATAATATTCCGTTGCAAATAGACGTCATTCCGACCAGCGGTGTTACTTCTAGAGCGGTTTGAAAGTTTAATTATAATCACTCTGTATATAGGCCGCTTCATAGCCTCCAACAGTCGATCATTTCTGAAATCTATGACAGAGTGAATCGTATTGTTATCTGGGAGAACATCAGCAGATGAGATCCACATCTCTCTAACAAATTTCCATCTCATCAAGTGACTGGCTACACTGCGTTTCTCTAGAACGGATGCCACGGCGCTCCGCGTTTTTGCACACTCTAAGAAACCACTCATGGTTCAGTCGCCGCATTGCTCTCGATGCCGGAACTCTTACAGCGCTGCTTCTAAGTGTGCAAATGTGTGTAGCCTCGGCTGGGACCCGCGCGCCCCTGGAGCAGGCCTCCACTGCTCAAGTTGCTTCGCTTTGCAAACATGTGTTCTTACGACGGTGCAAATGCACGGGTAAATCTCTAGAAGACGAAGTAACGAGACAAATCCGTAAAGGGCGTCCGATGCGCGGGATACATGAATAGTCTCTACTGGAGCAAGCCAATTATAATAGCATTTGCCAGCCAAATGACCTGTTACAGTTCATACGGTGATATACTATGGACTGAACCGGGAATGATAAAGGCGAACAACGAAACTGGTACTTTGATGAAGGAAGTGCATACAAGGCAAACATACTTGCAAACATACTTCAAAATTACGCTCAAAGCTGCAACGGCAATGAAGAGCGTGCTTAGCAGAAGGCGAAGAGGATTTATAGACTTATTTCAGCACAATTTTACTTTCACTGTTCTTTCCCACGTAACTGCTCCAGCGTCCGGCCCTATCCATTACTGTTCACCGAACATCCATGCACAAAAAAACAATTACTGAGAAACTGAACTGTACGTATGTTCTGCCTATATTCAGGGGAGTGGTGATAGGTAGGCAAGACTGGAGTCTCAGATGAGGTTCTGCCTTCACAGTAACAATGTATCTAAAGTAGAAAAAAGTAACGGTAAAGCCACAGCGACTGCTTATACTGAATAGTTTTTTAAATATTTTTTATATACCAGGCTGAGGACCAATTGGATGAAAATCAGTGTGGGTTTAGGCCTCTTAGAGGTTGTCAGGACCAGATCTTTAGCTTACGGCAAATAATGGAGAAGTGTTATGAGTGGAACAGGGAATTGTATCTATGCTTTATAGATCTAGAAAAGGCATATGACCGGGTTTCTAGGAGGAAGTTATTGTCTGTTCTACAAGATTATGCAATAGGAGGCAAACTTTTGCAAGCAATTAAAGGTCTTTACATGGATAGTCAGGCAGCAGTTAGAGTTGACGGTAAATTGAGTTCGTGGTTCAGAGTAGTTTCAGGGGTAAGACAAGGCTGCAACCTGTCTCCACTGTTGTTCATATTATTTATGGATCATATGTTGAAATCAATAGACTGGCTGGGTGAGATTAAGATATGTGAACACAAAATAAGCAGTCTTGCATATGCGGATGACTTAGTTGTGATGGCAGATTCGATTGAAAGTTTGCAAAGTAATATTTCAGAGCTAGATCAGAAATGTAAGGACTATGGCATGAAGATTAGCATCTCCAAAACGAAAGTAATGTCAGTGGGAAAGAAATATAAACGGATTGAGTGGCAAATAGGAGGAACAAAGTTAGAACAGGTGGATGGTTTCAAGAACTTAGGATGCATATTCTCACAGGATTGCAACATAGTGAAAGAACTGGAAGCGAGGTGTAGCAAAGCTAATGCAGTGAGCGCTCAGCTACGATCTACTCTCTTCTGCAAGAAGGAAGTCAGTACCAAGACTAAGTTATCTGTGCACCGTTCAATCTTTCGACCAACTTTGTTGTATGGGAGCGAAAGCTGGGTGGATTCAGGTTACCTTATCAACAAGGTTGAGGTTACGGATATGAAAGTAGCTAGGATGATTGCAGGTACTAGTAGAAGGGAACAATGGCAGGAGGGTGTCCACAATGAGGAAATCAAAGAAAAACTGGGAATGAACTCTATAGATGCAGCAGTCAGGGCGAACAGGCTTAGATGGTGGGGTCATGTTACACGCATGGGAGAAGCAAGGTTACCCAAGAGACTCATGGATTCAGCAGTAGAGGGTAGGAGGAGTCGGGGCAGACCGAGGAGAAGGTACCTGGATTCGGTTAAGAATGATTTTGAAGTAATAGGTTTAACATCAGAAGAGGCACCAATGTTAGCACTGAATAGGGGATCATGGAGGAACTGTATAAGGGGGGCTATGCTCTAGACTGAACGCTGAAAGGCATAATCAGTCTTAAATGATGATGATGATGATGATGATGATGATGATGACCAGGCTGAGGACAAATATTTCACAAGATAAACGGAGATAGACATCTGTATACAGGCTGCTATAAGATGAAACAGATGCGAACTGGATTTGTCGTGTATCGGTAGCGGAAATAGAACTGAGATTGTGGTATAATGAAATTATTGATAACCTATTGGTATTATGATCTTCCTGCGACAGACCCGACAAAATATGTAATTAAATAGTGCCTTAAAAACTTATCCGAAATTAAATCGATGCACTACCTTTATTACATCCTCTCGAGGCCACAAACGAAAGCTTGTGCTTTCACCCTGATTAGTCAGTTCGAATACTTGTTGGCGAGCCGGCCGGAGTGACCTTGCGGTTCTAGGCGCTACAGTCTGGAACCGCGCGACCGCTACGTCGCAGGTTCGAATCCTGCCTCGGGCATGGATGTGTGTGATGTCCGTAGGTTAGTTAGGTTTAAGTAGTTCTAAGTTCTAGGGGACTCATGACCTCAGAAGTTGAGTCCCGTAGTGCTCAGGGCCATTTTAACTTGTTGACGAAGAAGTTTCACCGACAATTATATCCGGTAGGAATGGGAGTACAGGTGGTGTTGCAAAATTCTAAACCTTCCTGGAGCGTATTCTGGAGTGGGAAACGTGACGCTTTACGTTATTTTGTTGTCCCTTTAAAATACTCGTCATTTAACTTACATTCATAATCAGATGGTGACGCAAGGCGCCGTGTGTGTGCTATTATTGAGTAGGGGTCGATGTTCCGGTATCGGAACTTCCAACATTTCCCTTCTCTCATAATTAAAAACATAAAAACCATCAGCACATAATACACATACTGTTTATAGCCACCAATACGTAGAAGCTACTGTTCAGACACCCTACATGCTAATGCCCAAGCGAAGTCTACAATAAAGTGTTCCATCAGGACAAAGATTAAGCATATAAATACATAAAACTTTAAGTAGCTGAAACTTTATAATTAAGGCTGATTATGAAAGCTCAGTTCTCGCGTGAAAAAACCTCTAGGCTAATCAATTACACATATATCATCTCCTGAAGCTGTCGCCCACTGAACGCAAACAGTTGTCGAGAACCGGTAACTAAGTGCAAACGAGACGAAACAGCAACTGGGAGCCAGGAGAAATCGAATTCCTTACAATTGAAGTGCCAGGGAGTATGAAAAAACAAACGGCGAAAGCGAGCACAATCGAAGGTTGGGTAACAGAAACACATTGTTCACCGGTTCTGACGTCGATGCAGGTCCACCGCAGGCATGTACTAGACTCTAGCTTGGAGGACACTGTAACAAAGCCCAAATTACCAGTGTTCAGTTATGAAGTTGAGTTTCTAGTACAGCTTTTTTTCTTCTATTGAAAATGTCTAAAATTGGTTATTTACTTAGCGTTTTTGAAAATACTTTGCTACCAAGTGACATCTTTCGGGTCACATAGAGAGTTTTAGTGTGCACAGTGATACTGCATTTACAGCCTTCACGCCCGTCTATGTACATCTCGAGACCGAGCGATGAGCCTCACACACGCAGTCACGCATGTTCCCGTTCCTTCATGTATCCCAGCTACCGCCAATGCAACAAAACTATGACGACAGCTCCGGCAGTGCCCTACCTCGCGCTCACAAGGACGCCGCCTTCAAGGAAAAAAGCGCCAGCCCGCACCTCGCCACTGGAACATACTGCGGCCGAGCCGTCTCTCACAGCGACTGCAATAAAGGGCGATAGTTCCGGAGTTACGAGCCCTTCGCTGAAAGGACAGCACACCAAAAATGCGTTCCTTGGTATTGGTATCTACATTCGTAGCGTTATTCCATAAGTTTAATAAACACAGCGGATACACACAACAGAGACTTTACTCGTAAGTAACATATGCTCCTTCACTATTTACTACTTTTCGATTCCGCGACTGTAGAAGGCACGTGGTTATGAGGCGAAAAATTCTTCGAGAAATTCCTTGAAGGTTGTTCGATAGATAGCGTAAAAGGTGAATCTTTGAGGACGCAAGATCAGGTGAATAAGGTGGATGCGAAATGAATTCCCAACTCAGCTCCTATATACTGTTTTTGTCAGTCTAGCAGAATGCGGGCGGGCGTTATTGTAGTTCAGCATCACTTCATGCAGTCTTCGTGGCCGCTGTTCTTGGATTGCATCTGCAAGACACCTCAGTTGTTGATAATAAATCTTAGCAGTGATGGTTATATCTTGGGGAAGCAATTCACAGTACACCGAAACGTTGCTGTTCCACCAGATCTACAGTATAACACTACCTTGTTTGGATGCGCGCAGGTCTTTGCACGGGGAACTGCTGCTTTGTTTGGGCTCAGCCGTTCTTTATTTTCATTGTATTAGCAAAACGACACCATTTCTCGTCACCAGTAACGGTACAGAATAGGAATAACTGGTGTTGTTCGAAGTGCTGATACGGCCATCTGCTGATTTTTTTGTGATTTTGGCTTAGAGGATCCGGTAGCCATACAGCCGATCCTTTAACATTCCCCACTGCATGCAGATGTCGCACGATGGTGGGATGAGCACAGTTCATCCCAGTTCTAGAGTACGATGACGTGGGTTATTGTGGAGTAATGCGTTTAAGCGATCTTCTTAAAACTATGACTGTCTTCCTGAATGTGGAGAATCCCTAATGTCAAAACGATCCTCTTTAAAACGAGAAAACCATTTTCTTGCCGTGCTTTGGCTCAAATGGCATTGTCCTAATACACGGTCCAAATATTTCTGGCTCCAAATGACAATATGGAAACTAAAATGGCAACAGTGAACTATAAATAAAAAATTACAAGCGATAAATAAACCCATAGCAACCAGAATAGCAGCGTACAAAAGAAGGACGCTACGAACTTATGCACAAAGCTAGTATTTCCATCAGGCTGCCAAAGTAGTGTTTTTCGAAGGTGATAGAATCACTGCCGTGAGGCAAGTAGTAAATATTTTTGTTAATATTATAAACTGCTTCTGATTAAATGAACTTGCTTTAAACTTTGGAAAACTCCGGATTATCCAGTCTTGTACTGTCAAAAATGCCCCACCTACCAAAAAATGTTCTTGGATAATACTGATGAAAACGTAAATAGGAAAAAATTATATCTGGTAAAACGTTTAGGTTCGGCTACGTCTAACGTAATAACTGCCAAGTTTGGGGACATAGGCATCAGTTGAGTTAATACATTTTCCGTATTTTCATTTGCTGATGTCCTACACGGCTGTCCGGGTACCACATACAACATAAACAGTAAGTCAGTCCCTTACTACCTTATGTGACATCAGAAAAGTTTCAGACTTACAACCAAGAAAAATACATGTCCAGAAGCACCATTTAACTCATTCAATGGGCTTTTAGCTTTTGTTTTGTAGGAAGAACGTCAGCGACGCTGGCGAAGCGTTGCGGACTCAGGCAGGCAGCGAGTCGACCCAGCCAACGTGGTATCTGCGAATCCAACGGTGAAGGAAGTCCGCATGCGTCAACAGCCGACTGAATTAAGCTAAATGTAGTTAGGATGTAAGTTTTGATTTTGCTTCGCAGACACCTAAGGTGTATAAATAGCAACGAGCTTACTCTTGCACCTCTACTTGATAACCAGGCAGATTATCGTGGCTTTGAAGCGATCCCATATCAAAGTATATTAGCAATGAAAATCCTTTAATTCCCTAAAACTACAGGATTGGTACCAAAATTGCGTGATGCAGTCGAGGTCACGACGCTTTCGACGCGGTAGTGGAAGAAAAAGCACTTAATTTGACCAAAAAGTGTTGGCAATATTATTGAACCAACAATAATTAACGATGCATAGTTATAACATTGACAGAGTGATCTTGTCAGCAGCCGAGAAGCTGTTGAACAAAGATGACGACTGCGTTGCAGCGCAAGGCGGGAATATATACCCATTTTAAATACAGAAACTCTGATAGATAACTTGTTATTAAAAGATTTAAGTTGTGTCGTGATGTATTAAGCAGTGGTGGAAAACAATGAAAAATTTGGGAAGCTAGGTTGTTTCGAGGAGTGATATATGTATGCTTCAATGTCAATGTGGCCTGTATATTTATAGGGAGTTCCGTTACAACTGCGCCATATGAAACGCCGCGAGAGTAATTTTTTTTTACTGTTACGTCTTCGGATACCGGCGCAACCTATTTTTTAATGTCTACCAAAATGAGCACACAGAGTGTGTGTGTGTGTGTGTGGGGGGGGGGGGGGGCGTCTTTATTGCAGTCGCTGTGAGAGACGGCGCGGCAGCAGTATGTTACCGTGGCGAGGTGCAGGCTGGCGCATTTTTCCTTGAAGGAGGCGCGAGAGAGAGAGAGCAAAATCTTTTCGTCAGCTTTCAGTGTAAAACAGATTTCATGACACGCTAAAAAAGGGTGGATGAATCATGACGCACTTCGGTTGCCACAAGCGCTTTTACGAAATCCTGGTCTGCAGTGGCAGCATATACAGGCAGGAATCCCGCGCTTCCGCGTACTGCCAAGCGGCCTAACGTCACACATCGTGACCGGCTTGTTGGCGCTGGGCTGAGGACGCGTCGATTGGAGGGTTGTGTAAGGGGAGGGGGGGGGGGGGGGGGGGGAGTGAGGGGCACGAGCACTGCCACCCAAGACGAATGGGCGTGGGCCACGCTGCCTGCGGGCAAACGACCGGTAGCCTCACAGCAGTAACCGTGGCTCACTCAAAATGATCTGCATCATGTTAATAAAAAGGTTTAGCATATGCTGAAACAGTACTCCAATAATTGATAAATGTCCACACGGCCGAAATTTTAAAAGTGGATTTTATGAATAAATACTTCTCTAGTCTACGGCGTTCTCTAAAAAGCTGTGACTATTCGAATTTATACCGTGCATGGGAGTCCACTGAGATAATACCTAACACACAACACACCCACCGTGTGCCAAACGGAGCATCGCGGCTGCACACAAGGAGCACAAAAAAAACAATGAGTGAAAAGTATCTGAGAATTTTACTGATGGACAAACGCTCGCCGCGAGAGTATGTTTTTTTTAAGTCTACCAAAATGAGGACTTCACACAGTTTCGAAGAGGAAGATTGTTGCTCCGCATTACGCTGGTGCGTCTACATGTGTTATTTTTGTTAACAAGGATCGTACTGGGAGAGCTTACACAACTGGTACCTTACATAAACAATGCCAAGAAACAACCTGACGAGTGAAAGAACAACGCTTACTGAAACTGTCAAATACTTATTACAAGTGTAACAAGCAACTATTAAATTATGATCCAGTGAATGCCAACCCCCCCCTCCCCCCCCCCCCCCCACACACACACATTCCTGAAAAAAATCGAACTCTCGTGTATACAACAGATTCACACGTCTGATCGCTTTAAAATGAGTTATCTGCTACGTATTTAACTTAAACACATAAAAGCTTTATGGTTGAAGACATGGTAGATTTTCACACACCTCAATGTTTAAGATGTCATATCCCTTGAGTAATATCGTATAATGGAAGAATTTTGCGGGTGCATTCAGTGGTGTATGTGGATACTGTCTAAAAAAATAATGTGCTGCTAATAGGATTCGTAGTAAACAAGTAATAAATTAAAACATCACGAATGAAACTGAAGTTTTGCTGTGTGAGCACGAAAATGTAGTAAGAGACAAAACTTTTATCCTTTCACTATTTTGGAGGGGTTGTCAGCGAGAAAGTGTTCCGTATAGTTTTGAAATTACGTGTTATGTTTGGTGGAAGTCGCTACTTGCTACATCGTGTAGTATTGGATGAGAAAAATATGGGTAATTTGCGCGCTGTGAATTAAGCTGCCAAGATACATACAGAGTTTCTAACTTTAATATTTGTCTTATTGCAACGCTTTAACGTAAATATATCTCTCTTAATAAGAACATTATAACAGCATTTTTAATTTTTACAGTCGATCAATCATTATACTTAATACTGAAAATATTTTTGTTGTCCCTCGAAGCCATAAGACAGGCAACCTGCAAATGGGTTTGGGTGAGGGTAATGAATCAGCTTTGAAACATGCTACTAAAAACATGACAGCGGTAGTACGGCAATTTTTATACCGCTTAAAACGAAGCATGAACTGCTTGTTAATCGGTAGAGAATAGTGATTTTGTCTGAGAGCTGTGAGTAATGCACAAAAAACTGCTGTTTCTGAACTACAGGCTGATTATAAACAACATTTCAAAACGCTGTAGAAATAACAGCAATGACGTCAAACTGCAACGGAATATTACAGAAGAAGGGGGAAAACGTATGCCAGAAGAAAAAAAATAGCGTGAAAATTGATCAACAGATGGCACTGTATGTGTCAAAATGATGTTGTTTCTGTCGTCTTCAGTCCAGAGACTGGTTTGATGCACTCTCCATGCTACTTTATCCTGTGCAAGCTTCATCTCCCAGTACCTACTGCAACCTACATCCTTCTGAATCTGCTTAGTGTATTCATCTCTTGGTCTCCCTCTACGATTTTTACCCTCCACGCTGCCCTCCAATGCTAAATTTGTGATCCTTTGATGCCTCAGAAGATGTCATACCAACCGGTCCCTTCTTCTTGTCAAGTTGTGCCACAAACTCCTCTTCTCCCCAATTCTACTCAATACCTCCTCAATAGTTATGTGATCTACCCATCTAATCTTCAGCATTCTTCTGTAACACCACATTTCGAAAGCTTCTATCCTCTTCTTGTCCAAACTATTTATCGTCCATGTTTCACTTCCATACATGACTACACTCCATACAAATACTTTCAGAAATGACTCCCTGATACTTAAATCTATACTCGATGTTAACAAATTGCTCTTCTTCAGTAACGCTTTTATATCCTCTCTACTTCTACCATCATCAGTAATTTTGCTTCCCAAATAGAAAAATTCATTTACTACTTTAAGTGTCTCATTTCCTAATCTGATTCCCTCAGTATCACTTGATTTAATTCGACTACATACCATTATCCTCGTTTTGCTTTTGTTGATGTTCATGTTGTATCCTCCTTTCCAGACACTGTCCATTCCGTTCAACTTCTCTTCCAAGTCCATTGCTGTCTCTGACAGAATTACAATGTCATCAACGAACCTCAAAGATTTTATTTCTTCTCCGTGGATTTTAATACCTACTCCGAATTTTTCTTTTGTTGCCTTTATTGCTTGCTCAATATACAGATTGAATAACATCGGGGCGAGGCTACAATCCTCTGTCATTCCCTTCCCAACCACTGCTTCCCTTTCATGCTCCTCGACCCTTATGACTGCCGTCTGGTTTCTGTGCAAATTGTAAATAGCCTTTTGCTCCCTTTATTTTACTCCTGCCACCTTCAGAATTTGAAAGAGAGTATTCCAGTCAACATTGTCAAAAGTTTTGTCTAAGTCTACATATGCTAGAAACGTAGGTTTACCTTTCCTGAATCTATTTTCTAAGATAAGTCGTAGGGTCAGTATTGCCTCACGTGTTCCAACATTTCTACGGAATCCAAACTGATCTTCCCAGACGTCGGCTTCTACCAGTTTTTCCATTCGTCTGTAAAGAATTCGTGTTAACATTTTGCAGCCGTGGCTTATTAAACTGATAGTTCGGTAGTTTTCACATCTGTCAACACCTGCTTTCTTTGGGATTGGAATTATTATATTCTTCTTGAAGTCTGAGGGTATTTCGCCTGTCTCACACATTTCGCTCACCAGATGGTAGAGTTTTGTTAGGCCTGGCTCTCCAAAGGCTATCAGTAGTTCTAATGGAATGTTGTCTACTCCCGGGACCTTGTTTCGACTTAGGTCTTTCAGTGCTCTGTCAAAATCTTCACGCAGTAACATATCTCCCATTTCATCTTTATCTACATCCTCTTCCATTTCCATAACATTGTCCTCAAGTACATCACCCTTGTACATACCCTCTATACACTCCTCCCACCTTTCTGCTTTCTCTTCTTCGCTTAGAACCGGGTTTCCATCTGAGTTCTTGATATTCACACAAGTGGTTCTCTTTTCTCCAAAAATCTGTTTAAGTTTCCTGAAGGCAATATCTATCTTACCCCTAGTCAGATAGGCCTCTACATCCTTACATTTGTCCTCTAGCCATCCCTGCTCAGCCATTTTGCACTTCCTGTCGATCTCATTTTTGAGACGTTTGTATTCCTTTTTGTCTACTTCATTTACTGCAATTTTATATTTTCTCTTTTCACCAATTAAATATCTTTTGTTACTCAAGGATTTCTACTAGCCCTCGTCTTTTTATCTACTTCATCGTCTGTTGCCTTCACTATTTCATCCCTCAAAGCTACCCATTCATCTTCTACTGTATTTCTTTCCCCCATTCCTCTCAATCATTCCCTAATGCTCTCCCTGAAACACTCTACATCCTCTGGTTCTGTCAATTTATCCGGATACCATCTCCTCAAATTCCCACCTTTTTGCGGTTTCTTCAGTTTTAATCTACAGCTCGTAACCAATAGATTGTGGTCAGAGTCCACATCTGCCCCTGGAATGTCTTACAATTTAAAACCTGGTTCCTAAATCTCTGTCTTACCATTATACGAGGGCCGTTCAGAAAGTAACCTCCGGTTGATTTAAAAAAATACACCAAGTTAAATAAAAATATTTTAATATATACATCTTACAACTACATCTTTGCACTATTTTTCTACATAGTCTCCATAGCGATTGAGGCACTTATCGTATCTCTTCACAAGCTTTGAAATTCCTTCTGCATAAAAATCACCCGCTTGTGCCTGGAGCCAGCCTGTGACCGCATCTTTGAGCTCTTCGTTGTCATCAAACCGCTGTGACCCGAGCCATTTCTTCAAATGCATGAAGAGGTGATAATCACTTGGCGCCAGGTCTGGTGGATGGTTGATAACGTCCCACTTGCAGGACTCAAGAAGGGCCGTTGTTCTGCGAGCAGAGTGAGGACGGGCGTCATCGTGCAAAAAAACGATACCGGAAGTCAGCATACCACGGCGTTTGTTCTGTATAGCCCGTCGTAACTTTTTTATTGTTTCACAGTACACGTCTTGATTAATGGTCGTACCACGTTCCATGAATTCAACCAACAACACCCCTTTGGCATCCCAAAACACCGTTGCCATCAGTTTTCTGGCAGAAAAATCTTGCGAGGCTTTTCTTGGTTTGGTAGGCGAATTTGAATGTGCCCACATCTTTGATTGTTCTTTTGTCTCAGGGTTCACGTACTTAATCCAGGTTTCGTCCCTGTCACTATTCTGTTTAACAATGGTTCTCCTTCGTCCTCATAACGTGACAGAAAGTCTAATGCAGAGGCCATTCTTTAAGTTTTGTGGTGGTCGGTAAGAATTTTGGGCACCCATCGTGCACAGAACTTACGGTAACCCAATCTTGCTGTCACTATCTCGTACAAGAGAGTCTTAGAAATCTGTGGAAAACCAGTAGACAACTCCGACATTGAGAAACGTCGATTTTCACGAACTTTTGCATCAACTGTCTGAACGAGTCCGTCAGTCACCAATGATGGTCTACCACTCCTCTCTTCATCATGAACGTTTTCTCGTCCACTTTTAAATAAACGTACCCATTTACGGACAACTCCTTCACTCATAACTCTTGTTCCGTACACGGCACAAAGCTCACGATGAATAGCTGCTGCAGAATATCCTTTGGCTGTAAAAAACCTTATGACAGCACGCACTTCACATTTGGCGGGGTTTTCTATTGCAGCACACATTTCAAACTGCAACAAAAACTAAACTAGCGCAGGTACGACGTTCACTCGACCACGGCTTGATGCCGACTGACCTGTTGAGTGTGTGAACGCACAGATGGCGTCGCTACTCCCCCCACAACCCGCACTGTGACCAATCGGAGGTTACTTTCTGAACCGCCCTCGTATAATCTATCTGAAGCTTTCGAGTATCTCCAGACCTCTTCCATGTATGCAACCTTCTTTTATGATTCTTGAACCAAGTGTTAGCTATGATTAAGTTGTGGTCTGTGCAAAATTTCTCGTCTACCTTCACTATCTGAATAATTTCTTTTATCTCATCATACATTTTATCAATCTCTTCGACATCTGCGGAGCTAGTTGGCATATAAACTTGTACTACTGTGGTAGGCGTGGGCTTCGTGTCTATCTTGGCCATAATAATGCGTTCACTATGCTGTTTGTAGTAGCTTACCTGCATTCCTATTTTTTTAATTCGATATGATACCTACTCCTGCATTACCCCTATTTGATTTTGTATTTATAGCCTTGTATTCACCTGACCAAAAGTCTTGTTCCTCCTGCCACCGAACTTCACTAATTCCCACTATATCTAACTTTAACCTACCCATTTCCCTTTTTAAATTTTCTAACCTACCTGCCCGATTAAGGGATCTGACATTCCACGTCCCGATCCGTTGAACGCCAGTTTTCTTTCTCCTGATACCGATGTCCTCTTGAGTAGTCCCCGCCGGGAGATCCGAATGGAGGACTATTTTACCTCTGGAATATTTTACCCAAGAGGACGCCATCATCATTTAACCATACAGTAAAGCTGCATGCCCTCGGGAAAAATTACGGCAGTAGTTTCCCCATGTTTTCAGCCGTTCGCAGTACCAGCACACAAAGACCGTTCTGGTTAGTGTTACAAGGCCAGACCAGTCAATCATCCAGACTGTTGCCCCTGCAACCATTGAAAAGGCTGCTGCCCCTCTTCAGGAATCAGACGTATGTCTGGCCTCTCAACGTATACCCCTCCATTGTGGTTGCACCTACGGTACGGCTATCTGTATCGCTCAGGCACGCAAGCCTCCCCACCAACGGCAAGGTGCATTGTTCATGTGGGGAAGTGTGTCAGAATACGTAAATGAAAACAACTGCGATGCGCGGCCCATTAAAGTTGGTAGAAACACTTGTTATCCACTAGGTCATTTATATATATTGTGAATAGCAACGGTCCTACGACACTCCCTGCGGCACACCTGAAATCACTCTTACTTCGGAAGACTTCTCTCCATTGAGAATGACATGCTGCGTTCTGTTAACTAGGAACTCTTCAATCCAATCACACAATTGGTCTGAAAGTCCATATGCTCTTACTCTGTTCATTAAACGACTGTGGGGAACTGTATCAAACGCCTTGCGGAAGTCAAGAAACACGGCATCTACCTGGGAACCCGAGTCTATGGCCCTCTGAGTCGGACGAATAGCGCGAGCTGGGTTTCACAAGATCATCTTTTTCGAAACCCATGCTGATTCCTACAGAGTAGATTTCGAGCCTCCAGAAAAATCATTATACTCGAACATAATGTGTGTTCCAAAATTCTGCAACTGATCGACGTTAGAGATATAGGTCTATACTTCTGCACATCTGTTCGACGTCCCTTCTTGAAAACGGGGATGACCTGTGCCCTTTTCCAATCTTTTGGAACGCTACGCTCTTCTAGAGACCTACGGTACACCACTGCAAGAAGGGGGCAAGTCCCTTCGCGTACTCTGTGTAAAATCGAATTGGTATCCTAACAGGTCCAGCGGCCTTTCCTCTTTTGAGCAATTATAATTTTTTTCTATCCCTCTCTTTCGATATCTAGAATTTTGTCATCTGTGCGACAATCTAGAGAAGGAACTACAGTGCAGTCTTCTTCTGTGAAAGAGCTTTGGAAAAAGACATTTAGTATTTCGGCCTTTAGTCTGTCATCCTCTGTTTCGGTACCATTTTGGTCACAGAGTGTCTGGACATTTTGTTTTGATCCACGTACCGATTTGTCATAAGACCAAAATTTCTTAGGATTTTCTGCCAAGTCAGTACATAGAGCTTTACTTTCGAATTCGTTGAACGCCTCTCGCATAGCCCTCCTCCTCACACTACATTTCGCTTCGCGTAATTTTTGTTTGTCTGCACGGCTTTGGCTATGTTTATGTTTGCTGTGAAGTTCCCTTTGCTTCCGTAGCAGTTTTCTAACTCGGTTGTTGTACCACGGTGGCTCTTTTCCATTTCTTACGATCTTGTTTGGCACATACTCATCTAATGCATATTGTACGATCGTTCTGAACTTTGTCCACTGATCCTCAACACTACTTCGACTTGAGATAAAACTTTTGCTGAGCAGAAAAATCTTCCTACCTTTTCTTAATATTTCTATTTACGGCTGAAATCCCCGATGGTGTACCCGCTTTATGGTCGCTGATTCCCTGTTCTGCGTTAACTGTTTCAAATAGAACGTCTAATATGCTATCGCCACGAGTCGGTTCTCTGTTTAACTGCTCAAGGTAATTTTCAGATAATGCACTTAAAAAAATTTCACTGGATTCTTTGTCCCTGCCACCCGTTATAAACGTTTGAGTGTCCCAGTCTATATCTGGTAAATTAAAATCTCCACTCAAAACTACACCATGGTCGGGAAATCTACTCGAAATATTTTCCAAATTTTGCTTCAGGTGTTCTGCCACAGCAGCTGCTGAGCCAGGGGGCCTATAGAGACATCCAATTACCATCTTTGAGCCTGCTTTAGCCGTGACCTTCACCCAAATTATTTCACATTTCTTATCTCCGTCAATTTCCTTCGATACTATTGCACTTTATATCGCTATAAACACGCCTCCCCTGTCAGTGTCCAGCCTGTCTCTGCGGTATACATTCCGAGTTTAGGATTTCATTACTGTTTACATCTGGTTTCAGCCAACTTTCCGTCCCTAGTACTATGTGAGCAGTGTGACCGTTTATTAATAAGAGCAGTTCTGGGGCCTCTCTGTAGACGCTACTGCAGTTTACTATTACCACACTAATATTGTCATTCCCTGTTGCGTTTTGCCTACTGCTTCCTTGTCGCGTCTCAGGAGGCATCTTGTCGGGCCTAGGGAGGGAATTATCTAACCTATAAAACCAAAATGGTTCAAATGGTTCTGAGCACTATGGGACTTAACTGCTGAGGTCATCAGTCCCCTAGAACGTAGAACTACTTAAACCTAACTAACCTAAGGACATCACACACATCCATGCCAGAGGTAGGATTCGAACCTGCGACCGTAGCGGTCGCACGCCTGACCTATTCAGGGGGACCCTACACTTCTCCACCCGATAGCTGAGGTCGAGAAATTTGCACCACAGATCTCCGCAGAATCGTCGGAGCCTCTGGTTTAAACCTTCCACTCGGCTCCAAACCAGAGGACCGCGATCGGTTCTGGGAACGACACTACAAATAGTTAGCTCAGATTCCACCCCGCGAGCGAGGCTTTCCGCCTTCACCAATTCCGGCAACCGC
This sequence comes from Schistocerca piceifrons, assembly GCF_021461385.2. Taxonomy (NCBI): domain Eukaryota; kingdom Metazoa; phylum Arthropoda; class Insecta; order Orthoptera; family Acrididae; genus Schistocerca; species Schistocerca piceifrons. The sequence goes on along the minus strand of NC_060144.1, from coordinate 5,966,608 downwards.
CTGTACGAACTGAGGATGACCTCTGAACCCAGACGGCAGGAGTCGGTGGTGCCGACATGAGCAACAATTTGCAGTCGGGTGCACCCAGTGCTCTCTATCGCCGCCGGCAGGGCCTCCTCCACATCTCGGATAAGACCCCCGGCAAGCAGACAGAGTGAACACTGGCCTTCTTCCCCGACCTTTCCGCTATTTCCCCAAGGGGCTCCATTACCCACCTAACGTTGGAGCTCCCAATAACTAATAAACCCCTCCCCCCGTGTGCCTGCTCGGACCTCGCTGAAGGAGCGGCCACATGTCCACTCATAGGCAGAGCGGGCTACGCCACACGGCCAGCCTCCACACTGATCCTCCGCCTCGTGCGCCGCGAACGCCGCTGAACCCGCCACTCCCCTTGGGAAGAGGGTGGCCCAACCGCGCCCGGTACCCGCGAAGATGTCTCGACAGCAGGGACAGTGGGTGAAGCATGTAACACCTGGGGCGTACCATGCGACGTACCTGACTCCCCACTGCCGCTACACTCCGAGGCAGCAGCCTGAAGACGGCTGACCGCGGCCATCAGCACGTTCAGCTGTTCGCGAACAGTGGCCACCTCCTCGTACGTCCGTACACAGCAGTCACACATCCTATCCATCCTAAGAAATCAACAATTTACTGTAGAGAGTTAGGTAATCAACTTTTAACTAGACTGCTAACTCACTAAAGGCGGCTGATAGCTGACTAAACTGTGGTTACTGGACACTTCTTCTTGGAAACAATGAAAATAACCATTAACTGTCTCTGGACTGTATTCAAAACAAACACGAAACCCATGGAACACTATTACTAATACTCGAAAATAAAGCTTCCTAAAAGCAAAAACACACGCAAGAAGAAGTGACAAGTAAGAAAAACACAGTTAATACTTAAATTTAAGTAGCTTGCTGCACAGAAGATGTGAAACAGACGGCAGTTACGATGTCACTCGTTTGGTGTGCAACCTGGTACAGGGAGGAAACGAATTGATTCGATGTCAGTAGAATCAGTGGCCACAACAATGCGAGAGCACACGTTTGGTGGTGCGCAAACGTGTAGTGCACGGAGAATTGCCCGAACACTGGACATGCCCGCGAGCACGGTGCTTACCAAACATCATTCATTGCTATCCATTCAAACTTAACCATGTGCACGAGTTGCTTCCTGTTGACCTGCCAGCAAGAAAGACCTTTGCTTTAGAATTTCTTGCTGGCATCGAAGTGGACAATGACTGGCCGTGGAAGATTTTGTGGACAGACGCAGCCCACTTCCACTGACAGGATATGTCAATACACAGAATTGTCGAATATGGGCAACGGAAAATCCACACGCAAATCAACCAGCACCAGTTCAACCTGAAAAGGTCACTGTGTGGTGCGGGTTTACGGCATCATTTATCATAGGGTCATATTTTTTCGAGAGACAGGTGCTTCCGGTCCTGTTAGCTGTACCGTCGTCACTGGTAAAGCGCTATGAGAGTCCTCTGCGCAAACACGTCATTTCAGCTCTCCAACAGCGTGGATGTGTCAATGGGACAATTTTTATGCAAAATGGCGTACCTCCGCACATTGCAAATCCAGTTAAGCAGCTGTTGAAGCGCCATTTCGGAAATGCTAGAATTATCAGCCGCCATTTCCCTTCAGCCTGGCCGTCCCGATCACCTGACTTTAATCCGTGTGATTTCTGGCTGTGGGGCTACCTGAAAGATGTGTTCAGACTGCAAATTTAGCTGTATAGAAGGCACGAACTGCGTAACTCATTCTGAACGTAATCCCGGAAACACTTCGATCAGATGTGTTTCTCGACTTCAACTTGTTGCAGAAAACGGTGGACAGCATTTTGCGCCAGTCACACGGACATTAATAAACCGATTTGATTTTGATTGATCCCTTTTGTGCGTTTTTTGGCCTCAGTAGAGTTAAAAACCGATGTGATTGATGCTTTTATGCGGTTTTTGGCCTCAAAACAATTGAAAACCGATTTTTTCCCTCCATATGATATGATCTTGCCGTGGTGGATGGGCTCACGTAACTAACAGTATCACACCTGTACACCCATGCACACAGAGTAGTACAGTTTGTTCATTTGTCATTTTTAGTCGACCACTATTAAATTATGATGCTTACAGCGCCATCTATTGCTTCATTTTGTAACTATTTATTTTTCTTCTGCCATACGTTTTCCTCCTCCTCGTCCGATAATATTGCAGTGCAATTTGACGTCATTCTGACCAGTGGTGTTGTTTCTACTGCGATTTGAAAGTTTAATTTTAATTATAATCACTCTGTATATGCTAGCCATTGAAAAGCACTTGTGTTACCGCTTTGGTGGCGACAAAAACGTTACTTGCATCGTTACGCATTGTCAAGAGCTCCAGTTGAAGCTGCAACGTACGATATCACAAGTGAAATAATGCCTCTATAGCACAATTCAACTTACTGGAATTACTTGCAGTGTAAACAGAGTGTTAGCGGCATCATTAAACTCGCACACACTACTTATTTGGTAATGCATTTACTTCTTTCATCTGTGGCAACGCTTGTTCACGTTAATAGTACTGATTTGAACCTTGATTCAGAATGCACGTTGAAATGTACACTGAGGAGGCAAAAGTTATGGGACACCACCTAATATCGTGTCGGACCTCCTTTTGCCCTGCATTTTGCAGCAACTCGAGGTGACATGATCTCAACAAGTCGTTGGAACTCCCCTGCAGAAACACTGAGCTATACTGCCTCTATAGCCAACCATACTGCGGAAGTGTTGCCGGTGCAGGATGTTGTACACGAACAGCTATCTCTATTATGTTTCATACATATTCGATAGGATTCACGTCGCGCTATCTGGTGGGCAAATCATTCGCTCGAATCGTCCAGAATGTTTTTCAGACCAACCGTGATCAACTGTGGCCCTGTGACATGACATCGTTGTTTGGAAACATTAAGTCGATGAATGGCCCCAAGACGGCGAACATCAACTTTTCAGTCAATGATCGGTCCAGTTGGACTAGAGGACGCAGTCCACTCCATGAAAACACAGCCCACACGACTATGGAGCCACCAGCAGCTTGCACAGTGCCTTGTTGACAACTTGGGTCCACGGCTTCGTGAAATCTGCGCCACACACGGACGCTACCCAGCTCTTACCAACCGAAATCTGGACTCATGTAACCAGGGCACGGTTTTCCAGTTGTCTATGGTTCAACCGATATGGTCACGAGTCCAGGAGAGGCGCCGCACGTGCTGTCGTGCTTTTAGCAAAGGCACTCGCGGCGGTCGTCTCCTGACACAGCCCATTAACGCCACAGTTCGCCGCATTGTCCTCAGGGATACGTTCGTCGAACGTCCCACATTGGTTTCTGCGATGTTGCTTGTCTCTTAGCACTGACAGGCCTACGCAAACGCCGCTGCTTTCGGCCGTCGGCCACTGCGTCGTGCGTGGTGAGAGATAAGCCTGAAATGTTATTTTTGGCACACACTTGAGACTGTGGATTCGTAATGTTGAATTCTTTAACGATTTCCGAAATGTGCCTAGTTCCAGCTAGCATTCGTGTTTGCAGTCTCGATTTCCATCATGCGGCAATATTCACATCGAAACCTTTCCACACCAATCACTTGAGTACAACCGACAGTTCTGCCATTGCACTGACAGTTCTGCCATTGCACTGCGCTTTTGTAGCTTGTGTACGCGATACTGTCGTCATCTGTACACGTGCATATTACTATGCTGTGACTTTTGTCACTTCAGGGTAGGTCCTCGTACTAATTGGCTGCGGAAAGTGCTCGAAGGTCCTGACGAACGCTACGATACACCACACCCAACAGTGCCATGCCTATTAAAGTACTGCGGTCTTGTGCCAATCCTCGGATTGACGACAACTTTACTTCAGCTATTTATCTCGCAGCCTCAACCAACTGGAAAGCTACTGCAAAGAAGTACAATAATACAACACCGATGTGCAGCTGTAGCACTCTGATTTACCGACAAGACATTGACAATGCTTTCAAACTTTGAACGCCACAGTCAGTTTGAACAGCCACTGAAATAATTTGAATACCCGCTCTCTTAAACGCAGTCGATGCCTGCGAAGCGAATGTAATGTAAAGGACCGGAAGCGGCCGGCCTGGCACGCAGGCCGCTTCCCGCTTCCCAGTGCCCGACCGGTTGGCAGCGGACTGCGGACTCGGCCTTCGGCGGCTGCCAACGCGCCCCCGGTTTCTCCTGTGCTAATGAGAGCGACGCCCTGCGCCCGCGCGACGCATAACGCCGACTAAAAGGCGGGCTCCATCCGGCGAGGGAACGCCGTGGCACGGTTTCCTGCCGCACTTCCAATGCAAATCGTGCATTACTCAGCACGAGACGCCAGGCGAGAGGAGGGAAAAGCAGATGACGTGGGTTCTCTCTCACCACGGACACTGCTCCAACAAACATACCTTACCATTTGTAGCCTATACACACTGAAGATCAGTTGAACGGGATGGATAGTGCCCAGAAAGGAGGTTACAATACGAATATTAACGAAAGTAAAACAAGGATGGTGACGGAATATAACTGAATTAAATCAGTCGGTGCTAAGGGAATCGGATTAGAAAATAAAACAGCAAAAGTAGTAGACAAGTTTTCCTATTTGGCCGAAGCAGAAGTTTGGTGGGGGGGGGGGGGGAGGGGGGGGGCAGGGAGGTGTAAAACGAAGACTACAAATACCATGAAAAGCACGCGTGGAAACTAAATTAACATCGAATATAAATTTAAGTGTCTGGAGTGTACTGTCATGCGGAAATGAAATGAGGACGATAAACAGTTCTGACAAGACGACGAGGGTTATGGAATGTGGTGGTGGAGGAAAATGCTGAAGACAGATCGGATGACTAACGAGGACGTATTTAATCAAACTGGGGAGAAAATAAATGTACGGCACAACTCGACTAAAAGGTTCAAATATACGAGGGTTGGAAGTTAAATAGTAGCAACTATTTATTCACAACCGATACAAATGAATTACATGTTTGTACATGTTACTGTCCTTCAAAGTAGTCACCAGTGTTGTGTAGAACCCGTTGCCAGGGTTGTGGAAGGCGTAGTATACCGTTAGCAGAGCCTGTTCTGCTGATGGTGCGAATGGAGCTGTCTACTGCCTGTCGAATCTCTGGAACAGTTCTAAAGCCAATGCCACGAAGTGATTCCCTCATCTTCAGAATCAAATCAAAGTCACAGGACTTATGTCCGGGGAGTATGGTGGATAGTACAGCACTTCCCAGTCCCATCGACCGAACAGAGCAACCACAGCTTCCGCTGTATGCGCCCGCGCTTTGTAGTGGTAAATGATGGGTGGGTTGCGCAGAAAGTGTCGCCGCTTCTTTCCCAAAGATGGTCGCAGGTGATGCTCCAAAAACGAACATTAATGCTGTGCACTGACGGTCTGCCGTGGAGGAACGTAATGCGTTAGAATATCACCATCACAGTCGTACACGAGAATCACCATAACTTTAGACCGCTCCATTCGCACCATCAACAGAACAGGCTCTGCTAACGGTATACTATGCCTCTCACATCGCTGGCAACGGGTTCTACACAACGCTGGTGACTACTTTGAAGAGCAGTAACAGGTGCAAACATGTAACTCTTTTGCATCGGTTTTGAATAAATAGTTGCCACTATTTAAGTTCCAACCCTCGTACTTAGATTACAGTAATTCTGCGTTGACGGTGAAGGCTGGCACAGTATAGATCAGCGTGGAGAGCTGAATCCAACCAGTCTTCGGACTGAAGACCACAACAATAGCAACAATATATTAAACATAGACCGTCGCCATATAATTCATACTAATCATAAACTGCTACCTACGCTGTAATATGTGAGATAATTAAATATATAAACCAAAGATTCTCACTCAAGACTCTCTCTCGATAAGAGTAATTATTGTAATCAGTTTCGTGCAGTGGCTTCCGAATCATTTTTGTTCTGACCAGTTGCATAACACTGTGGTAACATAGAATTCACTCAAGCAAATAAAATAATTTCGCTTGCACAGAACCTAGTCTCTGAAAATATGTCTATAGTTGGTCTCGAGTTTTCGAGGACTTCGATGGAGGCTGCACTACATTCTGTATATGAGACGATTAATTTCAGTGCACATAAATATTATGTGCCTGCCGAAGAATCGTGGTTTAAGCTTCAGCATCTGGTCCTCATATTGATCGATTTATAAGAAGTCAGTCACTTAGTGGGTCAAAATAATCACTCACCGTACACTCAAGGCACTGACATTCAGGCGTCGTTATAGTCATGCATCGTAGCCAAAAAAAATATGTGGATTTTTAACACACACACACACACACACACTATTAAGCATCTTGTTGATTAACATGTACAAAAGATAGATAAAAGGAAATGTTCGCTTGAAGCCTCTAGTGTGTCTACGATTTTCACTTTGGCGGGTAGCTTTCTATCTCTGCTTGTATGAACGATTCTGCAACTTTAAAAGTTCGACACGACTTTCTCGGAAAACGAGTACTCCCATCAAGGTAGCGTTCACGAGCGTACGGTGCAATGAATTACTGAAGTTACTGAACAATACGTGGGTGTGGTAACACCAAATTATACGAACAATTACGTTCGAGGTCTGAAACAGCTTGTTCTAAGAACATGCAGCTTTAAATCTACACCGAGTCCCTCACCTTGTGGTCGCCTAGCTTTATCACAAAGACGATATGTACTTCATCACTTCCACAGTTATCAGGTTGTCTCTATGAGAGATAAATCATAAAAATAATAATAATAATAATGAATTCGTGCACTTCAATGACCGAGTGCAAGCCTTTCACACCATTTCGGCAACCTGCATGTCCCTAACCTGCCCCAGTTATCCAACCGGGGACAGGGATTCCACAGTTTAACGTGGAGTACAAACCATGTGCGTCTCTGCTGAAGCTTCACGTCACTGAGAGGTGAAGTGTAGCTTGAAGGCAGGCTGAAAAAAATCCGTGGTCCAACGAGGTTTCGACCCCAGACCTTTCAGTTTCTAAGCACCCGCTTTACCGCTAGACCACCATAACCGACTATGAGACGTGAATGGAGAAACAATGAAGCATCTGCATTAAAAACAGTCCTCTGAGAACAATCGAAACTCTCAGGGGAACAGAGCAAATTGTCATTAGTCAGAATAGTATACGTACGATAACCAGCGTATCTCCAATCACACCATCCACGCACTGAAGGCAGCATATTGCAGATTGACAATAATGAATAGTTGCACGATACTGAATTATTCTCTGCGTGTTTCGGTTCCAAGCTACAGTAAGATAGCTATAGTTACACTTCGTAAGCCGTGTAATTTGTAGAAGAGAGTACAGTATGTACCAGAATGTTTTCATCCCTTCCTATTGGATTCGTGGCCGCTATGTGAGGAGAAAAATGGTCGGTACACTTCTGTTATGTCCGAATTTTCTCTAATTTTACCGCGGTACCCATTGCAGGAGATGTTGGAAGGAGTCAGTGTTCTTGTGACGTATACACTCGGAATTTTGAGCGTAAGAGTGGCCACGATGCAAGGCGTACGTCTCGTAAGTTCTCCGTGTAGCTCGTTAGGTACTCTTGTCATGCCCTCGCAGTATCTTCTGAATGCGTTCTCCCTTACGTTAATTCAAGAAATGGTTTGAAAGTTATTGATGGACGATGTACATTTCTTTAATATTCTTCCGTTAAATCTCCGTTTATGCTAAGAGAACGATTTCTACTTCAGTTTATTTTGAAATATCCACTATATTTCTAGAGTGCTTAAGCCGACAGAGCGGATCACCAGTACTGTATTCCGATCAACGCAGGCGATAAACGCTAGCATCTCATTCGGTTGGAGCGCGATTTTTGCATACAATGGGTGCAGTTGAACAGATAAATACTCGGGTATTCCTAGATTTCAGTAAGGCATTCGACACAGTCGAATCGTAGCGCGCTAATCAAGATACGATGACAGATCTTCGCACATGTGTGTGTGGACAGAGGAATATTTGACTAACTGAACTCAGATCGTAATGCAGGACGATGAATGTTGCAACGACACGAAAGTAACATCGGGTATACCCCAAGAAGGATGCGTAATATGATTTCTAATGTTTTCAATATACACGCACGACATTTTTTTTCAGATAGGATCAGCAGCACTGTTTATTGTTCGATGACGATGCTGCTGAGTACAGGAGAGTATCGCCGCTGGAGGGTCCTAAGGAACTGCAGGAAGACTTAACACCACTTCCGCGAGAGGTAATGAAAGGTAGCTCCCTTAAAATGTGGATTAACGTAAGATAATGCCCGTTACAAAGAGTAAGAAGCATAGTATGTGATTAGAGGGCTAGTGGTGAACATGTTGAGCACGACACATAGTGCGTTTGAGGGTAATACTAAGAATCGATATCAGGTAGGCGTGACAAATAACCCGCTTTCTTCGTCCAGCACTGTTCAATAGAGCTTGTGTAATCTGTCTCTGATGATATGGGCGACGAGGCAAAAATGTTTATATTGCCATTCTAATATGATGCCCAGATATATCGAGCTCTGATTTGCCTCGAAATGGTCTATAAAACTGATGACCTGCCAATAACAGAGCCCTGTTTATGCTGCACACGACTGTGGAACAGTGCATCAAAGGAGAGCCTTGGAGAAGAAGCGTGGTTCGGACGACATCACGACTTGGAAGACATCATCACATCGCGCCGCGCTGACGCTACCGCGGCCGGCAATATTTTGCGCAGACAGCTGGCCGCACGAGAAGGAAAGCAGATTGCGCAACCCGCAGAGTTATACAATGAAAGTCGGGCACGGCTGCCGCGCGGAACTGCACGCCCCGGTGCGATATTATTACGTGCGCAATTTCTAATTACTCATCTCGCGGCGCGGAATGCTGCGGAAGACTCCACTAGCCGATCGTCGCGTGCATGTAGCGGTGGCCTCTCGCCGCTTTATAATGAGCAACGGCTCTGACGAATTTTTCTTGACCGGGATTGCGCATGCAAAAGAAAATGGAGAAGAGCAATTGTGCAACTGTAAGTCACTTTTGCCAAGGACGTACTCAGTGTGAGGCATGGGCGGGAAGCTGGAATAAACCCCGAACTTGGACTCCGCTCCTTCATCCAGCTAGACATATCAATTCAGCACCAGTTTCACGAAAGACAGAGCATGCTATGGTTATTGACTAATAGTAAATATAACCCGAGTCATTTGCCAAAAAAATCTCAAACTGCGAGGGGTGCTCAATAAGTAACGCAACACATTTTTCTCAGTCAATTTCGGTTTAAAAAAATCCGGAATTTGTTGTGGGACATCGTGAAATATTCCGGATTCAGCTCCTATAGTTTCATGAAGTTTTTACTTCAAAATGGCTCCTGTGACGAAGGAACGTTCAAAGTGGAGAGCTGTCACTGAGTTTCTTCTGGCGGACAACCAGAGCATCGTAGATATTCACAGGCGCTTGCATAATGTCTACGGATACCATGCAGTGAACAAAAGCACGGTGAGTCGTTGGGCGAAGCGTCTGTCATCACTGTAAGGAGATCGCGCAAACGTGTCCGCATCTCTCCCGTGCCGGCCCGCCGCACGTGGAATTCTCCTTTTCCATGACAACGCAAGGCCTCACACAGAACTGCGAACCCGAGGGGAGCTCACAAAACTTCAGTGGGCTGTTCTTTCTCGTACACCCTAAAGCGTGATCTCGCACCTTCCGACTTCTATCGGTTTGACCCGATGATCGATGCACTCCGCGGGAAGCAGTACGTGGATGACGGGGAGGTTATTGATGCAACAAGGCGTTGGTTCGACGTGGACCAATAGCGTAATACTGTGAGGGCATACCAACTGGGTTTTGTAACAAAACCACTGAGGAATAGTACGGTGTATCGGAAACCTGAAAAAAATATCGTGACCATGCGGGGCTTGTTACTGTCACGGAAGTTACGGAATGCAGTTAGCTTTGGCCCGATGCATAAGACTGAGTTCACTGCACATGAAGACGTTTGTGGCTTGCAGATTACTTTCGGGACCCGAAGATGATACTATGTGGTGTCGAAACTGGTAGTATGTGTTAAAAAGAAAAAACGAAGTTGGATTCAAATACAGCCGCTGGTTTTGTTATCATAATTCAAGTACTACGTGTCTGGCTGCAGTACTACTTTCCTTGATGGATTAGCAGAGAACTGCTGTGTCATCAAGATGAAGATGGAGGGGCGTGGGGTCAGCTCGGTGGTTGTCAGGTTAGCAGACCTGGCGCCGCCACTTCGCTTTCAAGCAGCTCCATCAGTTGGTACCGAGCAGACTGAGTGCACGCCATTCCAGTTTTCATGGCTACAAAAAGTCCATGGGAATCGAACCCGGGTCCTCCGCACGGCAGTCGGCCTTGCTGACTACTCAGCTACGAAGAGAAGGTAGAAGAACTACTCATTTATGGTGAAAGTAAGTTAAGAGAAAAGTAAATGCAACAAGGCGGTTAACTGAATGACCACAGTGCATTTTCGTTGCGTTTCTTCACTGTGTGCTATGACTGGATAGTCTAAGAAAATTTCGGGAAATAACATTCACGTGATACGTTTTTCAACAGATCGAAGAGAGGAAGTGGATTATCGAATAAAAATATTCAACGTACTATTTGTAAAGGTCGTACTGCTGTTCATATCTCCATAACGAATAAAGTTACAAGATAAACAACAGTTCTGGTTACTGTTCCCCCGGTAGCTAAACATTTGCTTGAAACTTTTTTTTTTGCTTTTTTTCCTTGTCGATAAAGAGTTTGTTGGAGATAGTAAAGATGAATGGTACACTCCGTAGATAAATTACATCAGTAAATTTGGGGACGAGTGTTCGTAGTAGTCGTAATAACAAGACACGCCACACGGTGCACGTGGTTAGTACTTGCAGTAAAATCAGGGGAAGCTATGGTGGCGGCATAGGCTGTTATCAGTAAAATGAAGAAATCTAGGACACTGGAATCTCCAAACAGCAGATCATTATTTCTGGGACGCTTTTTAAGAGCGAACTGTACAGGACGCTTTTTAAGCGTGAACTGCACACAGGCGTGAGTCTGGCTGGATGGTTCCCTGGCAAAATACTGATCCAAGAAACAATGTTGATTTAATTTTACTCTCGCAAAACAGCTCGAACATTCGATCCAATAGCGAAAAAATAAATGCGCACGAGAAATCAATATTTGTGGTCGTTAATGACATCGACAGCTGCAACAATACCAGCAGTAGCAATATGTTCGCAAGCGTGGGTTTCGTTTTTATTTTGTTCCTGCAGGACTAATGACAATAATTTAATCAGCACATTACTTACGATACTGAAACGCCGGGACAAGACAGTGCGTAAATTTTATATATTTAACATAGGTTTTGGGGGAAAAAAATCCAGTGTATGGCGTCGGCCTATAAATATTAGTACAAGGCATTTGTGTTCGAATGTCATTGGGGCATGGAAAATGAGTGTGAGATGCGAGTAGCATTACTAAATAATCAATTAGCACTTTATTCGCATGTAAACTTCTTGCAATCATCATCTGCCACGAGTGCTGCCACTTTAACATCTCTCTAACTTACAGCTATAAGCGAGGTGACACATTTACACAATGAATGATACCCGGGACAGGCAACCTGAAACGAGACAACCGCTGTCAAGGCTACCGAGCAGGTGAGTCGCTAAAGCAGGCAACTGAGTGTGATTGACACCCAGGGTAGCCCTGAGATGAACTGCTCACTTTGTGTGTGGTGGGGGAAGGCGGGCGATGCGGGGTGAGGGGGTGGGACCGGCTTGAAGGACGGATCAGTAAAGCCGTCGGCACACGAACCGTGCTGACAGACGTCAACGCTCAGAAACGATGCGACTTGTGCATACGGTACGTGGGCCCCAACGTGGTACACGCGATCGCAACGCACTCCGGCGGCAGTTGCGGGAAGATTCTAGTTCGTAAATCACACTGTTTACTAAACGGGCGCGCGTAAAATTCCCACGTTAGCTCTATTAAAACGCACATTTCCTCCATTGTCCACGAAAAAGAAAGTACCATGTCCAATCAATAAGGACACTGGCTTATAAAAGTTCCATTACAAACAGTGCGGTAAAAATTTGGAATACTTCTCCGCATAAGATAAACATTATTTCATCATTCCCCCATTTTAGTAAAACTCTTAGGTCAGTCTTACTTGATCACTGTTCCTACCCAGTAGCAGAATCTTTGCAACGCGTGAATCATGAAACGTAAAAGAAAAAGGAGCAAAATAGCTTTATACAAGTAGCGCAAGGTATCTTGTAGATCAAGCCAATCGAACACCCAATCGAACACCCACATTATATTTACATAACATCAAAAATTATAGTATATACTTATATTAAACTAATAATAAAGTAACAGAACCTAATAAAAACGCCTATGTTAGGAAAAAAATTTATATACTGGCGAGTCGCGAACCACCGCCCAAACATAAAAATTTGACAAATCAGTGACGCTACTCACCACGCTAAACTAACATTTTCAAGTTAATTGCCATTCCTTGGATCTTGCCAATCTTAGTACTTACTGAAAGCTTCAATCGTAACTATGTTACTAACTGAAATTTAATTAGAACAAATTGTACCAAGAACAATGAGTTTTGGGTGCATCCTCAGTGTATTGCTGCCTTCAAATAGCATACTCTCATAATAAACAAATTACAATAATTCTTTTGCCACGAATATGATGTTTCTCATTATTTTATTGCGACGGATCACACGGTTAACAACGGGTTTTCCAGTGATTCTCAATTTGCTGGTGCTCAGAAACGGCATGTATACGTATAGGCTTGAAATGAATGCCAATATGGCGCCTCACAACTCTGTACTGAAGGGAGACGGCGTGCGTGTGACGTAGGTGGCTTTATGCCATCTCATTGGTCAACGCTCAGACGTACGCTCAGAATATCTGACATGCCAGATATTGCTCTGCACGCTCGGAAAGACTCCCGAAAGTGCTATTCCACGCTATAACGTCAGAAACTCGGCACGCTGAACGCTCGGATGCACGGTCCGTGTGCCGACGGCTTAAGGCAGGGCTCTGAAACGTGGAAGCGGATCTTCTCTGGTGTCCTCAAGAAAAGTCGCCTAAATTGTCGCAAACATTGATGCATTACAGAATGAGATTTTTTACTCTGCAGCAGAGTGTGTGCTGATATGAAACTTCCTGGCAGATTAAAACTGTGTGCAGAGTGAAAAATCTCATTCTGGAAACATCCCACAGGCTGTGGCTAAGCCATGTCTCCGCAATAACCTTTCTTTCAGGAGTGCTAGTTCTGCACGGTTCGCAGGAGAGCTTCTGTGAAGTTTGGAAGGTAGGAGACGAGGTACTGGCAGAAGTGAAGCTGTGAGGACGGGGCGTGAGTCGTGCTTGGGTAGCTCAGATGGTAGAGCAATTGCCCGCGAAAGGCAAAGGTCCCGAGTTCGAGTCTCCGTCCTGCACACAGTTTTAATCTGCCAGGTAGTTTCATTGCTGCATTAGTTTGATCACAATTTCCGCACGGAAATGTGGAGGTACACGAGACTACTGCGCGTATATACACAAGAGCACAACGCTTCCAACATCAGTTCGTGCTTTTTACTATTTTATTACTAATAGTTTTCAAAACCACAATACAAGGAATAGGATAGCGACCTTGGATAAGTATACACATTATGTTCAGCTTGTTGTTGTTCTGGTCTTCAGACTTGAGACTGGTTTGACGCAGCTCTCCATGCTACTCTAACCTGTGCAAGCTTCTTCATCTCTCAGTACTTACTGCAACCTACATCCTTCTGAATCTGCTTAGTGTATTCATCTCTTGGTCTCCCTCTACGATTTTTACCCTCCACGCTGCCCTCCAATGCTAAATTTGTGATCCTTTGATGCCTCAGAACATGTCCTACCAACCGGGCCCTTCTTCTTGTCAAGTTGTGCCACAAACTCGTCTTCTCCACAATTCTACTCAATACCTCCTCATTAGTTAGGTGATCTACCCATCTAATCTTCAGCATTCTTCTGTAGCACCACATTTCGAAAGCTTCTGTTCTCTTCTTGTCCAAACTATTTATCGTCCATGTTTCACTTCCATACATGGCTACACTCCATACAAATACTTTCAGAAACGACTCCCTGACACTTAAATCTATACTCGACGTTAACAAATTTCTCTTCTTCAGAAACGCTTTCCGTGCCATTGCCAGTCTACATTTTATATCCTCTCTACTTCGACCATCATCAGTTATTTTGCTCCCCAAATAGCGAAACTCCTTTACTACTTTGTCTAATTTCCTAATTTAATTCCCTCAGCATCACCCGATTTAATTCGACTACATTTCATTATCCTCGTTTTGCTTTTGTTGATGTTCATCTTATATTCTCCTTTCAAGACACTGTCCATTCCGTTCAACTGCTCTTCCAAGTCCATTGCTGTCTCTGACAGAGTTACAATGTCATCGGCAAACCTCAAAGTTATTATTTCTTCTCCGTGGATTTTAATTCCTACTTCGAATTTTTCTTTTGTTTCCTTTACTGTTTGCTCAATATACAGATTGAATAACACTGGGGGTAGGCTACAACCGTGTCTCACTCCCTTCACAACCACTGCTTCCCTTTCATGCCCCTCGACCCTTATAACTGACGTCTCGTTTCTGTGCAAATTGTAAATAGCTTTTCGCCCCCTGTATTTTACTCCTGCCACCTTCAGAATTTGGAAGAGAGTATTCCAGTCAACATTGTCAAAGGCTTTCTCTATGTCTACAAATGCTAGAAACGTAGGTTTGCTTTTCCTGAATCTATTTTCTAAGATAAGTCGTAGGGTCAGTATTGCTCAAAAATGGTTCAAATGGCTCTGAGCACTATGCGACTTAACATCTGAGGTCATCAGTCGCCTAGAACTTGGAACAAATTAAACCTAACTAACATAAGGACATCACACACATCCATGCCCGAGGCAGGATTCGAACCTGCGACCGTAGCGGTCGCTCGTTTCCAGACTGTAGCGCCTAGAACCGCACGGCCACACCACAGTATTGCATCACGCGTTCCAATATTTCTTCGGAATCCGAACTGATCTTCCCCGACGTCGGCTTCTATCAGTTTTTCCATTCGTCTGTAAAGAATTCGTGTTAGTATTTTGTAGCTGTGACTTATTAACCTGATAGTTCGGTAATTTTCACATCTGTCAAAAACTGCTTTCTTTGGGATTGGAATTATTGTATTCTTCTTGAAGTCTGAGGGGTATTTCGCCTGTTTCATACATCTTGCTCACCAGATGGTAGAGTTTCGTCAGGACTGGCTCTCCCAAGGCCGTCAGTAATTCCAATGGAATGTTGTCTACTCTCGGGACCTTGTTTCGACTCTGGTCTTTCAGTGCTCTGTCAAACTCTTCACGCAGTATCGTATCTCCCATTTTATCTTCATCTACATTCTCTTCCACTTCTATATCATCTCCCTTGTATAGACCCTCTGTATACTCCTTCCACCTCTCTGCTTTCCCTTCTTTGCTTAGAACTGGGTTTCCAACTGAGCTCTTGATATTCATACAAGTGGTTCCCTTATCTCCAAAGGTCTCTTTAATTTTCCTGTAGGCAGTATCTATCTTACCCCTAGTGATGTATGCTTCTACATCCTTACATTTGTCCTCCAGCCATCCCTGCTTAGCAATTTTGCACTTCCTGTCAATCTCATTTTTGAGACGTTTGTATTCCTTTTTGCCCGCTTCACTTACTGCATTTTTATATTTTCTCCTTTCATCAATTAAATTCAATATCTCTTCTGTTACCCAAGGATTTCTACTAGCCCTCATCTTTTTACCTACTTGATCCTCTGCTGCCTTCACCACTTCATCCCTCAGAGCTATCCATTCTTCTACTGTATTTCTTTCCCCCATTCCTGTCAATTGTTCCCTTATGCTCTCCCTGAAACTCTGTACAACCTCTGGTTTAGTCACTTTATCCAGGTCCCATCTCCTTAAATTCCCACCTTTTTGCAGTTTATTCAGTTTTAATCTATAGTTCATAACCAACAGATTGTGGTCAGAGTCCACATCTGCCCCTGGAAATGTCTTACAATTTAAAGCCTGGTTCCTAAATCTCTGTCTTACCATTATATAATCTATCTGAAACCTTCTAGTATCTCCAGGATTCTTCCATGTATACAACCTTCTTCTATGATTCTTGAACCAAGTGTTAGCTATGATTAAGTTGTGCTCTGTGCAAAATTCTACCAGATGGCTTCCTCTTTCATTTCTTACCCCCCCCCCCCCCCCCCCCAATTCATATTCACATACTATGTTTCCTTCTCTCCCTTTTCCTACTCTCGAATTCCAGTCACGCATGACTATTAAATTTTCGTCTCCCTTCACTACCTGAATAATTTCTTTTATCTCATCATACATTTCATCAATTTCTTCATCATCGGCAGAGCTAGTTGGCATATAAACTTGTACTATTGTAGTAGTCATGGGCTTCATGTCTATCTTGGCCAACATAATGCGTTCACTACTTTTTTTATTCATTATTAAACCTACTCCTGCATTACCCCTATTTGATTTTGTATTTATAGCCCTGTATTCACTGACCAGAAGTCTTGTTCCTCCTGCCACCGAACTTCACTAATTCCCACTATATCCAACATTAACCTATCCATTTCCCTTCTTAAACTTTCTAACCTACCTGCCCGATTAAGGGATCTGACATTCCACGTCCCGATCCGTTGAACGCCAGTTTTCTTTCTCCTGATACCGATGTCCTCTTGAGTAGTCCCCGCCGGGAGATCCGAATGGAGGACTATTTTATCTCTGGAATATTTTACCCAAGAGGACGCCATCATCATTTAACCATACAGTAAAGCTGCATGCCCACGGGAAAAATTACGGCAGTAGTTTCCCCATGTTTTCAGCCGTTCGCAGTACCAGCTCACAAAGACCGTTCTGGTTAGTGTTACAAGGCCAGATCAGTCAATCTTCTAGACTGTTGCCCCTGCATCTATTGAAAAGGCTGCTGCCCCTCCTCAGGAACCACACGTTTGTCTGGCCTCTCAACAGATACCCCTCCGTTGTGGCTGCACCTACAATACGGCCATCTGTATCACTGAGGCACGCAAGCTTCCCCACCAACGGCAAGGTCCATGGTTCATGGGGGGGATGTTCAGCTTACTCAATCGATATGCGATAGAGTAAAATACGCAAATTTGCCGCTAAGTAACTCAACTAGTCTACTGTACATGCGCCTCAAGTTACCTTCTGCTGTGCGGTTTACGGCACTTCTAGTATCTATTGTTTCCTCCCTTCCCTGAATCAACTGTGAATGGTGTGTTAAACGAATTACGGTGAATAAACGTCCGTATGAGATCTAAATACGTCTGAAGCCATTTCAGGACACGGGAGGAAGGGATGCCCGACTGTTCTTGACCCGCACGCTCTTGGAATTCAATAGCAAACCTCTCCGTGATGGACAACGGTTCGCCTATAATGTCTCTCATTGAAGTTTGTTCAGTACCTCCCTAATGTTCTCACGGTCTCGTGAAAAATGCGTCGAGGGTCGTTGGATCTTCGCTACAACTTCTATAAACCCAACCAAGGCCCCAGACTTATGAGCAATGCTCATGCATTTGTCTTACAAGTGCTTTGTGACCCACTTTTTCCGTGGATGACTTCCTTAAGATTGCTGCAATGAATCTTAGCTAGCTATTTCATTATCCGAAATTTAGTTTTATGTGGTCGCTCTACCGTAGTTTATTGCTCGGTATTTTACGGTCGTTATTATTTCCCGTGTATTATCGCCGACAATGTGATCGAACAGCAAAGGATCTGTCTACCTTTTTATGTTCAAATGTGTGTGAATTGCTAAGAGACGAAACAGCTGAGGTCATCGGCCCCTAGACTTACACACTACTTATACTAAGGACAACACACACAGCCATGCCTGAGGGAGGACTCGAACCTCCGGCGGGAGGGGCCGCGCAGTCCGTGACATGACGCCTCAAACCGCGCGGCGCCTTTTTATGTACAATACGTTAAATTTAGTACGTTTAGCATCAACTACCAGTCTCTGAAACAATCGTGGATCTCCCGCAGGTGTTTCTGCATTTCGCTCCAGTTTTCTGGCGTTGCAACCTTCCTACAGACGATGGTGATGTCTGCGAATAGGCTCATGGAGCTTCGAACGTTATGAAGTAGATAATATACATCGTTAACACTAACGCCCTATAATATTCCCTTGAGGTTCTATCTGCTAGGAAGTTATGAACCCAGTTGCAAATACGGTATCATACTCATTAAGTCATATTTTGTTCACCATAGGATAGCGAGGAACTGTGTAGAATGCCTTCCTGAATTCGAGGAGCACATCAACAACCCGGGTCCTTTGGTCTACGGCGCTCCGGATTTCATGGATGAACAATGCGAGTTGTGTTTTTCGACATCTCTGGTTATGGAACCCATGTTTTTTTCTTTTTTTATGGAAGGCATTTTCGTTCTCTAAACACGACATAATGCGAGAGAACGTTATTCTACAACAGATAATAAAGTTACAGCGGTAATCCAGGATGAAAACAGCGCGCAACGACCACAATTTTTATGCTTATTCCGATAAAATTTTCCTGCTTAACGAGGAAGAAATGTACCGCAGAATTACACTTGTCGGCTCAATAACGGAAGCAATTTAGTGCAAAACATGAAACTGCCTTTAAAGCACATGCTCTACTTAGTACTGTGGAGGGGGGGGGGGGGGGGGGGGGAGGGCGGAATGGAGTCCAGAACAGCACGTCTGGGTGAACCGCTCTTAAATCTGTCGCAATATCTGAACAGTATCTGCCAAGAACAGTCCAGGTGGACAACGCGTACAATGTAAATGGGAGAAAGCGCGCTCCGTAGCTTGCCAGATGGGCGGCGTGCCATTTAACGGGTCAGGGGTGCACCGATGCTTGCTGCACCTGCAAAGTCTTCCACGAAGGATAAACATGCGGCACAATGGTCCATACGGGCAAATTATACGCACAGATCATATCAGTACAAAGGTACTGCATAAAGAAAGCATTTTAACTGCCATACTCCAAAATCGCTTCACTTACAGGGCATTCAACAGTAAACTGAACTTTATGTCAAAAAGTACAAGCTGTATCCGTAGCTTTATCTGGTTCTGTCACAAGAATCGTAATCTCGCCGTCTGAGTTATTTTAATTTCTTTCATAAGGCATGTTGTACGATTCTGTCTCACACAACGGGAACGACCAGGAGAAAAGATCACTCAAGCATCCTCTCCTAGCTATACGTTGTATCTACTGCGTGCAGAACATTCTGTATCGTCACCTCTCATCCAACTATCCTCTGCAGCAGTGTAAGCGTCCATTTGTAACACCTATTTTGAAGTAGAATTTCGGCACCCGCCGTGGGTGGTGACTGCACGCACACTTTCACTCTTCTCGACACTTTCATTCTATCTCAGCCCACGAAAACACATCTCTATTGTACCTCAAGAGTCTCCGTTAACATAATTTACGCAAATGCTCACCGATGAAACATTAGTCGCCCCCCTTAAAACTGGGGACGGTCGGTTTGAAGCCCTGCAGATGGTGTAAAACTGGCACCAAGCGGCCATGTTACTTTTCACCGCTGACGTATGTCATGACGTTGAAACGTTGTACATGAGCCAGTTGGTTGTATGGAGTCAGTACAGATAGATACGTCGAAGTGGAGACCTGACAGAATGAGAGAAAACAGTTGCCGAGTCTGGACCTGCCCGCCCATGACCACACTGTGATAGTGAATGAAGCTGTCCTTTTTGTTTGTGTATCAATGCGGCCTGTCCAACGTTTCCACACGGGAGGGATACCAATCGCAGCCGTATAACATGGTGTACAAACAATGGTCGTAAGATTATCCTAACCGAAACGCCTTGTCAATGACAATCGGTTTCAAACCCGACAGGTATTCGTAGTGTCAGTGAATGAACACCCATTTCAAACAGTTGACGTCTGAATCGCGTACCTTGCAAAAAGCCTTTGCTCTCGGCGATGTACAAAGTTGCACTTCATGTAAGAAAAAAAAACTGGCGCAGCTGGCGTGGCCGGAGGAGCCGCGACTCTGCCTCTCTTTAAATGATGCAAGGCGTGGGTGGGCTGCACCGGCAGCCCCGTAACGTGTCGTTCTGGCCCCAGGTGAGTCTGTGATGGTTTCGGAGGAAGCCTTCTTCACATACGTTCACTCAGTTACACCACTGCACCTTGAGTGACCCACTATATTACCCGACCTTAAACTGACAGAAAATGTTTGGGGTTTTTTGTAACAGCGGGTAAAGCGCAGCAATTATCATCCCCGAATTTACTTCCTCTACGGGATCTAATGACCAACCCATGGCTTCAGCTGGATATGCCATACCTGAAGAAACTTGGGGACACACTTCCTCCCCGAATTGCTGCCATTTTCAAGGCTAGAAGTGGTGTCACATGGGCTCAGCGTGATGTTTCCTGGGGGAGGAGTCGAGGCGACTTTTTTTTTCCTCTCCAGTATACTTAAGACATGCCAACCACACGACTCGCGAGGCAAGCAATGAGTAATCATTTGAAGGGACGCTGGGGGCGGGGACGTAAGTAGCTGCGGATAACGCAGGAAATCGCGGTTTGGCCGGTAAATACTAAATGGCGCACTGTCACGGGATCCTCAGGCGAGTTAGTTCCTTGTTTGGCGAGCTAGCAACGGAACATTACAAACCTTTCGTTGAATTTGCGTTCGTATCACCATAAACTCGCGCTTCATGCTCCACAACATCAGCGAAATATCTTTTTCGTGTAGTCTTTAGTAGCGTCGTACGGTCACTCACCCCAGCACTATCTTAAAACATTGATCGTAACAAACTCTGAAACCGAACATGAAGTTGCTTACAGGAGCAAAATTCAGAGACTCTCAATTGATTTGTCCACATCGCGCACTCATCTCGTCTCCGCGTTTAAGTGTCCTGTAGTACCACGAAATGCTAAACTAAGAAATGTTGACAATTCTAACACTTGGAAATACAAGATCTCAGCAATGTGGAATCCAGCCATTACACTGGATGTTCTTTGTTCACCATCCGGCTAGTGTTACTGCTGTGAATCGAGCGCGGAATCGGTTGAAAAGTACATTTGCTGAACGCGGCGAGGATACAAGCTAAATATCAGCGACAGAATATCGTGAAAAAACGACCTAGCGACTGGGACACTTAGCCTTGGGCACCTGCGAAACTTGCTCGTACCCAATGGTCGCGGGTTCGAGACATACGGCGGGCATGTGCGTAAACTCCAATGTGTATGTCCTTTATCTGTGTAAGTTTCATTTATTTCTTTATTTTTAATTATTTTTTGCTTGCACTTTTATGGACACATATTTGGATATTTCTTTCCTTGTGAGGCTTAGTTTGTTATATTTCGTGCTTTCAATATATTATGTTTTACCAATTTAATTTTAAGATGTAAGTATTGCTAGATCATCCCCATAATTAATCTTGGTACTTATTTCAAACGCTGCTTCTGAGATGGACCCGCAGCATGCTGCGAGACTATCTTAGGAGAAACTTATGATGAAATAGTGACGTAGATTTCAAAAGACGTGTTCAGAATAGGCTGGCATGAATGGCTACATCAAACTTGTGTTCGGACAGAAAACAATAACAACTCACGGAAAAAATCTAATTGCGTTAAGTTATCGGAAATGTCTGATGATACATCCGCACACACCATTCGTATTAGGTACGTTTCTAGAAATATTACATCCAGCATTACCCTTTTTATCGCCGCGGATGATCTGGAGGAGCCATACAGACAAACACTTCGGCATGTTACGGCCGACTAGATCAAGGGGAGAGATACGGGGAATGTCAAGGGCGCGCCGCCTGCGGCATCCGGCCGCGAGGTTTGTGCTGCGGCTGACTGAACCAGGACAAAGCACTGTCTGCAGCCGGGAGTGTAATTAGAAATACTGCAGTCCCGAGCAATGCGGCTAACAAACTGATGCGCCGACACTGAATCAACGACAGAAAGCTGAAGCACAGATGATAGCTGGGTCGAAAAGACAGACGTATACATATTACTGGTACTATATACATATTCTGGTTGAAACGTCAAAAGAGAGCGGAGTGAAGATCTGTCAACAGGCACGGAACGATAACTACAAATGTGGCGGATCCTGCCAAACGTTCTAATTATCTACGTCGACGACAAATACTAATTAACTGGGCAAAGACGTAAAGAGAAAGACAATTCAGAGCTCGTATTTCATCAAAACGGACAACGACAGATAATCACGCTCTTGATTTTAAAGCTACTAATGTGCGGGGTGTATCATTTCAATAAATCACAGAATGGAAGACATTTACGCCTTTCTCGTGGTATTTTTGCTTTCAAGAAAGAAAAAGATTGTAAGATACTGAATACCAGAATCGTCAAAGGGCTTCATTACAGACAGGAAGCAAGAAGGGTAGAATAAGAGAAGATAATTAGGGATAGAGCAAAATTTATACTCGCCTGTGAACAAGGATATCGGCCGTAGTCTATCATAAAAATTATTCCGGCCTCTGGGTAAATGATACGGGAAACCATCGAAAACCAAAATCCGGGGTGACAGACGAGGATACGAATTCCGCTCCTCTAGGTAAGTTCTGGACAAGACAGCCACTGCGCGACTCGACTGATGTTAACAATTTCATTCAAATTATTCGGGCTTGGCCGTCGTACCTTTAGTTCTCTACGGTAATTTATACGAATGCCCAATTAATTTCCTTGCAAAGTCCAAAAACGGGGGTATCCCCCCTCACTTAGCAGTTATGAACTAATGCGCAAAAGATTTTTAATTGAACACAAAATTTAAATTACTAGTAGTCATTAACGTTATTCTATAGGTTTAAAAAAATGCATAAACTGTCACTGAAGTTGTAAGAACCTGCACAGACACAACATACGCCTCTGACAGACGCAACTTACGCCTGTGACAAAAACTGCAATCGGAGGACAGCCAACCCGACAGTCACACTATCAAAAGCAGGGCATAAAGAAATAAGGTTAACGGCTATGATGGTTTGTCCGTAGTCAGGACTTTAGAACGAAATGTCATTAATTATCCTAATAAGGAGGACGAGGAAGCCTTCTCACTCCATTATGTCAGCACCAGTTTTTCGAGTTACTGACCGCATACGAAGGATTCTGCGGAAAATGGTATACAGACCAAATTTTCCAGTCCCAACCAAATAAAAGACTTTTTCCCACGCAAAACTTATGCACCTGATTACCTCCACATGGGGGGGGGGGGGGGGGGGGGGAGTCTGAAGTGGCTGTGGCAGAGTGTATATAGGGAAAACGGGAAGGATAGTAAAAGAATGTACAGTAAGTAGCACGAACGCCACAGGCTCTTAAGGCAAAGTGTGTAATCTGCGGTAGAAAAACATACCAGAACTGCGGCCAAGACATGTGTGTTTGCAAAGCCAATCAACATTTGAAGTAGGAAAGCTAGAAAAGTGAAGCAGATTTCCAAGAACGAATTTCAATAGAGAAGACGGCTGTAGGCTAGCCCCCCTCCCCTCCATTCAAAGAATTAAATACGCAGCCAAATTTTTGACAAATATTCTTGCTCTGGCCTGTCTCGCTTTCTATCCATCTAATAACCTTACTTTTCATTAATTAAAACTTCCGGGCTCAATTGCCGTGATCCATATATAAAACTACTACTCCTTCATTATGTTTCGTTGCCTAATGTGGGCAACATCTTCCGAGGTGTGTCTTCAGCACAAGTAAACGCGACAACAGTTTTCGACGTTCAACTAACCGTGAACACCAGATGATCTTAAAGAAGATCCCAGCAGAGAGGTCGACCGTGTAGAATAAACTGAACAACAAGACGAGACTACAAGATTTTACCTTCGATGCAACATTCACGAAAGACTGGACATAAAGCAAAAAGTACTGGTTACTGATTCGTGCAAAGAAACGAACACTCGTAGAATGTGGAAGCCGGAACGCTAAGCTTGCGCGCTTCGCAGTGAAGTTCTACTCCAGATGTGTTGTGAGAGAGCTCCACTCTGCATTATTACACAATGGCGACCTTCTACAAGGACTTCAGTTTCTCAAACTTAGAATGATGTATGTACACCGACGGAATGTATGCACAGCTTATTACTTGCAATAAACATACCTGTCGTTAGCATAGAACTTTACTCTTATCCACTTAGTGTACATTTTCGATCTATCAACGGGATTGTGGGTGGCGAACAGTAAACGTTGTTGCAGATGTAATTCTGATCCTCGTAGGCAGCGGAATTCACTTCTCCTTGTGAGATGCTTTTTATTGATATTGAGTTACAACAGTTATATTTATACAATTTCAACAAAAATTACAGAAAGTGCATTACTTACTGATTTCAATGAAGTTTCCGAACTTTTCGCAGTTGCACTTTATAATCTTATTAACATTCACATTACCGTGACTGTCGTTGACTGTATCTAAATATTAAGATTTACGTTAAACTGACCATTACTAGTCACTTGATGACAACTTGTTTAATTCTCTATTACCATATTTACGACGGCGCCCATCTTTCGATAAGTTTATAGTTCTGCAAGCAGATACAATGGTTTGCCTGAAATTTTTTACTTATTTAAGAGCCTTTAGTATGTTACCAACAGTAATTTATAATACTTGTGTTTGCCAGAAACATGTTCACAATCAAACAACAACAGTAATACGATTCGCGAGGCTAGTTGTCTCTAATACATTAACAGTTCGCACACCAGTAACGCACTGTCTTTTCTGAATCCGATATCTTCATACGCCCACGTTCCCAAATTTCGCCTAAACTGTCATTACCACAATCACCATGTACATTAATTGAACTTCTCGAAGCAGCCTGTATACTGGTGAAACATTTTATTGTTCAGTCATTTACCTGAACAGGACGTACTTCTAGGCAGATACAAAATGTGAGAAATATTTCCCATGGACTGGCACCTGGGGATTGCCTTGTGATAAGGAAGTGCTGCTGCAAACATGTCTGAGGGCAGTTGAGTAACAAGACACAGGTGGCGAGTTCCAAGGTCAACCTCTGCCTCGTTTGCTACTGTGTCCACCTTGTCCTCACCCTTCCACCTCATCCCACCTAATATACTGAGGAAACTATTTTAAATAGTTGCTCAAATTAATGGTCAAAAAGTGCACGTCTAAATCAATCTTTGGCCTCCAGCTGGATACCCGAAGGGCCTCCGACGATGTGAAGTGCAGCTCTGCGACAGTAGCAGGTTGTTGCATAACAGAAGCGAGTCTTTTAGCATTGCTTAGCCACACAATGAAAGCTGTCTCTGGCACTTACAATGTTTAAAGCGTGCGAACATTAAATTATCGAAAACAGTGTTTGTATGTAAACCAATGTATCCCACGAAAGTTAGTTTCAGATCAAAATAACCTGTTTGTTGTTCTACGGTATTCATAAACTGGACGCCTACCCAGTAGCCCTTATCGATATTGCACAACGTTTACTAGGAGCAAAACTACAGGAAAATCATGTGACAATTTCTCTTCAGTTCTAAATCACCTACTAGTCAAAATACCGTGACAATGGAACTACTTTCTACTTATGTAACTGGTAAAGCAATCAACATCTCATCAACCGTGTTTTGTCTGTAGGTAGGTCCACTGGTCAAGAGAACTTGGACGTTTTCTTCGGTTCAGATTACAGCTCTTCATTTCCATTTATCTCGATATCTCTGTCTCCAACAGTCAATGTATTTTGCTGTTCTGGAAATCATTCACCCGCTGTACTTATCTTCTGCTCACTCCACGTTTCCTTTTGCATCTCTCCTTCTAGAGCATAATGTAGAAGATGTCGCAGAATATAGCCTACCGAATTTGAGTTTCTTTGAAGCACCTTGGCAAAATAGGTCTCCTTCTTCCGACACATTTCAGCATCCTTTTGTTTGTTATTTTCCATGATGATTTTATCTTTTCCACTGTCCTATACGATATTTCCAAGTTTAAAGCAATACATCAGTTTTCCACGCGAGTCACCGTTTTGATCCCTCGAGGTCACATTTCACATGTAACGCCTAATTACTTTTTCTTCTGCGCAACATTTATATTGCTATTCATCAAATTTTAATTTTTGTGAATATATGGCTACAGTTTTCACTGATGAATAATAGCAGCCTCTTCCTTGAAACTTTTCATCTATTTGAAACCTTTAAGCTTCATCATATCGATTGCCGTCACTCTTATTTCTATGGACGTGTGATTGGAATATATTCTCACGATCTTTGTCTTCTATACATTAATTTTCATGTCATATTCGCTTCAAATATCATTTGTGAGACAACTTCTTGTATCGTTTTGGCTATAACCCCTGTATCACCTTGCTAATGTAATTCGTCCACCTATTCCGTCAGTGTCACAGTCATCGCATATTTTCCATAGAGGAATAATTTAGGACGCACGCAAGAAACACGTCTCAATCTTCTTCCTGTTTTAGTATTATTAAGGCCGCAAGACTTCAGACGTAATTTTACCATTTGATTCAAATATAAGTTGAAAATTAGCTCTTAAACAACTGTCTCGACATTGCCAAACCCATTTTCCCCAAATTCCACAGCTAGTTCCAAGGCCTTTGAACAGCTCGGTAACATAAAACAACCATAAACTGTTTCCAAATGGCGCGGTCATAGAAGTTTTAATCCAGATTATACATTCGATGCAGTTCTTTTCTAACGAGCATTCACTATGACACTGTGCTTGTTCTTACAGGACATCGTACCTCTTTCCTCTATACAAAAAATTTTTTGAATAAATCCTTCGCTACTCCAAACAATAATACTATTAATCAGTCCTCTGGAATTGTAAAGAGTTTATAACAGACATAACATTTATCAGGGCGTAGAAGAGCTAAAATTAAAAATGCCTGGGCCCCAGAAATAGAACTAGGAATAGAAAGAAACTGAATGTCAACAATTCACGTTCTTAACAGGAGACCGTTACAAAGGCAAAGTGATGACATCATTAATGCAGAATCTTTATTTTACACAAGCTGTTTTCAGTACCAGGAACTAAAAATTACCGTTCTGTACGCACGTGGATCTGATGATGTGCTAACTCCAGGAACATAAATTTCTTGTGAATTTGTTTGCTCTGGAGGATCATTTCTAACTTCAACAGACTTTATTATGTTTAACTGAGGTGACCTTACACAAGACATGAGAGGCAACAAATGCGTGGTGTAGTCAAAGTTTTAATATTCAGATAAAAAAAATTAAGTTACATGATTTCTTGTTTTGTTTTCATGTATATGTTACATGTCTACGGTCCTGCCAAGAATATACGGTAACCCAGTGCCGTAATATCGAAGCATGCTGCTGGAAGATCCAAAACAAAACGGCGCAGCACATTAGTCAAGTGGAGTTTTGTGCGGTAATTCGTTTTCTTATTTGAGGGGGAACAATGCTGCAACAATAACCATCATATGACACAGTGGTTAGTCCGAAAGACGAACAAGTGTCAGACCACCTCTCTGTGAAGAAACGGAAATCGCACGGAATATTGAAGCCCTAATGCTCAGTGGCTCTAGTGAAAAAAATGAAAATCAGTCGTGGATTAGGTTTCAACATCTTGCACGACCTTTTGAACAAACAAAGGTTGCCGTTCGCTGAGTTCCGCGACTATTGAGACCTGTTCAAATGACCTGCCGAACCCACGCAGCAACAGTGGAAATGTTGGAGCTGTTCCTGGCCAATCCAGATGACTCCTTCGGCAGCATAATTACAGACGAGTACGAGTGTATTCTAATTACAATCAAACAAAGAATCAAAGCAAGCAACGAAAACTTGTAGATTCATTCACCACGGCCAAGAGAATGAAGATTCAAATGATTCAGATGGCTCCAAGCACTATGGGACTTTGACATCTGTGGTCATGAATCCCCTAGACTTAGAACTACTTAAACCTAACTAAATGGGCAGCAGTGCGTAGCCGCCGACGGCCGGAGCGGGCAGGCGAGGCAGTTACGTCAGGGCGCGGCGCGAATTGCGGACGCAAACAGGTGACGCGCGGCTCCGGCTATCGGTCACGACATCTCCGGCAGTGGCCGACCGGCAGCGGCGGCGCCGGCGCAGCTCTGGCCTCTTCCGTGGACAGCTTCCGAGAAATCAGATAAAATACTGTTGCTCCGCGCGGAATGGCGGCCAGTTCTCGCAAGCGGGCACGGAGGCTTCTCAAGAAGGTACGGTAATCGAGACGGCCTCTGGAGGAAATATTCGTCCCGTGAATCGAGGTGACATTATGAGTGCAGATCGCTAACCCTTAACTGTAGTATCTGCGACGTTTTCTCCTCTAAATATTATTTACAACGGTGCACGCAGTCACGCAGTTTTCCATTTGCCATACGTACAGTTGAAACCACCTCGGTAGAAGTTTCGTTGGATAGCCCTTACACATCCTCCGTACAGTCCCGATCTTTTCCCAAGCTATTGCCATATTTTTGGAGCCCTGAAGATATACATTCGTCGCCCTCTATTTGCTTAGGACGAAAAGGTGTAGTCCTGGATACAGTCATGGTTCCGTAGGCAACAGCAAACATCTTCTCCATGATAGCACTGACCGTCTTGTCTCTCAGCTGTATACATGATTAACCGTTATGGCGATTACTTTTGGAATAATAAACAGTTAAATTACCTTTTTCATATGTCTCGTTTTCATTTGACTGTCTTTACAGTTAAAAATAGGCGCGAAAAAATGTATATTTATCGAAACTGACACCTGCAAGTTTAGAATACTCAGTTTGCTAACATTACCCAACTTCGTGACGAACTTATACCTTTAGGTGTGAATTATGCCTTATCCAGAAAAAGAGAGACAGGTCATGGACATAATACCTCTTTCGATGGACACTAATTCACTGAACAGTTTTCCGATCTCCATACGTGGAACAAAAGCAGCAAAACCCCGTTCATTTAGTTGCTTTTAGTTATTTCCTAACAAACAAATTCTTTGTGTAAATGCAGTATTCAATAAACGAAAATCACTTCAACCAGAACGCAACGTTCAAGATTCCGCAGTTATATCCGCCAATGAAATTCGTTCTTAATTAAGGCTGCCATCATTCCGAAGACTGTTTGAATGCCACGGCGCTTTACTAGGCGTGGTCCTGCTAGCGGTCGTAAGCCTTCTTTTTACATTTTAATTGACTTACCCAGCCAGTCAGAGTGTAGATCTACAGCTAAGCATGGATTTCGAACCACGGTGCAACTCGGCATTTTTTCACACCATCAGACATTGCCAGTGGTGAAAGAACTCATAAGTGACACACAAAAATTCTACGACTGACCGGGATCGAACGCGAGATCTCCGGATTTCTAGTCTGGCACCTCACCACTGAGCCGTCAAGTCAGTCTTAACCTTCTTGGAGGGTACATAACACTGGAGAAACTTTGATCTTACGCTAATTTTGCTTTTCACGATGTTCGCAGCGAGGGCTTATTCGCATTGCAGGAGGCGTTGTCTTTGTACAGAGTTTTAATTCCTAACGTCTTAACTGATCTGCAAGACATTTACCGAATAGTGAAGTGCACAGTTTCTTAACAGATTATTTCGGCAATGTGGCTCAGACAGTGTCTTCCCGCTAGTGTCATGATCAGACACGCATTTCTCTCAAGCGTGGTAGAATAAGCAACGAGGAACAAGATGGAAGGAGACACTGCTTTGCCTTTCATAGTGGGGATAAACTGCATACCCACAGGCGATAAATCTGGCTATGTCGTTTCGGTTTCTTGACAAGCGCTACGAACTACTCTACCAAAGCCGCCACGTTGGGACCACTGTTAGAGGCGTTAGTCGCTGGAGATTCTTCGACTCGATCTAATGCCATCTCTGTCAGGTGCGAACTGTCCAGCGCCGGTTCTACTGGCTGGCTTCTGCCATCCACTCAAGTGCTAGTTCCAATCAACTGCGAGAAATGCCGTCGAGTTCATACGACCTCTTTTCGGAAGATTACATCCAGTTGGTCGGCGTGAGCATTCTCCACAGTAACTAAATGTACTGTACAGGGGTTGCCAAAAGTATGCATGCAGGTGTCAGCCAAGCCTGCAGGTTACGCTGTTGTATCCGACCACGAATGGCACCTGTACAATGTTCTCAAATCGTCGCAAATGTCAGTCGTGGCCAGAAAAGGGTTCTGTGCACTTGTGAGTGCACTATGTCAGACAGAAGTCAATTCGAAGATGTGCAAATTTTTGGTGCTCGTATAATGTGCGCAAACGTAACCGAGGTATCCAAAGTATTTGGTGTTTCAAGAGGCACCGTGTCGAAGATTTAAACCACACACAATGAAAGCGGAAAAACATCATCCGCTAAGTCACAACACGGATGAAATAATAGTGTGTTGACCGATCGTGGTAGACGGTGATCTAAGATAACTGAGATGAAAAATAAGTGGACGACAGCTGCAAAAGTGACTGCAGAACTGAGTGTGGTACTCGTGAACCACGTCAGCACTAGATCAACACGAGTTGGGAATTGAAGGGCGTGCTGGAATTACAAAATCATTTGCCTATGATGCAAATGGCCGTAACAAGAAAACCATAAAACCTGGACTACGTAGATACGGAAGTGTGTCATTTGGTGGGAGGAGTCTTGTTTCACACTTACGAACGAGAGCGTCCCAAGAGTGAAACATGGCGCGGCTTCGGGGATGATTCGTGGTATTCCATGGGCTCCACGAGTACTCTGCAAGGCTGCTTTACTGCCAAGGATTATGTTACCACTGTGGCTGACTAGGTCCTTCCTATGGTGCAACGTTTGCTTCCCAATGGTGATGCTGGGTTCCAAGACGACAGGGCCCTCTTTCACACGGTTCGGATCTTCCAGGTCTGGTTCTGTGATCGCGAAGATGAATTTCCGCATCTGCCCTGTCGATATCTACCTCCCCCATCGTTAACTGAACTTGCCAGCACTTTGCAGGAAGAATGGTATAAGATTGCCTTGCAAACCACACAGGACGTGCATTTATCAATTCCGAGACGGCTGGAAGCTGCTTTGAATGCTAAGTGTTTTCCTACAGCGTATTAGGCATGGCAGTGTGTTGTGTTAGTTTATAACACAGAAATAGTTTTGACGTAATGTGACCAAAATAAAGTTACTACAACAATTTTACTTAATGTTTACATATTATCACTGCACGATCAACTAACTTGGTATTACAGAGCATTCAGTATTCTTTTCACCTCTCGTCTTGTAGTAGTATTTGTTGGGTGCTTGCCCACTGCAGACGGAGGGAAACAAGAACACCGGATATTAAATCAACGTCAGGCTCTAACGAGTTGTCGTGCCAGATCAAACTAGTGACGCGAGCCAGGGCGTCTCCACACAAGTGGTCAGCGCGGAGCGAACGTGGGTATTTCCCAGCCCTTGCGCGCGAAGAACCGGAGCCTCACGTCTCTCTTTTTCCGTCAAAGCCCTGCGCAAAGACGTCCGCGGACACTGCAAGGTCGTCCGCTGCTTACAGAGCACGTAACTCAAGTTGCCACTCATCGCATGAAGATTTCTGCACTACTCACTCTACGATGTCTTATGGCTCATCGTTTGACTACCTCGACAAACACAACGCACATTCATGCCTTTACTTTTATAATAGAAAAATCATTAAATTTCTAGAGTGAATCCTCTACTGATCAGCGGGGTGTGCACTTCCTTTAAACATCCTGACGGATTAAAATCGTGTACCTACCGGGACCGAAACCAGAATCTTGCCTTTCTCAGGAACTGCTCTAACCGACTCACGGCTTGTCCTCTGAGCTTAAATACTGCCACGTACTCATCATCTAATCTGAAAACACACACACACACACACACACACACAGATTATGCCTAAACCATTTCTCTGCCAAATACTGTTCTCCTGCAATACTAGTTGCGCAAGAAAGGCAGGTGAGCTTCAGAGAAGTTTGGAAAACAGGACGAAGGTACTGGCGAAATTGGAACTATGAGTCGTGGCTGGATAACTTGGTAGGTAAGCGCATTTCCCGCGAAACGCAAGGTTCCCGCGAAACTGCCAGAAAATTTCATACATAAACTGTGTTGCACGATTTTACACTTTGTTTTACTTAATTAGGCAGATAATGAAAACAAAGATGCGAATCTGCAGATAATGCGCGAGAAAAGACTATAATATTACTTTCTTAGCGATAAGGCATCTAACTACGACCGATTAGTGCACCAATCTGCATGCGTAGGTAAATCCTATAGATCACATGGTACGGGTTTGTAAGTTCGAGATAGGTTCTCTTTAAAACCCACACTTGTTCGACAGAGTTGATATTCCGCGAAACTGAGAGTCAGATCAGGTTAGGTTCATCATACTGCTTCAAAAATCACTGTTTTATATTCAACACGTTGTTTGAAAGGCAGAGATCTTGCTCAAAAATGCTACACCCCTTGGCGATGCTATGAAAGTATGTACATGTTCAGCTATGGCGTATTATAAATAACACAGGTCAGCTGTCATGAAGAGACAGATGAACGGCCACTGCAATATTCTACCAACGACTCTGATCTATGTACGTCCCACAGTGCTTGACTAACGCTGGAATTCTGGTTCGGTGGCATATCCCGACGAAATGTACGAGGAAACATAATGCATCTGCCCAAGTAAGCAATTTCTATCGTCCATTTGTCGTGTCTTTTGGAGTCTTTACATAAATCGTTGTGCAAAAAAGTGACATGCTTGATAGGAACCGCAATCGTTACTACTGTGAGATAATGGGTGTATTACCGAACAGTTGTACTTCGCTATCAGCTGCGTCACGCATTGCGTATTCTGAGTTACACGCATGGCGAGTCTCTGACGACAACGACCATTAGCGGTTTCAATATCATTCGCTCACTTTTGACAGTTTCTGGTAACGGTAACACATCAGCATCAACGACTCTCTCAGTTTCCTCGACTCTCATTCCCAGACAACCTGTAAAACCACTTGACCTTCGTCACAGTCATAATCAGAGATGACGATGACGATTTGTGGCACGGACGACTAACAGTGCAATCATTCTCTTCGTACCTTCAATACGATACTGCGAGTATATAATATTCGTTAAAACCGATCATCGTGTCGATTCCATAAAAAATATTAGCACAGTTACATACAAACATGGATAATTAAAATGCATGCATGCCCGAAGGTACATTTCACCGTTCTTCATAGCAACACAGGCGCTGCAATACCGTATTTATCCGCAGACGCCAGGCAGCAACTTTCAAATAATATGTCCTTCCGTGCATGGAAATCACACAATGCGTACGAGTACAGATGGTAACGCAGGAATGGCGACATACGGAGGGTCTGGCCGTGAGTCGTGCAAGGATAGTCAAAGCGGTTAAAGTGACCGCACGCGCAAAGCGCAAAATGGCGGTTCGAGTTCCGGTCCAGCACAAATTATCATTGTCGTCATTCCTATATACGGCATGAGGTTGTTCATATTCGCAACTGCGAATATATTTAATGAATAATTAAAAGCAGTCAACATCGTCTGTATTAATTTCCTGTTTGAAACTCCAGTAAAACAGACGAGGATTAAAATAATACACTCCAGCTCACGTAGGTGAGCTGCCACTAATTGAAATAAAATGACTCAATCTTACGCAGAGTTCGCCATTACCGCGCACAGAGTCGACCGATTTGTATTTCTCCATCTGCGGAAGCCGCTGTATGCTTATGGACAGCATCACAATTTTTACAAGCGATCGCAGGTGACTGATATTATCCCTAATTAGAAGGGGGCAATGTCGGTCGGAGGCAAAAAAAAGGGGTGGGGGATGGTACTGCTTAACTGAATAGATATCTTGACATTATACGAGGTGTTTAACCGGAAGAATGTGGAGCGCGTAGTTCTGGCCGGAAATGGTTCTGTGACGGTCTGATGGTATTAAGGTGACCAGGGTGGTTTGTGTCAACATTTTCGGTGTCCAGTGTTGCCATTTTCTCAACATCTTCGTGATGAATATGCTGTGGACAATCTCATCTTCCAAGATAATAACATGACAACTATGTTCACCGACTGCACACATTCGCTACTGGTATGATAAAATCGCGCACCCTATAGCACCTCGCCTGTCCCGCTGAATCACCCGGTTTTAATCTCATAAATGTGTTTAGTAGTATCTGGAACAGCGAGTGGAACATCACAATCAACATCCCAGTAATTTCTTAGCTCAACGGGATCGTATGTTCACGAGTGGCTTCAGCTGGCTGTAGCAAACCAGAAGAAACTTGTGTACACTCTTCCTCGCGGAAATGAGACCACTGCTAAGTCTAGAGACGGCGTTATCACGGTTAGTTTTTTGTCCAGTGTGCTTTTGTCTAGTACGGCGTCCACCGCGGAAACCAAACGAAGAAGCGCGCAACTGGAGCTGAGACGGCGTCATCCCGCGCGGACGTTGCACAACACGTGTGCGGCGGCGGCGGCGGCGCCGGCGCCGGTACCCCTTCCCCTCCCCTCCCGCCCACGTGGCACATGCCGGACGCGCGGCGCGGCGCGGGGAGTCGCGAGTCAAGTCAGTCAGCAGGGAGCCAGCAGGTGGGACGGCTCTGCCACTCGCCGCGCATGGAGCGCCGACAGCGCCACTGCCACCGCTACACGCCGCACTCTAGCCGGACACCTACACCCACACCGTAAGTCCGCAACGGCCATCGGAGCACGCTAGCGGAATACTCGAGCAGCCCGTGCTGCCACCTACAATCGAGAGAGCCGTGTGCTGTGGGTAAAGGAAAACCGTGGTCGCAATGTGCGCCGAAAATTATAAACAGCGCGCAAGCAACGAAGTTTTTATCTGTTCCATTATTTTCACCGACCCTCCTTTATCACTGAATGTCAAAGAGCAATTTAATGAACTGTTCACGTGTAGTGCTTTAGTATGATCCTGTTGGACCGATTAGCGTCCGCAAGGGGTGGCACTTGGCCGCCTCCCCCCCCCCCCCCTACCCGCCCTCGAATCCCTCTGGAATCTGGAGTGCGAGTTTTTTTATTCATTACAGACTTCTCATACAATTATTTCTCCCGTCTCTTTCCACTGCAAAGCACAGCAGTGAACTCAAATACTGGGAAAGAGACCCACTCATATTAGAATAAAAGCTGTGCTACACATCAGAGCACCATTTTTTCTCGCTATTTTCTAATCGAGAAGATGGCATTATTTGTATTACGTAAAATATTTGTTTATTTAACCACGTACCGTTATTTAGTTAGTGCCATAAATTGAAACTCCACGCCCCTTCACTCGGTCTTTTGCACGTATTCTCTACAAGTGGTATTCGGTTCATGTATGCACTGCGCTACTAGAGACAAAGTAGCTTTTGAGTATCTAAGTAATCTACTTACAAAACTATGTACCGTGTAGCCATTAATTCTCTTGTGAAACGACATATTTAAATTCACCAATTCAGGCACATAAATGGGGGCGATATCAACGCCTTGAGGCCGCCATGCCCATCCCTTCAAGGGATAAATTTCTGCGGACGCCCAAGAATGGACTATAACACTCCATTATTTACGAACCAACCAAACCACGTACGGGTAAAATGGTTACGTAAACAAAATCTTACCTGTTATAAATAATTAAAGGAGCACCACACATGATATCATCGTATGCGTGCATCTATAACACGACGTTTCACGATGTGCTACACAATACAGCTGAAAACATAAAGCTCTCATTCCCTCTAAGGTTGGTCTTAACATGACAGTATGGTCCCAATGGAGGTAGAACGCCTTTGTCTTCCTCTGAACTAATTCGCCGAGCCAATTTGGGGGGACCTGCGGTTTAACATGGACTCCGAACGGCTCTCCAACTCAAAAGTTTTTCACGTCCATAAATGTTTACCGTGGGTGAAAGGAACTATAACTGACGGTCAATACCTTAGGACAGACTAAATTTCTAGTTTGGCATTTACCGTTTCAAACAGCAAGACACGCCACGAGAAAACACAAGTTTAAAATATTATTATAGCTTTTACAACGCTGAATATTTTATGGCTCTTACCGTACCTTTAAGTTCCACTGCCAACGAACTTTCATACATCCATTTAACTACTTAATAACGAACCTACATTACACGTCTACGGAAAAATATCCTGTGATTGCAAACAGACTGTTAACGACGCCATAGAAAGTACAAACAACTCTTCAATGCCACTACCATGTTTAAAGGCATTATCGCTTACAAAAAATAAAACCCCGAAGTGTCAGCTTGTACTCAATTAGTATTTAACTCCTCATTATTGACGATCGTTGGTGGAACAGCGATTGATTACGTTCCACAATGGAATGTCTTGCTGTCGTATTTCAAATTACTAGACGGCGTCATGGTTAGAGAAATCACAACGGCAAGATGGGGGCCTTTGTAAATTAATCTGCTCCAGATCCTAACTGAAGATGCATAACTTTCAGTCTGCTATGTTGACATTCGATTGACACACCATCTGCGCTCTCGAATGATTTCCGCACTACTGGACTCTCAAAAAGCAAAGGCTTAGATGAAGAGGCCAAATCAGCATCGGAGTCGGATACTATCTTCAAGTTTGATGTAGCAGATTAATGGGCTCACATCATTGTGTAATATGACAGCCTCTGTGTGTAGTTTTTAGGGTAGCCGGCTGCTTATGGTGAGAGGTAGAGTTCGCTTCCCTGTAACCGACTTGTATTTTAATGTGCAAGAGAAGTCTGAAAATGGATACACTTATCTTCAAGACGCCTAATGCCGAAGTGTCTGAATAAGTAAACACGGAAGTACATACGCAAGCCGTCGAAATGGCGTCCAATAGGGACGTTTGCCGACGTGAGATACATTTTCTTTATCTATACTTATATTTTGCAAACAATAACACAGTATGTCGCAAACGTAGTAGGTTACAGTTTAATACGTCACACCGTCTGTTCTATTCATCTACTGTGCAC
This sequence comes from Schistocerca piceifrons, assembly GCF_021461385.2. Taxonomy (NCBI): domain Eukaryota; kingdom Metazoa; phylum Arthropoda; class Insecta; order Orthoptera; family Acrididae; genus Schistocerca; species Schistocerca piceifrons. The sequence continues at coordinate 5,929,643 of NC_060144.1, read as the reverse complement.
GGACGAAGTAACTACCATAACGATTCCAAATGGAACATAGCTCCTATATTATTATTTTCAGTGGACTTTACGAGAGACGTGCGAGATCGATAGCACTAAATTGTTCGACATTTTCGAGGCCAGCTTATCGAAAGCAGCTCTTCAAGCGTTGTATGATATTTCTCGTAGTGTATTTCGCTATAGTTATTGTATGGTACACGCTCTCGTAATGGTTGAACAAAATCGTTATCAGAATGACTCTTCCCCTCTACAGCGAAGGGTACGCCGTTTCATACTTCCTAGTATATCAAAATCAGTGCCGGATCGTGACATGAACCTTTGCCTTTCGCAGGCAATGCTCTACCGACAGAGATACTCGGCGCGAATCACGACTCGCCGTCACAGCTTTACTTCCGCCTACACTGATCGCGAAAGCCAAGGGTACGATTCGGATGCCGGTCCGGCACACAGCTTTAATGTGCCAGAAAGTTTCAAGTGACTCAAATGGCTCTGAGCACTATGGGACTTAACATCTGAGGTCATCAGTCCCCTAGAACTTAGAACTACTTAAACCTAACTAACCTAAGGACATCATACACATCCATGCCCGAGGCAGGATTCGAATCTGCGATCGTAACGGTCTCGCGGTTCCCGACTGACGCGCCTAGAACCGCTTGGCCACACTAGCCGGCAGGAAGTTTCAAAAGCGTTATTAACTGCGGCATTCTTCTTCTTCCAACTTTGTCTTTATCCAGTTATCTGAGCACAGGCACAATACCGTCAGAAATGAGCCACAAAAGCCCACAGAAATATGTCGAACTAGGTTTCAGGAGGTGATGTCTTTCGGAATTTAGATTTAACAAGGTTCTACTATTGAATAGTTGAAACATATATTACCCAATTTAATATTACTGTTCATGAATTTGGATAGACAGTATATATTATGGAACGATAGTGTTGAAACAGTCAATTTTAAATTATTATTGTTGTTGTTGATGTGGTTTGATACACGTCTCCACGCCACCAACTACTGGGACGTACAGCTATTTGAACCTGCTTGCCGTAGTCAACTCTTCGTCTCCCTCTTCCATTTTAACTCCTCTCCTCCCTCTTCACACGCCCACACTTTCCCGCCATTATCAAAATGACCTCCTTGGCAACACACACAGTGTCCTGTCAAGCTATCCATTATATTATTACTTAAATTTTTAACTTAATTATTTAACGTGTGTGTGTGTGTGTGTGTGTGTGTGTGTGTGTGGAGGGGGGCTGGGGGGTGGGGGTGAAGAGAGAGACCAAGGACTGAATACAATGAGCAGGTTCAAATGGACGTATGATCCAGCACATACGTAGACTTCGAACTGACGTCCACAACAACTTTTTTTTGGATCATTGGTCTTCTTACTGGTCTGATGCGGTCCGCCAAAATCTCCTCTCTGGTGGCATCCTTTTCATCTCTAAGCAGCAATTGCAGCCTACGTCCTCAATTGTTTGCTGGATGTATTCCAATACCTGTTTTACTATACAGTTTTTATCCTCTATCGCTCCCACTAGTACCATGGAAGCTATTCTCTGATGTCTTAACAGGTGTCGTATCATCCTGTCCCTTCTTTTTGTTAGTGTTTTCCATATACTGCTCTCCTCGGCGATTCAGAAGAGATTCTCATTCCTTGCCTTATCAGTCCACCTACTTTTCAATGTTCTGTATCATCACATCTCAAATGCTTCGACTATCTTTTTTCCCACAATTCATGTTTCATTACCATACAATGCGGTGCTCCAATCGTACATTTTCAGAAATTTCTTCATCAAATTAAGGCCTATGTTTGATACTTGTGGATGTCTCTTGGTCAGGGGTGCCCTTTTTGCCAGTGGTAATCTGCTTCTTACGTCGTCCTTGGCCCGCTTGTCGTGGGTTATTTTGATTCCTAGGAGCAGAATTCTTTAATTTCGTGATCCCAAATTCTGATATAAACTTTTTCGCTGTTCTCATGTTTGCTACTTGGCATTACTTTCGTCTTTCTTCGATTTACTCCCAATCCATATTCTGTACTCATTCTGTTCATGTCATCGAACAGATGCTGTAATTCGTCTTCACTTTCGCTGAGGATAGTAAAGTCATTTGCGGATGTTACCACTGATAACCTTTCACATTGCATTTCAATCCCACTCTTGAACCTTTCTTTTATTTCCTCACTGCTTCTTCGGTGTATAGACAACAATAATAATTTAAAATCTACAACATTGACACTAGAATTCTATAACAAACAGCTTAGAGTCGTGAAGCCCAATTTTTTCCTGAACTTGATTGGACTGGCCAGTGATTTACCGGTCCATTCGGTCGACACCAGAGGTCTCGTCTCCATTTTACGTTGCAAAGTGTCAGTCAGTGCAGCAACTAGGGATGCCTGTCAAGTCTTTCCGAACTTTGGTCACCGCCACGCTTTAACTGTTAGGTACTTCTCGGAGCAGGGGACTGGCTTTACACAGGCAGATGACGATGGCGCGGGTTTAGCACACAATACGTAATCACACAGCCCGGTGAGCGGAAGGGAAGAATTGTCGGGGAGCGCACCGCCTTCTGTCGCAACGCCGGATTCGGAAGGTCGCTTCCCCGGGTGCGGGTTGCGCAACGGCGCCGCGGTGCGCTGCGTGGCGTCGCGCCTAACAAGGCGCTGGCGCATACCTGAGTGGCGCCTTGAACTAGACACTCCCCCCCCCCCCCCTCCCCCTGGCCCCTGGCGGCAGACGCACCCGCGGGTCAACCAACCGGCCGGCGCCGCACACAACTCCGGTGCGCTAAAAATAGGAACGGAACGGCCCGGCCCTGCCGCGGCCTTGCCCCCCCGAGTTCCGCGTCTAAAGCGGGCGAAACACCCGAGCGGAAGCGTGTCGGCCGCCTCGCGCGTCGCCTCCGGGCAAATGTCAATGACGATTTCCCAAACCTCACGTCCTGTTCGGCAGCAGAGTAAATCCCGAAAGACGTACATGCATTGCGCTCTGTAAGAAGACACAATTGTTTAAAAGTCTTCCCGCCTTCGAAAATATATCTTGACAGCAACTTTGGCAGGCACTTCAGGAATGCGCAGATGTAGATTTAACATCGGGCGTGTCGAGCTAAGTGTGTTCGACCCTTGCGCTTCATGTTGTTTATTGGCAAACTGGCATACAGTAGTAATAGTAACTTAAAACTTTCACGGATGATGCAGTCATCTATAAAGAAGTACTATCTGAAAAAACTTCCCAAATACTCACTCATACCTTGATAAGGTTTCGAAGTTTGTGCATTGACTGTACAGTCGCATCAAATTTTCTGAAGCGGAAAGTTGTGCACTTCACACAGCGCTAATAACGTAGCATCCTATGAAGACAGTATTACTGAGTCACGAATTGAATCAATCAATACGTACAAATACGTTGGAGTGACAATTTGTACGGATACGAAACGGAAATACCACATACGCTCAGTAGAAGATGGCAGACTTCTTTTCACTGGTAAGATACTGATACTGGAAGAAGGAGAATACTTAAAAAATACTCGTGCAACTCAAGAGTATTGTTCCAGTCTGCGATATCAACACCAGTATACGAAGAACAGTATGGATGTTCACAGATTCGTGTAACCCATGGGAGAGCGTCACGAAGATGCTTAAAAACATGAACTGGCAGACGCTTGGAGACAGACGCCACCTATCTCGATACAACCTATTTGAAAAGCTTCAAGAACCAGTTTCCCGCAAGGCATCTAGGGTTATTATACTACAATCCCCTGCGTAACACTCCCATTGGGACCACGTAGACATGATCAGATTAATTTACAGCACGCATAGAGGGATTTAAGCAATCATTCTTCAAGCACTCCACAACTGAATGGAACTCGAAGAAGCTTTAATCATTTGTACAATGGGAAGTATCTTCTACCACGTACTTCACAGTCGTTGATCGCACCTAGACAATCTATCGGAGCATAACTTTGTAATAGGTGCTATAGGGATCTTTTTTGCCTTGCGATGGCCGTAACTGTAGAGGTCATTACGATTTCGTTAACTATCCGTGACAGTGATGGCAATCTCGCCTGAAATTTTCCACAGAGCGTCATACAAGATAAAACTTTTTTAATGAGTGTTGTCTGTGTTTCTCCTTCAAAGAGAACATATCGGTTGAAACAGTCCTAAATAGTTATCTTCGGTCGAAAACATATCAGGGGCAGATAGTGCAAGATCACAAGCTTCGTATGGGCTTTCAAAGCAGTTATGAAAATACGATTTTGCTGAAAAACTGCTTACTTTATTCAAGAGTCCCCAGCGTGAACACATTCGGAACGGGGGAATTCTCATGTAACGATGAAACATACCCATCATTCTCATGAATGGTATTCTGGACTCTTTCTCCATTACCTTTCTGGGACCACGAAGCCATCTTTTACAGACGGCGTAACCTTTAGATGTTGAAACATAACTAATGTCATAAAAAAGGAAAATAGCACGAGCTTCGTTTCTGAACAGTTCCTCCGCGGTTTCGTCGCAGTACTTTCTAGACTTTGTGACTTCGCAAGTGCCCCTGTCTACCCTGTGGTTAGCGGATAGGGGCCTCACTTATTGAGCATCACATACCTAAGCTGAAATGAGTGACGGGACACGGGAAAACCAGGTTTCACCATTTCCCGCGATTAGGGAAAAAGCGCGAGTCGGCCTCGCTTCCCAATATCGAGGGGCTTTCGCTGTGTCGACAGCAGCGTTTCGTTTCCCACATTGCTAATCGCCAAGGACGCTTTCTTGGCCGCAGGAAGTGGGCAGTGCCCGACGGGAACGCTGGACGCGACGCACCTTCTACACCGCCAACAGGTTGCGCCGCTCTTCACAAAGAGGCGTATTTACCGCAGTCAAAACAAACCCGGGGAACATTTACCATACTTCAGTCTCCACAGAGCTTCTTCCTTCCTGTCAATCCTGTTTTAGTGTGCAGAATAATCATATTCCGTACATTACCTACGGTTTTGCTGCAAGATTACCATTTTATACGAACAATCAAGAGCAGTTAGCTTTAGCTCCGTGCTACCTACTCTAGTCCAGTTTGTTGATAGGAACAGCATTTACCACGAGTCCGAACTCATTTTTTCATAAAAATATATCGTGCTATGCTAATGCAGGGTCACATGCTCTGTATGCAAGGCAGTTATCAAAATATGGTTTTGCAGAGGTAAAAATCCTCATGCGATGGTGGAACACATCGTGATTTCCATTGCAGACCCTACTTCGCAGCATGAAATTCCGCGTTTAATCCTATTTATGGCACACTTCGACTAATGGAGGGAATCGCATACGACATCCTGACGCATCAAGTAATCACAGTTTTGTAATTAAAAGAAGTATTGGGTGGGGGAGGGGGAGAGGCAAACAGTTGTAGACGAAAAGCAGCACTACATTAAGCGGGTTCAAGTAGATGTTCATTATGAACGGGCTTGCGCAGGATACACCAGCGTGGAGAGCTGCACCAAACCAGTCTATGGACTGCAAAAGTGATGTTTTTAATTAAAAAACCGTGGCGAAAGAGATGAAATTATATATTCTGACCAAGCAGAAAGGTTCCCTGCCGATTAGGACCACAGAGTGCTACCAAACCAGTCTATGGACTGCAAAAGTGATGTTTTTAATTAAAAAACCATGGCGAAAGAGATGAAATTATATATGCTGACCAAGCAGAAAGGTTCCCTGCCGATTAGGACCACAGAGTGCTGAGCTGAGTTTCGGAGGCGAAACAGATGAAGTTCATTGTGTAACGAGCAAATGACAAATGAAGCGCTTACACTTAGTAAAACATTTCTCAGTTGCGGAAAGAACTTTTTCAGGGCTACGTTAGTCAAGAGTTAGCAGAGGCATGTTACATGTAATCTGAACCGTGCTGATCCGGTTAAAGTACGATGACAGCTTGTAAGTCTCTTCAACGAGCATGAGTGCTTGGCTTCGATCTTGAAACTGACACCAAAGAAGTAAAGGGTACATGTCGAAGAGCTATTTCGGATAATACTATCAGATACGCAGCTGTTGGAAAAATTGAGATATGACAATGTATAGTTAATTTTATTCTCAAGTTTGGAGAAAGAAAGCGAAAAAGCAAGAGAGAAATAAATACGGCTTGACCACATTATACCAGTCGCATTGCAAGCTCGCACTTGGCTTTACCACGCTATATAGGACTTCTTGTCTTGTTTGTACAGGAAGATGTCTTGTTTCAGTCCTAGCTGGTGTAACAGCACAGGCGCGTTGCTGAAATCAGCTACGTACCTAACAACCACGTTCATTCCGAATGTTCAGCAGCAACTACGTATCAGGGCTGATCGGTGGTCAACTGACAGCACGCACTGTGACCACACTGACTGACGCGGTCTCATATTCAAGCATTGCCTCAAGTACGAGGAACAAACTACTGAGAGACAGGGATTGACAAATCTGGTACATCGAGCACGAATAGTTCCACCAACCTGCCTGTCGTCAACCTAAGTTCCACACTGTATATCAGTGCTCATGTGCTACGAACTAAAGTATCTCACAGCGTCGTAATTATGGTCTGGTTTATGCGCGGCAAGAAGACACGATCCAGTTAATATTGGCACTTGGCTGCGTTAAACATATCAACGACAGGAAAGTAGTGCACGGTATTACGGATTTAGGGAAAGTGTCGAAATGTTTACTACCTTCAGACTGTTAGTTATTATTTGCTTTTGGTCATCTATGAGCCAACAGTCACCTAACGAATCTGGTAGCACCGAGCCGATTATCATAATTAAATGAACTCAGATGAATAAATATGGCGAAGGAATTCGTCCGTGGATTGTTCCATGGAACCATCCCGACATTCCCCGAGAATTTCAGGAGCCAATGGAAAGCACAAATTCAGATGGCGGGACGGGAGATTTGAAAGAGACTTCGCGAATCCGTATATTTTCCCTCAACTACTATGCCACCTCGCTCAATAAATCCGAACCCCAAAGTGTCAAATTTAGCGACAAGAAGAATAGCATTATAGGGAAAGAGGCTGAAAAAGGTAGACAAACTGGAAGAGTAAACGCCAGGGTTGACAGCTGCAGACAGTTAATGGGATTATTTACAAAAATAATGTGCTTACAATTGCAGTCCCAACTTGTACACACTGGTCGAAATTAAACAAGTTACCAAAGGTCACACGATATGCATACTTTAAATAAGACAGTTTTCCTCGGGACGTGTACAAGCAATTCTCAAAGTCTGACCGGATAGCATTCTTCCGCCAGCAGCAGCGTCGTCCGTAAAACTTGTAACGTTACAACATTCTCCAACTTGTCGACACGTACACTGGTAGTCCTATTATCATCGAGCATGCGGCGAACAGAGGTTCTCTCTGTTTATATCTGAAATTCTCAATTTAAGATAATGTGGTACGCTTTGACTCCTCAAAAGATCGCTAATTTCCGGTATAAACATTTTTGATGTCGGCGAGGTACGGAATCAACACGGCGGCACCAGCGTCAGCCTTGTAGGGCACCCCATTAATGCAGAATGCAGCCCTCCGAGATGCATCACTGCTGATCAGAGTTGTGCACGATGCCATTTGGCGAGCTCCTTTCACCCGTGGCCGTGAAGCCGACAGCCAGCTCGCTGGATCGCTTTTGCAGCCGGGTTGACTAATTTGGACTTCGGAATGATCTTTACATTGCCTAGTGCAGGAAAACTCCGCAGTCGAAAGAGTACTAGCTGTCTACGATCTGAAAAGATACTAGCGAGGACAGCGCCGAATCTGGAGTAAGGGCCTCTGAGAATGACGCGGAAAAAAAAGGTGCAATAATTGAGCAACCGGACGGGCATCCGGCCTCGATTCAATCTCCAGTGGACAGGCAAAGCTGGCCTGCGAGGTGGAGCGCTGGCAGTACGCGGCGCGCTTGCAAGAAGTGAAGCAAAGGCCAACCGCACGCCGGCCTCGTTGTGTATCGGCAGCGCTGACGAACGGCGCGCAGGCAGACGTGGCCAGCTCCGCCCTGTGACGGCAGGGACGAGACGTGACTCGACGTGACGTCGACACGCCGCTTCCGCATCATTAAGCGCGAGGTCGCGCGGCAATGGGTCTGGTAACGGGACTAGGGTTTCTCACAGACCACGCGACGTCCAAATAAATAGGCCACCGCGTGCGTTACAGGAAGACGGGGAAGCCCGGTTACGATTCCTGTGCACCTGATACTTGCTAAGGCAACAGCAATGCATACAACAGAACTAGCGTCTGGTGCGACGCTACTTGCTATCCTGCATTAGTAACTTCTATTGCCAGTATGCATCTGGAAAGGCTTCCACTCCTAACATTTTCATACGGCACCATTTGGAGACAACTGGTCTCACAATGTGAAGCAAATTCTGTCGCCACTATGATAATGATATTTGAGAACGACTAAAAATAAATTTGGAGAGTATTACACAATTAAAGGAAATATAACACGACTTCTAAATATGAATTCGTCAGGTGGGCGTTGATACCACTATTGTTGAATAAACTACCTATGTAACACTTAGAAAATACAACACTCATCGATCATAATGATGATTCGAAAATTATCTAGTGGTTTATTCGCAGTGGTGCCGTTGGAGGTTGTACGAATACGAACTTTACGTTATCGACCGCGTTCAGTGCACAGAAAAAATCGTAAGATTAACCAAAAATACAAGCTCAAATTTGGATTTGTAGTTGTACGTGGAGCGAACGAGCGTTTCGGACAGTGAATAAAATCATCAATCGCAGCCTACACTTCGTCAGTTCACTCATCTTTATCAATGTGTGAAACCAGCCTTTATGTATTCATTCTTCTTCAATGCCCGTAAACAACAACCTCAACTTGCTGTTTCTCATGGAACACTAAAAGATTAAATTGCTTTTCACTAACGAAAAACTGCTGTCTTTCCGTTTCCGATACAACTTCGTGTTTCGCCGTTTACTTGTCCGGCAAAGTACCCTACGGCATCCTGTTAGAAAACTAGCTATGCTGATATTTTAAATACTTTTTACAAGTGGTACACTAGAATTGCATGGAGATGTAAATTCCTTGTAAAAATGAGGATCCTAGTCACATCTGCACAGCCTGCCCGAATTTAATGAAACTGTGTTGTTATACCTACTATGCGGACGGAAAACACCTATAACTCATTTGAGGCGATAGGGGTGGCGTTGGGGGTGAGGAGGGGGAAGGGCAGTTGCCAGAACTTTCCTCTCACGTGTCAGTCTGTCGATATTTTTAATGTTTACTAGTGACTGTGGTGGTATATTTGATGCAAATTTTTAAAGTTTAAATGGGTGAGCCAACGAAGTGCGGCTCCCCAGGATCAATAGGAAACGATATTGAAGACTGTTCACCGCTTTCTTCAGCACAAAACTACTGTAATTTTACGTTGCTTATTTCCTCAACGCCCCCTGTACCGCTTTTAGTTTCTGTTACTGAACATAGAAGTTTGTTCACAATTCGGAGCTCAAATCAACCGACATTGCCTTTTTTTTTTAAGAAATAATGTTTTGCGACAGAAACGTCAACGTAATCCTTTGCAGAATTTTGACTATTATCGATTCGTTATACACAGCGGATTCCTCGACGCTACAATACATAAGCAGCCAATGAACCGGGTATTTATAAATAAATATCGGGGTTTTAATGCTTTATAATATTAAACTTACAGATATAAGTGATATGTCAAATGAAAGAGCAACTCCAACAGTTTTACCACGAACCTTATAAACGTTCAATGCGAGCACCATTTGTCACACTTTACACATCAAGTCTATAGCCGAGTTCTTCCCAAACGTGGATAAGTGTGTCTTCAGTGATTGTAGCAACAGCTGCTTCAATGCGGTTTCTTAATTCAGGGAGGTCTGCTGGTAGCGGAGGCACGTGCACACGATCTTTGATGAAGCCCCAAAGGAAAAAATCGCATGGCGTTAGGTCGGGTGAACGTGGAAGCCATGCAAATGCCAAACAACTGTTTGAGTTGCTCTTTCTTTTGACGTATCATTAAAGTTTAATGTAATAAATATTATAAAGCGTTAAAGCCCCGATATTCATTTATAAATACCCTGTACTGGTGTCTGCATTTGCTCTCCGTCTTTCTCCTTTCAAATTCATCGGCAACAACATAAACAAAACACTATTCGTAAACATTAATCTCAGTCATTCATAGGATCCATACCTGACACAGCATTAAGTAATCCAAGAAACCACAAACCTCTGCGCTAAGCAGTGTAAATATATTCTTGTAAAAAAGTAAAAAATCGGATTAAATGGACAGGCATTTTTTGGGACAGAAACGGCGAGTGACTTTCCGGTGCGATGTCTTTAATCACTACGTCTCGAGTCCTGGACGAAATCCTGCACAAACCCAAATTTTATAATTTTTATATTTTTCTCTCAATAAGGAACACACTTTCAACACGCCAGTAAAATTGTATTATTTATTATTAATTTTTGTATTTCACATCGTTCGTCTATTGGTATATCATTTTCATCGACAACATTCAAAGTCACTTCAAAAGAAGAATTCTGCGTGAAATCAAAGGCAACGGCAGCAATAGATTATTTTGCAATCTTCCGTTGAAACCGACTCATTCGTCTTTACGTGCATTACCTTGCGGTCAGTGATGTAGGCCACACGCAGTCCACCGCTAGGGACCGTTTGCGGTGGAAGGTCACAGAAGCGGATACGCCAAACATTACTAAAGCGCCGACGGTCGCTGCGTGACTGGAATCGGTAAAAAACGGAACGACTGGATCTGCCGTTGCGGTACCGTTAGCTGCTACCAAGACAAGAAACGCTTTTCGCTGGAAATCCAAGTCTGGCCAGGTACTGTTTTGTGGCATGCCTTTATGCGGAAAGTCCACTTCCGTAACTGAGTGGTTAGCGTAAACGGCTGCCCTGCGGAGGACCCGGGTTCAATTCCTGGGACTGCCAGGGATTTTTCCCGTTGTGGGAAGACTGGTACGGGGCCCACAATGGCCGAGAGAGTTGTGTGCTGACACCACGCCCCCAACGCGTCCACATGGGCCCATTGGCTGAAGATGAAACGGCAGGCGCTCGGTACCGTGGTCAGAGCGGTGGAGCTTTATACTGAAACGTTATGCAAGTAGTGTATTGCACCTACAGTCACCTCCATAAAACGAGTGGCTGAAAAAGATAGTCGCTCGCTCCGGGCAGAGTGGCATCAGCAGAAAGATCCGGAATTTCAGTAGTGCTTGCTACCCACATGAATTTGTAGCCAAGAACGTTTAAGGCTGATTTCTAAAATATGATGTTTGATGCCAAATAACCTGGCAAAATAATCTAGCAACATACTAGTTATAACTGAAGTTCACTGACGCAGAGGTCAGTGACTCCCAGTCACAGCCTCGAGATGGAATAGGGGCTGTGTCAATGTCTCTACTCAAGAACAATAAGCTACTAATCATGTATAAAGAAAGACGCAGCCACACTGAAACTCAAGCTGCCAAAGTGGCGTAAAGCCGAACGACTGTTATACTCTTTCGTAATGCACAAATTACTGTGAACAGCCTGGTGTAAACACATTATGCTTCATGCCCGACTTATCTGTAACATAATGACGCCATCTTAAGATTGTCCCTTGTACTACAGTGCCTCAAGGAAGCTATCTGGGCCGCTAGCCTATCTGTGACTTGTGCTCTACTGTCAAGTGTAGCATTACAGATTTCCAACAATTCCAACTGGTGTATGCTTTCAGCATAGTTTTTACGCCTATGGCAGTAGTCGCAAAACTACAAATAATGCCTTATCTTCCCTCATGACAACACTTTATGAGCAAACTAAAAAAAGTGATGGAAAGCTTAATGATACAGACAGCGCGGCATTAAACAGCATAATGAATCATGAAATTAATATTCATAAAACAGGATGTCAAAGTAAACAATTGAACGTGAGCTGCATAAACGAGACACACAGTATAAAAATCATATTGTCAAGCTTCTGATAAACCACGTGATTACAATAAGAGATTTCTGTCGCGTAAGAAGGCAAAAATCAGGCTTACTGAGCAACGGAAAAATGTAATGTGGGTTGGCGCAATAAGTGTTAAGTCACAGGAAATATCTGGAGGAGATTACAATTCACTCTTTTTCACCGCAACTGTGAAGCATGGTGGATCTTCCATAATTAACTGGGCTGCAATTTCAGCAATTCCTATGGCCACACTGAAAACAAAGGTAGCTGGTGAGGTCTGTACGTGGATCAGGACAGTTAACTGTCTGCACAACTGTTGCCGCAGTGACAACGAATCGCCCCGTTCGTTGTTTTCAGCGTTGTGCCAGTCGCCACAGTAGTTGGCAGACGGCGCTTGTGACCGATAACCTAATTTGTGTGATTCAGTACGTTGTTCCTCTGTGCTGCGTGTTTGACTTACGCAACACAACATCTGAGACAGACGAGATTGCTTACAGGAAAGTAATAAGGCTAATTTTATCTTGCAAAGGCAACTTAATTACGAACGCAAAAGAGGATCGTGTGAATGTAGTCATCAGTAGGTAACCACATTGCTGTATCTATCACACCCACACGGCTTTGCACGGGTAGCGGTGAACCCAATGCTTCTCTCCCTCCAGCCACCCTTTCCCTGGCATGCTCTACAGTACGGTAAGTCACTTCGTTATTCTGATCGAGATACAGTAAGTGCATCGTTTATCCAAAACAACTGGGCTGTTCGGGTAACTGATTTTTCGAATAACACATTATTTACAAAAGCATATTGTACCAATGGACATTGGTGTATGAAATAAAGAAGCAGTGCCATGAAACCGAAGAGAAAAACTCTGTCTACAGAGCTTAGGAACTGGTGACGAGCAACATCACGATTCTCGACAAATCAAATGGAAACTACGCTGGGTGATTTAGCTGCCCCTACAGTCATCGTTTTATGCAACCCTCAATGTATCTTACCTTCATAAGCCATGCGTAGGATTTCCATATTCTCTCACTCGCTGCGCGCAAACTATTAGTTCTACAGAAAAGATGAACAGAACCTTCTTGTAGGAAATTTAATGTAATTAAATTCTGTACTGGAATACGTTTTCGCTGGAGGCAGTAGTTTTGTAGTTATTCCTTCTGTCCAGGAAACTAATGTGCTTGTAAGGGTCGAGTTTAGATCGTATTGTCAACATAATTAATTTCAGCGTAACGTTTGCGAAAGTCTTTCTTTCACTGCTCTCACGGGCATGTTTAAAACCAATAATGTTTACGAAATGGCTGACTATGCTCGTGGTCGAATGTTGTGAATATTTTGTGTAGTCGGAAATTTTTGTGCAGCGGCAGGAGAGAATGCCACGAACAAGACACCAGAAATTCTGACTAGTGAAGAATGTGTATGGGAGTGGAGGTGCGTTTGAAATCACTTTCGTGCGTTTTTCCTGAATAACTCGAAAACCGTGGCCTGTAGCGAAGACGTATCCCTGTACAAAATTTAACTACATTAAATAAATGTCTTAAAAAAAGAGCCTGTTCATTTTTTTGTAGGACTTATAATTTGTGCGCAGTGAGCGAGAGAATATGGATATCTCACGTGTGGTTTATGAAGACCAGACATAACATTGCAGCTTGCATAAAACGGCATCTGTCAGGGGCTGCTGAATCACACTGTATAACATGCTTCACCTACAAACCTTCTCAAAACCAACGATAATTTCTTACGCCTGTCAGGCTGTCTCTACAACTCAGTAATGCAAGTGGAACTACGCCTCAGAAACTAGAGCACAGGTATTTGAGTGAGATGGTACAAACGAAACCTAGCACTAGAGGTGACGAACTGGAAGATGAAATGCTGAAGACTGAACACTAAACGACTTTTAACAGACTAAAGACTGCAGAGAAAATTGATAGAAAAGCACACCTGGAAGCATGACTTTTACAATCTCCCAGAGAAACAACAACAGAAATAACATTGGTAATATAGCCTAAGTAATACACAAAAAGATAATCTTTACATTCTAACGATATGAACAAGGAGGAATCGAAATCGTGTAATACACGAAACAATGTGGCCTCACTAAAAAACGTAGACGCTACAGCACACTTAGACACAGATTATCTGACTCAGGTGTATAAACATAAAGACTTAAACATTAAACTCAATGAACTAGAGTACGAAAAAAATCACTCATATCGCCTCCGATTTAGATAACCATATTCGGGAATAACAAGGGGGCAATTAATCACCCTCCCCACTATCGAATGGGTAAATTCACAGTGAAGGCAAATAATCTGCCTATAGATAACAAAATGGTTCAAATCGCTCTGAGCACTATGGGACTTAACATCTGAGGTCATCAGTCCCCTAGAACTTAGAACTACTTAAACCTAACTAACCTAAGGACATCACACACATCCATGCCCGAGGCAGGATTCGAACCTGCGACCGTAGCGGTCGCGCGATTCTACACTGAAGCGCCTAGAACCGCTCGGCCACACCGGCCGGCTATACATAGCAAAGAATTATTTGACCTGCTATGTCGGTCTACCCAAAACTAGTGTAACCTCAGTATCTACACGATGTTTATATGGAACTTGTACGAGCCCACGTGCAAATAATTGAATTTCCGACAATTTCATTTGCACTGGACGAACATCGAAAAAGAGCTGAAGAAATGGGAGCGTCTAGGAGCCATACCTGAGACACAGGAAACACACACACTTCTCCCCACACACACTTCTCCCTTGGGTTAGCAGATGGAAAGGAAATTACAGAATACATATAGAGATATGTAACTTTTAATAAAGTAGTTAAAAAAGGGTAGTGAACAATCTGATTCTACTGCATTTAGATACTAAAGTCACTTGTGGATCCTTACAAATATATTCGTACAGTACTTACACCAGAACGAAAAAAAAAAAAAAAAAAAAAAAAAAAAAAAAAAAAAAAAAAAAAAATCAGGGAAGCGGACAGCAACGCTCATCACGGCAAAATTTTGTTTAAACAGCGAACACAAATGCGAAAAGTGTAGCCTGGTTGAGCAGATACAGAGAGGATACGGACCGGGAGGTTTTCGAAATAATTCAAGAATTAGACCTGTTAGCAATATAAATACGCAGGATTAGCCTTTGCATCAAGCAAGGCCGCTGCAATGCGGCATAAATGTCGGCTATTTTGACATTTAAAGTATTCGTACGCGATGACGTGGCAGTACATCCAGAAGGTTTTTTAGTGTGATAGACCCGATAGTGGCGACGGATCGGGGGAAACCCATGACTGAGGGTCTACCACCCACGCGAGTCCAACTACGAACACAGACATCAAACAAAAAATGTGAGCGATAGTCAAACCGGGGTGCACTGTGTGCACGGAATTTTCTTCCAGGCTGTGATTACGAGATAATTACATCCACAACTGATGATAAATATAATACAGATAATAAATACTAAGAAACACTGAGTTAAAAACAAAACCGTACGTATACCATAGCAGTGATGCGTCATTTGCTTTGTCTTAAAACCGAGCACTGACATTTCATTCTCAGAAACAAGGAATTTTGCTGTCACTTTTCTTCCAGTACAAACCACTTTTGTACGCACTGTAGACGTTCTTTTTTTTTGTTGCCCTCCATATCAATAATGCTTTTTGAAATGTTCAGCTGGATCAGTATCAGCCCACAGTTTTCACTCTCAATTTCTAATTGCTTAACTGAATAACTAGAGTGGAAACCCATAAACCAACCTACAGTCGCTCCAAAGTCAGCGTTCCGCCCTTGTTTCTTGTTCATTTCGATTCGAGAGGCAATTACACGAATCATTTGCAGAGTCTAAACCCAGGTAATCTGCCACTTTCATCGTTTTTCTACGCAAGCTTCCACTGTCAGTGTCAAGTACACTGGAAAATTACGTACCGGCATCACTGTCCAATGTACTTGCATTCTGACTTGCATATTTGCGAGCAAAGCTTGATCCAGTACATATGAGACGACTGGTGCGCTGCCCGTGGTGGGCGGCCGCCGGCTGGCGAGGACAGCACACGTAACGTGACGGCAGGTGAGAGACGCGGGCGGACCTTGGCCCGGCCTTGCTGCTGGCGACCCCGCCACCAGCCACGCCCCACACTCCGCCCTATCCAGACACCGCGGCGCGCAGGCTTTCCGCGTTGCCGTAGCGCCGATATTTATAACCCACCAATTTCGAAGAAGGGACTAGGGAAAACTAACGGTCTAGCGACATTACCCGCTCATTAACCATCGGCTACAGACTATGAGCAACTGCGATGATAGTTCCGATATGCTTCTTTTATGGACCGAACTGCCGAAAAAATGGAGGAACCTGGGTAATACTATATAATCGAAACCGCTATGGACAACATCTACATCCTGGTAACGACGTTAAATATGAGAAAACAGTTCCCAGACTTTCTGCTTGACGAACGGCATTAGAAATTGCTAGGCAAGCGGCGTAACTTTGTCATTACTACAGAGTTTGGGTGTTCCTTAAGAGTGTCAACTCGTGGAAGAAGAAGAACAAGAAGAAGAAGAAGAAGAAGAAGAAGCAGCTGTGGATAGTTCACCCCGTTTGAACCTACTGTTCTACACAACTTCTCTCGCTGATCGACTATCAGTTCTTCAAACTTGTGGACTTTTTCTTGTAGGATTATCGGTCAGGACGGGTAGCGGATTTGCCTATCAATCATCTGCCACGAAACTCCCTTGAACATGTATTTCAATCCAGAGCGGCATTAGTTCGCTAGGGTCTACGTGATAGCAATCTACAGCCTAGAATTATGTCCCGTTCTAACATGAAATCTTGTTGACAACACAGTTCCCCACGCCGACATTCTTGCAAACTCTAGCTTTCAACGACTTGCTCTGTCGTCAAAGTCAGGAGGTAATTGTTTTACTGATAGCTTGTGTGGTGCTTTCGCACGTAGCTGGCTAAATTACGTCATGGACACATCATAAAGCCATGTAACCTCGATATGCTAGCAAAGATTATGTGATTTCTGTGACGGAGAAACATTAGTAGCGTTGTTTATTCAGTTAGACAGTAGGCAACTCTCGTTATTTCTTTGCAGCCTTTCATCAGCGAGCGTCCGTTTGTACGCACCGCTGTTCCGGATAGTGTAGTTGTAGCACTTCCTGATCTTTTCTTAGAAGACAGAATCTCTGTTGGTAGATACACGAGATAAGATTTTTTCTTTTAATCAAAGATAATGGTATGTTTACTTTAGACGCCATATTCGGTAACGGCAGGTGTCAAAATCACGATATTTAATGTAGCGTTGGCGCTCTGTGCAGCGTTCTGAACCGTTCGATGTAACTGCCACCGTATTCAAAAGTACTTCTTTAAATTCCAGGAACATTGAGACTAAGGCGCAATATGGTCGGAAAAATACATGGAGTGTGACTACCTTGTCTGCTAGAACTTTGCCTATTTTATCTTACACAGCTCCAAAGAAAGGAACAGCTGTTACAGGTTAATCATGTTGCGATGACTGAGTGACTCCGTGTTTTCGAGCTGGCCACGTTTATAACTCTATTTATTATAGCCGTTCTTCGGAAACAGTTCTTTCAGGAAGTGCCACACGACCAATTGGTACGACATTTAAGGTTTAACGATGATAACAGAGGAAGTCATTGAAAGATGTAGTATACCAACAAATGACATGACAACAAATCGAGAAACAATTATACAAGTTCGTTTACACCGAGATACATGAGTCTGACGCTTCACTAGGAAACCTGATGTTTCTTGTTAGCAACCAGAAAGGAACATAGTTTTTTATGAAGAGTTCCATTATTTAGCAATCTGAACACGATACGCCAAACGGTGCAGTTTCTTAGATACAGAAATCTTCACAACGCAACCACATGCATCACCGTTGCCAGTCACTCAAAAAAGTAACAACGGACTGACAAGAACGGAGCAACCGCTCGCGCCACATAAGGAAGTGGACGACAAGGCGACAGCTTGCAGGAAGACGGCCCTGCAACTCTCCTAAGCAGTGCAGGGGCGCTTGCTGCCTAGAAAGCCAGCTGGCACGTAATCTAGTTCTAATAGCCTGGTGTCCGTGACATTTACCGCCAATGTCTCGCAGAGAAAGGAAAAACAGATCTGGATTCAGCGTAGGCGATTCGCTGCTCCGGAATAATCATTAAACTTTGATGTAACTCTCGCCTCTTTTAAAACTGCTGCTGCTGCTTCTCCGACGTCAACACTTCTCGCATTCACGTCGATTGCAGAGGAAAAACACGAAAAATTATCAAACTGCTTCGAATTAGGATGAAAATATAGTTCTGAAAAAAAAAAAAAGACAAATTAACGGCGATTGCGTGCCCAGATTGGCCCCTGCAGCTTTGTTTACACAAAATACAGAAAGGTCAGTTGGCTTGCTCTTGAACAGATAAATGCTATAACCACAATTCCCAGTGGCAGCTATTATAGATCAGTTCTTCACAGCACTCTCACATTTTGTGGTCGCAAGTTCGAGTTTCAAAGGTGAAAGTAAAAAGAGTTATTTGTGTCCGTAACTTTCGCTTTCTTGAAAATGTATTGACGGCCTTGCCAATATCACCCAGAGAGGCAGAACTGCTGCTGCAAGTCAGTGAATTAAATTAGGCAAGGAATAAATAACGATAGCGGTTCTCAAGCCTTCTAGTCTTCGAATGTCAAAGGCATCTCTAAACATGCCCTGCACATTTAAGGAGCATTCGATAGAGGTACCCACATCAAAAGAACACAGATACATTCTCCTAACTAATTCAGAAAAATGCAGAAAACTTAATCTCACCTAGGGCGGAACTCGAAGAATTCAAGTACCAGTTTCTTAAAAATGGTTTATTGTTCACTCTAGCAACCACAGCTTCGTGCCGTCGTTTATAATTACGTGAAAAAGTTCTGAACAGTTTACTTGCTGACTTCCCTTTTACACAAGGGCAAACGTAGACACCTTAGTAATGTGTTTTCTTTTTTAACTATAGTCAACAAAGCACGAGAAGTCAATAATGTAATTCAATAACTTTCAGCAGACATATTCTGCGTAGCGTCAGTAAGGAAACAGGGGTTTTTCCAGTGGTGTGAAATGCCTCAATCTGTAATAAACACACTTACGACGAGTACATCAACAAATATGTAAACAATGTTGTTAGCAGGGCGACGATAGTGTTCATGTGGGGGCAGTCGCCGGTCAAAATTGCATAAATTACTTAGTCTTATTTTCCCTCTGCAGTCACTTAGAGAACGATGACAACCTGAAATCAAGACTGTACACCAGGATCTGAAACCAGTTCTTCTTGACTAGTTTAACGGATAGCCAGTATGGCGTAGCGTGCACTGGTAACTCTCTTAAACATATCGGGAACACGTTCCATAGAAATCTCTTTAGTAACAACCACAGAGCGATTAAAGTGATTAATCACGTAATTTATTTATCAAAGCTAGCCAGAAACAAACATCACATTGATAATCTAATTTAAAACAAACTCAACTGAAATTATCTTCTACAATACCTGACAAAGTAATAACACTTCCCAGCTGCCCGGAAACGGGGCACGTTAAACGTGTGTTCCTGCCTACGAATGGAAGCACTTCTAAACTTTCAGGTGGTAGTTCTTCAGAAATTGCGAGATTCGAAAAAGTATCCAGTCGACGGCGTTGTCATTGATGACGAAGCACAAGCTGGATTTCGACAAGGATGGGGAAAGATAACCAACCATCCCAGCATACAGCCTAATCTATTTCAAGGCGGAGGGGGGAGGGGGGGGGGGACGTAAAACCTAAGCCTGGATAGTCGTTCTTCCTAAACGAAAGTTCTGTCCCGTACCATACTCCGTCGAAGGATCAAAACGCTGGGCCACAAGAAATGTCCGCGTTCTGATTCAGAAATGTAACGTGAGACAGTAGTGAATCCGAACGCTTAAAATCTCATCTCACTTTCAGCGCTACACACTCCCGGCGGCTGGCGCCGATTGGCGCATACAAAATGCCACGAGAGTGTTCGTGCCAGCCACGTTTCGTAAGCGTCCTCGTTACACAGGCACCATGAAATTCGCCAACCGCGTGGACTCATGACTTTTTTGCTGTTTCGCAAACAGAATGCGAGTCGCGCAGTGCATTGTGACAGATGATGGGCGCGTGGCAGGTGCTTCATTAAGTCATTCACGTCCCACACGTCACCAAAGACGTGAACATGAAAGACAAATGTTTCAAATATGGATAGGCCACTTTCGACTGCTATCTAAAACATATGCAATTTATTTTACGTTCTCGAAGTGTGTTTTGTTTCCTTCTCAAGAAATTTATAATCTTTATACGAATTGCAAACCTACGAGACAGCTCGCTTCCATAATTGGCACACTTAACTCCAGACTACCAATTTATTTTACGTTCTCGAAGTGTGTTTTGTTTCCTTCTCAAGAAATTTATAATCTTTATACGAATTGCAAACCTACGAGACAGCTCGCTTCCATAATTGGCACACTTAACTCCAGACTATCTTCGTATTTGGCCTTAAAACATTTGTGAGATCGTTGACACGATTGTCTGTACGCTTAAAAATTTCACCAGAATAACAACAAATGTGCAAATCATTTCCATGATTTCCTGATAATAGACTGAAGAACAAAATGTATTTCAAGTTGCTGCGAACTGATGAACAATGCAGAACCAAGCCACCAGCGGTGTGGCTACACAGTAGTGAGATAATGCGAACCTATAGCTTCAGGATTTGCGGGATAGAGATGAACACTAAAACGGCTTTTTCTGCGGTCAGTTTCTTTCCTGACCCAAGTTGAAACAATAAACTAGTGTCTCTAGTTATGTGGATGTCAACAAAGGACATATACCAATCACAAAAATACACGTTTCCGCCTCCTATTTCTCTGGTCCTGTAAGGGACCACACTTGCACCTACCTCATCTAAACTGGTAACTAATCCGAATGCAGATGGTACAACACAATTCCAAACTTTGCTGGATACAGACGTTGTGTTGGTTCGTGTCTGCGAGAAACGTGTGTGTGTGTGTGTGTGTGTGTGTGTGTGTGTGTGTGTGTGGGGGGGGGGGGGGGGGGGTGCGCTTATTATTTCCATATGTATTGATACGTTCCGAAACAAACTCCATATTTCAGCTGCTCTACATTACTATGGATTTGATACCACATATACGAAGGCTGGATGAATGCAATGCTGAATGACTCCAATCAGCCTGAGCGCAAAATGGGTGTTACTACATCCTGACTATTGTAAGTCACTGGATACAAGAACTCGGTTTTCAACTTTTCCAGGTGGCGAATCAGCGCAGTCTGGGTTCGATTCTCTGGGATATGACACACACACACACACACACACACACACACACACACACACACACCACACACACAGAGATTTAGCTCACTGTAGATCCAAACCGGACTACAACGAGCGTCCTACCCCTCTCTAACAGGCTTATAAAAGACTTCCAAGAAGCATGCGAGGCGCTGACGGCCGAAAGGGAAAGGCCTGTTGCGGTTCACTTTTGCTTTCGCCTGGCGATCGGCTGCCCAGACATGCACGCACGATACAATGCCTTTTCACGGCTGTTTAGCGGCGATCTCTTAACAATGCATCACACAGCAATCTATGCACCCTATTCGATAATTCCTCAACTCCTTTACTAGCAAGCATATCATGGGCTCCTTTACCATGGCGACGGAAGTAATGATTGAAATAACACACGACGGCCCTACATGAAACTCCTACAAGGTTATAGTACGAATATCTCTTGTGAATATTAAACTGTCTAGATGTTCTGCTACTGATTTAAATAGACATTTACTGTGGTTTCCCTTGTTACCAAAGGAAAAATTGTTGGTCTTGCTGACTGCATCGGCAACCTTACATCATCAACCAAAGAGCTAGCAGGACTGGCTTCTGAAAGTCCTGTGCAGGGCCAAAGAATCAAGCTAATGGGTCGGCTTCGGAGAGACCTAGCCTCACTGACGAAAGTACATCTAAATTTTAAATTTTTAATCGGATCAATTATAAGAAAGAACTGCGACTAGCTACATATTAAAGGCCTTCAGAATGTGTCCATCCAACATGCCAAATTCCATTTAGTTGCTATAATAAGCGTGACACTGCTGCAGTAACTCGCTGGTTTGGAGCCCACAGTCTACAGTCTTACGGATAATACTGCGATCGTTTGTCGGTAAAGAATACCCCGGATGGAAAAGCATGACATATATACAAAAAACTGCTGATTGCTCTATAAATATAGTTACCTTCAAGAGACACCAAGTAGCTACCTACGCAGCGATCGTCACAGCGATTTCGCGACCTCTGCCGACGAGGTTCCTGGGACAGTGATTAATACAGAAGATAAAAAAAAGCTAAGAAATGAAGAGAAGGTGGCTTGCGTTCTTCAGAAGAAATTGTTTGCAAATCTGATTATTGATTCTCTTCTTTTCATTAGTGTGTGTGTGGGTGGGTGTGTTTGAGATGTACGGGCGCTAAACAGCGGGGTCATCAGCGCCCATTCTTTTCATTACATTACTCGTAACTGCTCCTCGAGCAGCAAACGCGCAGGCCCAACAGAACGCTTCTAGTCCCTCCCCCCCCCCCCCCCTTCTCTCTCTCTCTCTCTCTCTCTCACACACACACACACACACACACACACACACACACACACACACACACACTCACACACACTGAACTTTCTGAAACTTCGCCGGGCACGCGTGGCATTCATACGAGACAGTAAAGCGGGGTGTGGCATCCCGAGTCAATGGTTCGCTTTCTCTGGGCGACATAGAAAGCCGAGAAGACGATGTGCCTTCGAGTCAGAGGTTAGTGTCGCCAGAGGTCAGTGTCGCAGGCCCCGATGGCTCGAAAGTGGCTTGGCCACGGGCCAGCGCCTGAAGGCTGAATGGCCGTGCTCAGCGAGGCGTCGGTAGTCGCGAGACGGCATACCGGAGTGATGATGATGCACAAAAGATAACATTAACGCAAAGCGACTTCCAGATGATAATTGCAATATTATCTTCCATGTAGTAAATGCCTAAAACAATGAAAAACAGACACTTTCCAATACAGAAGAATTGCCAAAGTATCTGCAGATAATACTCCAAGTTTCCCTGTGTGCAGGGGCGTTTCGAAAAAGTTGTGCACGGTATCCAGCAAAGATACACTAATGTTTGCGACTTCAGCACTTAATTCTTAAGAATTTGCAAGGATCCTCAATGTTGCTTGAAAGTATCTCGGGCATGCGATCGGACTGACTGGTCGTTGTATAACATTCAAACATGCATTCTTAACGGCAACGCTCCGACTAGTAGTATCGGGTGCCATCCGCCATACTGGCTTCTATATGAAGATGGTATCTGTTCTTTCGGACATGTCCTCCTGTGCGGATGGACACGATTTGCCTGAACTCTTACGGGACTCAGTGGATTGTCTGCCCTGAGTAATGCGTATAATGGCAGGGGAACTACGAATATAGTGTGTGGACATTAAGATGAGAATGTGGGTCTCACGGGGAGCGTGTAAGGGATAAATCCCAGCAGTCGCACTATCCTCTGTGCCCTCGGTGGCTCAAATGGATAGAGCGTCTGCCATGTAAGCAGGAGATACCGGGTTCGAGTTCCGGTCGGGGCACACATTTTCAAGTGTCCCCGTTGACGTATACGAACGCCTATGTGCAGCTAAGGGTATTGATTTAATTATCAGTTCGTTCATACTGACTTCTTGTTCCACCAGCACAATCGTATTCACTGATTATACGGCTACCGTATAAACGAATAGCACGAGAAGGAAGCCATATAGCCCAAGCTATTTTCGTGAATTCTCCAGGTATTCAGTAAGATTATAAAAACAGAAGCCCGAACCTCTGTACATATACACGACATTTCTATACCACGCGAAAAAGGATTCTTTTTTTCAATGATACGCCTTTGTTCACAGGACTGTTCTAACGGTTGAACTGATATCACACAGTAATACCAACACGAAAGGTCTTTCTCGCAGATTTTGTCGCAAATCAAGTCGGCTTTGAAACACTGCACATGAAATCTTCGTATAACGTCGATTAACTGTCACAGTAAACTTTTCTTCGCCTGGTTACTTAATTGACATACATGAACACTATAACAGTACAGACCCGAGAACAAAAAACTATCATTGCGAGAAAACTCAAGCAGGTACATTAAAATCAAGATGGATGTTCCATAACAAACGCTGTAATCTCTACAGATCTAAAGTCCGTTTCAAAAAGCGCATTGGTTGTAATTTCATCGGTCGTAGGTGGAGCGTTATTCACAAGATTATTAACTGCTTCAGACAGAGCATAAACTGCGCGCCTTCGTCGTACAGCAGTATTTTATTATCCTATAAAACCGCGACAGCTACTCGATCAGCTCTTCATTCGCTCAAAAACGAGGTAAATAAATGGCTAAAACTGCGCACCTGTCGTAACCTACTAATTAAGAGGAAAAATTTTAGGTTAATGGTTTAGCAAAATACGTCAAGTATTAAAGTCAGAAACTATGCACGAGGCAACGTAACTTATGGCACGCCAACACCCAGACTGTATCCATCCAGTATTTGAGAATGAGAAAACTTAGCGACTTCCAACAAACTTTGCACATAAATTCGAAGTTCAATGAAACTTATCTTCGCTGACAGCCCCCCCCCCCCCCCCCAAATGATGAAAGGGAAAAAGTTTATCGCTTACTACATTTTAGACTATTAACCCATTGGCAATACATTTGCAAATACTATCCACATATAAATGCACAGTTATATCAAAGTACGACTCACAGTTCAGGAGATGCGTCAAAACTAGCTTTTCTTAGAACGGAGCTGTTTCGTACACTGAAGTTCTATTTTTTTAAAGGATCGGGGGTGGGGAGGTTACTGATGAGACATTGAAGGACAGCGAAGTAACTGACAACGGCCGAAGAAGGTAGGAGGTGCCCCCGCTGTCTATAGTAAGTAAAAATATTTCTGGGAAAGAGAAATTTGTTAACACTTAATCCACGTTTTCTGAAGGTATTTATCTGAAATGTTGCCTCGTACGGAAATGAAACGTGGATGACAAGCAGTTGAGACTAGAAGAGATGTGATGTTACAAAACAATGCTCAAGGTTATCTCGGTAGATCGGATGAGGCATCAAGAAATAGGTTCGTGACGGCGGGGAGTGTGTGTAGGTGGGGAGGGGGGAGGGAGGGGAGCGGAGGAGTTAAAATTGTAGAGGGAGACGAGGGCTTGAGTGATGTAAGCAAGTTCGAATCGATACAGACTTGTGCAGAAGCTACGCGCATAGACTTGCGTGGAGAGCTCCACTCAACCAGCCTTTGGACTGACGAGTACAACAGTAGCTACCATCTGATGTACTG
The DNA here is from genome assembly GCF_021461385.2 of Schistocerca piceifrons. Classification (NCBI taxonomy): domain Eukaryota; kingdom Metazoa; phylum Arthropoda; class Insecta; order Orthoptera; family Acrididae; genus Schistocerca; species Schistocerca piceifrons. The sequence goes on along the minus strand of NC_060144.1, from coordinate 5,904,317 downwards.
GCTACGAAATATGTGATTTCGTTCGCGGAACTGGCGCAGTAACTCGGAGACGCACACGACGCTAGCTGATTGCGCGAACGCACGCAAGCCGGCGGCCGGACTCTAGGCTAGTAGGCGTGCCCGCAGCGCAGCGCTCGCAGGGAGAGCGCGCCAGCGCCGCTGCAGCAAAGAAACGCGGGGCTGCTGGCTGGCGCTGCTGCTGCTCGACAAGCGAGCCAGTCGCCCCCGCTCGTCGGTCGCAGGCGGAACGGAAAGAGAAAGGAGCGGAGCGGAGCAGCAGCGAGCAGCGACCAGCGACGGGCAACAGCTGATCGCGCGCGGGTAAGCACCAGCTCTGGCGGCGCCAGGCGGCCTCTCTCAGTGTGACAAACGATATCCACTACCCTAAGGTGATGCCGTGTTTACCTGCTGCCGACTCCCAGACTGCCGCATTTCGTTTCGATATTTCGTCAGCACATCGCGGTAATACGTGACGGCGAATAGTTACGACAGTTCGGCAGTACACCACGCTACTACACCGCTAATGAATGATGACGGTGCCAATGTGTGCCGTCCCAGTAACATCAGTTCCAAGAAAACGGTGTACACCGCACCGTGCACACTACCATCCCGCCCGTCGGCTACAAGAAGTGCACGTTATCAGTGAGATAAGACATTGCTTGTGAAGGCAGCTGCTGCGGCACTGCCGACGATACGGGAGGAGGAAGCGGTGCGCGCACGGCGGGGCGAAAGCGTAGCGGCGCGGCGCCCCTACCGCGGCTGCGGCGGCGGGGTCAGCCAGCCGGCCGGGCCCTTCACCGGCCGCCTCGGGCCACCACCGCCGCGCCGGTCGCGCAAGGTTGGGAAACTGCTCGCCGGGCGTGGCTGCCGCGGAACTGTAGCGGCGAGCGAGGTCGTCTGGCCTGGCGGCGAGACCGCCGTGCTCTGGTATTAACTGCCAACCTGACCGTTACAACACGATACAAAGACTGCCAGACCCCACAGGGGCTAGTCGGAAACATTTTCTTTCGTCGCGAAATCCGAGTGTCGAAGGGCACGTGTTCAGTGTGTGTGCCGAGCGCGTGTAAAGTTGGGTTAGCTTCGTACTTTTGGTGAAAAGAGAGAGAAGAGAGAGAGAGAGAGAGAGTAGAGAAGGAGATCACGAAATCCGGTGCCGGTGCAAATCTGAATATCACCAAAGAGGCTGCCCAACTTTACATCCCTATTCGACAAACTGATCAGTGACGATCGTAAACGATGTAACACGCCCTCCCTTTACGAGACAAAGTGGAGCGGTCTGAAATTTAATCCAATCCATTGGGTGATCGGGAACAGTCGGTCAGCAGCTCTCCGTCGCGCGCCACCGCACTAGCACACATTAGGGACCTTCACTATGGAGCAGGGTTACAACACGGAACTATCCACGGCACGGGTATTTAGACACTCTGTACTCTCAAATCGATTTTCTGACATTGTACGAGGCCACAACATCGTTCCAATTCGAGGAAGTACTATCATAATGAACCCGCGTCTCCCATTTACCCGCATTTTTTCTTTTGATTTTCTGAAAGCACCGACGATAAAATTACCGTTCGAATATCGGGTGCCAACAGGCTACTGCTATTTACTGAACGCTGCCACCAGTAGCAAACAGTCTGCTTAAAAAAATACTGGTGACACTTCACACTTTTAGAGCTTAGTTACTCCAATTAGAGGTTTCAACGTCACGCGCGATCTGTCTTTATAACATATACCATCGCAGAGTATTCTTAGTCACTGAGCCCCGAGAACAATGTTTCATTTAAACTGTTGTCTATATATGTTAATCAAAACTACTGAATGACATAACTTACAATGTATTAGTCAAGAAATATTTTCTAAGCGATTTTTGTGCTTCCATCTTGCCCCATCCTATGCTTTGAATGGCATCATGATACGGCGTAACACAAAAATTAACAGCTTCTTTTTATTACCTCGTTCCAATAACTTTTTAATATGTGCCTGTCTTTTTTTTCCACCTGGGTTCTCTGATACTTCTGTACTGTGTATTCTTATCAGCTGAAGTCTTTTACTCGTCAAATGATAATTTTGCGCGGACTCTGATGAATTCCGCTTCACTCGATTTTCCACTACATGACTAATTTTGTTTAATCTAACTACTTCATCTTCAAAAGGCGTCTGCGTTGATGGTTGCGGGTTTTTGTAGCTCAGATCTAGTAACGATTACGGAATTGTTTTCTTCTGTGTCGAGAAATGATTTTATTGCTTTTGATATTTTATTATCATGCCTGCGTGTCAGTTTTATTTTCGAGGCAGTTGTGGGTTATTTGATAATTCAATAACGTAGATACATTATTCAATACTAGTTCCCTATTTTGTGTGTTCATCAAATGGTCTGGCTCCAAGTGTAGCGAACACGCTGTCATGGTAAAATGATGACTTTTTGCCCAAAGCCGCGTCCTCTACTGCTTCTTGGCCATTTCTTGCTCTTAGAAGGAAACGTTAATCTTCACTAAATGCCTGTAGGTTACATGAGAATCTTAACTAAAGTCTTGAGATGTTTTGCATCTTTAATGGCCTTTATGGAACATAATGAGTGACACGACACATACGGTGTCTTCTTTTTGTTATTGTTACAATTTATTGAACTATACGTGCTTCATTTGGCAAAAACCACATTCTAAATCAACATAAAAGATACAATTTCTCGTTGGTGTTATCTACAGTCCTAAATTTCGTTTGCTGCAGCTCTTTCGCGCTAGTCTATCTGGTGTAAACCTCACTGTCTCCGTGTAACTAATGGAAACTACATCTCCCTGCTGTAGTTAAGCTTCGTCACTCTCTACGGTTCTTATCCCTCCCCCATGCTCATCTTCATACCTCAGGATGTGCTCTTAGTCATGGGGTGCCATAAATTTCTTTTCTCTCCAATTGACGCAGCAGCTCCTCATTAGTTACTCGATCAAACCGTCTAATCTTCAGCATTCTTCTGTAGCACCACATTTCAATGACTTCTCTTGTTGTCGAGACTTCTTACCGTTGCCATTTCACTTCTGTACAAGGTTATGCTCCAGACAAATATCTCCAGAAAATACTTCCTGACACATCCGTACTCGATGTCAAAATTTTTCCCTTTTTCAGAAATGATTTTATTGCTATTGCCAGTCTGTATTTTATATCGTCTCTACTTCGGTCATCATCAGTTACTTCGTGTACGACTTTCAGTGCCTCATTAACTCCCTCAGCATCACCTGTTTCAACTCGCCTACATTCCATTACCCTTACGTTACTTTCGTTGATGGTCATTTTATAAAATCCTTTTTGATAAAACTAATAATTCCGTTCAATTGCTCTTGCAAGTCCTCGGTTGTCTCCGACGGAATCACAATATCATCGGCAAACCTCCAAGATTTTCATTTCTTCTTCCTGGATTTTAATTCCTTCTCCAAATTTCTCTTTCGTTTCATTTACTACTGCTACATGTACAAATTGAATAAGATAGGGATCGAGCGAGGTGGCGCAGTTGTTAAGCACACTGGACTCGCATTCGGGAGGACGATGGCTCAATCCCGCGTCCGGCCATCCTGATTTAGGTTTTCCGTGATTTCCCTAAATGGCTCCAGGCACGGCCGACTTCCTTCCCCGTCCTTCCCTGATCCGATGAGACCGATGACCTCGCTGTCTGGTCTCCTCCCTCCAAACAGTCCAGTAAGATAGGGGATGGGTTACAACCGTATCTCACTCCTTCTCAACTAGCCCTTCACATTCTCGTCCCATTCCTCTCTATGCCATAACGTCACTAAATTCTCTGACCAATACTTCGTCGTTAATTGACGGTTTATTAAGGACTGCGACTGATTAGATAATACACAAAACGATCGTCGATTTACTGCTTTTGTTATTTTCATTTCCAAAGCGACAATGAGGTGACAAAAGCCACGGGATACCTCCTAACCTCGTGTCGGGAGCTCCTTTTGCCCGGCTTAGTGTAGTGCAGCAACTCCACGTGGTGCGGACTCGAGTAGTTGGAACTACTATTGAGTCATGCTGCCTCTACAGCTGTCCATAACTGCGGAAGTGTTGCCAGTGCAGGAATTTTTTGCGCGAACTGACTTCTAGATTATGTTCCATAAATGTTCGATGGTGGCCAAATCATTCGCTGGAACTGTCCATAATGCTCTTTAAACTAATTGCGAACAACTGTGGCCTGATGACAAAGCGCACTGTCATCCATACAAATTCCCTCGTTGTTTGGCAACATGACTGCAAATGGTATCCAAGTAGCCGAAATAATCATTTATAGTCAATGATCGGTTCGGTTGGAACGTGAAAACACAGCCCACAGCATTATGGAGGCACCACCAGTTTCCACAGTGCCTCGTTGACAACTTGGGTACATCGTGCGGTATGCGTCACACTCGAACGCTACCATCAGTTCTTACCAAACGAAACCGGGACTAATCTGACCAGCCCACGGTTTTCATCGAGTCGTCTAAGGCCCAGCCGATACGGTCACGAGCCCCACGACACACAGCGGGCGGTGTCGTGTCGTCAGCAAAGGCACTCGCGTCGGTCGTCTGCTGCCACAGCCCATAAACGCCAACGGATGCGTTCGCCGCTCGTCCCATATTGATTTCTGCGATTATTTCACTCAGTGTTGCTCGCCTCTTACCACTGACAGGTCTACGCAAAAGTCATTGCTCTCGGTTGTTAAATGAAGGCCGTCGGCCAGTTCATTGCCGTGGTGAGAGGTAATGCCTGCCATTTGGTATTCTCCTAGCACTCTTTGACATTGTGGATCCCCGAATATCGAATTCCCTAACGATTTCCGAAATGGATATATATATATATATATATATATATATATATATATATATATATATATATATATGTGTGTGTGTGTGTGTGTGTGTGTGTGTGTGTAGTTCCAACTACCATTCTGTGTTAAAAGTCCGTCGTGCGGCCATAATGGAGTCGGAAAGCTTTTCACACGAATCACCTGAGTGGAGATGACAGCTCCGCCTACTCACTGCCCTTTTACGGCGATGCTAGCGCCCTCTGTATGCCTGCACGTAGCTGCCTTACGACTTTTTTTGTCACCTCAGAGTACTGTCTCCTGGGTTTCCTTTACTGCTCGACCTCGCCGGCAGATGACGCTGTGGCTGCTCGTGGCCGTGGCGCTGCTGGCGGCGGGCGCGGCGCCGCGACGCCTGGGCACGGCCGCGCCGCAGGCCGACACCAACAGCCTGGAGGCGGCGCCGCCCACCGCCGCGGCGCGACCGCCGCCGCCGCCCACGCCGCCGCCCGCGGAGGACGACGACGACGCGGACGACGAGGACAGCAAGACGCTGTCGCAGCAGATCGCCGACGGCAAGTACGGCCTGATCCAGAAGGAACTGTACGGCGAGCCGCCGGCGCGCCCCGGCATCGTGAGCTACGCGGCCAACCCGGAGGTGCCGCGCGACACGGCGCGGACGCTGGGTGGCCTGCGGCCGTCCGAGGTGTGGCTGGCCGAAGACCACGTGCTCGTGCTGAGGGGCGGCGCCTTCGCAGCCCCCGAGCGCACGGAGAAGCCGCCCTGGCCGCCCATCGACGACTACCACGCGCCGCCCAGACAGGTGCGCAACTACACCGCCGCCGCTGCTGTCGCGCCCGCCGCCCGGCCGCGCGGCAGGACGCTCTTCGGCTTCCTGCGGCACTTCTTCCAGAGGAACTGACCGTCCCACACCGGCCTCTCCCGTCCTCTCTCTCAATGTGCGGTCGCGTCCTCCTCGAGTGTTCGCGTTTCGCCACGCGGGAACGTCGCCGACGCCTACCGATATCGGTCTCGACGATTTCACTTACTCCGCTTTTGTTGTCGGCGAACGAGGAAAAGAAATAGGTCATCGACCGTACTTAGGTTTCAAAGTCCACTACGTACGAAAGCAAAAGAATGCTCCCAATCCTTGCAATTACTGTATAATTGTTACTTCGACGTAACAGATAACGAATCCTTCTGTTACTTTAACGACTAACTAATGATGCCGCTTTCAATCACCACTTCTTTTGGATTCTGTAAAATGAAACGTACGAACTGAGGGCGCAGTGAGTCCGAAATCGCGAATTTGCACTTATAATCTGTATCGACAACACTGACGAGATACTACGTATCTATCTACATGTCATTTGCAAGGAGGCCAGTGGGCGAAATGTGTCAGAAAATTAATAAAATACGTGAGATCCGAACAAACACGAGATTAAATTATAAGGCCGAAATGTTACGACCGCATATTTGTCCATCTTTTACCGCCAGTTCCCCAGTTACACTATGCACACAATAAGTGTAACTGTACGACAGCTCTTACTTCCTGGCTCGGTAGGAACATTAGAATACTTTAGTTCACTAGATGCGTACGGTGGTGGACAATTAGCTCAAACTGTTTTCGACGGCCTCAGTTCGACACGGTATCCGACACACAGTTCACACTGTACGCTGCCTTTTAAGTTTCACTCTTGTTTCGTATTCCAGAAAAAAAAGTATATTAGGTTTGCACGGTAATGTGTCTTATAAAAGACCACTTCAGACAATAGAGGAAACAAGCAAAGTGTGCTGGTTGGTGGAGGTAAGTTGCTAGAAAATATAAAATATATCGTATCCGAGACGAGTTAACTAACATCGTGAGAGGTGTTTCAAAAAAAAGTTAAAAATAATACATTTACGTATTAGTGCTTCTAAGGGTCGCACTCAAGAGATGAACTAGTAGGAATCCTGAGATCTCGAACGGAGCTTTAACGAAAATATATATAACAGAGCCATGTGATTACGTTACTCTTCTCCACGTGACGCTCCCTACATAAACTGACATGCTGGAAACACTATCATTGCCACTTGTAACCGTAATATTGCAAATGATATCACAGTAGCCTTTGACTGTAAAAGCTATTTATTTCCATTATTGCAATTTCGGCTGTGTAGCCATTATTAAGTCGTATAAATGATCCAGTATTAAAGGTCTACCTGAGCTTTAGAACATGTTAAAATGTTGCTCTTTTGACATTGTTAACATCTTTAACAAGAGCGACACATCCAAAACACAGTGGCTGTTACCTTCACCGTACCTAAACTAACATAGAAATCACCGCTAAACATTTTACACACATGCCGAAGCGAACAGCCGAGACGCGGCGAAATGGCGCTGCTGAAGCGTCACGTGGTTCACAGCCTCTCGCCACTGCGCACCGCCCCCACCTCTCGCCTTCAAAGGCTTATAACTCGACCGTTCCCTGACGGCCTTTCACGTTCCCGCGTGCCGCGACACACCGCACCTCGAGAAAGAGGGGCAGCCTTCGCGTGCAGAGCGGGTCAGCACGAGTCTGCGGCTCGCCGAGCGTGCGCCTCCTCTGCACTCGGGCCGCCGAGTTCCTCCCTCCTATCAACTAAGTATAGCTTAAGTGCGTTGTGAGATATGTTACGATGTACTTGTCTGCAAATAAACGGTGTCTGAAGAAAGCCGTGTCCGCTTCATTTGCTCTACCCCGCCCCCGTCCTGTGTGCGCAGGTGCGGCTGCCGGCGCGCCCGCGCGTGCCGCCGCCCTTCCCGGTGCAGCTGGCCGACGGCGAGCCGCCGCGGCTGCTAGGCAACCAGTCCCGGGCGCGGCCGCGGCCGCCGTTCTTCGCGCCGCCCTTTCCATTTCCCGGGCCCGGCGCGGCCAACGCGACGCGGGACGGCGCCGCGCCTCCGTATCTCTACCCGCCGCCGGGAAACTTCCCCCCCGGAGGGGCCGTCCCTACGCCAGCGGGCAACGGATCGTTGTCGCCACCTCCGTATCCGTTTCCACCTCCGAGAAACGGGTCGCTGTACGGGCCTCCCGCCGGCCCCTTCCCGCCCCCGCCCTTCTTCTTCCCCGGCCCGTACGGGCCGCCACCGACGGGCAACGCCACCTTCCCGCCTCCCGGCAACGGCTCCTTCCCCTTCCCCTTTCCGTTTCCAGTAAACGGGTCGCTGCCGCCCGGCTTCCCCGTGCTGCCACCGGGCGCGGCGCTGCTGCCGCCGCCGGGACTCTTCAATGACACCTTCGACGAGGACGACATGTCCATTTATTACCCGCCGCCGTACGACTTCTACTATCCGACCGACAATACGACACAGGTGCCACCGGGTCCACTAGTGCCCGGAATAGTGCTGCCACCTCCGCCGAACTTCTTCGGATCACTCGACAACGAAACGGAGACTGCGGGCTCTGGCGGGACGACGGTCGCACCGCCGCCCTCTGAGACGACCGCGGGCGAGGGGTACACCGCCAAATACGTGCCGGTGACGACTCAGAATCGGCGTAAGAAACCTACACCCGCGACCACCGCGAAGACTGTCGCCGACGTGCCGGTCTCGACGCCGCCGCCGCCGCCGCCGCCGCCGCCGCCGCCACAGCCGACGCCGGCTACTACGGTACCGCCCGGTCGGAGCCCGTCGGTGCAGGTGATCCACGACGGAGCGTCACCTCTCCGGCCTCCGGGTTACTACTATTACCGAGTCCCCACCGCCGTCCCGGTTACCTCGACGGTAGCTCCGCCGACGGTCGTCCTGTCCTCCACTACGGCTGCCCCGCCACCTGCGAGTGTTTCGTACGTCGTCGTGCCCGTCACAGATATAGTGGTGCGACAGCCGTCCCAGAGTCAACAGCAGCAGCAGCAGCAGCAGCAGCAGCAGCAGCAACGACAACAACATCGACAGAGGCCCAAGGCACCGGATCCGACACCGCCCACCTACTTCTACGACCCCGTCTCTGACCGTACGCCAAAAAAGTCTTACTATTTCTTTGAAGAACCTTGGCGCGGCATTTCCTTCCAGTTCCCATTACCGAGCCCGACACTGCAAACACTGCTGGGACAGTCGTACCGTCAGCCGACGCAGCTCTACTACTATTCGGATTCCACAAAACGACAGAGGCCGTCGCAATCTGTCGGCACTTCACGTCCCCCGTACTACAGTCTTCCGCAACAGGTATCGACAGTGCTGCCGCCGTCACCGCACTATCCACAGTCGACACCTGGCCGGGCACCGTACTACGGCCCCACGACACACACACCGGCACCTTATTACTTGCAGGTGTCCACACATTCTTATTACGATATCGGACCATCTACTGTCAGACCTGTGTACCGGCACAATTTTGAGCAGCACCCAGTACCGAATACGACACCCGGACCGCGTACGGGTCCACCAGTTTACCGGACGACGACACCGCGCACGGTCTTCGAGTTCGACTACAGACAGCAGCAGAAGTTTCGGCAACCCCCGTCCTACTTCACTCCCGGACACACTTCCGGTGACTTCTCTCGGGTTCACGTAACTACACCGGCTCCCTCACGATCACAGCAATACGGAGGTGAACAAATATCGAGCAGTGGCTACTCGACGGAGAATCCGTTGTCGGCACTGTTCACACGACAGGATGAAAGTCTCATCGATGAAAATACGAAAAGGTACTTCACAATATTTGGACAGAAGTTGCCACAACAGGAATCTGAAATACCGTCCACAACACCGATGCCTATTACTGAGGAACAGCAGAATTTAAAAGAAGCTCTTCCACTGTCTCTAGAAGGTGATACCTTGGTCAACTACAGACCACCACTTCCTGCTGCCAATCCAGAAAGTGAGTTTATTGCATACCCATTGCCAGGAGACGGTGCCCACGCATACTTCCTCCCACCCGGTGGTGGATACTCGTATCCAGCTCCGGTACCAAACCAGCGACTACGGTATCGTAGAAAGGATACGGGCAGTGAAGTGACGTGACCTTTTATGATGGAAGTGTCTCAGTGTGGAAAGCTCTTCTGATTCGAACAGTGCTTCCAAAGCAAAATCACAAACTAGAAAAATTGAATTAAGCTTCATATACTTTAGAAAAATGTGTGAATTGTTCCACAAGTGAGTGTTCGACAAACTGATGCAGTTGCCTCATTTCTGTTTACAAAGCGTGATGAGAGTGTATATTTATGTGTTGTTACAAACTACTACAGACTTATTTTAACTGTTGTGAATGCCACTATTGCCTTTTTTATGGAAATGTGTTGACGGAGTAGTCTGTGTTGTAAATAAACATCCTCCCATTCACATATATTTGATAACTGCTGCTACTGATGTGTACGAGTGTTAGTAACAGCTTTGTTCCATTTCTCAGTGCCATTCAACTCAATAAACAAAATTTATATGTTGTTAATGTATGACAGCAAACTCAGGCATATTATTCTTAAGGTACCATGTAGTTTTTTGGTAGCAAAAGCAGCAACTGTTGTAACTCAGCTTAACCTATAGTGCAACACCAGCCAAATATTATGTAGCTCTGCTTTGAGTAGAGCAAATCTAGATCAGAAATAAAATAACCCAGAATTAATGAACCATCCCTACAGTCCTCCCTTCTCAAAGTTTGGAACAATGACCAACAAACGTCACTAACTCATTCTCATATTCTTTTACACCAAATGTGCTCAAGAGCCAGCTCCATCAAAGACGTAAAAACAGCAACCTTTTCCTGAATACATTTAGTTTCCACGCTTAAGCAAATAACTCAAGAATTATCACGCAAAACTATCAAAGGAGTATATCATCACAGAAAATAGTGTCAGGCATTCTGCTAACCAAATTTTTCACTCTCAGAGTAGTGTAAATCTACTCTGCCATTAAACTATTAGCAATTTAGCAATGTCTTCCAGTCAAAACCAATTTGCAAGTTCACTTTGCACCTCGGCATAACTTAGTTTCGATGCAAAAAGAAGAGTGCATCGTATTCAAATAGAAAGCAAAATACAAGAATGACAAAAAATTGCTGGAATTTATGACATTTTAAAGACTAGTCAATCATGTTTTCAATGCAGAAGCTGTATGTTTTACATAATATTTCACGCAGTTCCTTCACTGTTAGGACTCTCAGTCTAATGTCTGAACCTCTCATAATGCATTGACAAACTATGTTGAGGATACATATCATAAACCCTGGCAGCCTGATCATTTTACCTAACCACTGAATCATTATTGTACAAAAATCAGTCAATAGCCTAAATTACATCCAACATATAAGTGATAGCACACATTCAACTATTTAGTTGCCTGGCGCATATTAATACGAGGTATTGTTGAGGTTTGAGCTGTGGCCAAAAAACAAAAGCCAATTCCTCCTATATATTAGGAACAAGCAAGAAATAGCAAACAATAATGAACAATTCTCAACAACAGAGGAATAACTCATACATGTGGTACATTATAAACGCAAATGGAAATCTCACTGAAATGTGACAGAACTGGCACATTTCATCTCTAATAAAAGGCACGATGACCAAAGATATGTGAGGTACTTTTTTTTGCCATTTTCCATTGATTACATGTGACCATTTTTATCCATTTATTGAGTATGATCATCAAATCACTTTACTGATGTGTTCTTCATTTACAGTGTGTTCGGAAGAAAATGTCTTTACTGTATGCGACAAAGTATAAGTGGTTATTAATATTGTCGAGAATGATGGCGTGATCTGGTGGTGGGAAACCTCTGGACACCACCCTAAAATTTATTGGTAGAACTAATTTAACAGCGTGCCTTCATCTCCCCAGTTTGACACATTATTGTGCAGCCATGTGAAATGAGATTTTCCATCAATCACACTCGGCAATCACTCTCCATCGCCGGTGGTGAACTGGCAACGGAGGGTGAAGCTGTGACAATGCCAGCCACTCATGCTGGCGAAACGCCAGTAAAATCATTAGACGAATGTCTGCCGAAGAACCCGAGACAGAAGCCAATAGGCAGTTTGTCAACAAGTGGCCACGAAAGCCTTAACAATTCTGTTCACTCAGCAATGTTAAACCTGCAGTTTCATCAAACAATGGAAAGTCCAGGTAGGAATAATGACTCAAGGCCTCCTGTATATGTTACACTTACAGTCTAATGTAGTTGCAGACAATAACTGCCAGCTATGCATGAGAATTTTGTAACAAATTCTGAGAAAGGGCAAATGATTGACTTGTCGCACCCCCTTCCCCCACGCGGAAGCCTATGCACACCACTGCGTGGATCAACTATTAGATTCGAACAATACGGGTTCTATGGACGGATGAGACACTATACTGCCTTTGCGAATCGTCAGTTCACACAGTTATTTTGATTTTCAGCATTCACGATTCACACACTGAGAGCATGGAGATGTGAAACTTCATCAGGATAAATCATACAATATGGGTTTACTTATTACACTTCAAAGTCTGCTCAATAAATTCACCTGTGAAAGGGCTAGAATGAAATTTATCCCTGGAAACCAAAGTACAATATTTATTTGTACTATTTACTGAGTTTCCAGCTTCACCTGTTGACAGACATTGGGGGGATAACAAAACAAAACAGAGAATGTGACATATGCAACAGTCCCCCTATAATCACTCTTGCTTCTTTCAATAACTTCATTTTCTACTGTGGTACATGATTTAAGTACAAATCACAGGACATATAAAAGAAACTCAAAGACTCTACTCAGAATATTTCAGCTCGCTGGAAACCGAAAATTTATGGAACTTTTATCTTAAGGACAGACTGACATCTCAGTACAGTACAGATTCAAAGACAAAACAAGAGACCCAAGAAACTTTGTACAGAATCCAATCAAGTGATAAAATTTTCACTGGTTTCACCCATATCCTGATCACGATCCATCTTCTCATCTCAGCCGCAGAAATATTGTTGAGTGGATGACAGACAAAAATAAACATAACAACTCCTCCATCAATCTCGCATTTTTCTCTAAGAATGACTATGTTAATAAACAATAAGGTTCACATATGAGAGGTGGAAAAGACATTCAATTGTTCAAAAGCTTCTATTCTCACGTGAAGTAGGTTGTGCAACAAGCAGCGACAAGTGAATTAATTCCCGAAAACTTCTAGTACAACTCTGTAGCTAGCACTGCTTTTCACTGTATGCATTTTGCTTGTAATTAGATACACTATGATGTTGTGCTCTTTTGGCAGAGATGCAACGGATCACCATTTATTCTACTTTACAGAGCAGACAAGCCTCTGAACCCTACATTCTGTGAAGAGCTGCAGACATACAACCACTTAGTACCTAGACCCTCTGTCCACGGATGCTCATGACAGTTGTGCATGAACATTTGACCAGCTTTTGACATTTCTGAAATACTCGTTCACAGGGTGTGCACAATAATGATCATCTGCTCTTTGTCAAAGTCGCTTATCTCAATGGATTTCCCCATTTGGAGCCCATATCTTCACCAGGGTGATCCTCCGTCTGTGTCTGTTCAGTGTACATACTTTTGTTACCACATCACGCGCCCACAACGCCACCAGGCAGCATCCGACATCATGACGGGCAGTGGTTGTAATGTTTTGACTGATCGGTGTATTTATTTCATATCATTACATAAAAATATTTGTGGGAACAAAAGACTTCTGATTAAAAAGTGGGTGATGAAAAATACATAAGACATGACCAACAGTCTATTAAAATTCTGGACTCTTGCTTCATCAGCTGAGTTAGGCAAAACATTCACACCAGAATACGCTCACATAATTTTATGATGTCACCTCCATATTTCAGCGGGCAAAGGTCTGACTGCCATGCAGAAGACCCAAGTTCAATTCGTGGTACTGCCAGACATTTTTTTCAGAGGGAATACTAGAACAGGGCATATTTGGCATCAGGACATCAACTGAGGAGTTACTCAAGTGATGCATTGTCACAGTTCCAGCAGTTGGAAAGCTCATAATGGCTGGTAGAACGGAGTGCTGAACACGTATACCTCCATACTACATCCAATCACACTGTTAGCAGAGGACAACATGACAAGGCAGCTGGCCAGATGGGTTGGCATATGTACACTCATTATATACCACCTCAACACTGGTGAGCCTCTATCCACAAAAGAGCTTTGTTATGCAGCATTTAAAAAACTTTGAGTTTTCAGTCATACTTTATCGTGTTTTTAACACGTCAACACAATTTTTTCAGTCAAAAACATCCAGAGTTATTCACAGCTGAATCAATAACATCCCACGTACCCCACACACGTTTTATGATCGTATTTTGCGGTACTGATGCAATTCGGAGTGTTTCACGCATGAAAACGTGGACTTCGGTTTATCCGACATTTTCGTTATCCGAACCGGTCGCCACCCCAATCATTTCGGATAATCAGGAGTTTACTGTACTGTGTGATTCAACTGTTTGGGTTCATTCTGCAACTCTAGGAGACAGAATTACGACATCAGGACAGAAAAGATGCCTTTATATGCAAAAGGCAAAGGTGATCTATCCAGATGTAACTTACAGTCATCTCTCTCCTACATGCAACCAATAAAGCCCTTTGGGCTTCATTAATAGGTAGTTCAATACTCTTGCACAGCAAATAATACCTTAAAATCAATGTGGCTTCTGATCAAACAGGGGAATTTTCAGTATTCTTTGTGTAGTTAAGTAATATCAAAATAAAAACCTTGAACAACACAATGATCTCTACATTCGTTTTATCGACTTAGTAGAAGTATTTGATTGGATGCCGAAGGCTGTGCAGTGGATTGCTCTGGAAAAATCATCTGAGAAGTCCGTCAATTTGGTGCATCAATTTCATAAAGTCACATTTGTCAAATGCAACATGAAACATCCTCAAAGACCAGTTTCCCATTGGAAGAGGCACCAAGCAGGTATGTGTTATGACTCCTCCTTTATGCTGTGATGGAGCAACGTGTCCAAGATCTGCAGAGATCAAATTGTCTCCAACATAAGATCTGTCAAAAGTGTCTTGAAGATCTTACACTTTTCCACTAACAAATGGCTTTTAAAATCTATCCAGACACCTGCCACATGTCTAACACAATGCAAGGCCTCCAGCAGTATATTCCAAACCAGATATCTTGCACCAAAAATTTGCTCTCATGCTAAATGTGTCAAAATCCAGGTGCTATAGTAAGCTGGTACAGAATTATTTGTGTTCGGACTTCATTTTAAAAATTACTCAGTGTCAGCTGGCAAAAGAAATCTTTCTGATATCTGGGAATCACAATTCAGACTTTAGAAATCAAAATTGTTAATGATATTGCTAGAGTTGCACCTGTTTTCTGTAAATTAAAGTGGAGGCTGTTGACATTTAATGAACCAGCTGTCTACCAGGGGATCTTGGCCATTCAAGTTCATGTCTCTGTGACATCAAATTTCTGGACAGCTTCCATGTGAGATGCCTCAGGTCAATTCTTAAAGTAAAACGGCTTGACTGTGTACCAAACATCAATGTTCTTTGCAGACAAGTAAAATACGTACAGCATGGAATCCCCTAATAAAAGGCAGCCAGGGTAATTTACATATCTACGTAAATAGCAGACTACAGATTACCTACAGCTGTGTTTTATGCAGAACTACAATCTGTCAAGCATCAAATTTGTGACCAATACCTGAATTAGAAGCATATATTCAAATTAACCCCAGCATCCTGCAACACTTCTATTGGTAACAGGGTGAAACTTGCCACATAATAACATGGGTGGTGATGCAAAATCGAAGATTGGGCTGAAGTATATGAAAATACATGCAAAGAAGATCTTAGTACCGAATACTACACTGCAAAAACATGCCTGAGACCGGCATACACCAGCAGTAGTAACAACAACAACAACTTGTGTTCTGTCAGACCTTCAACAGCATCATCATGATAAACCCTGGCTTTTCTAGTGACATCCATGCACATCCTAGCAGATGAGCCATAGAGTTGCCTCTGGCAGACACGTCATGGAAGAGTCATCATTTACGGTGCTACAACCAGTCCCACTGTCATGGTGGGCCAGGCATGATATTTTGAGTTAAAAACACCATTAGCAACTAGGGAGGACCAGTAACAACAATTAACTATTATACATGTACAGAGAGAAGTAAAGTGATGAGACAGACAATCAAGGCATAACTTAACATGATATTCAACAACTAGTAGTTTTACACTGTGAATTAATTTGTCTCTTGCCAAACTTTTATCTTACATGTGTTTGAACAAGTGGAATAAGTATTCAAATGTTCATCATTCTTGTAACTGTGATGTCAAATGGTCATGAGCTAAATAAATTGATGGAAAAAATATGAAAATTGTGTTAAATGACAAGAAGACAAAATGGCTGGCTAGTAACTTCCTTTTTGAAGGTGAAATTCCAAGTATTGCTGACAGAAAAAAAAGCATTCCAAGTTTTCAGACTTGTTATGTTTCTTCCCAGAGAGAAGCAGGTCCCCCAGACCCCAAGTTTAGCTCCATGTCGTGATGATGAGAGGCTCTGAATATGAAGGGGAAAGCATCACACACACACACACACACACACACACACACACACACAGAGAGAGAGAGAGAGAGAGAGAGAGAGAGAGAGAGATTACAAATTGTGGTGTAATTATTGTTACTTAAAGCAATGAAAATATTGTTTGGGTTATGGCTTTTACTGTCTAGTGTTGGTTACATATTGATCTTACACCAACTGAGAGATAATATTATATTTCTACTGCAAAATCTCATCAGAATAGCCGAGAACAGAAATATATAATAACAAGGGAGACTTGCACATGCTCAACAAATAGAGCAATGAATGAAATTATGAACAGAACAGGGATATCCAAAGATTTCAGTTTAAATTCTTAATCCTGAAAAGCCAAGTGAGTAATAGAATAGGCTTGTAACTGGGAAAGTGATACATAAAACCATTACATATAAATATACTATTGCACGATGGGCGGAAGTTTTTCTGTAATAGTGCTGATGAATGTCCCGTTAAAATACATTTGGTATAGACTTTCATGGGACTGTAACTAATATTATTCCCTGAAATTCGCCGGAAGAAAGTGTATTTTTTTTTCCTGGGCATCAGTAACAAATGGTCTCACAACATTTTCTGTGTTAGATGATATGCGGATGTAAAGAAGACAGATGCAGAAATACTGAAGGACAATTAAGATCATGTCTACATTGAAGCAGTGTCTGTACTGAATACACATTTTCCTTACACCTCCCTCTTAGTAGCTATGTACTATAGATCAGACACATCTTTGGAATGGAAAGCAAGACAAACCGATTTATTTATGGGAAAACACCAAATGACAAACCCATATACGAGGTCAACTGTTTCTGGAATACTGGTGCACACTTTGAGCTCAAAAAGGAGGCTTTTGTTACAAAGCTGTATGAAACACCTGGATATGCGCTGCCATCAGCATGCTACACTTCAAATCACAAGACTGGTGCACACAGCATGACATCTGCCGCACCGCCTGCTGGAGCCCTCCAGTGTATAAAGACAGAGTAGCCAACGATACTCCTCCAATTGTGTTCTACTGCTTATTTTACTTTTTCTATATCGTTTACTTAACTGTGGATGAATCAACTCTTGTTTTTTTTTGATGCACTATTGCTTGTATCTAGCAATTGGCAACAAGTGTGGCGTTCACTTCCATGTGCTCCGTATATGTGGTTGCTGTATCAGCTCTCATGTCCATGTAGGCAGTGCTCAAATCTCTCCTTAAGCAGTATCTGGCTCTTACAGTTACCATCACTAACGTCTCTAATACACTGACTACGCAGACTCAAACACCGCCGGCATACTCGATGGTTCTTACCCATGGCGAAAATGTGGCTGAAGACTAGGAGGCTTATGAGAAGTGGCTTTGGCAACACTCTTTGGCTTTGGAGTCACTGATGCAAACAACTGTAACACATTGTCACTTCTTTATATTTCTCCTCAGATCTACTAGGATGCTGTGCCCTTTAGCCCCATTCCAGGAACCTGTGTCACTTTCATTTGACAAAATATATAGCTTGTTGTCAAATTGTCACCATTAATGCACATATATCATTGCAGCATATGTAGAGTTCTATCAATGTTACAAACAGCCACATCAGTCAAACTGGGCTTGGGCGGCCGAACTCCATGACCTCAGTCACAAATGTCTGTCTGTTACTGATGCTCATAATGATTTCTATGCTGATTCTATGGTCCGTCACATCATCATTCGGCTGGCTCCTGACACAGAGGTTTGTCCATCTTTGGCTGAAGTGTTGAATCTTTCGAGGTAGCTCGTGCTGGTGGTGATCAGACTGAGCCTTGTCTGCATGTTCAAGGTTCAAATGAAGAAGTATATCATGGACTTTTCTATGTTCAATGTCTTGACACCCTCCTCGAGTTCCTACAGGTTCACTGGTGAGGGACCGGGGTCTGGCCCAGATGCTCCGTAGTCGTCAGCCATGTACCCTCCTGCACCTGTTCATACCGCTCCACTAGTGTCTGTTGGTGCAGCCCTTATAGGTGTTCGGTCCTGGCTCCATGACCTTGGCTGCTGGTCACCAATTTAAGAGGATTCCAGCCTTAGTTCAAAGCTGGCCCAGCCGCCGCCTCTGTAAGGTGTGGACCATTGAGGAGCTAGCGATGTGTCACCACAATGAACTGAACCGTGCAACACACAGACGACCATGGCTCATCTGCCACTGCTTTTGCCTCCTCCAACAATGTCTGTCCCAGCCTCATGGAGCATTCCTGCTGTGGGGTCAGACCCACCTTCCTTGTGGATATCACTCACTCCTGCCTGCCTCTCCTCAGGCATCTGACACCACAACAGATGCTGCTGGTCCTTCCTGTGATTCTTCAACGCCACTTACTCTTCCACTGCTGGCTGGGCTGGCACTGTCGGGCCCTTCACAACCAGTGTCCCTGGCATCTACCAGCTGAATTGCCAATGCCTCCACTGTTAGCGCAGTTCAACTATGTCGATATGCTCCTAATGGTCTTATTGCTGGTCATCCCTTATGGTTGCAGGGTAGGGGGTGGGTGCTGCGAGTATATGTGGATGGACTCTTCTGCCCCTACTCATCAATTCTGGGCCAGAATCTACTTCAGCTGCTGCCAATATCACCTGCAGCAACTGCTGAGGCCATAGCAGATGAGCACCCACAACAAAGGAGCACCCTTTCCTCGAGTGGAGGGGTGCTATAACCCTGCATGCATCACCTGGATATGCACTGCAGCACCAGGTCATGGCCACCAGCCGCCATTGTCTACCTATATTGGATCACAAGACTAGTGTGCATAACACGACATCCAATGCACTAGCTATCATGGCCCTCCTCTATATCTCTATATAAAGGCAGCAAAGCCAGCACTTCTCAGATTGTGTTCTGCTTGTATGTTTGTTGTTCACTTGAATGTGAAAAGAGAGAGAGAGAGAGAGAGAGAGAGAGAGAGAGAGAGAGAGAGGAGGAGGAGGGGGCTTTAGAAACTGGAATAGTGTTAGCTATATAGTTAGCTTCCTTCAGACACGAGTTTCAGATGATGCCACAAAAAGGGTATCAGTTGGAGACTGTGCTTTTTATATTAACTCTGTAGGTTTAATATGATAAGACAAAGACATTTAATGACTACTGTTATGAATACTGCATGTGCAACTACACCGTGGATTTTATGACTAAGGTACTGCTGACAGAGAACATCTGAAATATGTGCATTAGGAACGTGTCATTCGCAGTTATTATTAACAAGAAATAGCAAATAACTTTGCAAACATCAGTACAAGGCGACTTTTTGGTGAAGCGCAATGTTCCAGTTCGAATCTGGGTACTGAACACAGTTTTCATCAATTGGGAAAAAAATCAATGTAAGCATATTTAATAGCATTTTCAAACAATGCTGTTATTTACTAAAAATAGCTATATCCAGTGACATAATAAACCATAAAAAATATGCAAAAGTCCTGAAACGCAGTATGAGTAAGTGTTCCTTACATGCTATCTGGATGGAAATGACTGAGGTAAATCACCAATCACCAAACTCCAAGCAAGCATCAAATACTTCAGACTAATTATATCCGAAGGGATGTAAGACAGCCCAACATGTGAATCAAGTAGAAACAGCTCTCTAAAACTTACTATCTAAGAAGAAAAGCAAATATCACCCATAATCATAGAGTACTCAGTTTATTAACACTTCCTAAATGTGTCACATCCGAATATGAAAGAGTGAAGAGATCGACAAAGTTTGCATATGAGTTGCACACTTAATAAATGACTTGCTAGGTGAAGGCCACAGACACAGCCAGCCAATGTGGATCATTTTTGGCAGGCTGCTTGAATACAATTTAAAATGAAAGACTTGATCTGGCTCAACACCCTCTGTTTCTGAGAAAATTATACTTTCCTACAAATTGTGGAAAGAAACTTTTCAACTGCCACTTATGCATCCTTAAGTTACACTCTGTTCAATGATGGTGCCGCTGATGTATTGACCAAGGCATCTGGCTGGGAAGCAGAGAACCTGTTTTTTCTCTGGCTTGTATTATCTTATACCTTGTAGCTACAATAGGCTGGCCCTTATCGACTGTGTCAATATGCAAACGGGGATTAGTGATCATGATGTCATTATAGCAACTACGATTATAAAAGTTAATAAAACACTCAAAAAGACAATGAGAGTGTTTCTACTAGATCGAGCAGATAAGTAATTATTAGCATCTCACTTCGACAGTGAATTTGCATCACTTAGTTCCAGTAACATCAATGTAGAGTAATTATGGGCAAAGTGTAAGCAGATTGTAAATTGTGGTCTGGAGAATTATGTTCCTAGTAAGTAGACAACGGGTGGAAAAGAGCCAATATGCTTTAATAATAAAATTCGACAAATGCTGAGGAAGCTGAGGCCAACATACATTGCGTGTAAGGACCATAAAGAACATATACGGAAAATTAGGGCTGATACAGAGGCAAATACACAGTCATTTTTCCGTCAGGATAGGAAATGACAAGCAGTGGTGCAGGGCACTCTCTGCTACACACCATATGGAAGCTTGCAGAGTATGTAAGTAGA
The DNA here is from genome assembly GCF_021461385.2 of Schistocerca piceifrons. Classification (NCBI taxonomy): domain Eukaryota; kingdom Metazoa; phylum Arthropoda; class Insecta; order Orthoptera; family Acrididae; genus Schistocerca; species Schistocerca piceifrons. The sequence continues at coordinate 5,883,477 of NC_060144.1, read as the reverse complement.
TGTAGATGTTTTATTCTCACACATCAATAACCTAAATAAATCAACAACGAATAACAGCAAGGTAGGCAAATTAATTTCTTTAACGACATGAGTTAGTGAAGAAATAAAATTTTAAACTTTGTTGCATGAAAACAATTTCAAATAAGACTGCTGTGAAGAGGGCCATTCGGGACAAAAAAAAACCACCCTTGTCACAGCTGGTAGTACATATAAAATAACACATTTATACACAGCACAATATTCCATCACTGCATCTTGAAAAATGTTGCCTGAAGTTTTCCTGTGTTCGTAACTAACTAATGATTAATTTGGTCCTCCATGTATAGGAGAGGCAAACATTTCAAACAACTCTTTCAAAAAAATTTTGTCACTTATTCCAAATACGTGAAATTATAGATTTACATTTCCAAAACATATCTTGAGAACATTTTAAAAACAATATGTTGCTGATAAGTTTTGTCTAATACTGGATTCCTGAAGAGATAAACTAATATCATCACGTATGGAAGCATAATTATAGATGACAATGGTCAACCAATTACCACAGTAAAAGTAATTCCACTGAACCATTAAACTACGTGCCAGATATGTGACATTTATTTTTATCATCAGGCTAAAAACATTGTTTCAAGATCTCAAAATTCCAAACCACGTTTCAAAACCCAGAAGGAACTGTACAATGGCACAGATGCAACAACGATCCACAGCATAATTCATCATCATCTATCAACACCAACATTTTAGGCAATGCTATTGTATTTGTGGTCTGTAACAGAAGTAATCTCCCCCTCCCTCTCACACGGGGGGGGAGGGGGGGGGGCTGAGGTTAAGTGTAAACCAAATTTCTTTCCGGCCAAACTTCGAAAGTCATTAGATGGTCTTGATTCTGAAAGCATATGTGCTTCGAAGATGTGTATGGCAAGTACCACCCATCTAGCTGTTTGAAAGAAATGAATGACTTTAACACACTGAGTGAAAGAACCACTGTAAAGTTGCCAAGATCAAATTTTTAATACTTTACTGATTCAAGTCATTAGAGAAATTTAATTGCCTACCTTTTATTATTCCTTAGTGATTTGCTTACCTTATTAACCCTACTGTTGAAACAAATTAAAAAAAAAAAAATTACAAATACAAAAAATGAATGCACATGGGAATCAAATATAGATTCTCCGCTCCCAGCCAAATACATTGGTTGGTATGCCAATAGTGCTTTTGTTGCACACCATTTACATTAATGGTAAATAAACAACATCAAAAAAGTTTCTTTCCTTGATTTCTAGGAAAATATGCTTTCACAGATTGTAGGGCCCCCACAATTTTACGAAAGTCTGGAGACACTTGTGTTCCAGCCGTTTCGAATACGTGTTATTTTAAAGCAGGGTGTAAGGATGAGCATGGGATACTGCACCCATTTATTGTTTGTGCAGGCGAAACTGGAAGGGAGATAATTAGTCGGCGCTGGCAAGTGATCAGCGCAACCTGCCAAGAATAAGCAAATACGGCCCAGAAGCTCCGTGGCCAGCTGCAAAGAGTAATGTAGCTTTGTATTGTTAAAAAACAAATGGAGAGACTCGAAATAGTGACTCTTTATTATACGTTGAACTGCTGTTGAGAGTATGTGGACTGGACATGGATAGTCAGCCACGATAAAATCTTATGTATTAATTGTGTTCAAAAATGTGTAATTAACTGATTCTGGGTGCCCAGTAATGTGTGGGCTTACGTCATAAAGTTTAGTTGCTTTTTTGTACAAAGTGGAAATAAATACGAAGAGAGAGAGCGAGAGAGTGAAAAATTTGCCCTTCCTAGCAGTGAAATCTTCGGAGAAGCGTCCGGTGCTAGCAGAAGACATCGGCGCTGCAAGAAAGCAGAACCAGCATTCTTCAACAAGTAAGTCCACAAAAACACTTAAGCTGCATAGAGAGAGCTTAAAAAAATATAAAAACAGTTGGGAGTTGCCATAGCAACCGATAACAATGAGGCTGAAGAGCGATTCCAGAAATATCATGTTGATAAATGGTGAAATGATTAAGGGAATCAAGAAAATTGCACAATGCTGCTGTTAGTCTCAAATCACCGATGCCACCGTCTACAAATGCTGATGTCGCCGCACAACAACAGTGCTGCCGCCGTACACCAATGCCGACGTCGCATCACACCAATGCCGATGCCGCTGTCCACAAAAACCTACGCTGCCGTCTACCCACGCCAACGCCGCCATCCACCAACGCCGACGTTGCATCACGCCAACGCCGACGCAGCCGTCCACAAAAGCCGACGCCGTAGTCCACCTACGCTGATGCCGCCGTCCATCAACACTGATGCCGCCGCTGCCGCCTGAGCTACTACTAACCTTTGATTGTCTGTGAAGTGTGGGGGGTTGTGGAAATAAGCGAGTGTACTTTTAATGATAACTATATTAAAGGCAAAACAAAACACAATGGAAAAAGAACATCAATCCGTAGAGTCTGTTGGGGCTATGGGAATTGAAAAGCAGGGGCCAGATTTAAGTGAATTAATGAGGTTTATCAAAGCGCAGTTTGAATCACAGAACACAAAACTGGACGAACTGAAGGTAGAATTAAACTCTAAGTTAGATTTGCAAAACACAAAACTAGAGGCTTAAGTTAATATCCTAAGTAATCAGATGCAAGAATGGAAAAAAGAATTGTCTGATTCCCTGAGGGAAAAGACAAATATTTTATTTAAGGATTTAGAACAAAGAACTGAAGCTCATCTGAAAGGGTTAGTTCAAAAATTAGAATATGATGTAGACCGTAAATGTAGTAATTTGGAAACACAATTTAACGAATAATACGACTCTTTGAAAAATGTATGTAACGTTACATTTGATGTGGTCGAACGAGAAATAACTACGCTAAAAACCAATGGCCAGAAACAAGATAAGTTGATCCCCCTAGTAAAGGCACAAATTTCAGGGATCAAATCATGGGTGGAAACTGTAGAACAGAAATTCAAAGAAAAGTTAATGACTGCAGAGCTTATAAATTTGAATGGCTTAGAAGAACAAGTAGAAGAATTAATAGGACAAAAGGTTGAAGAGAAACTAAGTGTTGATACCTTTTCGCCTATAGTAACTTCCGATTTAGATAACACCAAGAAAGACTTAGAAACTTTGAGGAAAGAATTCAAGCTTATGCAGGAGAAACTAGAGAAAGGCACAGTTTCCCAAAATATTATATTAAATAAGGACATGATAACTGATTTGCAATGGGGATCAAATTCAGCCTTGTCGAGACAGTTTCCTAAATTCAAACCAGACGGGGAGGTACACCCCACCCATTTCTTAAAACCATTTAACAAAGCCATACCTAGAAGTTGGGAGGATGCTAAGAAAATAGAGTTTGCGATAGGTTATTTGGAAGGTGAAGATTCAGAATGGGGCACAGTAAATATTGAAAACTTCACATCCTGGGATGATTTTCAGAGAAAGTTTAAGGAAAAATATTGGTCTTCAAGTGCACAAGAGAAGTTGATCTCAGATTTGTGGGATCCTAAATACTATAGTAACGCTGGGGGTACAATGCGCAAGTATTTTGACTGGCATTTGACCAATGGAAGAAGAGGGATTAGTTTGAATTTTAATAAGACGTCTACCTACTTATGCTAGAAAAGATATTCTATGCAGTGGATGTAAAACAGTGGAGGAACTGTTATCCTTTGCAGATGCACTCGATGCAATCAATAAAGACAGGAACGAGAACTTGCATGCACAAGAAAATCCGAATTTTAGGAGGAATAATATGAATCATAATAATCAGTCAAAGCATTATGAATCCAATCTTGCCCGAGTCCATCGACCTAGCAGGGATGTAAATAGAGGGGGTTGCTCAAGAGGACCATTAACGTCCAACCTCAGTCTGGTAACTACACAGAAATTAGTGCCCAGCAACAGCTGTGGAACAGGGGGTAACACACTTCCATCATTTGGAAATCGTCCTGTGGTTGCTACCCATGAGGAAAACGTGGAGCGATCTGGACCCAGGGCTGGGGCCCAGGTCGTCAAAATACATTGAGAGGCCTAAATAAGAGGGTACAGGTTTCCTTCATGCATAAAGTACCTACCAAGGAATGGCTACTGCTGGAGGAAACGAACAAAATAACTACGCCACCACAATCTATTATAACAGGAGAGATAGAAAACCACAAAGTAGACATATTCATCGATTCTGGTAGTGAAGTATCAGTTATTTCTAAGGAATACTTTAATACATTAAAAACTAAAAGTAATTTACCTGTTTTACTAGTAACTGGGGTATACATAGTTGGTATAACTGGAAAGAAGAATAAAGTTGTTAAATACGAAACCTTGGCACACTGCCGTATAAGTGATATGACGTTTCGACAACCTTTGCTACTAGTAGAAGACATAGATAGAGACGTATTGTTTGGTTTAGACTGGTCAAGCGATTTTAATGTTATACTAAATTTTGACGAGAACTGTATTTATGTGGGGGAACCCGAGAATAAACACTGCATTAAGTTTGTGATGGACAGTGATGTGTATAAACAAACATCTGAACACCAAAGATTACAATTACCCACGTCAGCTCAGTTGTCTCCAGAGATAGAGTTAACTAATACTGCATGTCCACAAGAAGACTTTCACAAAAAGTAAGTGAATCTGAAGTGTTAAATATTGAACAGCAAATGGATTTACTGAGAATTTTGTCTAAATACCATTCAGTATTTTCAGAGAATCTGGGTACCATTAGCGATTATGTTTGCAAATTTAAGATTAAGGACGAGATCCCGTTTTTTTGCAAACCATACCCTATACCTAGAAGTTTTAAAGAAGCGGTTAGGGAGGAGATTAATAAAATGATTGATCAAGATATAATAGAAAGGAGTATGAGTGTCTATAATAAGCCCTTGGTAGCAGTGAAAAAAGCTACAGGTGGAGTGAGACTGGTGTTAGATGCATGCACTCTCAACCGTCATATTGAAACTGAAAGAGATCGTCCGGTTAATATAGATGAATTATTAACTAAATTTAAGGATGCCCAGTATTTTAGCTCCATTGATCTGACGGCTGGGTACTGGCAAATCCAGTTACACCCCGATTCGAAAAAGTATACTGCTTTTTTGTTCAACGGAAAATCTTACCACTTCAATGTACTACCTTTTGGACTAAATATATCAGTATCGGTATTTATACGAGCACTTGATACGGCTATTGGACGAGAGTTATTGAAAGAACTAGTTATTTATGTGGATGACATCTTGATTATTTCACCTACTTGGGAAGAACATTGTAGGACATTGAAAAAAACTTTGGAGAGATTTAAGGAAAAGTATATCACCTTAAAGTTAAGCAAATCTCACTTTGCGAGGCAGGAATTAAAGTTTTTAGCACACATCATGGGAGTAAAAGGCATTAAACCAGACCCCAAGAGAATTGAGGCTATTTAAAACTGTCTATCTCCTCGAAACATTAAACAACTAAAAGGGTTTCTGGGAATGGCAGGTTATTATCGACACTATGTGCAAAGCCAAGAAATGAACAACCCTAGACTATTAAGATTATTACGTAAAGGTATATCATGGAATTGGGACCAAGGGACCCAAGAAGCCTTTGACAAACTAAAACAAGCCTATCTTACAACATACCGTAATGAATGAACCTTTTAAGATAGCAAATGATGCCTCAGATTACGGTATTGCAGCAGAATTATTCCAAGGGGAATGGGGGATAGAAACCTATGATCATAGATCTATAGCATTTATTAGTCGAAGCTTAAATAAGCATGAACGAAATTATACTGCTACCGAGAAAGAATTGCTAGGGATAGTGTGGAATATACAAAAGTTCCAAACTTTGATATGGGGTTCGGAAATCTACATTTATACCGACCACCAGGCTTTGTCATTCATAATGAGTAGTAGATTATTACACAGTAGACTGGGAATATGATATTAAAATACAGTATTAAAAAGGATCAGTGAATATAGTACCTGATGCTTTGTCGTGACTAACTCAAAACATGAAAGATCTACAACGTACAGAAGGACCTGGGGTAGTTTTCGCTATCAATTTTATAACAACAGAATATCCAGCAAGGGAAGTACACGAGTTAGCCCAAACGATAACGGAAAATATTAAACATGACCCTCATTTTACAGAGATCTATGCCATGTGTATAAGAGTCATTACCGGTAAACAAAATTGAAGAGTGGAAGTTAACAAATCACAACTTGTTCTGGAGAAACAGCAAAGAGTGAAGCTATTGGTGGCTGTGTAAATCACAAACAGCAGTCTAAATTAATACAGTACATTCATAGTGGATATGGCCACTTTGGAGTGAAAAAGTGTATAGCTCACATGAATAAGTTTTATTATTTTAAGCGATTAGGACGTAAGGTAACTACTACTATTAAAACGTGTGACATCTGTCAGAAAGCTAACGAGAATAATACCCATGTAAAGTACAAGATGTATCCGATTATTCCTAAAGCATTACATGACCTCACAGCTGCCGATTTTTTTGGACCCATACCCAAATGGAAGGGAGGCGTGGCTTATATATTAGTACTTATAGAATGTTGGTCGAAATATGTAAGACTATATCCTATTAAGAAGGCTAATGTGCAAACCCTGATCAAGAGCTTGCAAGAATATTTTATAGCTACAAGTAAACCAAGGCGTTTTCTTTCTGATAATGGACCTCAGTTTACCAGCCATGAAGTTAAGGAATTTTTAGCCTGGGAAAATATACGACACATTTTAATATCCAACTATAATCCATCTTCAAACCCTTGTGAAAGAGTAATGAAAGAGATTGGTAGGTTGTGCCGTACTTATTGCCACGACACTCACACCTCATGGGCGGAAAGAATTAAAGATTTTGAGCTTATTCTAAATGAATTATTGCATTTACCTACAGGAATGACGCCCATAGAAGCCATTGGCAAGCCATTTATAGGAGAACTTCTAATTAAATGTAAATGTATGACGTGGCCAGAGCAAAAAGCTACTGATCACAAAGCAATTCAGGAAAGAGTTGGTAGAAACTTACATAGGAGCGCCCAACAAAGGGTAAATAAATACAATGCAACTGCAACTGACCCAGAATACCACATAGATGACTTAGTATTAGTAAAACAACACCTTCGAAGTTCAGCACTGAAAAAAGAAACACACAATTTTTTTCTGAAATACGTAGGACCTTATCGTATTCAATCAATAGTACACCAAAAAACCCTATATTTAGTAGATCTTGTGACGGGAGAGGGAAAGGGAATGTATAATGTTAAGGATATAAAACGATATGTACAAAACCCCCAGGGACGTTGACGTTCTGTGTCAATGGGCAGAGTGACGTCCGCCGGTTCCCGAGTTGGGTTCCGTGTTACTTCCACATTAGTTTTCCTACACCAAACTCCCTTCAAATCTTCGACTATCCTGTAATCTATTTATAGCCCTTAAGCTATCCTATCATATTACTGTTAAAAGAGACCAATTATGACTAATTTAAGGAGTCACAATAAACAGTAACCTCTAAGCATGAGCTAAAACTAAGAGGGGAACATTCAAATAGGAGATATAATATGATGGTACTGTTTAGGATACCTAGATGGCATAAACTGAACATGTGTATGAAATATAGAGTGAAGAGACTAACTGAATAACTATTTGATTATAGTGTATATAATTTCTATTTTTATTGAATGTTTTATATTTTTTGTAAAGTGTGATGTGATTGGGGAGGGTTTATATCTAATTTTGAAAGGGGTGGGTAGCATAGGCACAGACATGACCTACACACCACGCCCTTCACACAACTCCCACAAACAAGTGTGACTGGTTCTTCATCATTTGCCGTTCCATAGGAGTTGCTAAGATCTTTTCTTTGGGGACTTCAAAGGTGACGGTGAGAATGTCTGTTCTGCAGGAGATGCCGAACATCATACCTTCTCCGGCTTCTCACTTAAGTACCGGCGAAGTGGGGATCCTGGGGAAGGAGGGTGGGAAAAGTTTCCTGTCTTTGGGGCTGTCCTCTTTCTTTCTTCAATCTTACCAACCAGTTATTTTATTTCCTTTCTCACTTCTCTTAAGAGTACCAATCTATCTTTCCCTCTGCCCACATTCATATACTTCTTATCGCTGAAGTCCTCTTTTCCGTGATTTCTATAAATCTTCAACTAAGAACCTTAGTGGGCCGAAGAATCAGGACGCACGATCACACTTCCACACTCAAACAATTAAATACAAAGACGCAGACAAGCAATACCCAGGGACATGTAACAAGCGTTACAAGATCCCATATAGGATAATAAAAATTATCAATTTTCCATTATCTACTGATCCCATCAATCTGAGCCAATTGTATGTCAGGCATATTAGAGGAGATTTTCTCAAAAACAGGCAAGGGAGGGAGGGGAGAGGGTGGGGAAGGAGTTGTGCTGAGCAAAAATATCTTTGTGTCTTTCACCTTAGGTTGTAGACAAGTGACAATAAATTTGAGCTGGATCAATGGTCCTATCTGAGAACTTCTCACTGTTGCCCACTAATGAGCTTACGCAAGTGACCAATGGAACTTAATGTGAGATGAACATAAAATACACTTTTAAACATCTGAATTACTTTCTCCCACAAATCTAAGACAAAATCAAAGATCATGAGTTGCACACTTGTGCCTTGAGGCATGTATGTTTTTGATCAAATTTTTGAGCGCAGCAAAAACAATATAAATTATACACTGCATTTTTGTCTGAATTTTAATAGCCAAATGAAAAGTGGAAAATGGAGAATAGGGGCATCAAAGTGATCAGCCTGAAGTCTATTTTTGCAAAAAACAATTTGAAACTTTCTAACAGCTTAAAACTGGTGTGCCAGGTCAGGACTCTCACATGGGACCTTTGCCCTTTATGGGCAAGTGTTCTACTAACTGAATTACCCAAACGTGACTCAGGATCTGCCCTGACAGTTTTACTTCTGCCAGAACCTCATCTCCTGCTTTCTAAATTTCACAGAAGTTCTCCTGCATAACTTGCAGAACTAGCATCTCTGGAAGAAAGGATATAACCAGAAGGCAGGAGATGAGGTAGTGGTGGGAGTAAAGTTGCAAGGGCAGTCACAAGTCGTGCTTGGATAGCTCAATCAATGGAGCACTTGCCTGTGAAATGCCAAGGTCCAAGGTTAGAGTCCTGGTCCGGCACACAGTTTTGGTCTGCCAGGAAGTTTCAAATCAGTGCACACTTTGCTGCAAAGTGGAAATTTATTCTGGAAAACATTTAACTGCTTGAAAGTAATCAGGATAACTGAGAAAAATCCAGTAGTCAAATAGTCCCTAGCACTTTCTAAAATTCTAAGGTAAACATTGAACTTCAAATTCTCAATATACAGCTGACTTGCTTTCTCTTGATCTATATACTTTCAATAATGGGTGGTGAAGGAGAGGGTGTGAGATATGGGGGGATCAAATCATTTGTCTAAAAGTAAGAAATAAAATAGATTAGAGAAATATTTGAAGTATATTTGAATGAAGCTTGAAATAATGTACAACAGATGTGGTGCTGATTGAAAATTTAAAGTTCAATGTCTAACTTAAAATCAAAGAATTTTAAGAAGAACTAAAGGATATTTGTAGGGTAAATATTGTAGACCGCGTAGTCTACTGTTGTTTGGCCTTTACATTTGTCATTGCCTGAAGGTGTAGAAAAATTTAAACTACTTCTCAGTCTAAAAAAATTTTCAATATGGAATTCTTCAAATATAAGGAAAGTGATTGCTTGTGACACAAGAAACAATGTTTCTCTTACAGGTTTTGTCAACATCATTGTTCTTGCTCACTCACTTTCCCTGTTAAAAAAGAATGTAATGTACAAAGTAGAATAAACTGGAATCTAAATCAGAGAGCAGTCCCAATCAAACAACTTGGTGCTCTTTCTACGTAAATGATGTACGAGCATTCCAACTGCTACAGTTCTTTGTTTTTGATTTTAAATATTTAAATACCTGAATTTCCAAAGCAATGACAACTATATTTTTGCTTCAGAGTTCGAATTGCTGTACATTATTTCAAACATCATTCAAAAGTGTGTCAAATTTTGTTTGTTATTGTTGTTGTTATGGTCTTCAGTCCAGAGACTGGTTTGATGCAGCTCCCCATGCTACTCTATCCTGTGCAAGCTTCTTCATCTCCCAATATGTACTGCAGCCTACATCTGTCTGAATCTGCTTAGTGTATTCATCTCTTGGTCTCCCTCTACGATTTTTACCCTCCACGCTGCCCTCCAATACTAAATTGGTGATCCCTTGATGCCTCAGAACATGTCCTACCAACCGATCCCTTCTTCTGGTCAAGTTGTGCCACAAACTCCTCTTCTCCCCAATCCTATTCAATACTTCCTCATTAGTTATGTGATCTACCCATCTAATCTTCAGCAATCTTCTGTAGCACCACATTTCAAAGGTTTCTATTCTCTTCTTGTCCAAACTATTTATCGTCCATGTTTCACTTCCATACATGGCTACATTCCATACAAATACTTTCAGAAACGATTTCCTAACACTTAAATCAATACTCGATGTTAACAAATTTCTCTTCTTCAGAAACGATTTCCTTGCCATTGCCAGTCTACATTTTATATCCTCTCTACTTCGACCATTATCAGTTACTTTGCTCCCCAAATAGCAAAACTCCTTTACTACTTTAAGTGTCTCATTTCCTAATCTAATTCCCTCAGCATCGCCTGACTTAATTTGACTACATTCCATTATCCTCGTTTTGCTTTTGTTGATGTTCATCTTATATCCTCCTTTCAAGACAGTGTCCATGCCGTTTAACTGCTCTTCCAGGTCCTTTGCTGTTTCCAACAGAATTAAAATGCCATCAGCAAACCTCAAAGTTTTTATTTCTTCTCCATGGATTTTAATTCCTACTCCAAATTTGTCTTTTGGTTCTTTTACTGCTTGCCCAATATACAGACTGAATAACATCAGGGATAGGCTACAACCCTGTCTCACGCTCTTCCCAACCATTGCTTCCCTTTCATGCCCCTCAACTCTTGTAACTGCCATCTGGTTTCTATACAAATTGTAAATAGCCTTTCTCTTCCTGTACTTTACCCCTATCACCTTCAGAATTTGAAAGAGAGTATTCCAGTCAACATTGCCAAAAGGTTTTTCTAAGTCTACAAATGCTAGAAATGTAGGTTTGTCTTTCCTTAGTCTATCTTCAGAGATAATTCATAGGGTCAGTATTGCCTCACGTGTTCTGACATTTCTATGGAATCCAAACTGATCTTCCCCAAGGTTAGCTTCTACCAGTTTTTCCATTCGTCTGTAAAGAATTTATGTTAGTATTTTGCAGCCGTGACTTATTAAACTGATAGTTCGGTAACTTTCACGCCTGTCAACACCTGCTTTATTTGGGATTGGAATTATTATATTCTTCTTCAAGTCGGAGGGTATTTCACCTGTCTCATACATCTTGCTCACCAGATGGTAGAGTTGTGTCAGGGTTCACTCTCCCAAGGTTATCAGTAGTTCTGTCTACTCCTAGGGCCTTGTTTTGACTTAGGTCTTTCAGTGCTCTGTCAAATTCTTCACGCAGTATCATATTTCCCATGTTATCTTCATCTACATCCTCTTCCATTTCGATAATATTGCCCTAAAGTACATTGCACTTGTATAGACCCACAATATACTCCTTCCAACTTTCTGCTTTCCCTTCTTTGCTTACAACTGGTTTTCCACCTGAGCTCTTGATATAAATACAAGTGGTTCTTTTTTCTCCAAAGGTCTCTCTAATTTTCCTGTAGGCAGTATGTATCTTACCCCCAGTGATATATGCATCTACATCCTTACTTTGTCCTCGAGCCAACCCTGCTTGGCCATTTTGTACTTCCTGTCAATCTTATTTTTGAGACGTTTGTATTCCTTTTTACCTGCTTCATTTAATGCATTTTTATATTTTCTTCTTTCATCAATTCAATTCAATTTATCTTCTGTTACCCAAGGATTTCTACTAGCCCTCATCTTTTTACCTATTTGATCTTCTGGTGTCTTCAAAATTTCATCTCTCAAAGCTACCCATTCTTCTTCTTCTACTGTGTTTCTTTCCCCGGTTTTGTCAATCACTTCCTAATGCTCTTCCTGAAGCTCTCTACAACCTCTGGTTCTTTCAGTTTATCCAGGTCCCATATCCTCAAATTCCCACCTTTTTGCAGTTTCTTCAGTTTTAATCTACAGTTCATAACCAATAGATTATGGTGGGAGTCCACACCTGCCCCTGGAAGTGTCTTACAATTTAAAACCTGGTTCCTAAATCTCTGTCTTGCCATTATACAATGCATCTGAAACCTTCCAGTGTCTCCAGGCCTCTTACACGGATATAACCTTCTTTCATGATTCTTAAACCAAGTATTAGCTATGATAAGTTATTTTCTGTGCAAAATTCTACCAGGCGGCTTCCTCTTTCTTTCCTTAACCCCATTCCATGTTCACCTAATACTTTTCCTTTCCTTCCTTTTCCTACTATCGAATTCCAGTCCCCCATGACTATTAAATTTTCGTCTCCCTTCACTATGTCAATAATTTCTTTTATCTCACCATACATTTCTTCAATCTCTTCATCACCTGCGTAGCAAGTTGGCATATAAACTTGTACTACTGTGGTAAGTGTGGGCTTCATGTCTATCTTGGCTACAATAATGCAATCACTATGCTGTTTGTAGTAGCTTACCCGCGCTCCTTTTTTTTTCCATAATTAAACCTATTCCTGCATTACCCCTATTTGATTTTGTATTTATAACCCTGCATTCGTCTGACCAGAAGTTTGTTCCTCCTGCAACTCAACGTCACTAACTCCCACTATATCTAACTTTAACCTATCCATTTCTCTTTTTACTTTTTCTAAACTGTCTCCCCGATTAAGGGATCGGGCATTCCTCGCTTTGATACGCGGAATGCCAGTTTTCTTTCTCCTGATAATGACATCCTCCTTAGTAGTCCCCACCTGGAGATCCGAATGGGGGACTATTTTACCTCCGGAATATTTTACCGAAGAGGAAGACATCATCATTTAACCATACTGTAAAGCTGTATGCCCGCGGGAAAAATTACGGCTGTAGTTTCCCCTTGCTTTCAGCCATTCACAGTACCAGCACAGCAAGGCCATTTTGGTTAATGTAACAAAACCAGTTCAGTTAATCATACAGACTGTTGCCCCTGCAACTACTGAAGAGGCTGCTGCTCCTCTTCAGGAACCACCTGTTTGTCTGGCCTCTCAACAGATACTCTTCCGTTGTGGTTGCACCTACGGTATACTATCTGTATCACTGAGGCACTCAAGCCTTCCCACTAACAGCAAGGTCCATGGTTCATGGGAGGGGAGGTCAAATGTTACTCTAATATATTTTACTTCTTACTTTTAGACAAATCATTCCACAAAACATTTGACTTTCTTTAATGGCTCTGAACAACTACAAGAAAGGAAATTCCATAATAGCCTAATAATAATGAAAAAAACTTATTGTGCAAAAATAGCAACATTAGATTTTTTCAGCTCGCAGAAGACAATGTGCGTAACTATGTTTTAAAAAGGTAGAATAGATTTTCAATTTTGGAGTAATGGACTGAAGCATTTTCTTGGTTTGCTTTTTTTCTTGTACGTCTCTTTACTAGTAATATTATGCAGGTACAAAACTACTAGCAAGTGAACTATGTTTATGTTACACTGTCTGTAAGGTAGGGCTGTACTGAACAGTTAACAGTGCAAAACAATAAAGAGAATGTCAATGTGATTATGGAATACATTATTGTGAATGAACTAATATTGACTAAGAATAAGAAAGTTATGACGAAGGGATTGTTAAATCATAATACACTTCAGGTGGTTATAGTGCCGAATATGTTGTTAGGTAAAAACCTAACAAACGTCAATTTCTAGTCAGTGTAATGGATGAGCATCTCACATGGAAAGGGCATATCAGCTGCAAGATTTACTTATTGAAACATCACCCAACCATAACTACTCCTGCTCTAAAACAAATCTACTATTCATTAATCTTATCACATCCGCAGTATAAGTTTGAAATTTGGGATTGGGCACCTGCAGTCTAATGGTTGCACAAGAAGTCCTTACCCATATAAAAACTTGCATTACCAAAATTAGCCCATAGCTTGAACAGCCTTCTAGCTGAGAGCGCTCCAGCTAAAGATAACTTGTTATTATTGCAGAAGAAAATAAGATGGATATGGCTACTACAACAGAGACCAGAAAAAAGATAAAGGGAAGTACGTTAGTTTGTAACTGCATGATGGTCTGAAAGGGCAATCACAGGAGTAGCCAGGTTTATCCATCCTGAATATATCACAAACATAAAAGACTGTAGCTCCTTTAATGACCAAGTAATAAGTATCTGGCTGAAACATGATGGATACTTCCTGTCAGTTATTAGAGTTTATGCTTCATAAAAGTTCTACTGCTGTGAAAAAAATACTAACACCAATTTTCTACCAGCTGTTGCAGGGGATATTAACTTCTTGCAATAAAAATGATGACAAAGTTAATAGGTGACTTTATCACCGCAATTGGCAGAAGCTCAACTTATCTCAGTGTGTGGAGGAATCTTTGGAGAGAACGCTGTTAATAGCAACAAGAAACACTGCTCAAATTAACAGGAAATAATTAACAACTTTTTCAGGAAGTGTGACCCACATAAATACACATGGTTGGCGAGAAGGATAGAACAATTATTGCTCATATTAGAATAAATGAAAAGTTGTTAAATCAGAAATACGAAAGTATTCAGAGACTATACTGTCAGTCCTGAGCAACCAATAAATCCCCAATTCTGTAAAGAATCAATCTCCCATGTGTAAAACAGCTTCAGACTTCTGATTACTTTATAAATGATTGACTATTGTGTTAAATACTTGATGCTAAGTATGTAAGCAAGGAAAACTATGTTTTAAATTTGTTGGAAATTGCTACATGCTGTCATTGTCAAACATTTATAGTCTCAATAATTTGTTACTGTTTCATGCATCTCAATGTTTAGATTTCTTATCATTCAAGCCAGGTGTTGTACAATGATACACTGAAGTTCCAAAGAAACTGATATAGGCATGTGTATTTAAATGAAGAGATATATAAACAGGCAGAATACAGCATTGCAGTCGGCAACGCCTGGCGCAGTTGCTAGATTGGTTACTGCTGCTACTGTGACGAGTGAGTTTGAAAGTCGTGTTATAGTCGGCACATGAGCAACGGGACACAACATCTCCGAGGTATTGATGAAGTGGGGATTTTCCCTTATGACCATTTCACAAGTGTACTGTGAATATCAGGAATCCAGTAAAACATCCAATCTCCGACATTGCTGCGGCCAGAAAAAAGATCCTGCAACAACAGGACCAACAATGACTGAAGAGAATCGTTCAACTTGTCGGATGAGTCTCATTTCAAATTGTATCGAGCGGATAGATGTGTACGGATATGGAGACAACCTCATGGATCCTTGGACCCTGCAAGTCAACAGGAGACTGTTGATGCTGGTGGAGACTGTAAAGGTGTGGGGCGTGTGCAGTTGGAGTGATATGGGGCCCCTGATACATCTAGATATGACTCTGACACATGACACATACGTAAGCATCCTGTCTGATCACCTGCATCCATTTATGTTTTTTGGGCACTCCAACGGACTTAGACAATTTCAGCAGGACAATATGACATCCCACATGTCCAGAATTGCTGCAAAGTGGCTCCAGGAACACTCTTCTGAGTTTAAACACTTCTGCTAGTCATCAAACTCCCCTGACATGAACATTATTGAGCATATCTGGGATGCCTTGCAACGTGCTGTTCAGAAGAGATCTCAACCCCCTCATACTCTTATGGATTTATGGACAGCCCTGCAGGATTCATGGTTTCAATTCCCTCCAGCACTATTTGACATTAGTCAAGTCCACGTCATGCTGTGCTGCGGCACTTGTGTGTGCTCGTGGGGGCCCTAGATATTAGGCGGGTGTACCAGTTTCTTTGACTCTTCAGTGTATGATTTTACAGGTACATTCTGTGGTATATGTGGATTCTGTCTACAAAATGTGTTGCAAATAGAGATAGCAGTGAAGAAGTAATAAATCAGAATGCCAGGCTAGATGCTGAAGTCTGACTGCACGAACAAAAAAGCAGTAAATGATAAAAGTTTTTTCTCTCATCATTTACTGGGATTATCAGTGAGAAAAAGTTTGGTAAAGACCTGACATTGTGTTTACAGTTTGCTGAAGGGCACCAAGTGCTCTCATTCTCAAATAATGGATGAATGTAGTCTGGGTATCTTTGTGTCAGAAGTTATGTTGCCTCAAGATATATACACAGTTTCTAATTGTAATACTTGTCTTACTGTGTTAAACTGTAACAAGATTGTACAAGAGTAGATGATAACAGCATTTTGAATTTTTAAATTCAATTATTAATTATGTGAAATATTGAGAACCAAATGTTAGTTGCCTCTGGAAGCAACTGCAACTGCAACCCAGTTACCATGCCCTGTGCTAGTTGCTCATTAATATACAGTATGTTCTAGGGGGAATGGTCAATATTGAGGCAGATGACACAAATGATCATTTGAAGCAATTCCACATAATTGGCTCTAAAATTCACACCATATGGGCTATGAGCACTTTTTTCAGTAGAAGAGATGTGTTTCTCTATAGTGAAAATGAACAAGAGCTGAAACCTCTTAAGATATGCACTTTAGAACTTGAATTTTTTTCTTGTTTTGGTCCATACTACCACTTCTCACAATATGGAAAGCGAATACCTTGCAGTAGAAGAAATTTGTTTCAAAATATCAAAAACGAAGAAGTGCTGTCAGCTCTTAATGTATGGATTTTAGAGCCCATGTTTACTATACTATTTTGCTTCAAATGATCATTCCTGTCATATCCCTGAATATTGAACACTCCTCCTGCAGCACCCTGTAGATATTTAGCTTAGTTAAATTATCATTCTTGAAATAGTAGGCAAATGTTAACCTACAGCAAATGAATCAAAAGAACTACAACAAAGTTTTAACTGCCAACTCGTTAGGAGACCTAGGAATGAAATATCTGTATTATCGAAATCAATTGGCAGGTAAACTTTCCAAATTTAGCAATGTTCAATGTGGAAAAAGAATACATTATCTTTCTAAAAGAGATACAATATTTTGTGATAAGTGCAACAAAATGTTTATAATAGCTTGGAAGATTTACCTATCACCAAGGCTATGAAAATCCTGACTTCAATAGAATGAAAACTAGCTGATCTGAACTGAATCTAAGAATGAGAATGAACCAAAAATTACAGAAAGCTTTGCTTTGATCACAAGGAAGCCTCAATAATCAGTATACCTGGTCTGGATGGTATACACATGAATAAACTGGAAATAGTTCTTGATACCTCCTAATGAATACACAATTTGGAGTGCGACTGATCTACATGAATAAGAGCCACAAAATGAAAAAGAAATATATCTATAATGCTCCTCCTGCAGACATAACTGTATTAATAGCTGCAGCAGTAGTAGCTCTTCTCTCTAAAATCCCTCATTCCTTTTTCCCTCCCTTCATGTTCGTATTGTTATATACAGTAAAAGAATCCTGGCTGCAGCAAAAGGACTAGTTACAATATATCATATGTTTAAAACTGTAATTCACTGAGAAACTTGTTCACATGAGGAAAAAAGGCAAATTTTTTCCCAAAATCTCACTTTTTTTGCTGACAGAAGATTACCAAATTAATTCAATAGCCAAATGATGTGGCCCTCCTGAGTAGTACTGGAGAGCTAACAGAACTGCAGAAAATTGTAACTCTCTTTACCCTTCATTTTTCTCCTTGTTCTTTGTGCACCTATACTTATATTGTCAGTACACTCCAGGTAATCTCATGAACAACTGCAGGGATTTTCATACTTTCACTAACAGATATGACTGATTCACAAGGAAGGTTTCTACGCACAGTAGATGGGGGAAGGTCGCCATACTGCAGCACCAGACTGCCTTAAGCTTCCACTACTGGGAGGTCACTGCATACTTCCTAAATGACCTGTGGTGCAGGCCGTATCAGATATTAAGCTGGTAAGAACTCACTTTTTTGGTAGAGTTAATGTTAAAGGTGTGTGAAGGGAAATGAGGGATGGTTCACACAAAATGAAGCTCTAGCCAGACTGGCCTTGGAGCCAGGTGGCCAGAAAATGGCTTGTATACAACTGGCCCTACACTTGGTTGGATGATGGCTCGCAACTCCCTTCATTGCCACAAAATGTCACTCTGAACATCAATTAAATATGGAACAGATAACATTTGTGCCACCTGAGAACTTTCCTGGCGTGCATTGCTTAAATCATTCACATTTTATGAAAATTGATAATATTCAGTTACCTAATGCTTTTCTCTGAATTTTACTCATTACTCTACACAGTGGCACATAAACAAAATTGCTGCTATGCCAAACAACTCGTACAGCTGAAGATACTTAATGCTAAGTGTGTGAAGCTGGGAGGATTGCTAGTAATGTATATCCTAACTGCAGTGGTGGCTACACCTGTAATTCACCTGAATCATTAATCTCTGCAATTTCAATATGTGACTGTCACTATCTTTTTGTTTGCCCTTCATTTCCTGTCAATACTCGACAGATATCCTGTAAGTACAACTCTCACCACTTTACCTCCCTTTATAGTACCTGCAACTTTCAAAATTGGATTTAAATTTGTATGTATACCCCTTGCAAGCTTTTAAATTCTCTTTCACAAAAGTAAAAGCATGACATTTCCTACCTGTGTTCATTTCCTGTTCGGAAGTTTCATCTTGAAGTGGTTTATCATGGAGACGCAGGTATACTTCAATCGCACACCGAGCAGCCTTAAAGTAGAATGGATGTGATCGCAGGACATCCTCTAACCGCAGCAGCCCCACATACGAACGAAGTGTCATCTTACGCATGCAATACGTGTGGAAGTCAAACTGGTCTTCTATAATTTCTGAAAAATGCTAAAGCAATGAGGTAACTATTAGTGTCATCACTGAGGTACAACTCTTATAAAGCACAATTAATATGCAGGAAAAATATATTGTTATTGAAGAAACAAAACTACATAATAATTTTTTTACCAGGTTTCGGATAACTGGCATACTTGCTTGACGCACCTGTTGTTGCCATGGGAATGAAAAATTTCCAATTCTTTACCATGGAAACAAAGCTGAAAGAATACCGTGTAAGTCAAATAAGGTATAAAATGAGAGTAAATTTTGCATAGCTGCAAAAGAATCCAATACCTACATCTAGACACATACATCGAACATCACCCCCTCCTGACCCACTCACAAATGACGAAAGGGAAAACCAACTGCCTATTATTTCCTTATGAGCCCTGGCTTATACTGTCTTTGCAGTCCCTATGCATGAGGATTTATGTAGAATAATTCTGCAATCTGTCACAAATGCCTGTTCTCTAAACCTTCTCAACTGTGCTTCATGGAAAAAAAGGGTGTCCATCCCTCCATCGATTGCCATGCGAGTTCAGTGGAATGCCAAAAGCTCCCCGAGAGGAATTGCATGAGAGATGATGTTGCCTCTAAGGAGCCTGCAATGCCACAAGACTGTTGCAAAAAGAAGGAAAACCTGCAGAGGATCGATATTTGGTGCAGCAGCTAGCAGCTGTCCATCACTCTCAAAAACAAATCTCCATTTTCATACGCTACCTTACATGCAGCAACGATTTCTTTCTCAGTGATAAGATAGTCTTGTGAATACTGCCCATTTCCACTGAATGAAGCCTTGACTAATGACATGCTTTCCAACAAAGAGAGAGATCTAACATGCAATAAAGTGCCCCTTACATTCTCAATGTTATTGATAAATAACATTGTGTCAACTCTTAAGCAAAAATTGTAAATAATGATGTCCAGATAGCATCAGTTATAACAATGCCTTCATAGCGTACATGTTGGTTCTCAATTATGTGGAACTCTCATGTACTGTGATTGAGTTGCTTGCCTTGTAAAAACAAGCAGACATTATGCAGAACACATGAAACAAATCTGGAAAGTTTCCGCTGAACATTTCAGAGGGCCACGGGCTCATTCATGGCAGCATTGATTCATAAACCATAACAACTCTACTCTGTTCATCATAAGAATAAACCTGATGTAAACAAACAAACAAACTTGATGATTGGTCAGAAGGCATAGCATATGCACATTGGTGGTGTTAAGCGCTTGGAAGTAGGTCCTACTTATGTATTAGATATCTTATTATTTAGTTACGTTAAATGAAACTTTAACATATTCTAATGTATTAACATCCATCAATGTTTTTCTTAATCACTCTTTAGCTTTGTAGTTTTTACTGCTGAAGTTGTGTACAGTCACAGTCTCTGTATTGTTGTGCTCCGATCATTGCGCCGATAATATGCAGTATGAAAGTGGCTGAGCCTGCTTCCTGCTCTATAGGAAATGCATGTGTGGAACACCGTTAAAAAGTGCCGAGAAATAGGTTTCACGTTTTTCATAAATTTACAGAATAGAATTGGCTTCAAAGCTTTCCGAGGGGCTGTATTTCACACAGCTGAGATATAAACACCCATTGGTTATATAGCTGATTTGGTAGGGTAGTACATTCGTAACTTTGAGCAGTTCATGGATCGGTGGTTCAAGTCTTGCATTGGTCTTCTATTTTGTCGTTCGATCTGAAATACCTACATCTCGTTATTGAAAAATTTATTATCATTGTTTTATGAATGATGCCCATCTCTCTTTCTAATTAAATACTGCACATGAAATTTCTGTTTTCATTTCAAATATAAATTCTTAATTTTCGATATTTTATGGAAGATTGTTAATTAAGGTTCCTTGAATTAAGAAAACATAACAATTTAACTTTTTGGGACAAAAATGAAAAATCAAATACTCTGTATTTGGACTATGTCCATTGTTTTATATCACAGATGTAGTGTCTCACAAACCAGAGTGATAAGTGTTGTAGAAACATGAAAAGCAATCATTTTCACAACACTGAGCACACCATGCAAATGCTGCATTTCTACATTTGCCACTGTACCATTACAATACGAACCCAGCAGAACTGGTCTAGAGCCAAGTTAACGGGTTTGTCACGAGAAATAACAAGACTGTTAAGCTGCCAGATGTACTGGAACTAATGCATGCAGCTTTTTCACATGTCATTGCTGAATGCTGGCGGGATATAGAATACCACATCATAAAAGAGGAGGAGAAAATGCGAGGCCTGGGTGGCTTCATGGATCCTGTTGTTGATGACTCACTATCAACATAGCAAATGACAGCCCCAGAACTGAAAAATATTTCTCAGATTTGGATAAGGAAGGAGCTAAGAGATTACCAGATGGCTCACTATAAATAATACCTTCTTCAGTGGCTTCAGTATTCAACAATACATTGAAATCTCTGCAACATGCTTCTGCATCACACACAGCTCGCTCAGAAAAATTACCCTGTGTTTAAGTAAGGAATTTTCATCACTCATTTGTAATTAGAATACTACGTTAGGTGAGAAAGAGAGCATTTTATGCTTTTTGTCTGGTCACCTATGACGCGTGCAGTATTTCTGGGATTTTGCCAAATATTATTTCATTCTCCTTAAAAATTAAATCATATTCGAAGCTATATTGTTTCTCTGCTAGTTTCTCTTTACATCTGAACTGAAACTTCTCACATATTGCAGGCTAGTTGGACCAGCTGGCTGGCCCGTGCTGTCCAAGTTAAATGCATCACTAAAACTGTTATCTCATTATTGCTCAGGCTATGTGCATGTAACACAGCATAAAATATATCCTTATGACTGTGCTTGACTGTACTGGACACGGCTCAGCTTCCGCTCCACATGGGGCGGGGGGATCCAATGAGATTCAAGCAAATGTGGAAGAATACATGGTTTACATCAGGTTTAGATGAACAGGGTATAATTACACATTAAAAAAGTGAACTGTGTAATCTGTCATGAACATGTGTTATATTATTTACTGGAACAACTGTTCAACTGTGATAAACAATTATTTACTGATTACTCATTGAAAGCTCACATGACCTTATGCTCATGCTGTAGCAACTGTTGAAAGAAAAATAAACATATGTGCTCACTGAACAACTAATCTAATCTTGTTCGTCAAGTCTGAGAAAAACTACAGGTGAAATAAATATTTCTTCTTAATCTCATGACATCATGTCCTTCAGTTTCCTCTGCTATTGTGGACAAAGTATCTGGTGTTTCCTGACCAGTCAGCAATTTCATTTCTAAGAGTACAAGGTGCTTTCAACTACACATCTTCCAGCCCACTTCCTGAGTTCCCATCATTTTACTTTTTTTTAGCTCTTTGCAGAAATTCATTTGGAGTGAACTGAATTTCTGTCAGAATTGACAGGAACTGCCATGTATTGTGTAACACCCCGCTTTCATACTACAATATTATGAACAATCATCAATATTTTTGAAGCTCTGAGTCCTTCATTAACATATTATGCAAATTGTCCATCTCATGTGGTCAAAATTGTTGCACAACAAATAATGAGCATGTAAGAGCCCCCATAACAATGGGCTGTGGCTGCTTGCACTTTTGGTTTTACATGGCAAACTGACACAAAGCAAGTTATGTGGTATTGTTTCAACAACACAGCAACATTTTTTTTTTTTTTTATTTAAGTACAACCCAGTCATTATGATCAACTGATGCAAGAAGCAAGTGCACAGAAAAAACAAATCACTCTCAATTCCGAAAGTACTAATCACTGCTTGACACACACACATGCGCCTGTGCCCCCCCCCCCCCCCAAAACACACAAACCCGTAATTCTTTTTATATTCCCCCCCCCCCTTTCTCTAGCTATTAAACATGTTACACTGAAACACACACACCTAAACCTGATGCTTCAAGAGAGAGATGCAATACACACATTCAACAAACCACTACAGCACAATTAAAAAATTTCCAAGAACCCATATAAGTATTACATTCTGCAGCAAAGGAACACAGCAAAAAAAAAAAAATGTTCCCGCATCAATTTACCCCAGATAACATTAGTAATATTTCAAAATGGTGCCTGTTCTCTAATATTTATGTGAAGTGGTTGCAGGCTTCCAATTTAACAACAAATATTTTATTGAAATGGGAGATGCCTACACACTGAATAATTTTTCTTCGTCTGTTACAATGAAGATGAAAAGTTGGAGGATACTTGGGTGAAGAGAGTGGCCTGCAAAATGCTCCCTATACTGCAAAAGAAAAGGGGCTGCAACTGCTAATCAATGGTGTTCTGCCGGTGCCCAACAAACAAGAGACATGCAAATATATTGTTACTGACTGTTGTACATCTATGAACAAAAATGTTAAACATAACTGACACTTTTTCCTCCATGCTAAACATTTAAATTGAACAATCATTTGCTGTTGTAAAACAAGACTGTGACAACAGCATCACACTCAATTTTTGTTTTTGTAGTTCAGAGAAAATGTAGTGTCTCAAGTTTGGTTTTAACAGATGAGCTACAGAACAGGCTTCGGATTGAAATTTATTTAAGAAAAATGATGAATGTGAAACCAATGTCAAGTGCAAATGAATTTGATGTATTTTTTAGCTGCAGGGCAATGTGAATTCTCGTACGAAGCTAGTGCTAGTCAAGAGCTATTCAATTTTGGCCACTCTATACTTACAGAATAATCACTTCATTATTTTTATTGTTTTGATAACTTAGCAACTATCATTTTTTTAAGCAAGAGGAAATAGGACTATGATATCCCATAAATATGAGCTGACTTTTAGAAGAGTTTTTATTTACACAAAAACCTAAGAAACCTGCCATGAAAATTTTGTTATTACAGAATGAGTACAATACTTTTTAGTTTGTGCAGTAGAATACTGAAGTTAAAAAAATTCAAGATCAAATACGAATTTGTACAGGAGTGTAACTACAGAAGAAAAACTGTGTAGTAATTAGACTCATTATAGATGCTTGTACAATTACTGTTTCGGACATATAAGTTTATAACAAATTCACTGTCTAAATTCATTTTATGCAAGCTTTTGTGTTTATGCTTTACCAATGTTTCTCTTTGGGGAGGAAGGGAGTACACTGAAATGGTAAGTGAAATATGCCAAGATGTTCGAGACCCATCTTCATGTGCTTCCATCAAACCAATTTAATCACACAAGAGTAATTTTTTTTGTTAATTCCATGTGGTTCATTACTGTTACTTCTGCTTTTAAGGGTTTTAAATGTCACTGAAGAGCTCTTGACAAAAAGGACACAATGAAGTGAGTTTTATTAATATATGCAGTGAAATGTTTCTTAAAAATAGGTATCAGATATGAAATGTTTATGTATGATGCCCAAGTGCAGCTCAGTAATCTCTCACTTTATTCGATGTTCCATGCTGGCTCTGTCACTTATGTGAATAGCACAGAGGGTAACTAC
Organism: Schistocerca piceifrons; assembly: GCF_021461385.2. Lineage (NCBI taxonomy): Eukaryota > Metazoa > Arthropoda > Insecta > Orthoptera > Acrididae > Schistocerca > Schistocerca piceifrons. The sequence goes on along the minus strand of NC_060144.1, from coordinate 5,859,013 downwards.
AGGTTTGATACACCAGACCACCCTGGCCCAGCTCAGCGCACTGTGAACACACCTTTACAATTTGGATCTAAGCTCACCATTAACAAACATGTAGAAGTTCCATTTATTTTCCTAGTGACACTGAAATACACTGACAACTAAAGCACCAAGAAAAGGTAGAGGAAATTCAATGAAACTTCAAAGGTTGAGAGAATATATGATGTTACTTCAGTGATTACATCGTCATCATCAGTGTTCTGCCTAAAGGCAGGTTTTCACACGGTAGTTCTCCAGGCTTTCCGATCTTCTGCCATCCTCTTCAGGTCTGCATAATTTCCTCTTCCCTTTATGTCGTCTATCATCTTGTTTCTCCTTCTTCCTCTCAGTCTTCTCCCACAAACCAATCCTTCCAAAGCATCTACTAGCAAGCACTCCCTTCTCAATGAATGTCCCAACCAGTTCTTTTTCCTTTCGCTTATAACCTTCAGCAGACATCTTCTCTCACCAACCCTTTCCGATACTCTTTCATTACTCACTCTTTCCATCCAGCTTATTCTCTCCATTCTCCTCCACATCCACATCTCAAATGCTTCTAACCTTTTTTCATCCTCTTGTCTCAGTGTCCATGTTTCTGCCCCATATAGTGCCACACTCCAGACAAAACATTTGCCAAGCCTTTTCCTTAGTCCTTTATCTAATTTGCCACATAAGAGTCTCCTCTTTCTGTTGAATGCCTCCTTCGCTATGGCAATTCGAGTTTTCACCTCCGGGTGACATCTCAAGTCTTCAGTTATTGTGCTTCCGAGATATTTAAATTCACTTACTTGGCTAATGGTAGATTGTCCTATTTTAATATGGGACAGTCTGCATCTTGTACTGATTACCATACTCTTCATTTTACTGTGTTTATTTGCATCCCATATTCCACACAAGCTTCATTCAGATCTTTGAGCATTTTATTCACTGTCCGCTCACTTTCTGCCACTAATACCATATCATCAGCAAATCTTACACATTCTATTCTCTTTCCACCAATACATATTCCTTTTTCCCATCTAAGCTTTCCGCAATAATCTCTTCGAGGTATACGTTAAACAACAGTGGGGAAAGGCAACAACCTTGTCTAACACCTCGTCCAATGCTGCTTCCTTCTGACATTTCATTTCCAATCCTTATCCTTACTTTCTGGTGTAAATATAGATTCTGTATCAGTTGTCTCTCTTTCCAATCTACTCCTTTCATCTTCAAGATATCCATCAGCTTGTTCCACTGAACTCTGTCAAAAGTCTTTTCTAAATCTATAAAAACATCAAAGATTTCTCTACTCTTTTCCATATATCTTTCCCCTATAGTTCTTAGCAGGCCAATAGCATCTCTTGTTCCTTTTACTCTTCTAAATCTGAACTGCTCCTCTGCAATCCCTCTATCCAGCTTGTCATATAACCTTCTATTCACCACTCTCAGCAAGACTTTAGCTGCATGAGAAATTAGACTGATGGTCCAGTGCTCTTCACGTTTTTTAGTATTTCTCTTTTTCTCTATTGGTACCATAACTGTTGCAGCGAGGTCCTCAGGCCATTCCCCTTTGTCATATATCTTGTTACAGAGGTAGAGTATTTCTTTTCTTGCCTTGTTTCCCAGACTCTTCAACAGTTCTGCTGGCAAATCATCTATTCCACTTGCCTTCCTATTCATCATCTCCTTCAGCACCTTTTCTACTTCTGCTTCCAAGATGGTAAATCCCTTTCCATCTTCCGGCACATATTGCTCCTCTTCAACCTTAATTTTGCTTTGCATTTCATCCCCCTTATACAGACATTCAATACATTCTTGCCACCTGTTCAAAACCTCCTGTGGTTCTTCTGCCAGAGTACCATCTGCTCTTTCTATTTCCATGTTATTCCTCTTTCTTTTTTTTTCGTTCAAAATCTATCTCATTAGCCAGTCTATACATCATTTCATACTTTCCCTCTCTCCCTTTTCTCTATTTCATCGCATTTCTGTTTCATCCATTTTTCTCTTATTTCTTCAGTTTTTCTTCTTAATTCATTATTCAGTTTCCTGTACCTCTTTTTGCCTTCATCAGTTTCTACACTTTTCCACTTTCTGCGCTCTTCCATCTTTTTCAACATGTTTTCTGTTATCCATTCTTTCCTGGTGCTTTGGGATACTCTAATTCCTAGTACTTCTTTGGCAGATTCCACGAGTCCTTCCCTCATTTTTATCCACTTGTCATTAACACTTTCATCAACACTACCTCTTTGCCATTTTTCCACAAATCTGTTCTCCAAATCTGATGCCTTTCCTACCTCTTTGAGTCTTTCTATGTTTAGTCTTTCCTTTGCTTTAACTCTCCAGACTTTTTTCAACTTCACTTTTATTTCTCCCATCACTAGGTTGTGGTCTGAATTTATATCCCCTCCTGGATAAGCTTTAGCATTCTTCATACAGTTCCTAAACCTTTTTTGTATCAGGATGTAGTCCATCTGATATCTTTCCCTATTCAAATTTGATATCCATGTGTAACGCCTTCTTTTGTGGTGTTCAAATAATGTGTTACCCACTGCTAATGAATTTTCTTTACAGAAACTAATTAGTCATTCACCTCTCTCATTTCTTATTCCTAATCCAAATTTTCCTACTGTATCTTCATCTCTTCCTTCACCCACCACTGCATAGCAGTCCCCCATGATGGTGATGCAGGCATTTCTATTTTCTTTCTCGATGAGTTCTTGTATTTTCTCATAATATTCTTCCACTTCCTCATCTCTGTGCTGGCATATACACCTGTATTAATACCAAATCTTTTGAACTACCCATCAGTCGTATCATCATCAGTCTTCCATCAATATATTGTACCTTCAATACCCTATTTTTCAACTTTCGCCCTATTAATATTCCTACTCTGTTTTCACCACTCTTGATTTCCCCTGAGTAAAAGACTTTATAATCTCCACTTTCTATCTCCCCATTCTCTCCCCATCTCATTTCACACAAACCGAGGGCATCTAATCTGTTCCTTTTCATTTCCTGTTTTGCATTCTCTAGCTTTCCTGCTTGCAGAAGTGTCATCACATTCCATGTTCCAATCCATATCTTTCCTCCTTTCACTGTCCTTTTCTTCCTTTCAAATATGTCTACTCTCAATGTGTTCCCCTCCTGGAGATCCAAATGAGGGGAAGTTTTATCTCCGGAATCTTTCACATGGAGAGACATACCATGTACTCCTTGGGAATGTAATGTGGTAGTTTTCCGTTACTTTCCACATAGGCAGCAGGATGCCCAGCCTAAAGTCAGCCGCTCATCATGAGTCAGACGCTGTCTGTAGCCGCCCCTCTGGGGTTCAGTCGCTACTTGTACTCTTTTTATACCCAAAGAGAAAAGGTGCCTCTTCTGCCAGCTCTGCCGTACCGAAGCTCATCTTCTCCGCCTTCGCTGCCATTGAGGTCTTCACCGTATCCCTGGCAAGGGGGCCTCACGAGGTACTATCTCCCGGGTCAGGTGAACCAAGGTTTTTTAACGAGGTGTTACTCCTCTCCCCCCCCCCATCCTTTCTCAACTGGGCTTGGGACTGGCTATGGTGAAATCTAGTCAAATTTATTATGAACTTGGCAGTATGAGCCCACTACTGAGTACAATGTTGCACCCTCACTGGGCTGGATGCATGCACTGACAACCATTCTACCTGCTTCTTGATGTCCTGGATGCTACCAACGGGGAATAGCTGGCATCTGAGCTGGTGGCTGTGGGAGTGCTCAATATCACAGACACAGTTCACACAGAAACGTGCCATTCATGGATGAGAATTATCCTGTTGGAAAATTGCACCACAATACTGTTGCCTGATAGGTAACACAAGAGAATGCAGGATGTCTGTGACACACCACTGTGAATTTCCTCAATCACTTCCAGCTGTGATCTGAAGTTCCCTACACCCTGACACCAGGAATTATACTGCTGTGCTTTTCTAAAATATTGGATAAATGGAATTTCTGTCTGCACTACTCCCGTATGTTACTGTGTCCCTGTCTCCACCTCTGGTGGTGTCTCCTCCACCATTGGCTACCACGGCTTGTCCAGCTACAGTTTGCAGTACGCATGGTTGACATGTGGCCATGCAAACAGCATGACACTCTTTCTACCTTCCACCTCACCACACTACATCATCTGCTAGCACATGGTGTCTGTTCTAGAATTGGTCATTAGGAAAAGCACTGGCTTCCCTGTAGTGAGTCTGTGAGACAGATATGCACAGTGCGTAAACTGATGCCCATTTAATCTACAGTGGCTTACTTAGGCCGTAACCCAAGCTCCAAACTTCACTTCACTAGCTGCACCACAACAATCATGTTCTTGTGCTCTGCACTGCGACTATCTTGGATCTATTACTGAACTTTGTTTGGATTATTGTCTTTTGATCAATGTTTGCCAGTGCTTCTACCCTCGGTGTCAACAAATAAGTGTCACTGTATTATGGACTGTTTGACCGTGTCATCGCTACTACCCAACTGGTGAACAGTACGTTTGACAGGGGCAGATAAAAAATGATAAACAGTGCCATCAGCGAACAGTGCTCCGAAGTTACACAGTTCAGAAGCAGTGTCGTGACTTTTCACAGTGCATCATAAATAATGTCCCTTCAGTGGAAACTGTACTTCAAAGTCTGCTCAACATCAGCTGGAAAGCCAGTCACAGATGGAACAAATTCTGCAAGGAAACACTGCTGTGTTGGTATGGTTTTTGTCAGCAAAAGAGGAATGCCAGCAACATCCAAAGCTGGCCCATCTGCTGCTGTTACTGCCATACAAGGAATCAGCAACTGACTGGGAATCATACAAAAAATGGCTGTCTCGACTGTGAAGCTTTCCAGGTAAGGAACGCCAACAATGTAACACATCTATTCTTGTCTTGGATCAAGCCGCAAACTTGTAGACTTTTATGTACGCTGGTCACAGTGACTGAAACCTCTCATTTGCCATTTGAGGAAATGTGCAATTAACTAACCACATACCACCATCAGCGTGGGAAATGTGACTGCATCTAGGGTAGAATTTTATCATAGTAAAAAACATCCTGATCGTACATTAAGAGCGTGGACGCAGAACTGCATGGGATTTGTAGAAAGTGTCATTTTGTCACTTCCAAATATAAGGAATCATATGGCGACATAATGGTCAGACAGCAAGCTTTAAAACCTGATGACCCATCACTTGAACAAGTTCTAGCTCTCACGCACACTTTCAAAGTTTCCCAAGCAACAGGGCAACAATTAGAAACCTGATTGGCCACTGCCGCTGTTGGCATGTCGGATAGTAGGCATCGTGCATTGGTAGACGTGGATGATGGGGAATCAGCAGCACTGCAGCCCACCTGCAAACAGGCCCCAGCCTGTGCATGCGGCACAGCAGGAGAACAGTCAGGGTGTTGTTCGCTTGCTCAGTCTGTTTTAAGAAATATTCTCGGGAAGACTGCCCCCATTGTTGGGTGTCTTGTCACAAATGCAATGTAAGGACATATTCCAGTAGTGTGTATATCACAGTATCAGTAAATTCACAAACTCACATTGATTCATATTCGATACACGTCCAGATGATTTAATAGTCAAACTCACTGGAGGGAGATATTTCTTGAAAACTATCTTGGCAGATGCCTATCTGCAGCTTCCACTTGATGAGAAGTCGCAGCAGCTCCTGGTAATCAACAAACCTATCGGCATCTTTAAATGCAAGCACTTAGTATTTAGTGTCATCAGTGTTTCCACACTTTTTCAACTATTTCTTGAGCAATGAACGCAAAATATTCCATGCTATATACATTATCTGGATGATATCACCGTAACTGAACCTTCCACTGAGGCGCATGTCTGGAATTTTGCATATGTTGTTCCATGCACACCACGATGCAGGTTTAAAGTGCAACCTTGACAAATCTCAGGTCTTTCAGGCATGAACTGAATATTTGGGACACACAATTTCACATGAAGGCATCAAACAGGCGTCCACTAACATGGAAATGATCATGGCACTACCTCAGACGAAGAATGTGAAAGAACTGTTATCTTTTCGTGGGAAGGTTTCATACTACAATACGTTCATCCCAACACTTCAAAGATCACTCACTAATTGAATCCACTACAAAAAAGGTACCACATTTGCTTGGACACAGTATTGCAAGACTGCATTTCAAACTTGGAAAACTTGCCTTTGCTCAGCCACGTGTTTAGCTCCCTTTCAATCTGGCAAACTGTTGATAGTGATGGCTGACGTCTTGGACTACACTATTGGAGCTATCCTGACACATTGGTATTCTGTTGGGACTGCACAACCAATATCTGCTGTCTCAAAGACACTAATGGCACTTCAAAGGATTACTGTCTAATTGAAGAGGCCTTAGCCAATATATAATCAATCAAGAAAGTTCACCTCTTTTTGTATTGGGAGAAGTTTTCTCTGATAACGGTCCAAAAGATGCTCTTTTCACTGTTTGGCCACTCATCATGGCTTCCTGATAAAACTCACCAGCTGCAGCATTGGGTACTCTACTTATGAACATACAATGATGAAATTAATTTGCTTATCATGGATAAACATGCAAATGAAGACCTTTCTTCAGCTACCCATGGGTCCCAATCCATCATACAACAAAGAAATACTTCAATGAGGCAGCACAGATCTCAGTTGATACATTTCCCATCATGGGCCAGCACATCGCGGCAGCTGTGGGCACGGACCCTGTCCTACAACATGTGTGACAATATTTGTATTGGTTAAAAACAGTCTTGGTTGCAATTTTAGTTTTTTATTATCAATGAGGCATTTCACCTTATTTAGGCATCTTCAGGTTATCTACATAGAAAACAGAGAACAAATACATCTATTTAGGCATCTTCAGGTTACCTACATAGAAAACAGAGAACAAATACATCTATTTAAGAATCGCGATCGCGTTGTGCAGGCTTGGATCACCTATAAGCATGTATAAACAGGTCAACTATTGAAAGAGCAAATACCTTAATTTGGTATTTCTTAGAAGAATCCTTTAGTCAGTGTAGCCAAAGGGCATCGTCAAATATATCAGGCCAACATCACCTTCGTTAAACTCAGTAAAAACTAGAAATATAAAATAGTAAAATCATTAACTTTTCTAGATGGATGCGAGAGGTGCCAAGATCTGCATAATGCATACCCGTTCACAGGAGCCAGTAACAGAGTAAGATGGGGCTCAGGTAGTAAGCATAACGCGCCACAGCTTCGTGTGCCTGTACTGAAGCCTAATACAGAATGACCTCAAGAAGTGGTGCTGTGATGCAGCAGTGACAAAAATGAGAGATCGTAAACTGGATATACATACCCACTAAAACTTTATAAATGTAATGCACATTGTTGTTGTGATCTTCAGACTGGTTTGATGCAGCTCTCCATGCTACTCTATAATGTGCAAGCTTCTTCATCTCCCAGTACTTACTGCAGCCTACATCCTTCTGAATCTGCTTAGTGTATTCATTTCTTGGTCTCCCGCTACGATTTTTACCCTCCACGCTGCCCTCCAATGCTAAATTTGTGATCCCTTGATGCCAACCAACCGGTCCCTTCTTCTTGTCAAGTTGTACCACAAACTACTCTTCTCCCCAATTCTATTTAATACCTCCTCATTAGTTATGTGCTCTATCCATCTAATCTTCAGCATTCTTCTGTAGCACCACATTTTGAAAGCTTCTATTCTCTTCTTGTCTAAACTATTTATCGTCCATGTTTCACTTCCACACATGGCTACACTCCATACAAATACTTTGAGAAACGACTTTCTGACACTTGAATCTCTACTCAATGTTAACAAATTTCTCTTCTTCAGAAATGCTTTCCTTTCCATTGCCAATCTGCATTTTATATCCTCTCTACTTCGACCATCATCAGTTATTTTGTTTCCCAAACAGCAAAACTCCTTCAGTACTTTAAGTGTCTCATTTCCTAATCTAATTCCCTCAGATTCACCCGACTTAATTTGACTACATTCCATTATCCTCGTTTTGCTTTTGTTGATGTTCATCTTATATCCTCCTTTCCAGACCTGTCCATTCCGTTCAACTGCTCTTCCAAGTCCTTTGCTGTCTCTGACAGAATTACAATGTAATCGGCGAACCTCAAAGTTTTAATTTCTTCTCCATCGATTTTAATTCCTACTACAAATTTTTCTTTTGTTTCCTTTACTGCTTTCTCAATATACAGACTGAATAACATCGGGGAGAAGCTACATCCACTGCTTCCCTTTCATGCCCCTTGACTCTTAAAACTGCCATCTGGTTTCTGTACAAATTGTAAATGGCCTTTCGCTCCCTGTATTTGACCCCTGCCACTTTTAGAATTTGAAAGAGAGTATTCCAGTCAACATTGTCAAAAGCTTTCTCTAAGTCTACAAATGTTAGAAACGTTGGTTTGCCTTTCCTTTCTTCTATGATAAGTCGTAAGGTCAGTATTGCCTCACGTGTTCCAACATTTCTATGGAATCCAAACTGATCTTCCCAGAGGTCGGCTTCTACCAGTTTTTCCATTCGTCTGTAAAGAATTCGCGTTAGTATTTTGCAGCTGTGACTTATTAAACTGATAGTTCGGTAATTTTCACATCTGTCAACACCTGCTTTCTTTGGGATTGGAATTATTATATACTTCTTGAAGTCGGAGGGTATTTCGCCAGTCTCATACATCTTGCTCACCAGATGGTACAGTTTTGTCAGGACTGGCTCTCCCAAGGCTGTCAGTAGTTCTAATGGAATGTTGTCCACTCCCGGGGCCTTGTTTCGACTCAGGTCTTTCAGTGCTCTGTCAAACTCTTCACGCAGTATAACTCTTCCCCATAATACTGTCCTCAAGAACATCGCCCTTATATAGACCCTCTATATACTCCTTCCACCTTCCTGCTTCCCCTTCTTTGCTTAGAACTGGGTTTCCATCTGAGCTCTTGATATTCATGCAAGTGGTTCTCTTTTCTCCAAAGGTCTCTTTAATTTTCCTGTAGGCAGTATCTATCTTACCCCTAGTGACACACGCCTCTACATCGTTACATTTGTCCTCTAGCCAATCCTGCTTAGCCATTTTGCACTTTTTGTCGATCTCATTTTTGAGATGTTTGTATTCCTTTTTGCCTGGTTCATTTCCTGCATTTTTATATTTTCTCCTTTCATCAATTAAATTCAATATTTCTTCTGTTACCCAACAATTTCTACTAGCCCTCGTCTTTTTACCTACTTGATTGTCTACTGCCTTCACTACTTCATCCCTCAGAGCTACCCATTCTTCTTCTACTGTATTTCTTTCCCCCATTCTTGTCAATTGTTCCCTTATGCTCTCCCTGAAACTCTCTACAACCTCTGGTTTAGTCAGTTTATCCAGGACCCATCTCCTTAAATTACCATCTTTTTGCAGTTTCTTCAGTTTTAATCTACAGTTCAGAACCAACAGATTGTGGTCAGAGTCCATATCTGCCCCTGGAAATGTCTTACAATTTAAAACCTGGTTCCTAAAACTGTGTCTTACCATTATATAATCTATCTGATACCTGCTAGTATCTCCAGGATTCTTCTATGTATACAACCTTCTTTTATGATTCTTGAACCAAATGTTAGCTATGATTAAGTTATGCTCTGTGCAAAATTCTACCACACGACTTCCTCTTTCATTTCTTACCCCCAATCCATATTCACCTACTATGTTTCATTCTCTCCCTTTTCCTGATCTCGAATTCCAGTCACCCGTGACTATTAAATTTTCGTCTCCCTTCACTACCTGAATAATTTCTTTTAACTCATCATACATTTCATCAATTTCTTCATCATCTGCAGAGCTAGTTGGCATATAAACTTGTACTACTGTTGTAGGCATGGGCTTCGTGTCTATCTTGGCCATAATAATGTGTTCACTATGCTGTTTGTAGTAGCTTACCCGCACTCCAATTTTTTTATTCATTATTGAACCTGCTCCTGCATTACCCCTATTTGATTTTGTATTTATAACCCTGTATTCACCCGACCAAAAGTCTTGTTCCTCCTGCCACCGAACTTCACTAATTCCCACTGTATCTAACTTTAACCTATCCATTTCCCTTTTTAAATTTTCTAACCTACCTGTCCGATTAAGGGATCTGCCATTCCATGCTCCGATCTATAGAACGCCAGTTTTCTTTCTCCTGATAACGACGTCCTCTTGAGTAGCCCCGCGCGGAGATCCGAATGGGGGACTATTTTACCTCCGGAAAAAGATGGTAATTTAAGGAGATGGGTCCTGGATGATTGACTGATCTGGCCTTGTAACAATAACCAAAACGGCCTTGCTGTGCTGGTACTGCGAACGGCTGAAAGCAAGGGGAAACTACAGCCGTAATTTTTCCCGAGGGCATGCAGCTTTACTGGAGAGCTGCATCAAACCAGTCTCAGGACTGAAGACCACAACAACAACAACAACATATTTTACCCAAGAGGACGCCATCATCATTTAACCATACAGGAAGCTGCATGCCCTCGTTATAAATTACAGCTGTAGTTTCCTCTTGCTTTCAGCCAATCGCAGTACCAGACCAGCAAGGCCATTTTGGTTAGTGTTACAAGGCCAGATAAGTCAATTATCCAAACTGTTGCCCCTGCAACTACTGAAAAGGCTGCTGCCCTTCTTCAGGAACCACACGTTTGTCTGGCCTCTCAACAGATACCCCTCCACTGTGGTTGCACCTACGGTACGGCCATCTGTATCCTGAGGCACGCAAGCCTCTCCACCAATGGCAAGGTCCATGGTTCATTGGAGGGAGACCGGGGGAGGGGGGTTGCACGTAAGACATTGATAAGATGGAATTACTAGAGGCAACACCTGTGCATAACTTATCCTAAACATTTTGACGAAGTAAAATATAAATGTAGGCAGTAAATTTAAAATGAGAAAACAAGGTGTAAAATACAACACACAGATGCAGTACATAAACATATTTTTTGCATCACATACCACCAGAACGAGAACATTAAAAACACAAGACTGTAATTTCAGATAAAGAGGCTGCCCATATAACACTCAATGCAGCGTCACTCGGAGCTAGAATTTCTAGCAAGAAGAATTTTTTTATAAAATACAAGTAAAATTATTAAGCTTAAAAAATACACACCAACGTGGAATACGGACGTTATGCAGGTAAACTACCCTCCTCCCCTTCTTTTTTTTTATATCTACAATGAAATGTGTAAAATGCATCATCATTTAAAGCAACAAACTCGCAAGTATCCTATTTGAGTCAAAAAAAAAAAAACCTAATGGCTTGGCTAAGAAAACGACATACGACCAGAAAGTAACAGGGCTCATATTTAGGCAGAATTACGAGAGCTCCAGGATTACTTTAATAACATCAATTTCATAACTTCTAAAAAGGCCTGATTGGCGCCAAATATTTGGTCATTAAGGAGAGACAAATGTTTGTCTTCCATATGCCTAAATATTTCAATTTCTTCCAAAATGTTTAACTCTATACCCTTTTGTGCAAAATCTTAAGATTTTGTACTTGCGGAGCACTATGGCCACTGGCTTTAAGGTGTTGGGCAAAGGCAGAGCTCTGTTTTACCTGTCCCCATCTATTAAGCAGATGTTCTTGCGATCTGATTTTGAAGGTTCTGCCTGTTTGTCCAACATATCCTGCATTACAATTGTGACACTCCAGCAGATATACCCCCGATGCCAAAAGGTTTTTTTTTTTTTTCGCAGAAAATACTATACGAGAGCACACTCCTCGGGAAAGTTTTGCCAGTTCATAACTAAAACTGCCCATAAATGCCAAAGAAATGTAATTGTGCTGCGCGACAGAAGGAGCATTGGGTGAACTCCGAAGGGACACTGTTGTTTTGTCCTGGTATATCTTATCAACGAGAGCAACACTGTAGCCATTTATTACGGGCGATATACTTTAGTTTGTCAAGTTCTCTATTAACTGCGTCTTCAGATAATGGCAATTCGCATAGACACGTGATCATAGCTTTAAAAAAACTAATCCTATGCTGGCGAGGATGGCAGGAAGAAGCATGAATAATAGCATCTGTGGTGACGGGTTTCCTAAAAATATCTATGGATACTTTGTTATCACGTATCTGTAACCACAGATCTAGATAACTGAGGACTCCGTCAGTATTCATATCCTCATGTGTGAAAATCATCTTTGGGTGAAGGGCATTAAATTCATCGACCAAATCCAAAATTACTGATTCATTGCCATTAAAAACAACCAGAATGTCGTCAACATAACGCCGATAAAGTAAATTTTTTTGACAAAAGTAGGAATTGCGTTTAAACACCTGGAGCTCAATGTAGTTAACGAAGACATTAACTTAAAAAACCACACAAAACGCTGCCCATAACCAGGCCATCTCTCTGATTGTACATGTTATTGAATGTGAAATAATTATATGCCGTAAGAATTCGAAGAAGAGAGATAACCTCGATAATTTCATCTGTTATCAATCGCTTATTATGAAAGAGATTCTCCTGTATAATCATAATGGTTTCTTCTATCGGCAAATTTGTGTACAAATTCTTTATGTCAAGGGATAACAGACGACAGCCTGTCGGGAAGACCTGGTCCTGTAACAACGTAACCAGTTCTTTCCGACTCGTTAACGTCATAGTCTGCTCAAAAACAAATTCTCTTTTCAAAATCTGCAAGAGAAATCTTTGTGCAGGTTCACCTATATTCCGTCTTGCATTAATTAATGGGCAGATAGGGAAACCTTCCTTATGAGTCTTAATTTGGGCCTTCAATGCAGGAATTTTAGGATTCTTAACATGCATTCTTGACAAACTTTTAGGGGGAATGACAAATAAACATCCTTCAAGGCAATCTTTAAGTTCCCTCGCATAAGTCTCCGATGGATCATGGTCTAACCGGTGGATGTTATTCTCTTCGAAGAATGAAAGAACCTTATCCACACATACTTGTCGATGTATAAAAATGGCTCAGTTCCCTTTATCTGCTCGAGTACAAGAGGGGGGGGGGGGTGGGGGGGTGGGGGGTGTAGTTTACCAGCATAACGTCCGTCTTCCACACTGGTGTGTACTTTTTAAGCCTAATAATTTTACTTGTATTTTATAAAAAAGTTTTCTTGCTAGAAGTTATAGCTCCGAATCACGCAGTACTGAGTGTTATATGGGCGGCCTCTTTATCTGAAATTACAGTCCTGTGTTTTTAATGTTCTCGTTCTAGTGGTATATGATACAACAAATCAGTTTATGTACTGCATCTGTGTGTTGTATTATACACCTTGTTTCCTCATTTTAAGTTTACCGCCTTCATTTATATTTTACTTCGGCAAAATTTTTAGGCTAAGTTATGCACAGATGTTGCCCCCAGTAATTCCATCTTACCAATGTCTTATGTGCATTACATTCATAAAGTTTTAGTGGGTATTTATATCCAGTTTACAATCATTTTTATCACTGCTGCATCGCAGTGCCACCTCTTGAGGTCATTCTGTATTAGACTTCAGTACTGGCACACGACGCTGCGGCGCATTATGCTTACTACCTAAGCCCCCATCTTACTCTGTTACTCGCTCCTGTGAATGGGAACGCGTTATGCAGATCTTGGTGGGTCTTGCGTCCATCTAGAAAAGGTAATGATTTTACTATTTTATATTTCTAGTTTTTACTGAGTTTAACGAAGGCGATGTTGGCCTGATATATTTGACGATGCCCTTTGGCTACACTGACTAAAGGATTCTTCTAAGAAATACCAAATTAAGGTGAGTCGTGCTTGGGTAGCTCAGTTGGTACAGCACTTGCCCGTGAAAGGCAAAGGTCCCGAGTTCGAGTCTCGGTCCTGCACACAATTTTAATCTGCCAGGATGTTTCATATCAGCGCACACTCCGCTGCAAAGTGAAAATCTCATTCTGGAAACATCCCCTAGGCTGTGGCTAAGCCATGTCTCCACAGTATCCTTTCTTTCAGCAGTGCTGGTTTTGCAAGGTTCGCAGGAGAGCTTCTGTAAAGTTTGGAAGGTAGGAGACGAGGTACTGGCAGAAGTGAAGCTGTGAGGAGGGGGTGTGAGTCATGCTTGGGTAGCTCAGTTGGTAGAGCACTTGCCCGCGAAAGGCAAAGGTCTCGAGTTCGAGTCTCGGTCCGGCACACAGTTTTAATCTGCCAGGAAGTTTCATATCAGCGCACACTCCACTGCAGAGTGAAAATCTCATTCAAGCAGAAAGTACTTGGGAAAATAAAGAAACCTACTCACTAAGCAGAGCTACTGAAATTTGCAAGCTTTTGGATCCAGTGATTCCTTCTTCTGAAAAAGAGTTGAAGCAGAAGGAAGAGCAGAGGAAGGAATGGTTACTGGGGAGAAACACTGAGACAGAAGAAACTTAACAAAATAATTAATGTAAGTTAAGGCCAAGTGGATGGCGAGAAAAAAGGACATGGTGTAACGCCAGTTTACACCTGCAGAGTTCTGAGAAACTGGAGTCTGGGGGAAGAATCTAGATGGCATTTGCGGTGAAACAGTGACCCAGGTCACCACTGTCATGTTGCGGAACATACTGTAACAGGATACTGTGTGTCGCCAGTATACACCCTTTGCTTATGTCCATTCTTCCTAACTGGTAACTTGGTGTTTGCCATACCAATGTGAAAAGTCTAACAGTGTTTACATAACAGCTGATACATGGTAAGTTTATAGTCACAGGTCCCTTTCCTTTTGACAGTATATGCTTTTCCAATTACAAGGCTGCTATAGGTGATGGTAGCACAAAGCTAGTCTTACAGCAGGGACGGTCACAGAGGTAAGAGCCATAGGTTAGGGAAATGAGTGCAGAAGTACCAGAAGGTCTGACAAGATATTGTGGAGATTGGGTTGGGTTGTTTGGGGGAGGAGACTAGACAGTGAGGTCATCGGTCTCTTCGGATTAGGGAAGGACAGGGAAGGAAGTCGGCCATGCCCTTTTCAAAGGAACCATCCTGGCATTTCCCTGGAGTGATGTAGGGAAATCACGGAAAACCTAAATCAGGATGGACGGACGCGGGGCGGAGATTGGGATGACGAGAAGCTATTCTGTGTGTGGTGTGCAAAATCTCAGATAGAATGGATCTCATTTCAGGGCATGATTTTAAAAAGTCACTGCCGCATTGAAGTAGCTGATTGATATTTTCAAGACCTGGATAATATTGAGTGACAAGAGGAGTACTCGTAAGTCGTTTTTTGAAAGTATCAGCAATACCAGGATTGGATGTGATGGCCCAAGAAATCTGCTTTTGAACTAGGCTAGAGGGGTAATTATGCCCAGTGAAGGCTGAGGTGAGAATGATGGTGTATTCGTTCAGATGCAAACTCTTTACAACTATGAAATCTGTTAAAAAGTTTCCAATATTCATAATTTTGCGCCAATGGTGTGTTGGAGCGAAAGGCGATTGGCATCCTTGCACATGCCTGGTTTAATGTGCAGCTGTCGGTAGTTTCATTGTTGAATGTCTGTTAGTTATTGTTCAGCACTGTAGAATGTTGGGTCACACAGATTCCGAATTTCGAGATGGCAGAGTTAAGGGAGCAATGCATCTGCATTGATGCAGAAAGCCTAAGATGGTGAGTGATTAAGCCATACTCAGTGTTATGAATGGTACACATTGTTTGGAAATGGTCGAGTAGAAGTTAAAGATGAACCTCACTCAGGACATACTTTGACGTCTATCGACGACACTCACGTATATCTCACATACGGATTGTGGATACTATTTTAGATTTAACTTCAGCACGCACATAGACTTTTAAACAATCATTCTATCTGCACTCCATATGTGAATAGAATGAGAAGAAACGTTAATAATTGTTTCAATGGGATGTACCCTCTGCCGTGCACTTCACAGCTATTTACAGAGTATAGCAGTAGATGTAGATACTTGTCTAAAGCATGTTGTACGATGCTCTTTATCTCTGTCCGATGATGTTGGAGATGAAATTTTCAGGATGGTTGTCAGGTAATCTGACATATGTCTCTTGACACTCTTGCAAAACAGAATCATCATCTCGCCTTTCTTTGTATTCATACTTACAACCATATTCAATATGCTTTAATGGTCTTATGATCACTGATTCTCTGTTCTATGTTAAGTCGAACTTTAGAGCCTGTTTGTTACCAGCAGGTCCAAGATGTTAACTTCATGAATTGGTTCTCCAATTAGCTGCTCAAGGTAATTTTCAGAGAAGGAACTTCAAACAATTTTACATGAGACTCTGTCCCTACTATCTATCCTAATCACTTTAGTCTCCCAGTCTACAGGGGGTAAGTTAAAAATCTCCACCTGAAACTACAACACTTCCAGGAAACTTAGGCAAAAAATATTTCCAGTGTTTCCACTGTGTCTTCCACCGTACTGTTGGTGAGGCAGAGTGACAATAAAAGCATCCAACAACCACGTTTGATTCACCTTTACACTTGCCATCAACCAAATTATTTCACATTCTGAATCTGAACTGATCTCAATAGATATTATCGATATTTTATTGCTATAAACAAGCCCGCATATTAGTGTTCAACCAATCTTTGCGATAAACATTCCAGTCAGATTATAGAATATAAGTTCCACCTTATGCAAACACACTGTTTTACGTATATATTTTGAAACAAATATATACCAAAAAATTTTGACATGCCAAAATTTTGTAACAAATATATATACAAAACATTTTGACATGCCAAAATCACATTTTAAAAAATCAAGGGATGTGTTAATTTGCCAATGAATTTCACATTACATCATTTTGATCTGCAGATGACGAGCTATCAGTGCAGGACAATATAATGTAAAATCATGATAAGAAGCAAAATGAACAAAAAATTTCTTTAGGCGTCATGTCAGATCAGTTACAACCTAAATTACACTCACTTTTTACAGTTTTCAATAAGCAGAAACCCACTGATGATGGCACAGGGTGCTGAAACAAGTTTGGGCAAAATAAAAAACAGTATGTTTGCAAAAAGCTGGAACCTATTGCCTACAATGAATCGTTGATTGCAGAAACAACACTTGTCCACTTTTTAAGTTAAGAGCTGATTTCCATGTTATGGCGCTCCCTCTATCGAATGAATGCAGAAACAACATTTGTCAATCATTCTTAATGGGACAAACAAGATCTTGACATTATGAGTGAGAGGAGAAAGAACACCTGTCAGGACCAGTGCTATTTCTGTAGCCAACGTTGGCTAGTCTGTTGTGTAATATCATCTCTGTGTTCACACGGTTTTTCTTTGTGAAGCACAGCATTGTTGAACAGGGAAGATATGGATGTACATGATGGTGGTGAAAGTAGAAAGAGGAAAAAAGGTGTAAAGAATGTTGAGTATCAGCTTGAAATCATAAAAAAGGTCACGAATTAAAGGTTTAGAGTACAAAAACTACAGTGGAAAGTTATTTTCAAAGAAAAGCATTGGTGTGGACTGCAAGTAAGTAATGTTCTAATACGGGAGGTTATACGTCAGTAAAATAGTAAACTAATGATTTATTGTGTGACTGAAAAATTGTGTAATTTTGTAGATGTCGCTGAAACTGCTTTGGAAGAATTCCTGAAGAGGAAAGAAATGAAGTATTTTCACATTTCTACAACATGACATCAAAGGACACACAAGATTTTTATCTCCAAGGGCTGATTACTGTAGGTAATATTTCCAGAAGACGAAGAAGAGTACCAGAAGGAGGCAACTGCAAACCAAGATGCAACAATTTTCAGTATTTTATTAATTCCAGCACTGGACAATCAGAGGTATGCAAGAAAGTTTTCTTAAGTATCCATTGTGCCACAAACCAAAGGTTAAGGAGGATAAGCAATCTGCTTGCTTGTGGAAAGTTGCCTAGTGACCAGAGGGGTAGAAATGCATTGGGAAATCAAATTGGTGGTGCACAAATACGTTTGATAAATGATCACATAAATTCCTATCCTCAAAAAATTATTCACTATGGCACAAGAGAACAGTGTTATTTAAATAGCCAACTTAATGTCAAAATCATGCATGAGTAGTTCAGATTATGGCATCCCCAAGCAACTAATATTAAGTACGAATTTTATTTTAAAATATTCAAAGAACGTTTTTCACTTACATTTGGTCGACCACAAGTTGACACACGTGGTACTTGTGAAGCACTTCAAAAATAAATTACAAAACAAAACATTGAATGAAAAGGCTAAGAGGGTTGCCGCTGCAGAAATGATGGTTCATAAACGCAGGGATGCAAAGTTTTCTGCTCGTATTCGTGAAGTACAAGTATTGTGTCAAAAAGACGAAGATGTTGCAGGTATTGCCATTGATTTTATGCAAAATCTGTCCCTTCCTACCATTCCAGTTCAGGAAGTTTTCTACCTTCAGCAACTCAATATATTCAATATCCACAACCTGAAGACAGGATATGCAACATTCTACGTTTATCACGAAGAAGAGTCCCAATGAAGTCTGCTGGATTACATATGAAACGAGTTGCCACCAAACATAAAATACCTGCATATATTTTCAGATGGCTGCCCAGGGCAGAATAAGAATAATATTATGGTCAGGTTCCTCATGACAGTTGCAGCATCTCAGTGTTTACTCAGAATTTATCATTATTGCCCGGTCAGAGGCCATTCATTCTTACCCTGTGACGGGGACTTTGCAGTGATTAACAGGAAAATTCGAGCTGTTAATAGGATTTATAGCATCATGCAGTTTGTAGAACGTATTGTTGCTGCAAGTACCTTTAACGAATACCAGATTAAAGTTGTTTCAACAGAGTTTGTACTGGCTTTCAAACAATGGTGGCCTAAATATTACAAATGCAATGCCTTGTCTTTGGAAACAATGAACAGCAAAGTGCTCACGGGGAATGAGAAACAACCCTTCACCATTTCAGAATTCATGGAATTTGAATACAACAGTGAGTGCAGTGGGAACGTCATTGCAAAACCATACATTGGTAGCCTGGTGACATACACTTTTCGTTTACTTCTTGATTTAAAACAACAGTAACTCTATTGACGGCTGCAGCATACAAAAAATATGTATCACTAAGTGAGAAGAAAATAGCCACAAGAAATTGGAGCCGTATATCCCTGAAGAGCACCTATCCTTTTACTGACCTCTCTACAACTGGCCTTCAGTAGATATCAGATGGCCTGACAGTGAATAATAGACTTGGGTACAAGCAATATTTCACTAAGCCTGCTATTTATCTGATTGTAATTTTTAGTTAAAAGTAGTTGTTCAGAATCTGTTATGTAGCCTAATAATAATAATAATTTTTGTATTGAACTTAATACATTTACAAATAAACTGCTGAATAACACAGACTTGCATTTCTGGCAACCAATTGATTTCAGAAACAGCACATGCCCACGAACTTTGCGTATTTAAATCATTATATAATCTAATCATTGCATCATTGAAAATAGTGTCTGGACATCACCAGAAACTGTGCCGTTCAAAGTAAAACAGAGCTGTCAAAGAAAATAGAATACTCAGGCCCACAAACTTATGCTGTTTCTGCAATCAGTGATTCAATTTAACTGCAAAGAAAGGACACTAGTCGCAGATCCAAAAGATTAATATTCCAGTCAGAGTTTAAACAATGGAAAATCCAGGAGGAAATAATGAAATATTATGAAAAGGATAGGTCGCTTCTAACCATATAGTGGAGATGTTGAGTGGCAGACAGGCAAGACAATAAAGACTGCCAAACAGGTAAGCTTTCTGTCAAAAGTCCTCCTCCTGAATGAGACAACACACACAAACACATTCACGCCAACACATTTCACACACACAAACCACTGTCTCTGGGTGTTGAGGCCAGACTGATCTCAGTAGCTGGAGACAGTTGTCGTGTATGCAAGTTGCATTTGCGTGAATGTGTGTGTGTATACATGTCGTCAAATTCAGATGAAAGCCTTTTGGCTAAAGCCTTACTTGTTTAGCAGTCTTTTTGTTGCATCTGTCTGCGACTCAGCCTCTGCACTATGTGGTGAATAGCAATCTACCCAGCCCGAGTTTATGTTTCATGGCTATTAACATCTGGTTTCAGCCAGCTTTCTGTCCCTAGTGCTATGTGGGTATCGTTACCATTTATGTGCAAGATTCGATTGTCATAGCTCAACACTTGATGCTCTTCATGCCCTAACTCTATCGGACCTGGTAACAACACTAAACACAAACAACCAACAAACGCCGATGACCATCTATCCGTCACAGAGCATTGCAATGCTAATCACTTACATAACTGCCGAGTATGCGTGTATACGAAGTTAACGTTGACATCCAACCATGTCTTCTAGGTGTGTCAGCTCTTTTGTCAGGCAGTGTAGTTTCACTTTAATGACATATTACACTGTGGTTAAATAACAAAGTATAAGGAAAACTAACTTTCAATGTTGAGCTTACTTGTATGCATTTTATTAGTTGTTCAAAACACTATTCCATGCCCAGAATTATCTCCACTAATACTGTAATCCATCAGAGCAAGAGTATGTGTGCCCTATAATCTTCTCTGGAAAAGGATGAAAACTGGATAGTCAGATTTTTGCAACTTTTCTTTCTTTATGTATCTGCCACTTGGGGCTTCACCTCAGAATACTACGTAGGCACACAAAGAGAACACAAATATTACTTACCCTATCAACTTCGTGACATTTTTTTAGCGACTCTCCCCATTTCTCTAATCTCTGGTATGCCATAGCACACTCAGTCTGAAACCACATACACTGCATTTCATTTAAGTTTTCCATTGCTGAAACACCTTCCTGGAAACAAGATAATTGAACTGACTGAGAAAAGATAGCAAATCCATTACACGAATTATAACAAATGTTAATGCTAAAAATTTTATTCAGTGATGTCAATAATTCATTAACATTGGGACTCTTTGTTGTGGAACAATGTTAACTGCATACACAGTACATTACAAACAATTTATCATAAGGATAAAGGTAACACAAAAATAATCAGGATGATGATGATGATAATATAGGATTATGCCTGTAGGAAAATTAGAAACAACACATAAGAAAATATGAATTGCTGAACAAAGAAAGCACCAACTGAAAAATGAATCAGCCAACTTTTGAGACAATTCTGTCCACATGAATGAATGGCCACTGCCAAACTGTGGCTCATACCAAGGTTAAACATTTGGTGTCACAACATACTGCTGACCACAACATGCTTGTCTTCAATGGCTGTTTCACAGCCTATGCCATCTGATCTCCCTTCTTCCATTCATGCTTCTCTGAATTACATAGAAGAGAACTGTCCTTAAAATACATCCTGTGATCCCACAATTTTGTGGTCTTAAACTCCACTAGCCCCATTTCACACTCATCCTGCCCCCATGCATCCCACTTCACTCCATTTCATGGTCTCCTTCTACCTTTGGTAACTTCACAACCCACTTATCCACGCACTACATGCACCTTCTCCTGTCCGCACTTGGGCAAACTGACTAGTGCCACATTCCTAACCCATTCCCTTGCTATCTCCCTCACAACAATCAACCACCCCTTCTTCCTCTTACCTGCCTCTCTGTTCCTCTCATCACCCTAGCTGTCATGACCTCTACACCAATGGACAACAGCACAGGATAGTTATTTAGTTAGCTTTGGAGGTGGACATTGTCTAAAAGCTCATCACCATTTTCAATCTTGCTTATAAGCATATCAACTGCTCAACATATCATATCAGTTATTTGATTAATTAGCAGCAACCTTTACTTCTATAATTTTATTTCTCCCAGAAGTTTCCAGTATCACATAACAATACAAAACCTAATTCACCTGTCAAAGTTTATGAAAATATTATATTGTTGTTGTGGCGGTGGAGGGGGAGGGAGGAGGTGATGTTCAACAACAAGATTATCATTGTATGTGCTAAAATATTTTGCAATCAATGTGATTAAAATTCATTCATACACTCCAGTGCCCTACATTCAGCCAACACGGGGCCAAGTACGGTAGTTGTCCAATTTCGCACAGAACCTATCACCACCACCACTATCATAATCATTAATCAGTTTACTCATCAATGAGTATCATGACATGATTTCTCATTCATTTCTTAAGTAACTGAATCTTTGACTATGTGTCTTAATCCACAATGATCTTCAGATCATCTTAATATAATGTGAAGAGGTAGTCTGGTAATCTTCTTTGCTTGTATCAAGCATCTTCTTGCTGCTCCTTTTTGTGGTCTTCTGCCTTTGATTCTGCCCTGCAAGAAGGTATATTCTAAATTATCCCATTCTCTTCTCGAAACGTGTCCAAAGAACTGGAAGTGTCTTTAACTGATATGGGAAGATAAAACTTCTTGTGATGTTAAGCTTTTCTGTTGTAGAAGATTTGCTTCTCCTTTCTGTTAATCATATATGTTACCTTCTTCCGCCAACACAACTTCTCGTGGGCATTAATTTGGTTCTTGTTACTTGCTTTTACTGTACAGGTCTCTCAGCTATACAAAAACACAGTGAACACAAATGATTCCATCAGGTGTATCTTTGCTGTTTTCCGTATTGCTCTGTTCTGCCAGATCTTAATGAATTTAACCATGTAGGCGGCCAAGAACGATTCATCATTTTATTTCCATTATCATACTTCCCTGGGTCTGTGATTACACATGATAGATGTTCACAATTCACTACATCCAGATGCTTTAAGCAACCTATAAGTTAGATCTGATCTAAATCTTGGTGATTAATAACCATTAGTTTGGTCTTTTTTGTATATATCTTTTGACCGAAATGTAACTAATGAACTTCATTCTGGAGAACAGCAATCCACATATCCCTTTTTGTCTACGTCTATTGTGTATCATACAAGTAAATGTAATATTGTTTTTTAAAGTGTTTGCACATCATGTAACTAAGGTGAAACCAACCCAGTATTTACCTATGTGGACGTGGAAAACTGTCTAAGAACCACGTCCAGGTTGGATGGTGTAAGAGCCAATGCACCTCCATGTATCCCACAAGTGCAGGTTTTACTGTGCATGGTTATCAGGCAGGCTAGTGTGATTCTCATTTCTTCCTTGTGCCTTTGTCGCACATCAACGCAGGGTGGGCATGGTTATTTACGGATTCAGCATGTTTATTTTTATGGGTGGCCAGATGTCCTTCTAGTGACCATGACATTATCCTTCAGAATGGAATGTGTGTACCCCAACTGATTGTGTGTTAATAGGAAAGTGAATGAAAGTTTTTTTCTAAAATATTGGTGAATCGTGTAACTGAGGCAGGGGTTGGGTACCAGCCCAGTATTCACATAATGGGATGTAGGAAATGACCTAAAAATCACATCCAAGCTAGCCAGCACACTGAACCTCATTGTTAATCCACTGGACGGATTCAACCTGGCACACGCACAGCTCCCCATCTGGAAGTGGTGCTGCAACATGCATGGCTAGCTGGATGGGTGGGTGGCCTAATGTGATTAAAATATATAAATATACAGCATAACCCTGCTTTTATGTTCCTGGAATTAACATTTTCCCGCTGTTTACATAACTTTATCACACATGCCAAATTTCGAACGATGATTACATTACAAGAGAGGCCGAATAACACACATGCAACCATCACATAAATGTAAATATCTACACTTGACAGCGACAAGAAATTCTTGAAATGTGTCAAAATATGTAACAGGTGCAGTGTTTCATTATTTAAATAATGAATGACACGGGTACAGGCCTTCCAAAAACATCGATTATGATTAATGAAATTAAGTCATATGTTTCTATTTCACAGGCAGGCAGACAGTTAGTTGGTTGCTTGTTTGGTTTTGGGGTGGGGACCAAACAGCAAGGTCATCGGTCCCACTGGATTAGGGAAGAATGGGTAAGGAAGTCAGGCGTGCCCTTTCAAAGGAACCATCCCAGCATTTGCCTGATGCGGGATGTGGGCTTGAACCGACATCCTCCTGAATGGGAGTCCAGCGTGCTAACCACTGTGCCACCTTGCTCAGTCGCAGACAGTTACCAGTTCCAGTTACATCAGCAGTTAAACATAGTACAAAATTCAGATAACCTTTATTAGATAACAAACAAGTTCCTGGTGAATATTTTGATACCTGATATGTACATATATCACACATAAACTATGAAATTTAGGAGGGGTAATCCTATACACAACTTTTATAGCTTATAAAGTTATTTTCCACATTTTACACCTTTGAGGTCCTTGAAGAGCATAAAAGCGAGATTCCGCTGACAAGACAAAATCTGAACTAAAAGTCCATTCCATCCATACTCAAACCAATGGGATTTTAAAACATTACTACTCTGCTTATTACAACCACCAGCCTTTTGGTCATACATAACTCTCTGGATGGAATCATATGATACCATCCTTGCCTACCTAGAACTCTGAAAAATGCACAACTACATGTGTCCATAACTTCTTTTGGATATCCCTCTGTTTACAATGCTTAGATCACTACAAATTATTTCTTTATGGTCTGCCAGCTTAGCTGAGAGGTAACGTGCTTGCCTCCCATGCAGCGGGTCCGGGTTCGATTCCCAGCCAGGTT
Source organism: Schistocerca piceifrons (assembly GCF_021461385.2). Taxonomy (NCBI): domain Eukaryota; kingdom Metazoa; phylum Arthropoda; class Insecta; order Orthoptera; family Acrididae; genus Schistocerca; species Schistocerca piceifrons. The sequence goes on along the minus strand of NC_060144.1, from coordinate 5,834,496 downwards.
GGAGATTTTCTCCGCCCATGGACTGAGTGTTGTGTTGTCCTCATCATCACCGATGCGTAAGTTGCACAATGTGGAGTCACCTGCAATAAGACTTGCACCTGGCGGCCGAACTTCCCCAGACAGGGCCTCCTGGTCAACAATGCCGTATGATCATTTCATTTTTTGTTTCTTTATGGAACACACACTCATCAAACAGCCAACGTATGGCATGGGCTATATGTCCTAGCATCTTCTAATAACGTCCAATTGCTCAGCTGCATCTCAACCACTAGAGATACTATGCGACCAAAAGCAAACAGGGACACATTTAAAAAAGTGCCTCCCTGTGTGTACAAAGTACAGTGGTATAATTTACAAAAAAAATAAAGAGAGTTTTAGAACTATACTTCATCCTGCACTAAAATTTACAAGTGGTATGAAGAATTTTTGTTAGGGGCTGTGAGTGTGACATATTGTTCTGACAAAGGGATGTCTCACTTTTCCAAGCTCTCCTTTGGCTGTCAAAAGATGTTTGCACATTGAGGGAGTTAGTAAGTAGGTAATAATCTCACTTTCAGGAGGTGTTTTATGGTTTATGCAGACTGGAGTTGTACCGATCATGTGCTTCAGTGAGGTAGGCCACAAATGTACTCTTCTATCTGCTGGGTGGCATAGTCTACACTGTGGTGCTGTGGTGAAGGGCATGGAGGGAGTGTGATCTCCATAGAATCAAAGAAATGCTCGCCTGAGAACAAATGACACTGAAATATATTTGTACCAGTTGTTATTGTCATGATGGACTCTGATAAACATACATTCTCTTGTCTGCTTGGAATACATGCAGATGCACTCTATCTGTCATTATCTAGAATTATATCCTACAATCAATACAACGAGTTCAAACTAACCTGGTGTATTATTCCAGAGGATACACTGAACAACAGAAATCTCTTTCAGCACCTTTTGATGCTAAGGAGAAGGAGTCAACTGAAAGAGTTAATCTATGGTTAAAGGGGCACTGATTAACAGGACCCTTTCAGTACTAGAAATACGGTGACCAATAAATAAAGTCCAAGTACTTTGAAAAATTAACCTAAAAAATTCCACAGGTCTATTAATGAATTGTTTTGCCCGTCAACACCTGTCACTGAAATAGAAAAAGTAGGAAGAAATACTTCAATGCACTGCTGGAAACCATATGGGATGACAGCAACTGCATTACTGAAGAAAACATGAACTGCAAGGACCACCTAGTAAGAAGTAATCTTTTCTTACTTGTGGATATGAGACATTCCAAGCATTCATTTACTGCATTATCCAGAGATCTAACAAACTGATTTCGAGGAAACACTCACGAAGACATATTCTGGGGTGACTCATCACTGAGGAACAGGGTGTTTGTTGCACAAAAGTGCGTAATAAGGATAATTTGTTGCCAATGAAGAATCACAATTTTAAAACAACAATAACAATCATGAATATAATACTGGAAGGAGAAATGACTTACAATGTTCTTCATTCAACCTTACGGTAGCACAGAGAGTAGTGAGTGATTCCAGTATAAAAATCTTTGACCACTTATCCAGTGATAAATGATGTAATAGGTAATAAAATCACATGAAACTCAAATTGAAATAATATCTAACTGACCATTCCTTCTACACTATAGACTAAATTCTGAAAGTGTAATAACATGGACCTGAGTGGTGAAGGAAAAGGGGGGGGGGTTAACACTGGAAATTGCTGATAAGGGAAGTGTAAACTGCATAAAATGTGTTTAGAACACAAATCACTCATCCTAAGAACAGTGGTAACACCCATTTGCAAGCAAAACTGCATATTACCAGGAGAAACATTTGAGAGATCACCTTTTCAAGGTCTAAGAGAACTTGGATAAAGCGAGGAATCAGAATATCATCATAAGAATCAAAAACACACAAAAAACAACAAAATATTGCTTGCTTTTGATTTGTACCTCTTTAGGCAATATAAGCTCTACATGAGAAACATCATTACAAATTTGTAATCAACACAAACTAGTACATAACTGCTACAAACCCTTGTGAATTTTGAACATGTTTCCTCTGCTTCTTTGATTAGGTTTGCTCTCAACATGTACTTGGCGCATTTGGAGTTTATATATCGATCTGCTGTATCCAACCCTTGTGCTTCATCCAGCCACTTGTATGCCTCTATTACATCTCCACCATGCTATTGAAAGTAATATTTAAGATAAGAAATTACACATTACAAAAAAATTACAAACTAAGTTTTTTTACAAAACATTATATGAGAAACATGTTTTATGAAGTATGTTACTAAATGAGCCATGTTGTGAAATGTTAACAAGACAAACATAAACTAAATACACTCCTAGTACTTTAGATATACATTTCAAGCCATAAAGCATCAGTAGTGATCCTAGATTTCAATATCGTAACGAAACAAGCACACACAATGTTTTCTTATAATCAGAGCCAGCAATAACTAATTTATTTAATACATTTGCTGCAGGCTAGCATTAACAGAACTGGATGTGTTGCTCATGTTGATGCATATAAGCATCAGCTTTTAGTGAATGTGTTAACTGTGGCCATGCTGGTTATGTTTAGGAACTGTGACTGTGTGTGGAATAATTACTTGTATTTTTCCGCCACCAGTCACATTTATTTATTTTCTGTTTAATTTGACACACTGCAATGGATTTCAAGCATGTTCCTCTCATCATCAGGTGTTAATAACTTTTTGGAACATTGTTCCAGGTAAAACAGTGATTTTACAATGTTATAACTTATTTCAGTACACACAGTTGTCATCACATTTCAGTTGTTTGTTTTTATTTTTAGATGATTGATTTTGATCTTATAGGAGATTATCTTCAGATCTTACATGCCTTGATTACCATAGGAACCATTGGCATGGAACAGGTATATCTCTGCAGGTGTGGAGAACACTGCTCAAATGCAACTTAAATGCGATCACAGTTGTGTTTATGTATAAAGATGTTACTTAAAGATAAACTGTCTTAGTTGAAACTAGCCTAGGAGTGTTTTGTTCACTGTCCTTGTGCTGGAGTGGCTATGTGGGTGTTTGGGGGGAGGCAGCAGGTAGTATGTGGCCAGAAATCTATAGTTGTCTTCTGCTATCATGAAGCTGTGCTCCATTGTTGTGACTGATACTACATGCTGAGTAAAACATGCTCGAAATGCACTACAATGTTTTAAATATAAGATAAATTAAGTGGCTGGTAGCATAAGAATAAAAATAACTGCTAATTTAATGTCATTTCTTTATTCGACTATAATAGCAGTTCAATTAATAAACTGTACTCAAGTATTTGTGTGTGTACGAAAAAAAATCAAATAAAGAGATTGGGAGGGTTGTAAAGATATATTGCTCAAGAAACTAATGCGAGAAATGATCAAACGATGATCGACAGTTTTGCTCTTATTCTGACGACATTTACACAGAAGAATAGAGTAAAGAACTTTATTGGAGAATCCAAGGCGTAGAAGCTGTCACTACCTGTCTCCCCCCCCCCCCCCCCCCAAATCTAATGTCAAAATAAAGATGCTTACTCTGTTCAGAGAACTTTTATATTTTTACTGTAACACCAAGAGGAAAACTGACTGAATCAGACACAATAAGCAGTCGGGCAATACATGTATAAAAGAACATACACTACTGTTATTATGTTACGTGATTAACACTGAAACCAGTAGAACACTGAGAAGTGAAATATAATAATAAGGGTGTCACAAAACCAACAAATTATTTTACTTCTGCTTGAGTCAAATTAGAATTATGTATCCGGAATGAAACTTCCACAAGCTATGCAAATCTCTAATGATCAATAGTAACAGAATACATCTTACATTTTGTCAGAAATTTTATTTCTATTACTTGTTTTTAACAGACCCATGTTTCATGCTGATTTTCAAGTAGTGTGTCACATGGTTTCTAAATCATTCATCTATTCATAAAAGGGTCAAATACATATACCAAGACTTACCTTGTAAATCCGACCTTTTGTTACAAAAAGTTCTATAAGAGTAGGTGTATGGTCAATGGCAGCATCAATGTAATAAAGTGCCCTTTCTGTGTCCCCTAAAAAGTCATAATGCTGGGCTAAGTAATAGTATGCCCATAATAGGGCTGAAGCAGGCTCCTTAGGAAGATTTTCTGCAACATCTACAATGAAAGACACAAAATGTGTAATATTATCAGACTATAGCAACAATAAAAATATAGTGCAAACCCATGTTCCATTTAAAATTGCTTGATAGCCGATGTCTATCACCTGGCACTGCAGTATTGCCATATTGGTTACCGCTTGGTTGAAGGCGACACACAAGCACAGTGGATCACTTGACTAGTACTAAAATGCTGTTCATGTAATATGGAGCAATGTTGTAAGCTGCTGCCATTAGGTATGATTAGAACACGAGGTGCTTTGTCAGCAGCAGATTTTAAATGACTAATCACTGAACTGCTGCAGACAACAAATTCTGTAGCCCTGAATTTACACTCGAGTCCTGTCCTAATCACAACCTGTTGACGTGCGCAGCGGTCAGTGACCTGTAGCAGAGCTGTTAATCATGCTCACTTTGCTGATAGCAATTAAAGCTGACCTGTGCGAACAAACTCAAAACAGAAAGAATTCAGTTCCAGCACTGAAAGGAAACTATAAGATGTCACTTTTTCTATGCGCGCTGATGGCAGTCCTAGCTGGAACTCATTTACGGGTTATATGTGACACATACAGATTCCAAATCAAAAAAGTATGACACGAAGAAAAGTAAGAGTGAATAAGAAAGCCACACAATGATGAAAACGATATGACAAAGATTAAAAATGACAAAGATTAAAAATAAAAAATATATGCTGAAACTAATTAACTAAAAATAATAATAGTCATTTTGATAAAGATTTAAAAATAAGTAAATATTATCATTCGACGGGATTCAAATCCACGAACTTCTGTATCTCAATCTGAAACTTTGCTACTGCTACAGAAAGCCTTTAAACCAAACTATTATATTTATTTATCTCCAGAACAAGTTGCAACACTCATTTGCAATGTGATAGCATTTCCTCGGATGTGTGTATTATAACTCCTAATCTACACATCACCATGGACAGATGGAATACACCTGAGAAATCACTTCACCATCCATGCTTCACAAAACTTCATTTGTAAAAACACCACCCCTTATGCTGCATTCAAAAAGTTCGGTTTCACATCACGTCATATGAAGTTTACCTACTGTAAGCTGATCTCTGTGATGATGGTAGCTCAATATGTGAAGTCAAATCACATCTTGTGCGAAAGAATCCAGTAGTTTCTGGCTTGTGGTGTGTGCGCAATGTGTGTTCTTTTGTTGCCTTCATTTTATGTACAGTGTGTTAACTGTAAGATGGCAGAGTTGTGAGGGGAGTGTGGGGAGAGGAGGAAGCAAGCGTAGGCTGGCGAAGGGAGAGGAGCTGTTGCGGTGGGGGAGGGGCGGCGGGGACAAGGCACGGCTACCAGTTGCAGTGCTGGCACTACATATTGCGCGTCATGCTTACACGAAAGCAGATGAAAGGCTTGGAAGTAAAACTCGCTTTACATGTTGCTCGCAAACGAAACTGAAACCGTCATGTACATTAAAATCTATATGTATATAAAAATGAATGTATATCTAAAAACAAAGATGATGAGAGTTACCAAACAAAAGCGCTGGCAGGTCGATAGACACACAAACAAACACAAACATACACACAAAATTCAAGCTTTCGCAACAAACAGTTGCTTCATCAGGAAAGAGGGAAGGAGAGGGAAAGACGAAAGGATGTGGGTTTTAAGGGAGAGGGTAAGGAGTCATTCCAATCCCGGGAGCGGAAAGACTTACCTTATGGGGCAAAAAGGACAGGTATACACTCGCACATACGCACATATCCATCCGCACATACACAGACACAAGCAGACATTTGTAAAGGCCTAGTTAACAGAACGCAGCATGTCATTCTCAATGGAGAGAAGTCTTCCGAAGTAAGAGTGATTTCAGGTGTGCTGCAGGGGAGTGTCGTAGGACCATTGCTATTCACAATATACATAAATGACCTTGTAGATGACATTGGAAGTTCGCTGAGGCTTTTTGCATATGATGCTGTGGTATATCGAGAGTTTGTAGCAATGGAAAATTGTACTGAAATGCAGGAGGATCTGCAGCGAATTGAATGGTGCAGGGAATGGCAACTGAATCTCAATGTAGACAAGAGTAATGTGCTGCAAATGCATAGAAAGATAGATACCTTATCATTTAGCTACAAAATAGCAGGTCAGCATCTGGAAGCAGTTATTTCCATAAATTATCTGGGAGTACGCATTAGGAATGATTTAAAATGGAATGATCATATTAATTTGATCGTTGGTAAAGCAGATGCCAGACTGAGATTCATCGGAAGAATCCTAAGGAAATGCAATCCGAAAACAAAGGAAGTAGGTTACAGTACGCTTGTTCGCCCACTGCTTGAATACTGCTCAGCAGTGTGGGATCCGTACCAGATAGGGTTGATAGAAGAGATAGAGAAGATCCAACGGACAGCAGTAATCGTGAAAGCGTTACGGAGATGATAGATAAACTCCAGTGGAAGACTCTGCAGGAGAGACGCTCAGTAGCTCGGTACAGGCTTTTGTTAAAGTTTCGAGAACATACCTTCACCGAAGAGTCAAGCAGTATATTGCTCCCTCCTACGTATATCTCGCGAAGAGACCATGAGGATAAAATCAGAGAGATTAGAGCCCACACAGAAGCATACCGATAATCCTTCTTTCCACGAACAAAACAAGACTGGAATAGAAGGGAGAACCGATAAGAGGTACTCAAGGTACCCTCCGCCACACACCGTCAGGTGGCTTGCGGAGTACGGATGTAGATGTAGATGTAGACACTAGCAGTCAGCAAGAATATGAGATTTAATGATTGCAGCATAGTTACAAACACAACATTGTGAAGCACATGATCACCCAATAAAACAGCAATCAACATGATAACATTTCCTTGGATGTGTGTACTATACCTGCTAATCTACATATCACCATGCACAGATGAAGTACATCTGAGAAATCACATATCACCATCTACGCTTCATGAAACTTTGTAAAAACACCACCACTTCTTGAACAAGTATTTCAAATGCCCAACTTGTAATCAAAAATAACTGGGCTGGTTAAGTCATGGCTTTTATTCCACTATGTGGGCATAAATTTCACCGACTAGCATAAACCACAGGCACGTGGTACCATTTTATAGTTTGGATTATGTTTATATTGCAAGAACTCACTTCTATTGCTCCTACAGATTATCAGATGTCATCTGGTTTTATGATCTCCGTACACACTGTATCTGTTAGACAATGTTTCAAGTTTTGACAAATGAGAATGGCATCTTTCAAGATAACAATGAACATAACCATCACATGTGTTCTAAGAACAGCTCGAAGAACTCACAGTGAACATTCATCACCTTTGGAGGCTGCATACCTGTGATAAATTTAGCCATACCACATCATTATTGACATCTTAATTATGGCATTACTACTTTGCATGGTATTTGATGCATAGTCATTATGCTGTAATAACAGAACTATACTATGCAGCCATCAGCCAGCCTGGCACTGGGGAAAAAGATCAAGCGAGGGGTTGTCATGAACTGTACTCATTACATTACCAGATTTATACTCAGAAATTCTCTCTCTTAAACTATACGGAATAGCTGAAACACTGTTAAAGCTCAGGCACAAAGCAAAGGGATACCAAAACTACTTTCTAGCGTTATATCTGGATAACTGATTCTCAAACCTAGATGCAAGATACATTTTTTTCTGTACACTAGTTGTAGAGAAAAAGTGTTGCAAATAGTCCCGAAAAGTAAGGACTAAGGGTACGTTGACATTGTCATGCACTTTAAGTTTATATGGGACTGCCATTTCCAGTAAGGTACTGAAAATTTGTGGCCCTATGGTATGTAAGGTGCGTACATGTATGTAAATATATTATTAATGTGATGTAATTTTCAAAATGTGGAATAAATATAATATTGCAAGCTCTCTCTGTGAAAAGTACTCTTCATAAATTGTGGTCAGTCTGTCCCCCATGAACACATTCCAAAATCTGACAAAATTTCCAACTTATCCAAGCCATTCATGCTAACCAAAACATTTGTTAGAGTGTTCAGTTTTTTAATTGATACAGAGGGTACTGGTGCAGCAAAAATTCTCAAATCATGCAAAGCAGCTTCTAAAAAACAAATAGTAAATTACATTTTTTGTGACAGTTATTACAGAGCTTTTACACGAACATGCTCTCTTTAAACTCTGAAGAACTTGGGTAAACCAGATTTGCTCTGTTAATAATATAACCTTGCTTGATTAAAGTAGTGTACGAAAAAGGTACAGCAAATATGTTATGATATGCAGTTGCAAGTTCTGAGGCACATGTATTGCTAAACACATAGTGGTCACAAATGCTTTATTCATTAATTAACAAAGCTAACTTTTCAAGTAACAGACTAACTTTTAAGTTAATTTTGAAAAACGACAAGTAACTCTTTAACTTCCATTAACATTGAATCCATTAATTGTTAGTTAGGTACCTGCTATTTATGGGAAAAATAGCGCATTGCCACCCACATAAATCATGTTCTGACAAGTACCGGTCATGCAGATGACTGGCTGTGCCAAGATGACACGATTGGTCTAACTAAATGAAGTACGAATAAGAAACAATAGGTGTTGGCCATTTATTATTGTTAGTTTACAGAGTTTGGAAAAAAGCTTTACCTTCCGTTAGTGGACTGGCTGTGGAAACTACATCACAGAATCAGATTATAGGTGTCTGTGGGTGAATTTAACTGATTATGTTAATTTTGTATCCAGTTCGGGAGAACGAATACTTTTCAACTGCAAACTGTGCTTTCCTTTTTTTTAAAAAACACCCAACAATTAGGACTGATGCTTTGAGCCTTAAAAATTTGAAACTACACCTAAGGAGAGCATATGAGGTGCCATATGTGCAGTCTGAAGAAACAGTAAAGGCAAAATCCGGTCGAGGAAAGCCTAAAAGAAAAATCGATCTTGGGCATTCAGATATTGACTGTGGAGCCAGTAGCAGTAATCTGGTTAAAAGAAAGTGACAGAGAAGCATTTGAGAGTCTCTCAGCATTGCAGCAACTGGCAGAGGTGTGTCTCAAGGTAGTGTGGACCAATGCATAGTAAACTTTGTTGTTACGAACTTGATTCCTTTACATACCATCAAATCAAAGTCATTTGAGAAGCTGATATAAACTTTCAACCCCAGGTATTCAGTTTTGACGAGAACATTGGGCAGACGCATTGCTGATGATCAGATACTGTCTTACTCTTCTGTATGTTGACTCTACCATGATTTAACGTTGATACCTAAATAATTATAAAACTGAATGATTAAACTATTTTTTCTTTATCTTCGATATCCTAACTAAACATTTCCAACCAAAAACTTTTCATTTACGCAACATAATGTGTTTCATTCATTGCTCATTTCTCTGTACCCACAACATAAAATTTAGTATTACAAGTTACCAATTAACTTCAGCTTCCAGTAAATCTCGTGTACAGTAACACTTTAATGTTCAACAAAGTTAACTTTTTAAGTAATATATTAACGATTAGCAAAGTTAACTTACTGGTTAAGGTTGTTCAGCTATGATTATCAACTGAGTGAAAGAAAGGGAATAAATAAAAATCTGTTAAAATTACTTGGTTCAGATACTTTTGATACCAGAATAATGTTGGAGTCTTTTGAGGGCATACATATCATTAAATTAAAATATTTCATTCATTATTGTCGTATATGATTCTATTTTGGAACAACATTGCATTTGGGAAAAGGTATTCACTGTATTAAACAAACTGATTACAATTTTTATACGGTTCACACATGGTCATCCAAATGGTCTCACAATACATTTGATCACTGATGAAATTTGTTTGCTAAAATCATACCAGTTTGTGAATCGCAGTAAGATACACAAATATAATACTAAAACAATGGATAATCAGATGGTGTGTGTGTGTGTGTGTGTGTGTGTGTGTGTGTGAGAGAGATTTTATTTTTCCATTTTCGAAGAAGGCGTTTTGCCTGTAAGCTTAAATGTATAGTAGTCATTTCGTTGTGCTTGTCTGTGACACAGCATCTCCTCTATACAGTGAGTAGCAATCTATCCTGTCCACAGTATTCAAATGTAATGCTAGGACTAAAGATTTGTGTATACTTGAGTGAACTTAACTCTGGCACAGAAGGGAACAAAACTTATTAAAAAAAAGAAGAAGAAGAAACTGTAAATCGCACCTCTGTTAACACACAAATGTAAATTTTCTAATATATGGGAGCAAACTTTTTGCAAGGATAGCAGGAGAAAAATTATGGTTTAACATCCCACGAGTGACAAAGTCATTGGAAACAGAACACAGGCCCAGGATAGACATGGACAGCAAAAAGGAATCAACCGCACTCTTTTCACGGGAACCATCCCTACATTCAACTGAATCAACAGGAAACCTAAATCTGGATGACAAAATTGAGATCTGAACCCTGCTCTTCCTAAATTAAAGTCCATAGTCCCAACCATAGCTAGACTTCGATCAGTTGCTTTTCTAGAAGACATAGTTCACAATATGCTTATGGTGAACTTAATATGTGGAACATGCAGACATGTTACAGAACTGACAAAGAGAAGATTAGTATGTATTCTAAACAATTAACATAATAATACTTTACAGTTTTATAACTAGAAATAGAACAGCCCCCCCCCCCCCCCCCACACACACACACACACGGTTTACATTATTTGCAGAGTGTTAAGAAAAATGCAAGAACCATCCATGTAATATAATCCACAAGCACGTCTGATAAAACCAATGGATTTCCTACAACCACAATACTGACTACGTCGTGGTCAGAGCTGTGGCAAAGTAATCAGTTTCTCGAACCGTATCACTGAATTTCCATTAAAAACTATAGTGTTACGTTTAAGCTTTCTTTATATGAAATGATCTCTTAAATTACCAAGAAATTTTTCATAACTGGTTATGCTGTAGGAAGCCACTGAACTCATATACAATCATCGAACAGTGAATTATAAAACTGTCAAACAGACTTCAAGATGAATTAAAGACTATATTTCTACAATAGCAATTATTTCCTAAAATAAATTTACATTTTTCTGTACCATTAGAAAACTTTAGGGAACAGATCTACTGTGTGATTGTTTCACACATATTTTCACAAACTGTGACTAACTTAGAAAAGCTGAAAGCAAACTGAAGTACCTTGTGCACTGAATCGGCCATAAGCCTTTAAAGCATCCACATATTGAAGGACGAGTTTATGGATGGTCTCAACCTTTTCTGGATCTTTATAAAGTGACCTAAGGTCTACAAAAAGAGGGGGTACTCCTTTATGCAGACCTTGCCTTAGGTACTTGTCTACCATGGTACGGAATGTTGAACCTGTAAACAGAATTTAAAGAAACGTACATGGTGACATTTGGCAGAGCAATCTATTTTTACATAACCATTTAAACTGATAATTATAACAACATAAATTGATAATCCTTCTTAAGATGTGAACTTAGCAGCACTATTACAAATATACAAAGCTAAAAATGTAATTTGCTCACATAACACTGCTCACCTCTATAAACTTTCTCTTCACTGCATGAACATTTAATTATTTCCTATTAGTAACTCAGGTTCCAATGATTGAAAAATACGCAAGATGTGTTCAGCACAAATTCAGTGGTGCCTTTTCTAGTATAATTATGGGAGCAGATATGTTATCTCAACAAAAATACAGTAGCAGGAGACAAACATTGTATCTACATGATGGAGGAAATATGATGGAAATTAATGCAATGTTGGATTACTGATTAGTTTCTGAGGAAACTTAATGGAGCAACCGTGAAAAAATCCTGAAAAGTTTAATTATGATATAATCTTCTCCTTCTATTATGAAAAGGATAGACTGCTACTCACCATATAGTGGAGAAATTGAGTCACAGACTGGCAGAACAAAAAGACTGCTAACCAAGTAAGATTTCAACCATAAGGCCTTCTTGTGAATTAGACAACATACTCACACACATTATCACTGCCTCTGGCTGCTGAGGCTAAACAACCAGTCCTCGGCAGTAGTTTTTTTTTTTTTTGTGTGTGTGTGTGTGTGTGTGTGTGTGTGTGTGTGTGTGTGTGTGTTTTGTCAACTCCAGAAGAAGGCCTTTTGGCCGTTGTCTACTCCAGAAGGAGGTCTTTTGGCCTTAAGCTTACTTATTTAGCAGTCTTTTTGTCACACTTGTCTGTGACTCAACATCTCCTCTGGATGGGGAGTAGCAATCTACCCTTTTCATAATATTGTCATTATTTCACCTTGGATTTTCCATTGTTTGATTTTGCCTAGTGAATTCTATTTAGACTTTTTCTTGTTGTTTCTGACATCTTTGCCCTTTCCCGACATTTCCTTACACTAAAGTGAAATATACCAAGAAAGCCAGATTCATTTAACTAGAACCATTTCGAATAAAGCACTACAACTATCTACTCAATTGTTCGCATGACTGCTGCTTCTGTAACTTCGAGACTTTAACAATCGATTATAAAAGAATATATGCCTTATTCAGCTGGCTCAAATTCCACTTGCTACTCCTCAAATTGCATCATCAGAGTGGACCAAAGAGACAGAACAAGATATTCCTTCTTCAGTTCATCTAAACTTTGGAGATGGGAACTTGCTCCCTAACACATCCTTTCATCCACTGCTCTCCTGCCTGGGTTAACCTCTGTTAGCATAATCCCCTCACCCACCCTCCTCCCCACTCCCTCCACTTCCTACATGATGACTGTTAAAAATTTATTATTTACTTATTTATTTTCATCTTCCAGTCTCATCCCCAAACATAAATTTTGGGATATCCAGGGAAGAAACCTGTAAACAATGTTACATACAGGACACTGATGTTACTAGCCAACTAAATATAGGGGATAACAAAATTATTTTAGTAAATTCATGACAGAAGTGTTTCATACAGCAACTACTGATACAAATGTACAATCTGAGTTTGTACAAATAGTCTGCCAAATATTTTCTATAGGACTGTCATTTGCAAAGAAGTTCAAGGAAGAAAAACAAGGTCTTACCTGAAGCATAATTCAGTGGTAAGCGCTTCGGTGCCTGTGCTCTAGGGAAAAGCTCTTGGTAGCCAGCAAACATACGCAGAATATCATCAGGATCCTTCAGCTGCTGTGCTTCCTGCAACTTCATATAATATGATGTGTTTTCTGGATTCCGCATTAGCAGCTGTTTGTATATACTCTCTGCTTCCCTGTAGCGCTTCAGTTCTAGGTATAGCTTACCTGTAGACAAATGTACAACCAATAATGATCAGTTAAGATTGAAACACCGCAAATAACTGAACATGTTCCCACTACACTGGTCAAAGTACTAAATCACTTCAGGAAGAACCTTGAAAGAATTAATCATTATTCTCCAACGGCTCCATCAAACCACAACAGGCAAGTGAAACATTTTTGAGCAACTGGACCACAGCAACCTACTAAGAAAGTGAGTTCTCTCTCTCTCTCAAACCCCCCGACCCCCCTCCCACACACACACACACACACACACACACACACACACACACACACACACACACAAAATCCCGCAGATTATTGCATCACACTACTATATGCTATTAGGAGTTTTTGCTCAGGCTGTATGAGCATGACTAAATAACCAAAACCAAATACCTGAACCAAGGTGTTGTACCATCTTAAGGATTTAGTGGCTAATGTGACAATGGGAAACCTAAATGGTACCAAGTGTGGGATATGTGATGGTTATTACAACAGGACAGGATAGAAGCAACTTCTGAAACTTTCCTTGAAGACAAACATAATGAAAAGTGGAAGTGCGTGACACAGTGACGCAACAAGCCCTCTAGAAAATAACTGGCATCGGAAACTACCTGCTAGACAGAAGCCACCATACAGTAAATTCAATGCCTGGTATGCTGATCTACACCTGAGTTCTCAGACCAACAGCAACATAACGTGAATGAGGCAAGCTTATATGAATAAAACTGAAGCAGCTCCAAAAGAAGGGAAAAGGGGTGGGGGTGGGGGGAGGATGCAAGTCACTGTGTAAATATTACAGAACTGATGAACTGAATATCATTTACATCTCATGGCTCATGAGAAGTTAAATGAATTCATGGAAAACCAATTTACGCAAAGAAATAACTAAGAAAGCCTGTCATGATTTACTCCAAATTACCAAAGTTGTATTGCAGGAGCATCTGTGAATAAAATACTTATGAAGGACCTAACCACCAGCTTTTTTTTTTATTCTCGAGTCAGAAACATACAAATTTACAGTAGCCATAGCTGGTAGATAGACACAATAAAAAACACACAAACACACACACAAATCTCAAGCTTTCGCAACCCACGGTTGCTTCATCAGGAAAGAGGGAAGGAGAGGGAAAGACGAAAGGATGTGGGTTTTAAGGGAGAGGGTCATTCCAATCCCGGGAGCGGAAAGACTTACCTTAGGGGGGAAAAGGGACAGGTATACACTCACCCACACACACATATCCATCCGCACATATACAGACACAAGCAGACATATGTAAAGGCAAAGAGTTTGGGCAGAGATGTCAGTCAAGGCGGAAGTACAGAGCCAAAGACGTTGTTGAGTGACAAGTGATGTACGAGGGACGGCAACTTGAAATTAGCGGAGGTTGAGGCCTGGTGGGTAACAAGAAGAGAGGATATATTGAAGGGCAAGTTCCCATCTCTGGAGTTCTGATAGGTTGGTGTCAGTGGGAAGTATCCAGATAACCTGGACAGTGTAACACTGTGCCAAGATGTGCTGACCGTGCACCAAGGCATGTTTAGCCACAGGGTGATCCTCATTACCAACAAACACTGTCTGCCTGTGTCCATTCATTTCAATAAATCTGTACCAAACTTTGGGAAGCCTTCTTGGTTACCCAGGCCTGCCAACCCAAAGTTTGGTACAGATTTATTGATGACATCTTCATGATCTGGACTCACAGTGAAGAAGAACTCCAGAATTTCCTCTCCAACCTCAACTCCTTTGGTTCCATCAGATTCACCTGGTCCTACTCCAAATCCCATGCCAGTTTCCTCGACATTGACCTCCATCTGTCAACATCTGTCCTCATCAAACCCACCAACAAACACCAGTACCTCCATTATGACAGCTGCCACCCATTCCATATCAAACAGTCCCTTCCCTACAGCTTAGGTCTTTGTGGCAAACGAATCTGCTCCAGTCCCGAATCCCTGAACCATTACACCAACAACCTGAAAACAGCTTTCGCATCCCGCAACTACCCTCCCGACCTGGTACAGAAGCAAATAACCAGAGCCAATTTCTCACCCCCTCAAACCCAGAACCTCCCACAGAAGAACCCCAAAAGTGCCCACTTGTGACAGGATACTTTCTGGGACTGGATCAGACTCTGAATGTGCCTCTCAGCAGGGATACGACTTCCTCAAATCCTGCCGTGAAATGAGATCCATCCTTCATGAAATCTTCCCCACTCCACCAAGGGTGTCTTTCCAACATCCACCTAACCTTCGTAACCTCTTAGTTCATCCCTATGGAATCCCCAAAGTACCTTCCCTACCCTCTCTCTCCTACCCTTGAAACCGCCCCCAGTGTAAAACCTGTCCCATGCACCCTCCCACCACCACCTAATCCAGACCTGTAACCCGGAAGGTGTACACGATCAAAGGCAGAGCCACGTGTGAAAGCACCCACATGATTTATCAACTGACCTGCCTACACTGTGAAGCCTTCTATGTGGGAATAACCAGCAACAAACTGCCCGTTCGCATGAACGGACATAGGCAGACAGTGTTTGTTGGTAATGCGGATCACCCTGTGGCTAAACATGGATTGGTGCACGGCCAGCACATCTTGGCACAGTGTTACACCGTCCGGGTTATCTGGATACTTCCCACTAACACCAACCTATCAGAACTCCGGAGATGGGAACTTGCCCTTCAATATATCCTCTCTTCCCATTACCCACCAGGCCTCAACCTCCGCTAATTTCAAGTTGCCGTCGCTCATACCTCACCTGTCATTCAACAACATCTTTGCCTCTGTACTTCCACCTAGACTGACATCTCCGCCCAAACACATTGCCTTTACACATGTCTGCTTGTGTCTCTATATGTGCGGATGGATATGTGTGTGTGTGCGCGCGCGAGTGTATACCTGTCCCTTTTTTTGCCCCCTAAGGTAAGTCTTTCCGCTCCTGGGATTGGGATGACTCCTTACCCTCTCCCTTAAAACCCACATCCTTTCGTCTTTCCCTCTTTCCTGATGAAGCAACCGTGGGTTGCGAAAGCTTGAGATTTGTGTGTTTTTTATTGTGTCTATCTACCAGCGCTTTCCCGCTTGGTAAGTCACAGCATTTTTTAAATATATTTTTCCCATATGGAATGTTTCTTTCTATTATATATATAGACACACACACACAAATTGTATTTATATTATGTGTGCCCAGTATTTTGCAACCGCCAAGGCGCTTAGAGTGGCTTGCAGGAGACCAATCTTCGTGCAGGATGTAGGGCACAAAATGCACTGGAGCACATGGCTTGTGGTTTGTTCTTGTCCACAATTACAGGACGTATCTTCTGTTATGAAGCCCCATCTCTTCAGGTTGTCTCTGGATCGTCCAACTCCTGATCGTAATCTGTTTAAAGATTTCCACACCAGCCAGCTCTCGTTGTGTCCAGGTGGTAGTTGTTCAGCTTCTGGCGTCTGCAGGTGAGGCATTGACTTCTTCCATAACTCCAGCCTTGCCTTCTCTGGTGAAATGGTGTGCTTCTCGGATGTTCTCAGGAAGCTCTTTCGCGATCTCAGCCGTTGCTGTGGTGGATTATGCTAATACTGTATGATGAATGTTCCTCTAGGGAACAAATCAACACTGACTGCAGAATGCTTTAGGTTGATTTAAGATCTTATGCAGTTTCCAAGACTGTCTACTTAAAATATAATAAAACACCATGTAACAATAAAGATGCAAAAGACTGCAAGCATACCACATCAAACCAAATATAATATTTCCTATTAATCCACCATAAGCATTCCATATTCATAATGATAAACTTCAAAATAGTCTACATACTGTTTGTTTCCAAGGAGCAATACACATGAGGTAAACACCAGAAATGTCACCTGATAATGCGGCAATCCCTCAGACCTGCCATTTTATTGGTTGCCTACATGCCATTTCTATTTACACAGCAGAGATGTCCAAAGCTAAGCACATGGAGAAAGATGATTGATTAGACGTCACAGCAATTGGTAGAAAAAGAAAAAAATATCCACAGAAATTACACAAAGAGTGGTAGCTGCATTAACTTGCATACAGCAGTACAAAACTGGAGACTGAAAGGAATGCACCATGGGGAAAAATAATGGAAATATCCTAATGCTGTGGCTAAGCCATGTCTCTGCAGTATTCTTTCTTCCAGGAGTGCTAGATTTGCAAATTTCACAGGAGAGTTTTTGTGAAGTTTAGAAGGTACAGATGAGGTACTGACTAAAGTAAAGCTGTGAGGACAGGTCATGAATTGGGGTTGGGTAGCCCAGTCACTAGAGCACTCACTCGAAAAAGGTAAAGGTCCCGAGTTCAAGTCTTGTTCCAGCAAACAGTTTTAATCTGCTGTGAAGTTTCAATAATAATTAAGCTGGCTGTACAGATTGAAAAAGAGCACAGAATAGATTAAATGAAGGAACTTACATGTAAAACAAAGAGTAACTAAAAAAATCTGTCGAAGTTTGACAAAAAATCAATATACAACAAGAAAAATGAGAAGAATAGAGACTGTACGCAAAATTAGGGCAGGCACGAGAAGACTACAAGACAGTGTAGCAGCAGACAGGAAGTTCGCCCAAAGTTGTATTACAAACACTATTATGACCTAGTAAAAGAGATTCATGAGGAATTTCACAGATGGCAGAAACTTCAATGAAAGGGAAATGCAGCAGAGACAACTGGTTGTATCTGTGTTATATTTACCCAACACACCAGTAAAATGCTTGAAGAAGAAGTGGAGCTAGACAACTTTGTAATAAAATTCAACAAGGTAATGACTGATGACGTCTGCTCCAGTAGCTGAGTGTGAGTGGACTTGAACGGGATGCATACAGCCTCTTGATGCCAAATGAAGAGCTACTCGAAGTAGCAGTGACTTCAAGTCATGAAAACTGACAATAGCCACGAGAGCAGTGAGCTGACCCAACGCCTCTACATACTACAACGAATTACTCCAATGGCAGAGGAAGAAACGATGGTCAATCAGGACCGATGCTCCCCCCAGGGCTTGTGATGACACACATAACTCGTAACAGGAAGCTATGACCGTTATTAGACATTGTAAGAGTTCAGAAATTGACAACTGTAAAGCTAAGAAGTGCTACTCAAGAAGAGTGTGTAAATGAGAAGGCGATGAGTGTCCTTTGTATAGCTGTGAACCACCTATCACGATATATTCTAATTACCTGGAAATGTGCTGACATATAACAATACCAGACATGAGTTGAGAATGTTATCCATGGTTGAGGGGATGGTTGTAAGCATTTGGCCCTGTTAAACAACACACATCGCAAAGTACGCGCCGCATAAAGAGATAAAACAAATGTTCATCAATGACTAGTACTAGTCGAAGGATTTCCTCTCATCATACTACTTAATAAACAATACCAAACTGTTAAGTGAAAATGACATATATTAACTGGCAACTGTTCGAAAAATTGCACAAAGACTTTATTCATTTAACAATTACACAGAACAGACAAAATACTCTGCAGTGTGCACAAGCAAAATATTTATCCATGTTAGGTATGGGCAAAAGCTATCGCCAGGTAAGGAGAAAGAAGGGAAAATGTCTCCAGTGCAACATCTACAGTAATAATGAAAGAATGCCCTTGTAATTAAAGAAATTGCTCTGTACACTCCAAAAGCTCAGCAGATATAGGATCAAAATGTTACAAGAGAAAAAGTTCTTTACTTACTTCAATGGCAGTCATACTGGAAGCATCCCTAACTGAGCATAATGACCAACTGGCCAGAATAACAGTGAATGTCTCAACATATTAAATGCAGTTTTTGAGGTACTTGGAAAACATAATTTTATACGAAGGACTGAAGTCAGACCGGGTGAAGCCAGAAGCCATCTCTAGTTACCTACAGCTCAGCAACATCAAAACAGTCAAACTCTTCTCAGGAATAGTTCAGAACTATTGGTAGCACATAAATCACATTAGCAAGATAATGACTTTTCCCATACAACATTTTCAAGATGGATGAAGCTTACAGGTAGCAGGAAACAAAAGAAATAGCTTGTGAAATGCTCAAAGCTTGGACTGTTTATACTTGTATGTCACATTTCAGTTGTCTGTTCACAGCAACTGCAACAACAGCCAGAACCAAATGAAGTAATTATAAGACATTAGGAAATATCTGCACATATCCTTTGCTTTAACAACTCTAAGTAATTACAGTCACACAGGAGTTACTTGCAAATAATTGAGAATTCAAGGTATTCCTGACCTTATATTTTCAAAGAAAATTCACTGTGTGCAGTAATCACAAGACATGGCAAGAAAAGAGAACTTATTTCCACATTTTCAGAGAAGACCATATCAAGGTATGGGAACTATGTCTT
Organism: Schistocerca piceifrons; assembly: GCF_021461385.2. Classification (NCBI taxonomy): domain Eukaryota; kingdom Metazoa; phylum Arthropoda; class Insecta; order Orthoptera; family Acrididae; genus Schistocerca; species Schistocerca piceifrons. The sequence goes on along the minus strand of NC_060144.1, from coordinate 5,814,729 downwards.
GCTATGAAATACAGGAAGCAACTTCCTTGACAACACTACATTAGATATGCAAGAGCTACAGGATCAAACCTCCAGACAAAGGATAGAGGTTCTTTGGAGTGCAAACACTTCACTACGAAGGAGCATGAACATGTACAACATTGTCTTGACAGAATGTAGTTGTTTTAGGGACTGAGGGGTGGCGTAAGTTATTTCTGCATACATCATCAATGAACACTGTGTGGCAAAGCATAACCCCCTTATGACACATGTTACAGGCAAATTTACAGCCTACCTACAGTGGTGTAAGAGTGTGTACATAGGTTTACTACATAAATGAACTTAATGACCATGTGAAACAACCACATCAGGCTGCTCAAAAATTCAATTCAGATAACAACAACAAAACAAAGGATATTACTGCAGAAAAATGAATCTGAAAATTTATTAACAGTTTCAAGTGTTTCCATCCCTGACAAAAAAATTTATAGCAAGGTAGGCTGTGGAAGTCAAAACAGCCAATGGTTAGTACCTTACGACATAATACCCACCATGAAGATGGACGACTCTTAAGGGTAGCAAGCTGCAGAATCCTCACCAGCTAACTACAATGATCGGCGAGCTCACCATTACTGTAGTGCTACACAGTGATAAAATGGGAAGAGTGCATGTACACTGGACTAATTGGGGAAATGTAAATTATCTACACATAAATGAACAAGATATTATTTGCAGTCAAAAACAAATATGGCACCAGATACTACAGATCAAAATTCAATGTAGCAGAAAAATGCCAGAAGATAAATATCTTACACAATAACAAGTTATGGGTCTCCTATATTCCCTTAACTACCTGTACCATACCATAAGAAGAATTGCCAAGCCCATTAATATCACTGAAGGATAGAACGAATGCACAACTATGTCCAAATATAGACAAAAGGCACTGACGAATAGCTATCTATAACACCAGTATTGTATGTTGCATACAGCCAACTGATTTGGCTGGTAACTTGCTATTATTAAACTCTCTGATGTGAAATATTCATAAAACAACTTACATAAATATTAAAAACTGAATAATTTCATTTTCGAAAATATAATCTAACTGGATGGGGGAAAAAATATATATTTACTCACCAAGTGACGGCAGGGGAACACACATATAAAGGTATCGAAATATACAGGGTTATTACAAATGATTGAAGCGATTTCACAGCTCTACAATAACTTTATTATTTGAGATATTTTCACAATGCTTTGCACACACATACAAAAACTAAAAAAAAATTTTTTTTAGTCATTCACAAATGTTCGATATGTGCCCCTTTAGTGATTCAGCAGACTTCAAGCCGATAATCAAGTTCCTCCCACACTCGGCGCTGCATGTCCCCATCAATGAGTTCGAAAGCATCGTTGATGCGAGCTCGCAGTTCTGGCACGTTTCTTGGTAGAGGAGGTTTAAACACTGAATCTTTCACATAACCCCACAGAAAGAAATCGCATAGGGTTAAGTCGGGAGAGCGTGGAGGCCATGACATGAATTGCTGATCATGATCTCCACCACGACCGATCCATCGGTTTTCCAATCTCCTGTTTAAGAAATGCCGAACATCATGAAGGAAGTGCGGTGGAGCACCATCCTGTTGAAAGATGAAGTCGAAGCTGTCGGTCTCCAGTTGTGGCATGAGCCAATTTTCCAGCATGTCCAGATACACGTGTCCTGTAACGTTTTTTTCACAGAAGAAAAAGGGGCTGTAAACTTTAAACCGTGAGATTGCACAAAACACGTTAACTTTTGGTGAATTGCGAATTTGCTGCACGAATGTGTGAGGATTCTCTACCGCCCAGATTTGCACATTGTGTCTGTTCACTTCACCACTAAGAAAAAATGTTGCTTCATCACTGAAAACAAGTTTCGCACTGAAAGTATCCTCTTCCATGAGCTGTTGCAACCGCGCCGAAAATTCAAAGCATTTGACTTTGTCATCGGGTGTCAGGGCTTGTAGCAATTGTAAATGGTAAGGCCTTTTCCGTAAGATTTTTCAAACCGTCGGCTGTGGTACATTTAGCTCCCTGCTTACTTTATTCGTCGACTTCCGCGGGCTACGCGTGAAACTTGCCCGCACGCGCTCAACCATTTCTTCGCTCACTGCAGGCCGACCCGTTGATTTCCCATTACAGAGGCATCCAGAAGCTTTAAACTGCGCATACCATCGCCGAATGGAGTTAGCAGTTGGTGGATCTTTGTTGAACTTCGTCCTGAAGTGTCGTTGCACTGTTATGATTGACTGATGTGAGTGCATTTCAAGCACGACATATGCTTTCTCGGCTCCTGTCGCCATTTTGTCTCACTGCGCTCTCGAGCGCCCTGGCGGCAGAAACCTGAAGTGTGGCTTCAGCCGAACAAAACTTTATGAGTTTTTCTACGTATCTGTAGTGTGTCGTGACCATATGTCAATGAATGGGGCTACAGTGAATTTATGAAATTGCTTCAATCATTTGTAATAGCCCTGTACAAGCTTTTGGAGCCAGTGGCTCCTCCTGGCAAAAGGATGGAACACAAAGGAAAAACAGTGAAAGACAAGGATTGGTGAGGTTTAGGAAATGGGGGCAGTTCGGGGAAGATGTCTGGAGCCCCTTGTCAGTGGAGACTTAACTTAGTCCAGACGACACAGAACTAATTCCAGATAAAGGCAGAGAAGAGATGCACGATCCGTGTCCCAAGAGATGTTGGCAAAGAAGTGAAGGACAGTGAGTTTAAGGAAACAGCCAACATTCAGAAGGCAGATGTGGGGCAACTGAGTAAACTTGCTGTCAAAAAGAACCAAGGAACAGAATTAGGGGATCATTGTCAGGTAGAGGGTGTTGACGTAGAGTGCCAGATCAGGATGGACTGTAGTACGGCAAGAGAGATGCAACACCCTCAACTTAAGGGGAGAGAATTAAAAACCATATGAGAGTTTCCGTGCAGGAGCCCCGGAGGATGACACCCTGTTGCTCCACAGAGGCCACCTAGTGGAAGCTAGCCCAAACATAAAACTCACCCACATGCAGAGCAGGGGGTGACCAATGGTCCAGCAGAGGCCACAAGTCCGTCGTTAATAACGACAAGAAAGAGAAGGATGCTTAATACAGAGCCCTGAGGAATGCCATTCTCCTGGATCTGCAGAGAGCTGAGAATGGTGCCAATCCAAACTATGAATGAGCGATGGTACAGAAACTGGGAATACAAATCAGAAGGGGGGCCTCAAAGACACCACTCATGGAGCCTAACTAAGTAGTGTGCGATGGCACCAAGCTGTGTCATAGGCCTTACGAATATCACAGAAAACTGCGACAAGATAGCAGGGCTGAGTAAAAACCTGCCAAACTGCAGTTTCGAATTGAAGCAAATGATCGATTGGAGACGGTCCCTCTTGAAAGCCACACTGGTATGGAGGTAAAAGGTCACGAGATTTGAGGACCCAACTGAGCCAATGAGACACCATCCGTTCAAATAACTTGCAAGGGACAACAGATCCTTGTTGGGAACCATTGAAAGGGGAAAATGCTCTGGAGCCAAATATGGTTAAACACCTGGATGACACACTGTCGTCATGGAGGATTGAGGTGTTGAAGCAATTGGTTGTGGATGGAATCAGGACCAGGGGCTGAACTGTGGGAAGAAGAGTGGGCAGAAGAAGTTCACATTCAGCAAAAGGTTCATTGTTGGATTCTGCCTGATAAGGGGTGAAACATAAATGGGAAGCTTCAGTTCACTGATGGATCCGTACAAAGGCCATCTAGAATTGCAAGGCACAAGATGGAGTGTGAAGTGTAGCACACACCTGTGACTAAGGGACAGCAGAACCTAGGGAGGAGACCTAGGGAGGAGATAAAGCATTCCCAACACATTTGCTTGCTCATTTTGTTAAGCAATCGGCTTTGGCTTGAAGATGTCTAAAGGTAATGAAACCAGTGAAGGACAGGTGCCACTTGAGATGTTGGATGGCATGATGGCAATCACAGATGGCGGTGGCAATGGGCATGCTCTACCACAGAAATGGTCAGCAGCAAACAAGGTCTACAAAGTAGACAAAGGTAATGTCATTGGCGTAAATTATCTTACTGGACGGATCACAAATGATTTCATCAATACAACCTAATGAAGAAGGTGTTTACACAAGCTGGGAGGTATATAGAGGCCAACAAGCAAGATGGAAAGCGGGAAAGCCCAGTGGAGTAATATGGCCTCAAGAGGTGGGAAGGGAACGAGAGAAACAATGGCGACTATCGCTGAGGTCATCATGTGGGAACCAGTATAAGGAAGGAAGAAGGGATGGGGAACTCAGCAAAGGATCAATGGCAGATCAAGTGCCATAGGAAGGCACTAATATGAGTAAGGGAACCATACTTAAAAAGGCACAGGTCCACATGAAATTGGTAAATGATGGGCCACCGACTAGACAAAAAGCACTGCCTCAAAAAGGGTGATGGACATTAAAATACCCAAGGTGGAGAAAGGGAGGGGCAAGTTTCAGAAGGAGGGCAGTTATGGCAGCGGGTGTAGTTGGCCTGGAAGGAAGGAGACAAACGGCAAAACTGGAGAGACAAATTACAAAACTGTGACCGCAGAGTCAAAGTAGCCCCAGATGGCAACTGCTTCCACTGTGGTACAAAGGGGGATTCATGTACTAATGTCAGCACAGACCAAGGTGAAAACGCCACCAGTAGCCCTCAAAGGGCTGACTTGGTTCCAGCAGAGAGCATGGTACCCACGAAGGGTTGATGAGTGAGCATCAGTAAAATGAGATTCCTAGAGAACGACACAAGCTGCAGAGTAAAAGGAAACAAGGGACTGCAACTACGCGAAGGGACGGTAGTATTCATTACAGCTCCACTGAATAATCACGGAACAGAGATCCAAATGGGACGCATATCGGCTGGAGCCAATCGTGCCACAGAGTAACCATTCAACCCAATGAGAACGGCCTGATACCCATAAATATGACATCAGACTCAGGTTGAGCGAGAGGAGATGGCGCCTCCAGAGACACTGGAAGAACCATGTCTTGGGATTTATATCTCTTCCTCTTCCCTTTTATAGTCAATAAGGGAAGGTTCTAGTACCCGTGGTCTAGGGGTAGCGTCTTTGATTCATAATCAAAACGTCTTCGGTCCCGGGTTCGATCCCCGCCACAGCCTAAATTTTGATAAATAATCAGCCGGCATAAGAAGTCAGCCTCATTCTGCCAACGGCCTTGTCAAAGAGGGCGGAGGAGCGGATAGAGGTTCAGGGCACTCTCTTGTCCTAGGGGGTGGGAAATTGCCCCTAAAGGCGGAAGAATCAGCAGTGATCAATGACATGAGGATGCAGAAGGCAATGGAAACCACTGCATTAAAGACACGTAACGTGTATCCACAGGACGTGTGGCCTGTATTTGAAGAAGTGTCATCATGATCTCTCCATTGGCGAAAGATTCCGGAATAGTCCCCCATTCGGATCTCCGGGAGGGGACTGCCAAGGGGGAGGTTACCATGAGAAAAAGATTGAATAATCAACAAAAGGATAACGTTCTATGAGTCGGGGCGTGGAATGTTAGAAGCTTGAACATGGTAAGGAAAATAGAAAATCTGAAAAGGGAAATGCAAAGGCTCAATCTAGATATAGTAGGGGTCAGTGAAGTGAAGTGGAAGGACGACAAGGATTTCTGGTCAGATGAGTATCGGGTAATATCAACAGCAGCAGAAAATGGTATAACAGGTGTAGGATTCGTTATGAATAGGACGGTAGGGCAGAGGGTGTGTTACTGTGAACAGTTCAATGACCGGGTTGTTCTAATCAGAATCGACAGCAGACCAACACCGACAACGATTGTTCAGGTACACATGCCGACGTCGCAAGCTGAAAATGAACAGATAGAGAAAGTGTATGAGGATATTGAAAGGGTAATGCAGTATGTAAAGGGGGACGAAAATCTAATAGTCATGGGCAACTGGAATGCAGTTGTAGGGGAAGGAGTAGAAGAAAAGGTTACTGGAGAATATGGGCTTGGGACAGGGAATGAAAGAGGAGAAAGACTAATTGAGTTCTGTAACAAGTTTCAGCTAGTAATAGCGAATACCCTGTTCAAGAATCACAAGTGAAGGAGGTATACTTGGAAAAGGCTGGGAGATACGGGAAGATTTCAATTAGATTACATTATGGTCAGACAGAGAGTCCGAAATCAGATACTGGATTGTAAGGCATACCCAGGAGCAGATATAGACTCAGATCACAATATAGTAGTGATGAAGAGTAGGCTGAAGTTCAAGACATTAAACAGGAAGAATCAATAAGCAAAGAAGTGGGATACGGAAGTACTAAGGAATGACGAGATACGTTTGGAGTTCTCTAACGCTATAGATACAGCAATAAGGAATAGCGCAGTAGGCAGTACAGTTGAAAAGGAATGGACATCTCTAAAAAGGGCCATCACAGAAGTTGGGAAGGAAAACATAGGTACAAAGAAAGTAGTTGCAAAGAAACCATGGGTAACAGAAAAAATACTTCAGTTGATTAATGAAAGGAGAAAGTACAAACATGTTCCGGGAAAATCAGGAATACAGAAATACAAGTCGCTGAGGAATGAAATAAATAGGAAGTGCAGGGAAGCTAAGACGAAATGGCTGCAGGAAAAATGTGAAGACATCGAAAAAGGTATGATTGTCGGAAGGACAGACTCAGCATACAGGAAAGTCAAAACAACCTTTGGTGACATTAAAAGCAACGGTGGTAACATTAAGAGTGCAACGGGAATTCCACTGTTAAATGCAGAGGAGAGAGCAGATAGGTGGAAAGAATACATTGAAAGCCTCTATGAGGGTGAAAATTTGTCTGATGTGATAGAAGAAGAAACAGGAGTCGATTTAGAAGAGATAGGGGATCCAGTATTAGAATCGGAATTTAAAAGAGCTTTGGAGGACTTACAGTCAAATAAGGCAGAAGGGATAGATAAAATTCCATCAGAATTTCTAAAATCATTGGGGGAAGTGGCAACAAAACGACTATTCATGTTGGTGTGTAGAATATATGAGTCTGGCGACATACCATCTGACTTTCGGAAAAGCATCATCCACACAATTCCGAAGACGGCAAGAGCTGACATGTGCGAGAATTATTGCACAATCAGCTTAACAGCTCATGCATCGGAGCTGCTTACAAGAATAATATACAGAAGAATGGAAAAGAAAATTGAGAATGCGCTAGGTGACGATCAGTTTGGCTTTAGGAGAAGTAAAGGGATGAGAGAGGCAATTCTGACGTTACGGCTAATAATGGAAGCAAGGCTAAAGAAAAATCAAGACACTTTCATAGGATTTGTCGACCTGGAAAAAGCGTTCGACAACATAAAATGGTGCAAGCTGTTCAAGATTCTGAAAAAAGTAGGGGTAAGCTATAGGGAGAGACGGGTCATATACAATATGTACAACAACCAAGAGGGAATAATAAGAGTGGACGATCAAGAACGAAGTGCTCGTATTAAGAAGGGTGTGAGACAAGGCTGTAGCCTTTCGCCCCTACTCTTCAATCTCTACATCGAGGAAGCAATGATGGAAATAAAAGAAAGGTTCAGGAGTGGAATAAAAATACAAGGTGAAAGGATATCAATGATACAATTCGCTGATGACATTGCTATCCTGAGTGAAAGTGAAGAAGAATTAAATGATCTGCTGAATGGAATGAACAGTCTAATGAGTACACAGTATGGTTTGAGAGTAAATCGGAGAAAGACGAAGGTAATAAGAAGTAGTAGAAATGAGAACAGCGAGAAACTTAACATCAGGATTGATGGTCACGAAGTCAATGAAGTTAAGGAATTCTGCTACCTAGGCAGTAAAATAACCAATGACGGACAGAGCAAGGATGACATCAAAAGCAGACTCGCTACGGTAAAAAAGCCATTTCTGGCCAAGAGAAGTCTACTAGTATCAAATACTGGCCTTAATTTGAGGAAGAAATTTCTGAGGATGTACGTCTGGAGTACAGCATTGTATGGTAGTGGAACATGGACCGTGGGAAAACCGGAACAGAAGAGAATCGAAGCATTTGAGATGTGGTGGACTGATAAGGTAAGGAATGAGGAGGTTCTACGCAGAATCGGAGAGGAAAGGAATATGCGGAAAACTCTGATAAGGAGAAGGGACAGGATGATAGGACATCTGCTAAGACATGAGGGAATGACTTCCAAGGTACTAGAGGGAGCTGTAGAGGGCAAGAACTGTAGAGGAAGACAGAGATTGGAATACGTCAAGCAAATAATTGAGGACGTAGGTTGCAAGTGCTACTCTGAGATGAAGACGTTAGCACAGGAAAGGAATTCGTGGCGGGCCGCATCAAACCAGTCAGTAGACTGATGAAAAAAAAAAAAAGGGAAGGTTTCTGCAAGATCTGAAACTGAAAGAGAGCAGGCCTCCGGCCTGGGACATGGCAGGGGGGAGAGGTCTTGGAAGAGAATCGAATCACTGGTGGGTGCTCAAGAAAGGGGACACTTCTCTGGCTGTGGAGAGGCAGTGGCACCAAGAGGGGAGGGTGTGGGAACTGCAGGGAGATGAAGGGGAGAGGTGTGCAAGACTGGGGTAAGGAGGAGGGGGAAATGGCGTAACAGAGGCAAAGTCTTCAACATGGGCTAAAGACTGTCATATTTCTGACCAGCCTCAGTGTACGACAGACAGTCGAGGGACTGGTGAGGAGTAATGGACTCTGGAACGTCGCCTAGGCGGTCACAAGATCAAAGGGCTGCAGATTGGGCAGCAGATGATATTTTGATCAACAGCAAACACAGCTGCTTCTTACTGAGAGACTCCACTTCACCAAACTTGTCTGGGATATTTTCCACAAAAGATAATGGTTTGGTGGGTGTGAAGACATCCCCATCAATCCTAGTGCAGACCAGGTAGTGAAAGTGATTCACCCTAAGCCAGTGAGCCTGGCCCTCCTCCCTGGGTGTAGCCAGTGAATGGAAGGCCAGGGTCTTAGGAAGCAGCATTAAATGATCCATTGTCAACTGAAGAGACGGCCATAGAAGAACAGCCAGTTTTTTGGAGCTTAATACGTTTCACACGCAAAGCAAGTGTCGTAATAACATGGACTCGGATCAGGTAGTCTCCCTAAGGGCGCCACCGAGCCACAGCAATGGCCATCTGGTATGACGGCTGTTGCCAGGAGTTCCAATGCTCCAGGATGACAAGCAACAACATCTAGGCTTACTTGGGGAGGCAAGAGTTCAGATATTGTGAGTGTGGTCCATTGTTGTCAGGGAGCTCAGCCCCACCACACGGACTGGCTACATGCAAGCTAGCGACCTAGCAGCGCAGGGGGCTACGGTGGAGAAGGTACATAGGAAAGATGGGGAGAGAGGGACACAAAATTTGCAAGTGGAGGTCAAACCCCAAAGGGAAACCAAAAATGCCAAAAATGAAAGGTGGAGAAGAAAAGACAAGAGGAACAAAAATAGAAGGAATACAAGAAACCAGTTGGATAGCCAGGTTGATATATGTAAGGAGACCAAGATAGGGGTAGGAGGGAGGGCAGAGGGGAAGAAGCAAGGACAGGGAGGGAGGGGCATGGGGAAGGAAATGCAGCCCAGTAAGGTCAGGGCCCATGTGCAGCACACACGAACTCACAAAAAGAGCTATTAGCCCCCTGGGGGCAGCTAGTGAACAGGAGCACCCTGGATGCTGATACACCAACTATCAGAAAGGTTTAAAGTAACAAATAATATTGAGTACACAAGGAGTGCCACAGAAGGTAAAATTGCATCTAATCAGCAAATTATACAAGGTGGCTGAACTGGATGAGAGAGAGTGTACAGAAGGAGCACTAGAAGCAGAAAAATGAGTGGTGAACTGTGTAAGCCACAGTGTAAGTGAGTGGACAGCAGAAGCACCAGAAGGAGAAATCAGTGGGTGGACTGGACAAGCACCACAAGCAGAAACAGCAGTGAGCAGGCAGGGGAAGCACTGGAGGCAGAAACAGCAGTGAGTGGATAGGAAAGGCTTTGGAGATAGAAACAGCAGTGAGTGGACAGGACAGGCACTGGAGGCACAAATGGCAGTGAGAGGACAGGACAGGCATCGGAGGCAGAAATGGCAGTGAGTGGACAGGACAGGCATCAGAGGCAGAAATGGCAGTCAGTGACGGGACAAGCCTTAGTGGATGAAACAGCAGTGGGTGGACAGAGGAAACACCGGTGGAAGAAACTGCAGAAAATGGTCAGGGGAACTCCAGAAGCAGAAACAGGAGTGAGCATACCGGGACAGCACCAGAGGCAGAAACAGCAATGAGTTGAAAGCAGAAGCACTGAAGCACAACCAGCAGTGAATCAACATGGGGCACAATGAAGCAAAAATGGCAACGAGTTGACAGGGGGAACACTATAGCAAACACGTCAGTGAGTTGACAGGCAGAAACACCAGAGCAGAAACAGCAGTCAGTAGACAATATGAGAACACTGGAGCAGAAACGGCAGTAAATCAGTAAGGTGAAGACTATAGGCAGATACGGCAGTAAGTGCACAGAAGGGGGCACGAAGGTTGAAATGGCAGCGAGTGGACAGTGACAGCATAGGAGGCAGAAATGGCTGAGAGTGTGCAGGGGAAGCACTTGAGATAGAAATAGGAGTGAATACACAGGGGACATGCCACAGGTAGAAATGGAAGTGAATGCACAGAGGACACGTCACAGGTAGAAATGGTGGCAAGGTGGGTGGGGAGAGCACTCCAGGCAATACAAGCAGTTAGTGCACAGGGGAGGACCACTGCAGCAGAAATGGCAGGCAATGGAAGAGAGTGCAGGGTGGAGGGGGAGGTGGGGGGGGGGTGGAGGGTGGAGCCTGAATGCATAAACAGCAGTGACTGGAGAGGGGATGCTCAGAGTAGAAAGAGCACTGAGTGAAAAGATGAACTGCTGAGGCAGAAACAGCACTGAGAGGACAGGAGAAGGACAAGATGCAGAAATGGCAGTGAACGGACAGGACAAGCATCAGAGGCAGAAACAGCAGTGATGGGCAGGTCAAACATCAGAGTCAAATGGCAGTCAGTGGTCAGGAGGCACATGGGAGGCTGAAGCGGCAGTGAGGCAACAGGGGAAGAACTGGATGCAAAAACGTAAGAGGGGTGGAGGGGGGGGGGGTGTTGGTTGTTCAGACATTGGGTTTGCCAGGCAGGGAGAGAGTCTGGACAAGGATGGAAAGTTGGGGTTGGGAGGTACAGACTCATTGGCAGACAGATGAGGAGTGGAGATGAAGTGGGACTGAAACACTGGATGCCACTGGACACAGGAGTTGAGGCAGTGAGCACAACCAGTAGGGAGTGGGGGAAGGCATCAGCAGACAGCCAGAAAGAGCAGTGCCGAGTTGGAGAGCAGACAGCCAGGAAGAAGGATGGTGAGGCAGAGCACGAGCAGTCAGGGAGGACGTATGGGTGTTGAAGCAATGAGTGCTGACAACCAGGGAGCTTCAGAAGACTTGTGAACAAATAAGACAGAAGGGATATATAAATATATAACAATCCCCTGTAATTTTTAACATCACTGGGGCAAGTAGTAACCAAATGAATATTCAAGTTGGTGTGTAGGATCTATGAGAGTGAAGACACACTACCACACTTTCAGAAAAATATCATTCACACAATCCAGAAAATAGCAGTACCTGTCAGGATACCTCAACATAATAAAATACCCAGTTCCCCAACACACAGATGAGTGCGAGCCACATATCAAGTGAGTCCGGCAGATTCATGACACGAGCTGGTGTACCGACAAACTTCGAAGAGACTTTAAGACAGTTTCCCACATTTAACTATGTAAATACCATGCTCCTAACCACACCCCATGTCAAACTTAAGATATGCAAACAATTAGAAAAATTTCCCACACTTGAACTTGAGATTTATTCTGGGCACAAGCAGATCGAGAAACAAAAGGGTGCACGGAGGCAGGGATAGATCAGCAAGAAGGGGTGTGGAAGAAAGGATTGAGCTGCACGAGGGGGAGTGGAGGCAGGGGCTGGGCTAACAGAGTGTATGAAGGCAAGGACGTGACAGCCTGAAAGAGTACGGAGTCAAGCATGACAGCCTGAGGGCATGTGCAAGAAAGCACGTGACAGCTTGAAAGGGTGTGAAGGGAGGTACAAGGAAGCTGGATGGGCTTTGTAGGTGCAGGAACTGGCAATCAGGTTTCCTGGAGGGCAACGCAGATAGCAAGTGTAAAACTTAACAGTTGCCGTAGCTCAGCCAGATGGTGGAAAAAACCGCCGCAATTCCACTGGAGGATGATGTCATCGTTGGACTGGGAAGGTATGGAACATTCAACGAGGCAGTTTACACCTCAGGGTCACCTGCTGCCACTGACTTCGTGCCTGAGCAGTCTATATCCATTTTGTCTGAGGGTCCAGCGAGATCTAGGTCCTCCGCGGATGCCAGAATGTCCACCTCATCCACAGATGCAGAGCTTGGAGGTAGAACTGGTGTGAGTGCCACCGCAATTACCTTGGTATTGGGGCCATTCTTTTTGGATTTCTCTCGCTGTTCCTTGGGTTTCCCTGGCTGGGATGACTTCACTGATTCAGGACTGAGGATGAGTGTGAAGCCCTGCAACCAGCTGCTTTTGGGGTGGCTCTTCAGCCACTGGCAGGTGTCATCTTCCCCACTAGCAGGAATCTGGGAAGGGAGTGACCCAAGGGACCCCTTCCTAGCGAGAGCAGCCGAAGAAGACTTACCCTTCTCCGGCTCAGAAGTGGGGCTGGAAGTCCCCTTTGGTTGGGCGGGTGTTGCTCTTGAAGTTGGTGGTGTCGGAGCAACAGGGAGGGAAATGGCCCCCTCCATCAAGGGGGCAGGTGTAGTCTTCTGGCTCTGAGAGTTGACTGGGGTTGGCAGAGCTGATGGTGCTAGAACTGTTGTAGCGGTAGCATAAGACGATGTCACTGCAAAAGAAGGTCCCTGTGAAATATGATACCCTGGACCATATTTAAAGTCTTATGGGGCGTGATGGTTACATAAACATCCCCCAGCTTGTCACAAGCGAGTAAAGCCTGTGACTGGGCAGAGGATGCTGTTTTGATCAAGACTGACCCATATCTCATTTTGGACAAGCCCTCCACCTCCCCAAACTTGTCCTCTAAATGCTCAACAAAAAACTGAGGCTTCATCATCATCAGCTCTTGAACATAGAAGGAACTGGGTTGAGTAACAGCCGCTGCCATCCTTAGCCTAACGTTCCTCCCATGGTGTGGCCAGGAAGAGGAATGATATGGGGTCGTACTTCGGTGCATTAAATTGAGCCCGTGAATGCTTAGACTGCTGGTGTTTGACCACCAGCAAGAGATGATGTACTATGCTCCATCATGTGTCATCTGCCTTGATGCCACCCACTCCAACCAGGGGCACTCCCCACGGGCACCACCCAGCCACAGCAAAGGCCACCTGGCAGGATGGCCATTGCCAGGAGTCCCGATGGCTTAGGGGGATGGGCATCTACCCCTTGGCATACTTGGAGAGTTAATGGCACAGGCATCAGAAGAGCTATTCCTGTGTGGTCAGGAGGCTACAACCAATAGGGTACATGGCCGCCCCCCCCCCCCCGCCCCCCACAACGGCTTGGCTACCGTGCCAGATATCAGGCGCAAAGAAGTCCATGGTCATCGTTGACGCAGAAAGCGACACTGCATAGTGCACGGTGGAAAATGCACCCAGGAATGTGTCCTCGACCAAGAGATGGAGAATGGGTGGGACTGTAATGCAATGATGAGAAAGTGTGCTAAAGATCTCAATGCACGATGGACACAATGCACCATTTAAGGCGCCCTTTCCCAGTTGGCTCGCTCGTCAGGAAAATTTTGAAGAATGGAGGTCAAACTCTACAGGGGACCATCACAAAGGCAGAAACGTGTGAAACTCCTTTTAGTCGCCTCTTATGACAGGCAGGAATACCTCGGGCCTATTCTAACCCCCGGACCTGCAGGGGGGCCCACCCCTGTCTAATTGCATCTAAAAGCAATTAAAATAGAGTAAAAGAGGGCTCCTGGCGAAAGAGGTATGGTCAAGGATCCCCCAGATCAAGCATGAAATGGCAGATGCTCCTACTTCCAACCACCAAGCCCAATTCTGGAACAGTGAACCAGTTCCAGTGTCTGTGAGTCATCCGTCAACATTAGACACCAATACTATCTATAAAGCTCCATAACAAAAATGCAGGGATTGGCTCATTCATAAAATGAAACTATGGGTTAATCTGGTAAATGTCATGTGATTAGGGCCTCCCGTCAGGTAGACTTTGCCAGGTTCAAGTCTTTCGATTTGACGTCACTGCGGCGACTTGCACATCGATGGGGAGGAAATGATGAAGATTAGGACAACACGACACCCAGTCTCTGAGCGAAGAAAATCTCTGACCCAACCGGGAATTGAAACCAGACGATTAGGATTGATATTCTGTCGCCGCTGACCACTCAGCTACCGGGGGTGGACGGTTAATCTGGTAAGACCTACTCTGAGGCAATACGGGACAGTGGACGGACTAGCGCCATGCAGCAGCAGGCTTCTTGACAGTGAGGAGTTTACTAGCGAAGGCGGTAGCCCGTCAGATATTCAGAATGGGGAGAAGTCTTATCTGCACCCACAAATCCTCAACTGGGATCCTCAAAGTAAATGTTGGGCGATTAATCACTTTTATAGCCAAATGGCCAGCTGGTTCATTCCCTGGGATATTCACATGACTTCAGACCCAGAAGAAGGCAACTGAGCAGGCAGTATGACTGAGGCCAGGGAGAAAGTCACGAATAACAGATATCAAAGAGTGACGGGACTAATACTGATCTATAGTCTGGAGACTGCACATTGAATCACTACAAATGAAATTGTGGTAGAGGGAGGTCTGTTTAAGAAAAATGTAGGGCTCTAGCAATGGCTATCAGCTCCACTGCAAAAACACTACACATTCCCACGAACAAATGTTGTTCCTCTCAGGTGGGAGACGTAAAAGCATACTCTGTCCTACAGACAGTTTTAGAGCTGTCAGTGAACACTTACAGTACCAGCCAGATATTACTGAAGAGCTTACAAGGAAACATCACCAACTTGGCCTTATATTTTGAGAAGACAAAAGCACACTTGCAAGATACCAGCTCCAACAATCAATACTGCAGAAAAATTTGGTCTGTAATTCTGACAGTACAAAGTTATGACCTGCTGAAAGTCAATCTTTCAAAAATTAGTGTACATGGCAAAGTGCTATTTAATTAGATGTGCTATTTTCTTTGAATTGTAAAGCTGACATGATTAAAGTGAAGTACATTTCAGGAGCTGGTTCTGTTGCAATGCGATTAGCAAGATTAAATAGTAAATTGAAATATTTCCTTCATTTTACAATAATTCTTCTGTTGCCTAGGTTTACTTATTTTGATTTTACACTGAACACGTATGTGCACGAAGTTGACATGTTATATTCTCTTTTTGCATAAAACAACACGTTCTCGAACAATATTTCAATTTACGTTTCGCAGACGTGACCACCTCCCCCCTCATCTTCTCTCACCTTCAACCTTCAACATCTCATGAATAGTAGGGCTCTTGCTGTCATTCTGCTATACTGTATTTAGCACTTGAGCATTAGGCAGCTGCAGAGTGAGTGACAAACAATGGGAGCACACAAATATTTAAAAGCTGTACATTTAGAAAATCGTAAGTGTGTATTATCACAATCATAGCATAAATGTTCATGCAGGAATGATTTCTAGGACAAGTACCACACAAGCATGTTTTTCTTTCCTTAAGATATGAGATCAAGTTGGTGATGTTTCCCTGTGAGAGGAAGAGTCACTGAAGGGTCATGGGTCTGGCTGAAACTTTAGGTCTTTGAAACAGACTGGCCTAAATTCGTATCTCACCACTAACCAATGCAATGAGTGTGTGGGAAAACATGAGATGGAGATTCTAAGGAGGTTGGACGGATGTCACGTCGAAGGACTTCAGAGGATCACTCGAACTGGTAATGCCACCCAATGGCAAGTGTTGAAGGGGAGGGGGGGGGGGGGATCAATGATCCTTGTATGCAAAAAGAATTTGGTAAGTTGGATGATTAGGAAACCATCAAATGCATATGTGAGAAAAAGTTGGTACTGTCGCAAATGACATCAAGAAGACTGTCTACAGGACTAGTCTGGATGGTATCAGTGACAAGTCTTACTGCATAATAACACTCTGGTTCCAACAATTTCCAAGCTGAAGGCACTGCTGAGCCACAGAACTGCCAACCATAGTCCAACATAGATGAGACCATGGCGTAGCAAATATGGCGGAGTGTAGTGTGAACTGCACCCAAATTGTGAGCGCAAGGAAGCAGATGCATCCAGCTAGCCTTTAGCTACACTGAATGTGAGAGTCATCAACATACAGAGCAGAGGTGGCTGCTGGGCTGCTGGTACAATGGACGCCACTAGCCCATTGATGGCAATGAGAGGAACAGTGTAACACTCAGCACAGAGCCTGGTGGAGGGACCTGTGGGGGGAGCTGAGAAGTATCAATTCTAACCTGAAAAATAGGTGGGACAAAAACTTACAAATACAAATTCTCAGTAATTTGAAGTAAGTAAAATGTGATGGTGTCAATAATGATTGCAATGACATGTTGGTGTTTAGAAAAACCGTCAGATTGCCGTTTCCAACTACACCAGATAGTCAGTTGTGGATCGTCCCTCCCAGGAAACACACTGACAGTGGAACAAAGGATTCAAGAACACAACATAATTATCACGCTTTCAGCCTTATCAAAGAGTTTGCTTAGCTCACTGGTGAGGCTAATCAGTCATTAGGTGGCAATGCATGTTGGGTTTTTGTCTGGTTTAGGAATTGGGATAATGATACCATCTGGTCACTGTGACGGGAAAACACTTCTAACCGAACATGGTTGAAGAACCTGAACAGGACAAGTTTTTGAATGACATTCAGATGTTGCATCATTTGATTACGACGTTCATCAGGCTCTGGGTCTACATTGTGTGACAAGTCAAGAGTCAGCAAAACATTCATTATATACTTTGGCGTGATAGGAGGTAAAGGAGAGGGGATGTCTCTTAACACGATTTTCATGCATTTGCAAGACAGTCAGGTAAGAGGAGGACACCAACGCAATTGCAAAGTGGGTCACGAGGTGCTTAGCAAGGACTGTCACATCACTATCACCGAAGACACTCAGGACACTAGTTGATTTTTTGAGCCCAACATACTACGGAGCTTGCACTGCTTATGGGACGAATATGTGTGAATTCTCAAGGTGGAGATGTAAAATTTCCAGCATATCTTCTTACTGTGTTTCATTAGATTGAGAGCCTTTGCACAGAGCTGCTTAAAAGTGACGAAGATGGTCAGTGAAGGATGTCACTTGAGATATTGCAGGGGCCTTTTGACAATACTGAATAGCTGTTGCCATGTCACTGGTCCACCATGACAATGGCCCAGAATTGGTCTGAAGAAAGCCCGATAGCAGTTCCAGCGGCGCAAGTGGCTATGACGAAGAGGTCTCCCACAATCCCATCAATACAATCTGACAGAAAAGAGGGTAAAAGTGAACACAGAAATACACAACTGCTAGCAGGCTCTTTCAAGAGCACAACAAAGTACGTGGTTCACTGGGTGGTGACAATGAAGTGACAGGATCATAGTAAATTCAGCAGTGTCACAAAGATCGCCATGAAGTGACCACTGTAGTGAAACCACAAAACTAGAGGAAAATAATATAAGAGTGATAGGCGAAAAGGTGCCTAGGGCGGGACTAAAGTGGGTAGGAGTACAGCCACTGAGGAGACATCAGTCAAAATTGGGAAGAAGCTAGTAAGTCAGAGGGCTCTCCCAGACAAACTGGTACTTCCCCACTGGAGATGGCGCACATCCCCAAGTAGATTAAAAGGGGAAAATGGGGAGGGAAGGGGGTGATTTGTTGGATTAAAGTGGTCATCTCAAGATAAGTAAAGAATCCCACCTAAAGATAAATATATGTTACAAATGATGATCGTTGGGGTAATGTGCACTTGCACTGCTATAGCTTCCAACATGATACGGAGATTAATTCACTCACTGACAACACCTGTGGGAAGCAATGTACAGACTCCTCTAGATGCTATGTTCGGGCCAGTACAGTTCCAACAGAACACATAGTAATGTCTAAGGATTGGAGTAGGGAATGGTCATCAGTGAAGTGTGTTTCTTGGAGAGCAACACAGATCACAGAACAAGAGGAAATTAACTGTTGATTCTTGTTCTGTTTCATTTTAGGGCGCAAAAAAAAACTAGGCTCATATACACCCACGTCAGAACCACAGAACAGGAAGGTGAAAAAGGGGGTTAAAACAACTACATGTTATGCCCAATCGAAGGAAGGAAAGACAGCTAAAAACACGGGCTTGGAGAAAGGTCCATAAAATACTCCAAGAGAGAATGGAGGTCCTGAATTAAAGACCAAATGTCCTTCGCCATACTGCTATAATGGATAAAAAGTTAAATGCGGTTGACAGCCCGCATGTCGATCACTGAAACAGCCAATAACTCAGACGGCAAACGTAAATGAGAATGTAACTGGTTAAAGGAAGGGTATTCCGTCTGGAAATGGTGAACTGTCAACAGTTGAGGACAAAGAGAACAAAGTGGTAGCAGATCATCACTTAACAAATGGCGATGGCTAAAAGGACAGTGCCCAATATTCAACCTGGCTAAAATGATCTCCTTTCGGCAGGAGGAGGTCGGCCAAGCCACTGGGAAGGGTTTAATTCAGATACTGTTCCCATAAAGGGAAGACAAAATTGTGAGATCAAAGTGACACCATCTGTTGACAGAGGGTAACACAGAGATCGTCTGTGAGAATGGAAGAACTAGTGGGCCGAAATTCAAGGACTGCAGCCTTGGCAGCAGTGTCAGCGGCCTCGTTACACACTAGATCGGCACGATCAGGAACACACACAAACATCACAGTGGCTCCATTGAGAGTGAGCAAGTGATGGCTTTCCTGGACCCATTGCACGAAGGGATGAATGGTGTAAAGCACACAGGGGCTCTAAAGGACACTGAGAAAGTCAGGGGAAATGACACAATTTAAAAGCCTGTGTTGCTGGATGTACTGTACGGTCTGATACATGGCGAAGACCTCCACTGTAAATACTGAGCAGTATTCTGGAAGCCGATACTGAAAAGTGTTGGTGCCAACAACAAAGGCATACCCAACAATGGTTAGGCTGCGAACCATCAGTGTACACAAAGGTACTATCGTGAAATTCTGTGTGAAGGTCGAGAAACTTACGAAGATAAAGCGAGTCTGGAGTGGTGTCCTTAGAATCAAGTGATGTCCAAGGTGAACGTGGGCTGGTGCACGAAGCCACGGTGGTGAAGGATTCATGCCTATTGGGAAAGTGGCAGGTAGTGTGAAGTTAACCTGTTGGAGCAATAGCTGAAAGCGAACTCCAAGAGGTAACAGAGAAGAGGGACGCACCCCATACTGGTGATCAAAGAGGTCATCAAAGAAGGAGGCATAGGATGGGTGGCGAGGCATGGCAGACAAACAGTATGTGTATCTGCTGAGAAGAAAATCATGGCAGTATGACAGCAGTAGTTCGGCAGCTTCTGTATACAGACTCACAACCTAGCTAGTGTAAAAGGCACCAGCAGCCAAACAAATGCCACGACGGTGGGTAGTATTGCGGGGCATAAGACGGACATACATGGAAGAACCCTGAAGATACTAAAAGGTTTCAGATAGATTATATAATGGTAAGACAGAGATTTAGGAACCAGATTTTAAATTGTAAGACATTTCCAGGGGCAGATGTGGACTCTGACCACAATCTATTGGTTATGAACTGTACATTAAAACTGAAGAAACTGCAAAAAGATGGGAATTTAAGGAGATGGGACCTGGATAAACTGACTGAACCAGAGGTTGTACAGAGTTTCAGGGAGAGCATAAGGGAACAATTGACAGGAATGGGGGAAAGAAATACAGTAGAAGAAGAATGGGTAGCTTTGAGGGATGAAGTAGTGAAGGCAGCAGAGGATCAAGTAAGTAAAAAGACGAGGGCTAGTAGAAATCCTTGGGTGACAGAAGAAATATTGAATTTAATTGATGAAAGAAGAAAATAGAAAAATGCGTAAATGAAGCAAGCAAAAAGGAGTAAATCGTTTTAAAAATGAGATCGACAGGAAGTGCAAAATGGCTAAGCAGACATGGCTTGAGGGCAATATAAGAATGTAGAGGCGTGTGTCACTAGGGGTAAGATAGATACTGCCTACAGGAAAATTAAAGAGACCTTTGGAGGAAAGAGAACCACTTGCATGAATATCAAGAGCTCAGATGGAAACCCAGTTCTAAGCAAAGAAGGGAAAGCAGAAAGGTGGAAGGAGTATATAGAGGGTCTATACAGGGCGATGTTCTTGAGGACAATATTATGGAAATGGAAGAGGATGTAGATGAAGATGAAATGGGAGATATGATAATGCCTGAAGAGTTTGATAGACCACTGAAAGACCTAAGTCGAAACAAGGCCCCGGGAGTAGACAACATTCCATTAGAACTACTGATGGCCTTGGGAGAGCCAGTCCTGACAAAACTGTACCATCTGGTGAGCAAGATGTATGAGACAGGCGAAATTCCCTCAGAATTCAAGAAGTATATAATAATTCCAATCCCAAAGAAAGCAGGTGTTGACAGATGTGAAAATTACCGAACTATCAGTTTAATAAGTCACAGCTGCAAAATACTAACATAAATTCTTTACAAACGAATGGAAAAACTGGTATAAGTCGACCTTTGGGAAGATCAGTTTGGATGCCATAGAAATGTTGGAACACGTGAGGCATTACTGACCCTACGACTTATCTTAGAAGAAAGATTAAGGAAAGGCAAACCTACGTTTCTAGCATTTGTAGACTTAGAGAAAGCTTTTGACAATGTTGACTGGAATACTCTCTTTCAAATTCTAAAGGTGGCAGGGGTAAAATACTGGGAGCGAAAGGCTATTTACAATTTGTACAGAAACCAGATGGCAATTATAAGAGTCGAGGGACGTGAAAGGGAACCAGTGGTTGGGAAGGGAGTGAGACAGGGTTGTAGCCTCTCCCCGATGCTATTCAATCTGTATATTGAGTAAGCAGGAAGGGAAACAAAAGAAAAGTTCGGAGTAAGTATTAAAATCCACGGAGAAGAAATAATAACTTTGAGATTTGCCAATGACATTGTAATTCTGTCAGAGACAGCAAAGGACTTGGAAGAGCAGTTGAACGGAATGGACAGTGTCTTGAAAGGAGGGTATAAGATGAACATCAACAAAAGCAAAACGAGGATAATGGAATGTAGTCGAATTAAGTCGGGTGATGCTGAGGGAATTAGATTAGGAAATGAGGCACTTAAAATAGTAAAGGAGTTTTGCTATTTGGGGAGCAAAATAACTGATGATGTTCGAAGTAGAGAAGATATAAAATGTAGATTGGCAATGGCAAGGAAAGCGTTTCTGAAGAAAAATTTGTTAACATCGAGTATAGATTTAAGTGTCAGGAAGTCGTTTCTGGAAGTATTTGTATGGAGTGTAGCCATGTATGGAAGTGAAACATGGACGATAAATAGTTTGGACAAGAAGAGAATAGAAGCTTTCGAAATATGGTGCTACAGAAGAATGCTGAAGATTAGATGGGTGGATCGCATAACTAATGAGGCGGTATTGAGTAGAATTGGGGAGGAGAGGAGTTTGAGGCACAACTTGATAAAAAGAACGGATAGGTTGGTAGGACATGTTCTGAGACATCAAGGGATCACCAATTTGGTACTGGAGGGCAGCGTGGAGGGTAAAAATCGTAGAGGGAGACCAAGAGATGAATACACTAAGCAGATTCAGAAGGATGTAGGCTGCAGTAGGTACTGGGAGATGAAGAAGCTAGCACAGATAGAGTAGCATGGAGAGCTGCATCAAACCAGTCTCAAGACTGAAGACCACAACAACAACAACAACAACAACAATAATAATAACAACAACATCAACAGGACGGACAACCATGCAGATGCATAAACGAAGCACCCATAGCCTAGTTTCGAATGAACAGGGGACTGGTACGAAAGCAGGGTGGTGTCCAATCCAATCCCCAGGATGTACCACCGAGGAAATGGACAGTGAGGGACTGGGCACAGCGGGCGGCCAGGTAAGACATGTGGGAGGACCAAGAAAGTCACCTATTGAGCAGGAGCCCCAGGAATTTCGCAGTTTCAATAAACGGAAGAGCAACAGGCTCAAGATGCAAAGACATTGGAAGAAACCAAGTGCACTGCTAAAAATTCAAACAAATTGCTTTGTCAGTGGAAAAGCAAAAGTCACAGTTGACACTCCATGAATACAGACGATCAAGACAACAATGAAGGCACCACTCAATGAAATGAGTCTGTGGAGAACTACAATACACAGCAAAATCATCAACAAAAAGGGAGCTGGAGATGCCCATTGGAAGACAGGCCATAATAGGATTAATAGCGATAGCAAAGAGTACGACAGAACCCTGAGGCACAGTGTTTCGTAGATAGAGGTGTACGACAAGGCAGAATGCACATGTACCTTGAAAACTCTGTCTTTTACAAATTCCTGAAGGAAATGGGGCAGGTGGCCTCAGATGCCCCACTTGTACAGAGTACAGATGATACCGGTCCTCCAGTAGGTGTCATAGGCTTTCTACAAATCAAAAAACACAGCCATAGTCTGTTATTTCTGCAGAAAACCATTCATGACATGGATTGCCAAAGTGATAAGATGGTCAACTGCACAACAGCGTGCTCGAAACCACACTTTGCATTGATTAGCAAATTGTGAGACACCAAGACACCACACCAGCGAAACAGAGATCATATGTTCCATCACCATGCACACAAAGATGGTGAGAGAAATGGGGCGGTAGCTACAGGAAGGTGTTTGTCCTTACTGTGCTTGAGTATGGGTGTGACAGTGGCTTCATGCCAATGTCTCAGAAATGTGCCCCCTGTCCAGATGCAATTGTACGAATGAAAGAGAAACTGATTGCCTCCAAGAGAAAGGTGCTGCAACATTTGAAAGAACACATCAATCAGGCCCTGAGGCAGAGGATCAAGATGAAGTGTGAGCATGATCTAGCTCTCTCTTAGTAAAAGTGGCATTGTAGCTCACACATCTCTGAGAAGAGAAGGTTCCACTAGTTTCCGATGGAGGAAGACTGGGTGATAGTGGTTGGAGCTTGAAATCTCCACAAAATAGAGTCCCAAGGTGTTGGAGATAGCAATGGGGTCCACTAGGACATCATTTGCTATGGTCAGGCCAGGAATTGGGGTTGGTTGGTTGGGTTAAAGATTAAAGGGACCAAACTACAAAGGTCATCGGTCCCTTGTTTCATAAAAACACAGAGCACAGGGGAACTATCCACCAGTCAAGCGAAGCACTAAAAGAAAAACTCCAGGGGAAGATAAGCCCCATGGGCCATTGTAAGACAACATGGAAAACAGAGCACAGCAACAAAAACAACATAGAGAACAAAGGCAGATTGGAAGTAAAACTGCACAGCAGAGAACTGTGGCTGGCTGATCACGAAAATAATAGGATGAGCCAGCCACTCTGCAACACGTTAAAACCTCCGGCCTAAAAGTTTAGGGCGGAGTCGAATCACAACACAAAACTAAGTAAAAGAGAGAGCTCAAAAGAGGGTGATGTTAAAAAAAATTTAAATGGACCTATAAAAGCCGCTTGCGCGAATAAAACTTAAAACCCGATCTGCCATAGAGACATTGTCACCTAAGAGAGATGATAAAGCACCCTGGAGATTAAAAGTTCGCCTGAGGGCGGTTAAAAGAGGACAGTCCAACAATATATGGGCCACCGTCATAAGCACACCACAGCGACAATGAGGGGGGTCCTCTCGACGCAGCAGATGACCATGCGTCAGCCAAGAGTGACCAATGCGGAGCCTACAGAGAACCACAGAGTCCCTCCGAGAGGCCCGCATGGAGGAACCCCACACAGTCGTTGTCTCCTTTACACGCCGCAGCTTGTTGGGCACAGACAGGGTGCGCCATTCGTCGGCCCACATCCCAAAGACCCGACGGCGTAACACCGATCGGAGATCAGTGGCCGGGAGGCCGATCTCCAACGGCAGTTTGCGGGTGGCTTCTTTAGCTAACTTGTCGGCGTGTTCGTTGCCCGCTATCCCAACGTGTCCCGGGGTCCATATGAACACCACTGAACGGCCACGTTGTGCAAGAGCATGAACGGACTCCTGGATGGCAACAACAATGGGATGGCGTGGGTAGCACTGGTCAAGAGCCTGGAGACTACTGAGAGAGTCACTGCAAATGACAAAAGACTCGCCAGTGCTGGTACGAACACGCTCAAGGGCACGAAAAATAGCTGTTAGCTCTGCAGTGTAAACACTGCAGCCGTCCGGCAAGGAGCGTTGGTCGACATAGTCCGCATGAACATAAGCGTACCCCACACGGCCATCAACCATCGAGCCATCGGTATAGATAACCTCCGAGTCACGGGATTCGTCGAGGAGAGCAAGAAATTGGCGGCGCAAGACTGCAGGAGGAACTGAATCCTTTTGCCATTGGGAGAGGTCCAGCTGAAGCTGCGGCCGACGGATACACCAAGGTGGTGTATGTGGGCGGACCTGAAAAGCAGATGGAAGAGGCAAAGACTCGAGTTCACTAAGCAGGGACTGAACACGGATCCCAATTGCATGGCCTGATCGCGGCCGCCGGCGTGGAAGATGGACTGCCGCATCGGTGAAAAGGAGACGGTAGTTAGGGTGACGGGGAGAACAACGGACATGGGCAGCATAGTTGGCTAAGAGTTGTTGACGCCGAATGTAGAGCGGAGGAACCCCTGCCTCAGCAAGTAGGCTATTAACAGGACTGGTGCGGAATGCTCCTGTCGCCTGTCGAACCCCACAGTGGTGAATGGGGTCCAGCAGTTGCAACGCTGAGTGCGACGCTGAGCCATACGCCACACTCCCATAATCCAGTCGGGACAGCACAAGGGCTTTGTAGAGCTGCAGCAGCGTGTTACGGTCGGCACCCCAAGTTGTGTTGCTGAGGCAGCGGAGGGCATTCAGATGCTGCCAGCACTGACGCTTGAGCTCACGAATATGTGGAAGCCAAGTAAGCCGGGCATCGAACAGCAATCCCAGAAAACGGTAAGTGTCAACAACCCTGAGCTTAGCATCCTGAAGATAAAGCTCAGGGTGGGGATGGACAGTGCGACGCCGACAAAAGTGCATAACACAAGTCTTCGCAGGAGAAAACTGAAACCCATGGGCTAGGGCCCACGCCTGTGCCTTGCGTATGGCTCCCTGCAACCGACGTTCTGCAACGCCAATGGTGGAGGAGCTGAAAAAGATGCAGAAATCGTCAGCATATAACGTGGGCGAGACAGAGGACCCTACTGCTGCTGCAAGGCCATTAATGGCCACAAGGAAAAGGGGAACGCTCAATACAGAGCCCTGTGGAACGCCGTTCTCCTGGATATGAAGGGAACTATGGGATGTGCCAATTAAAACGCGGAATGTCCGAACAGATAAAAAATTCTGAATAAAAATGGGGAGAGAGCCCCGGAGACCCCACCCGTGCAACGTGGCGAGAATATGGTGGCGCCACGTCGTGTCATATGCCCTGGAGAGGTCAAAAAAGACGGAGACGAGGTGTTGGCGCCTGGAAAAAGCAGTGCGGATTGCAGACTCAAGGAGGACCAAAGTATCGGCGGTGGAACGGCCCTGACGGAAGCCGCTCTGGCATGGAGCCAGGAGACTCCGAGACTCGAGCAGCCAACACAGCCGTCGACTCACCATGCGTTCCAGCAGCTTGCACAGAGTATTGGTTAAGCTAATGGGCCGATAACTATCCACAGTAAGCGGGTCCTTACCAGGCTTCAGCACTGGAATGATGGTACTTTCTCGCCATTGCGACGGAAAGACACCATCACCCCATAGGCGGTTGAAGATGGCAAGAACACATCGCTGACAGTCCGGGGACAGGTGTTTTAGCATCTGATTGTGGACGCCATCTGGCCCAGAGGCTGTATCGGGGCACTGTGCCAGGGCGCTCTGGAGTTCCCACAAACTAAATGGGGCGTTATACGCCTCAGGGTGGCGAGAAGCGAAAGAAAGCCGTTTGCCTTCCTCCCGGCGTTTGAGCGCGCGAAACGCAGGCGGGTAATTCCCCGACGCAGAGGCCCGGACATAGTGCTGAGCGAAATGCTCGGCGATTGCATCGGCATCGGTGGATACTGCCCCGTTGATGGTAAGCCCTGGGACACCTGTAGAGTGCTGCAATCCAAAGATGCGCCGAATCTTCAGCCACACCTGGGAGGGGGAAGTACGGGAACCAATCTTGGAAACATACCTCTCCCAACACTCCTGTTTCCGCCGTTTGATAAGCCTCCGTACCTGAGCACGGAGACGTTTGAATAAAATGAGGTTCTCCAAAGACGGGTGCCGCTTATGTCGCTGAAGAGCCCGCCGACGTTCTTTAATGGCGGCAGCGACCTCTGGAGACCACCAAGGCACCGACTTTCGCCGGGGGCACCCGAACGAACGAGGAATGGTACGTTCCGCAGCGGAAACAATCGCTGCAGTCAGTGTCTCAACCGCCACATCGATGGTACCATGGGGGAGAGAGTCAACAGTGGCAGCAGAGCAGAACGTGTCCCAGTTCGCCTTGCTAAATGCCCATCTAGGCGAGCGCGCAAAGGAGTGACGCTGTGGTAGTGAAAGGAAGATCGGAAAATGGTCACTACCACACAAGTCCTCATGGACTCTCCAGTGGACCGATGGTACAAGCCCTGGGCTGCACAACGACAGATCGATGGCCGAGAACGTGCCATGCGCCACACTGAAATGTGTGGCGGCGCCAGAGTTTAAGAGGCAGAGGTCGAGTTGGGAGATGAGATTCTCGACCTCCCTGCCTCGGCCAGTAACCTTCGTTCCACCCCACAGGGGATTGTGGGCGTTAAAATCCCCCAGGAGAAGAAAAGGCGTGGGGAGTTGGGCGACAAGCGCAGCCATTTCGGTCAGGGAGACTGTACCACCTGGAGGGAGATAGACACTGCAGACGGTTATGTCCTGGGTAGTCCTTACACGGACAGCCACAGCTTCCAATGATGTTTGAAGGGGCACAGGAGCACTATATACAGAGGTAAGGACATACACGCAGGCTCCACCTGACACACAATTGTAAGTGCTACGGTTGCAGTAATAGCCCCTGTATCCACGAAGAACAGGGGTCCGCATTGCCGGGAACCAGGTTTCTTGGAGGGCAATGCAGAAAGCAGGTGTCAGGCTTAGGAGCTGTCGTAGCTCAGGGAGATGGCTAAAATAACCGCCACAATTCCACTGGAGGATTGTACAAAGCGTGTCCGGTAGGGGCATGCAGGCACTGAAAAGGCAAATTACTTGGCAGGGTCACATGCTGCCACCGACTGAGCGACGGACGTCACTACGGCCATCGTTTCTGAGGAGACGGCGAGATCCAGGTCATCAGGGGACGCAAAGAGCTCGACCTCGTCCTCAGAGGCTGAGCTGACAGGGAGCGTTGGTGCGGGAACCACTGGGTCCTTATTCTTCTTGGAGAGCTTCCTTTTCTCTCTCTTGTCTTTGGGAGGAGGGTTGTCATGCTGGGAGGGCTTTCCTGACGCATCATCAGGAACAGAGGAAGAGCGTGAAGCCCTTCGACCAGCAGCTGGTGGCGTCTTCAGCCACTGGCTAGTGTCTTGTGAGACACTGGGGAAGTCCTTGGAAGGGACGCCCCCAAGGGATCCCTTCCGAACAAGTGAGGCCGGAGGAGGCTGTTGCGTCCCCGGCTGAGCAGCCGGAGGGAGCTGTCGCTTCCCCGGCTGAGGAGCCGGAGAGGGCTGTCGCCTCTCCGGCTGAGAGGTGGGGACCAACGTCCCCGGTTGGTTGGGGCGCACTGCTCCCAAACTCGGTGTTTTGGGAGCAGTGGAAGAGAGAGCGGCCTGTCCCAGCGGTGGGGCAGACGTTACCTGATTTCTCTGTGGGCCAACAGAGAAGGGAGTCTGTGCAGGAGCTGGTGGCGGCAGTGTGACAGTAGCATAACTCCGCAACATAGGTGTGGGGTTGAGTCGTTCTAATTTCTTCTTCGCCTCTTGGTAACTTAAACGGTCCAAGGTCTTAATTTCTTGTATCTTCCGCTCTCGTTGATAGACTGCACAGTCTGGTGAGCAGGGAGAATGATGCTCCCCACAGTTAACGCAGGTGGGAGGCGGAGCACATGGAGCATTAGGATGTGGAGGTCGTCCACAATCACGACACGTGGGGCTGGAAGTGCACCTGGAGGACATGTGTCCGAATTTCCAGCACTGGAAGCATCGCATAGGGGGCGGGACATAGGGCTTGACATCGCACCGGTATATCATGACCTTGACTTTCTCAGGCAAGCAGTCGCCCTCAAAGGCCAGGATGAAAGCACCGGTAGCGACCCTATTATCCTTTGGCCCCCTAAAGACACGACGGACAAAGTGTACACCTCGTCGTGCCAGGTTCTCACGTAGCTCGTCATCAGACTGTAGCAGAAGATCTTTATGAAAAATAATCCCCTGGACCAAATTTAACGACTTATGGGGAGTGACAGTAACGGGGATGTCACCAAGCTTCTCACAGGCGAGTAATGCCTGGGACTGCGCAGATGAAGCTGCTTGTATCAAAATGGCCCCGCTCCTCATTTTGGAAAGAGACGCCACTTCCCCAAACTTATCTTCGAGATTGTGCACGAAGAAAAGAGGCTTAGTCCCCAAAAACGAATCCCCATCAGTTCTGCTGCATACAAGGTATCGTGGCGAATACGGCTCCTGTCTGTCTGCAGCCCTACGTTCCTCCCATGGTGTGGCTAGGGAAGGGAACGACTTCGGGTTATATGTCACAGCGTTAAATTCCACCTTACCACGCTTAGAGACATTGGCGGTCGGACGACCACCAGATTGAGATTTCACCCGCTTCATTGCGGGGCATCCGCCCCGATGCCACCCACTCCGACCAGGGGCTCTCCCCACGGGCGCCACCCAGCCACAGCAAAGGCCACCTGGCAAGATGGCCGTTGCCGGGAGTCCCGATGCCCCAGAGAGACGAGCATCTACTCCTTGGCTTACGTGGGGAGGAGTCAGCTCAGGCATCGGCAGTACGATCCCTGTGTTGTCAGGGGGCTACAACCTAGAGGGTACATGACGACCCCACCACAACGGGCTGGCTACCGTGCTGGATTTCGGGTGCCATGGGTAGTCCATAGTGATCGTGCGTGCTGGTGGTGACGCACTAAGGGCGGTACGTACACAATACATCAGGTGTCTATGCCCAAAATGAGGGATGGAGGGTGCATGCACGTCGCCAGGACGATCAAGAGTGCCAAGGTCGTAGGGCACAGAGGACTGATGGTGCACCACGTAAGGTGTCCTTCCCCAAAAGGCTCGTACTTCTGTGGAATTTGGAAAAATGGAGGTCAAACCCGAATGGGGACCATCACATTAAGGCCAAAACGTTTGAGACTCCTTTTAGTCGCCTCTTACGACAGGCAGGAATACCGCGGGCCTATTCTTACCCCCGAACCCGCAGGGGGGAGGAATTGGGGAAAGGACCTTGGTCCCAGAGAGCAGGAAGAGGTTGGTCCACAAAATGGAAGAGGGAGCAGAATTATTTAAATAACTAGTAAGCGAAATCCAGACAGCTTTTTTGATATTCCGAAGAATGCGAAGACACTGTGCACACAACTGTTTATAACGAATACAATTTGCATCATAAGATAATGGTTAAAAATTTGGAGAGTATGTCTCCACGCACAAATTACCTGGGCATCATAAATGGGGAAAAGGTGTTCATCAAAGGTCACCAGGGAGGAGTAAAGCCTCTGGTCAGCCTTAGAAAGCTGCCATTTGGGTTTGCATGTAAGTGGGTTAGGAGTCAGCAGATGGACAGTACAAGGGAGACGGCCGCTCGAGTATGTATCAGAGAGAATGGCCACTCGAGACAATGGGCAAACAGGGCAGGGCAGTGCAGAGCAGAAGGAGAGGTCCAAATGGGAATAGGTGAACATGGAGTCTGGTAGGAACGTGGGTGCTCCAGTGTTAAGGCAGATGACGTTGAGTTGATGGAGCTGGTCACCCACGAGGGCACCTCTCCGACATTTTCTGGCAGAGGCCCAAAGGGTATGGTGTGCATTAGTCACCAAGCAGCAAAGAGGGATGAGGGAGTTGCTCAATAAGCTGACGGAAGTCTGCAGAGGTGACACAGAATGATGGAGGGATGTAAACAGTACAAAGGCAAAAGGTGAAGTGAGGAACAGAAATGTGGACTGCAACAGCTTGCAACCGGATGTTCAGGGAGACTGCTTGACTATGAACGGCATCCCGGATGAGCAGTATGACTCCATGAGATGGAACACCATCCTCGGGGAGAAGGACATAGTAGGTCAGAAAGAAATGTGGGAGGTCAAAGTGGTCATGAGGATGCAATTTTGTTTCCTGGAGGCAGAGAACAAGTGGACACTGCAATTCCAAGAGCAGCCGTAATTCCTCTTCCTTGGATCTATGGCCGCAAACTTTCCACTGGAGAAGAGTCATGATGGGGAAAGGGCAGAAGGGCAAAAATGAAAGGGTGTCACCTACGCGGCTGCCAAGTGCCAGCCTTCGAAGACACTCTACTCCAGTGCGCAGAGGCTGGAGGATCTTACTCCACGAGATCTACAGAGGTGTCGCCATTCTCCCTCAGTCGGTCTGCAGATCCAGGGCAGAAAAATGGTTGATGGTGTGCACTGACGACACAGAGATTGGTGAAAGTATCGTGGTGACACCACTGAAGAGGATCTCCAAGTCGGCGAAGGAGGAGACTGTTGGCTTTGTTTGACTTCTTGGAGCCTTTGCGAATGGCAGGTGACTATTCAGATGTTTGTTGGCTGAAGGGATGTAAAAAGTTTCGCAGGAGTATTCCTACTGTTCTTTCCGGCCTGATCATAATGTAGCAGGTGATTTCAGCATGTGATGCGAAAATTTGGTGGCTTGTTGCACAGCTGTAGGAAAAGGATATGGGGATACTATTATGATACTGGGCGATTTTACAACCACGGTGCTGAATTTGAGGTCACTTGTCTGCATGGCCATGTTCTTTGTGGGGTTAGATGTAATACGAACAGTACTGGAAGTGCGGGCTGGTAAAACGCAGGGTTTCTGACTAGCCAACAACTTGTGAGCGACAGGGTAAAGCACTTTTTCCTTCACCTGGATCTCCTGGACAGCCTGCTCATCAAGATACATGGGACAATCTCAGGAGGAAACTGCATGGTTGCCATTGCAATCGATACGGTGGGGAGAAGGAGGGGGACAATCACTCTCATGAGCATCCCTACCAAAGGTTACACATTTGGCCAGGTGTTGACAGGACATTTGAGTGTGGTTGTAATGACAAGGGTAGCAGCGCATTGGGTTCAGAATGTACGGTCAGACTGTGATAACTTCTTAGTCTTGATCTTTGATAAAAGCACTACTCTATCAAGTGTCAGAAAAAGAGTGCATGTGGTCACTAAGGATGCATTTACCTTATTCATCACCCAACGGCCCGCTATGACATCCTGACCAGGGAGATAAGTTTGGATTTCTGTCTCAGTCATACCATCGAGCAGCTTAGTGTAAATAACATCACACAAAGAATTTAGTGTTCGATGAGACTGGAAACGAACAGAAGAACCGTGGAGGAGTGAAGCTGCAAGTAGTAGTTGTGCTTGAGAATCACAGGTAGTCTCCAAAAGCAACAAGCCACTGTGTAAATGAGAGTAGGATTTCACAGCACCAGCAACTGCATAAATACCTTTCTGAATAATAAAGGGATTAACCGTACCAAAAGACTGACTGTCTTCAGTATGTGAAATTACAAGGAACCAAGGTGCAGCTGGGAGGGCCTGTAGACTGAGAAGATGATGTTTGGCTCACTGCAAGAAAATCCTACACGATCACCTGCATCTCTGATGGTGCACTCCTTCCAACTAGGGGAATCCCCTGATAGGGGGCTCACACACCTTATGTGATTGTTCACACCTCAGGTCACAACTCTTGAACACCTCACAGAAGGACCAATTGGCAATTTGGAAAGGCAACAGCTCAGGCAATCACCCTCCCTGGGCCTGGTCTGTACCAGGGGGTGGGAACTACACATTACCCAGTCACCTGTTACGCATCAGATGTGTGCCTCAGACTTCAGGAGCACACAGGGAGAAAGAAGAAAAAGGGGAACCTCAAACGCCAAAGCGGAGGAATGACAGGAGGAGGGAAACGAAGAAAAAAACAATAAAACGTGAATATAGTGGAGGGACTGTTCCGATGTCAGGTTGCGGGAAATGCAGAACACATTCTCAAAAATATCGCAAACTTATTCCCTAAGGGAGCGGGTAAAAGTATAGCAAGGGGACAGCAATGCAGCATGTAAGGGAAAAGATGCTACAAAGGCTGGGGCCCTGTGGTAGCCATTGGCAGTGTGGCGAGCTCCCTGGGGAGTGACTGCATTTATGGTGTCCATGGCATTTTTGCTGAGTGCTGCTGTTGATAATGGATACTGTGGTGAATGATGGGAAGTACAGCTAGCTGACTTGTAGGTTTGTATGATTCATAAATAAAGTTAGCTTTCTTTTTTCACTCATAGCAATTTAAGCCGAGCTATTAGGTGCCACCCTAACCACAACCTCAGAAATTGCAGTATTTTACATTTGCCAAATATTTGTGACAAACAAGTTATGAATTTCATTACCACTAATTTCACTAGCGGCAATTTAAGTTGTGCCATTAGTTGCCACTCTAGTCATAAAAGTGGAAAAGTGACATATTCGGAATAAAATATTTGTGATGACAACCAACATTATAAACGTGTATTTTGTGCCAACCCAACAAGAAATTTGGAAATTGTAACATATTCCAGAAAAAAACATTACTAGCCAGAGCAATACAGACTGGTTACTGCATTGGCTATCATCACTCAATTAGCTAGGACCAACAACAATCAACAACCAATAACAAAATGCAACAAATGAGCTGCAGATATGGTAACTGCACTTTTAAACTGGAGGAGGAGAAACAAGGAGGACAAATCAGAGAAAGATGGAAGTGAGCCATCGAAAAGCGTTGCAGAATGTAGGAATAAAGAGCACTCAGAAAATGTGGAGAGATGGGGAAGAAGGCAAGTGTAGTGCAAAGAATTAAAGGGCAGCTAGTACTTACCCCAGGTTTCCAGAACAGAAAGTTTATCACAAATCTGGTCGGAGTATTTATTTAGATGGATAAGTGCTTCTTCCAGTGCTCCTGACTCTTGGATAACCATGTTCTGGTACAGGAGCAATTCACTATGCTCGTAGTCATATGAACTTTTTTGCTAGATAGAGAAACAAGGAGATTATATGATATGTGTTCTTTTTTTATTTATAACAAATTAATCAATTTACACTCCACTCTCTCCTACAGAAAACTGTTGTGATAGTCTACAGCTACATGCTTACCAGTTGTGTCTTACGAAATGTTTCCAATATGTTCTGAGCCATTTCATAATCTTTAAGCAAATGGTACGCCATCCCAAAGCCAATCCAAGAGGCACGTTGTGTTGGACGAAGCATAAAAAGTTGGTATCTGGTGTCCTATACACAGACAATTTATGTGAAAACAATAAAAAAATTCTTAAATATAAGTAATATCTACTCATAATGATGAAACCTACTCGATAACCTTCAAGGTCTCGCATCTGAATCTGTAACAGAGACAAATCCCGAAGAATTTGAATATTATCTTTCTCCCACTTAAGTGCATTTCTGTAACATTTGATTGCTTCATCGTATTTCTTGTCTGAACGTTGAAGTAGCCCATAAACGTGCCAGCAAACGTGGGATCTTAAGTCATTCCGTAAACCTCTTCTAACATATTCATATGCTTCTTCTTTTCGACCTAAGCAGTTTAATGTTAATCCTTTCATAGCAAGAGTCTCTGCAGAATATAAAAAATTGTTATTAAAAATGGGTAAAAATTAAATCAATACAAAAAACATGACACAAAATGGTAATTCATGCCATGGAACAATAGATATAATAACCAACCACTCAGACAGAGACTAAAACAGAGTGAAATGGAAGTTGCTAAAATAACTATCATGACTTACAACTATTCCCAATAGCTACCTGAAAAGCCAAATCTCCATTAGCAATATATTCCACGCAGTATCATTAATGTAATAGTTGAAAATTAAATCCTTTACATACGTTTAGATGTGAAACCTATACTACTTCAGCTGACAAAATATAAGTGGTCACACCATTTATCATTCTTAAACAAATTTACTCTTTTTCTATGCTTATGGATACCCATGGGAGGTAACATACCAATGAAAATTGTTTTATATTGCATGTCTTGGTCTGAAACGATATCACCGTAATCGAACTGGTGTTGTGAGGGCAAACAACCATATCACAAATGTTTGAAAATATTTTATAATATCCTAGGCATTTTGAATGCAACACTCACTTTTAGTAGAAATATTCATTCCACTCATTATTTTTACTCACCCCCATGTTCTGCAAACTTTGGGTTGGTAAGAATCTGCTTCGCAAATTTCAACCCATTTTTGTACTGTTTTTGTTCATAGCATTTCTGTAAACATAAGAAAAAACAGTTGCGGATGCATAACATTTCATGTGTCATTAAAACTACTGACTGTATTGCAAAATTAGCACACACCACATTCTAGAAATGGATTTGCAACGAAGAACGGTGACTGATAATCTTGTGTTTACATTTGTACATTTCTATTTACAACTATCCATTTACGAATCAAGTACGGGCAATATATTTTTTCTTTGAAATGGTTCTCTACCATGGCAGTTTCGTGTACTGACATCATGCTGTATCCAAATATCTGGATGCAAAATTTAACCGAGATGTAGAGGATGACTATGATGGAAAGTGCTGAGGTTAGGGTACATAATCACATACACAATACCACAACACTGCCGGACTGAATGGCAAATCATCAATGAAAACGCGCCTAGTTTGTTTGTCTGAGTGTATAGAAGGTGCTGCAAAGGCGCTTTTGTAATACATATCTTGTAACATACATTAAAATGAAAAATCTAATATCCTCACAACAAAATGAAACCACAGCACACACGAGTATAAAGCTACATTATTCACGGGAGAGAAACAGACTTACCAGAATTCGTTTGAATAAAGCATTTTCTTTGGGAGGTAAGGGATTACTTGAAGGCATTTCCAACTTCTCTCTAAACCCGGTAAATATATTTTTCTCACCAAAACCTCGTGGCTCAAATCCAAGATGGCGTTTGCGGTCACGTGACTTCAAATCTGAAAGTGCGAGCGAAAAATCAAAGCATCTGAACACGGCATGGGACTTTTGCTCTTATACACATGTTCTTTATTAAACCAAACCCTTCCCGTGTTACAAGCTTACTGTTATATGTCGTGCATTTACACCGGAGACGTCTTATGCCAGTGTGTAAAGTCTATGCTTTTTCTTTCTCTCTTTATCGACCAATATCCAGTTTGCTTTCTGCACAAACTAGTATGGAAGTGGTGTGTATCTTGTGAAATACGTATGCCCTGTGATGTCTGAAATTGTGTTCGTATGCAAACACAGTTTGTTGTATTTTCAAGCAAGAGTAATGTATACACGAACTGCTCATCGATAGTGCCTCGTTAATGTACAGGAGACTTGTGATTGTCAAGTTATCATGGCGTAACGTGAAGCTGTTAGTTTTTAATAGTCAATAAGTGTAACAAGAAGTATTTTGTGGCAGTGATACGTGTGTGTGTGTGTGTGTGTGTGTGTGTGAATATAGGCCGAAATTTGTGTGATCTGATAAGAGCAGACGCAGTCAGTACACAACATTAACGTGGCTTGCTTCAGTACGTGGTATTAATTGTGTCTTAACTGCAGACCTTGGAACTGATAACTCATTTCCTTAAATTAACCTCGCCGTATATGTAAATATAAAATTTTGTCGCCGACGTAACCGATATTAAGCGCATTTGGAGACTTCTTTTAGAAGCAATATAAAGTGAATGACAGCACGCAGCAAGGATTTTAAGCATTAAGTGTCACCTGTGCCAACCGCTTTAAACAGTTGCGAATTTAATTCGCAGCAATTTAGTGTTTAGCACATGAAGTTAAACGAGGCTTTCTTTCTATCAAAGGTGACCATTTGTTTCATTAACAGATTTGTAGTTTTCCTTAAATTGTTTACAGCAACGAAAGTAATGAACTTGTCACATTTTTCTGAGGGCTGCTTGAAACACATTAAATCTCAACGTGGATTATTTTTGTGTAGTATCTAAAGTCTGTCATTCAACATCCTCTGCTACGTAAAGGTTGCCTGTAGACTTTGCCGTCCATTATGGCCTTCATTGATAAAACGCCCATGAGCCTCATGCACATTTTCCCCTGACATTTACTCGCCTCCTACAAGCTCTCATCTTACACCATTTAATCCCCAGATACATTCGCTTGTTTCCTTGCCTATCCTAGTAATTCCCAACACACATCCCTCTGTGCTCACTGTCAAGTTTTGGATAGTCTCATCTAATGACCACATCTCACCACTAAAACTTAAAACTAATGAGGCACACCAGTTACAAACTTTCCGTTTCAGCTTTGAAATCCCTTTAGTTTGTAATTATTTAAAGCTCCAGATTATTACAATCTACCTACTTTGGCCAGCAGAACATCCTTTACTGAAAATGTTTGTAACTTTTGGTATTGACTATTTACATTTTTTATTTGTGCATGTTCTGTATCTCCATATTGCATTCTGTCTGGGTGCACACAGAATTTTGTAGGGTAAGGTGTCCTAAATATGACACAAAATGTGTTTTCATTTTTTAAAGAAAAAAAGTACCTGAAGGGAAAGAAGTATATGAAAGACAATGTTAGCTGCTTTAAAATGGCACTGTGTTTAATTATTTAGAGCTGCAAATCTAAAACAAAAATAAATAAAACACTGTATCATTTTTTTGGACTGAAAATCTTAAATATGATACGACTGGTTCAAAATATGATCCACATGACATATTCCTAAGTACAATGAAGATATGAGACTGAGGTCTTAAAAATGATATAGAGCATACAGAAAATGATAGGCTACCTAAGTATAACTGGGAGTTTTCTTTCACAGATTTTTTAAGGATATTTATGGCATGAAATGAACGTTTGTGTCAACTACAAAAACTTCTTTATTTGTTTCTTCTATTTTTGACATCATTAAGTTAAGCTACAATGAGTAGAAACTGTTTACAATTATACTTGATATATTGACACTGATACAAAAATAACAAATGCACAAAAGAGAATCACTGTCTTATTTTTGTTTTTTCATGAACATCAACAGGACCGTTAAACACAAAACAGATTCCTTGTCTGATATTTCCAAAACCAGCAGCAATATGAAGAATTGCCAATTTCCCTATCACATCACTCTTACTAATCAGAAATGTCTTATTCATTTAATTTAAAAACTGTTTTGTCCTTGTCTACAGACTCTAGAGCCATAACTTCAAGATTATTTTCTAAAAATTTTTGAATGGTGCACACATACCTATAGCTGTAATAATTTCTCTTCCCTCTTTGAAATGTAGCCAAAATATAATCTCCTTCAGTTACATGTGCTGGATTAGTCATTACAACAGGATCTGGTGTGGATTCTTCTAACAGATTTACATCATCAAGGCTGTCGTCACTCTTCGAACAGTTGTCGGAATCTGAATCGGTCTCCTTAGGCCTACTCTTTTGTGTATTTGCAGTAGTTTTGGCTGTAGGCATAACTTTCCTATTCTTCTGCTTTTGGCTTAGGCCTAATCCTTTGTTGTTTGGAGGCTTTTCTTTTTCGGCAATGAGTTTGCTGTGTTCTTCTGAAGTTATTACTTGTGACGTTGGGTTGATGCGACTACATGTGGTCACATGTTTCTCAGTTTCTTTTATTCTCTGAAGGAACTTGCTGATGATTCTCTGCTGCAAACAGGGGCTACACAAATTTTTGCAGAACCACTGGCTTCAACTTCACCGCCAACAGAGCAAGACAACTGGGTGTTCTTTTCTGAAATGCTGAGGTCTGGCTCACTGATATTTGTGGATTTGTTTGTGTCAGTTTTGTTTTGGATATTATATCTGTGTAATTTTTCAGGATCCAGTTGATGAATAGGATACTGTGACCTGTCATATGGGCAGATTCCTGTGTTCTTGAAGCCTGATATTATGTTTTTAGGTTTCAAAGCATCTGTCCATACTTTACACACAACCTCCACAAAATCTGATTTAGATGGTTTTCTCTGATTGCTTTTTTCGCCATTAAATCAACTCAGTATTCCAAGTGTCCTTAAAAGGCTTGAAGCAACACTTGTCTAAAGGTTGCAGCTGGTCAGTTGTATGTGGGAGCAGCTTCACAATTGCAATTCTCTCATTCCTTGCTTTTTCAATTACTGTGGGATCTAAATGACTGAAGTAGCTAGAAAAGATTAATGACCTCATGAAACCATTAACAGCAGTTGAATAAAATGTGCCAGATAAATCACGTGCTCCCTTCCAGGAGCTCCATAGGTGCACTCCCTCAAAAATGAAAGTGGTGGAAGAGCCCTGCCTGCAGCTGACACACAAGCAAGCACTGTTGTATTGCCTTTTCCAGAACCGTGAATATCCCAGAAAAACTTCTAACCAATACCTCCAACAGCTCGTATCCTGGAAGGATCAGCTGAAAAGTATGTCTCATCCAAATTCCATATATTGGCTGGTTTATCTTTGATGTCCAGCTCTTCCAATATTGCTTCTAATTTATCATAGAAATCATAAATAATAAAAGGATCACTTGTAGCTTTTCTACAATTCATTTCAAGAGCTTCCAGCTTCTTCAGTGTTAATGAATTTCGCAAACAGAAATGTCTGAACCACTTTGAACCAGGTTTTCCATCTTTAAAATGAGTGGTCAAACCATTTTGTTCCACAAAGTCTTGAACAACCAGCAACACTTCAGCTCTTGTCATTGGAAATCCCTATTTAGCAAGTGTCTTCAAGTGATTAGATAAAGTTGTTTCTTGATCTGCTGTCAACTCTGTTTTCCTACCTTGCACACCTGAGTGAGTACCATGTACCCTTCTGTGCGGGAACATTTTATCCATTTTATATTTCAATGCTACCTGCCGGTGTGAAGCTCTATCTTTCACCCCATTTATAGCTGAAGAAATATCTTCCTTACTATATGGCCATCCTTTTTTCTTATGTGAAGGTGCCATACTGTTCCTGTCATGACCCAAAATATTCCAGTTTAATATTATATAATATTGGCATAAAATAAATTTAAGAACAGTTGGGGCCTATTTTAGATGAAACCTATACTTAGGCCTACCTGTAAAAGTGACCTGAGAGGAATAGCAATACACCACTAACTCAAAACTGTAGCACAGTCTATATCCCTGCTACTGCTTTTGCTGCACTGATTTCAACAATAGCATGAAATATATCAACAACTACTGCTGCATCATTGCCCTAACAACAATAGCAAGAAATACAGCACAACTGCTGCATTATTGCCAATTGCAGCAAGTAACACACATTTCAGTGAACAGAATGGCATGATTTAAAAAAAAAAAAGTGTACTACCACTTTTAGGAAACTGCTGTATCACATTTAGGAATAATATTGGCCATTTATTAACTAACTCCATGTAATAAATGTGAAGGTAATGAATAATCCACCAGACAGAGCACATCTTTCTGTCTATGTAATCCATATTTGGTGGGTACAGAATCAATATTTCCAAGATTGTGGCAAATGATGTAGAACTGTCACATTTATTTTCGATTTGAAAAATGGTGACTGACTAAATTATTTTTTACGTCACTGCTGAGTTTATACTGGAAAAACAAAATATAACTGGCCATTCCCAAAGAACATCAGCATAAATGATAGTAGGAACATCTGTGATAAGTACAGTTTTCTTATGAATAGACTGGATGTACCATTTTTTGGAAAATTTTTGCTGTATCAGTTTTAGGACACCTTACATAGGAGATGTGGTGCAAGTACGTCCTGGTGTCTTAAGGTACTACTGTAACTTTTATTAATATTATTAATAAACTTTTCAGTCCATTTTGTATGTCAGCTGTTTATGCTCCAGATACTAAAATCTGTTTTAAAGACAGGTCTCACATTAAAACAGAATCAGGACAACATAAGCATGCAACTTTTTCCATTTAGGTATGGAACATACTCAGTGCCCAAAAAACGCAACTTGTATAATGGCTTATGCATATACAGTTGTTTTCTTGGTAAAAAGTGTCTACAAGTGCTAATTCCGAGTGCAACCAGAAATAGACCCAGTGTAACAAAGGGGTGGTAAATTGTTGCAGTAAACCAACAGTGGGGCACAGCTATAATCTAAATGCCTAAAATATTTTTCTAGAATATTTTCACATTTCTAGCATGTATTTTTAATTAAAAGTATCTCAATCCCACCAAAGAGGAAAAATATATCTAAAAACAAAGATGATGTGACTTACCAAATGAAAGTGCTGGCAGGTCGACAGACACACAAACAAACACAAACATACACACAAAATTCAAGCTTTCGCAACAAACTGTTGCCTCATCAGGAAAGAGGGAAGGAGAGGGAAAGACGAAAGGATGTGGGTTTTAAGGGAGAGGGTAAAGGGTCATTCCAATCCCGGGAGCGGAAAGACTTACCTTAGGGGGAAAAAAGGACGGGTATACACTCGCGCGCACACACACACATATCCATCCACACATATACAGACACAAGCAGACATATTTAAAGACCGTCTTTAAATATGTCTGCTTGTGTCTGTATATGTGTGGATGGATATGTGTGTGTGTGCGCGCGAGTGTATACCCATCCTTTTTTCCCCCTAAGGTAAGTCTTTCCGCTCCCGGGATTGGAATGACTCTTTACCCTCTCCCTTAAAACCCACATCCTTTCGTCTTTCCCTCTCCTTCCATCTTTCCTGATGAGGCAACAGTTTGTTGCGAAAGCTTGAATTTTGTGTGTATGTTTGTGTGTCTGTCGACCTGCCAACACTTTCATTTGGTAAGTCGCATCATCTTTGTTTTTAGATATATTTTTCCTACGTGGAATGTTTCCCTCTATTATAATCAATCCCACCAAAGATAATCAACATTAAAAGAAGTAAAATAAATATACAGGGAGTCCCAAGAGGAATGGTCAGTATTCAGTGGTGTGGTAGGAACAATCATTGGAAGAAGAAAAAAAAATAGTGAACATGTGCTTTTAACCCACTGACTGTTACACACCTAGTTATGGATGTTTCACTGCCAGGCGGGGCATGCCACATTTGGCGTGAGGGTCTGCTATGGCCACGGCCAACCACCTGGTGTCAGGAATACCTTAAGATATATGAGCACTTAATGTTCTGTCATATCCCTGAATATTGACCATTGTTCTTGGAAAACACTGTACTACTAAAATTTGTTTCACAACTAGTAAGCAGACACTTTAATCTGTCAGTTTTAAGTATGTGTTTGGGGGGGGGGGGGGGGGGTTGTTTTGAACTATGGTTGAATGAGATACCAGTAGAGGTCAGTTCCTAACTACCATATTTACGACACTGTCAACCTCAGAAAACAACTTGCTGGAGCGGTTAACAAATGCTGTGTTTTGTGCATTGCTCATTTTCTTATTTTGAAACAAGGGAGGAGAATATCCCTGGTCTATGAGGGTGTTTGAATACAACCCCTACAATATCAGAAGGCATCAGCAAGTCAGTTCTGCTTTTGCCAGGCACAGAACATGGATGTTGGTTGTCAGCCCTGAGGGACGGAGGTTGGGCTTGCACTGCTCCTTTCTCGTAGTCGTAAGTTCTCGTTTGTTCATGCTCGAGGCCAACTGTGATGTTTCAGTGTCAACACTCTACCTAGTTCTGTTTTGGTTTTTAAATACACGTGGTAAAGGAGCAATATCCTGTTGACAGTGATATTAAGCAATGGGGATTGACTTTGATGTACAGTATGTAGTAATAAATGAAAAGCACCAGTTTGCTTTTGTTCTACAATATTACTTTTATTGTTAGCCGGTTTTCGGCTTACAAGGCCATCTTCAGACATTTACTGAATTTCTGCTGTCGTGCCAAAATGTTGTGAAAAATATTTAAGAACAAAACAATTTAATTTAAGAGTGTGGTGTAATGAAGTGAAAAATAATTAAGACATATTGTTCAAAACAACTTTATTTCAGTAATTTAGAAATATTTGCAATATAAACATTGTTTCATCCAGCTGCAGTTCAGCCATACTGAGCTTATTCAGCATCATCCTGACTTTCTCTACCAGGCTGCGTTCAGGTGGTGTCAACATTTCTTCAATCTGAAAATAAATAAATACTGTCAGAGCACTCCTGTATTTAGGTAATCTTAAAGCCAAATACCATGAAAAAACAAATTATTCTCCTAAGCTGTCTCTCATACATTTACAATATAGTGCTCTTAACTCTATCATTTTACATGCTTTAACATTAGGATAGTTATATTTGTGAACCAAATCAGTTTAATATAGTACTGCAAATTAATGATAATTGTTAATTCAATCAAAGAAAATTAGATTCTGGCAGCTACATCCTTCTTAATTTACACCTTGGTTCATTCTACGTCCTTGAAAGTTCAGTACTCTAAATGAGAGGCAGACTTTCAACACAGGGTGGTAGCTGGAGATGGATGGATGAATGGATGGATGGATGGGACATTCCATATCAGAAATTATCATGGAATTAAATATTCAGGGATACACAGTGTCAAAAGTGCGCAACAAAATACCAACTTTCATGCATTACTTATCATCATGGATAACACACCAGTGGCATTTGCACAGAGTTGTCAGTGTTAACAGACAAGCAACATTGTGTCAAACAACCACAGAAATCAATGTGGGATGTACGATGAATGTATCAGTTAGGAGAGCGCAGTGAAATTGGCATTAATGGGTTGTGGCAGCACACAGCCAAAACGAGTACCTTTGCTAACAGCAAAAAATCACCTACTCTGCCTCTCCTGGGTTTCTGATCACATCAGTTCGACCCTCGATGACCGAAAAACTGTGGCCTGGTCAGATGAGTCCTGATTTCAGTTAGAAAGAGCTGATGATAGGGCTCAAGAATGGAGCGGACCCCAATAAGCCATTGACCCAGGTTATCAACAAGGCTATGCAAGCTGGTGATGGCTCCATAATGGTGTGGACTGTGTTTACACAGAATAGAATGGGTCCTCTGGTTCAACTGAACTGGTCACTGACTAGAAATGGTTATGTTTGGCTACTTGGACTCCATTTGCAGACTTTCGTGGATTTCATGTTCCCAAATAAAGACGGAATTTTTATGGATGACAATGTGCCATGTCACTGGGCCA
The DNA here is from genome assembly GCF_021461385.2 of Schistocerca piceifrons. Classification (NCBI taxonomy): domain Eukaryota; kingdom Metazoa; phylum Arthropoda; class Insecta; order Orthoptera; family Acrididae; genus Schistocerca; species Schistocerca piceifrons. The sequence goes on along the minus strand of NC_060144.1, from coordinate 5,771,293 downwards.
CTATTGTACATGACTGGTTTGAAGAACATTTTGGACAATTCGAGCAAATGATTTGGCCACCCAGATTGCCCAAAATGAATCCCATCAAACAACTACGGGACGTAATTGAGAGATAAAATCGTGCTCCAGCGACACTTTCGCAGTTACGAATGGCTGGCTATAGAGGCAGCATCACTCAAAGTTTCTGTCGGGGGCTTCAAAAGACTTGTTTAGTCCATGCCATGTCGAGCGGTTGCACTACGCATGACTTGCCACATCTGTGTGTTTTTGTGAATGGTTTAAGGCAAATGCGGTGATAGTTCCTGGCTGCATTTCATTTTCCATCATCCTAAAACCTGAGCTTGTATTCTCTCTCTAATGACGTTGCCATCAATTAATTACTTTCTAAATTTGTTCACCTATACCAATTGGACAGCAAATGCAAAAATAATGTTGAAGAACTGTGATGTTATATTTTCCCAGCATAGGATGATTTTGAACTATTCTCAGGTATTCAGCAGAAAGGCATCTTCCAGGTGGTGGGATACTTCAGCAAGCTGACTTGATGCGCTATCCTGAAGATCGACTATCTTCTGTTGACCACTGTCATATATATATAAACAGAGATGATGTGACTTACCAAACGAAAGCGCTGGCACGTCGATAGACACACAAATATACACACAAAATTCTAGCTTTCGCAACCAACGGTTGCTTCGTCAGGAAAGAGGGAAGGAGAGGGAAAGACAAAAGGATGTGGGTTTTAAAGGAAAGGGTAAGGAGTCATTCCAATCCTGGGAGCGGAAAGACTTACCTTAGGGGGAAAAAAGGACGGGTATACACTCGCGCATACACACACACACACACACACACACACACACACACATATACAGACACAAGCAGACATATTAAAAGGCAAAGAGTTTGGGCAGAGATGTCAGTCAAGGCGGAAGTGCAGAGGCAAAGATGTAGTTGAATGACAGGTGAGGTATGAGTGGCGGCAACTTGAAATTAGTGGAGATTGAGGCCTGGTGGATAACGGGAAGAGAGGATATATTGAAGTGTAAGTTCCCATCTCCGGAGTTCGGATAGGTTGGTGTTAGTGGGAAGTATCCAGATAACCCGGACGGTGTAACACTGTGCCAAGATGTGCTGGCCGTGCACCAAGGCATGTTTAGCCACAGGGTGATCCTCATTACCAACAAACACTGTCTGCCTGTGTCCATTCATGCGAATGGACAGTTTGTTGCTGGTCATTCCCACATAGAATGCACCACAGTGTAGGCAGGTCAGTTGGTAAATCATGTGGGTGCTTTCACACGTGGCTCTGCCTTTGATCGTGTACACCTTCTGGGTTACAGGACTGGAGTAGGTGGTGGTGGGAGGGTGCATGGGATAGGTTTTACACCGGGGGCGGTTACAAGGGTAGGAGCCAGAGGGTAGGGAAGAAGGTTTGGGGATTCCATAGGGATGAACTAAGATGTTACGAAGGTTAGGTGGACGGCGGAAAGACACTCTTGGTGGAGTGGGGAGGATTTCATGAAGGATGGATCTCATTTCAGGGCAGGATTTGAGGAAGTTGTATCCCTGCTGGAGAGCCACATTCAGAGTCTGATCCAGTCCCGGAAAGTATCCTGTCACAAGTGGGGCACTTTTGTGGTTCTTCTGTGGGAGTTTCTGGGTTTGAGAGGATGAGGAAGTAGCTCTGGTTATTTGCTTCTGTACCAGGTCGGGAGGGTAGTTGCGGGATGCGAAAGCTGTTTTCAGGTTGTTGGTGTAATGGTTCAGGGATTCCGGACTGGAGCAGATTCGTTTGCCACGAAGACCTAGGCTGTACGGAAGGGACCGTTTGATGTGGAATGGGTGGCAGCTGTCATAATGGAGGTACTGTTGCTTGTTGGTGGGTTTGATGTGGACGGACGTGTGAAGCTGGCCATTGGACAGGTGGAGGTCAACGTCAAGGAAAGTGGCATGGGATTTGGAGCAGGACCAGGTGAATCTGAAGGAACCAAAGGAGTTGAGGTTGGAGAGGAAATTCTGGAGTTCTTCTTCACTGTGAGTCCAGATCATGAAGATGTCATCAATAAATCTGTACCAAACTTTGGGTTGGCAGGCCTGGGTAAACAAGAAGGCTTCCTCTAAGCGACCCATGAATAGGTTGGCGTACGAGGGGGCCATCCTGGTATCCATGGCTGTTCCCTTTAATTGTTGGTATGTCTGGCCTTCAAAAGTGAAGAAGTTGTGGGTCAGGATGAAGCTGACTAAGGTAATGAGGAAAGAGGTTTGAGGTAGTGTGGCAGGTGATCGGCGTGAAAGGAAGTGCTCCATCGCAGCGAGGCCCTGGGCGTGCGGGATATTTGTGTATAAGGAAGTGGCATCAATGGTTACAAGGATGGTTTCCGGGGGTAACAGATTGAGTAAGGATTCCAGGCGTTCGAGAAAGTGGTTGGTGTCTTTGAGGAAGGATGGGAGACTGCATGTAATGGGTTGAAGGTGTTGATCTACGTAGGCACAGATACGTTCTGTGGGAGCTTGGTAACCAGCTACAATGGGGCGGCCGGGATGATTGGGTTTGTGAATTTTAGGAAGAAGGTAGAAGGTAGGGGTGTGGGGTGTCGGTGGGGTCAGGAGGTTGAAGAAGTCAGGTGAAAGGTTTTGTAGGGGGCCTAAGGTTCTGAGGATTCCTTGAAGCTCTGTCTGGACATCAGGAATGGGATTACCTTGGCAAACTTTGTATGTGGTGTTGTCTGAAAGATGACGCAGTCCCTCAGCCACATACTCCCGCCGATCAAGTACCACGGTCGTGGAACCCTTGTCCGCCGGAAGAATGACGATGGATCGGTCAGCCTTCAGACCACGGATAGCCTGGGCTTCAGCAGTGGTGATGTTGGGAGCAGGTTTAAGGTTTTTTAAGAAGGATTGAGAGGCAAGGCTGGAAGTCAGAAATTCCTGGAAGGTTTGGAGAGGGTGATTTTGAGGAAGAGGAGGTGGGTCCCGCTGTGACGGAGGACGGAACTGTTCCAGGCAGGGTTCAATTTGGATAGTATCTTGGGGAGTTGGATCATTAGGAGTAGGATTAGGATCATTTTTCTTCGTGGCAAAGTGATCTGGCCTTCACTTTTGAAGGCCAGACATACCAACAATTAAAGGGAACAGCCATGGATACCAGGATGGCCCCCTCGTACGCCAACCTATTCATGGGTCGCTTAGAGGAAGCCTTCTTGTTTACCCAGGCCTGCCAACCCAAAGTTTGGTACAGATTTATTGATGACATCTACATGATCTGGACTCACAGTGAAGAAGAACTCCAGAATTTCCTCTCCAACCTCAACTCCTTTGGTTCCTTCAGATTCACCTGGTCCTACTCCAAATCCCATGCCACTTTCCTTGACGTTGACCTCCACCTGTCCAATGGCCAGCTTCACACGTCCGTCCACATCAAACCCACCAACAAGCAACAGTACCTCCATTATGACAGCTGCCACCCATTCCACATCAAACGGTCCCTTCCCTACAGCCTAGGTCTTCGTGGCAAACGAATCTGCTCCAGTCCGGAATCCCTGAACCATTACACCAACAACCTGAAAACAGCTTTCGCATCCCGCAACTACCCTCCCGACCTGGTACAGAAGCAAATGACCACAGCCACTTCCTCATCCCCTCGAACCCAGAATCCCCCACAGAAGAACCACAAAAGTGCCCCACTTGTGACAGGATACTTTCCGGGACTGGATCAGACTCTGAATGTGGCTCTCCAGCAGGGATACGACTTTCTCAAATCCTGCCCTGAAATGAGATCCATCCTTCATGAAATCCTCCCCACTCCACCAAGAGTGTCTTTCCGCCGTCCACCTAACCTTCGTAACCTGTTAGTTCATCCCTATGAAATCCCCAAACCTTCTTTCCTACCCTCTGGCTCCTACCCTTGTAACCGCCCCCGGTGTAAAACCTATCCCATGCACCCTCCCACCACCACCTACTCCAGTCCTGTAACCCAGAAGGTGTACACGATCAAAGGCAGAGCCACGTGTGAAAGCACCCACATGATTTACCAACTGACCTGCCTACACTGTGGTGCATTCTATGTGAGAATGACCAGCAACAAACTGTCCATTCGCATGAATGGACACAGGCAGACAGTGTTTGTTGGTAATGAGGATCACCCTGTGGCTAAACATGCCTTGGTGCACGGCCAGCACATCTTGGCACAGTGTTACACCGTCCGGGTTATCTGGATACTTCCCACTAACACCAACCCTTCTGAACTCCGGAGATGGGAACTTGCCCTTCAATATATCCTCTCTTCCCATTACCCACCAGGCCTCAACCTCCGCTAATTTCAAGTTGCCGTCGCTCATACCTCACCTGTCATTCAACAACATCTTTGCCTCTGCACTCCCGCCTCGACTGACATCTCTGCCCAAACTCTTTGCCTTTTAATATGTCTGCTTGTGTCTGTATATATATATGTGTGTGTGTGTGTGTGTGTGTGTGTGTGTGTGTGTGTGTGTGTGTGTGTGCGCGCGAGTGTATACCCGTCCTTTTTTCCCCCTAAGGTAAGTCTTTCCGCTCCCAGGATTGGAATGACTCTTTACCCTCTCCTTTAAAACCCACATCCTTTCGTCTTTCCCTCTCCTTCCCTCTTTCCTGACGAAGCAACCGTTGGTTGCGAAAGCTAGAATTTTGTGTGTATATTTGTGTTTGTTTGTGTATCTATCGACGTGCCAGCGCTTTTGTTTGGTAAGTTGGTTGGTTGGTTTGGGGGAAGAGACCAAACAGCGAGGTCATCGGTCTCATCGGGTTGGGGAAGGACGGAGAAGGAAGTCGGCCGTGCCCTTTCAAAGGAACCATCCCGGCATTTGCCTGGAGTGATTTAGGGAAATCACGGAAAACCTAAATCAGGATGGCCGGATGCGGGATTGAACCGTCGTCCTCCCGAATGCGAGTCCAGTGTGCTAGCCACTGCGCCACCTCGCTCGGTGTTTGGTAAGTCACATCATCTTTGTTTTTAGATATATTTTCCCCACGTGGAATGTTTCCCTCTATTTAATGTTCCCTCCCTCCCGCTGTTGATCACAGGGGCAGCTCTGCTGGTTAAGTGGAGATGGAAACACACAGTCAGGACACAATCCACAGTCACCATGCCACTACCTCCAACCTCGGGACACTGCTGGAGCAGAGGCCAAGTGTCTACATAGTGTCGTCTTAGCTCTTCAGCTGGTGTTGCATAATTGGATTTACCCAGGCTGCCACTGAGCTTTGAGCACATAGAGGCTGGACACCAAGCCTTACTTAAATGGAAACCATCTTTTTTATTTATAAACTAATTGTGTGCCTGGATCTCTACAGATTGTTTTAAGATTCATCCCAATGTATATTAATGTAAATAAATCAGTTCTTTACATTAAAGCTGGTTTGAAGACTATAGTGTTAGGGAGGTGCAGGCCCTGTTGGTGATGTTATAACTGGCTTTTTGCTGACATGAAAGCCTATTCACCTGCTCATTTGTGTGAAGTCTATAATTTAACAAAAAATCCGAACAGTAATGCTAAAATACTAGTTTCTCAGCAAGAAATGAAATAATACTCTTTAACAATTCTAAGGGTTGCTTTCTACTGTCCCCTCAACAAACAATGACTTGTCACTTTAGCTGCACGTACTACTTTTCTTACCTTCTTACATCATCTGTTGTTTAGTCTCTAAATCATAAAAGGCCTACATATAATACTGAAACTTATGTCTTTGAGCTGTTGGGAGAATAACACTGAAAATGGAGCTTGCATTTTTTTTTTTAAAATGTGGCATGAATGTGTGACTTGTGTTACAATTCAAGGGCTTGTACGTACCTCGGCTAACTGTTCTGGAGTTGCTCCCTGCTCACGCAAGTTCTGTGTTATGGAGGCAATTCGCTGCTGCTTCTCAATAAGTCTACGATTCTCATTCTTTTCATGCTCCCTGCGTATCATTGCATTGTATGTAGCATGGTAGCACACTTCCAGCATCATTCTTGCCACCTGAAAATTATACACTTATTTAAAGAATAATCTTTCTAAAATAAGGATCATTACAAATTTGTAAGGCAGTTAAGAATCACAATACACTTCATGCCGATAAGTCAAATTTCAAATACTCTCCTCAGCACTGTGTAAGGCATGGCCCAAAAAAGAGAAACCATCTCCACTTAAATGAACACACGTCACCAGAAAGAGATTTTCACTCTGCAGCAGAGTGTGTGCTGATATGAAACTTCCTGGCAGATTAAAACTGTGTGCCACACCGAGTCTCTACCAGTAGAGCTCTTGCCTGCGAAAGGCAAAGGTCCTGAGTTCGAGTCTCAGTCCGGCACACAGTTTTAATCTGCCAGGAAGTTTCATGTCAGCACACACTCTGCTGCAGAGTGAAAATCTCATTCTGGAAACATCACCCCAGGCTGTGGCTAAACCATGTCTCCACAATATCCTTTCTTTCAGGAGTGTTAGTTCTGCAAGGTTCGCAGGAGAGCTTCTGTAAAGTTTGGAAGGTAGGAGACGAGGTATTAGCAGAAGTAAAGCTGTGAGGACGGGGCGTGAGTCGTGCTTTGGTAGCTCCGTTGGTAGAACATATGTCAGTTTGGAGTCCAGCTCTTTTGTGGTGACACAATCTTGACTCTCATCAAGTGGTAAAATAAAGACAGATCAAACAGTGAACCTAATCAGTAATAACTCATACAATAGAGCTGGTGCTTTGGACAGCCATATGAACAATAAATGGAACATAAAAGCTTAGCTTACAAATGCATAACCTGCCACATAACACCTTTGCTATACAGTAAGTGATTATCTTTATTGATTTCATTATTTGTATTCTATCACGAAGAGAAAGACTACATAAAAATTTTTTTTTTTTATCTTATCGTGCTATATAATGAATGCACTGAAAGCTTTTACACCTACAAAACTGGACTGTAATTCACTTTACTACAATGCAAGTAAAAAGCCAAAAACCTTGAAGGAAGCATTACAGTAGCACAACATATGTAACAAAGGAATACAGTAAAGCTCTCATGAATGCCTTTTTTGGATGCTAGTATGCTTTTTACGTTCTCCTTGCTGTGCTCAATGTCTTACTTTGCTACCTAGGTAGCAGAATTCCTCAACTTCATACTTCACGATCACCAATTCTGATAATTTTCTCGCTGTTTTCTTTCTTACTACTTCTCACTACTTTCATCTTTCTTCGATTTACTCTCAGTCTCTACTCTGTAGTTGTGAGAATGTTAATTCTATTCCACACATTCTGTAATACTTCTTCACTGCTCTTGGTCTTCCACTCTTTGTTCTTGTACATATTGTATATTACTCATTTTCACTGCAACTTCTCCCTATTTTTTTTATTTATCTCAGTGTTGTTGTCCCCCCTCTTTCCATGATCCACAAATCCTATGACTGTCTTGATTTTTTCCTTCAGTCTTAATCTCCAAACAATGGAAAATCCAGGATGGAATGTAACAATATTATGAAAGTAAAGTTGCCACTCACTATATAGCGAACATGCTGAGTCGCAGATAGGCACAACATAAGGACTCCCCACCTTTCCTCTGTTCTCCATCTACCCTCCCGACTGCACATAGCTGCCTTACACTCTCTCCACCTCAGCTCCCCAGCAGCACTGCACTGTCCACCACACATACAGTACAATCCCTCACCCTCCCCGCCCCAGCCTCCTCCTTACCCCCAACCAGTCGCCACTCCCATCATGCACTGGTGCTGCTGCTCACAGTGTGGATACAGTTGCCTGAGACTGCAGTCATGTGTGTGTGAGTTGTGTTTGCATGAGTGTATGTGGGTGTGTCAGTTGTATATTTTTGACGAAGGCCTTATGGGCAGAAAGCTTTGTGACAATGTTTTTGTTGTGCTTCTCTCTGACTCAGCATCTCCGCTATATGGTGAGATCTTTAATTTTCTTTTCTGTCTGTGTCGCACCATTCATCCAGAACCATAACTTTACCTTAATGATGATTCAATCACTGTAGTGGAGACATTCGATTCTTAAGACAGGTTTTTGACACCCGATTGACTTGGCTACCTCACCTTCGTCAGCTTAAGCTGAAGTGCTGGCAGCACCTCAATGCCTTCTGCTGCCTGAGTAACACCAACTGGGATGCAGATCGCTCTACGCTGCAGCAGCTCTACACAGCCCTTGTTCAATCACGCCTTGACTATGGGAGTCTGGTTTACGATTCAGCGGTGCCCTCAGCATTGCGTTTACTCGACCCAGTGCACCACTGTGGCATTCACCTAGTGATAGCACCTTTTAGAACGAGTCCAGTGACCAGTGTCCTGGTAAAGCCGGAGTCCATCCATCGAAGGTCAGGTGTGCACTACTGCTCGCCAGTTATGTTGCACATGTTCATAGTTCTCCTGCGCATCTGAATTACAGTCTTCTTTTTTCCAACCATGGCGGTTCATCTCCCACATCGGCAGCCTAGGTCAGGGCTTACGATTGCGGTTTGCGTCCGTTCCTTTCTGTTTGAACTAGAGTCCTTCCCATTACTACTACCACCTCTCCTCAAGGTCCTTCACATACACCTCCATGGTGTAACCTAGGCTGCAGATTCTTCTGGACCTTTCGCATGGCCCTAAGGACTCCGTTAAACCTGTGGCTCTCCGCTATCACTTCTTCTTGATTCTCGACACATACCGGGGCCATGAAGTCGTTTACACCGACGGCTCTATGGCTGATGGTCACGTAGGCTTTGCATATGCTCATGGAGGACATATTGAACAGCACTCCTTGTCAGATGGCTGCAGTGTTTTCACTCCAGAGCTGGCAGCCATATCTTGTGCTCTGAGCACATCCACTCATGCCCTGGCGAGTTTTTTCTCCTCTGTACTGACTCCTTGAGCTGCCTACAAGCTATCGACCAGTGCTACCCTCGCCATCCTTTGGAAGCGTCTTTTCAGGAGTCCACCTATGCCCTGGAACGCTCCTGTCATTCAGAGGTGTTTGTGTGAACCCTGGACACGTCAGAATCACAGGCAATGAACTTGCTGACAGGCTGGCCAAACAGGCTATGCAGAAACCGTTTCTGGAGATGGGCATCTCTGAAACTGACCTGCATTCCGTCTTATGCTGCAGGGTTTCTCGGTTTTGGGAGATGGAATGGCATAACAGTACGCACAAAAACTGCATATCATAAGGGAGACTACGGAAGTGTGGAAGTCTTCCATGCGGTCCTCTCACAGGGAATCAGTTGTCCTCTGCTGGCTCCGCATTGGCCATACATGGCTAATGCATGGTTATCTCCTCCATTGGGATGACCCACCTCAGTGTTGCTGTGGTTCACAAATGATGGTCATCGAGTTTTAGCCACTCTGCGGTGGACTTCTAACTTTCCCAGCACCCTACCTTTGGTGTTGGGCAACACTGCCTCAACTGTAGTTTTACTTTTTATTCTTGAGGGTGGGTTTTATCATTTGATCTAAGTTTTAGCGCATGTCCTTTGTCCCTCTGTGTCCTCCACATAGTGCTTTTACAGTGGACGTTTTAATGTGTTGCAGAGTGGCTGGCTTCTCCTTTTTATTCTCATGGTTAGCCAGCCATGGTAGTCGGCTCTCTTGTTTTGATCTCTTCTGCATGTTTCTTGCATCTCTCTGTGATTTTCTGGTCCGATTTTGTCCATTTTAGTGTTTGTTGCCGTCCTGTCATGCTTGTGGTTTTCTCCTTTCTTCCAGCTGTGTTTTGTATGTCTCGGTTATTTTACTCCCACCCTTGTGGAATTATTTTATTTGGAATGAGGGACCAATGACCTCTTTTAAACCAACCAAGCAACTTCACTGAGCCCCCACTGTATCTAGACTGAGCCTTAGCACTTCCATTTTCAGATCCTCTAATGCTCCTACCATGTCCAAACTTCAGACACTCCAAGTCATGAATGTTATTCCTTTGTTGGTTATTCCCTCTTTTTCTCCTGATCAGCTCCTTCTTGGCAGTCCCTCCTGGTTATCTGAATGGGAGACAAGTTTGGAATCTTTAGCCAATGTAGAGATCATGACACTTTTTTTATTACAGGCTACATTCTGTGAATATACGTTTTGTATCTTTAATGCAGTGGTTTCCGTGGCCTTCTACACCCTCATACCATTAATCTGACTTTTAGAGACAGTTTTCCACCCTGATGGTAAAAAGAGTGTCCTGAACCTCTGTCCGCTCCTTCACCCTCTTTGACAAGACCATTCTCAGAACAAGGGTGACCTTCTGGCAGGTGGTGACCTGGCAGAAGTCTTCAGCCACCATTGCTGATGATTTTTTACTGAAGATTTAAGCAGTAACAAGGTTCAAATCCAAGACAATTTGACTAGTATTCAAAGCCAACACCTCTGGACCATGGTTTCATTTCCCGTTCAACATTTATTTAATCTTTCAGTACCTTTTGACACCTCTAAGGACATCAGCCTCCACCTAATTCACCATCAGGTTCCAGACTTCAATAAATATTAAACCATGTTCAATTAGTCATGATAGAATTTTGCCTTTAGGAAAAACAAGCCACTAAAAAATAGAGATCTCAAAAGCAACTCTAAAAATAATATGGACTGATTTTAAAATAATTAACAACTTGAGGTTTCACATGTTTACTTACTTTCTTCAAGAATTTAAAGTAAGGTAAAGGCAACATATAGGATTCCTCCCAGACAGGAAAGGTCTACTGTGCAATATTCCAATGATGTTAACAACACTGAATGGATAATTTGTTAAGAACAGAAAGAAATAGCAGTTAGCTGACAAGGCATATGCAGCGATGGGAAGTGACCACTACAGACTGCTAGCCCTCAGTGTGATTTTAATTATGTTTTTCAAGAACAAAAAGCATAAATAATGAACAAAAGTGCTTAAGGGTAACCAGTCACTGCAAACACTTATAACAGATCAGAAAGAGCTTTCAAACCTTTAATGCCTTTTTTAGTCTGTATTCTGTGAACAGACATTTTCCATTCTTACAACAAGCTGGTTATGGATTTTAAGTTTTGATCCATATTTTTAAAACTTCAGTTGCTAAGTCCCACTAAAGATATATTTTCCCTTCAATGTCAATCTATAACAGTTTTTGCTTTTGTAATGTCTTATTCTGCAAAAGTCAAAATTTCATGTCCCACAAAGTTGCATTTTGACTGATCTTGTTGCAGTGTAGACAGCTGGAGCATCGAAATTTATTGTTTGCAGCACCTCCAAAAGATTAATTTGCTAACTGTTAAGATATTCTACAAAACAAGCGCTCAACCTGTCTTGATGTGAAGTAATTGTTACCTGTTGCAGCAGCAAACCTTGAAAAAGATCAAATTGATGCAATTTATTCACCTGGTTTAGGTCTATATGAAACAGAAAAAATGTCTTATTTGGCTGATTTGTAGACATTGTCTTGCGCAGTTCTTGCATTTGTATAAAATTTTCTTGCAACAGTCGATATGTGTACAGTTTAGCTTCTTTTGCTGGGATCATCACCAACTGTTGTATTTGTTCTTGTTCCACGAACTCCTTTGCTCTAACCAACCTGAAATAATTCAATACAATTTCAAGTAAATTTTTTATTCGTTATGTAAGGATGACTTTATTTTACATTATGTGATACAATCAAACTGCAAAAATGATTAAATGAAGCTCAACAATATCACAACTGTGTGTACTTATTACACACAGTGGAAAAAAGGGGACAACTGGTAAACTGACATGGATTTGGAAGGGGGGGGGGGGGGGGTTGTTACCGAACTATGTGATATCTGTGATCAGACCCAAATATATTTGAAAATTTTCAATGTAGTTCTATAATTTCATAGAACAGGCATCACATACTTGCCGCCCCCCCCCCCCGGAAAAAAAGATCCTGATTTACAAAAGTGGACATCTACATCTGCATTCTGCAAACCACTGTCAAATGCATGGCAGTGGGTATGTTCTATTGCAGCATTTATTAAGGTTTCTTCACATTCCATTCACATATGGAGCATGGAAAGAATGCTTGTTTAAATGGCACTGTGTGTGCTGTAATTAATCTAATCTCATGAAAATGATGTGCTTCCATCACACAATCTTCTCCACTCACTTCCATGGGATAAGCATTGGAGACTGCCCAATTTGTATGTGTGTGACTCAACATGAGGTGATTTTTTTCATATTTTTTCATGTGAGTAATTTCATGATCAGTAAGTAAATTTGTGCAAGAGACTTAGCAAATTGAAACACCAAACTTCCACAAATATTTATCAGTATCCTCAGGCAACAGTGCCATATGTGCATATTTCTTAATATTTATCTTCTGGTAAATCACTACAGGCCAATATCACTTTCTCATCGTCTGCAAAGCCTTTTAATGTATAATTCTGACTAATCTCTAACCACTGGTGGAAGTGGAACTTTTATCTGAGCATATGGGTTTTTCAAAACCACCTGTTCCTTGGAACAGCACATCAGACCTTTTTTTTTTGGGGGGGGGGGGGGGGGGAATGGTGTTTTAAGCAAACCAATAAGGAAACTAGAATAGCAATCTTTACATTTCCTGTAAACTGCTGTAAATGGAGAAAAGGAACTCAACTTTGGGATTTCAAATTGTAACATGAGGAAAAAATAGTACCATTGGAAAGCGCGCTCAAAATTTAACATGATTTGTCTAAACTGTGCTTGCTTTCCCTTGACTAGCACCACAAGCTAGATTTAACTCCCCCTCGTTATTACTTTTGGGAGGGGGGGGGGGACTGTGTATCTACTGTTCCCTACAATTCAGGATGACATAAAAGCCTGTTGGTTGCTGAAATACAAAGAGATACTTCAGGGCTCTCAAAATGCTTACATGTTAAAAATGTTTCTGCCATATTCTATTGCTATAAATCAAATAAAAAAAATATTTTTCTCATAATTTCTTATAAGTGATAAAACTGCAAATAAATTTTAATCAGTGGTCAAATAACTTGCAGAAAGGCAGCCTGGGGATGTTGTCATAAATATTTTGACAGGAGCACATCCTGCAGTTTTATTATTATTATTATTATTATTATTATTATTATTATTATTTATTTTATGGCCTTCATTGGACCACTGTAGTCAAAAATACAAAGTTCTAAACAAGTTGTTACACATGGATACACGTTGGTTCGACAATAACTTAATATATTTAGGTAATATAATTATTAGAGGCTATTCTTATATGAAAAGTGTTTTGCTCTTTTGTCTGCCCAATATTTCTTCATTCTTTCAGATATTTTCTTTCTTTCTTCATCTGAGACAACTCTTCCTGTACTCCTTTTATTGATTTTCATTTGTAGTCTGGTTTGCGGGTCTTGCAGTATTCTGGTTTTCTCTGTCTTGTTTTTTAGGTCATCTACTGTAATTTGAAGTTCTTTTATATCTTCCTTAATTTCTGTGATCCATTTAATGTCGCTCTTGCTATTCCACAATTTTTGTATTATTTTTTTACTAATTCTGTTTTCTGGAGTTCTCATCAGATGTCCAAAGAATGAGATGCGTTTCTTCCTGATTGTGCTCATGACTGGTTCTATTTTCTTATATACTGTTTCATTTGATGCTATTCTCCAATGTCCATTTATTTTATACTGTTTATCTATACATGTCCTAATTATTCCTCTTTCTATTTTTAGTATTCTGTCAATTTCTGCTGTATTAGTTGTTTTGAAGATAGTTTCAGCTGCATACGTTATTTCTGGTTGTGTAACTGTTTTATAGTGTTTTAATTTTGCATCTATAGATAGGCTTTTTTTGTTGTATGTAGTTTTGGTAATGTAATTTGCATAGTTCAGTTTTTTTATTCTATTTTGCCATGATGGCTTCTCATTTAGATTGTATGTTATTATTTCGCCTAAATATTTAAATTAATCAACAATTTTGATTTCCTGTTCTCCTATTGTAATTTTGTTTGCAAGTGGTGGATCAGTTAGCATAATCTCCGTTTTTTCAAATGATATTCTAAGGCCTACTTTCTCTGCTATTTCTTGTAGTGATTTCACTTGTTGCCTGTCTTCTTGAATGGTGTTGGCTAGGAGAGCAAGATCATCAGCGAATCCCAAGCAGTTTAAGCTAATATCAGCTTTTGCACTTCCAATTCTTATCCTCTTTGGATTGTCCTTGTACCATTCTCTCATTATGTATTCCAGTGCACAGTTGAAAAGTAATGGTGATAGGCAGTCACCTTGTCTTAAGCCTGTTTTTATGAGGAAAGGTTCCGAAATTTCTCCTCTAAACTTCACTTTTGATTTGGTGTTGGTTAGAGTGAGTTGTATTATTTTAATTAGTTTTGGATGGAGTCCTAGACTTCTTAAAATTTTTAATACTGAAGGTCTGTGGAGACAGTCATATGCCTTCTTAAAATCTACAAATGTTATTGCCAGAGGTTTGTTCCATTTCTTGTAGTATGCCATAATCAATTTTAAACTAATTATCTGCTCTGCACAGCTTCTCCATGGTCTGAAACCTCCCTGATATTCCCCTAACTCCTGTTCTAATTGCTCCTTGATTCTTTCATATAGGATCTTGGATAGAATTTTATATGTGCAATCTAGGAGAGAGATTCCTCTGTAGTTGTCTGGGTTGCTCTTATCTCCCTTTTTGTGTAGTGGGTGGGTGATAGCTGTGGTCCAATGTTTGGGAAATTGTTCTGTTACCCAAATTTTTGTTAGAGCCGTGTGTAAGGAGGTCTTGACTGGGTCACTTGCATATTTCCACATTTCAACAAAAACCTGATCTTCTCCACATGCCTTATAATTTTTTTGTTCTTTAAGAATTTCTTCTACTTCTTGGAAAGTTGGAGGGTCTAGTTTGTTAGGTTTGGTTTTTATTGGGGTATTTATGTTGATTTGTAAGGGTTCTTTGGGTTCCTCACAATTCAGAAGTTTGTAAAATGCTTTTGCCATGATTTCTGCATTTTCCTTGTTACTGTGTGTCATTCTTCCATCTTCATCTTTCAGTATTAGTGTAGGGGCCTCATATTGTTGTAGTTGTTTCCCAAAGATTTTGTAGTAGTTCCTGGAGTTGGTTTTATGATAATTACCTTCTATAGACTTTATAATATCTTTATGAAATCCTCTCTTGATTCTTCTAATATTTTGAGTGAATTTTTTTCTTTCATTTTTTAGGTTGATGGCCTTTTTTTCAGTTTTGTGTGTTTGAAACTTTAACCATGCTTGGTGTCTATCTTCATGGAATTTGTCACATTCTGATGTCTACCATGCATGTTTCCTTCGTGGGTTCAAGGGAGCTAGATTCTCTGCTTCTTTCTTAAGATTAGGCACTAGTTGTTCTAGATCATTTGTTAATTTGATGGTTTGTGTTATTTGTTGGTACTTATTATTTTTAATTAGCTGATGTGGGTCAAACCACCTTTTTATTTTATTAGTTTTCCGGTCCTCTTCTTTAACAGTGTGAATTTGATTTTAATTTTAACCATATAATGGTCTGAGCCTGTGTCTACTCCTCTCAGTACTTTAACATTGTGGATCTACATATGAAAATTTTTGTCCATACAGACATGGTCTAGCTGCCACTCGCCCTTCCTCCAGTCTGGATGTTTCCATATTTTAAGTTTACTTGGCTTCCTCTTAAAGTATGTTGATTTAGATATAAGGTTGTGTTCTCTGCAGAGTTCTACAAGTCTTTGACCGTTTTTGTTTGTAAATTTATGTGGACTCCATTTTCCAATTATATCTTTATATTTCCTTTCTTTTCCCAACTGAGCATTGAAATCTCCCAATAAGATTTTTACATTCTTTTTATTTACCCTGTTCACAGTTTGTTCTAGAAGGTCCCAAAATTTATCTACCTCTTCCTTTGTTTTTGTTAGACAATTTTTTTCATTTGTTGGGGCATGAGCATTTATTATTGTATAGGTTTTATTCATTGTTTTAAAGCTTAGAGTCGCAATTCTTGGTGATACTGCTTGGAAATCCGTTACTGAATCTATTATTTTTATGTTTACTAAAAACCATGTTCCAAACTGGGGACATTGTTTCATTGCCCTCGGTCCTGGTTTCCCATTATAAATTCTGTATCCTTGTGATTCGAATGGGTCCTCTGTGGTGTTTCTCATTTCTTGGATCCCTGTTATTAAAATTTTTTTGTTTATTTAGTTCATCTGTGAGCTCCTTGAGTTTTCCGGTCTGAAGTAGTGAGTTTATGTTGTGTGTTGCTATATAATTTATTTGCTCATGTTTAATCTTCTTTTTGTGTTTTAGTGTGCATTTGGATGGTTGCAAATGCTCCGATTCGTTGCTGTCTTCTAGTTGACTACCCACCGAATCCGATGTAGCCTTTTCCTGCCTTTTTGAGCAGGACGGTGGAATTTTTTTCCTAAAAGACCTTTCCATTTTTGACTGTCGAAGGTTGTCAACCTTAGCTGGAGCAAGCTCCGATTTACAACTCCGGTTGTTAACCGCAGAGGGTGTGTTTGGTCCGCGAGAGCTATTTTATTTCACTCAAGTCCGCCAGGAAACCGGTGAGGACTTCCCTATCCGCCAACTGGGACGCGCCACGTAGGAGTATCACCTCTCCTCCTACTATGACAGCATAGTAGGTTCGTGGCATCCTGCAGTTTACTAGGCATAACTGCAGCAAGCAAGAGCTGTGCAAAAGTTTTGGATTCCCTTGTGCACTGCTTACTTGCTATGCCTCGAAAATGATAGGGTGTGCTTGTGTCCAAATACCGACTGTTGTCACCCGGCTGCATTACCGAAGTCATTTGAACACTGTATACATCAGGAGATAATCAGGTCTCTTAATTTTATTCAGACTTAATTGTGAACAAAAATTTTCCCCTCACTGCAGTATGAAAAGGGATGTTCATTATTCTTCTTCCATTACCCACTGTTCAGATCGTCAGCTCCAGGAAAAATTTTCTGATATAATCGAAATACTGTAAAATAAATAAAAAATAAATTTTTGACAAAAAGTTCAATTTTGAGACATCTTTTCATTTGTAGTAATTTTTTTGTCCATTTGAAATTCTGAAGTTGAGGTCATTTTCTCCATTTTCCAATAATCTCCAGGCAATGTATGGTTCATCAATCTGTTGCCCTTATCAGGTTGCCTACAACACACATCACAAAAGAAGAAGAAGATTGAACATACTTTTTCGAGAAAAATGCCTTTATTCTGTTCAGAGAGCAGGTATGAATAAGAATGTAACAGATGGGACATTTGTTGATCTTACAGCTGCATATGACAAAATACAACATAGAATCTTATTTAGTAAACTCTTCAGAGTAGTTGGTGTATAGAATCATATTATTTTTCTTTCTTTTCTTTTCTAATATATAAGCTATATGTAAACTGAATGAGCTATAAACCAAAGACACCGCCAAAAGTAAATTAACGGGTTGTTTTGGGGCAAGGATAATGTTTTGACACATTCTTAAATATCTGTATGAAACAAAGTAAGAAAAACACTCTTCAATTTATTAATTCATGTACCTTCACCCCTCTGTTTTGGGAAGTGGTAGCATACAGACGTATGCTTGCATCCATCATACCAGCATTGTTAAAAGTGTGTATTTTAACTGTTCATTAAAAGTATTATAAAAGGTTATTAAAAAAGTAATATTTATTTCCACAGTTATAAGTTCAACTCCTAGCTGTTCATGCCGCCGAGATACTGCATCAAGAGGTTCAGTGCGAACAAGCATTCCTGCATAGACATTGTCACGCTCAAGACTAAAACACAATGGAATTAATGTGAGGGTAATGACTCAGACTTGAGGGGCACCTATTGAACTTTGTTTACATATATTAAAAATATTGTGCTTCGTGTGTTTAAGAACTTACAGACAGATTGACAATTTCAATGGTTGTGATTATTTGGTACCACACACTAGTGGAAGCAGCAGTTGACCTTGAATGTAATGATATTCAAGGTCTGTTGATGTTGGCATCAGTTAGAATATGCCCAAGATTGTGCACAGATTCATAAATTACCTTCAAAATTTTCTCCAATCAATTTTTGCAATTATTAATACATTTCCACATCTCTATTCTTTAGGAATGATAATCTTACCAAAATAATTTTTAATCTTATTAAGTAATAGAAAACTATTGACTTTCGGAATAAGCACAACAGTCGGAGAGATCAGAGAAACAGGTTACCTCAAGAAGTGTGCTCTGCTCTATTGTTTAACGTACAAGCAATGGCCAATCTTGTCCTCTCGAAGGCTGTAGCACTGGCAAAATATTGTACAGTAAAAAAATTAATTAATTAAGCTGTAGCTAAAATTCCTTTATGTTTGCGAGTGTAAGAACTGATGTGCTTTTACATTAAGTACAATTTTTTTTCTTTGATTTTGTGAAGTATGGTATGGCATGTAAATAAATAAACCTGTTGCAAGCCATTGTACATCCAGAAGGTAATTTCACAATATTGCTCCAAAATGAATTGCTTTATATGCTTTATCCTTTCCCTTTCTCCTGCTCAATCTAAAATAACTGTATTTGTTGTCCTTTACATGCTGTGTTGTGTTGTTATCTGTTATCAGCTACATTGTGGTCCACGCATACTCACTTAAATTTATTTTATTCATCAGATGTATTACTTAAGTAATTTGGTTCTAGCTGGATCATATGTACACCAAATGTCAATATCACACAAGGACAAATAACTGCATACTCACAATGCTGCATACTGCGGAAGCTAAGTTTTGTCAAGTGGAGGGGTCATTGTAAAGCATAATAAGAAAAACTAGATGGGCCACCCACTCTGAACATGCAATAAAATTATTTCTCCCATAGGGATCACAGAGATAAGATCACATTAAATTTACAGGTTGCAGACAGGCATTTCAGTGGTCGGCCAACCTGCACACCATATATGAATAGAACAATAACAAAACCTAATGTGTGGTATAATAGTAAGTACCCTCTGCCATGCACTTCACAGTAGAAAGAGGTACACCACGAGAAAGTGATTTCACAAAATGCAACTTCTTTTTGGTCACCTCAAAATGCAACTTCTTTTTGGTCACCTCAAAATGCAACTTCTTTTTGGTCACCTCCAACCACTCACCTCCCGCGTGCACAGGATGCTCATCTATTGAGAAGAAATGAAATGGAAGAGGATTTTGTTCTGAGCATCAGTTGTATCCTTAGGCGTCTGTTCTACCATCTCACTCATTTCCATCAGCACTGTCATCTAACAAAGAGTCAGTCTTTCCACATCTCTAAAACAGTCCAAATACATTTTGTATGTTCTGAACCAACTTCTCTGATGGGTAAAAATTTGTTCATGCCTTGAACGGCATTAATGTGCAATTTCTTCAAAAGCAGTGATTTTTGCAAAGCAGTTGACCTTGCATTAGCAGAAAAAAATGAACTCTGATCACGTTGAACTCAGAACTGTGACCTGTACAGATTATTCCTCCCTCAACTGGAATCAACTTTGACTAGCAAAATATCGCTGTTGAAGTCCTGTTTAATTGCTATCTTCAGTTCAGAATCTCCAGTGAACGAGCATAATCTAACCGTCAGTGACATGGCACGTTGTTGGCCAATCTGTATGGTGACTACCTTGTTTTAGTACATCAGTAGTGCCATTTTCTTTTAAAATAATTTTCAGTGTATTGTTTTTTTATTTCTCATTCTAACGTCTTGCTGTCTTTCTAATGTCCCTCCTCTTACGAATGTAGGATCAATACATTTGTAAAGACTCCCTTGGTAATGTGAGAATTTTATTCCAACATACACAAATTCAATAAAATGAATGACTTGTCTTTGTTGCCAGCACTGTCCACCTTTCTGATTCAGGAGTTATACGGGAGCCCCTGCAAGTACATATGAAACCCATAGCTTACCACAGTTGAGAATGAGGAAGAATTTAAATTCAATTTCATACTGCTCAGGTACACTGGAAAACAGGATGAAAGCAGAGCAGTACATCTTGACAAGAAGCCAGCCACAGCTTGCTGTTCTGGGAATATGTGAGGCAAGATGGCTGTCCATTGCCCTAGTGCAGACATTTCAACATGGCATTTTTAGGTTGGGTTGGAGGGTGTGTGTGTGTGTGTGTGTGTGTGTGTGTGTGTGTGTGTTGGGGGGGGGGGGGGGGGGCGGGGGCATTCTGGTCAGGCCTCAACTATCACTGCTAATTTCAACAAGCAATTGCATGACAACATTTACTGAATGCTTTGTGGACTCAATTTTGCTTTGTGTTATGCACTGTGCCCTACCTTCAAAAGTGGGGATCTTCTTGTAAAAAAATTAGTGACTTAGCCAATAACACCTATGTCAAACACACATACCTAAATATCCTTGCTGCTTTTGAACCAAAGCGTTCCAAAACGGTGTTTTCAATAGTTGTCCAAGTCAGCTGAGTAAAGGCTTCCTTTATATTAAGGACATACTGTCCTCCACCACTGTCCCCATCCTTGCCCACGAACTGACTTGAATCTTCCTCTGAAACATTTTTAATGTACGTAAGTGACTTCAAACTCCTCAAAATAAGTCTAAGCCACAATAATTTGGTCAAAATAGTGCAATTACAAAATTTCACTCTATGACAACACACATTACATCAACATTAGCAGCAGCAATCCCATTGGGATTGAAAAACTCGTTCCAAAACCTGAAAGTTGTTCTTCATGAGGACAGTTACAGAATGTTATGAATGAGGGAACCATCCATAGCTTTCATTGGTGATTCACTCTCATCTAAACTATCTTAGCACTTCTCAGAATGCAACTCAAACTAAAAACAAAAAATGCCTCTCAACTTGACTTTCAAATTTAACACAGGCTCTTATCTGTTGGTAGATTCATCATTATCCATAGATCCTGTCAAGGAGAACCTTTAGGGATGTGGAACAAGTCAAGGTATAAATGAACAAATGACATCAAAATCATAGAAGTTTAATCACTACACTGTCTGAACAATAAACTACCATTATACTGCTTAATGATATTCACACTTATACCATCAAAATTTATTGAGTGATTTGGCAAGAAAACTGCTACTTCGAGAACTAGTGCTATCTCAGTTAGCTGCTGTTTATCTGCTGTTAGTACTTAATATTTACTTGATTAGAATGGTGTTCTTCAAATAAATATTTCTGTATATCTGTATTATTGAGCCCTATTTACAGGATATTACTTCTTGTCATACAGGTCGATTGCCAACACCGCTGTTTGAAACGTATTAAACAGAACTGTTTAATCTATGAATATAGAGCTTCAGATTATTTGCAGAATGAGTGGCTAATACTGACGCACCATGAACCATAGACCTTGCCGTTGGTGGGGAGGCTTGCGTGCCTCAGCGATACAGATAGCCGTACAGTAGGTGCAACCACAACGGAGGGGTATCTGTTGAGAGGCCAGACAAACGTGTGGTTCCTGAAGAGGGGCAGCAGCCTTTTCAGTAGTTGCAGGGGCAACAGTCTGGATGATTGACTGATCTGGTCTTTTAACACTAACCAAAATGGCCTTGCTATGCTGGTACTGCGAATGACTGAAAGCAAGGGGGAAACTACAGTCGTAATTTTTCCCGAGGCATGCAGCTTTATTGTATGGTTAAATGATGATGGCGTCCTCTTGGGTAAAATATTCTGGAGGTAAAATAGTCCCACATTCGGATCTCCAGGCGGGGACTACTCAAGAGGACGTCGTTATCAGGAGAAAGAAACCTGGCATTCTACGGATCAGAGAGTGGAATGTCAGATCCCTTAATCGGGCAGGTAGATTAGAAAATTTAAAAAGGGAAATGGATAGGTTAAAGTCAGATATAGTGGGAATTAGCGAAGTTCAGTGGCAGGAGAAACAAGACTTTTGGTCAGGTGAGTACAGGGTTATAAATACAAAAAAATGAATAAAAAAACAGGAGTGCGGGTAAGCTACTACAAACGGCATAGTGAACGCATTATTGTGGCCAAGATAGACACGAACCCCACACCTACTACAGTAGAACATGTTTATATGCCAACTAGCTCTGCAGATGAGGAAGGAATTGAAGAAATGTATGATGAGATAAAAGAAATTATTCAGATACTGAAGGGAGACGAAAATTTAATAGTCATGGGTGACTGGAATTCAATAGTAGGAAAAGGAAGAGAAGGAAACATGTTGTTGACGTGGTCTTCAGTCCTGAGACTGGTTTGATGCAGCTCTCCATGCTACTCTATCCTGTGCAAGCTTCTTCATCTCCCAGTACCTACTGCAGCCTACATCCTTCTGAATCTGCTTAGTCTATTCATCTCTTGGTCTCCCTCTACGATTTTTACCCTCCACGCTGCCCTCCAATACTAAATTGGTGATCCCTTGATGCCTCAGAATATGTCCTATCAAGCGATCGCTTCTTCTAGTCAAATGGTGCCACAAATTTCTCTTCTCTCCTATTCTATTCAATACCTCCTCATTAGTTAGGTGATCTACCCATCTAATCTTCATCATTCTTCTGTAGCAGCACATTTCGAAATCTTCTATTCTCTTCTTGTCTAAACTATTTATCGTCCACGTTTCACATCCATACATGGCTATACTCCATACAAATACTTTCAGAAATGACTTCCTGACACTTAAATCTACACTCGATGTTAACAAATTTTTCTTCTTCAGAAAAGCTTTCCTTGCCATTGCCAGTCTACATTTTATAATCCTCTCTACTTCAACCATCATCAGTTATTTTGTTTCCCAAAAAGCAAAACTCCTTCACTACTTTAAGCGTCTCATTTCCTAATCTAATTCCTCAGCATCACCCGACTTAATTCGACTACATTTCATTATCCTTGTTTTGCTTTTGTTGATGTTCATCTTATACCCTCCTTTCAAGACACTGTCCATTCCGTTTAACTGCTCTTCCAAGTCCTTTGCTGTCTCTGACAGAATTACAATGTCATCGGCGAACCTTAAAGTTTTTATTCCTTCTCCATGGATTTTAATACCTACTCTGAACTTTTCTTTTGTTTCCTTTACTGCTTGCTCAATATACAGATTGAATAACATCGAGGAAAGGCTACAACTCTGTCTCACTCCCTTCCCAACCACTGCTTCCCTTTCACATCCCTCGACTCTTGGAACTGCCATTTGCTTTCTGTACAAATCGTAAATAGCCTTTCGCACCCTGTGTTTTACCCCTGCCACCTTCAGAATTTGAAATAGAGTATTCCAGTCAACATTGTCAAAAGCTTTCTCTAAGTCTACAAATGCTAGAAACGTAGGTTTGCCTTTCCTTAATCTTTCTTCTAAGATAAGTCATAGGGTCAGTAATGCCTCACGTGTTGCAACATTTCTACGGAATCCAAACTGATCTTCCCAAAGGTCGGCTTATACCAGTTTTTCCATTCGTTTGTAAAGAATTTATGTTAGTATTTTGCAGCTGTGACTTATTAAACTGATAGTTCGGTAATTTTCACATCTGTCAACACCTGGGATTGGAATTATTATATTCTTCTTCAAGTCTGAGGGAATTTCGCCTGCCTCATACATCTTGCTCACCAGATGGCACAGTTTTGTCGGGACTGGCTCTCCCAAGGCCGTCAGTAGTTCTAATGGAATGTTGTCTACTCCCTGGGCCTTGTTTTGACTTAGGTCTTTCAGTGGTCTATCAAACTCTTCAGGCATTATCATATCTCCCATTTCATCTTCATCTACATCCTCTTCCATTTCCATAATATTGTCCTCAAGAACATCGCCCCTGTATAGACCCTCTATATACTCCGTCCACCTTTCTGCTTTCCCTTCTTTGCTTAGAACTGGGTTTCCATCTGAGCTCTTGATATTCATGCAAGTGGTTCTCTTTTCTCCAAAGGTCTCTTTAATGTTCCTGTAGGCAGTATCTATCTTACCCCTCATGAGATAAGCCTCTACATCCTTACATTTGTTCTCTAGCCATCCCTGCATAGCCATTTTGCACTTTCTGTCGATCTCATTTTTGAGACATTTGTATTCCTTTTTGCCTGCTTCAGTTACAGCATTTATTATTTTCTCCTTTCATCAATTAAATTCAGTATCTCTGCTGTTCCCCAAGGATTTCTACTAGCCCTCGTCTTTTTACCTATTTGATCCTCTGCTGCCTTCACTACTTCATCCCTCAGAGCTACCCATTCTTCTTCTACTGCATTTCTTTCCCTCATTCCTGTCAATTGTTCCCTTATGCTCTCCCTGAAACACTGTATACCCTCTCGTTTAGTCAGTTTATCCAGGTTCTATCTCCTTAAATTCCCATCTTTTTGCAGTTTCTTCAGTTTTAATCTACAGTTCATAACCAACAGATTGTAGTCACAGTCCACATCTGCCCCTGGAAATGTCTTCCAATTTAAAACCTGGTTCCTACATCTCCGTCTTACCATTATATAATCTATCTGTAGCCTTCTAGTATCTCCAGGGTTCTCCCATGTATACAATCTTCTTTCGTGATTCTTGAACCAAGTGTTAGCTATGATTAAGTTGTGCTCTGTGCAAAATTCTACTAGATGGCTTCCTCTTGCATTTCTTAGCCCCAATCCATATTCACCTACTATTAATTCTCTTCCTTTTCCTACTGTCGAATTCCAGTCACCCATGACGATTAAATTTTTGTCTCCCTTCACTATCTGAATAATTTCTTTTATCTCATCATACATTTCATCAATTTCTTCATCATCTGCAGAGCTAGTTGGCATATAAACTTGTACTACTGTAGTAGGCATGGGCTTTGTGTCTATCTTGGCCACAATAATGCATTCACATAGTAGGTGAATATCGATTGGGGGGAAGAAATGAAAGAGGAAGCTGCCTGGTAGAATTTTGCACAGAGCACAACATAATCATAGCTATCACTTGGTTGAAGAATCACAAAAGAAGATTTTATACATGGAAGAAGCCTGGAGATACTGACAGGTTTCAGACAGATTATATAATGGTAGGACAGAGATTTAGGAACCAGGTTTTAAATTGGAAGACATTTACAGGAGCAGATGTGGACTCTGACCACAATCTATTGGTTATGAACTGTAGATTAAAACTGAAGAAACTGCAAAAAGGTGGGAGTTTAAGGAGATGGGACCTGGATAAACTGACTAAACGAGAGGTTGTACAGTGTTTCAGGGAGAGCATAAGGGAACAATTGACAGGAATGGGGGAAAGAAATACAGTAGAAGAAGAATGGGTAGCTTTGAGGGATGGAGTAGTGAAGGCAGCAGAGGATCAAATAGGTAAAAAGACAAGGGCTAGTAGAAATCCTTGGGTGACAGAAGAAATATTGAATTTAATTGATGAAAGAAGAAAATAGAAAAAGGCAGTAAATGAAGCAAGCAAAAAGGAATAAAACGTCTTAAAAATGAGATCGACAGGAAGTGCAAAATGGCTAAGCAGGCATGGCTAGAGGACAATATAAGAATGTAGAGGCACGTGTCACTAGGGGGTAAGATATATACTGCCTACAGGAAAACTAAAGAGACCTTGGAGAAAAGAGAACCACTTGTATGAGTATCAAGAGCTCAGATGGAAACCCAGTTCTAGGTAAAGAAGAGAAAGCGGAATGGTGGAAGGAGTATATAGAGGGTTTATACAAGGGCAAGGTACTTGAGGGCAATTTTATGGAAATGGAAGAGGATGTAGATGAAGATGAAATGGGAGATATGATACTGCCTGAAGAGATTGATAGAGCACTGAAAGACCTAAGTCGTAACAAGGCCCCAGAAGTAGACAACATTCCATTAGAACTACTGACAGCCTTGGGAGAGCCAGTCCCGACAAAACTGTACCATCTGGTGAGCAAGATGTATGAGACAGGCGAAATTCCCTCAGACTTGAAGAAGAATATAATAATTCCAATCCCAAAGAAAGCAGGTGTTGACAGATGTGAAAATTACCGAACTATCAGTTTAATAAGTCACAGCTGCAAAATACTAACATAAATTCTTTACAAACGAATGGAAAATCTGGTAGAAGCCGACCTTGGGGGAAGATCAGTTTGGATTCCGTACAAATATTGGAACACGTGAGGCGATACTGACCCTACGACTTATCTTAGAAGCTAGATTAAGAAAAGGCAAACCTACGTTTCTAGCATTTGTAGACCTAGAGAAAGCTTTTGACAATGCTGAGTGGAATACTCTATTTCAAATTCTGAAGGTGGCAGGGGTAAAATACAGGGAGCGAAAGGCTATTTACAATTTGTACAGAAAATAGATGGCAGTTATAAGAGTCGAGGGACATGAAAGGGAAGCAGTGGTTGGGAAGGGAGTGAGACAGAGTTGTAGCCTCTCTCCGATGCTATTCAATCTGTACATTGAGCAAGCAATGAAGGAAACAAAAGAAAAATTCGGAGTAGGTATTAAAATCCATGGGGAAGAAATAAAAACTTTGAGGTTCGCTGATGACATTGTAATTCTGTCAGAGACAGTAAAGGACTTGGAAGAGCAGTTGAACGGAATGGACAGTGTCTTGAAAGGAGGATATAAGATGAACATCAACAAAAGAAAAACGAGGATAATGGAATGTAGTTGAATTAAGTCGGGTGGTGCTGAGGGAATTAAATTAGGGAATAAGACAAAGTAGTAAAGGAGTTTTGCTATTTGGGGAGCAAAATAACTGATTGATTGGTTGGTTTGTGGGATTAAAGGGACCAGACTGCAACGGTCATCGGTCCCTTGTTCCAAAACTTAAAAACTACCACACAGAGTAAAAAATGGATAAGAGAGACAACACAGGACAAGAAAAACTCGGACAAAGAACAGACATAAATTAAAATCACACGGAGTGTGGCAGTGGTTGGCCGATCATAGAATAAAAAAGGAAAAGCCAATCACCGAGAACACATTAAAAACTCAGTTTAAAACCGTAGGCCAAAGGCCAGAATCAACACAAAACAATAAAATAAAACATAAACACTCATATTAAATGATAAAAAACCCCTGCCCGAATAAAATGTAAAACTAAGCCAGCCATAGCAGGGTCATCAGTTAAAAGGGCAGGGAGCGTATCAGGCAGCGCGAATGTCCGCCTGACCACAGCTAAAAGGGGGCAGGCCAACAAAATGTGGGCCACTGTCAAAGCCGGCCCGCAGCGACACAGAGGAGGGTCCTCCCGACACAGTAAGTAACTGTGTGTCAGCCGGGAGTGGCCAATGCGGAGCCGACAAAGGACGACTGAGTCCCTGCGGTTGGCTCGCATGGATGACCTAATGGCACGGAGTTTATTGGGCGTGATCCGATCGCGCCATTCGGAGTCCCAAAGCGCAAAAACTTTTCGGCTGAGGACCGCTCGCGAATCAGTCTCTGGGAGGCCAGCATCCAGAGATGGTTGCCTGGTGGCCTCTTTCGACAGGCGGTCAACATGTTCATTGCCCAGGATACCGACATGACCAGGGGTCCACACAAAGACGACAGAGCGGCCGCAACGGGCAAGAGTATGCAGGGAAATACTGGCCGAGAGCTCGTGAACCGCTCAGGGAATCGCTACAGATCACGGAGGACTCACCTGAGCAGGAGCAGATATACTCTAGGGCTCGAAAGATGGCGACCATCTCAGGAGTGTAAACGCTGCCAGCCAGCCGGCAAGGAATGTTGTTCGGAATGGTCCCCTAGAGTTAGCGCATAACCGACATGATCAGCAACCATCGAACCGTCAGTGTAAACAATGTCAGAGCCCTGATACGTGGCCAGGATGGAATAAAAGCGGCGGCGGAAGGCCTCTGGAGGGACTGAGTCCTTCGGGCCCTGTGCCAAGTCGAGCCGAAGGCAAGGGCGAGGAACACACCATGGGGGTGTATGCAAAGTGGCCCGAAAAGGAGGTGGAACAGTGAAAACCCTAAGCCCGGAGAGAAGCTCTTTGACGCAGACCGCGATCGTACAACCTGACTGGGGCCGACGTTCTGGCAGATGGATGACCGATCGCGGGAACAGGAGACGATAGTTTGGATGCCCGAGCAAGCTAAAAACATGGGCAGCATAAGCGGCCAGTAAATTTTGGCGCCTGAACCGCAATGGAGGGACACCTGCCTCCGCAAGTATGCTGTCCACTGGGCTGGTCCGGAAAGCACTAGTGGCAAGGCGTATTCCGCTGTGTAGGATTGAGTCCAGTACCTGCAGCGCAGATGGGGATGCTGAGCCATAAGCCAGGCTCCCATAATCCAGACGAGACTGGATTAACGCCCGGTAGAGCCGTAATAGGGTAGATCGGTCGGTGCCCCAGCGGGTGTGGCTCAACCATCTCAGAGCATTTAGATTCCACCAACACGCCTATTTAAGCTGCTGAATATGAGGCAGTCAGCCAGGCATCAAAAACTACACCCAAAAACCTGTGGGTCTCCACCACAGCAAGGAGTTCGTCAGCAAGATAAAGTAGCGGCGCCGGCAAAAATGCATAACGTGGGTCTTGGCAGCCGAAAACTGAAAACCATGCGCTACAGCCCAAGACTGCGCCTTGCGGATAGCGCCCTGTAACTGACATTCAACAGCTGCAATGCCAGTAGAGCGGTAGTAAAGGCATAAGTCGTCAGCATACAGGGAAGCGTAGACAGAATTTCCCACTGCCGCAATGAGCCCGTTTATTGCGATTAAAAACAGGCAGACACTTAAATCAGATCCCTGTGGCACCCCGTTCTCCTGGACTCGGGAGGAACTATGGGAGCCCGCGACTTGCACGCGGAAGGTATGATACGACAGAAAATTTCGGATAAAGATCGGCAGAGGGCCCCGAAGACCCCATCCATGAAGCGTAGAAAGTATGTGATGACGCCATGTCGAAAAAGACAGCGACCAGGTGCTGACGGCGGGCAAAGGCAGTACGGATGGCCGACTCCAGGCTCACCAGATTGTCGGTGGCGGAGCGGCCTTTACGGAACCCACCCTGAGACGGAGCCAGAAGGCCCCGAGACTCCAGTACCCAATTCAAGCGCCGGCTCACCATCCGTTTGAGGAGCTTGCAAAGAACGTTGGTGAGGCTAATGGGGCGGTAGCTGTCCACCTCCAAAGGGCTCTTGCCCGGTTTCAAAACGGGGATGACAATGCTTTCCCGCCATTGCGACGGAAACTCACCCTCGACCCAGAGATGGTTGTAAAGGTCAAGGAGGTGTCGCTTGCAGTCCACTGAAAGGTGTTTCAGCATCTGACACTGGATGCGATTTGGCCCAGGAGCAGTATCAGGGCAAGCGGCAAGGGCACTGTGAAATTCCCACTCACTGAATGGAGCATTGTAGGATTCAGAATGGTGGGTGTGAAAAGAAAGGCTCCGACGTTCCATCCGTCTTTAATGGAGAGGAAGGCCAGGGGGTAATTTGAAGAAGCAGAACTCAGAGCAAAATGCTCTGCCAAGCTGTTGGCAATTTCGTCGGAGTCTGTACAAACTGCTCCATTCAGTGAGAGCACAGGGACGCTGACAGGGGTCCGATAGCCATAGAGGCGTCGGATCTTGGCCCAGACCTGCGATGGAGAGACATGGAGGCCAATGGTGGACACATACCGCTCCCAGCACTCCTGCTTGCTTTGGCGGATAAGGCGGCGGGCCCGCGCGCGCAGACGTTTGAAGGTAATGAGGTGTTCAATGCAGGGATGTCGCTTGTGAGGCTGGAGCACCCGCCGGCGATCTTTAATCACTTCAGCGATCTCAGGCGATCATCAAGGCACAGTCCGCCGCCTAGGGGACCCAGAAGAACTGGGAATGGAAGATTCGGCGGCAGTAACAATGCCCGTGGTGACCGATTGAACCACCGCATCAATGCCATCATTAGAGAGAGGCTCAATAGCGGCAATGGAGGAAAACAAGTCCCAGTCAGCCTTAATCATTGCCCACCTGCAAGGGCGCCCAGAAGACTGACGCTGTGGCAGTGACAGAAAGATCGGAAAGTGGTCACTACCACACAGGTCGTCATGCACTCTCCATTGGACAAATGGTAAGAGGCTAGGGCTGCAGATCGAAAGGTCAATGGCGGAGTACGTGCCATGCGCCACATTGAAGTGTGTGAAGGAACTATCATTTAACAGCGAAAGATCGAGCTGTGCCAATAAATGCTCAATGGTGGCGCCTCGACCTGTCGCCACTGACCCCACAGAGGGTTGTGGGTGTTGAAGTCGCCCAGTAATAAGAAAGGTGGCAGCAATTGGTCTATCAGCGCAGCCAGGACATGCTGCGCGACATCACCATCCGGTGGAAGGTAAAGACTGCAGACGGTAACAGCCTGTGGCGTCCACACCCGAACAGCGACAGCCTCTAAAGCCGTTTGTAGAGGGATAGACTCGCTGTGAAGAGAGTTAAGGACATATATGCAGACGCCAGCAGACACCCTTTCATAAGCTGCCCGGTTCTTATAATAACCCCGATAGCCACGGAGGGCAGGGGTTCACGTTGCTGGAAACCAAGTTTCCTGAAGAGCAATGCAGAAGAAAGGGTGAAAGCTGATAAGATGTCAGAGCTCAGCTAGATGGTGGAAGAAACCGCTGCAGTTCCACTGGAGGATGGAATTGTCCATGGCTGAGAAAGGTGTGACGGGACTGGGAAGGCAGATTACGCCTCTGGATCACCTGCTGCCTCCGATGGAGCACCTGTGCAAGTGCTATCCATTGCGTCTGAGGGACCAGCGAAATCGAGGTCCTCAGCGGACGCAAGAACCTCCACCGCATCCGCAGATGCAGAGCTTGTAGGTAGCGGTGGAATAGGTGCCAACGCAGGTGCCTTGGTCTTACAGGTCTTCAATGTCGTTTTCTCTCGCTGTTCCTTTGGTTGTCGTTGTTGAGAGGGCTTATTGGAGTCAGTCTCCGGGACCGAAGATGATCGCGAAGCTCGACGACCAGCAACCTGTGGCTTCTTCAGCCACTGGTTGGTGTCTGCTGTGCCGCTGGTAGGAACCTGGGAAGGGAGTGACCCAAGGGATCCCTTCCGAGCGAGAGAAGCCAAAGACGACTTACGCTTCTCCGGCTTAGAAGTGGGGACTGGTGTCCCTGGTGGTTTAGTGGGTGCTGCTCCCGAGGTAGATGGTGTGGGAGCAACAGCGAGAGAAGGGGCCCCCATCGTCAAGGGGGCAGGTGAGGTCCTCTGACTCTGAGAGCTGACTGTTTGTGGTGCAGCTAAAGGAGCTGGAACAGGAGTGACAGTTGAGGCATAAGAGCCATCATGCGCACGGGATGTAGCTGTTTAAATTTCCGCTTAGCCTCAGTGTAAGTCAGTCGGTCCAGGGTCTTATATTCCATGATTTTGCGTTCTTTCTGTCAGATCCTGCAGTCTGGCGAGCAAGGTGAATGAGGCTCTCCACAGTTGACACAGATGGGAGGCGGAGCACATGGAGTATCAGGACGAGATGGGCGTCCGCAATATCGACATGTGAGGCTGGAAGTGCAGCGGGAAGACATATGGCTGAACTTCCAGCACTTAAAGCACCGCATCGGGGGAGGGATATAGGGCTTGACGTCACAACGGTAGACCATCACCTTGACCTTCTCCGGTAATGTATCACCCTCAAAGGCCAAGATGAAGGCACCGGTAGCAACCTGATTGTCCCTCGGACTCCCAATGAATGCGCAGGACAGAATGAACACCTCTACGCTCTAAGTTGGCGCGCAGCTCGTCATCAGACTGCAAAAGTAGGTCCCTATGGAAAATAACATCCTGGACCATATTTAAACTCTCATGTGGTGTGATGGTAATGTTAACATCCCCCAACTTGTCACAAGCAAGTAAACTGCGTGACTGGGCGGACGATGCCGTTTTTATCAAAACTGACCCAGAGCATTTTGGACAAGCCCTCCACCTCCCCAAACTTGTCCTCTAAATGCTCTACAAAGAACTGAGGCTTCACGGAGACAAGGGATTCCCTATCAGCTCTGGTACAGACGAGATACCGGGGCGAATATGTGTCACTGTCATTCATTGCCTTTCGTTCCTCCCATGGTGTGGCCAGGGATGGGAACGATTTGGGTTCATAAACGTTACCTTTAAAATGAGCCCTCGAACGCTTAGAGACTGCTGGTGGCTGGCCACCAGCAAGAGATGATGTGCCACACTTCATTGCGTGTCATTCACCCTGATGCCACCTACTCCGACCAAGGGCCCTCCCCATGGGCGCCGCCCAGCCACAGCAAGGGCCACCTGGCAGGATGGCCATTGCCGGGAGTTCTGATGCTCCAGGGAGATGGGCATCTACTCCTTGGCATACATGGGGAGTAAACGGCGCAGGCATCAGTAGAGCGATCCCTGTGTTGTCGGGGCTACAACCAACAGGGTACATGGTGGCCCCACCACAACAGATTGGCTACCGTGCTGGATCTTAGGTGCAAAAATGTATGAGGTCGTCGTCGCAGCGAAAAGCAACACTGCACAGTGCAGCGTGGATATCGCACCCATGGACGTATCCTCACCCACGAGATTGAAAACGAGCTGGACACCATTGCAACGACGAGAAAGCCGGCTAAAGGTCTCAATGCACGACAGATACAGTGCACCATTTAAGGCGCCCTTCCCCAATTGGCTCGCTCTTCGGAACAATTTAGAAAGATGGAGGTCAAACCCGAGCAGTGACTATCACATAAGGCCGAAACATTTGAGACTCCTTTTAGTTGCCTCTTACGACAGACAGGAATACCGCGGGCCTATTCTAACCCCCGAACCCGCAGGGGGGAAAATAACTGATGATGGTCGAAGTAGAGAGGATATAAAATGTAGACTGGAATTGCAAGGAAAGTGTTTCTGAAGAAGAGAAATTTGTTAACATCAAATATAGATTTAAGTGACAGGAAGTCGTTTGTGAAAGTATTTGTATGGAGTGTAGCCATGTATGGAAGTGAAACATGGATGTTAAATAGTTTGGACAAGAAGAGAATAGAAGCTTTCGAAATGTGGTGCTACAGAAGAATGCTGAAGATTAGATGGGTAGATCACATAACTAATGAGGAGGTATTGAATACAATTGGGGAGAAGAGGAGTTTGTGGCACAACTTGACAAGAAGAAGGGACCGGTTGGTAGGAAATGTTCTGAGGCATCAAGGGATCACCAATTTAGTGTTGGAGGGCAGCGTGGAGGGTAAAAATTGCAGAGGGAGACCTAGAGATGAATACACTAAGCAGATTCAGAAGGATGTAGGTTGCAGCAGGTACTGGGAGATGAAGAACCTTGCACAGGATAGAGTAGCATGGAGAGCTGCATCAAACCAGTCTCAGGACTGAAGACGACGACGACGAGAACGAGTGGCTAATAAAGTACAGGGATCATTTGAAAAGTCCTGCACACTGTGCACGCCGGGACAGTTACAGTGGTGTGATAAAGGTGAAATTCAAGTCAGTTGTGAGCGAGACTTCAGGCGTTATGGTCGTACATATGTTTGCTGGTTCGTGTGGGTATGTCTTGAGTAACTTTGTTTTAAAATGGAAGCAGAAACTGAATCAAGTCAGATCAAACGTAGTGTCCAGTGTTCCAACATCAAGATCAAATCCCTATGTGCAAAGAAATAGACTGAAACTAGCATTTTGAGAGAGGTGTGTGCTAAAAGTGCAGTGGATTGTAGCTCAGTATTGTAATGGTCTGCCTGTTTCCATGAAGGTTGGGTAAACACTGAGGACAACCTAAGAAATTGAACTGCAACCGACTACACCTCTCATGTTTTTGTTAATGACATTTTGAGAGGTAGTTGACGAAAAACACGAGGAAACTGTGCAAGAGGCCAGAATGTCTGTCACTTCAGTTTACAGAATCATAACTAAAAAGTTCAAGATGAAAAACACTGCTGCCAGATGGATTCTGCATGACCTGAGCGATGAGCAGAAAGCAAGTTGTAAAAGAAGAACTGCTTCAATGTTATCAAACAGTTTCTGAAAAGGATTGTTGCACTTGATTAAACCTGTATGTGAGATTTTAAGCCAGAACTGTAATATCTGTCATCACTATGAAAAAGTTTTGATATAACTGATGAAGCTTCCAGTGAGGTGACCTTTATAATCGGACAGCTCACCAATAAAGATACACTCTCCAGAATACAGAAGTTGCTAAAACAATGGAAAGCTGTCGTAAGCAACAATGGAGATTACAATGAGGGCCTGTACAGGTATTTTGTACAACAAATTATTTTTTTCAATTCTATCTTACGGTGTACAGAATGGAATATGACAGTATCATTAAAAGGATAGTTGCTACTCACCACATACAGAGATGCTGAATCACAGATATGCACAACAAAAAGACTTTCAAAAAGTAAGCATTCAGTCAACAAGGCTTCAATCAGAAATAGACAAAACACAAACTCATGCAAATGCAATTCACACACACATGACCACAGTCTGGTTGCTGGGGCCAGACTGCGAGCAACAGCACATGATGGGAGAAGCAAGAAGGTGGTGAGGTAATGCAGAGGGCGGGGTGGGAAGGGGTAGCAGGTTAGGAGTGGGGGACAGTGAAGTGTTACTTGTGGGAGCATACAAGGACAAAGTGGAGGGAGAGTAGGGCAGATAGATGCAGAGAGGAGATTAGACGGAGGACAACCGAAAAAGAGAGAAGTAGAAAGACTGGACGTATTGGTGGAAAAGAGGGCTGTGTAGTGCTGGAATGGGAACAGGGAAGGGGCTAGATGGGTAAGGACAATGGCTAATGAAGGTCAAGACCAGGAGGATTACAGGAACATACGGGATATTGCAAGGATATTTACCACATGCACAATTCTTCAGAAAAGCTGGTGTTGGTGGGAAGTATCCAGATGGCACAGGTTTTTAAGCAGTCACTGAAATGAAGAACATTGTGTTGGGTGGCGTGCTCAGCAACTGGATGGTCTAGCTGTTTCTTGGTCACAGTCTGTCAATGGCCATTCATGTGGACAGACAGCTTGTTGGTTGTCATATCCACATACAATGCAGCACAGAGGTTGCAGCTTAACTTATTGATC
Organism: Schistocerca piceifrons; assembly: GCF_021461385.2. NCBI lineage: Eukaryota > Metazoa > Arthropoda > Insecta > Orthoptera > Acrididae > Schistocerca > Schistocerca piceifrons. The sequence continues at coordinate 5,736,519 of NC_060144.1, read as the reverse complement.
ACACGACTGGTTTCACAAGTAGCCCTGCCTTTGATGGGATAAATGATACTTGAGACTGGACAGGAGTAGGTGGTGGTGGGAGGATGTACGAGACAGGTCTTGCATCTAGGTCTATTACACGGATATGAATCACATTCTCCGTCAGGGTTTCAACTATCTCTCATCGTGCCCTGAAATGAGGAATGTCCTACCACTATCCTTCCTACGCCTCCCACAGTGGTATTCTGCCACCAACCAAACCTACAAAATATCCTCACCCATCCCTCCGTAACCCCTACTCTCAACCACTTGCCTCATATCCTCGCAATAGAGATAGATGCAAGTCCTGTCCGATACATCCTCCTACCACCATCTACACCAGTCCAGTCACTATGGCATCAAAGGCAGGACTACCTGTGAAATCAGCCATGTCATCTATAAGCCAAGCTGCAACCACTATGCTGCATTCTATGCGGGCATGACAACTAACAAGCTGTTTGTCCACATGAATGGCCACCACAGACTGTGGCCAAGAACCAGCTGGATCATCCAGTTGCTAAGTATGTTGCCCAACACAACGTTCTTCATATCAGTGACTGCTTCACAGCCTGTGCCATCTGGATCCTTCCCACCAATACCAACATTACTGAATTGCACAGGCGGAAACTCTCCCTGCAATATACCCTACATTCCCGTATCCCTCCTGGTCTCAATCTTCATTAGTCATTGTTCTTACCCATCTAGCCCCTTCCCTGTTCCCATTCCAGGACTACGCAAACCTCTTTTCCACCAACGCACCCACAGTATTTTTACTTCTCTCCGTTTCCACTGTCCTCCATTTAACCTCCCAACTGCACTTAGCTGCCCTACCCCTCTCCACCTTGTCCCTGTACACTCCCACAAGCAGCACCTTGCCATCCTGCACCCCTACTCTGCTATCCCTACCCCTACCGCCCCAGTCTCCTCCTCACCCCCCAATACCAGGTTGCTTCTCCCAACATGTGATGCTGCTCGCAATCTGGCTTCAGCAGCCAGAGACTGTGGTAAGTTCATGTACAGAACTTGTGAAACGACCATAATACGTTTTTAATTTTCTTTTGACTTTAAAAGGATCCCAAATTTCCTACTTTATGTTAGACAGGAAAGCACTGATTATTTTACCACCGTAGTACATAACTCCCTTCTGAACCACAGACAAGGAGGCAAAGTCTACATGAAAATTATTTGTGTCTTTTGTATTATGATGTGTAAATCACAGTCAAGGTAAAACTGACTGACTATCAGCAACAGAAGCCAGCATAGAGTAAATGTATTGGGAAGCGGGTGTAAGAATTCCAAGAGCCTGAAAAAGATTTCTGCAACATGTAGGCTGTCTACTCTACACAGTATTCTTACATTCACTTCTGCTAGATAAACAGTTCATTTATATTGGATGTGAAAATATGCAGAATCATCCAACAATCTTGTCTTTAGATCAATGCAATGAGAGATGCTTCCGTGAGCAAAACATGCTGAACTGAGCTTTTTTCTTATTTTATCTATACATTGACCCTGTTTTGACTTGTTCTCAAACCAGACCAGAAGCAATTTCACACAGCGAGTTTCAATTAGTGCATGATCATTAATGTCTACTTCCAGTGCTAGAGGGGTGATTATTGCTTTCTGAAATCATGTAATGTGACTGTCGGCTTGAGACATTAACTGTAAACAGTGAACCATTTGTAGTCATCTTTCACATCTAAATCTACATCCACACTCTGCAAACCACTGTGAAGTGCATGGCAGAGGGCACGTCCCATTGTGGCAGTTACTAGGGCTTTTCCCCATTCCATTAATGTTGAAGCGTTGGAAGAATGACTGTTTCAGTGTCGGTGAGTGTGCTGAAATTGATTTGATCTTGTCCTCATGATCCCTGTGGGAGTGATATGTAGGGGGTTGTTGTATATTTTTAGAGCCATCATTCCAAGCCGATTCTTGAATCTTTGTAATGTGATGATAGAGTGGTCTGTATGCTACTCCATTTGTGATGGTCCATCACACAATAATGGATAGTAAGTAGCTGCAAGTTTTGTAACATTAATGAAAGGAAAGATTTATTATATTTTATATGAATATTATATGCTGTAAAAATGTGTGTTATTTGGTGTCATGTTATGAGTGTGGGAAATTGTCGCAGAGGAAGGAACAGGCTTTCTGTCAAGATGCAGCCATTGTTGTTGGGCTACATTGGTATCTTATCGACGGTTGGTTTCCAAAGAAGACGTCCAGAAGCAACTTGCCTGAACCAGCATTAATAATGATGACAACAAAAAAGAAAAGAAAAAGTAATTGTACTTTGAATTGTAAAATTAAATTACGTGTTCTGTTTAGCTTTGATCACAATCAGCTGCACGCAATTGATGCACATAATTAATAGACATGGTGGTGTTACCAGTGTGTGTAAAAGTTATGCAATATGATTCAGAAACTGAAAAAAAGTATCTGCAATATTTCAATCCTACCTCAAGAACTTTTCCAACAATCATTGGTTTAGGTGTAAATTTTTTCAGCTCAAAAATAGTTGTCTATGCTGAAATCCCATTTCAAACATATATCACAGGAACTGATACTGAATAACAACATCTCTGAACTACTGAAGTTACACTACTGAGTCTGAGGTGATTTTATTTCACAGTATGTGTGTGAAACTGTTACAAAGGGTACTTTTCCAAGACTAGACTGACTTTATTTCAATTTTGGACTGAAGAAAGGTGAATTTACTGTGAAAAAGCATTAAGTGATAGTTCCGAAATAACATAATTGCGAGTAAAGCAATGCTTAAACAAGCAACACTAATGAGACTCCTGGGTACTACAGATTACAACAGACATGACATTAATGCTGAAAATTGTCATGCCTATGAAAGAACTGTGATAAAATAACGCCTTCAAGTTAAAATCATAAGAAATGAAGTTTAATAGGGGCTATATTTTGAGTTGAGTCTATACAATTTAAAACTGAATACTGACGGACTACAGATACTAAACTGCATCAAGCTCGCACAAGTGTACATCTGTGTCTATAACAAATTTAAACAAGACGGTGATAGGGAAATCCAAATCTTTAACATTGCAACTACTATTAATGATCAAAAGCTAAAGCCCTCAATCATCGCCCACCAAAACAATTTTATCTTTGTAACTATACAGTGTAATGCACCTGTTGTAGAAGTTAAGCATTACAACAGTAACATCTCGCTGGCTGATCAGGGGGGGGGGGGGGGGTACAAACAATGAGGTCATTGGTCCCATGATCCAAGATGGCCAGAATTAAGGGAGGTAAAACACCAACAGCACAGCCCAATTGATGAGAAAGGAAAACAGGCAAAGAAAAACAAAGAGACAGAAGTAATATCGGGGCAGAAAGAAGGGGGTGGGTGTGGGGCAGGAGGAGGAGAAGGGGGGGAGGGGAAGTGGTGAGAGCAGAGGCACCCCAGAGGTACTACATGCGACAGGTTGCCAGCACTGCTATTGACCCATCCCATTCCCCACACCACATACCCTGACCATGACAAAGAGAACACCACCAAGGGGGAAAAAAACAACAGAAAAGGGAAACAAAATGCCACAAAAAACTGGACAGAAGTAAGGAAGTGGGGAGGGGGGGGGGGGAAATCTGGCTGGATTGGAGGCCAGGTTGGTGGCTACCAATGCCAATGCTAACTGAGGGACTAATTCCAGAAGGAAATTCAAGTATTTAAATCTGGGATGACAAACCACTTCCATGAAAAAAACCAAGGACAGACATTACCATGTGAAGGTCATCCGCTAACACCCACGCCAAGGAAAACAGGGGGCATATTTAGAGCAAAGGGCCAAAAGGCCAGGGCAGTTCAGCAAAATATGGATCACCATGAGGGGGTCCCTGCAACTACAAGGGAGAGGAGGAGGGGGGGTTGTTCATTATGGAGAACAAATTGTGGATCAACCTGGGATGCCCAATACAAAGACTGCAGAGGATGGTAGATTCCAACCAGGAGAGGTGGAAGGAAGAACACCATGTGGCAGGAGCCCCCTTAATCGCACATAGTTTATGAGATGGGGAGGGAGGGGGGGGGGACTCAGCAAGAATCACCCCACGACTGAGCGGAAAGGAATTTCAGTGACACCATAAATCTGCCACTGGAGGGTGACAAAGAATGGAAGGGTGGGCGGCTGGCCTCACAGCCAGACGATCAGCAAGGTCATTACCCAAGATAACCACATGACCAGGAACCCAAAGGAAATCAACCAAACAAGCAGCATAGCCAAGATCAGCAAGAAGATCGTGGATGACAGAGACAAAGGGGTGGTTCGAAAAACATCAGTCAATAGTCTGAAGGCCATCCATTGAGTCGATCCTTAACAAAACTCAGATCATGGAGGATCGTTTAATTAAGCAGGGCGCCTGATAAATGGCCATTAGTTCCCCAGTAAACAATCCACACATGGCAGGCAAGAAATAGTTTTCCATGCCAACAGAAGACATTACAAAAAACAGAATACAAGTGATAAACTGGGAAAGAGCAGATAGCAATGGCAGAGGAAACCAGGAGCTGGGACCACCTAACTGAATGGGGGGAGGGGTATCCGAGCACCAACCACAAGTCTATTGACAGGCTAGTGCTAAAGTCACTGGTGTCTACATGGATACCACAATGGTGGACTGGGTCCAAGAGGAGCAATGAGGAAGGGGGAGCTGAGCCATAAACTTGACAATCACAGTCCACACAGGATAGAACTAAGGCCCAATAAAGGCAGAGAAGAGCTGAACGATCTGCAGCCCAAGACATGGGTGAGGAAGCGAAGGATATTGAATTTACAGAAACAGCCATCCTTGAGAACAGGGACATGGGGTAAATGAGTAAGCATGTTGTCAAAAAGAAGACCCAAAAAAGAGAACTGGGAGACTACAGTCAGGCACTAGGCATCGAGGTAGATCTCCTGGTCGAGATGGACCATAGTTATAGTCCGTTATAGTTACTTTACCTACTTTCATAAACGAGAAAGTTATTCTTTCTCTTGCCCAATTAGGCTGGCGACCGTTTCACTTATTCTGTAAACAATATAGCTAGGCAAAATTTTGTTTGTTACTATTCCAATTTTTACGTAATTTTGACTTTCATTTCCGATAAGCCACCTCCGTTAGGAACGACACAGTCAACATAACAAAATTCCTCTCAGAGCGTAACACTGCTCTGTGGCTTTATACCATAACTGCTATAACAAAATAATTCTGTTTTGCAAACTGCCTCCAGTTTTGAGGTTAGGGTAGAGCAGTAGCAGAGTGGAGTGTTATACGTGGAAACTAGCCTGGGTACAGAAACAAATGTACCACCTGTGATTTAAGGAGAGAGAATTGAAAACCATGTGAGAGTGTGCATGCAAAAGTGTGCTGGATGGCACCCTGGAGCTGCTGCTCTGCAGAGTCTACCGACTGGAAACTAGCCTGGGTACAGAAATTGTCCACATACACAGTATGGGTAACCAACAATCCAATGGAGCCTACAAATCCATTATAGTGATGAGAAAATGAGGGAACTTAATATGGAATCCTGTAGAACACCACACTCCTGGGTCTGCAGAGAGCTGAGAATGTTGCCAACCCAAACTCTGAACAACTGATGGGACAAGAATTGGCGAATAAAAATACGGTTGTGGAGGAATGAGGTGTTGTAGTAACTGGTTATGGATGGAATCAGGGCCGGGGGCTGAATTGTGAGAAGAAGAGAGAGCCAGAAGAAGTTCCATTCAGTAAAAGGTTCATTGTAATATTCCATCTGACAAGGGGTAAACCTAAGCAGGAAGTTTCAATCCGCAGCTTCAGGAGGAGATAGGCAGGCAGTGGCCAGATGATAGGCTGACGCCAATGCAAAATGGTTCACAAGGTGTATCATGATAGCAGATGGATGTGTACAAAGGCCATCCAGGGCGACAAGGCCCAGGATGGAAGATCACCATTGGCAACCTTGGAGCGTAGCCCACACCCATAATGAAGGAACAAAAGGACCTATAGAAGAGAGACGGCATTCCCAACACACCTGCACACACTGTTTCATTAAGTAACAGGCTTGACACAAAAGGGTAAGGTAATAAGACTGGAAGAGGACGGAAGCCTAAAGTCACTGCAAGGCTCAACAGTGATCATGGATCATCGAGAAGTGGTCGCTGTCACAGAGGTCACTACGCAGCAAGCAGTAAAATTAACGTAGATAGGGAGGAGGAGTGAGCAAAAGATCATTGGCAGAGAAAGTGCTATAAGCAGCACCAGCATTAAGACGACGACAGGTCATAGCCCGCAAGAGACCGGTTTATGAGCAGACCCCAACTAAATGAAAAAGCATGTGGGGTTAGCGACATTAAAATCCCCATGGAGGGGAAAGGTGGACAAGAGTTGCTGAAGGAGGGCAGCAGCAATAGGTGACCTGTCAGGAGGGGGGAGAGAGAGAGAGAGAGAGAGAGAGAGAGAGAGAGAGAGAGAGAGAGATTGCAAACCATGGCCGCAGAATCTAAGTAGACTTCGATGGCAATCATTCCCAATGTGTTGTGAAGGATGATACATGTCCTAACAATGTCCGTACGCACATGCAAATGCCACCAGAAGCCCTCAAAGGGCCAATCTGGTTCCGACAAAATACACAGAATCCATGAAGGATTGTGAGTGAGCATCAGTAAAGTGAGATTCCTAGGACAACGCAAGCTGTGGAGTAAAAATACATGAGAGGTGATTGTAGTATCTGTTACAATTCCACTGAATAAGCATGGAACGGGGATCCAAATGATCGGGGGCAATTGAGCTGAAGCCCATCGCGCTGCTGGGTCACTATATGTCGGGGGCAACATCCATAAACAAGAGGTCAGACTCACGTTTGGGGCAGCCAGCATGTCTGGAGGCACCAGAGAGGACTTGTCCTGGGATTTATGTTTCTCCTACTTCTCTTTCATACGTCAAGGAGGGTAAGGGCCAGAGAGAGAGAGAGAGAGAGAGAGAGAGAGAGAGAGAGAGAGAGAGAGAGCGCTAGCTTCAGCGATCTCTGGAACTGAGAACTGAGAAAGTGAGCGACTCCAGGGTGCAAGGACAGTGCGTCTGGCAGCTGACGAGTGGCAGCAGGTATCTGGTCTGGAAGATGCCAAGACAGGGAACCAGGAGTGGGACCCCATCACCGGCAGATCCCAAAGAATGGGGAAACTTCTCCAGCTAGGTAGAGGGAGTGATATCTGGAGGGGAGGTTGTGAGAACCACAGGGGGGGGGGGGAGGGGGAGGGAGGGGAGAGAGAGAAGAAGTGGAAGACTGGGGAGGGAGGAGGAAGGGGAAAGGAAAAGGTCATAACACAGTCAAAGTTAGATGTCACAGGCACAGTAAGAAGATGGTCAAATTTCTGAGGAGCTTCAACGTAGGATAAACAATCAAGGAACTTATACCCCTGTATCTCCTTTTCCTTCTTATATAAATTGAGCAATCTGCTGACTGTCGAGAATGAATGTCATAACAATTAATACAGATCATAAGAACTCTCCTCAGAATGAGCATCCACATTCATCGCATAGAGGGTCCACTATAAAGGGGGAAGACATGTACCCGAAACATAAACACAAATACCTCATGGGCGGCAGGATGTACAGATTCACATTATGCCTATAAACCATAGCCTTGATCTTCTCCAGGATGGTGTCCCTCTCAAATGCCAGAATAATGGCATGAGCCAATTGTCATTATGGCCTTTCTGAACATGCCAAGCAAAATGAATGCCCCACCATTCCAGACTGGCACAGAGTTCCTCATCAATCTGAAGGATGAGGTCCCTAAGAAAAATGACACCTCGAGCCATGTACAAACACTGGTGAGGATTAACAGACACTGAGAGATGGTCACAGGCATGAAGCGCTGCAGAAGTAATTTTGGTTAACAGTGAATCCTACTGCATCTTACGCAGAGTCCACTTCACAAAACCTGTCTTCAATAGTTTCCACACAAAAAATAAAAATAAAGTGTCTCCATCAGTCTTGGTGTAGACCAGGTAGAGGAGAAAAGGGTTTCATCCCAAGCTGCCAAGCCTGGCCCTCTTCCCAGAGGTTAGTCACGGAAGGGAAGGCTGCACAGTCACGAGGAGCAACATTAAACAATCCATTCCCAATTAAAGAGACGGCCGTAGAAGAATAGCCATTTGGAGCTTAGTATGTTTCAGATATGAAGTGTCCGCTATGCTACTACCCACTCCAATCTGGGGTCAGGGGCTCTTCCCATGAGCACCACCCATCCACAGCAAGAGCCACCTGGGACGGCAGTTCTGATGCTCTGGAATTACAAGTAACCATTCCTAGGCATACATGGGGAGATAGCTGATCAGGTGTCTGAAGTGTAATCCCCATGTTGTCAGATGCGCTCAACCGAAAGAGCACATCTCACCACCACACAGACTGGCTGCCAAGCTGGCTATGCAGGGGTTAAAGGACAATGGCATCAAAGAAAAGATGGATGAGGCAATAAGTGAGATGTTCTAGTCCAGCTGGCTTACAGTAAAGAGACAAAATTTAGAAGAGGAGGTCAAACCACTAAGTGGGACCAAAAACACTAAAAAGGAAAGGTGGGAGGAAGAAAAAAAAAAAACAAAACACAAGGGGGGGGGGGGGGGGAGAAACATTAGGGACAGCAGAAACTGGGTGTATACGTGGACAAGGAAAAAAATTCCCGGATTTTTCATGGTTAAAAATACGTTTTCTCCCAGGTGAAAATACGAGGGTAATCCCGAAAGTAAGGTCTCCTATTTTTTTTATAAGTACATAGACCTGTTTATTTCTACAATGGTTTACATCAGTTTCAGTCGGAACAGTTCTGTTGATGCATTTTTGTAGACACTGTCGTAGTTTTTGTATGCCCAAGTCATACCAGCTTGCCGCCTTGCTGTTCAGAAAGTTATGAACCTCTTCTTTCACCTTGTCATCAGAGCTGAATCGCTTTCCGGCCAAATGTTCTTTTAACCTAGGGAACAGGTGAAGTCAGGAGTATAGGGTGGGTGGGCAGGTGGGTGGGTGGGTGATTATGTTCCACTGAAACTGTTGCAGGAGAGCACTGGTTTGCTGAGCGATGTGTGGGCAAGTGTTGTCATGGAGAATGTGTACGCCCTTGCTCAACATTCCTCTTCTCCGGTTCTGAATTGCCCATCTGAGTTTCTTCAAAGTCTCACAGTACTTGTCAGCATTAACTGTGGTCCCAGTGGGCATAAAGTCAACCAACAGTACCCCTTTCCGATCCCAAAAAATGGTTGTCATGACTTTACCAGCAGACTGTGTTTGTTTGAATTTCCACGGCTTTGGTGAAGAAGGGTGCCGCCACTGGCGTGATTGCCGTTTGGTACCAGGTGTAAAGTGGTAAGCCCAGGTTTTGTCACCCGTGACAATTGAGTCAAGAGAGTTGTCCTGTTCGGCTGCAAGGCGGTGAAGAAATGCGCAGGGAAGCATCAACTCGTTGTAGCATGTGGTCCTCAGTCAGCATGCTTGGTACCCATCTTGCGCACACCTTCCGGTAGTTCAATGTTTCCGTTAAAATTCTGTGAGCAGTGCTTTGGGAAACCTCAGGAATCAACGTGCAGAGATTATCCAGAATGATCCGCCAATCTTCACGCATGCTTTGCTCAGCATTCAACACTGTCTCCTCAGAAATTGACAGTCTCCCGCTCCTTTGTTCGTCGTGAATTTTGGTCCGACCAGCTGCAAACACTCTACACCACTTACGAACATTTTTGACATCTATGCATGACTCACCATACACTTCCGCCAATTGGCGATGGATTTCAATCAGAGCAGTGCCCTTTGCATTCAAAAACCGAATAACTGCACTGCACTTGGCGGTAACATCCAACAGGAGCTTCATTCTCAACGGCTGCCAAGCCAAGATTGAGTGCCTTGGCGCGGTATGCTCATGTTTACACAGTGTGTGAAGCACTCTTCAATTTCTTTTTTTGGTCATCAGTCTACTGACTGGTTTGATGCGGCCCGCCATGAATTCCTTTCCTGTGCTAACCTCTTCATCTCAGAGTAGCACTTGCAACTTACGTCCTCAATTATTTGCTTGACGTATTCCAATCTCTGTCTTCCTCTACAGTTCTTGCCCTCTACAGCTCCCTGTAGTACCATGGAAGTCCTTCCCTCATGTCTTAGCAGATGTCCTATCATCCTGTCCCTTCTCCTTATCAGAGTTTTCCACATATTCCTTTCCTCTCTGATTCTGCGTAGAACCTCCTCATTCCTTACCTTATCAGTCCACCACATCTCAAATGCTTCGATTCTCTTCTGTTCCGGTTTTCCCACGGTCCATGTTTCACTACCATACAATGCTGTACTCCAGACGTACATCCTCAGAAATTTCTTCCTCAAATTAAGGCCAGTATTTGATATTAGTAGACTTCTCTTGGCCAGAAATGGCTTTTTTACCGTAGCGAGTCTGCTTTTGATGTCATCCTTGCTCTGTCCGTCATTGGTTATTTTACTGCCTAGGTAGCAGAATTCCTTAACTTCATTGACTTCGTGACCATCAATCCTGATGTTAAGTTTCTCGCTGTTCTCATTTCCTACTAATTCTCATTACCTTCGTCTTTCTCCGATTTACTCTCAAACCATACTGTGTACTCATTAGACTGTTCATTCCATTCAGCAGATCATTTAATTCTTCTTCACTTTCACTCAGGATAGCAATGTCATCAGCGAATTGTATCATTGATATCCTTTCACCTTGTATTTTTATTCCACTCCTGAACCTTTCTTTTATTTCCATCATTGCTTCCTCGATGTACAGATTGAAGAGTAGGGGCGAAAGGCTACAGCCTTGTCTTACACCCTTCTTAATACGAGCACTTCGTTCTTCATCGTCCACTCTTATTATTCCCTCTTGGTTGTTGTATGTATTGTATATGACCCATCTCTCCCTATAGCTTACCCCTACTTTTTTCAGAATCTCAAACAGCTTTTTCCAGGTCGACAAATCCTATGAACATGTCTTGATTTTTCTTTAGCCTTGCTTCCATTATTAGCCTTAACGTCAGAATTGCCTCTCTCATCCCTTTACTTTTCCTAAAGCCAAACTGATCGTCACCTAGCACATTCTCAATTTTCTTTTCCATTCTTCTGTATATTATTCTTGTAAGCAGCTTCAATGCATGAGCTGTTAAGCTGATTGTGCGATAATTCTCGCACTTGTCAGCTCTTGCCGTCTTCGGAATTGTGTGGATGATGCTTTTCCGAAAATCAGATGGTATGTCGCCAGACTCATATATTCTACACACCAACGTGAATAGTCATTTTGTTGCCACTTCCCCCCAATGATTTTAGAAATTCTGATGGAATGTTATCTATCCCTTCTGCCTTATTTGACTGTAAGTCCTCCAAAGCTTTTTTAAATTCCGATTCTAATACTGGATCCCCTATCTCTTCTAAATCGACTCCTGTTTCTTCTTCTATCACATCAGACAAATTTTCACCCTCATAGAGGCTTTCAATGTATTCTTTCCACCTATCTGCTCTCTCCTCTGCATTTAACAGTGGAATTCCCGTTGCACTCTTAATGTTACCACCGTTGCTTTTAATGTCACCAAAGGTTATTATGACTATCCTGTATGCTGAGTCTGTCCTTCCGACAATCATATCTTTTTCGATGTCTTCACATTTTTTTCTGCAGCCATTTCGTCTTAGCTTCCCTGCACTTCCTATTTATTTCATTCCTCAGCGACTTGTATTTCTGTATTCCTGATTTTCCCGGAACATGTTTGTACTTCCTCCTTTCATCAATCAACTGAAGTATTTCTTCTGTTACCCATGGTTCCTTCGCACCTACCTTCTTTGTACCTATGTCTTCCTTCCCAACTTCTGTGATGGCCCTTTTTAGAGATGTCCGTTCCTCTTCAACTGTACTGCCTACTGCGCTATTCCTTATTGCTGTATCTATAGCGTTAGAGAACTTCAAACTTATCTCGTCATTCCTTAGTACTTCCGTATCCCACTTCTTTGCGTATTGATTCTTCCTGACTAATGTCTTGAACTTCAGCCTACTCTCCATCACTACTATATTGTGATCTGAGTCTGTATCTGCTCCTGAGTATGCCTTACAATCCAGTATCTGATTTCGGAATCTCTGTCTGACCATGACGTAATCTAATTGAAATCTTCCCGTATCTCCTAGCCTTTTTTAAGTATACCTCCTTCTCTTGTGATTCTTGAACAGGGTATTCGCTATTACTAGCTGAAACTTGTTAAAGAACTCAATTAGTCTTTCTCCTCTTTCATTCCTTGTCCCAAGCCCATACTTTCCTGTAACCTTTTCTTCTACTCCTTCCTCTACAACTGCATTCCAGTCGCCCATGACTATTAGATTTTCGTCCCCCTTTACATACTGCATTACCCTTTCAATATCCTCATACTCTTTCTCTATCTGTTCATCTTCAGCTTGTGACGTCGGCATGTATACCTGAACTATCGTTGTCGGTGTTGGTCTGCTGTCGATTCTGATTAGAACAACCCGGTCATTGAACTGTTCACAGTAACACACCCTCTGCCCTACCTTCCTATTCATAATGAATCCTACACCTGTTATACCATTTTCTGCTGCTGTTGATATTACCCGATACTCATCTGACCAGAAATCCTTGTCTTCCTTCCACTTCACTTCACTGACCCCTACTATATCTAGATTGAGCCTTTGCATTTCCCTTTTCAGATTTTCTAGTTTCCCTACCACCTTCAAGCTTCTAACATTCCACGCCCCGACTAACAGAACGTTATCCTTTCGTTGGTTATTCTATCTTTTTCTCATGGTAACCTCCCCCTTGGCAGTCCCCTCCCGGAGATCCGAATGGGGGACTATTCCGGAATCTTTTGCCATGACACTTCTTCAATTACAGGCCACATGTCCTGTGGATGCACGTTACGTGTCTTTAATGCAGTAGTTTCCATTGCCTTCTGCATCCTCATGTCGTTGATCATTGCTGATTCTTCCGCCTTTAGGGGCAATTTCCCACCCCTAGGACAAGAGAGTGCCCTGAACCTCTATCCGCTCCTCCGCCTTCTTTGACAAGGTCGTTGGCAGAATGAGGCTGACTTCTTATGCCGGAAGTCTTCGGCCACCAATGCTGATTATTTATCAAAATTTTGGCAGTGGCGGGGATTGCACCCGGGACCGAAGACGTTTTGATTATGAATCAAAGACGCTACCCCTAGACCACGGGAATAACAGTGTGAACTACTGCCACACAAACAGAGTTCTGTAGTTATACAAAAATAGGAGACCTTACTTTTGGGATTACCCTCTTACACTTTCTCCATGTTAAGTGACAGTATACTTTCCCTCAAAACTGTAAAAGCTATCGATCCTTTGAATGGCTATGGTTTTATACACCGGCATAGAATTTCTCAGTACTTTAGAAAATTAAACTAGGAAGTGGGGAGGGAGGGGGGCACGTTTTGGAAAGATCTTTGATGTGCAGCAACATGTACACTGCATATTTTCGTATTATAAAATTACAATTGCGAATTGCACCAAATACCGCATGTTACTTTCTGAAGCATTGAAATCGAGATTACGATGCATTCTTGTAAGTGTCACAGCTCATGTCATGTGATCTAGCCGGCCGATGACAGCGGATATTCAGAGTATAGGATACGTGATGTAGTCCGCCAATTGTAACCACTGTTAAGTAGCGCGAACACACAAATAGGAAAAGTTAATGGTTTAAATTAATATACATAGTGTTGTTACAAGAAAAGCAACGCTTTCACATATAATATTGGTCTCTAAGATTTGTGGGGATGTAGAACCACTGGCTCACCCCCCAATGATGTCACTACCCTACTGCAGCGAGAACAATCTTAACTTGGCCAGATCAGTTCTCTGCAACACGTGCTCTATACTACACGTATTGTGTATATGCTCTGAGAGTAGAAGTACTCATAGTAATTGGCAGAAGTACAAGTGATTATTTATCGTCCTAATTACCACGCCCGCTCTCCACTATCTACACATTAATAAGCTGCAAGAGAAGCTAAGATTTTACATATATTGCTTTTTTTTCCCTAGTGTTACAATTTAAGATACACTGCACATAGTTCATCTTGCGCAAAAGGAAATTTGCTTTGAAAGTAAAGCCTAGTTTACATGACGACATTAGATCGCAGGCAACTGCCCTACCGGCCACTGCGAATGCCCACTGTGTGTTTGTCCAACTTGTTGGTGAAATTAAATGCTTCCAGCGTGTTCCAACTTTGGCGACACTAGTTACAAGAGTTCTGAGGTTACGTGTGTTCATAGTGTGTGGACAAACTGAAATATGAGGTGTGAGAACAATTTTTGGATCTCTATGCTTTGCATAGGTGTTTTTAGGCTTCAATGATGCCGATTGCAAAATAAGCAGCATATTGCTGCTCCTGAGACCGTCATGTGCGTTCAGAACACAAATGGTTTGACAGTATCTGAGCTGCAGGGCAAAATTTATTGAAATAGGAACACATATACAACTGAACTAAGTAAAATACAAGCAAGTACAATTCTAGCTGTGGAAATGCTCGTCTACAAGACTACAATCCCATCGTTCAAGTTGGCCGATTATTTTTTAAGGAGTATCGTTGACAGGAGGTAAGGGTACACAAATCAAGAAGCTGCATTCTTTATTCAGTATTCATCTACTTAAAATGTCACAGCAGTGCTCCCCATTCACATACATTTGAATTTTGAAATATTGCCACTGTACAGTTCTATCTCCAAGACGTAGTTTGCAAACCATTCTCATTTTAATGCGGCCTGCTTCAAATAACTATTGCTGTTAATGTAACTCTTCAGGCTTTCCCGGCGAGATCTTGACATGTGGAGTAATCGGGTCTACTGCCGGATGTTTGTGTCGCTCTGGCACAATATTTCGGCCACGTAACTCGTTGCCTTCTTCAGGTGCTACCTGAGACTGCCGTATTGGAGGATCCTCCAATATGACAGTCTCAGGAAGCACCTGAAGAAGGCAACGAGTTACGTGGCCAAAATATTGTGCCAGAGCGACACAAACATCCGGCAGTAGACCCGATTATTCGACATGTCATTGCTGTTAATGTTAACAATTCTTAGTTAATGCATGCCAAGTGTTCTCGATTGTAATGCACGCAATGTGATACGTAATTTCAGTTCCGGCGACAGTGCTTCGTGTATTACAGTATTTTTTCCTTATCACATAATTAACTCTACTTAGAAGAAATGTGAACAGTTCTGGTAACATTCTAGGATAATTAAAAGAACTTCTTGGATCTTCCATTATAAATTATTGTAGCCAGTTTGCTGAGCAACTGAGCTCACGTCTTTTTTTCATCCAGTCACGAATCTAAACATCTTTCTTATTTTTTTTCTTATGCAGCGATTCCACACCACAAGCTTTAACTCCATCACAGCTCGTGTGACGTGCAGCTGCCAAACCTTTCATTTGAGACATGACTCAGGAGCCTACAAAATGACAAAACTGAAATGTATACTGGTGTCACTGGGTCTACAATCATATATGAAACCATTTGCGTGCTTCTCATTCCACGCAACAAGTGGCGCAAACCAATGGTGTCTTATGAACTAGGCTTAACGCTTTTCAAATCACCATTTGCAATATTTTCCCACGGCCTGTTAGAAATAGGTTCGTTTTAGCAGTTGGCAGAGAGCTCCAGATAACAGGCGTCACCACCCTTGCACAGCTACGACAATGTAGGAAGCCCGTATGTTCATACATTAAGATCTTACATTATGTCCTAAAAGAAACAAGACATCAGAGGATACTCCAAGAGCATTGGAATTTCATGAACCATACTAAAATACATAATTTGGTTTATAGTGCACATTCGTATGTCCAGATTCCCAATGAAGTAGGCCTCGACCTGATATTAAGCTTTTCAGGGTGGTTTCCAGGATGTAAATTTTCTTTGAGTACCAATACTGTTGAAACTAGCCAATAGTGTGGAATTAAACACTTCATTTCACATAAACTGACTGTCTCGGCAGAAAAGATTAATAAAAGCCAAATTTCTTCCGAAAACTGACAAAAATAACTTCATTGTTCTGCAAGGCGATTAATACTTGACTGTAAGAAAGGTGGAAATAAAATAAGATCTGAAACTAATAACATTTTAGCCCTTCATAATTATGTGAATGTATTTTAATTCACTTGATAACTCCCGGCCATAGAAATTCGTTTTGTTTTCATTTGACACGAGAGCAGTAAAGGTAGAGGAAACAGCAAAATCACTAAATGTAAACACGTGTCACGTGGAGACTACCCACCTCCCCACTACAATTCAGACTGCACTGCGCATCATCTGCCACGTATCTACAAATTCCCCCCTCCCCCCAACACAAGCGTTTGAGATAGGATGGTTAAAAAAAAAAAAAAAAAAAAAAACACCCCTCTCTTTGCAAAAAATTTTCATCATTTTGTAGCACACGTCTTTCTGCAAAAATGTCCAAGAAAATGTAAGACATGTTATTTAGTTTTAAAGTGTGCCAAAGTGCAGTGCCACACCTCTTCACACAGCATTCTTCTATTGCATGTCACTGTATTTCGCTCTTGGAATTCAAATTTGTATATTTTGTAATGGATGCCATCAAATAATATTCACAACAGTGGAAATTGAAATGTCCTGTCGAGGCTCTCCTGTTCCCAGTCGGCCCATTTGACGTCATGCCCCTCTTTTTTTTTTTTCGCAATTAATACTGGATGGGATTATTTGTAACTGGAAGAACAAGAACTCTTCAGAAAATTTGCACTCTTTATTGCCTATTCACTAATAACTTGCTGTTTTGTGTGACATAAAATTAAATATGGGATACATGAAACCATAAAGACAAGAGACAAGCAAGATAGTACCCATTTCTTCAATCCTTAGGTCCTAGAATTTTTCTCTCTATAATCTTGCTACAGATTTACACGGCATGTTTTCCTTTCTGCGAAAGAACCTATAACCTCATCAAAGTTCGTCAAACGTTTTGCTACATAAGAAATCGAAATGTCGTCATCTAATATTGAAAAAGCTGTTAATAGAAATAGTACCCAAGACTGGTGTGATTTCTCGATCTGATTAACTCTGTTTTGTCACTGTCTGCTAGATGAAATGATATAGGCCTGTCTAATATTGCAACAATTTTAACGAACACCAAATAAATGAGATAGTTTTGCCACAAATGGTCATTTTCATAGCATGACAGAATATAATTCACGAAGTACCAATATCAAATGCCTGTTAGGCCTGATGAAGGCAAAAAACTTTGTGTTAGGAAATAGTTTCACATTTCATTCATACGCTCCAGCTTCTCAAGCATGAGATCGAAAAGTAGTAGTACGAAATTTTTGTATAAATTTGGAATCTCCACATTCTTCCGTAATTTGTGTGATGTCCGTGTTTCTTCTCCTTCCTCGTTCTAACAAACAATCTTGTCATTACTAATTCTGTAACTATTCCTGCAAAAGTCAAGACTCATTCTCTGGTTAACTTCACCAACCCTCCCACAACCACCAGTTTAGTTATTTAGTTATCCTGCTTTTATTCTCCGGTTAGGCGTTATTAGGTGTTCGTACAATGCATTTTCCACGCTACTCCCAGAATTGAACTTAATCGGCTGCTAGTCGGGGACTGTACAACTGGCCCTTACAAGTGTAACAATCTGGTCAAAACATTTCTGTCAAAATTTCATTTTCTTGGAGACACCGAGAGGATAAAAGGTGATCTTTCTTATCTGTTATTCCTGTTTGTCGTTTATTTCCACTGTGGTACTACACATCTATGGATTTCGCTAGTAATTATAACAAAGCTGATTATTTGCAAACCCAGTCAACCACATAACAAACAGCGATTGGCATTCACCCATTCGGCTTCACTCCGTTCAGCTCTTACAGCCCTGTCCCCTTTTGTCTGCAGGAAAGTTTATTTCTATATGCGACCGGAATTCCTCTGGCAGAGACATCACATACACTATGCTACTATTCAAAAATCAGCAAGGAATGTGTTCAAAAATGTTAAAAAATCAACATGGATGCATTTTGAAATCATATGAATACTCGCTAGACCAATGTGCACTGGATGCTAGGCGCTTTGCGAAATAAGGTATATTTTTTCTTCTCAAGAATACTAATCCCACCCGTGAAATTGCCTGTCGGGTTAGACACCCCTCACAAAAGAGCCGTGAGCCCCCTGGAAGAAGTAACAGCTCATAAGTGACACGGTAGTACACCCTGATAGGTGTATAGACCTATGGGCCCCTGCAGTAAGTAGTTTTCTCAGGATACTTTACGTTCAAGAGTCTGCCAATTCAGTTCTTTCAGCATCACTGTGACAGTCTCCTATAAGTTAAACAAACCTTGACCATTCATGCTGCTTTCCTCTGTTCATGCGCAATATCCACTATCAGTCCTATCTGGTAGACGTCCCAAACACTTGGTCAATATTCTAGGATAGGTCACACAAGCGATTTGTAAGCAATCTCTTTTGTAGACCAACTGCATTTTCCTAGTATTCTACCAACAAAACAAAGTCTGCTACCTGCTTTGCCCCTGACTGAGCCTATTTGACTGTTCCATTTCATATCCCTACAAAGTGTTAGGTTATTAAGCCTCTCTCAGTGGCTTGGATGACCACCTCTCGGTCCTCTCGTGTGAGGAGATTGTTTTAGCTAGGTTGCATATCAGGCACTATCTTTTTAGCCCTCACCATTTGTTAAGTAGTGTTCCCCCACTACTTTGTGCTCATTGCCATCAACCTTTGACAGTCCTCCATTTCCTGATGATATGCCCTTTTTTTAACCACTTATGTTCTCATTTGTGTCTGTTGTCCGAGTTATCGGCTGTTTTAGCAAATGACGTGCAGGCTGTCGACCACGTCTTATTTTTTATCCACCATAGCAATATGACAATGGACATTTAATCCCTAGTTCATGACCTCCGTTTCTCAGTGGCATATTTTATAGACCTTTCTCCACATCCCTGTTTTTAGGAGTCTTCTCTTCTGTCGATTGGGATTAATGTGTAGTCGTTTTTAACTCTCTCTCTGTCTTCACATGCTACAGTTTCGATATGGGTGCGTATGACCCTAGTTGTTTTTGTACCCTAAAACAAAACAAAACCCACATTTTTGTTTGAGTTTACATATTCTAATTGTGACTCATTGAAATTATAGTCAAAGGACACTATGTTTTTTTCATTTTTTCAAGCACACAATTTTACATTTCTGAGCATTTACAACCAGTTGCCAATCTTTGCACCACAATCTTATCAAGATCTGACTGAATATTTGTGCAGCTCCTTTCTGACTACACTTCACTATAGATAACTGCATCATCATCAAAACGTCTGAGGTCACTATTAATATTGTCCACAAGGTCATCAATATAAAGTGTGAACAGCAAGGGACCCAACACACTACCGTGAGGCGCACCTGCATTTACTTCCACATCTGTTGATGACTCTGGAAATTTCTCTTGATACCTTATACGATGATTCTTTTGATAACAAGTTTGGCTGTGGCACAGAATCAAACTCCCTTCATAAATCAAGAAGTACTGCATCTACCTATCTGCTTTGATCCATGGTTTTCAGTACTTCATGTGAGAACAGTCTGAGTTGGGTTCCACATTTTCAATGTTTTCAAAATCTGTGCTGGGTGACATGTTGGAGGTTACTCTGTTCAACACACCTCATTATGTTTCAGTTCAGAGGGTGTTCTATGATTCTACAACACGATGATGTGAAGGATATTGAATGGTAGTTTTGTGTATCACTTCTGCTACTCTTCTTATAGGTAAGTGTGACATGTTATTTCTTCCAACTACTAAATATGGTTTTCTGTTCAAGTGATCTACAATATAAGGGGCTTACTCAGCTGCAAATGTGGTACAGAATCTGATAAAGATTCCATCAGGCCCTGAGGCTTGTCCAGTTTTAATGGTTTCAGCTGTTTCTCTAAGCTTCTTGAATTAATATCTATTTCACTCATCTTTTCAACGGCACAAGAATTAAATTGGGGAAAAACTCCTGGGTTACTCTTTGCAAGGAACATCTGAAAGAGTTCAGAGTCAGACACTGAAGGCTTCATGCATTGCTCTCCAGACAGCCAAATGCATTTCATTCAATATCTATCTATAGCCCTATGCTTGTTTTATACCTATTATGCAGTAGCTTCTGTTTCTTCAGGAGTTTCTTTAAAGTGACTGTATACCTCAAAGAGTCCCTCCCATCATAAACAGTTCTAGTGGATATGTATCCATCCTGCAGTAAACAATTCTTTCAAACTTGAGCTGTAGTTCCTCTACATGTTCCTGCACTGAGTTAAATGTTTCAAGTTTCTCACTGAGGTATGACACTACTACTGCTTTTGTCTAGTTTGTTGAAAACACAGACATTTCTAATTATTTTCGTTGCCCTTTATATTTTGGTATTCATCGTTGCTGTAACTGCCTTATGTTCAATGATGACAGTTTCGATGCGGACATCCTCATCCTCAAAGAGGTCAAGTCCATTTTGTTGCCATTAGACCTAATATATTTCCATCATGAGGGGGGTCCTGAACTATTTGCTCTAGGTAGTTTGAAAATAAGGAATTTATCAGTTTCATGGAATGTCTTGCCACACTCACTAGTAACAAAACTGTAATCATCCCAGTTGATTATTGGATGGTTAAAGTCTCCTCTGATGATTACTGTATGACTATGGAACTTACAAGAAAATTGAGGTTTTCTTTAAAGTTTTTGTTTACATCAGAAGGTGAGTCTGGTGGTCGATAGAGGAATCCAATCATAATTTTATGCCACCCTTGATAATGAGTCTTGTTTAAAATATCTCACATGCAGTTTCAATTCCTACCTCAGTGGATCCGAGTTTCTTGTCTATTGTGACAAATACACCGCCTCCATTTCCCAGTAGCCTCTCCTTTCAGTATACACTTAAATTTTCCCCAAAAATCTCTATTGTCAACTTTTGGTTTTAACCATCTTTCTGTTCCTCATACTAAGTGAGCTTCACTATCTTTTAGGAGCCCTTCAAACTCTGGCATCTTGTTGTGTATGCTTTGGCTGTTAACCACTCTGCTTACAATACTCTCACCTGTGGGACGAGTTTCTTTGGATCTTACACTGACAGTTCCAAGTTTTCAACAGCTATCATTATCTGGACTGGATGGAGTGTCACCTAAGCTAAAAACAAAAACCTTGAGTGCACCTGACCTATAGTCATCTATATCTACCTCTGATGTGTAGAGCAGAACTGACCCATTTAGCGGGACCCTACAGTTCTCAAAGCTATAATGCAAGTCCACAAAACCACAGCCTAGCTTGTCACAGGACCTTCGGTCACCTGACCTGTGTCTGCTATAATATGAGCTGTGTATGCTAAGGCTGAGTTTGGACCCTTGATTAAAATGCCTTTGAGACCTATGGCAGACGATCTATCTCAGACGATAACATGGTATTCATCCTTACTATTGGAGCACTGGACTTGCAAACTTTATCGTTGTTATCGGATGTTATGAACGACAAGACTATTGCGGGTAGAGATACACACACAAAGAACAGTATGCTATAGACATCAGCATTCAACGACTACTACAAGGTTAAAAATTACTGGTGACAAAATCACTTCCAATTTTTTGTGTTTTTGCTTTCCACAACCACGATTTCTGAGCCACACTCAAACAGATTTGGATAAGCCAGTTACCTTTCGAAGTGAAAAGTGTGATTATTTCCTGTACTTCCTCACCTTTCAACTCACGATTACAGATCATAGTTCAACTTTATCACATTCTATCATTCAGTGACAGACGTGAGGCCCCCACAAATTGGGCAACATCACATTGTGGGTACGGTTACAGACGTTGCCACTAAGGGGCAGCAGTGTCCACTTGCAGAACTAGTGAATGAACTATATTGCAGAGTTGACAATCTTCAGCGGCAACCCTGAGGAGCTCCAGCCACTTCCAACAGCACTCAGTCTACCTGATGCCACAGCACATTAGGTAATGTTAGCCATCATGCAAAACTGTTTTGGTATCATTCAAGATTCACACAAATGCATACAGCAACGCAGTTACCCAAATGGGGACACTGGTTGCAAGTCGACATGACCGACCACTCTGTTGTACGCTGCCCACTCACTACTATGAACAGTTCTACCCCAACTACAGGAAGATGTACCCCCACTCATAATCCACTTGCGATAACAGTGTACTCCCTCATACTGGCAGCATGTCTGTCTCAAACACATTTGACAGACACTCAATTTGTCTCAATGTTCCAATGTCACACTGTCTCTTCGTCATGGATGTGTGGAACGAGATAGTTTATTTGAATGACCTCTCTGCATCACCAAGAAACTGTTCATCTGTAAAATCATGGCTCACAGTAGCAAACAATTCGAGAATTTCTACATTCAGTCATCGAGAGGCAGGTGTGAATTTTGGATTCTCACAGAATTTTCAACAGATTTTCCTGATCTCTGACATCACTGAGTGCATACTTGGTGCACATTTTCTCCACTGTTACAACATAACTGTGTCCATATGGGAGGCTACACTTCACATTAACAGTGAAATAGTACATCTACATCTACATTTATACTCCGCAAGCCACCCAACAGTGTGTGGCGGAGGGCACTTTATGTGCCACTGTCATTACCTCCCTTTCCTGTTCCAGTCGCGTATGGTTCGCGGGAAGAACGACTGTCCGAAAGCCTCCGTGCGCGCTCTAATCTCTCTAATTTTACATTCGTGATCTCCTCGGGAGGTATAAGTAGGGGGAAGCAATATATTCGATACCTCATCCAGAAACGCACCCTCTCGAAACCTGGCGAGCAAGCTACACCGCGATGCAGAGCGCCTCTCTTGCAGATTCTGCCACTTGAGTTTGTTAAACATCTCCGTAACACTATCACGGTTACCAAATAACCCTGTGACGAAACGCCGCTCTTCTTTGGATCTTCTCTATCTCCTCCGTCAACCCGATCTGGTACGGATCCCACACTGATGAGCAATACTCAAGTATAGGTCGAACGAGAGTTTTGTAAGCCACCTCCTTTGTTGATGGACTACATTTTCTAAGGACTCTCCCAATGAATCTTCAATCCAGCCACATAGCTGGTCTGATATTCCGTAGGCTCTTACTTTGTTTATCAGACGACAGTGCAGAGCTGTATCGAACGCCTTCCGGAAGTCAAGAAAAATAGCATCTACCTGGGAGCCTGTATCTAATATTTTCTGGGTCTCATGAACAAATAAAGCGAGTTGGGTCTCACACGATCGCTGTTTCCGGAATCCATGTTGATTCCTACATAGTAGATTCTGGGTTTCCAAGAACGACATGATACTCGAGCAAAAAACATGTTCTAAAATTCTACAACTGATCGATGTCAGAGATATAGGTCTATAGTTTTGCGCATCTGCTCGACGACCCTTCTTGAAGACTGGGACTACCTGTGCTCTTTTCCAATCATTTGGAACCTTCCGTTCCTCTAGAGACTTGTGGTACATGGCTGTTAGAAGAGGGGCAAGTTCTTTTGTGTACTCTGTGTAGAATCGAATTGGTATCCCGTCAGGTCCAGCGGACTTTCCTCTGTTGAGTGATTCCAGTTGCTTTTCTATTCCTTGGACACTTATTTCGATGTCAGCCATTTTTTCGTTTGTGCGAGGATTTAGAGAAGGAACTGCAGTGCGGTCTCCCTCTGTGAAACAGCTTTGGAAAAAGGTGTTTAGTATTTCAGCTTTACGTGTGTGTGATCCTCTGTTTCAATGCCATCATCATCCCGGAGTGTCTGGATATGCTGTTTCGAGCCACTTAGTGATTTAACGTAAGACCAGAACTTCCGAGGATTTTCTGTCAAGTCGGTACATAGAATTTTACTTTCGAATTCACTGAACGCTTCACGCATAGCCCTCCTTACGCTAACTTTGACATCATTTAGCTTCTGTTTGTATGAGAGGTTTTGGCTGCGTTTAAACTCGGAGTGAAGCTCTCTTTGCTTTCGCAGTAGTTTCCTAACTTTGTTGTTGTACCACAGTGGGTTTTTCCCGTCCTCACAGTTTTACTCGGCACGTACCTGTCTAAAACACATTTTACGATTGCCTTGAACTTTTTCCATAAACACTCAACATTGTCAGTGTTGGAACAGAAATTTTCGTTTTGATCTGTTAGGTAGTGTGAAATCTGCCTTCTATTACTCTTGCTAAACAGATAAACCTTCCTCCCTTTTTTTATATTCCTATTAACTTCCATATTCAGGGATACTGCAACGGCCTTATGATCACTGATTCCCTGTTCTGCACATACAGAGTCGAAAAGTTCGGGTCTGTTTGTTATCAGTAGGTCCAAGATGTTATCTCCACAAGTCGGTTCTCTGTTTAATTGCTTGAGGTAATTTTCGGATAGTGCACTCAGTATAATGTCACTTGATGCTCTGTCCCTACCACCCGTCCTAAACATCTGAGTGTCCCAGTCTATATCTGGTAAATTGAAATCTCCACCTAAGACTATAACATGCTGAGAAAATGTATGTGAAATGTATTCCAAATTTTCTCTCAGTTGTTCTGCCACTAATGCTGCTGAGTCGGGAGGTCAGTAAAAGGAGCCAATTATTAACCTAGCTCGGTTGTTGAGTGTAACCTCCAGATGGCCGTACAATTATTCTATGAAATTCTTCTGGGTCAGTAACAACCACACCCCAACACGTGAAAGGACTTCAGCATATTCAGCATTAGATGCAAAAACATCACTGCTGAAGGAACTTCTTACCTTGCTGTCCAGTGTTATTGATCCAGTTTTAAATGTTATGAAGATGCGCATCCATGCAGACAATGAGCCCTGTATGCCAGTGTCACGCAGTGACACTGAGTCCACTACAGCTCAAGAGCACACTATGCCAGGGCCAGCAGATGCTTACAAGGCCTGTTGGTTGGCTCCTCATCTAAGTATACTGATGCAAAGGAGTTCAAAGAATTGCTGGCTATGGAGGTTATCCAGCATTCTGACAGACTTTGGGTGCCTCCCTTGTTTCTAGTTTGAAAGAAAGATGGTTCATGGTATCCGCATGGGGACAGTCTCACCATGAATGCGCACACCACACCAGATTGCTATCCTGTTCCCCCACTTACACGATTTTATGGCTGCTCTGGCAGGCTCACAAATATTTAGTGTTGCTGACTTCCAAAAGGCCTCTCATCAAATTCCAGTAGCACCAGAAAATGTACAAAAGACAGCAGTAATATGCCTTTTGGTACCTCTGAATACATAGCAGTCTGCGAAGGAATTGAACATTTCTGATCACAAGTTGAGGCACATATTTCACTGTCTTTACAGACGATAAACCAGTTCCTTTGGTGTTTAATAACCCTCATAATTCCTGCTCTTCTTGACACTTTTGCCAGTTATAATTCATCATGCAATTCACTACTGATTTCAGTCAGCTGTGAGGAGCTGACTACGTAGTCACCTTCTACAACATGCTCTCTGCATGGGAGGATTTAACACAACTAGCTATGGCACAGGAACAGGCAAGGACTTAATGCGAGTTCCTTACGAAACCGAAGACTGGAATGCAGCTAAAACAAGAACCAACAGGTAACATCCTTGTCTGGTACCACGTTTCTCAGAGTTGACCTTGATCTTTCATTCCTTTCCATTGTATAAAACAGACTTTTACGCAATTCATGACCTTGCTCATTCTGGAGCCAACACAAGTACTCATAAGGTAAACAGCACGTATGTTTGGCCAAGAGTATGACACGATTATCATTTACTGGTTAAAATCTGTTAACCTTGTCAGCTGGCCAAAGTCAGACACATTGTCAACAAGTCTCTCTTCTTTTGATAACAAACATGCTGTTTTCCTCATGTCCACAGACATCTTAGGGCTACTATCCAGGCACAAGGATTCCAATATCTTCTTACAGCTACTGACAGGTCTATTCATTAGGTCGAAACCATGCCCTTCATGGATATTTCTGCAGAGACAGTTGCACGAGCCTTTTAACTACTTATATTTTAAGGTCTGAGTGCCCGACAGATCAAGTTCAACAATTCTAGTCCTCTTTGTTCAACAAACTAGTTGCTTTATGTGGGTTCACTCATCATTATTCCACCAGCTACCAGCCAACAAGAAACAGCATGGTGGCACACTGGCACAGGACACTGAAGTTAGCACTACAGTGTCACAAGTCATCCTGACTAACAACATTGCCACTGTATTACTCAGCCTGCAAACTGGCACTGAGAAGCAGAAATTGTGCATGGTGAAACCTTGAAACTTCTGTTGGACTTTTACTCCATGCAACAAGAAAATCAATCTAAAGATTCTTGCTCATTGCTGCTACAGCTGAGGGAACTGCATTGCATATTTCCAACCTTCAATGACTTCTCACCATGCAAATCCACCCATTTTCGTTCATAAAACCCTTGTTCAATGTATCCATGTCATGGTGTATACTGATGTCATTATAGCACCCTTACCTTACACCGGGTCCTTTCCAGTTTTAGAAACAGAGGTTCACACAACAACACTCTTCATTAATGCCAAGTCAAACAGGGTTTCCACTGAAAGGGTAAAACGAGCTTAACTGCTTCCATCAGCTGACACTGCGCAACTGTATCCTCCCCATTGGCCAACACCTGCTTCTAGACCTTCCCCTGCTGACTAAGCCTCCACTCCTCTGGTCCTCTCCACAACCCCACTGTCATCATCAACAGAGTCTGTCAGCACATGCTTTTCCTTTGGTGAGCCCCCCCACTCAATGATACTGATGCCAGTCCACACAAGAGCATTCAAGATAATTCAGCACAAGTTTCCTTTCGTTCCAGGAGCTCTGCTCTACAAGAGGGGGCTGTCTGGTGATACTAACAAATAATTGAAAGTGTGGACTATCTTCGTGCCTATGTGACAGGCTATCAAATAGCATCTTTGTTTATACATTACTCCTCCTTTCATGAGGTTGCTCTGGTTCTCTCTGGAGTATTTCTGTTCCTCGATTTTCATGTTTGATTAAAGTAATGAAAGACATAATATTTACACCATCTGTATCCATTGTGGATTATAGTTCCCACAGTTTTTTTCTCCAAGAAAATCATTTTGTATAATACATTTCACGCCAAGAGTTACATTTTTGAAAACACTCCACAACACAAACTGAGTGTGGTGTTTTAAAGAGCAACTATAGTTGCTACAGATTCTTACAACACGTGGAGACTTTATCAATAAGGGTTTTGAAGGTTGTGCATATAGCTTCATAACTGCCAAAACAAAATTCCCTACAATAACATAATTTTTAAAAATACAAGTGTAAGTTCATTCTTATTCTAAATGCTATGCTAACAATGGCTTGGGATGCTCTGCAAGCAACAGGTTTGGGACGGTCTGCAAGCAACAAAGAGATTGTGAATGATGTGAGGATACAACATATTCCAGGAGAATCACCTCACTACTTTCTGTAGCAAACACAAAGAATATGGCTATTTGAACAACAATCGTTAACACCTCGGAATCATCAAGATAAGTATTTTAATAATACTGAATCATTTACCTACTTCAAAACTTATTTTCTTTTGAGAAAATCTCCTTAAATTAGTGAAAATTTATTATGAATTTAAATTTATATGCAGATCACCACCTTAGTCGTGAGCAGGAATGTTTCACCAGCCATTATCAATATTACTGATCTAATAGTGACTATACTACATGCAACACAGCAGTAGCATTTAGATAGTTAATCCGACATTGCGCTGTCAGGCTTGCTTATTTGAAAATGTGTAAAGCAGTAACTTCAGACCTGATGTGGGAGTGGGTGGTTGGTTGGTTGTTGGGAAGGGACCTAACAGCGAGGTCATCGGTCCCATCGGATTAGGGAAGGATGGGGAAGAAAGTCGGCTGTGCCCTTTCAAAGGAACCATCCCACCATTTGCCTGAAGCGATTTAGGGAAATCCCGGAAAACCTAAATCAGGATGGCTGGACGCGGGCTTGAACCGTCGTCCTCCCGAATGCGATAATGTGGGAGTGGTTTGTTAAAATACAGAATGAAGCAAGAAAAATTACTGAGAAAACCAACAAATTAATGCTTTTCAGATCTTTATAAGGAAACTGGAGCTTGTTCTGTCTACAGCAGCCTATGCTGAACTGAGCTGGCTTCCACTGCTCACCAAGTACCTTCTGCAAGCAGAAAGTTTGACAAGTAGCATGTCGAATATTTCACGTTGAAATGACCAGCATGAAGCTGTCAGGCATAACAAACAGCCGTAAACAAAGTGACTGCACAACAACAGCCAATATCCTGCCACTCAATATGGTGTGCTACGAAACAGCAACGGGCCATGGAAGTTATCTGCGTCTCCATCCCTACAAAAAATCCTTACAAACTCTGCGATTCTCAAATGACTTCCCAGCTTGTTATTTGCAAAGCCTTTAATTCGTGCTATTCTTTTGATCATTGGTCTCCCTCTTTTATTTGAATTTTGTATTAAGTTTCATTTTTTCTGTTATTGCATTCTATTATTATTCTTCTTTTTCTTCCTCTTCTTCAGACTTAGATTGTTCATTCTGTGTTCATTTTGACTTGAAACCTCTTTTGGTGTTGTCTCTTATTTTTTCAGTTTTATCTATGAACACATTTTCTGTGATTTAGAGTGCTTTTAAGTCGTCCTCCATTTCGTTAAACCAGTTGGATTGGGTTTTTTGTTGCAGTAGTAAAAAAAGTATTTTGTTAATCTATTTGGGTATAACCTGTGTCCATAAAAATCAATTCTTCTTTTCTTCATTGGGTCAGAGTGTTTTGGTACTTTGGTAAAGGATTTCCATTTTTGATGTGAATTATTTTGTTGTTGTGGAGTCTGGGGCCAAGGATTTTTATTAATAGCTTCCTTTCTTTTATCTGCAGCCTTCCAGGTGGGCCATGGTCGGTGATGGACAGTGTTTCAGCTGCATACATAGCTTCCAGACTGATTACTGTACTGTAATGTCTTGTTTTTGCACTCTATGAAAGGGACTTTTTGTTATAGGTGTTTTTGGCGAGTTGTAAGGCCAGTTCAAATTTAGTACTTCTAGACTCCAGCTGATCCGTTCTCCAAGATACTTGAATTCTTCAGTGACCTCTATTTTTTTTCTCCCACTAATATGTCTTGGTGGGTTTTTTAA
The DNA here is from genome assembly GCF_021461385.2 of Schistocerca piceifrons. Classification (NCBI taxonomy): domain Eukaryota; kingdom Metazoa; phylum Arthropoda; class Insecta; order Orthoptera; family Acrididae; genus Schistocerca; species Schistocerca piceifrons. Next base: position 5,707,368 of record NC_060144.1, on the reverse strand, counting down.
GTTTGTCGTTTATCTTCATATTTTCAAAGGAGATTTTGAGACTTATTTTTTCAGCTTGTTTCTGAATTCGAAGGTCTGTGCTTTGACTTCTTCCCAGATCTCAGTTTGTAGCAGTATCATCTGCAAAGGCTAGACAACTGACTTTGATGCCTTTGTTTTTTGTTCCATTCTGATTTCGCTATAGATCTTCTGCTCCACACTGACTACTTTTTCTGGGGCACAGGTAAATGGCAGAGGGGAGAGACCATCTCCTTGCTGTACACCCATTTTTATCTCAAAAGGGTCAGAAAGTTTTCCCCATGAATTTGACTTTTGAGTATGTGTTTGTAAGGCTTTCTCTGATTAGGTTCTTGGTCTAGGTTTAATTCTCTTAGTATAGAGATGAGGGATTCCCAGCCTATGGAGCTGTATGCTTTCTGAAAGTCAATGACCTCTGATAGATCATGAGGTTTAGGATTTGTTCTGGGCAGGTTGTTCTTTCCCTGAATCCCACATGGTATTCTCCAAATCGATGGTCTAATTGGGGTTCTGCCCTGTCTAGTAGGAGTTTAGAGAAATCTTGTACATTGTGAAAATAAATGACATCCGTCTGTAGTTGTTGGGTTTTCAGATCTGGATCCCTTCTTATGGAACGAGTGGATGAGAGCCATCTACCATTCATCTGCGATTCTTTCATTTATCCAGATTTCGGAGATAAACTACAGTATTTCTGTTGACATTTTTCCAACATTCAGTTGTGACTTGTTTTCCTCCCGACGTTTTATAGTTTATGCGATCTGAAATTACTAGTTTCTTGGTGTAGGGTGGTTCAGAGTTAGGGCTGGTTATTGTTGAGATCTTAAAGCCCATTTTTATCAACGGATTCTTCACAATTGAGAAGTTTTCTGAAATATTCTGCCAATATTTTGGAATTACCTCTACTGTTGTGGGCAATATTCCATTTTCATCTTGGCACTGTTTAAAAGTCTTATAAAGGTTCCTTGTGTCGCTTTTGATGAAGTCTTTGTTGATCTAAAAGGGGTGCCAGTCTTATTGGGCTTTTTTATTCTTTTGATATTTTTGCTCACTAATTTTCTTATGTTTAAGACGTTTTGTCTCTTACGTTAATTTTTCCATGACTGTCATGGTTGCCACGCTTTTCTTCTTAGTTCAAGGAGTCTGTGTCACATTTTTCTGTCCACCAGACAGGTGTCTTGGCTTTGTTTATGGAAGCTAACTGTTCAGCTTTATTTATTATGCTTTCTTTTATTTGATCCCAGTTATGGTTTCGCATGTTAACAGTTGTGAGGGGAAACTCCTACGAGTTTATTATCTTTTCTGGAGACCATTTTCTTCTATTGGGATGGTTGGTTCCATCTTTTCTTTTGGGAATGATTTTGAGTTTTATTTTAGAAAGGTAGTCATCAGAGTCCACTGGTTGTTTGTTTTGTTTTAGGGCACAAAAACAACTGCAGTCATACACACCCATGTCAGAACCATAGAACATGTTAAGCCCAATTGATGGTAGGGAAGACAGCAAAAAAAGGGACTTTCTCTTGAAGAAAGAGCCATAAAATACACCATAAAGACAATTCAGATCCCGATCTAAAGATTAAGTGTCCTTCGCCATATTGCTAAGACGGGTAAAAAGTAAAACAGAGTCGACAGCTTGTGCGTTGTTCATTAAAACAGCCGATAACTCAGACAGCATGCATAAATTCGAACATCAGTGCATTCTCTCAGAAAATGGTGAACCGTCAAAGGTTGATGACAATGGCGATGGCTAAAAAGATAGTGCCCAATATGCAACCTAGCTAAAATGATCTTGCAGCAAGACGGTCTAGAGGTGGTCGGCCAAGCTACAGAGAGAGGTTTAACCCTCGAGTGGGCACGCTTGTGTATGAAGTGCACCAACCAAAACTAAGATTATTTTGCGCAGTTCCATTGTTGTTTCACAACTGAAAACCCATACCTATTTCTTCATTACTGGTTCAGGTAACACAGCAATAAATTGTGTTGTCATACGTCCAAGTGACCAGCAGCAATATAAAATATAAAGTGAGCTAGGCGAGAAAAAAATTTACGATCTGTACAAAAAAATTACCCCGATTATAAACTAGCAACATAATCCCATATTGAGGTAGTCGTCTACGAGATAATTAGTGTTCTAATAAGCGGCTGGGTGGCGTCTGCTTAATGCTTCGAGTGGGTCATTACTGTCTCCGTAACACCTGTTCTTGGAAACAGTGTTATAGTGAAAATTTATTTCATTATTGTATAATAAAACAGAAGTGTAACTCATATTATGTGAGTTTATTTTCTTGTTGTTTACATAAACTACAATTCAACTGTGAATTTGAACATACACGTTTACCTTGGCAACAAAAAAGACAGCTATTCTATACACGTGTACAAAGTGCGCCGCGTGCCTGCTTGTGTTATAAAAAACAGGGTGCCTGCTCAAAGGTTCATTCTGTGGCGCTTGTTCCCATGAAGGGAAGACCAGTGGTGATGCCAAAGTGACACCACCTGCTGACAGACGGCAACACAGAGATCATCAGATGGGACGGAAGGACTAGCGGGCCGAAGTAAGACAGTAGCCTTGGCAGTTGCGTCAGTGGCCTCGTTTCCCGTTAGACTGATGTGACCAGGGACCCACAAAACATCACAGTGGCTCCATTGAGAGTGAGCAAGTGACAGCTTTCCTAGACCCATTGCACCAAGGGAGGGATGGTGTACAGCCCACAGAGGCTCGAAGGGCACTAAGAATGTCTGAGCAAATGACGGAACTGAAAAGCTTGCGTTGCCAGATGTACTGTGTGGTCTGATACAGGACAAAAAGCTCTGCTGTAAATACTGAGCAGTGTTCCAGAAGCTGAGACCGAAAATCATCAGTACCAATAACGAAGGAACGCCCGACACCACAGTCAGTCAGGCAGCTATCAGTACACACAAAGATATTGTTGTCAAGTTCTGTGCAAAGGTCGAGAAACATACAATGATACAGGAAGTCAGGAGTAGTGTCCTCAGGAAGCGAATGAAGTCCAAGGTGAAAACGGGCCGCCGCATGAAGCCGAGGTGGTGAAGGGTTCACAATCACCAAGAAAGTGGCAGGTAGCATGAAGTTAAGCTGCTGGAGCAATAGCCAAAAGCAAACTCCAAGAGGTAACAGAGAAGAGGGATGCTCCCCATACTGGCAGTCAAAGGAGTCATCGAAGAAGAGGCATGGGACGGGTGGCGAGGCACGGCAGGCAAACGGCACGTGTATCCACTGGGGAGAACATAACATCAGTATGACAGCGGTAGTTCAGCAGCTTCTGCATACAGACGGTCACCCATGCTAGTGTAAAATGCACCAGCGGCCAAATGAATGCCACAATGGCGGACTGTATTGAGATGGCCTAAGAGGGATGGACACGCAGGTGCATCAATGAAACACCCATAGTCTAGTATCAAACAAACAAGGGAGTGTTACAAATGGCAGAGGGTGGTCCGATCCATTATTCATGAAGTACTGCTGAGGACATACACAACACTGAGGGACTGGGTACAGCAGCCGGCCAAGTAAGACGCGTGGGACGACCAAAAACGTTTCCAATCAAGTATGAGCCTCAAAAGGAACTAAAAAATGTTGTAATTTAATCTCAAAGATACAAGAAGAAAATGTGTTCAACTGTCATACCAGAGAAATACTCTGAAGAACTGTTTTATCCTTGATAGACCAAGGACTAATTTCGAGATTCTTTTATTACTTCTAGTATTAACTACTTTTTGTTCTGATGTGCTGGTGTAAAGACGTACTGTATAATTTCGTGTCTATATGTGTGTTAAATGACGAAAAATGTGTTTTATAATTTCTGTCAAGATCAAGCCTAAATCCCATACCAATGGAGTACAAATTATTCTGTTAATTCGAGAAGGCGAATTTTAGATGGAGGCGACGATCTTTACGACGGCACTGCTCAACAATAGAGGTACGTGATTGTGCTCACTACTTTCCTTTGGTGGCCGCTAAGATTAATTCCGATGTGTTTGTGCCAAGACATTCAGAACCTGCAATCTTCCATTTCGTATAAAAATAGGAGTCCGACTGAAAAAGAAATATTCTTAAATTTAAATAATTGCAATTCTTTTACCCAGACCATGGGGAATGATAGAATGTACGTGCCTCTACCCTGATTGTACGTTCGCAATCTCCGAGTGTGTTACGACGTAATTATTTTACGGGGAGGGGGGGGGGGGTATATATATATATAATGGAAGGAAACATTCCACGTGGGAAAAATTATATATAAAAACAAAGATGAGGTGACTTACCGAACAAAAGCGCTGGCAGGTCGATAGACACACAAACAAACACAAACATACACACAAAATTCAAGCTTTCGCAACAAACTGTTGCCTCATCAGGAAAGAGGGAAGGAGAGGGGAAGACGAAAGGAAGTGGGTTTTAAGGGAGAGGGTAAGGAGTCATTCCAATCCCGGGAGCGGAAAGACTTACCTTAGGGGGAAAAAAGGATGGGTATACACTCGCGCATACACACACACACACACACACACACACACACACACACACACACACACACACACACACACACACATATACAGACACAAGCAGACATATTAAAAGGCAAAGAGTTTGGGCAGAGATGTCAGTCAAGGCGGAAGTGCAGAGGCAAAGACGGTCTTTAAATATGTCTGCTTGTGTCTGTATGTGTGGATGGATATGTGCGTGTGTGCGAGTGTATACCTGTCCTTTTTTCCCCCTAAGGTAAGTCTTTCCGCTCCCGGGATTGGATGACTCCTTACCCTCTCCCTTAAAACCCACTTCCTTTCGTCTTCCCCTCTCCTTCCCTCTTTCCTGATGAGGCAACAGTTTGTTGCGAAATATATATATCGCAACCACTCGCACGCGAATGTACGTACCCTCTGAATGTGTCTAGTCAGTCGTGCGCATTGTTCTAAAGCTTTTCTGTTAATATTCAGTGGATTGCATCTCTGCAATTAAATTTTGTTTATGCCGCAAATCGCACTTCACGCAAAGTATTTATTATGCAAGTTTCAGTTTCCATTTAATGTAAAAATTCTGAAGTACGGCTGACTAAGCAAACCGCTACAATAATTTCAGATTTATACAACTACAATAGCACAAAACAACAATCACAATAATAGAGAGGGTACGTTACAAGCCCCAGAATTTCGTAGGTTCAAGCAACAGGGTCAAGATGTTAGGACCACCAGATTGGATTGGATTGTTTTGGGGAAGGAGACCAGACAGCAAGGTCATCGGTGTCATCGGATTAGGGAAGGAAGTCGGCCGTGCCCTTTGAAAGGAACCATCCCGGCATTTGCCTGGAGCGATTTAGGGAAATCACGGAAAACCTAAATCAGGATGGCTGGATGTGGGATTGAACCGTGGACCACCAGAAATTCATACAAACAGTTTTGTCAGTGAAAAAGCAAAAACCATTGTCACTTCTCCACCAGTAAAGATAATCAAGACATCGCTGAAGATGCCGCTCAAGGAAGGAAGTCCGTGGAGAAATGCAATAGAAAGCAAAATTGTCAACAAAAAGGAAGCTGGAGATGCTTGATGGAAGACAGGCCACAATAGTGTTAAAGGTAACGACAAAGAAGATGATGCTCAGAACACAACCCTGACACACACCAGCACACTCAATATCCACAATGTGCATTGGTTAGTAAATTGCGAGACTCAAGTCACCATACCAGCCAGGCATGAATCGTACGTTTCATCACACTGCACACACAACTGGTGAGAGAAATTAGGCTGTGGCTACAAGGAAGGTATTTGCCCCCACCGGGCTTAGGCATGGGTACAACAGCGGCTTCACACCAGCATCTGGGAAACATGCCATCTGGCCACATGTGGTTGTACGTATGAAGGAGACAGTGCTTGCCCGCAAGAGATAGGTGCTGTAACATTTGAATGTGAGGGGTTTATTAGTTATTGGGAGCTCCAACGTTAGGCGGGTGATGGAGCCCCTTAGGGAAATAGCGGAAAGGTCGGGGAAGAAGGCCAGTGTTCACTCTGTCTGCTTGCCGGGTCGTCTCATCCGAGATGGGGAGGAGGCCCTACCGGCGGCGATAGAGAGCACTGGGTGCACCTGACTGCAAATTGTTGCTCATGTCGGCACCAATGACTCCTGCTGTCTCGGTTCAGAGGTCATCCTCAGTTCGTAGAGGCGGTTGGCGGAATTGGTGAAGGCTGAAAGCCTCCCTCGCGGGGTGGAATCAGAGCTAACTATTTGTAGTATCGTTCCCAGAACCGATCGCGGTCCTCTGGTTTGGAGCCGAGTGGAAGGCTTAAACCAGAGGCTCAGACGATTCTGTGGAGATCTGGGGTGCAAATTTCTCGACCTCCGCTATCGGGTGGAGAAATGTAGGGTCCCCCTGAATAGGTCAGGCGTGCACTACACGCCGGAAGAGGCTACAAGGGTAGCGGAGTACGTGTGGAGTGCACATGGGGGTTTTTTAGGTTAGAGAATTCTCTCCCTAGGCCCGACAAGACGCCTCCTGAGACACGGCAAGCTAGGAGTAGGCAAAATGCAACAGGGAATAACAATATTAATGTGCTAATAGTAAACTGCAGGAGCGTCTATAGAAAGGTCCCAGAATTGCTCTCATTAATAAATGGTCACAATGCCCATATAGTACTAGGGACAGAAAGTTGGATGAAACCAGACGTAAACAGTAATGAAATCCTAAACTCAGATTGGAATGTATATCGCAGAGACAGGCTGGACAGTGAAGTGGGAGGGGTGTTTATAGCGATAAGAAGTGCAATAGTATCGAAGGAAATTGACGGAGACCCGAAATGTGAAATGATTTGGGTGAAGGTCACGGTTAAAGCAGGCTCAGACATGGTAATTGGATGTCTCTATAGGCCCCCTGGCTCAGCAGCTGTTGTGGCTGAGCACCTGAAGGATAATTCGGAAAATATTTCGAGTAGATTTCCCCACCATGTTATAGTTCTGGGAGGAGATTTTAATTTGCCGGATATAGACTGGGAGACTCAAATGTTCATAACGGGTGGCAGGGACAAAGAATCCAGTGAAATTTTTTTAAGTGCTTTATCTGAAAACTACCTTGAGCAGTTAAACAGAGAACCGACTCGTGGCAATTAGACCTTCTGGTGACAAACAGACCCGAACTATTTGAAACAGTTAACGCAGAACAGGGAATCAGCGATCATAAAGCGGTTACGGCATCGATGATTTCAGCCGTAAATAGAAATATTAAAAAAGGTAGGAAGATTTCTCTGTTTAGCAAAAGTGACAAAAAGCAGATTACAGAGTACCTGACAGCTCAACACAAAAGTTCTGTCTCAAGTACAGATAGTGTTGAGGATCAGTGGACAAAGCTCAAAACCATCATACAATATGCGTTAGATGAGTATGTGCCAAGCAAGATCGTAAGAGATGGAAAAGAGCCACCGTGGTACTACAACAACCGAGTTAGAAAACTGCTGCGGAAGCAAAGGGAACTTCACAGCAAACATAAACATAGCCAAAGCCTTGCAGACAGACAAAAATTACGCGAAGCGAAATGTAGTGTGAGGTGGTCTATGCGAGAGGCGTTCAATGAATTCGAAAGTAAAGTTCTATGTACTGACTTGGCAGAAAATCCTAAGAAATTTTGGTCTTATGTCAAGGCGGTAGGTGGATCAAAACGAAATGTCCAGACACTCTGTGACCAGAATGGTACTGAAACAGAGGATGACAGACTAAAGGCCGAAATACTAAATGTCTTTTTCCAAAGCTGTTTCACAGAGGAAGACTGCACTGTAGTTCCTTCTCTAGATTGTCGCACAGATGACAAAAAGGTAGATATCGAAATAGACGACAATAGAGAAACAATTAAAATCGCTCAAAAGACGAAAGGCCGCTGGACCTGATGGGATACCATTTCGATTTTACACAGAGTACGCGAGGGAATTTGCCCCCCTTCTTGCAGCAGCGTACCGTAGGTCTCTAGAAGAGCGTAGTGTTCCAAAGGATTGGAAAAGGGCACAGGTCATCCCCGTTTTCAAGAAGGGACGTCGAACAGATGTGCAGAACTATAGACCTATATCTCTAACGTCGATCAGTTGTAGAATTTTGGAACACGTATTATGTTGAAGTATAATGACTTTTCTGGAGACTAGAAATCTACTCTGTAGGAATCAGCATGGGTTTCGAAAAAGGCGGTCGTGTGAAACCCAGCTCGCGCTATTCGTCCACTAGACTCAGAGGGCCATAGACACGGGTTCCCAGGTAGATGCCGTGTTTCTTGACTTCCGCAAGGCGTTTGATACAGTTCCCCATGGTCGTTTAGTGATCAAAGTAAGAGCATATGGACTATGACCAATTCTGTGATTGGATTGCAGAGTTCCTAGTTAACAGAACGCAGCATGTCATTCTCAATGGAGAGAAGTCATCCAAAGTAAGAGTGATTTCAGGTGTGCCGCAGGGGAGTGTCGTAGGACCATTGCTATTCACAATATACATAAATGACCTTGTAGATGACATTGGAAGTTCGCTGAGGCTTTTTGCATATGATGCTGTGGTATATCGAGAGGTTGTAACAATGGAAAATTGTACTGAAATGCAGGAGGATCTGCAGCGAATTGAATGGTGCAGGGAATGGCAACTGAATCTCAATGTAGACAAGTGTAATGTGCTGCGAATGCATAGAAAGATAGATCCCTTATCATTTAGCTACAAAATAGCAGGTCAGCAACTGGAAGCAGTTAATTCCATAAATTATCTGGGAGTACGCATTAGGAGTGACTTAAAATGGAATTATCATATAAAGTTGATCGTCGGTAAAGCAGATGCCAGACTGAGATTCATTGGAAGAATCCTAAGGAAATAAAATCCGAAAACAAAGGAAGTAGGTTACAGTACGCTTGTTCGCCCACTGCTTGAATACTGCTCAGCAGTGTGGGATCCTTACCAGATAGGGTTGATAGAAGAGATAGAGAAGATCCAACGGAGAGCAGCGCGCTTCGTTACAGGATCATTTAGTAATCGCGAAAGCGATACGGAGATGATAGATAAACTCCAGTGGGAGACTTTGCAGGAGAGACGCTCAGTAGCTCGGTACGGGCTTTTGTTAAAGTTTCGAGAACATACCTTCTCTGAAGAGTCAAGCAGTATATTGCTCCCTCCTACGTATATCTCGTGAAGAGACCATGAGGATAAAATCAGAGAGATTAGAGCCCACACAGAGGCATACCGACAATCCTTCTTTCCACGAACAATACGAGACTGGAATAGAAGGGAGAACCGATACTCAGGGTACCCTCCGCCACACACCGTCAGGTGACTTGCGGAGTACGGATGTAGATGTAGATGTAGAGTGTGAACATCGTCCAGCCCTGGGTGGAGGATCGGGATGAAGTGAGATCATGATCTAGCTCCCTCGTAGTAAAAGCGGTACTGTAGCACTCACGATTCAGAGAAGATAAGGGTATTGTCCGAGCCTCCTCCACTTGTTTCAGATGGAGGAAGGCAAGGTGCTAGTGGATGCAGCAAAAAATCTCTGCAAAATAGTGGTCCAAGGTGTTCGAGATAGCAATAGGATCCACAATGATGTCGTCTGCTATTGTCAGGGTGAAAACTGGGGAATGGATATTGGTCCCAGAGAGCCATCAGACATTGGCCTAGATGAAGGAGAGGGAGAGGAACTGTTAAAGAACTAGTAAATGAAATACATATAGCTTTTTTGCTATCATGAAGAATGCGATGACACGGTGCACACAACTGTTTATAACAAATACAATTGGTCATCACAAGATGACGGTTAAAAATGGAGAGAGAACGCCTCCGCACACTAATTGCGCTGCGGCATGTCTCAGTCCACCAAGTGACCGGGGCACAGCACAGTAAAGATGAAGTGCGAGGAGTGGAATGGCCTGCTGCAGAAAGAATAACATTGGTGAGGTATTCTACCTGGGCATTACAACTGGGGACAAGTTGTTCGTCAAAGGTCACCAGGAAGGAGTAAAGCCTCCAGTCGGCCTTAGGAAGCTGCACGTAGGTGGGGTAGGAGTCAGCAAATGGATAGCACTTGGAAATAGTTGCTCTAGTGTGTCTCAGAGAGAATAGACCACTCGAGACAATGGACAAGCAGAGCAGTGCAGAATGAGAGGTCCAAATGGAAATAGGTGTGCGTGGTGTCTGAAAGGAACATGGCTGCTCCAGTGTTAAGGCATATGAGGTTGAGTTGATTGATACAGACAGCCGAGAGGGCACCTCTTGCACAGGTTCTAGGAGGAGACAGTGTGCATTCGAGCCACTGGGCAGGAAAAAGGGGTGAGGAACTCTTCCCTGTTGACACCGAATGAAGGAGGGATGTAAACGGTATAAAGGCAAAAGGTGAACTGAAGAAGGAAAATGCATATTACAATAGCCTGCAGCCAGGTGTTCTGGAAGATGGTTTGACTATGAATATCATCCTGGACGCGCAGCCTGACTCCCCCATGAGATGGAATGACATCCTCAGGGGGAAGTTCAAAGTGGAGCTGAAAAACGTGAGAAATGTGACTGCGGTCATGACGATGCAATTTTGTTTCCTGGAGCCAGTGAACAAGTGGACGCTTTGATTCCAAGAGCAGCCGTAATTCCACGTTGTCGGATCTAATGCTACAAACAATCTATTGGAGGAGAGTCATGACGAGGAAAGGGGAGGAGGGTAAAAAGGAAGAGGTGTCACCTCGGTGTCTGCCGAGTGCCAGCCTTCGAAGCCTCTCTACTACAAGGCGAAGGTGCTGGAGGATTCTGCTCCGTGACATCTACAAAGGTGGCATTCATCCTCGGCCAGTCTGCTGAGTCCAGGGCAGGAAAACAGATGGCAGTGTGCACTGGCAATACTGAAATTGGCTGGGTGAGGATAGCACCATCGAAGAGGATCTCTGAGGGGGGAAGGAGAAGACTGTTTGTCTTTATTCGATTTCTTGGAGCCTTTGTGGTTGGCAAATGACGATTAAGATGTCTGTTGGTTGGAGGGATGTAAGAAGTCTTTGCAGGAGTATTTCTTCCATTCTTTCTGGCCTGCCGGGTGTGCAGCAGGTGATTTCGCCATGTGAGCGAAAATTTGGTTGACTGTTGCACAGCTGGAGGATAAGGAGGACAAGGAGAAGAGAATGCTGCTGTGACACTGGGTGATTTCACAACCATGTTGCTGAATTTCAGATCACATGTCTGCATGGCTAAGTACTTTGTGGAGTGGGATGAAGCAAGAAAAGTGCTGTAAGTGCCAGATGGTAAAATGCATTTTTCCAACTAGCCAACAACTTGTGAGCAACAGAGTAATGCACTCTTTTCTTCACCCAGATCTCCTGGACAGCCCATTCATTGAGATAGGTTGTAATGATGACAACGGTAGCAGCACATCGGGTTCGGTATGTACGGTAGCACTGTGATAACTTCATAGCTTGCACTGACCTCTGATGGAAGCACTGCTCTATAAAACGTCAGAAAAAGGACGCATGTGGGTGCTAAGGATGCATCTACCTTTTTAATCCTCCAATGAACTGCTGACACCCTGATCAGAGTGGGTCAGACCACCAACAGCCTAATTAAGTAACACCATGTGAAGAATTCAATGTTCGATGGGCCCTGACATGAATAGGATAGCTGTGGAGGAGTGAAGCTGTAAGCAGTTGTTGTGCCTGAGAACCGCAAATAGTCTCAAAAAGTGAAGTGCCACTGCCAATGTGAGAGGAGGATTTCACAGGGCCGGCAACTGCATCAACACCTTTCTGAATAACGAATGGGTTAAAAATAGCAAAGGACTGACTGCCTTCAGTATGTGAAACCACGAGGAACTGAGGCGCAGCTGGGAGGGTCTTTGAAACACTAGTCTCGTTCTGTGTATGCTTAGTAGATGTTGACTGAGAAGATGATGTTTGGCTTATTGTGAGAAAATCTCCCACGATTGCCTGCGTCTCCGATGGCACGCTCCTTCCAACTGGTGGAGCCCCTCAGAGCGGGGGCTCACCTGCCTTAGGTGAGTGATTGCACCTCAGGTCACACACCTACCAAACACTTGACAGAGGGACCAACTGGCAATTTGGGAAGGTAGTAGCTCAGCAATTACCCCTCCCTGGGCCTGGCCTGTTCCAGGGGGTACATGTGCAAACCATACTTGTCAATACGAGGTGGGTTGGCTCTGAGCACTATGGGACTTAACATCTATGGTCATCAGTCCCCCAGAACTTAGAACTACTTAAACCTAACTAACCTAAGGACATCACACAACACCCAGTCATCACGAGGCAGAGAAAATCCCTGACCCCGCCGGGAATCGAACCTGGGAACCCGGTCGTGGGAAGCGAGAACGCTACCGCACGACCACGACCTGCGGACTACAAGGTGGGAATTAGACGTTACCAGACCACTGTTATGCATCAGACGCATAACCCGGCCTTCAAATTTATCCCCGTCCCCTCCCCGACTACTACTCTTCCAGACACAACCAGATAATCATGAACGATTTTCTTTCAGCTTCTGTGTATTTACTCTCCTCAATCTCATACACAATTTCTTTTAAAATTACCAAAATATTAAGGTGTAAGTATTTTAGGTTAGAGTGTGTGTGTGTGTGTGTGTGTGTGTGTGTGTGTGTGTGTGTGTCTGCGCGCACGCGCGCGTTTGCACAGTGCACAGAAACATATGTGAAGACATTGAATCATACCTAACATCTTCAGATATTGGTCAAGATACTGTTGCAACTGAGGATGTGTATTTGACTTTCTAATGGCTTCTTTCAATTCTGTGTATGGAATAGGGTTTGATGTTGCAGCCCACGGCTCTGTGCGCAAGTACATCTGATTTAAGAGATGCTTCATCAGTTCTGCAGCATTCTCATCTAATCGGCGACCTATGGCAGCAACCATCACCTGGTCCCTGTTGACATTTCAAACTATCTGCAAAATTTTGCATCACACAATGAGCATGATATTAGAATAAAGTAAATTCCACTTAAAACACACACACACACACACACACACACACACACACACACACACACACACACACAAAGTGCACTCCCTCTCATACTACTAACCTGAATTCTTGATGAAACCTATCATAATTTACCCTCCAATAGATGCCATCATCTCCTGGTTTATCTTGTATTTGCTTTTCCATGTTACTCAGAGCCTTCATATTCAGTTCTGGAGGCAGATATAATTCTCGTTCCTTTACTTTTAGGGCAGGGATATCTGCTTCCTCCGAAACAGATGGGCATCTCATCAGGAATTGTTTACTTATGAGAAGGAAAAATTTGTCACGCAGTGTAACCAGATTTAAGTTGCCATCACCTGCTGCAAGGAAAAAATTAATATTGACATTTTGGAACATTAACATTTATTAACCTGATTAGATAATTACTACAACATTGTTGTATGGGCGAGTGTATTCATTGTGAAGGAAACTGAGATTCTGACTTGCAGGAAAATAATTAAATTGTAGGAAATACTGATTTTTGGTTACAAAGAGCAAATGAGTAAATCCCACAATGGTATCATGCAAGCATACAGCTCTAGTCTCACTTTGTGCCCCCCTGAACTATATGCCCTTTCATCTCTGTGAGGAAGGATATTGAAATGATTCTGTCGATAATGAATGAATAATGAAGATGATGATGATACCATCACTAACATTCAGAACTGCTCATGTTACCAAACATAGAAATTAAAACCTTCTTAAATGACAGGTGGTCATGAAAGTGGCACAATTTCACTACTTGCAAAAGAGTTTTATGCAATTTGGACTGAGCATAAATATTAGACAGAAAACTTTTACAGCATATTATGATTATTCCAGTTTACCCCTTATGCCTAAATGTTATTTGGAAATACAATTTTGTCTGTCCAGGGCAGAAAGTTCTTAAAATTGGAAGTGATTTGGTTAAGTTCCAATACTTCAAGATGTACTGAAACTTCATATATGAACTTCAAACAATTAAGAAAGAAGCCTAAAGTCAATGAATGCTTTTAACGCTAATCTCAGGTCAGTTCCAAATAAGGAAATTAATTACATTAATGGGTCATACCTGCTGTATGCTGTACTAGTCTCATTGCAGCATAAATAAACAAAATGCATCGATTTATGCTTTGATTCACTGTAGCTTGTCACTTTATTCATATTACCCATACACATACAAAGTACTGCCATGAAAACTGATTAATATTTACCTAAAATAAATGCCTTCACCACATGAAATAAAATTAGAGCCAATGTTAATAGCAAGGAGAAGAAAAACCAAACACAAGATAATAAAGAGCTTTCAGTGTTGTTTTCATTGTAAATGAGAATCTATGCATCTGCTGATATATACGTTCTCTGCCATAATTCTAGGAACAATCTTTATTCTTCTTTCAGATAAATATGTTCTGTATACCATGTGAGTGCATTAGTGTAAAAAATGCTGCTTGTATGTTACTCCACACCATGATCACTTTACTGAAAAATACAGTAAAAACAACAGCTTACAGGTCCAACAAAGTTGGCTAAAAACGATGAAACAACAACAACAACAACAACAACAATAATAATAATAATAATAATGTAACTAAATTATTGCTCTATTTGAACCTGAAATTATGGAATTACATTCATTACCATTTATAGGAACACTGAAAGGAATACCTGGCAATTTGCAATGAAAACCTATCTTTTTACATTAAAAGCTGTCGAAATATGTCTCATGTGAACTACAGGACGAGGCAAAAGTGTGTGATGTACAAGCAAAAGTAATATTGTCAGTTGATCCAAAACACAACTACAAAAAAAGCCAGGGACAAATTAAAACAATTATATAATACTCAAAACTTTACAGAAGAATCGGTTTGCTGACTACATTCGAGAACAGTACATTAATAGAAGAATACAACTGCAAAATAAATTCTGCTTCTAATCAGTCAAACAATTTGAATTTTGAAGTGAAAGATAAGTGGGTAGGATGAATTTTATTGATAAGCGTACTAGATGACTACAAACCAATGATTACGGACCTAAATAATTCCAATATATCAATAAGTGGAGATACTATTAAAACTCAATTATTGGAAAAAGTGAAGTGCGAAAAGTATTGCCACTATGAATAATGATGCAGCTCGTCAAGTGAACAAGAGAGATAGTAGAAACTTTCTGCAGATTTTCACTAAGGGACTGGGATGTTGTGACTGTAATGGTCACATTGCAAGAAACTATCGCAGCAAAACTAAAGGAAGTAATAAGTCATCAGAAGGGACTTCCAATTACAAGACATTCCTCAGCACACCATGTAAAACCATACATAACGAGTATCAACACTAGGGAAAGACAGATTGCTACTTAACATAAATGAGACACTAAGTTGCAGGCAGGCACAATGAAAAAAAAAAAAAAAAAAAAAAAAAAAAAAAAAAAAAAAAAAAACACACACACACACACACACACACACATACACAGCTTTCAGCCACAGCCTTCATTAGCAAAAGAGATACACACCATTCATACACACAACAAGCGTACCTCATGCACACATAACCACCAACTCTAGCACCTTGGTCTGGAATGCTGAAGTTAGCAGTCATGTGTGCACGAAGTGTGCTTGCTTGTGTGTATGAATGGGTGTGTCTCTTTTGCTGATGGAGGCTGTGGCCAAAAGTGTTATGTAAGTGTCTTAGTTGTGTGTGTCCGCAACTTAATGTGTCTTCATAGTAAGTAGCAACCTGTCTTTTCCTACTTTGTTGATATTCCTACCTAGAATTTCCATTGTTTCATAAATGATGACTGCTATATTAACTGGTGCTTCAGCACCCATAAAACTAACATGTGAAATGAATTCATGTAAATCAATGTTAGCTTCACAAATGGTAGTGGCAAATGATGAAAATTTATCCAATGAAGGCACCCGTGTCACCTATTAATGGACAGGCTGATAGCAGAGAGAGAAAAACAGAAGTAACAGATGTTCTTCAAGTTCCACAGTTAAGTAGGTAGTTAGTAACATGTCCCTTGGATCATTTTGCATGATAGATCGTACTGATGTGGACTGAGTCATTATAAATTGATATTACAAATTAATTTGTACACATGGTTACATTCTGAAGATTTCTAATTTTTTTTAACAAAAAAAAAAAAAAAAAAGTAGAAATTATTCTACAGAATAGAAGAAGTTGTTATCAAATTTTACCCTATTGCCTCTCAGACATTTTATATAACTGTGTAAATAATCAACTTTTTTGTTGCAGCATTGTGAACCATTTTCTGTGCTAAAGATGACTTCAATGTGGAGTAATGAGTCTCATTTTTCCTTCTGGTATTGTAATTATGTACCTCATTGTTTCCCTTCAACTGTAGTGAATTATTTACAAAAAAACGAAGCAGGAGTCAGAATGTCCAACTCCTTAAACAGACATCTACAAGATTATCATGAGTGAGCACCACATATAATTCTCACAGCATGCTTTTGTACAATGAAGACTGCCTTTCTTAAAGATTAGTTACCCCACAACATTATTCCATATGATATAACTGAATGAAAATATGCAAAATATGTCAACTTACTGACTTGTCTCTCCCAAGATTAGTAATGATTCTAAGCTCAAATGTGGCTGAAGTGAATTGTTTTAGGAGTTCCAAAAATGTTTTTTTTTCCCCCAATTTAAATTCTTATCAATATGGACCCCTAAGAATTTTTAAGTTTCCACCCTATTTATTATTTCCTCACCATGTGTTACACTCATCACTGACGTAGTACCTCTACATGTGCAGAACTGAATATGTCAGTGTTATAAAAACTAAGGGTGACACCACTCATAGGAAACCAGTCAATGATACTTTTAAGAACACTGCTTATAATTTCTGCTGACTCTGTAAGCATGGATTGGTTGGTTGGATTAAAAGAGGGGGAAGGGACCAAACTATGAGGTCATCAGTTCCTTGTTCTGAATGAAACAATGCCACAAGTGTGAAAATAAAACAAACAAGAGTGACAACTCAAAACGGAACGAAAGGAAAGATCACAAGAACGATGAAGGGCAACAAACATGTAAATGGACAAAAGGGGACAAGGCAACCACAGAAACGGGATGAAGAGATTAAAACAACAGAGCCGGTTACCGTGGCTGGCTAACTGTGAGAATAAAAAAGGAAAAGCCAGCCACTCTGCAACACATTAAAACCCCCAGCGTAGCAGCAATAGGGTGGAGGACACAGAGGGACAAAGGACATGCGCTAAAATTTAGATCAAATGATAAAACCCACCCTCACGAATAAAACCTAAAACTAAATCAGCCGATGAGGCGTTTTTAGATAAAATTAACAGCAATAAGTCCCGTAACCCAAGATTTCGTTGTTGGTCAGTCAAAGTGGGACAGTGCACTAGTATACGGGCCACTGTCAACCGGGCGCTACGCTGACACTGATGCGGGTTTTCACGGTGCAGGAGGTAATGGTGGGTCGCCCAAGCGCGGCCAAAGCCGAGCCGGCAGAGGACAACTGATTCCCTGCAAGAGGCACGCATGGAAGACTTCCACACATTCGTAGTCTCCTTAATGACGCGCATTTTGTTGTGTGTCCCGTTATGCCATTCTGTCTCCCAAAGCCAAAAAACCCTACGGCGTAAGTCAGAATGCAGGTCAGGTTCAGAGATGCCCATCTCCAGAAGCGGTTTACACGTAGCCTGTTTGGCCAGCCTATCGGCAAGTTCGTTGCCTGGGATGCCGACGTGTCCTGGCTTCCTCACAAACACCACTGAACAACAGGACTGGTGCAGAGCATAGACGGACTCCTGGATGGACGCTACCAAAGGATGGCGAGGGTAGCACTAGTCGATGGCTTGTAGGCTGCTCAAGGAGTCAGTACCACAGAAGAAACCACCAGGGTATGAAGGATGTGCTCAAGAGCACGAGATATAGCCACCAGCTCTGCAGTAATAAAAACACTGCAGCCATCAGGCGAGGAATGCTGTTCAAAATGGCCTCTGTGGACATACACGAAGCCAACATGACCATTAGGCATAGAGCCGTCAGTGTAAACCACTTCTGAGCCCCGGAACAAGTCAAGAATCGAGAGGAAAAGACAGCGGAGAGTGGCAGGAGTAACTGAGTCCTTAGGGTCATGCAAAAGGTCCAGACGAATCTGCGGCCTAGGTGTACACCATGGAGGTGTATGAACGTGTGCAATGTAACTGGTGAGCAGTTGTGCACATCAGATCTGCAATGGAGGGACTCCGGCCTCCACCAGGATACTGGTCACAGAACTCATTCTAAAAGCTCCTGTCACTAGGCGGAAGCCACAGTGGTACACTGGGTCGAGTACACGCAACACTGAGGGCGCTGCAGAACCAGAAACCAGACTCCCATAGTCAAAGCGGGATTGAACAAGTGCTTTGTAGAGCTGCAGCAGAGTAGTGCAATCTGCACACCAATTGGTGTTGCTCAGGCAGCAGAGGGCATTGAGGTGCTGCCAGCACTTCCGCTTAAACTGACGAAGGTGAGGTTCCCAAGTCAATCGGGCTCTGAAAACCAACCCAAAGAATCGATATGTCTCCACTACAGTGAGTGAATTGTCATGAAGGTAAAGTGCTGGTTCTAGTTGGATGGTACGACGCTGACAGAAGTGCACAACGCATGACTTAGCAGCCGAAAACTGGAAGCCGTGGGCCCATGACTGCACCTTGTGGATGGGTCCCTGTAGGTGAAGCTCAGCAACACCAATACTGGTGGAGCAGTACAAAATGCACATGTCACACGCATACAGAGATGGTGAGACAGACGGCCCTATAGTGGCTGCTACACCGTTAATGGCCACTAAAAATAATGATAGACTTCAATACAGAGCCTTGCAGGATCCCATTCTCCTGAGTATGTGCTCCCTGCCGCCGTTGGATAAGCAGCTACCAGCAGCAAGTCGTATACTCTTAGCTCACTTATTTGTTACATAGTTTAATTCTTAATTTCTTTGCGTGTTTTTGGGTACTTGCAATGTTTAATTCATAAATTTTGGACGTATTATAGTATTTGAGAGTTGAAGCATCGCGCTTTCGTACCTGAATAGTGTAAATTTGCGTAGTCGTCTGTCTTCTGTTTTTGTTTTGAACGGCCAGTGTCGGTTGGTCACAGCCAGTGTGCTCCCTGCCGCCATTGGATAAGCAGCTGCCAGCAGCAAGTCGTATATGCGTAGCTCACTTATCTGTTACATAGTTTAATTCTTAATTTCTTTATAGTATTTGAGAGTTGTAGCATCGCGTTTTAGTACCTGAATAGTGTAAAATCGCGTAGTTTCCTTCTGCCACCGAGCAGTGTGTCAGCAGTGCGCAAGTAGTAGCATTACTGCATTTACTAGGCAATCTTGTATTTTAATAACTGTTTAAATTTTGTGTCGAATTGTTTGTGCTCTCTGTAGATTAGTTCAGATGTTCTTTGCACAACAGTATTTAGCATGGATAGGGACTGCGACCTGCTGTGTTCAGATGCGGGCTGAGTTGGCATCCCTTTGCTCCCAGCTGCAGGCAGTGTTGCCTTCAGTCACACAGCTTGAGGCTGTTGCCAATGGGCATCACTGTGGGGGTCCAGATGGCGGTTTGTCGGGGACGGCCAGCTCGTCCCACGCATCCCCCGATCAGACTATGGCTGTGGCTGTGGCTGCCCGGGATACTGCCCACATTGAGGCTGACCCCTCACCCGTGGTAGAGTGGGAGGTCGTCTCGAGGTGTGGCAGGGGGCGAAAGACATTCCGGAGGGCTGAACGGAAGGCCTCTCCAGTTTGTCTGACGAACCAGTTTTAGGCTCTGTCTCCAGCTGATGCTGATCTTCGGCCGGACATGGCTGCTTGTCCTGTTCCACAGGTTGCCCCACAGTCTGCAAGATCCGGGAGGTCGCAGAGGGTGGGCTTACTGGTAGTTGGGAGCTCCAACATCAGGCGCGTAATGTGGCCCCTTAGGGATAGGGCAGCAAGAGAGGGGAAGAAAATCAATGTGCCCTCCATGTGCATACCGGGGGGAGTCATTCCAGATGTGAAAAAGGTCCTTCTGGATGCCATGAAGGGTACAGGGTGCACCCATTTGCAGGTGGTCGCTCATGTCGGCACCAATGATGTGTGTCGCTATGGATCGGAGGAAATCCTCTCTGGCTTCCGGCAGCTATCTGATTTGGTAAAGACTGCCAGTCTCGATAGCGGGATGAAAGCAGAGTTCACCATCTGCAGCATCGTCGACAGGACTGACTGCAGACCTTTGGTGGTGGTTAGTGTTTAACGTCCCGTCGACAACGAGGTCATTAGAGACAGAGCGCAAGCTCGGGTTAGGGAAGGATTGGGAAGGAAATCGGCCGTGCCCTTTCAAAGCAACCATCCTGGCATTTGCCTGAAACGATTTAGGGAAATCACGGAAAACCTAAATCAGGATGGCCGGAGACGGGAGGACCTTTGGTACAGAGCCGAGTAGAGGGTCTGAATCAGAGGCTGAACGGTTCTGCGACCGTGTGGGCTGCAGATTCCTCGACTTGCGCCATAGGGTGGTGGGGTTCCGCTGGATAGGTCAGGAGTCCACTACACACAGCAGATGACTACACGGGTAGCAGGGGTTGTGTGGCGTGGACTGGGTGGTTTTTTAGGTTAGATGGCCTCGGGCAAGTACAGAAAGGGCAACAGCCTCAAAGGGTGCAAGGTAAAGTCAGGACATGCGGGGACCAAGCAGCAATTGGTATTGTGATTGTAAACTGTCGAAGCTGCGTTGGTAAAGTACCGGAACTTCAAGCGCTGATAGAAAGCACCGAAGCTGAAATCGTTATAGGTACAGAAATCTGGCTGAAGCCAGAGATCAATTCTACCGAAATTTTTACAAAGGCACAGATGGTATTTAGAAAGGATAGATTGCAAGCAACCGGTGGTGGCGTGTTTGTCGCTGTTAGTAGTAGTTTATCCTGTGGTGAAGTAGAAGTGGATAGTTCCTGTGAATTATTATGGGTGGAGGTTACACTTAACAACAGAGCTAGGTTAATAATTGGCTCCTTTTACTGACCTCCCAACTCAGCAGCATTATAGGCAGAACAACTGAGAGAAAATTTGGAATACATTTCACATAAATTTTCTCAGTATGTTATAGTCTTAGGTGGAGATTTCAATTTACCAGATATAGACTGGGACACTCAGATGTTTAGGACGGGTGGTAGGGACAGAGCATCGAGTGACATTATACTGACAAGGGGAGGCCGCCAATTGTGAAATTCAGATTCGATTCATACTGCGCATAATAAAAGCTCATGGCCAGAAGTGTAATGTGGCCAAGCACCAAGATGCACTTCTCAGCCGTTGTCGAGAAAATCGACAGTTAAAAGAAACCGTTGCGGTGAAATACTCTCTACGATTAATAATTCTATACCGCGTCGTGGCGCAGCGGTAAGCGCTCGGATTCGTAATCCGAAGGTCGCCGGATCGAATCTCGCCCTATGCAACCTTTTTTTTTTTTAGTATTTGCTTTTCATTATATATATATATATATATATATATATATATATATATATATATATATATATATATATATATATATATATATATATATATATATATATATATATATATATATATATATACAAAGATGAGGTGACTTACCGAACAAAAACGCTGGCAGGTCGATAGACCACAAACAAACACAAACATACACACAAAATTCAAGCTTTCGCAACAAATTGTTGCCTCATCAGGAAAGAGGGAAGGAGAGGGGAAGACGAAAGGAAGTGGGTTTTAAAGGAGAGGGTAAGGAGTCATTCCAATCCCGGGAGCGGAAAGACTTACCTTAGAGGGAAAAAAGGACAGGTATACACTCGCACACACGCACATATCCATCCACACATACAGACACAAGCAGATGTCTGCTTGTGTCTGTATGTGTGGATGGATATGTGCGTGTGTGCGAGTGTATACCTGTCCTTTTTTCCCTCTAAGGTAAGTCTTTCCGCTCCCGGGATTGGAATGACTCCTTACCCTCTCCTTTAAAACCCACTTCCTTTCGTCTTCCCCTCTCCTTCCCTCTTTCCTGATGAGGCAACAATTTGTTGCGAAAGCTTGAATTTTGTGTGTATGTTTGTGTTTGTTTGTGGTCTATCGACCTGCCAGCGTTTTTGTTCGGTAAGTCACCTCATCTTTGTATTTATATATAATTTTTCCCACGTGGAATGTTTCCTTCCATTATATTGATATATATATATATATATATATATATATATATATATATATATATATATATATATATAAAAACAATTCCCGGCAATCAGTCAATCAGTTGCAACAATTATGCATATAATAAGTTGTTGAAAGTCGTTTGTCGTGGAAAAACTGGCGACTTCGAACAACATTATGTTTTCCGCAAACAAAGTTGTATTTCACAAATGTTATTAATTGTCTTCATAATGTTAGCCACGTATAGTTAACGGAAGACGTAGAAACGATATTCCGAAACGAATACGTATAGCGTAAGTCAAACGTTCGAATTAGAATAGAGACCCCATGAACACAAATTTGCTGTGGCAGGTATGAAATATAAACTCCGTTACTCGCTCGTTACACTTGAATGACAGATGTTGAATGGGCCGAAACGAGCCGCCGCATAACAGCATAGTTGCCTGCTAACTTCGAAAGAAGGTAGATGCGGTCCCTAGCGCAACTTATAACATTGTCGAAAATCAGTGCGGAGGGGAGAGCTTTGGTACACCCCGTTAAAAAAAAACCGAAAAATGGAGGCGGTACAATTGGAGACCGATCCGCCTTCACCAACATGCATAAGCAATTCATTAATACTTTATATATATTTTTTCAATTACAAAAAACTAATAATAAAAAAAAAAATTGCATGGCGCGAGATTCGATCCGGCGACCTTCGGATTACGAACCCGAGCGCTTACCGCTGCGCCACGACGCTGTAGAACGTTATAAATCGTCGAGAGTATTTCACCGCAACGATTTCTTTTAACTGTCGATTTTATCGACAACGGCTGGGAAGTGCATCTTGGTGCTTTGCCACATTACACCTCTGGCCATGAGCTTTTATTAGGCACAGTATGAATCGAATCTGAATTTCACAATTGGCGGCCTCCCCTTGTGAGTGCACTATCCGAAAATTACCTCGAGCAATTAAACAGAGAACCGACTCGTGGAGATAACATCTTGGACCTACTGATAACAAACAGACCCGAACTTTTCGACTCTGTAAGCGCAGAACAGGGAATCAGTGATCTGAAGGCCGTTGCAGCATCACTGAATATGGAAGTAAATAGGAATATAAAAAAAGGGAGGAAGGTTTATCTGTTTAGCAAGAGTAATAGAAGGCAGATTTCACACTACCTAACAGATCAAAACGAAAATTTCTGTTCCGACACTGACAATGTTGAGTGTCTATGGAAAAAGTTCAAGGCAGTTTTAAAATGCGTTTTAGACAGGTATGTGCCGTGTAAAACTGTGAGGATGGGAAAAACCCACCTTGGTTCAACAACAAAGTTAGGAAACTACCGCAAAAGCAAAGAGAGCTTCACTGCAAGTATAAACGCAGCCAAAACCTCTCAGACAAACAGAAGCAAAACAATGTCAAAGTTAGCATAAGGAGGGCTATGCGTGAAGCGTTCAGTGAATTCGAAAGTAAAATTGTATAATTGTATCTACAGACTTGACAGAAAATCCTAGGAAGTTCTGGTCTTATGTTAAATCAGTAAGTGGCTCGAAACAGCATATACAGACACTCTGGGATGATGATGGCATTGAAACAGAGGATGACATGCGTAAAGCTGAAATACTAAACACCTTTTTCCATAGCTGTTTCACAGAGGAAGACTGCACTGTAGTTCTTTCTCTAAATCCTCGCACAAATGAAAAAATGGCTGACATCGAAATAAGTGTCCAAGGAATAGAAAAGCAACTGAAATCACTCAACAGAGCAAAGTCCACTGGATCTGACGGGATACCAATTCGATTCTACACAGAGTACACGAAAGAACTTGTCCCCCTTCTAAAAGCCGTGTATCGCAAGTCTCTAGAGGAACGGAAGGTTCCAAATGATTTCAAAAGAGCACAGGTAGTCCCAGTCTTCAAGAAGGGTTGTTGAGCAGATGCACAAAACTATAGACCTATATCTCTGACATCGATCTGTTGTAGAATTTCAGAACATGTTTTTTGCTCGTGTATCATGTCATTTCTGGAAACCCAGAACCTACTCTGTAGGAATCAACATGGATTCCGGAAGCAGCGATCGTGTGAGACCAAACTCGCTTCATTTGTTCATGAGACCCTGAAAATATTAGATACAGGCTCCCAGGTAGATGCCACTTTCCTTGACTTCCGGAAGGTGTTCGATACAGTTCCGCACTGTCGCCTGATAAACAAAGTAAGAGCCTACGGAATATCAGACCAGCTATGTGGCTGGATTGAAGAGTTTTTAGCAAACAGAACACAGCATGTTGTTCTCAATGGAGAGATGTCTACAGATGTTAAAGTAAAGCAGATACAGCCCAATTAAACAGTCCCCAGCAACACCGACCCACACATTAACGAAGAACCGCACTTGATGAGCTTTAGTAACTGTGGCATGTGGGTTATCCTCACTCCAAACATGCGAATTGTGCATGTTGAAGACTCCATCAGGCCTAAACGTTGCTTCATCGGTAAACAACACAAAGGATGGAAATGTAGGATCCATTTCACACTGTTCCAGGTACCACTGCGAAAACTGTGCTCTGGGTGGATAATCAACTGGTTCCAGGTTGTGGACACGCTGTAAGTGAAATGGATGTAACAATTGCTCTCAAAGGACTGTTCTTACATTCGTCTGATTCGTCCCCACGTTACATGCAATTTCACGAATGCTGATTGAAGGCTCCCACTCCACATGTTGCAAGGCAGCTTCCTCAAACTGCAGCGTTCTTACCGTGCGACGGCGTCTCTGTTCAGGTAATCTGCTAAATGACCCGGTGTCACGCAGACATCGGTACACGGCAGCAAAGGTCGTATGATGCAGGATATGATGATTAGGATATTGTTGATAAACCCACTGTGCAGCTTGTCCGTTGTGGTGCGCTACGTAGTACGCACCAACCATATCAGTGTACTCACTCCAGGTGCATCGCTCCATTAGTAAACAGAGACAATGCACTACTACACTGGTGGACAGCAGTTGCCTACAACTGAAGAGCATAATACGGCCTCCACCGGTATAAATAATCCTCACAGGAAAAAAAAGACATTAGGGAAGAATATTTGTTTTGATGTCCCCTACAACCTCCCAGAGTTTGTCAGTTAATATACTTTTCACCTAGTAGGTATTGTCAGAAGTTCCATGCGACTTTTCGCGGATGATGCTGTAGTATACAGAGAAGCTGCAGCATTAGAAAATTGCAGCGAAATGCAGGAAGATCTGCAGCGGATAGGCACTTGGTGCAGGGAGTGGCAACTGACCCTTAACTAAGACAAATGTAATGTATTGCGAATACATAGAAAGAAGGATCCTTTATTGTATAACTATATGATACAGGAACAAACAATGGTAGCAGTTACTTCTGTAAAATATCTGGGAGTATGCATGCGGAACAATTTGAAGTGTAATGATCATATAAGATTAAGCATTGGTAAGGTAGGTGCAGCATCACACCAGTCTCAGGACTGAAGACAACAACAACAACAACAACAAGGTGGGTGCCGGGTAGAGATTCATTGGGAGAGTCCTTAGAACATGTAGTTAATCAACAAAGGAGGTGGCTTACAAAACACTCGTTCAACCTATACTTGAGTATTGCTCATCAGTGTGGGATCCGTACCAGGTCGGGTTGACAGAGGAGACAGAGAAGATCCGAACAAGAGCGGCGCGTTTCGTCTGAGGGTTATTTGGTAAGCATGATAGCAATACGAAGATGTTTAGCAAACTCAAATGGCAGACTCTGCAACAGAGGCGCTCTGCATCGCGGTGTAGCTTGCTGTCCAGGTTTCGAATATACAGGGTTATTACAAATGATTGAAGTGATTTCACAGCTCTACAATAACTTTATTATTTGAGATATTTTCACAATGCCTTGCACACACATACAAAAACTCAAAAAGTTTTTTTAGGCATTCACAAATGTTCGATATGTGCCCCCTTAGTGATTCAGCAGACATCAAGCCGATGATCAAGTTCCTCCCACACTCGGCGCACCACGTCCCCATCAATGAGTTCGAAAGCATCGTTGATGCGAGCTCGCAGTTATGGCACGTTTCTTGGTAGAGGAGGTTTAAACACTGAAACTTTCACTTAACCCCACAGAAAGAAATCGCATGGGGTTAAGTCAGGAGAGCGTGGAGGCCATGACATGAATTGCTGATCATGATCTCCACCACGACCGATCCATTGGTTTTCCAATCTCCTGTTTAAGAAATGCCGAACATCATGATGGAAGTGCGGTGGAGCACCATCCTGTTGAAAGATGAAGTTGGCGCTGTCGGTCTCCAGTTGTGGCATGAGCCAATTTTCCAGCATGTCCAGATACACGTGTCCTGTAACGTTTTCATCGCAGAAGAAAAAGGGGCCGTAAACTTTAAACCGTGAGATTGCACAAAACACGTTAATTTTTGGTGAATTGCGAATTTGCTGCACGAATGCGTGAGCATTCTCTACCGCCCAGATTTGCACGTTGTGTCTGTTCACTTCACCATTAAGAAAAAAATGTTGCTTCATCACTGAAAACAATTTTCGCACTGAACGCATCCTCTTCCATGAGCTGTTGCAACCGTGCCGAAAATTCAAAGCGTTTGACTTTGTCATTGGGTGTCAGGGCTTGTAGCAATTGTAAACGGTAAGGCTTCTGCTTTAGCCTTTTCCGTAAGATTTTCCAAACCGTTGTCTGTGGTACGTTTAGCTCCCTGCTTGCTTTATTCGTGGACTTCCGCGGGCTACGCGTGAAACTTGCCCGCACGCGTTCAACCGTTTCTTCGCTCACTGCAGGCCGACCCGTTGATTTCCCCTTACAGAGGCATCCAGAAGCTTTAAACTGCGCATACCATCGCCGAATGGAGTTACCAGTTGGTGGCTCTTTGTTGAACTTCGTCCTGAAGTGTCGTTGCACTGTTATGACTGACTGATGTGAGTGCATTTCGAGCACGACATACGCCACGACATACGCTTTCTCGGCTCCTGTCGCCATTTTGTCTCACTGCGCTCTCGAGCGCTCTGGCGGCAGAAACCTGAAGTGCGGCTTCAGCCGAACAAAACTTTATGAGTTTTTCTATGTATCTGTAGTGTGTCGTGAGTATATGTCAATGAATGGAGCAACAACGAATTTATTAGATCGCTTCAATCATTTGTAATAGCCCTGTATTGCTTCCGCCTACTTACACCTCCCGAGGAGATCACGAATATAAAATTAGAGAGATTCGAGCGCGCATGGATGCTTTCTGGCAGTCGTTCCTCCTACGAACCATACGCGACTAGAACAGGAAAGGAAGGTAATGACAATGGCATGTAAAGTGCCCTCAGCCACACACCGTTCGGTGGCTTGCAGAGTAAAAATGTAGATGTAGATATGGGGGAAACTACGGGAGGCACCAACTTCGGCACAGAAAATACAGAGAGACGGGAAATTCTGGATAAAAATCGGGATCGGGCCTCGGAGACCCCACCCATATTATGTGGCAAGGATATGATGTCGCCAGGTTGTGTCATATGCTTTTTGTTGTTGTTGTGGTCTTCAGTCCTGAGACTGGTTTGATGCAGCTCTCCATGCTACTCTATCCTGTGCAAGCTTCTTCATCTCCCAGTACCTACTGCAACCTACATCCTTCTGAATCTGCTTAGTGTAGTCATCTCTTGGTCTCCCTCTACGAATTTTACCCTCCACGCTGCCCTCCAATACTAAATTGGTGATCCCTTAATGCCTCAGAACATGTCCTACCAACCGATCCCTTCTTCTGGTCAAGTTGTGCCACAAACTTCTCTTCTCCCCAATCCTATTCAATACTTCCTCATTAGTTATGTGATCTACCCATCTAATCTTCACCATTCTTCTGCAGCAGCACATTTTGAAAGCTTCTATTCTCTTCTTGTCCAAACTATTTATCGTCCTTGTTTCACTTCCATACATGGCTACACTCCATACAAATACTTCAGGAACGACTTCCTGACACTTAAATCTATACTCGATGTTAACATATTTCTCTTCTTCAGAAACGCTTTCCTTCCCATTGCCAGTCTACATTTTATATCCTCTCTACTTCAACCATCATCAGTTATTTTGCTCCCCAAATAGCAAAACTCCTTTACTACTTTAAGTGCCTCATTTCCTAATCTAATTCCCTCAGCATCACCCGATTTAATTCGACTACATTCCATTATCCTCGTTTTGCTTTTGTTGATGTTCATCTTATATCCTCCTTTCAAGACGCTATCCATTCCATTCAACTGCCCTTCCAAGTCCTTTGCTGTCTCTGACAGAATTACAATGTCATTGGCAAACCTCAAAGTTTTTATTTCTTCTCCATGGATTTTAATACCTACTCCAAATTTTTCTTTTGTTTCCTTTACTGCTTGCTCAATATACAGATTGAATAACATCGGGGAGAGGCTACAACCCTGTCTCACTCCCTTCCCAACCACTGCTTCCCTTTCATGCCCCTTGACTCTTATAACTGCCATCTGGTTTCTGTACAAATTGTAAATAGCCTTTCGCTCCCTGTATTTTACCCCTGCCACCTTTAGAATTTGAAAGAGAGTATTCCAGTCAACATTGTCAAAAGCTTTCTCTAAGTCTACAAATGCTAGAAACGTAGGTCTGCCTTTCCTTAATTTTTCTTCTAAGATAAGTCGTAGGGTCAGTATTGCCTCACGTGTTCCAACATTTCTACGGAATCCAAACTGATCTTTCCCGAGGTCGGCTTCTACCAGTTTTTCCATTCGTCTGTAAAGAATTGGTGTTAGTATTTTGCAGCTGTGGCTTATTAAACTGATTGTTCGGTAATTTTCACATCTGTCAACACCTGCTTTCTTTGGGATTGGAATTATTATATTCTTCTTGAAGTCTGAAGGTATTTCGCCTGTTTCATACATCTTGCTCACCAGATGGTAGAGTTTTGTCAGGACTGGCTCTCCCAAGGCCGTCAGTAGTTCCAATGGAATGTTGTCTACTCCGGGGGCCTTGTTTCGACTCAGGTCTTTCAGTGCTCTGTCAAACTCTTCACGCAGTATCATATCTCCCATTTCATCTTCATCTACATCCTCTTCCGTTTCCATAATATTGTCCTCAAGTACATCGCCCTTGTATAGACCCTCTGTATACTCCTTCCACCTTTCTGCTTTCTCTTCTTTGCTTAGAACTGGGTTTCCATCTGAGCTCTTGATGTTCATACAAGTGGTTCCCTTATCTCCAAAGGTCTCTTTAATTTTCCTGTAGGCAGTATCTATCTTACCCCTAGTGAGATAAGCCTCTACATCCTTACATTTGTCCTCTAGCCATCCCTGCTTAGCCATTTTGCACTTCCTGTCGATCTCCTTTTTGAGACGTTTGTATTCCTTTTTGCCTGCTTCATTTACTGCATTTTTATATTTTCTCCTTTCATCAATTAAATTCAATATTTCTTCTGTTACCCAAGGATTTCTACCAACCCTCGTCTTTTTACCTACTTGATCCTCTGCTGCCTTCTTTACTTCATCCCTCAAAGCTACCCATTCTTCTTCTACTGTATTTCTTTCCCCCATTCCTGTCAATTGTTCCCTTATGCTCTCCCTGAAACTCTGTACAACCTCTGGTTCTTTCAGTTTATCCAGGTCGCATCTCCTTAAATTCCCATCTTCTTGCAGTTTCTTCAGTTTTAATCTACAGGTCGTAACCAATAGATTGTGGTCAGAGTCCACATCTGCCCCTGGAAATGTCTTACAATTTATAACCTGGTTCCTAAATCTCTGTCTTACCATTATATAATCTATCTGATACCTTTTAGTATCTCCAGGGTTCTTCCATGCATACAACCTTCTTTCATGATTCTTGAACCAAGTGTTAGCTATGATTAGGTTATGCTCTGTGCAAAATTCTACCTGGCGGCTTCCTCTTTCATTTCTTAGCCCCAATCCATATTCACCTACTACGTTTCCTTCTCTCCCTTTTCCTACTACCGAATTCCAGTCACCCACGACTATTAACTTTTCGTCACCCTTCACTATCTGAATAATTTCTTTTATTTCATCATACTTTTCTTCAATTTCTTCATCATCTGCAGAGCTAGTTGGCATATAAACTTCTACTACCGTAGTATTTGTGGGCTTCGTATATATCTTGGCCACAATAATGCGTTCACTATGCTGTTTGTAGTAGCTTACCCGCATTCCTATTTTCCTATTCATTATTAAACCTACTCCTGCATTACCCCTTTTAGTAAATCAAAAAAGTCAGCAACCAGGTGATGGCATCTGGAAAAGGTTGTTCACAGGGCAGACTCGGGGGACAAAAGATTATCAGTGGTAGAGCGACCCTGGAAAAAACCGCATTGGATCCTTTATTGTATGATTATATGATAGCGGAACAAACACTGGTAGCAGTTACTTCTGTAAAATATATGGGAGTATGCGTGCGGAACGATTTGAAGTGGAATGATCATATAAAATTAATTGTTGGTAAGGCGGGTACCAGGTTGAGATTCATTGGGAGAGTCCTTAGAAAATGTAGTCCATCAACAAAGGAGGTGGCTTACAAAACACTCGTTCGACCTATACTTGAGTATTGCTCATCAGTGTGGGATCTGTACCAGATCGGGTTGACGGTGGAGACAGAGGAGATCCAAATAAGAGCGGCGCGTTTCGTCACAGGGTTATTTGGTAACCATGATAGCATTACGGAGATGTTTAACAAACTCAAGTGGCAGACTCTGCAAGAGAGGCACTCTGCAAGAGAGGCGCTCTGCATCGCGGTGTAGCTTGTTTGCCAGGTTTCGAGAGGGTGCATTTCTGGATGAGGTATCTAATATATTGCTTCCCCCTACTTATACCTCCCGAGGAGATCACAAATGTAAAATTAGAGAGATTCAAGCACGCACGGAGGCTTTCAGACAGTCATTCTTCCCGCGAACCATATGCGACTGGAATAGAAAAGGAAGGTAACGACAGTGACACATAAAGTGCCCTCCACCACACACTGTTGGGTGGCTTGCAGAGTATAAATGTAGATGTAGATGTAGATTGGCATGGAGCCAGTAGGCCATGTGACTCCAGGACACAACCCAACTGCCGACACAACATACGTTCCAGCAGCTTACAAACAATGTTGGTGAGGCTGATGGGTCGATAGCTATCCACATCAAGTGGGTTTTTACTGGGTTTGAACACTGGAATATGGTGCTCTTGCGCCATTGCTATGGAAAGAAGTCCATTGCACCAGATCCAGTTGAAGATGATGAGGATATGTCGCTTGTAGTCAGATGGGAGATGTTTAATCATCTGGCTGTGGATCCGATCAGGCCGAGGAGCTGCGCTGGGGCAATGTGAAAGGGCACTGCAGAGTTCCCACTCTGCACATGGGGCATTATGGGATTCACTGTGGTGTGTAATGAATGAGAGGACTTTCCCTTCCAGCCACCGTTTGAGAGTGCAAAAGGCTGGGGGGCTGATTCTCTGACAAAGAGGCTCGAGCAAACTGCTCAGGAAAGTGCTCAGCAATCGCATTTGCGTCGGTAGATAACATGCCATTTATGGTAACACCGTGACACCTGTTGGGGGTCCAGTACCCGAAAAGATGTTTGATCTTTGTGCAGACTTGGAAAGGTGACGTATGGCATCCAATGGTCGAGACATATCTCTCCCAACACTCCCCTGCTTCAGTCATTTGATAAGTTGGTGAACACGGGCACGGAGCAGTTTAAAGGCTATGAAGTGCTCCAGGGAAGGGTGCCGCTTATGCAGCTGTAGAGCTTGCCAATGCTCCTTAATTGTTTCAGCGACTTCCGGTGACTGGGACTGCCTTACGCCTCAGGCATCCTAAAGAGCCAGGGATCGCGTTCCTGCCACAGACACAATTGTTGTAGTTACCTGCTCAAGCATCACATCGATGTTACTGTGTGGGGGAGATTCAACGGTGGCAGCAAAAGTGAAAGTTCCCCAGTCTGCCTTGTTTAAAGCCCATCTGGGCAGGCATCCATGTTCCTGATGCTGGGGCAGTGACAGGAAGGTGGGGAACTGGTCACTACCACACAGGTCATCATGTGCTCTCCAGTGGAGAGATGGGAGAAGTCCTGGGCTGCAAATTGATAAACCAATGGCCAAGTAACTACCATGAGCCACACTGAAATGTGTGGCGGCTCTAGTATTTAACAGGCAGAGGTCGAACTGAGACAGTAAAATTTCAACATCTCTGCTTCTGCCAGTAAGCACGTTGCCACCCCACAAGGGGTTATGGGCATTAAAATCTCACTAAAGTAGGAAAGGTTTAGGGAGTTGATCAATCAGTGCAACTAATACATTCAGGGGTACTGCACCAGCTGGAGGTACTCCTGTACCACCACGAACAACAGCGACTGTCAACCATCCGTTACCATGAGTAAACGAATCATTGATGTCGATGCTGAAGTTCAGTCTACAACCACAGAACACTGCAGGGCCATCCAATAGAGAGTGTGCAGCGACAGATTTGATGGTATTCTTTTTCTTGTCGGCGGCAGATGTGGTCATTTCCACGTCTTCAATTGTTTTATATATTGTCTGTCTTGCACGGCGACGGCGACTGTATCTGCCGCCGACAAGAAAAAGAATACCATCAAATCTGTCGCTGCACACTCTCTATTGGATGGCCCTGCAGTGTTCTGTGGTTGTAGACTGAACTTCAGCATCGACATCAATGATTCGTTTACTCATGGTAACGGATGGTTGACAGTCGCTGTTGTTCGTGGTGGTACAGGAGTACCCAATGTATCCGGACTGGAAAGCTTCGTTGATCGAGACATCATAGCCTATCGAACATATCATGTCACTGAAAATGCAAATAAAGACTTTGGCAAATCAACATATATGTCACCCTCACCCTTTTCCTTGTATACACGTAGTAGACGTAAGATATCTGTTAAGTCGCCGTCGCCGTGCAAGACAGACAATATATAAAACAATTGAAGACGTGGAAATGACCACATCTGCCGCCGACAAGAAAAAGAATACCATCAAATCTGTCGCTGCACACTCTCTATTGGATGGCCCTGCAGTGTTCTGTGGTTGTAGACTGAACTTCAGCATCGACATCAATGATTCGTTTACTCATGGTAACGGATGGTTGACAGTCGCTGTTGTTCGTGGTAGTACAGGAGTACCCAATGTATCCGGACTGGAAAGCTTCGTTGATCGAGCGTCCGACAGTTATTTCCTGTGTCTTCCTTATTCTGACAACCACAGCTTTAAGAGGGGTTTGAAGGGGCACATGTTCACTACAGATTCAGTTTAGGACATAAACACAAACTCCACCTGACACTCAATTATAGTCGCTACGATTCCTGTAATATCCCTCATAGCTGTGGAGGGCAATGCGGATAGCAGGTGTAAAAGCTTAACAGTTGCCGTAGCTCAGCCAGGTGGTGGAAAAAACCGGTGGAATTCCACTGGAGGATGACATCATTGTCAGACTGGGAAGGCATGAAACATTCAATGAGGCAGTTTACACGTCAGTCACCTGCTGCCACTGACTTATTGCCTGGGTAGTCTGTATCCATTGTGTCTAGCAGAAACCTGGGAAGGAAGTGACCCAAGGGACCCCTTCCTAGTGAGATTCCAAAGATGCCGAAGAAGACTTACGCTTCTCCGGTTTAGAATTGGGGACAGATGCCCCCGATGGTTGTGGGAGGTGGGGGGGGGGGGGGGGGGGTTACTTCTGAAGTCTGTGGTGCAGGAGCAACAGGGAGGGAAATGCCCCCCCCACCTTCAAGGGGGCAGGTGTAGTCTTCCGGCTCTGAGAGGTGATTGGGATTGGCGGAGCTGTTGGTGCCGGAACTGTTGTAGCGGTGGCGTAAGACGATAAGACGATGTCATCCTTACAGGATGCAGGCATTCCAATTTTCTCTTAGCTTCAGAGTAGGTCTGTCAGTCTAGGGTCTTGTACTCCATGATTTTCTTTTCTTTCTGGAGAATCCTGCAGTCAGGCCAGCAAGGCGAATGGTGCTCTCCGCAGTTGACACAGGTGGGAGGCAGGGCACATTGAGTATTGAGAGGTGATGGGCATCCGCAATCTCGACACGTGATACTGGATGTACAGCTGGAAGACATATGGCTGAACTTCCAGCACTTAAAGCGCACTGCGGGAGGGATATAGGGCTTTACACAGTGGTAGGCCATCACCTTGACCTTCTCGGGTAATTTATTACCCTCTAAGGCCAAGATGAAGGCACCGGTGGAAACCTAATCATCCCTGGGACCACAGTGGACATGCCAAATGAAATGAACACCTTGCCACTCTAAATTTGTGCGCAGCTCATCGTCAGACTGCAGAAGAAGATCCCTGTGAAATATGATACTCTGGACCATATTTAAGCTCTCATGGAGCGTGATGGTTACACAACATCCCCAGCTTTTCACAAGTGAGTAACATCCGCGACTAGGCGGAGGATGCTGTTTTGATCAAGAATGACCCAGATCTCATTTTGGACAATCCCTCCACCTCACTTATCCTCTAAATGCTTAACAAAAAACTGGGTCTTCGTCATGAAAGATTCCCCATCAGATCTCTAACATACAAGGTACCGAGGCGAATAAGACCCTCTGCCATCCTTAGCCTGACGTTCCTCCAATGGTGTGGCAAGTGGCCAGGGAGGGGAATGTTTTAGGGTCGTACTTCTATGAATTAATTGAGCTTGTGAACACTTAAGAGACTGCTGGTGTTTCACCACCAGGAAGAGATGATGGACTATGCTTCATGGTGTGTCATCCGCCCTGATGCAACCCACTCCAACCAGGGGCCCTCCCCATGGGCACCACCCAGCCACAGCAAAGGCCACCTGGCACGATGACCATTGCCGGGAGTCCCGATGCCCCAGGGAGACGGGCATCTAATCTTTGGCATACGTGGGGAGTTAACAGCACAGGCAACAGCAGAGCGAACCCTGTGTTGTCAGGGGGCTACAACCGACAGGGTACATGGCAGCCCCACCACAATGGACTGGCTACCGTGCTCGACATGAGGTGCAAATTCTACGGTCATCGTCGGCACAGAAAGTTACACTGCACAGTGCATGTTGGAAAACGCATCCAGGGAGGTGCCCTCACCCAAGAGATGGAGAATGGGCAGGACTGCAATGCAATGATGAGAAAGTGGGCCAAAGATCTCAGTGCACAATGGACACGTGCACCATGTAAGGGGCCCTTTCCCAATTGGCTCGTTCTTCAGGAAAATTTTGAAAAATGGAGGTGTGAGACTCCTTTTAGTCGCCTCTTACGACGGGGGGGGGGGGGGGGGGGGGGGGCTGTAAGCATGTTAAGATTGCTTACAATACTAGTGTCATCTGCAAAAAGTAACTAATTCTGCTTGTCGTATACTAGATGGAGGAATAGAATTGTACCTAAGATTGAACCTTGGGGAACCCCACATGTGATTTCTCTCCGGTCAGAATTATGTCCCTGGACTCTATTGCTTGAATTACTATGTATAGCTTTCTGTGTTCTTTTGGTTAGGTGTGACATTTTCCATTGGTTGGCTATACCATCAATCCCACAAAAATTTAATTTATCTAGGTGAATATTGTGATTCACAGAGCCCCATGCCCTAGAGAGGTCGTAGAAAATACCAACTTGTGCTATTTTATTATTTAATGCATGTCAAATCTGGCGAGTTAACGTGTAAATGGTATCTTTCTGCACATAAGAGAGTGAAAAAGGGACACTCTATCACCTTGGGAAAATGGAACTGTACCATTTATGACATCTAAAAGAATCTATTTTCAACAGAAACACCTGATAATGACATGTACATTAATTAAAGCCATGCCTGTATCACTATTAAACAATGCACAGGCAGTCAGGCATTAAAGCCCCAATAGAACAGAACCTCTGGAAAAAGGTGTGCCGGGAAGACTGCCTTTACAACATTCTAAATCGAGAGCAATCAGTAGCTCTGAATTAACAAATTCTGACTTGTGTGGACAAACGGAAACAAGATCAAGTTGAGTTGCTGGATATTGCTTGACATTAATACACGACTTTCTGAGAAAGATATATTTTTGTACACACTAAGTGATAAAAACTTTGGTATTAGTTGACCACAATATTACTGCACCTGGGAGTGAGGGTGCTTTGGTTGGCTTATTGTGAGTTTTTATCATGATATTTCGAAGGACGCTCTGAATCACTTGATAGTAGGAGGAGATTAGTGTTTAACGTTCCATCGACAAGGTTATCAGAGGAAGAAATGGATTAGGGAAGGATTGGAAAGGAAATCAGCCAAGCTCTTTCAAAGGAACCACCTTCACATTTTCCTGAAGCAATTTAGGGAAATTATGGAAAACCTAAATCAGGATGGTTGGATGTGCATTTGAACCGTCGTACCCTCAAATGAAAGTCCAGTGTGCTAGTCACTGAGCCACCTCATTCTGTACCACTACATAAAGTACGAACAACTGTCACAAAAGCACTGTACTTGTTTGCTGTAATTTCACCGCATGTTTCCGATAATGGCCATGGGAGGCCAAAGCCCATAAAGTACCAGAAATTATTAGCTTTCAATGAGCTAGTGAGAAAACAAACTGGAGTCTTTTGCACTGACAAATGTACAGAAAGATGTAAACCAAGAACACGAAAACTTCTTTAAGAACAAAGGGATAACAATGCATCAAACAACAGTACCATACACGCTGGAAAAAACTGGAGTAACTAAAACACATACTAGATCATTAATTAAAAAAAAAAAGCAGATGCTTATTATTTGATGCAGGATTACCAAAAACATATTGGGGAGAAGCAGTATTAAGCAGGGGTAAATGGGATAAGAACAACATTCAATGTATACTGGTATGATATTGTCAACAGTGCAAGGCATACTGGCTACTTCAACCCAAACAATAAGAACTAATAATTAAGGCTAGTGATGTGACATTTAAAGAAAATACTATTCAGAAGAGTGATTACATAAAATGCCTAAAAGGTCTCAGGAGCTGTAAACATTATTTATTCCATTCACAAGTTGAGAAAGATACAAAACTAAACAAAATCACTCAGAAATAATTGAGTTTGAGCCTATTACTAATGAGAATAATGACACTCGAGATGTATTTTACCCGGTCATGCACAAATGCTCAGAAGATCATGAAGAAATTTGGAACAAATAAGGATGAGTGATTACAAGTCCTATTATTTTACAGACACACAAAATACAGAACCATTATCATTACAAGAAGCTTTACGAAGCAAAGTTTTGCACAAATGGTTTCAGGCAATTACAGAAGAGCTGCAGTCACATGCCAGAAATCAGAAGAGCTGCAGTCACATGCCAGAAATCAGAAGAGCTGCAGTCACATGCCAGAAATCAAACACAGGAGAAGGCACTTTTACCCTCAGATTAAAAGCCAACAGATACAAAACAGATTTTCAAAACTAAAAAGTACCTCCAAGATCACATTTCTACACACGAAGCACAGCTGGTAGTTCAACAACATGCACAAACAAAGGTTGTAGGATTATGTTCATAGCCTACAGTTCTGTAAATAACTGTTCTCTGCGTTAACTTTATTTTCTTTTCAAAACACATTACATTTTGAAATGCACAGCCTAAGAGATCTAGAGTTTAATTGCTTTGCTGTTGGAGTGCAATATTCGACCTGTAACAAAAAGGATATTTTCAAATAATAATTTTTGACCTAAAATACTGTGCTCTACGATTAATTGTACAAGAAGACCAACAGCTGGTGACCCTGGCATGATCTAAACATGAAACAAATGTGATGGCAGATAGAGGGAACAGTAATATCCCAGACAGTGATACGAAAACTAAAGTGGACAAAGCTAGCGTGAAACTTTTTCTGTTCTGGACTGAAAAGCATGACATATGGTTTTGTCTGGTTGGATCACAATTTAAAATCACAGGAATACAGACTGAAGCAACCAGATTCAATTATCTGTTAGAACAGTTAGAACCCTGATTTGTCCAAAATATATGAGACCTCGTGAACAGTGACAAAAGCAACAATTATTTAGCTAAAGAAAGACTGTTAATGACATTTTAAGGAAAGTGAGGTGCACCAAATTATGAAATCAGTTAGCCAATTAGAAATTGGTGATACGAAACCCAGTCAACTGCTTCGAAAAATTAAAAGCTATGGAGAAACAAACATTTCAGAAAAATTTTAAAGACTCTCTGGCTAGACAAACTTCCTGGTAGCATCTGAAATATTTCAATAATCTATGATGTAAATGTGGACAAACCAGTAAAAATGCCTGATTGGATGATGGAAATGTGAAGCACTCATGACTTCAATCATTCCAACAGAAGTGTCCCCTGCAATATGCGATTCTTTTATATCAGAGAAAGATCTTCTCGCAAGGATGAAAGAGCTAGACATTTAAGCCCAAAAATCCAGTTCAAGGGAGCGACAATATCAATTGTGATGATGATCTCATAACAGACGCCACAGCAAGCTGAGATAAAATCATTTTTGTTATGGCTCAAAATGCAGATCCGAGAAGTATACCCAACCTTGCCAATGGAATAGTGAGGGAAATTCCAGTCGGCACACACAATAGTGGCTCAGTGATCTGCCACAACGATTATACCAGGCTGCCAATATTGATTGTTTGCGAGAGTAAAACTTCAAGGTTGTGTTTTCTGGTTGACAGAGATGCTTTTCCGTTACACCAGCATGTCTCAAGGATAAGGTTCAAGAAGCAGACTACAAACTTCATGATGCACATGGATCTGAGATTAAAACTTATGAATGAAAGCTATTGAATCTTGAATTAGGCTTAAAACACAGTTTTGAGTGGCCTTTCATTGCAGCCAACACAACAAAAAGTATAATCGACACAGAGTTTCTTTATCAGTTTGGCTTACTGACAGGACTGAAAAAAAAAAAAAAAAAAAAAAAAAAAAAAAAAAAAAAAAAAAAAAAAAAAAAATGTTATTAGTTGACAGCAGTACTTAGTTATATGTGGCTGCACTACAATGTGCAGTTGATTTGTCTGATAGTCAGTTCACTCCACGCTAACTGTAAATACTCTGAACAACTTCAAAAAAAATTCCTAACCTAACAAAACCCTCCATTATGCCGGGAGAAATTAAGCACGATGTTAAACATTATATTGCAACCAGCAGTGGCCAACCCGTGTATTCAAAAACCTGCAGCTGAGATCAATGTAAACTAAAGTTGACTAAACAAGAATTCCGCTTCCTAATGAATCATATCATAATTCATCCATCTAAATCCCAGCGGGCTAGTCCACTGCCCATGGTAAAAAAAGTCAGATGGCCAGTGATGTGTTTGTGGAGACTACAGACATCTTAATGATCAGACCCTTCCCGAGTTCGAGTCTCGGTCTGGCACACAGTTTTAATCTGCCAGGAAGTTTCATTTAACTATTCTGTTTGAAAAATTTAACAAAATTGGTTTGAGGATTAATGTTGGAAAATCCTTATTTGGAGTTCAAGAAACTAATTTTTTAGGTCATGTGATTACTCCAGAAGATAACAAACCAGACTCAAAACAAGTACAAGTGATGACTAATTTCAAACTTCCAAGAACTGTATCAGAATTACATTGTTTCTCTGGTATGCTGAATTTTTATAGAAGTCATTTGGAACATGCCACAGCGCGTCAAGCTATTGAAAACAATTACTTGACGAATATCAAGAAAAAACAACAAAAAATACATACAGTGGACAGAAGCAGCAATAAAACAATCTGAGTAGTGTGAAATGGACCTTGCTTATGCAGCTCTTTTAACATTCCCAAATGTAAACAATGATCCTGCATTATTTGTAGATGCTTGAGATCTTGCATCCAGTGATGTGTTGCAACAGAAAGAAGAAGGAATATGGAAATCAAACGGTTTCTGTTCCAAAAAGTTCTCGCCATCCCAGAAGAAATATTAAATGTTCGATAGGGGACTTCTGAGCACGTACATGGCAATAAGGTATTTTAAGTACCTCCTTGAAGGATGTTCATTTGCATTGTATACTGACATTGTTCCTTTGACACAGGCTTTCAAACAAGAAAATGATAAAGCAACCTCTATGCAATTGTGTCACCTACAATTGCTATCACCATTTATGACAGCTATCAGACACATTTCTGGAAAACAAAATAGTGTGATTGTCAATTTATCCACACTGGAAGAAGTAGAACAAATTGATTACGAGAAGAGAGCAGATGCTCAAGTGAGTAATGAAGAACTCTAGAAAGTTCACTCTGGTCCTCATAGCTCACTGAAATTTAAGCAGCATGAAACCCCTAGTGGAAGATTATTATGGTGTGATGTGTCAACAGGTAACATCCATCCTTATATTCCTCAACAATTTAGATATTCCATTTTCCAGTATTACTACAGTATGTCATTTGCTGGTATTAACTCTTCTGTGATATTACTCAGGTGCAAATTTATATGGTAAAACACAAAATGAGATATCCACAACTGGGCGAAATCTTGCATAGCATGTCACAAAAACAAAGCGACTAGACATACTAAATTTGCTATTAACCAGAATCCAAGCACAGAGGGACAATTTAAATTGGTACATATTGTTCTAACTGACCCCCTGCCTCTCTCAGATGTATCCTCCTACTGTTTAACATGCATTGATCAGTTCAGTAATTAGACGTCACTCCGTTACTGAACTGATCAAATCAGAAACCACAGCACGAGCATTTAGTTACTCTTGGATCAAAAGATTTGGAGCATCTAATCAAACGGTAACTGGCCAAGGAACACAGTTCCAATCAGAGCTGTTCTATGCATTAGCTAAGATTTGTGGTTCTAAATGAACTCAGACTACGGTATACCACCCACAATCAAATTGAAAAATAGAGAGAGTCTATTGAAGATTGAAGGCAGCCATCAGAGTAGATTATAAAAATAAATGGAGTTACATAATACCAACACTTCTACTAGGACTGCATTGCTGTACGAGAGAGTAAAATGGCTCAACAGCTGTGGAGATGCCGTATGGCATGACTAACATTGGTGATTTCATTGTAAGGCGGAAAACAAACTTCTCACTAACGACAACATAGGAAACACCATTTGTTAGTAAAGATCTGCATAATACAACTCATGTACTTAAGAGGAATGACAAAGTGAAAGCCAAACTAGTGCCTCCCTACAAAGCTCCCCTATGAAGTCTTTGAGCAAAAAATAATAGTATTTCACCCCAAAAATTAAGGATATACCAATGAACATCTCACTTGACAGACTGAAATCTGCCCACATTCATGTGAACTCTAACACTAGTGGTCTACAGGTAATCTAAAGACCACTTCACCACTGAATGAGTTACCCACACCTCCAACAGTCTCATCAATGAAAATTACCCAAGTTACCCAATTTGGCCGAGTTGTGAAATTACCCAAAAGGGGGGAGGAGGAGGGGAGATGATTTAGGATTATGTTTATGATTGTAAACTACAGTCCTGTAAATAATTGTTCTTTGTGTTAAATTTATTTTCTACTCAAAACAACTGAAATTTCGAAATGCATGGCGTAAGAGATCTAGAGTTCAGTTGTTTTGCTGCTGGAGTATGATATTGGTCCTGTAACAAAAAGGAAGTTTCCAAATAATAATTATGAATCCAAAATACTGAGTTTTTGTGATTAATTGCCCAAGAAGATCAACAAAGGGTATGAAGTATGAAAAGACATATGCCCCAGTAATCTGCTATGAATCATTAAGGTATCTGTTCACTATAACTATTAAATATCAATTGATGTAGTTGCAGCATTCCTACAATACAATCTGAAATGGGAAATTTATGTCAAAATCCAAGTAACTGATTTTATCTCTAGAACTGTTTAAAAAACTATATCATGAAATTAAGCAAACAGTTTACAGGCAAAAACAGTGTAGCTGCACCTGGAATATTAAGTTAAATGAAGCACTCAAAATTGAAGCATTTTCCAGGTATTGCATCACATGTCTGGGATGTTGTGGCTCACATACTTATCGTGCTAGAGTCATGAGCTTATTAATCATTTCCCTTTTCTGGCTCAGGTGGTGATTTGACAGCTTGTGCAGTATCAGTTCCTGTGTGTCTGTTTTTGATACATGCTGTGTTCTAGGTTTTCACAATCCCTTGCAACCAGCACATCCTGAAAGGGTAGCTCTTTTCTACTTCTGTGGTAAATTTCATGTTGCCATGGAGACTGTTCAAGTGCCTTAAGAAGTCACCAAGTTGTTCGTCACCATGGCTCCACACAACATAGGTATCATTGATGTATCTGTACCACACCTTGGGTTTACAAGGTACCACATTCAGTACCTGTGCTTTGAAATGGTTGATGAAGAAATTGGCCACCATTGAACTAAGAGGTCTATCCATGGCGACACCTTCCAGCTGTTTGTAGCAGCTGTCATTCCATGTGAAACAGCTCGTGATGAGACACACATGAAAGAGCTTGGTGATGTCTTGCGGGAAAATGGAACCGATGTGCTCCAGAGAATTACTGAGTAGTACTTTGGAAAACAAAGAAATAACATCAAAACTGATCAGGATGTTGTTTGGGCCAAATTTTAATTTCTTCTGCTTCTCAATGAGAAAACCAAGTGCAGATCTGTCACAGCAGATCATACGGAACACAAACTGATTAATCAAGGCATCATCTCTCAGCAGATGTACAGAGGAGCCAGTGCAACACAGAGGGTCTACCACCTTGGCTGTATGGATTACCAAAGATCCATAAGAATAATGTTCCACTAAGACTGGCTGTTAGCATTCCTGGCTCACAGAGTATAAACTGGCAAAAATACTTGCCCTCTATGCTCCAGCCGCACTTGGTGAAGACTCACACATACATAAAGGACTAAGGACATTACATTCAGAAGCTGAAGAAACGAACTTGGACAAAATGACATCTGGTCAGCTTTGATGTTGTTTCTTTGTTTACCAAAGTGCCACTCAGTGATTCTCTGGAGCACATCGGTTCGATTTTCCCACAAGACATCACCAAGCTCTTTCACGCGTGTCTCACCACAATGAATTTCATGTGAAATGGCAACTTCCATGAACAGCTGGAAGGTGTCACCATGGGTTTA
Source organism: Schistocerca piceifrons (assembly GCF_021461385.2). Classification (NCBI taxonomy): domain Eukaryota; kingdom Metazoa; phylum Arthropoda; class Insecta; order Orthoptera; family Acrididae; genus Schistocerca; species Schistocerca piceifrons. The sequence goes on along the minus strand of NC_060144.1, from coordinate 5,664,195 downwards.
GTCCAGTGGTGGCCAATTTCTTCATGGACTATTTCAAAGCACAGGCACTGGACTTGGCACCTTGTAAACCAAAGGTGTGATACGGATACATTGATGATACCTTTGTTGTGTGGAGCCATAGTGACGAACAGCTCAGTGACTTCCAAAGGCACTTGAACAGTCTCCATGCCAACACGAAATTTACCACGGAAGTAGAAAAGAACAAACAGCTACCATTTCTAGATGCGCTGGTCACAAAGGATGGTGAAAATCTGGGACACAACGTGTATCAAATACCAACACACACGGACCGATACCAGCACAAACTGCCAATTTACCACACACGCCAGAAAGGAGGCATGATTAGCCACAAAGGAGGCATGATTAATACACTCTTAAAGCATGCAAGACAAATACATCTCCGACATGAGATGCTTTCTGAGGAGCAATGAGTACTCCACCCACTGTATAAGAAGTGTAACAGAGTCAAACATTTGGTGAAGTGACACACTGGAAAAAGAAATGTCGGGCACAGCCTTTCTGCCATACATTACTATAGAGACGGACAGATTGGCAGTATATTGTACAAACACACCAGAAAGACTATTTATAAACTGACAAAGAAGATCAAAGAGTGTCTCAGATTGGCAAAGGAGAAAGAGGACCCACTTGCAATGTCAGGAATTTACGCATACCAAAGTTTATGTTGGAATGACCGGACAATTAACCAATACCAGGATCACAGAACATAATCCGCATTGCTGGTTGAGGTTGGTGGAGAAATTGGCCATGGCAGAGCACACACTGTGTGAGGCTGACCACATAGTAAAATTCGCCAACACAAATGTTCTGGCTATAGAGAAAAGCAATCACACCTGCTTGTTCTGAGAAACTATAGATATACACAAACATGAGAACTGTTCAACAAGAAAGGAGAAAGTCTCGAAGTGAATGGATCCTGGATTCTCCTGCTGCAGTGAATGACTGTTGCAGGTAACAAGAGGAGACCTGCCTTTGGACATTGGTGTACCAGGTACATACGATCTGCGGCTGTGAGCTCAACTCCAGTCCACTACAAGCAATGGAGGGTGAAGCTTTGATAATGCCAGCCACTTGTGCTGTCAAAACATCACAAAATTCATCAAACATGTGTCAGCCAAAGAACTCAAGGCAGAAGCAAACACGCAGTTTGTGAACAAATAGCTACGACAGCCTTAACAATTTTGAACATTATACATGAACAACACTAAAGCACTATGGTGGCTGTTCTGCCTATCACAAAGAATTGCAGTTCTAATCATTTTCATACCTGTCAATGTTGGGGTCTAGTGTAGCAGGGGATACAACCCGTCGGCTTTGGACAATGACGTCACAAGTCGCCAGAGAGCAGTTTACCATTTTCGCTTTAGCTGTTATGTTTTTGTTTCATTTTTTTACTGATTGCTTAATAAAGTGGATCTGTTTATTTTATCTCGTGAATTTTTTTTTTTTTTTAAAGCCAAAAAACACTTATCAGCTACTGAAGGGAGCTACAACACTAAGAAGAATCGCTTCTCGTTTGGCGACTTGTGATGTCATTGTCCAAAGCCGACGGGTTGTATCCCCTGCTACACTAGTCCCCAATGTTGTGTACATTTACAAAGCTGAATATGTCTTCTGGGTGCCTCCCTTTTTTTCTTCAGGCCATGTAGTTACCAAGAAACTTGTGTATATTTAAGTTCACAATACAGTGATGCCACCATCAGCACTAAATGATGGTTGTTGTGGGTCAACTGACGCTACTGTCATTTGTTGTCAGCTTCATCCTATAACGCAATAAGGATCTGGTCTGTGACATCTGTGCAAACAAAAATAGAACCTGACACTGACAATAATTATAAATTAGTGGTTGGAATGTGTATTGTGGTGACAGACTCACCCGTAATGTAGCCTAAATTCTGGAAATACAGAAGAGTTCGATCCCGCCAGTCTGCTTTGACCCATGACATCACAAATATGACGCATATAAAGTCGGTACATACACATTACAAGGACGAAAATACATCGAAAAACAAACACACACATTTTCCACAAAAAGCCTAATGACACTAACGAGACAAGCACGGGAAATGGGGTGTTTTTGGATGGGGGCAAACTAAATATAAACAAATTTAGATATCCACCCCCATAAAAAAAAAAACCCACACACAACCGAAATCACAAAACTCCCCAAATACCACTAAACACAATATCATCTGGAATCGGACACTTCCCTTCACCTACATTGCTCAACAGCAGCTCCCAATCCCATAAATTAGGATCAAATACTTCCCTTGGCCTATATAGCGCAAAAACATCTCCCGATACCAATATCAACATACACAGCCACACATTGGGATCGAACACTTCCCCTTGACCTGCGCACTGTTAATTTTATCCGTCATATCCATTCCTGAGCAAAAACAACAACCGATTAATTTTACTAAAATTACCACACGATGTACAGCGAACAACACTAAATTAACCTTCACACAAAACCCTTAACTCACTGAAACAAATTCCACTACAAACACAGCCGACACTCTAACAATTCTGGATAATGAGCAAAAGCAAACTGAGCCCATTACACCACACAAATGAAAACACTGAAAATACCACCAGAGAGCACAACAAACCACAACACGACGACATCTACAAACAGGCCGCACTCACAAACCAAACTCCGCGCCGTCATGACGGCGCACAAGACAACACCCTTACGTCATGGGTCAAAGCCGACACATGGGATCGGACACTTCTGTCGACCCTAAATTCTAAGCCAGGATGAAAGGTTACAGTTTGGCTGTGAGTTGCCAGAGACAATGAACGTATCACGTTATCCCATATATGGAACAGTGTGCACGCTGTAGTTATATTTATGTCCCTGTTGAAAAACCTTATTTTACTACTATAGTCCGATATTTTCAAAGTTTCAATACATTTGGAAACATTAATAATGAGAATATTCCCACCCAAAACTCCCATACTCCTGCTGCAATACCACTACTATGACAGATAAATGTTGCTTCATTGTATGCAAAGTTGCCACACTTGTTGATAGCATTAATTGTCAAAGTTGGAAGATTGTGTAATATTTTTCAACACTTCCAGGCAAATTTGTCAAATTTATGTGACTGACAACAAATAGAGCTCTCTAACCACTTCACAGAGAGATAGCCCCCTTTGTTACCAAGCTTGTGTGGAAACTGGAGGTAATCACATCCCAAGTAATTCGTCCTTTTTGTTTAGCTCTGATCTCCTTACATTTCTATTACATACAACAACAAATTAAAGAATTTGATATTTTGTACACCATTTTATGCCATTATCTGTGGTTAAGCTTTATCTTATTCTGTAACTCTTGTGACAGCCTCTCAGGAAACATGTTATACAGGCTATATAGGTAATAGACTTATGAACAAATGCCGTAAGTTCATATCCAAACATCTACCACACAGAAGTCATGTTCAAAACTTCATGGATACTAGACAGATAACAGGCCCATAGAGCCAGGATGAAGATTTGGGAAGATAAGAACAAGAACACTAAAGGTTACAAAGGGCTGCACACATCCTTTAAAGGGCCAAACAAAATAACTGACAATAAAAATAATTTCCTATTACCACTGAAACTTCTGCTCTTCATACAAATTTAATATTATTCTTTTTGTAATGTAATGGAATGATCTAAATGGTGTCTGGAAGTTTAAATGTCAAATAACATGGAAATTTAACGCCTTGGTCATGAGTCCCTCTTTGCGAGGCATATCAGTTTTTATTGGGAAGTAATTCAGCCCCGAGTATATATTTATTTTCTAACTACATAGACCAACTAAAACCAATACAATTCACACAGCATAATGGCTGTACTTATAAACAAATGTAATAGTCTGGTTTTGTAAGTATGGGGCTATACCTTTCAGAGTCTCTTTCAGTCGTGTTGCTGCCTTAATAATGATACTTGATGCTGTGTCTTGACCAACTCTTAAGGTTTCCTCTACGATCATTTCAGCCTCATCACCGAACCTTGTCTTTATTAACAGCAGATACCTAAAACACACACATTACTCCTTCTGCCAGATTTTTATTCATCGGTTTAATGTGTTGAACAAATTTACCTAGGATAACGAAGAAGTAATATAATTTTTTCTGGCTTCACTGTGTACTCAGCAACAGAAGCAACTTGGCTGGAGGAAAACGTTACAAAACCATATTGAATAAGGATCCGCAGGGCCTGCTTCACCTGTCAGCCAAGAAAACGATACTGATATAATGAAATCATGTTATTCATGACAAGCAGGACATACTGTGTTGTAATTCTCACCTTCGGCGGAGGTAAACGTGTAGCAGCCACTATTAATCTGAGCGGTTTTGTACCCCATTTCATAAGATCGCACGCAACCTTTTCAACGATTTCTCCAAAATGTTCTAACAATAGAAGACAGCATAATTTTCCATATTTAGCAGACATCTTCGGTATTCTCGATTACAGCGATGTTTAAGGAAACACGCACCTAGCTACACCTTTTCACTCACCCGCACACACACTACATAACCACCACTAGAATGAAAACACCAAACAGTGCAAACACTGTAAGCGAAGCTGAAACACACTAAATCTCTGACATTCAATAGAAGTGAGTCGTAAATACACCAAACGTGCTTCTAGTTTCATAACAATAAGATGTTGAAACTGAATCTTTTTATGAGATATGTCACCTAAATTGAAATCAATTTAACATTTTGATTTCGGTATGAATTTGAATTACAGCAAATTAAAGAAATATGACGTCATGTGTTCTTTAGTTAGGTGAAAGCATTTTTATGCAAAACTGGTAAAGGAATCGGTAATCTTCAGTTATAAAGTAACTGCGAGAGCGACGCGAGAGCATTTGCCTAAGTTATGTTGGCAAGGCAAATTGACATGTCTGAAAGTCTACCGCCTACCGCTGATCGCAGTGCCCTGTCATAGCAAGTGGGTGTAAGACACAATTTCCCAATGGCGACCTCCATAGTTTCACTGAAGTGCTTGCTTTAGGGACAGTTTTATACGAACTTTAGGTTAAGTGTGTATTTATTTGTGTTGCAGGAGCGTTTCTTATAGAGGTAAGTTCCGTATAGCCCGTTAAATTGTAGAATGAACTTAAGGTATAGTAAATACAGATCGAGACTTCATATATACAACACCGCACTACATAGTGGAAAAATAACCTCGTACGATAAGTTTGACATGTGTATGCGGTAACTTCGTGCATTTGTGCGGGTCTTTGCTTGTACCATTGATACGCAAATTACTTCTAGAGAAAAAAATGCTAGTTTGGGAATACGTTGTCTGTTAAACCAAAGCTGTTCGATACACATCTGTTGTTACTCCTCTGCTTGATCTCAGTTATGTGTTTATAGCGAATCAAGACACCGTAGCCACAATGCCTGCAGTTAGGGGTGACGGTATGCGGGGGCTAGCCGTTTTCATCTCGGATATAAGAAACTGTAAGTATAGTAGTTTATTATTACACTAATAGTACCAAAAAAATCTGTTGTACCTCCACTCAAATTTATTTTACAGTTTTTCCTGTCAAATATGAAGGATGAATTTATCTAGGGAAGATGGTGGTGCACTGATCAAATATTTCATTGGTTTGGATACAAACAAGCCCTACTTCGCATTACTCTGTAAAACTCCAAATTGATAGGCATCTTTTTTTTCCAACCAAATGAAACTAAAGTTTCTTAGTATTGGTATCATTGTAGGAAGTAATTAAACAATTTTACAAATTCATGCATGTCAGCTGAAGTTCATTGATAGTTCTGAGATTGACAAATGTTTGTAATATGCATATGACATTTAAGCATGTTCTACGTATGCATGATTATTACTTTGACTCGAAAAATGAGGAAATATATTATTGTAGGAATCTTAGGAAATTAAATTAGAATGACCAGTCAGCTTTTACACCTGTCAGTGAATATCATTTTATGTACGCGTGGATTTAATTCCAGTATTGCTCTTGGAGCAGTCTTCGGTTGCTGCCTTTAGTATAACTGTTTGGAGTGTTGTGTTCATTAGAGAAAGATATCAGCTCAAATTGCAGAACACTATTTACAAAATGTTAGTCATGAGATCATCAGTATTATAGAAATTGTGCTGTCACATATAGTAACATAAATGTTATGATGCAGAAAGCCGTAATGAATGGATTGTCAGCTGCATGATATTGTACAGAATGGTCCAGGAATCTCGAATGAGTACATTGTGAGCTGCATTATATTGCACAGAATTTCCTACCTCAGAGTTATGCATTAATTTTAGTTGTAGTTTTGTGGTGGTCATTCATCCAGGTGGATAATTTGTTCATGGCAATACCCATGTAGATAACTGTCAGTGGTTGCAATGAATGTGGTATACAATCTTGCTACTTTTACAAGTGACCTCTGCATTTGATGAAAGTGATTGGACTGTAAAAAGCAGTGGTGGGCAGATGTATGGGACAGGTTTTGCATTTTGCTGCTTCAAAGATAAGTGTCAACCAGCAGGAGATGACAGTGGATGGGAAAGTAATAATGGAGTTGGTGAGCTGGAAATACTATTTTGGGTGGGATGGAATGGAATGTGAACAGCTGTTCATTTCAGGACATGGCAAGAAGTTTAGTCCTTAGTGAATATGACTCGCCTATTTCATTACTCATTGCAGACTTTTTCACCGCTGAATTTCATTGCTGCCTGTTTTTGTTTTAAGGGCATTGGATGTAATGCTCACACAACAAAAATCATAAAGGATCCCTTGTTTCAGTTCTCTGCGGTGTTGTGACGAAAAAAAGGTGCCCCTTTGTGGCTGTTCAGTGCAGTGAAGTCCACATATAGATAAGGCCCAGGAAATATCTGTCTGGACAAGGCTGGGACAGTAGTTTCACTTTGCAAAGGTCTCGGTAAAACCTTCATCCCACTGAAAGTAGAACTCTTCACTATAAATATGCGCTTCACTAGTGGTGGCCTGACTGTGTGGGTGTAAGTTACTGTGTGGAATCTGTTGGATGTGTTGGTAATGACTTCTGATATTGATGAGAAGAAGTCAAATCACAAAGGAAGGAAAAAATGGTGAGGATATGTAGGACTATGGTTAACATGAAGGGATTAGGCATCAAATGGGTGTTGAGAGGGGAACTTGTATAGCAACGAGACAGAAGGTCTTTGATGACTAGTGGGATATTGCTGTGTACTTAACTGGGTTTTCCATCAGTTTATGTTTGTTAATTTCCAATTTTTTCTAGTGCACAGGGAATACCAAGGGTGATGGCAATGTTCCATTGTTAGGAAGTATTACAAAGACAGTATTTACCAGTCTCTACACATTTTAGTAGGTCCAGTAAATGTGGAAGTACCCTCAGGAAAAAAATTTCATCAAGATGGTATGAGGTATATACTGTGTTCCAACATTATGAAGTTTCTAAAAGAAAAAAAAATGGTCTGTTGACACACAACCAATAAGGATTTAGAAAATATCAGTCTTGTGAAATGCAAATGGCTCTACATTTGTGTGAACTAATGAGTACTACGGAAAGGGGATCTCAACTTAATTGTTCGCCTGCTTAGCTGGGTGATAACGTGCTTGCGTCCCATGCAAGCAGACTCTGGTTCGATTCCCGGGCGGGTTGGAGATTTTCTCTGCTCGTGGACTGCTTGTTGTGTTATCATTTCACCACCACCACCGGCACGCAAGTCACCCAATGTGGTGTCGACTGAAATAAGACTTGCACTTGACAGCCGAACTCCTCTGGATGGAACCTCCCAGTCAACAGTGCCATACGCTCATTTCCATTTTTTGTCAAGTTAATTCCAAATTTCTAGATTTCCAGAAGGTTTGTGACACTGCTAATCACAAGTGGCTCCTCATCAAATTGTTTGTCTATGGAGTATCATGCTAGTTGTGCGACTTAGAGATTTACTGTCAGAAAGGTCGTAGTTGGTATTAATTGATGGGAAGTTATTGAGTAAAAACAACGTAATGCTCGTGGTTCCCCAAGAAAGTGTTATCGGTGCCCTGCTGGTCTTAATCCATATGCACTGCCTGACCAAATAAGTGAAGCACTCAGAAGACATGGTCGGATGTCATTGTAACGGTTACACATGAATGATTGGTATGTAAATGATTAGAGTTACAATTCTCTTTTACAGGTAGAATGAACATCAGATTGAGTTAGTTGTTCATGTTTAATATTGTTACCAGGACTGGTAGGGCAAACAAGGGGCCTCAACAGTGGCAGATCCTTGGTGATCTCTGAAAGAAACGGAGATGGAGTGTCTTCATGTGAGAGTGTAATTAGCACCCACAGAATTTGAAAGAGGCCTTGTAGTGGGTCTCTCCAACTGGACAAATTGTGCAATATGTCTGGGCTATTTGGTTGTGACAGTGGCCTGATGCTGGATGGAATGGGACTGCGAGGGCAGCCATACTTACCATAGTTCTGGTCAACCATGTCTGACCACCACAAGTGAGAACTACTGTGTTGCACGCTGTAACCCTCTCACATCTGTACCTGCTGTCTGACAACAAATAAGGCAGTGTTTGGAGCGGTGCTGTGACAGGGAACTATGAACTATTGAAGAATGATCCTGTATTGTGTTCAGTGATGACTTGCAGTTCTGTACTACCTATAATGACCACTGTCGTGAAGCATGGTGTTGACCTCGGGAGAGCCCCTTTCTTCCAATGTTTTTGAGAGGCCCAACACTATATTACTGCTGGTTTCAAATTGTAAGAGCCATCAGGTATGACATTAGGTTACAGCTAGTAGTGATTGAATAAATTCTACTGGTAAGATGATGCGTCCATGGTACGTCCCAATGTCCTGCATCCTCACATGTTAGCTCATGCAACAGTATTGTGGTGACCTTTTTAATAGGATAATGCTTATTTACTCATGGAGCATGTGTGTATAAACTCTGTGATGTCGAGGCGGTGTCGTGCCAAGCAAGCTCCTCAGATCTGCCTGCAATAGAACTTGTATTGAACCAACTCAGATGTAAACTCTGTCCTAGTGCTAATATTCAGGATATAAAGGACTAATTATAACTGTTGTGGGCCATCTTGTTGCAGTGTAGGGTGCAATGGCTTTGACATGCTTTCCAGCTGAGTCAGTGGATGCAATCAGGCCAGAGGAAATGCAATATCAAATTGATCAGTGGGTTCATACTGCCAAGTTCTTTTTAAATTTGACTTGATTTTGTAATCATTAAATAACGTGCTCTCTCAACCAGTGAAGTTTCATGTTTCCTCCTGCCCTAATGGGTGCTTCAATTTTTTTTTGTCAGTCAGTGTAAATGTTTTAGTAGACAGTCTGAGGAGTCTCTTAGATGGATTGCATATGATGATAGTGTTTTAACATCTAGCAAAGTCATCAGTCAGTCGAAATTAATTGTAAAATTAGACAAAATATCTGCATGGTATGAAAAGTGACAATTGACTTTAAACAGTGTAACATGTGATCTCCTCTACATGATAACTAAATATTCTGTTAATTTCATTATATGATAAGCCACACAGATTTGATGGTGGCAGATTCAATTAAATACCAAGATATTACAATTACAAACCACTTAAATTGAACCACAACATAGGAAATGTTGTATGGTATACAAACCAAAGACTGTTTTACTAACAGAACACTTCTGCTGGTGCAACAAATCTGCTGACAAGTCTGCCTATGCTATCTTGTCTGTTCTCTTTTGGAATATTGCTAAGTGATTCGGGCTCCTTACCGTATGGCATTGATGAAGGATGTAGAAAAAGTTGAAAGAAGAGCAGCTCATTTTGTATTATTGTGGATATGATAAGCATGGTGGTGTGGAAAACAGTAAACACATTTTTTTTCTTTGTTACAAGATAATTTCATGAAATTTGAATGGCCATCTTTCTCCTACAAATGCCAGAATATTTTGTTAACTCCCTACATAAGGAGAAATGGCCATTGTGCTAAACTAAGAAACATTGCAGTTCAAATGGGGAAAAAGATTAGGCGTTGCTTAACTGGTAGGCTAAATTCATTACACAACAACGGATGCATACATGAATTATCAAAATGATGACAGTATTTAAGTGACCCATTGCTAAGTGACAGTCACTACTAAAAGAGAATGCTTAACTTGATTACCTACATTACTGTGAAAAGAACAAACCATTAATTACAGGTGTTACTCATTATTCACGAATATTATTACTGGTATCAGAGGAGACTACATCAGGAACATTCACTTTCTCTTTCCGCATCATCCTCGGTTTCTTTCCAGAGCACGTCATCTCCACTGCCATCTAGAATATTTGAAATACACCATTTCATGAATGATTTTAGGATCATTATTGTTTAGATGCTTTTCCAGAAAGCTGAAACCTAGTGTACTTTAATGTGGGGGTGGGGTTCTTGTCGGAGTCAGTTCATGGTTTGGTTCGCAAGAAATTTTTGGTACTGTTTGTGAAAGTAATCTTTAAGAGATTTATTTATACTAATGTCTAGGTGTTGTAACATGAAGTCATTCTTCCCGGAAGGCTGTGGATCTTTAGTTATGTCATTAGTGAGATGACCACTAAATGCATTAAGACAAATCATTGATGGTAGTTTGGAAAGCCCATCAGGACAATGTTCCCTTGTGTTAAAGTCAGCCATAAAGTTTGTCATCCATCCGGTCTCTTGATTTTGAACAATGACATCATCAGGGAACAACTTTTCATTTTTAGGAGTCTGCTTTTTTGTTTTTCTGTTCAGAGATTAAGAAAGAGGAAGTCTGCACCCACTTACCATGATTGCCAACGTTATAGTTATGCACTGTTCTCCACACCCTGATGTTTTGATGGTAGCTTCTTAAGTCCCCTTCTCATCAATAGTGTAATTATGGAGCATATCAAACCAAATTGGCTTCTAATCAGTGTTGCCTGTTTGGTCCAGCGGAAAATTTTCTTCACTTTCTTAAAGTGTGATGATGTGTCTCTGAAATTTTAGACTTTTTCTCAAAATCCTGTGGAAGCTTTTAGCATACTGTTGTATGGTGTAGAGGTGAACCTGCCAGTTTCATAAGTGATCAGCTCATCCGTGGTTTGCTTTAAACTCTTGCCTTGGTATATTAAGAACTACAGCAATCTCTGTTACTTTGTTCTTATGGTGTCACTTGTTGTAGAGTAGCTGCAAATTTCTGTTTCTTTGTAAGCAAATGTTATTCTCAGCTACATTGAATTCTCATTCTGCCCTCCTGTTACCACATATTTCAGCATAAAGAATTACTTTACACTTTAAAGTAGCATCATAAGATGTTCTTTTCTGCCTGCCCTCCATGTTGTGACTACATGATGTAAATAACTACACAGTAATAGGGTAACAATAATGTAACAAGATTGAGAAGTACGATAATACATTGTGATGTAAGGAACAACATCTAAATTTCAGTGATGCTGGTGAATGATGGACTGAAGTTTGTACTCAAATGTAATGCACCATCAAATCATATGCACACCTCAGTTCTGAATACTGCAAATGGTGAAAAAGTGTCCATCAGATTAATGTAAATATGGTAGTTAAATGAATCTGGCAAATACTGTTAGCTTAGGTGTAAATTAGAGTAATTGTCCCAATGTAGATGAGAGCCTTCAGTATGAGCCTGAAAGATCAGGATTATCAAGGGACCCTTCAGTTCTTTCAGAGGCCTAGTAAAAACATGTGAGAGAGTAACATTTTTTCTGATAGATATGCTCCACATGTACTAATCATTTCTTGGACTTATTTTCACTGACTGTATGAAGCTTGTTCTTCTTTTCAGGCAGTATTAAAAATAAAATATCACAAAGGAGTAGATCTATTGTGGTTTCGATGTAGTGATGGTGCACTTTTACTTGTCCCTCTGTGTTCCAGAATGTTTATACCCATTGCCAACCTCAGTTACACAACAGAATTGAGTGCGCTAATAATAATTAGCCATTGTGAATATAATGCTGGCAAGTGTGTGCTGTTGCATGCAGTGATTTCTAATAATATTCACAAAAATGAGTGAAGAGGCTTTACCTGGCCATTCTAGCAACTCACCCATTACATTTTTTGTTCTTTTTGTATGTTGTAAGTTTGTTGCCCTTTGAAAAGATGGGGTTGGTCTCAGCAGCCAATGCGCTACAAGCTGATTGAAAGCTTTTGCTCCCAGCATACTCTACTCAGGGGCCAAGTAAAAGTGTGTGGGTTGTGAAGGGCATGAATTAATGGCCAGGTGGCATGTTTTAACTAAAAAATGTCCATTACATCTTAATTGATCTATTTCAGCATAACATTGAACTGGTATTGTTTGTTCCAGCATTAAATGTAAATTAAAAACTGTATGGTGCAGAGATGTTACATTTAATTAATTATTTATCAGTGATGAAACCAAGAAGATATTGGAGGTTTATGAACCTAAAGATCTGTGTGTTAGCTGTTACTGGCAGTGAAATGAAGTGTAAACACTGAAAGCTATAAAGTACTTCAATAGCATTGTACAGTTCAGTATGATATTCACTCATTCAGGGATGCATTTTACAGTGACACAGGATCTGTTAGCCAAATACAGACAAATGTATTTTTGGGTATGTTCTCGTGTTTGTGCGTGTGTGCACATCCACGAGTGCATGCGTACACACGCACATGCCCAAGATAAATGTATCGAAACTGTTGCATGGAATTAGAGCTCTAGTATTTAAAGTAGACTGCACTGCTGTGTTACTTCGTATGGTTCATTAGAGATCTTACAGCATGTAATAGATGCATTACAGTTGGTATTTTCTCTAACTAAACATGAATAAGGAGAGACAGAGTGGCAAATATTTGTTAAATATCCCAAGTAGAGCACTGTATAGTGGCTTGTAAAGTGTTTGTGTAGATTTGTGTGTGCAAACTTACATTCTCAAAGGCAAAATAGTAAAATTATAGGGCAGCAGAATGACATGAAGAAACCCACTAATGTTGTTGTTTAGAGGGGAAATACTTGGTTTGTCAGACAAGGCTGTGTGAAAAATCCTGTGGTGTACTATCCAAACAGACCATCTTAGCATTCATCTGAAGTGATTTAAACAGACAAAGTTGGTTACATCTAATTGTAGATGTCCAAATGGTTATTTGATCTATGCTAGCCTCAAATGAAGGCCTTATGTCAAATATTGGATACGTACCTTACTAGATCAAAAACTTGAAAATTTAAAGAGGAAAAAGCTCATAAGCATTTCCTTTGATTGTTGCCTGCTTATCTTTCTAGAGCAAAAAGGAAAGTAAAACCTTTGTTGTCCTGGTTTAAATGTTCCAAGGGCCGCTAAGTATTTCAGAAAGAATGTGAAAAACTGGGTCATACAGGATAGAAATTAAACTTTTACTTCAGGATACTTTGTAGACTGCAAGTCAAACCCTGTTTGACAGGAAAGTTTAATCATAGTTGTAGGACACATAAGGAGAAGGTTCATGTGTATTGAATGGTATGAAGCAATCCTCAGCATAATCCATGAAGGTGAATCTTGTTATTGGTGGTGGTAGCTGGATTAATCAGTTCAGTACAAAAACTGTCTGTTGATAATGTGGATCCGCCCTCATGGGCATTCAGTAAAGAAAGGGAGGGCAAATGAATAAAAGTGACTGTGTTGCAACTTTGCCTCAGGAAGGGTAATGAACTGTCAGTGTTACATGATTAACAAAACATGGAAATTCTTTAAAAGCAGCAGTGAAGGAGAAGACTGTGGGGACCATACTGCATAATTACAGTGTGCTATTAGTTGCAGTTAATAACAGCAAAACATTGTTTGCGAATTATAGAAATTCAGTAGATGAACTTAAAATAATTCAGCTAAGTATCACATTACTGTAACCATGGCTGTAGTAATATCTCGACAGAAAACAGTTGGTCACAGTAACAATACAACAATAATGGCTAAATTCGAAATAACATTAGGTCCCTCAATGTTCAGTACTTCACCTACTCCTGTATTTGGATTGCAGAAATGACAAATGTGGGACATACGACAACTCTAAAAAACTAATGTTAGGGGAGGACAAATGTATGCTCATAAAAAGTTCCAAATGCATCCATAACAACACAACCCAGGAGAGTAATAAACAGGCTTAAAACTATAATTTTCTTGGGTACCCAGCTGCAGCAAGTGGTTAAAATGCCATTGTCAACTGGATGACTGCTGATGGCTGCTGGTATACCCCTACATACTCCAGCTGGCAGCTGTCAAGACACTAGTGCTCACATCACCATATGTGTACATCAAGTGACTCTGTGTTTGCTGCCCCCTCTGGGTGGCTCACAACTCTTACACTGAGTACGTGCTTGGCTATCATGGGCCCCACCAGCCTTTGCAGCATTGTTTAGTGTTCTGTGCTGTAAGCCTCTATATGTCCACTATCCCTTTTCCTCTCACCTTTCCTTCAGATGGCCTTCCTGGGGTAGACCCCGCTTGGATTTGGTACAAGATTTAGGACTCTGCTTTTCCATTTCACTTCCATTGCTCTGTACATCTTTTCATTAATGGTGTCCCCATTGTGGGGTTTGACGTTCCACCAATTCTCCAAATTTTTCAGAAGTACAGATTGTGCAGGGAAGGTTGCCCAATGTGGTGTCTGTTCCACCTTTGTGCCTTTCCACCTTAACATCCTTACTTTCCAGTAAGGTAGTGTATATAAAACTAAGCACTAGGTAGTCTGCTTAAAACCCAACATGGTACCTTTCCTGCTGTGGGGGATGGGGGCTGGGGTTGTCAAGTACTTGCACAGTAGTAGCCACCTGATGACGTGGGGGTAGCGCTGTTGGTACGTGAGCTGATATCTCCCTATGTATGTCAAGGAGTATGTGCCTGACATGACTGGGGCACAAGGCTCTGAGCAGTGGATTACTGACCAGGTAGCTGTTGCTGAGACAGCCGTGGGAAGAGCCCCCATTTGGAGTGGCTGGCCCTATCTCAGATGACTCGCATATGAAGCAGGTGAAGCTTTCTCCCACTGCTGGTCACATGGCCCCAGCAGTCTCTTCAGATCCCCCCAGCGAGTCCGGGGGTTAGAATAGGCCCGAGGTATTCCTGGCTTTCATACAAGGTGACTAAAAGGAGTTTCGCACATTTCGGCCTTCATGTGATGGTTCCCTGTAGGGTTTGAACTCCATTCTTCAAAATTTTCCCAAAGAGCAAGCCAACTGGGGAAGGACGCCTTACAAGGTGCATTGTGTCCATCGTGCTTTGAGATCTTTAGCCCACTTTCTCATCGTCACATTGCAGTCCTGTCCATTCTCCATGCCCTCAGGGGGCTCAGCGTTTAGTTGCTGGGTACAGGCTTGGCGACCCCGGGGTCCCTGAGCTGGGGACTGAGAAGTGCCACCAGTCCTCAATACCGCAAGCTCTGAGCGTGCTTAAACGACCACCGTAAGGTGCGACAGTGGAACGTTGTATGGTACAGAACCTGGGGATCTTGCCTTAACTGCCTGGGTCGTGAGGATGGTATAAACCTCTCTAAAAAAAAACCTCAGTCTCAAGGTGTGCAGCGCGCTGAGGAGATGCGTGGCTGTTGAGGTAGAACAGTTGCTAGTGGGCAACCTCTGGGGAACCTACCGCCCCCGGTTGTATTAGGCTTACCCAGGCAAGCGGGGCTCTGTCTGGGTGGACATTCCTTTCCCCTTACTGCTCGTGGGACCACCATGAAAAAACATACGAATAATGCGCAAGCACGAGTCTCTAAGAAAGGAAAGTTCAATGCTTTAAAGTATGACCCCCAATCGTTCCCTTCCCTGCCCACACCCGGGGAGGAACGGTGGTCTAAATTACCTGATGAGACGTATTCTCCTCATTTTTTGGTTTGCAACCGAACAGATGGGGACTCATTTCTGACCACAAAGCATCAGTTTTTTGTGAAAAATGTAGAGGACAAGTTTGGAGAAGTTGAGGGATGTCTAAAATGAGGTCTGGAGCAGTCTTCATACAGACAGCATCCCCAGCACAGTCATGGGCATTGCTTGCTTGTGACAAGCTCGGTGATGCTGCAGTCTCCATTACGCCTCATAAGAGTCTCAGTATGGTTCAGGGACTTATTTCTCATCGTGACCTGTTGTTGCAGTCTGACGACGAGCTCCGTGCAAATCTGGAACGCCGCGGTGTCCACTTTGTACGACGTGTCTTCAGGGGACCTAAAGATAGTAGGGTCGCCACTGGCGCATTCATCTTTGCTTTCGAGGGTGACACCCTGCCTGAGAAGTCAAGGTGATGATATATCAATGTGATGTTAAGCCTTACATCCCTCCTCCCATGCGCTGCTTTAAGTGCTGGAAGTTTGGGCATATGTCAGAGATGTGACGCCAACCCTACCTGTCGGGATTGTGGACGTGCCTCCCACCCCAATGTCCCGTGTTCGCCACCCCCTGTTTGTGTCCACTGCGGACAGAAACATTCACCTTGCTCGTCAGACTGCACGGTTTATCAAAAAGAACGGAAGATTATGGAGTATAAGACCTTGGACAGGCTCACTTACACAGAGGCTAAACACAAGTACGATAGACTTCACCCTGTGCGCATGTCATTGCCGTATGCTGCTGCAACTTCGATGTCGCCATCCCTGGTGATGAGCCCTCAAGCTCAGCTGCTTTTTGTGGGCCGTCTAGCTCAGCTGTCTATCCCCCCCCCCCCCCCCCCCCCCCCCCCCCCCCCCCCCCGGTAGTTGAGGGGAACCCCCTCTTCCGTTGCTCACCTGTTTTCAACATCGGGAGTAACAACCCCTCCTTCTTTGGGGACTTCAGTCCCCACCTCTGCGCCGGAGAAGTGCCCGCCTCCTCCGGCTCCCCTCACGCAGAAGGGATCGCTTGGTTACTGCCCCTCCAGATGTCAGCCAGTGGCTGAACAAGTCCATGAGACTGGGTCGGAAAAGCCCATCCAGCCTGATAAACCGAGGGACAAACGGGACCCTACCAAAAAGAAGAAAAAGCAAAAGGAGAAAGACATAGAGACAGAAAAGGAGTTCACCACTGCACCTGAAGATGATGTGGAGCATCTAGCGTCCACTCAGGAGCTAGATGTTGCTCGACCCGCAGCTCCTATGGAAGTTGATCAGGTTACTTCGCAATCGGTGGCGGCAAGCGCTTCTAAGGCATGACCTATCCTCCCTAGGTTCTTTCATGTCTTCACAGTTGGATACCATTATCCTTAAATGGAATTGCCATGGTTTTTTCCACCACCTTGCTGAGTTGAAACAGCTTTTGTGCCGCTTCCCTGCCACTTGTCTGGCCCTACAGGAAACCTGGATTCCTGTTCGGTGGACCCCCTCCCTCTGTGGATACCGGGGTTACTATAAGAACCGCGTAGAATACGACAGGGTGTCTGGCGGTGTCTGCGTTTATGTTCTTGCCACTGTTCCTAGTGCCCCAGTGCCACTTCACACAGTTCTCGAGGCTGTGGCTGTTAGACCCCGGGCAGAAATGGAGCTTACCATCTGTTCCCTCTACCTTCCCCTGGATGAAGTTGTCCCTCTTGCTGACCTAGCTGCCTTGTTTGCCCAGCTCCCCCCTGCCATTCCTCGTTTTGGGGGACTTTAATGCCCACCACCCTTTCTGGGGTGGGGCCCAGATCTCTGGCAAGGGTAGGAACGTTGAGGCTCTCTTGGCACAGCAGGACATTTGCCTCCTAAACACTGGGCTCCCACATATTTTAGCTTGACTCATGGCACATACTCGGCCATTGACCTCTCTCTTAGTAGCCCAGGTCTTCTTCCATACCCCAGTTGGAGGGTCCATGACGACCTCTGTGGTAGCGACCACTTTCCTATCCTGGTTTCTCTTCTTCAATCCCAACCCCCTGACCAGCTGCCACGATGGTCTCTTCATGGAGATGATTGGGCAGCCTTCACCTCAGCTACTATGGCCATTGCTCCGCTTCCTGGTAACATTGATTTGGCAGTGGACGAGGTCCCTATGGCCAATGTTTCTGCTGCTGAGGCAACTGTCCCCTGTCGTTTAAGTACCCTAAGGCATAAGTCAGTCCCTTGGTGGACACCAGAGACTGCAGAAGCTATCCGGGATGGCCGGCGAGCCCTGCAACGACACCGGCGTCATCCTTCCCTTAATCTGGTTGCCTTCCCTTAATCTGCGGGCCTGGGATCGGTGGTTAATCCGGCAGAGCAAACAGGCCTGCTGGGAACGATATGTTGCCATCATAGGTTCTCACACCTCCCCATCTCAGGTGTGGCCGTGGGTTCGGCGCATTTTTGGCTTTCGCCCTCATGCGTCTGTCCCTTGCCTTTCTCTTCGGGGTACACTTTGTACTGACCCAATCACCATCGCCGAACTTCTGGCAGAGTACTTCACTCGTAGTTATGCGACAGTAGGCTACAGCACAGAATTCCACGCCATTAAAGAGCAGGTTGAGCGTACGCAGTTGTCGTTTTGCACGCACCGTTGGAACGATACAATGCCCCATTTAGTGAGTGGGAGTTCCTCAGTGCTGTTACAGCTTGCCCCAATACCTCTCCAGGTCCAGACCGAATTCACAACCAGTTTCTTCGCCATCTCTCGGCGCACTGTCAGGGTGAATTCCTCGCCCTGTTTATCCGCATCTGGACGGAGGGCGTTTTCCCAACTCGTTGGCAGGATAGTTATACCATCCTCGTGCTGAAACCTGTTGCAGATCCGCTGGTGGTTGATAGCTATCTCCCTATCAGCCTTGCCAACGTTATGTGCAAATTCCTGGAACGGATGGTGAGTCGGCAGCTCATGTGGATCCTCGAAGCTCGGGGCCTCGTGGCCCAGCAATAGGGAGGCTTCCGTCAGGGCCACTCAGCGATCGACAATTTAGTCTCGCTAGAGTCGGCTATTCGTATTAGCTTTTACTCTGCGAGAACATCTAGTTGCTGTTCTATTTGATCTAGCGCCATCATAGCTTTGCTACGCTGCACGAATTGGGCTTACGGGGTCCACTTCTGATTTTTCTACAGAATTTTCGCTCGAATCGCTTCTTTCGGGTTAGAGTTGGCACTTATTTTACCTCTGCTCATATTCAGGAGAACAATTCCCCGCAGGGCTCGGTTCTCAGTGTTCCCCTCTTTTTGGTGGCGATTAATGGTCTTGCGGCTGTGGTGGGCTCATCGCTCTGTTCCTCTCTATATGCCGATGACTTTTGTCTTTATTACAGTTCACCAAGCATCAGTGTTGCTGAACAGCGGCTGCAGGGAGCTATCCGTAAGGCACATTTTTGGGCATCCGACCATGGCTTTCAGTTCTCAGCCCCTAAGACCAGAGTGATGCATTTCTGTCGTCGAATGGTCCACCTCCATCCAGAGCTCTACCTTGCCAATGAACTCCTTCGTATTGAGGAGACGCATCACTGTCTTGGCATGCTGTTTGATGCTCAGCTCACTTGGACACCTCATCTTCGCAAGCTTAAACAACGGTGCTGGTGGCACCTCAACATCCTTTGCTGCCTTAGCCACACCATTTGGGGGGCTGCACGAACAACCCTCCTACAGCTCTATAAGGCCTTTAGTCCAGTCCCGTCTCAACTACAGGAGTGTGGTGTACAACTCAGCAGCACCTTCAATGTTGCAGATCCTCAACCCGATTCTCCATTGTGGCGTCAGACTGGTGACAGGTGCCTTCTGCACTAGTCTGGTGATTAGCCTTCTTGTAGAAGCTGGAATCCCTCCCCTACGATTCTGCCGACAACAGTTGCTTGCGTCATACATCGCCCGCGTCCATGCCTCGCCCGACCACCCAAACCGCCGGCTCCTTTTTTCCATCTTCTGCACTCCCCTCCCCACAACGGCAGCCTAGGTTGGGTCTCCCGATCGTGGTCCGCGTTGGTTTCCTTCTCTCGTCACTCGAGTCCTTCCTCCATCCTTCCGGCCCTCTTCTTCTATCCCTCCTCGGTCCCTCCCTTGCTTGCGGCTTTGCTTGGATTTTTCCTGCAACTCAAAGTCCTCTGTTCCACCTGCCAGTCTTTGCCAACAATTCTTGGCTCTTCTTGCCTCGTTTTGCGATGCAGACATAGTCTACACCGATGGTTCTGTGGTCGATGGACGCACTGGGTTAGCTTTCATCCACAGTGACTACGTTGAGCAGTGGCCCTGCCTTGTGGGAGCAGTGTTTTCACTGCGGAGCTGGTTGCTCTTTATTGTGCTTTTGCTCACCTTTCCTCCTGCCCTGGGGAGTCATTTGTCATATGCCATGACTCTCTGAGTGGATTGCAAGCACTTGACCAGTGTTTTTCTCAGAACCCTTTGGTGCGCGGTATTCAAGATGCTGTTTTTGCTCTCGCCGAGTGTGGTCATTCAGCGACGTTTGTGTGGACCCCGGGCCACATCGGCATTCCAGGAAATGGATGTGTCGATTGTTTGGCCAAGCAGGCCACCACTTCGCCACCCCTGGACCTTGGTCTCGTAGAAAGAGACCTCCGGTCCGCCCTACATCGCAAGCTCCACTATGTCTGGAGCTCTGAATGGTCTGTCTTAAACACACCAAATAAGCTCCGCATGGTAAAGTCGTCTACGGCCGTATGGAACTCATCCTTGAGGAGCACGCGTAGGGATTCAGTTGTTCTGTGCAGTCTCCAAATTGGACATATGCGGTTGATCCACAGCTATCTCCTTCGACGTGAGAACCTACCTAAGTGTCACTGTGATGCAGGGCTGACAATGGTCCATCTTCTGATAGACCGCCCACTTTCAACCCCCTTGTGGCAGACCTTTAATTTACCAGCTGCACTTCCTTTAATTCGAGGTGGCGATGCCTCTATAGCTGTCTCACTTTTATGTTTTATCCGTGCAGCTGGGTTTTATCACTCACTCTAGTGTGGATGCTCTCGCATGATTTCTCAGGCTACACCCACTCCAGCGACTTTTAATTGTGATGTGGATGCCAAAATAGTGTCTTTTTATGGTAACAAGTTGTGTTGGTACCTCTATCAACGCTTTCCAGCTGGAGGTTCTTCGTTTGTAGTTGAGTGGTTGACCTTTTATCTGATCCATCAACCACTGTAGTCTGTTTTACTCTAGTAAACTCTTTGCTCTGCTCCTTTTAAGTGTCCTCTATTTTGTATAATTGTGGTGTTCATTTTAGCTCTGTACCCCTTGGTGTTCCCTCCCTCTTGGTGCAGAGGTTACGCTTTTACTGTCTAGGCCTTTTACAAGTATGTCTGTTTGGAACAGGGGACTGATGACATCGATGTTTAGCCCCCATCAAAGCCCACAACCAACCAACCAACCATTCTCCATCTCTTGGGCGAGAACACCTTCCTGGGTGCGTTTTCCACCATGTACTATCCAGTGTCAATTTCTGCATCAATGATGACCATGGACTTACTTGCAACTGATATCCAGCACGGTAGCCAGTCCATTGTGGTGGGGCCACCATGTACCCTGTTGGTTGTAGCCCCCTGACCACACAGGGATTGCTCTGCTGATGCCTGCACTGTTAACTCCCCATGTATGCCAAGGGGTAGATTCCCATCCCTCTGGGGCATTGGGACTCGTGGCAATGCCCATCCTGCCAGCTAGCCTTTGCCGCGGCTGGGTGGCACTTGTGGGGAGGGCCCCTGGTCGGAGTGGGTGGCGCCTGTGGGGGGGGGGGGGGGGGGGGGGGCCTGGTCGGAGTGGGTGGCATCAGGGTGGATGACACATGATGAAGCAATCATCTCTTGCTGGTGGTGAAACACCAGCAGTCTCTAAGCGATCACGAGCTCAATTCAGTGTGCAGAAGTATGACCCCAAATCATTCCCCTTCCTGGCCACACCATGGGAGGAACGTCAGGCCAAGGATGGCAGCAGATCTTATTCGCCCTGGTACCTTGTATGTTCGAGAGCTGATGGGGAATCTTTCACGGCGATGAAGCCTCAGGGGGTTGTTGAGCACTTAGAGGGCAAGTTCAGGGAAATGGAGGGCTTGTCCAAAATGAGATCTGGGTCAGTCTTGATCAAAATAGCATCCTCTGCCCAGTCACGGGAGTTACTTGGTTGTGACAAGCTGGGGGATACTTCTGTAACAATCATGCCCCATAAGAGCTTAAATATGGCCCAGGGTATCATAATTCACAGAGACCTTCTTTTGCAGTCCAACGATAAGCTGCGCACCAATTTAGAGCGCCGAAGTGTACATTTCATCCAGCGTGTCCACTGAGGTCCGAAGGATAATCAGATTGCCACCGATGCCTTCATCTTGGCCTTTGAGGATGATACATTGCCTGAGAAGGTCAAGGTGATCATCTACCGGTGTGATGAAAAGCCCTGTAGCCCTCCCCCAATACGGTGCTTTAAGTGCTGGAAGTTCGGACACATGTCTTCCCAGTGTACTTCCAGCGTCACATGCCGAGATTGCGGACGCCCATCTCATCCCAATACTCCATGTGACCCGCCTCACACCTGTGTCAACTGCAGAGAGCACCATTCGCCTTGCTTGCCTGACTGCAGGATTCTCCAGAAAGAAAGGAAAATCATGGCATACAAAACCCGGGACAGACTGACCTACACTGAGGCTAAGAGAAAATTTGAATGCCTGCATCCTGTGCGTATGACATCGTCTTATGCCGCTGCTACAACAGTTCTGGCACCATCAGCTCCGCCAACCCAGGTCACCTCTGAGCCGGAAGACTACACCTGCCCCCTTGATGGTGGGGGCATTTCCCTCCCCGTTGATCCTGCACCACCTACTTTGGGAGCAACACACCTCCCCCTCCTACCACCCAACCATCGGGCACATCTGTCGCCACTTCTAAGCCGGAGAAGTGTAACTCTTCTTTGGCTTCTCTCGCTAGTAAGGGGTCCCTCGGGTCACCCCCCCTTCCCAGGTTTCTTTTAGAGGGAAAGACAACACCTGTTAGTGGCTGAAGAGCCCAAGAGCTTCAGTGATGTCTTGATTGTCTTTACTCCTGGAGCTTCGACAATGGCTTTCACTTTTCCACTGACAAAACCATCTGTATGAATTTCTGGCAATGCAATTTGTTTCTCTCACTGTCTCTAAATCTTGGACCTATTGCCCTTGTATTCGTTGGAAGTACAAAATTCCTGGGGCTAATGCGCAATAGGAATTTCTCTTGGTCCTCCCATGTGTCTTACCTGCGGTTCCTCAGTGTCCTATATGTTCTCAATGGTACTTCCTGGGGTGCCGAGCGAACCACCCTCCTCCATTTGTGGCAGTCTGTTGTCCATTTGAAACGAGTCTACGGTTGCTTTGTTTGTGTCTGCAAGTCTAACCATCTCAACACTATCCACCATCATGGCATCCATTTGGCTATGGTCGCATTTTACACTAGCTGGTTGAGAATGTGTATGCTAAAACTGCTGAACTACCACTGTCCTACCACCATGACTTTCTTCTCAGCAGGTATGAATGCCATTTGTCTGTAATGCGTGGCCACGCATCCTATGCCTCCTTTGATAATTTCTGTGATCGCCAGTATGAGACGTGTCCCTCTTCTGTTACCTCCTGGAGCATGCTTGTGGCACCTGCTACAGCGGCTTAACTTCATATTACCTGCACCTTTCTTGGTGGGTGTGAACCCTTCACCACCTTGGCTTCGCTTCTTAAGGGCACTACTCCAGCCTCTATCGCCTTCAGTTTCACGACATTCACATGGAACTTCCCAATGGTACCTTTGTATACACTGATGGCTCTCAGACTGACTGTGGGATCGGGTGTGCCTTCATCATTCGCACCTGTGTCTTTTGATATTGGCTTCAGCACACTGCTCAGGATTTACAGCCAAGCTCTTCGCCCTGTATCGGGCCACCACGGAGTACATCCGGCGACACAGACTTTTCATTGTGTTCTCTGCTCAGACTCGCTCAGTGCCCTTCAAAGTCTGTGCGCTGTACACTGCCCATCCCTTAGTTCATCGTGTCCAGGAAAACTGTCACTTGCTCACTCTTGGAGGAGACAGTGTGATGTTTCTGTGGGTTCCTAGTCGTGTCAGTCTGCCAGGAAACGAGGCTGCTGATGCTGCTGCCAAGGCTGCAGTCCTTGTACCTCAGCTCGCGAGTTCCTATATTCCCTCCAATGATCGTTGTGTTGCTGTCTGTCAGGAGGTGGTGTCCCTTTGGCATCGCCAATGGTCCTCGCTTCACGGGAATAAGCTCCCAGTGGCTTGGATGACCTGCTCTCAGCCCTCCCTCCGGGAGGTCATTTTAAAAAGGTTGCGTATTGGGCACTACCTTTTTAGCCATCATCATTTGAGAAGTGGTACTACCCCACCACTTTGTACACTTGGGCTCAAGTTTTAACTGTCTGCCACTTCCTGTCAGACTACCTATTTTTTAACCGTTTACGGTCCCGCTTGGGTTTGCCGCCTGAGTTAGTGGCCGTCTTAGCAAATGACGTGCGGGCTCTCGACCACATTTTACTTTATCAGCAAAAGCAATATGGCGAAGGCCATTTAATTTTTATTTTTGGACCTCCATTTCTGTATGGTGCCTTTTATTTAAAGCCCATTTTCCACGTGCCTGTTTCTTGCTGTCTTCTATTATGTCAGTTGGGACTGACATTTTTTAACTCCTCTCTGTCTTCGTGGTCCATAGTTTTGACATGGGTGCATATGACCCTAGTTGGTCTTTGTGCCCTAAAGCAAAACAAATCCAAAACCAAGTCTCTCAACCAGTGGCAGCAGGTGACCCTGGGGTGTAACCCGCCGCCTTGGTCTCTTCACGGTCTCACAATGTATCAACATCACGATTCTCCAGTGGCATTTTAATGGTTTTTTCCATCACCTGGCTGATCTATGACATCTCTTAAGCCCTCCCATGCTTTCTGGATTGCCCTTCAGGAATCGTGGTTTCCAGCAACATTGACTCCTGGCTACAAGGGGTATTTTAACAATCATGCCAATTATGGTACGGTGTCAGATGGAGTATGCACGTATGTTCTGAACTCTGTATATCACAAAGAAACTTGTGCCTCTTGATACAACTTCGGAGACTGTTGCTGTTCCGGTGAAGGCATTTCAGGATTTGACCACATGTAATGTTTGTTTCCCTCCTGA
This sequence comes from Schistocerca piceifrons, assembly GCF_021461385.2. Lineage (NCBI taxonomy): Eukaryota > Metazoa > Arthropoda > Insecta > Orthoptera > Acrididae > Schistocerca > Schistocerca piceifrons. The sequence continues at coordinate 5,639,210 of NC_060144.1, read as the reverse complement.
TGGTGGAGTGCTTCAGAATGTATTGCCTGCATTGATTTCTCAGCTCCCCCCATCTTTTCCTGATATTGGGCAACTTCAACGTCCATAACACTCTGTGTGGTTGAACCATGATCACTGGCAATGGTAAAGACATCGAAAACTTGCTGGGAGATTTCGACCCCTGTCTTTTGAATTTATTGATCTTTCTATTTGCAGCCATGGTCTTCTCCCATCCATCCACTGGATGGACCACTATGACCTGTTTGGTAGCGACCACTTCCCAGTCTTCCTGTCCCTCCCTCAGCATCTCTTCCCTGGGCTCCTATGTAGATGGGCTTTCCATAATGCTGACTGGGACGCTTCCAGCTGATGTCAGTGATCCCCTATTCTTTGGGATCACTTGTCAGAAGGTAGTACCTTGGTGGACCTCGGAAATGGCTGAGGTCATTAGAGATCATAGGCTGACACTCAAATGCCATAAGCAGCATCTGACAATCAAGCACTCACTGTTAAATGGTTCTGTGCCCAGGTCCACCATTTAATGAAACAGTGGCAGCAAAAATGCTGGAAATAGTAAGTTTCAACCATTGGGCCACATCTGCTCCTTCACAGGTTTGAGCGAAGATCAGACACATGTGTGGATACCGGTTCTCTAAAAGTGTATTTGGTATTTCCTTGAATGGTGCTGTTTCCACTGATCCAGTTGCCATAACTGCACGTTTTGCTTGACCTTATGCTCGAGCCTCTGCATTTGAGAACTACACTATGTGATCAAAAGTATCCGAACGCCTGGCTGAAAATGACTTAAAAGGTCGTGGCGCCTTCCATCGGTAATGCTGGAAAGCAGTATGGTGTTGGCCCACCCTTAGCCTTGATGACAGCTTCCACTCTCGCAGGCATACGTTCAATCAGGTGCCAGAAGGTTTCTTGGGGAATGGCAGCCCATTCTTCAGAGTGCTGCACTGAGGAGAGGTATCGATGTCAGTTGGCGAGGCCTGGCATGAAGTCGGCGTACCAAAACATCCCAAAAATGTTGTGTAGGATTCAGGTCAGAACTCTGTGCAGGCCAGTCCATAACAGGGATGTTATTGTTGCGTAACCCCACCGCCACAGGCCATGCACTATGAACAGCTGCTTGATCATGTTGAAAGATGCAGTCTCCAACCCCGAATTGTGCTTCAACAGTGGAAAGCAAGGAGTGCTGAAACTTTCAGTGTAGGTCTGTTCCATGATAGTGGCACATAAAACAACGGGTGCAAGCCCCCTCCATGAAAAACACGACCACACGATAACACCCCCACCTCCGAATTTTACTGTTGGCACTGCACATGCTGGCAGATGACGTTCACTGGGCATTCACCATACCCACACCCTGGCATCAAATTGCCACATTGTGTACCGTGATTAGTCACTCCACACAACGTTTTTCCACTGTTCAATCGTCCAATGTTTACATTTCTTACACCAAGCGAGGTGGTGTGTGGCTTATGAGCAGCTGCTCGATGATGAAATCAAAGTTTTCTCTCCTCCCGCCTAACTGTCATACTTGCATTGCATCCTGATGCAGCTTGTAATTCCTGTGTGACGGTCTGGATAGATGCCTGCCTATTACACATTACGACCCTCTTCAACTGTCGGCTGTCTCTTGTCAGTCAACAGACGAAGTCGGTCTGTACGATTTTGTGCTGTACGTGTGTCCCACATCAGCAACAGTGGGCCTAGGGATTTTTAGGGAGTGTGGAAATCTTGCGTACAGGTGTATGACACAAGTGACACCCAATCACCTGACCACGTTGAAGTCCGTGAGTTCCACAGAGTGCCCCATTCTGCTATCTCACGATGTCTAATTACTACTAAGGTCGCTGATATGGAGTACCTGGCAGTAGGTGGCAGCACAATGCACCTAATATGAAAAATGTATGTTTTTGGGGACGTCTGGATAATTTTGATCACATGGTGTATCAACCTGCCTTTCGTGGCCTTAAACAGCAGATTGAATGATTGCACTTATCTCTCTCTACACACCAGCTGGAGCCCTATAATGCTCCATTCAGTAAGTGAAATTCTTCTGTGTCTTAGCCCTTTGCCCTGATACACCACCAGGACCAAACCACATCCACAACCAAATGCTCAAACACCTTCTAGTGGATTGTCAGCGTCATTGCTCCAAACTCCCACTTCCCCCCCTGTTGACTCTTGTCAGGGGGCAATCACCTACACCCCCATGATGTGTACCCCAACCTCAGATCTGTGTAGTTTATCCTTTGGACTGAAAGATTCAGTTGACCTCGTAGTGTTTTACCACCTGTTCCTGACTGGCCTCGATGCATTTTCATTTTCGGAACTGGTATCACTAATGGCTAAACAGTAGATGGATGAACCAGTTCTAGATACACACACTCAAGGTGCAATGAACTACTCTCATTGTTGAATGGATGCAATGTCTTCACTGCTGGATTGGTGGCTATCAAAGGAACCCTTGCCCATGCTCAATCTTGCATCAGCAAGATGCTTCTAATCTGCGCCAACTTCCTAAGCAGCCTTCAGGCTGTAGACCGGTGCTACTCTCACCACCCAGTAGTCACAAGTATACAGGGTCATCTTTCTGACCCATCTCAAGCTGGATGTCCAGTCATCTTCGTTTGGATCCCTGGACATGTTGGGATCTCAGGAAATAAACATGTCGACCTCTTGCAAAGTTGGCTACCAGGATGCCAATTTTGGAGATTGGGGTTCCCGAAGAGAATCTTTGATCGACATTAAACCAACAATTGTTGGATGTCGGGAATTCTGAATGGTTCCCTGTGCAATCCCCAAACAAACTGACGGCAATAAAGGTTGAGGACCCACCTTACTGCTGATGTGATGGCCTCCTGATTGTTGCCCGCATCACGTTAGACTGCCGAAATTTGGCCACTTTGCGGTGATATTTTAAACTTCCTGATATGCTATCTCTGATGCTGGCACATGACGCCAAAGCATCTGATGCGGTCTTACATTTCACCTGCGCTGGTGCTTTCTACTCATCTGTGAGATGGAGCACTTTGGCCTCATTGGCCGCATGAGGGTTTGGAAATTCACCCCTCTCCTGCTCTGGCCCAGGGGTCCCATGGCAGCCCTTGCTCGTTGATCTGGCCTGGCTCCTACCCTTCGCACCTTTTTATTCTCCTTGTTGTTTTGTGTTTGCCATTTTTAATGTCTGTGCTGCTCATTTCCTTGGAGTAACAGATGGTGAGGTGGTGCTGGTGGATTGCAGAGGGTGCATCTCCAACCACATATCTTACTCTGGGGACATCCGGCTGCACACTGGGCGGGGTGGCTTGCCCACCTTCTCCTCTCACTCCCCTCCTACTTCTCCTTGATTTTGTCTGTCTTATTGTAACTTGCTTACAAGTGGGCTTCCTAGGATTTGCCTTTTGTATCCTCCTTCTGAGGAACTCCTGGTTTGATATATGTAGAATGAATGGACTGATGACCTCAGTTTCTTTCCTTTAACTCCAACAACCAACCAACCGTTTGCTGCACCTGCTCCATCACGATCGCTGGATTTCATGCTGTACTGAGTTGCAGGCTGCTGTCTCTTATTATGGGAATTTGTTGGCGATTTTTATTTCAATGGCTTCTTTAATCACACAGTCCCAGATGTCATTAGTGCAAGCCACAACAAATGTTGCTTCTCATTCATCAGGTTTGATGTGGTGACTGTTTTTCAGAGCATGCTCAGTTAAAGCAGACTTCTTGTTGTAACATAGGCAATAAAACCTCTTTATGCTCCTTCCTGCATTTTTCTACAGTGCAGACGGTCTGCCCAACGTAAAATTGGCCGCACTCGGAAAATACATTTTAAGATCCCAAGTGTTCTGAGATGTGCCATATATTTAACTGGTCTCAGTAATTTTCAGATTTTTGTTGGAAGGCTGAAGAGCAATATGATTTTGTCTATTACCAGCAGATGGCTTATGTTGCACTACACATAGCTGCCAAATGGAAAAAAGTGTTTCTTTTCGTGCCCTTTGTTGCTGGTCTTATTTTGTGTCCTTGCTTGAAATCACTTAATTTGTTTTGTAAATGTTGTAGCTGTTCACGAAGACATTGTAGAGGTGGCTCAGCTCGTGGAGCAGGTTATCAGCATCTGATGTCGTTCTGGTATGATGTATCAATGTTTGTAACATATTGTGTTTCTGTGCCAGGTGGTGATGGCTGATGGTACTCAAATAGGTTAGTGTGCATGGGTTTGTGTAGACACTGTGGCTGAGGCACCAATTTTGTTTGCAGCAGATGCGAATGTAGAGGAATGACAATGTGTCATTTTCATGCTTCCATAGTAAAATGGATTTTACTGTTAATGTCGTTTCCCGAGATGTTCCAAGATGTTCTAGTTTTTCACACCAAACTTAATTCTTATTATCTGTTTATATAAGCTCATTACATGCACATTCCCTAGTAAAAATATTATTTAATTGGATAGATAAAAAGCTACTCACCAAGCAGTGGCAGAAAACACACATAAAAGAATGTTGTGATTGGCGAGCTTTCGGAGCCGTGGCTCCTTTAGGCAGAAGAGTTGAAGGAGAAGGAATAAGTGTGACGGAAAAGACTGGAGAGATCTAGAAAAAGGGTAGATTTGGGAAAGTTGCCCAGAACTGCGTCAGAGGAGACTTACGGTATGGGATGAGAAGGAAAGACTGACTTCTGGTACCTGTAAGGAATGTTGACTTCGCTTGAATTACATAAGAAGTCGCATTGATGTGAGTCACTATTTAGTATTGTCAGTTGTTAATATGAAACTAAAAATAAATGTGTGAATTTAATTTGGGCAGTGTTTGGTTTCACAGTCATGGTAGTTACAATAATTACATATATTTCAGCGTCAATTTTGGCTCGTATATCTTGTGTGAATTGCTTTCAGTTTAAAATATTTTAATAAATGACTTATGTGGTCTGTATAGATTAGACACTTCAGATTATATGCAAGTTTATCATCTTCCTAATAAATATGTTGTGCATTTTAAAGCCTTGTGTGAAATCCCATTACACCATAGTGTAATCCACAATTGTTAGCTAATACAAAAAAAGAAATCAAAGTACTTGGAAAATGTCTTGGAATGGGGAAATTGTATCATATTTACAGTGCCTTTGTCAATGCAGTCCAATACACTGAATCACTTTCTTAAAGAAATTTATAACAACAATGATAATCTGATGCTTTGCAGTGAATTGGACAACATGAGATGTGCTGCCTGTAGAGTATCTGTATTGATAAACTAAAAATGACAGATAATATATGCTGACTGAAGAAATAACACACTCTGTACAAACTGATAATGGATACTACACAATTGTAAGCACTTATTCACCAGATGAAGACATGGCAGAAGAAACGGAGGGACATTATGAATGACTCCAGAAATGCCTGTCCAAATCATACACAATATTGTGATTTTGGAAGGTAACCTAATGCAATAAAAGGGAAAGAATCTATTGATAAACAAGTAGGTGTGTAAAGACATAATCATCTGTCATTCCTAATATTATGTTGGTTGGAATAGCAACCAATACAAACAGCAAAAAAATTATTTGCTTTAGTCTGCAGTCACACTTCTATTTTGTCAAGTGGCTACTGGTTTCAGTATCATGTGTGATCATCAGGCCACCCCATAATGTGCAGTCATCAGGCTGGCTTACCTGAGTAGGTGTGTCATATACTCACTGCTGGGGTAAGCAAGATTGATGACTGTGTACCAGACTGGCCTGAGGATAGTGCTTGGTATCGAAACTGGTAATTATGACAAAATAGGAATGTCAGTAGACTAAGTCAAATAAACTTTTCAGTCATTAGATGAAATTGTGGGGGATTACCAAGCTGGCTTTCAGAGGAACAGATCAACTATAGACCAAATATTCTCACTGCGTCAAATTTTGGAAAATAAATGGGAATACAATAAACCAGTTCATAATCTTTTCATAGATTTTACAAAAGCATATGATTCAGTATTGCAATCAAAATTGTACAGAATTCTTTTGGAACTTGGAATACCAAAGAAGTATGTTAGACTTATAGAAATAAGTTTGAAAAACACAAAAGATAGAGTATGCGTGGGGAAATTGGAGTCAGAAGAATTTGTAATAAAGAATGGACTTAAGCAGGGAGATGTCCTGTCTCCACTACTTCTTAATTTAGTCCTAGAATATATTGTACAAATGGCAGCAGATAATTCAGAGGGTGTGGAGTTAAATGGAAATATTAAGATATTAGGGTATGCAGATGTTCTAAACATCATTAGTGATAGGAAAGAATCTGTAACACCAAATGCGAATGCGTTAATCAAGGCTAGTGAAGATGTAGGTCTAAGGATAAGTGAAGACAAAACTAAATACCTAGTTACTACAAGAATGCCACCAGCAGTAGACCAGGAAATGTTAAGAGTTGGAGACATGCAGTTTAAAAAAGTGAACACATTTAAGTATCTAGGCGTGGACATCACTTCGAGAAATGAGATTGAATCTGAACTGAAGAAGAGATTACAGGCAGGAAATGCGTGCTACTTCTCACGGAATAGATTACTTTCATCACTGATATTGTCTAAGAATTTAAAGATTAGAATATACAAAACGTTTATTCTACCAGTTATGCTGTATGGGTATGAGACTTCGTCTCTCACTGTGCAAAATGAAAAGCTGTTTCTAGTATTTGAAAACAAAATTTGGAGGAAAATTTTTTTGAGCAAAAAGGGATGATATCAGCAGAGAGTTGCGAAAACTGCATAACAAACAGGTTCACAAACTCTATTCAAGCCCTGACATAATCCGTATTATTAAATCACGTAGGGCTGCGATGGGCGGGTCACGTAGCTCAAATGGATGAGGGCAGGGCAGCGTGTAGAGTACTGGTAGGGCAGCTAGAGGGAAAAATCCTGTGGGGAGACTGAAGTGAGGAGTAGATGGGAGGAAAATGTGAAGGCTGATTTGTGGAGCCTAGGTATTGAAGGTGAATGGAAGGAAATAGCCCAAGACAGAGACAGATGGCAAAAATACGTTGCTGCGGTAATGGACTCCAGAGTCCGGTATGACCAGTGAGAGAGAGAGAGAGAGAGAGAGAGAGAGAGAGAGAGAGAGAGAGAGAGAGTCATTAGAATCAAAATGTACAGAAGCTGTAGGCCATAATGAACTAAAGGTGACACACATTCCACAGAAATATAATCAATTTGCATGAAATGTGTGTTTGTAAACAATAAAATAGCTGTAAGAATAATTGATACACATCAGCAGGTGAAGTCAAAGAACTGATTATCACCGTATTAAAACAAAAATTCAGATATGGGAAAGGTGGAAGAATGAGAAGCAAATAACCAAAACAGACAGAAAGAAACAAAGCATTCAGAATACTCTGGCTGCAAAGATGTATGTATTATCTTTACGAATTTAAACTGGTCCAACAGTTTAACTACCCACTGAAGAAGACATAATGGGGAGTACTTGACATGCGATACTAAAATCAGCCAGAGAAACACTACATAAAAAATGCGGGGATGGAAAAGGGATTTAAAAATGTAGAATGATGACATAGATGGGTCAGTTCAAAAAGGACAAAACCTACAGAAATTCTGGACTTAAATTTTTACTCTGCAGTGGACTGAGCACTGATGTAAAACTTTATGGCAGAATAAAACTGAGACTGGATGTCTGGACCTTTGCCGTTCACTGGCATGTGCTCGAAAACTGTGCTAACCAAGCACGTCCGTAAAAGACAAAGGCCCTGAGTTGAGTCTCAGTCCAACACACTTTTAATCTACCAGAATGTTTCTTAAAGAAGTTACTTACAGAACAAAACAAAAGAAACAAATTAACAATACCATGGAGCAAGAAACAAAGCAAATCCTGAAAACATGCAAAGACACAGGCATCAAGAGACACTGCCCCTTCAGGGGCTCAACGCTTCTGTGAGCATGTGTGTGGTGAGCACGGGGCACCAAGCTACTGTAGAACCTACTTCCTTTCCAGTACTGCAACCTCTATTGTGACTGACTTCCTTCTCTTAATATTTCTCAAGGTAGTAGTCTTTGATATTGACCCGTCTAGTCCTTTTGTTCTGCTTTCCTTTCTCAGAATAGTCATTCATATACTTCACATTATCTTTTGACTGAAATAATTTTTGGTCTCCTTCGGGACAATATTGGACGGCGGGGTGTTCAGTGTGTTCGGCGTGTTCAGAAGGGTCCTAAAGACAATCGCATTGATACTGGTACCTTTATCCTGGCCTTTGAAGGGATACCCTCCCTGAGAAAGTTAAGATCATGGTTTATTGATGTGATGTGAAGCCGTACATCCCACCTCCTATGAGGTGTTTTAAGTGCTTACGTTTTGGACACTTCTTCTCGCTGTCCACAGGCCCCTCTCTGTGGTGTCTGTGGACATCCACTCCATGAGGAGAGTCCCTGTGTTCCCCCTCCAGTGTGTGTAAATTGTCATGGCAGTCATTCTCCACGTTCACCAGATTGCCCAGTATATAAGAAGGAAAAGAAGATACTAGAGTATAAGTCCCTCAATCGTTTAACCTACCCAGAGGCTTGTAAGAAGTATACACGTCTTCATCCTGTGTCCATGTCATCTAGTTACGCTTTGGTTACATCTTCACCCCTTCCTCCCCATTCCTTATCCCCATCCCGGAACCCTCTCCTCCCCCCTCCCCTGCGGCTCCCACACCTTCTCCTCTGGGCGCTGCTCCCCCTCCCCAGCCAGAGAAGTGTCCCACTGCTCCCCCTCCCCAGCCAGAGAAGTGTCCCACTCCTTCAGCATCTGCCGGTCCAGGGCGCCTCACCCGGGATGCCCCTTCCCGGCACCTTCCAGGCCAAAGGTCTGCTGCCACGCGACGACTGAGAGAGCCGCGGTCTGTCTGCACCCAGGTCGCCCGGTCTCTTTCTGTTTCCGATCTTGCTGCAGCTGGCTCCTTTATGCCACACAGCCCTCCTCGATCTCAGCCTGAAAAGAAGAAGAAACATAAGTCCCGGGACAAAGAGCCTCTGGTGTCACCAGAGGTCCCATCCCCAATGACTGGCTTTGGCGTGTTCAGCCCGCATGTAAATCAGCGTTCTGTGGTTCTCCAATGGAATTGTAATGGATACTATCGTCACCTTCCAGAATTGAAATCCCTCTTTTGTCTTACTCTGCAGTTTGTGGGGTTCTACAGGAATTTCGTTTTACTGATACTTACTCACCGACCCTCCGTGGGTTCCGTGTTTTCTGTCAAAATCGGGTCGGACCCCTGTGGGCTTCTGGTGGCATCTGTACGTTGGTCCATACAGACATTGCTAGCACGTGGATTCCTCTTCAAACTACATTGGAAGCGGTTGCTGTTAGGGTCCACCTGGACTCTGAGGTCACGGTTTGCAATCTTTATCTCCCTCCTGACAGGACTCTTACACCTGCTACCTTAACCGCCCTTCTTCAGCAACTTCCTCCTCCCTTCCTCCTCCTTGGGGATTTTAATGCTCATCATCCTTTGTGGGGCAGTGCCTTTCCATCTAGACGAGGTCTTCTTATAGACCAATTTATTGCAGACCACGACTTGTGCCTTCTTAATGATGGCTCCCCTACTCATTTCAGTGCCGGTCATGGCACCTTTTCTGCCATTGATCTTTCTCTTTCTTCTCCCTCTCTCCTCCCTTCATTACACTGGTCGCCACACGACAACCTTCGTGGTAGTGACCATTTCCCGTTGATTCTCTCTCTCCCTTCCCGCTCCCCGATGGACGGGTTACCTCGTTGGTCTTTCCAAAGCGCCGATTGGCCTCTATACACTGCATAGGCCGTGTTTTCTCCCTCTTTGTCGGGTTGTATTGATGACGTCCTACGTGACGTGTCTGACGCGATTGTTTGCGCTGCTAGCCTTGCTGTCCTACGCTCATCTGGACAATTTCGTCGCTGGCAAGTCCCGTGGTGGACTACGGCCATTGCCATTGCCATCCGTGATCGCCGTCGAGCTTTGCAACACTTTAAGAGGCACCCATCCATAGCCAGCCTTACTACCTTTAAACACATCCGCGCTAAAGCCCGTTATTTAATCAGACAGAGCAAGTGGATATGTTGGGAACGATTTGTTTCTTCCCTCGGTTCCACTGTCCCTCTGTCACAGGTATGGGCTACACTTCGCTCTCTCCAAGGTTGCCATCGGCAGTCCACCCTCCCAGGCCTTCACCTCCCAGATGGCATTTGTACGGACCCATTAGTTCTTGCAGAACATCTTGCGACCCATTTTGCAGTGGAATCAGCATCAGCCTCCTATCCAGCTGCTTTCCTTCACCAGAAACAGCGGGCTGAAGCTTCCACCTTATGTTTTACCCCTTGTGAGTCAGAAACTTAGAATGAACCTTTTACTGAATGGGAATTTCTTTCTGCTCTATCTTCTTCTCATGATACTGCCCCTGGCCCAGATTCCATTCATAACCAACTGCTTAAACATCTCAAGTGCTCCACAATGGCAACATCTTCTTCGGGTGTTTAATCGTATCTGGCTCCAGGGTGACTTCCCTTCTCAGTGAAGGGATAGCATTGTGGTTCCTGTCCTTAAGCCTGGTAAGAACCCCCTCTGTTGACAGATATCGGCCAATTAGTCTGACCAATGTTGTTTGTAAGTTACTTGAACGGATGGTAGCCCGTCGACTCAATTGGGTCCTCGAATCTCAAGATCTATTGTCCCCTTACCAGTGTGGCTTCCGAGAGGGACGGTCTCCAATTGCTCATTCACTTTGCTTGGAATCCGCAGTTCGGCAGGCTTTTTCCCAGTGCCGCCATTTGGTTGCAGTGTTTTTTGACCTTCGCAAGGCCTATGACACGGCCTGGCGCCATCACATCTTACTAACCCTTCATCAGTGGGGTCTTCGGGGCCCACTCCCGATTTTTATCCTCCAGTTCCTGTTCCATCGGTCATTCAGGGTTCGATTTGGTACTGTTTTTAGTTCTCCACGGACCCAGGAGACGGGCATCCCACAGGGTTCTGTCTTCAGTGTCGTTCTTTTCCTCATTGCTATCGATGGACTTGCCTCTGTCGGTCCTTTGGTCGCCCCTGCCCTGTATGTGGATGATTTCTGCATTTGGGTTAGTTCCTCTTCAGTGGCATCTGCAGAGCGGCAGCTCCAGGGAGCCATACAGTGTGCCTCTGCATGAACCCTCTCCCATGGGTTTCAGTTCTCTCCTCTAAAATTGCGGGTGGTCCACTTCTGCCGCCGTACTATGATCCACCCTGATCCAGAGCTCTATCTCGATGCACAAAGATTGCCTGTGGTCCCACAGTTTCATTTCCTGGGTCTTCTTTTCGACAAGCAGCTCACTTGCCTGCCCCATATCAGACTTCTGAAGGTAGGATGTATCCGTAAACTCAATGTCCTTCGCTTCCTTGCCCACTCCTCTTGGGGTGCGGACCATTCCCTCCTTCTCCATCTTTATCGTGCTCTAGTTCTGTCTCGCTTGGACTACGGTTGTCAAGTTTATGGTTCAGCTGCTCCTTCCACACTGCACGTGCTGGATCCAGTCCACCATTGTGGTATCCGTTTGGCCACTGGTGCCTTCCCTACTAGCCCTGTTGATAGTCTCCTGGTTGAAGCTGGGATCCCACCCCGTTTCTGTTCGGCGGTCCCAGCTTCTGGTGTCTTGTGCACTCGCTATCCGTTCCTCTCCCACTCATCCTTCCTATTCTATCCTGTTCCCAGACCATGGACGTCGCTCACCAGACTCCCGCCCTCGGGCTGGTTTACCGGTTGGGCTCCACCTTGCGTCTCTTTGCCTTGATTTTCAGCTTCCTTCTTTGTCCTGTCTTCCTCGCTCCCGCCCCTCCACCCCCCCTTGGTTAGTTCCTCGGCCTCGAATTCGGATGGATCTCCGCCGAGGTCCAAAAGATTCCATCCCCCCCAATGGTGTTTCGTTCCTTTTTCCGCCAAATTTTATGGGAGTTTCGGGATGCTGTTGTTTTTTACACTGATGGCTCTAAATCTGCTGATCATGTGGGGTATGCCTTCACGTCCTCTGTTGGAACGGAAAATCATCTGCTGCCACCTACATGTGGTGTGTTTACTGCGGAATTGATGGCTATTTCCCAGGCCCTTACTGTTGTGACTTGGCAAGACAGCCAAACCACTAGGAGGTGAAGCCGAAAGGCACGCGTTTAAGCTCACACAGGCTGGTGTGAGGTCTGGAACAGTTAAAGGATTTGAGTCTAGCAAATAAAGTATGTAGCTGTTGGAATACTTAACTTTAATCCATAATTGGTGAACATTGGTCTGATGATACATGCATCACAAGATAAATAGCAAATGATAATGGCGCCTTGCTAGGTCGTAGCAAATGACGTAGCTGAAGGCTATGCTAACTATCATCTCGGCAAATGAGAGCGTAATTTGTCAGTGAACCATCGCTAGCAAAGTCGGCTGTACAACTGGGTGAGTGCTAGGAAGTCCTTCTAGACCTGCCATGTGGCAGCGCTCGGTCTGCAATCACTGACAGTGGCGACACGCGGGTCCAACGTATACTAACGGACCGCGGCCGATTTAAAGGCTACCACCTAGCAAGTGTGGTGTCTGGCGGTGACACCACACTTGCCTTTATTAAACAGTCCCAATACAACCGCGTTTTGTTATGTACGGACTCAGTGAGTGGCCATCTTGCTATTGACTGGTGTTTTTCGCGCCATCCCTTGGTCTCTGCCATCCATGACCATCTCGCTGATATTCACCGTGCTGCTTGTTCCATTGACTTCCTTTAGGTCCCTGGCCTTGTGGGTATCCCGGCTAATGAGCTCGCTGATCGTTTAGCTGGGGGAGCAGTCACTTACCCCCCCGTTTTCTGTAACCCCTCCTGCAGCGGATTTACGGCTTCACATCAAATCCCACTTCGCGCACTCATGGGCCAACTCTTGGGGGGGCTACTCCCCTGTCTAATAAACTTCGTGCGATTAAGGTGACACCAGCCCCATGGCGTTCTTCCTTTGCCTCTCCCGAAAGGACTTGACCACACTGTCGTCTCCGCATTGGCCATGCCAGGCTGACCCATGGTTTTCTTTTGCGTGATGAGCCACCCCCACTTTGTGGTTGTGAAGCTTTCCAGTCAGTAGCCCACATTTTGGTTGAATGCCCCCTTCTTTTGGCTCTGCGTGCTAAGTACAGACTCCCCCACACTTTACCTTTGATTTGGCTGACGATTCCCAGATGGTCTCTCTGGCTCTCGGTTTCCTCTGGGAAAGTGGTTGTTATTCTCAGATTTAAGGTTTTTAATCTCTCTCTGGTGTCGGGGCAGGGCCGCTGTAAGCCGTGTTTGGAGATTCCCGACTCACCTCCTTGACCGAGATCCTCTTTTCTTCCCCTTTTACTCTGTCTGTACCCCTTTCTTCCTCTCTCTCTCTCTCTCTCTCTCTCTCTCTCTCTCTCTCTCTCTCTCTCTCTCTCCTTTTTTTTTCTTTTTTTTTTAAGGATTGGTTAGTCTCCTTTTCCTATACGTACTTCTACATTCTAGCGGCTGCACCTTTTAAGTCACAGGTGGTCTTGCCTATGCTGCTTCAGCATAGCGTTGGGTTCGTTCTCTCATTTTGTTTTTACCATTGACAACATGACTGCCCTTCTACGTTTTTAGCCTTTTCCCTTTTATTGTTCTGACTTTCCTGAGACGTCACACCAGCGGAATGGATCACATTTGAAACAAGGGTGTGATGACCTTGCTGTTTGGTCCCTTAAACCCCACACAACCACAACCATCTTTGTGCTAGATTGTCATTTTATGGGCCCCAAGTCATGTGGGTTGTGGAGCCTTGCAGAGTGTTGGTCATATCCTGGTAGAATGCTGTCTCCTCCTTGCTCGTGGTGGTAAGTGTGGTCATCCAAATTTTCTGGCTCTCAGTTTGGTGGACAGCTAGGGATAATTGAAATGGTTCTATATCTTCTCCATGGCAGCACTTTTTCTCAGATACAATCTGTTGAACAACCTCCATGGTGGGTGCAGGGGTGATTGTGGCTTGTGGCATCTCCTGCCAGATGCTGGTTCTGGGGAGCTCTCCACCGTCTCTCTCATGACTGCTGTACCTGCCATCCCTGCTTTCCTCTGTTGTAATTGTTTTTGTGGTTTCTCTCTCTTTCAGATGTGCTGTATTTTTGTTTTAGGAGTAGCACTCTGGTGTTTAGTGAGTGCTATCCTATGTAACTATTTGTGTATGATGGATTAGGGATGGAATGATCTGATCTGGAAGGCCCACCCTCTTCATGTACAGAACCCCTGGGGATGCCCATGTGAAGCCTTACCTGTCATCGTTTATTATTGACAGTCCATTTGATATCTATTACATTTTTAGGTTTTCCCTTTTACTATTCCAAATCTCTCGTCTAGATGATGTTCATTACTGTGTAACTGTCTTCACCATTAATCAAGAAGGCGGGGATCGGGTGTGGGTGGGGTTTTTCTCGGCACAGCGGAGCCACGGGAGACCAGTTGTCTGCTTAAACCTACGTACCAGTCCAGTTTGTGTACTTCTACCTCCCCATAAATCATTTTTCAGTTCTGGCGTTGGTATTGCCTTCAGTGACTCACTTTTAACACTCCTCTTTTCTCATCCAAGCGCATTTCTGATGGACATTACTATCTCCAGATGAATGAAACGTTGACCAAGGAGCTGATGACCTCGTTGTTGAATCCTTCCCCGCCCCCCTCGCCCCCGTCACCAATCGGCCATCAAGAGATGTTTCATAAGAAGAATAGTGTGTGATGTACTTGGAAAGCAGGAGGCTGCACATAAATTAATGAAACACCTTAGAAAATAGAAGCTAAATTTAATATTTATAGAAGAATGAATTAAACATCTAAATCTCCATTCATAATCCACAAATCTCTACATGGTGTATGGTGGAGGGTACCTTGGACCACCACCAGCTGCTTATTTCCTGTTCCACTTGCAAATGGAGTGAAAAGATAATCCTGTACAAGCCCTTATTTCTCTTCTCATCTTTGTGGCCATTAAAGAAAATGTACTTCAGTAATAATAGAATAGTTCTGCAGTAAACTGCAGTAAAAACATCCGAAAAGAGTTTCGTAAAAAGAATGTAGTCTTAGCGATTCCTGTTTGTATTCGTGCAGCATCTCCATAATATTTTAATGTTGATCACCCTACTGGTAACAAATGTAGCAGCACATCTTTGAAGTTCTTTGATGTCTTCCTGTAATCCAGCCCAGGGGTGTAAGACCCAAACACTCAAGCAGTACACAAGAATGTCTCTTACAAGTGTTCTATGTGCATTCTGCTTTATAGATGAGCTTTGCTTCCCTTAAATTCTCCCATTAAATTGAAATAGAACATTCACTTTGGGTACTACAGTCTTTACATGCTTGTTCTGTTTCTCATTGCTTTGCAGCGTTACAACTAGATATTTAAACAACATATTTGTCACAGTATACCACCAGTACAATATTTGAACATTACAAGATTGTTTTTCCTACTCATCTGTATTAACTTAATTTTTTTATGTTTAGAGCAAACTGCCATTCAGTACACCAATAGAAATTCAAAGTCATCCTGTATCCTCCTACAACATTTCTATCCATCCATATGTTGCTAAGATTGTTAGCTGCAGAAGTTTAACTGGGAAGCCTATATTCATCTTCCATACTGTCGTGGTGTCTTTTTCTGATGCTGTATCAAAAGCTGGGGACTTAGACTGACTGATAATACTTTATTCCTTCAGAATTGGTGATGATCATCTGAGAGTGCAGTATCTTCCAGGAGATTGAAAATTCTGTTGCCATTTCTGAAATGTCAGGGAGCCACATTCTTCAGTCAGAACATTTCATGTGCACACACTTTTCTCATTACGCAACACATTCTCGAACATACTCAACTCACATGGCCAACACCATTGTTAGAACCGTCTCAATTAATTGTTAAAACAGATGGGACGATGTTTGGCTCGTGTGCATTATGTAAAACATTTCTTGACCAATTTTAGACGTCCAGAAGTTGCCATAACAAGCCTTACGTTACGCAAGACGCACACTGACAGCCTCTGCATGACTGCAAAGGACTGCTGTGGGAAACTGTATTGAGATTGTTGGGCAAGGTGATCTGTTCATAGGTAAATGACACTGTGCCTATGGTAATATGCAATGTACAAAATGTAAAATCTCCAAGTAAAAACTTCATTTATGTTTGGACAGGATTTTGTTTTTTCTCTTCCACCAATTTACTTACTGCAGGAAATCCTTGCAATAAAGTATTAACCTTGCTTCAGTATTAACATGAAGAGAGAACTTTTTTGTAAGAAGGGAATGCAATTTGAATTTTGTTTCAAAAAATACTAAAAGTTACTCAGTGTTACTTTTCACGTGCTATGCGATAAATAACAAACTTTGAGGCTTCTTTTACATATACCACTCAGAGTTAGTGTTTCGAACAGTAAATTGAATACCACCATGTCTCTTTCAGGGTATCAGTCTTCTAATTAGAACAGTATTATTTGCTTCTTTTTTGCAAACCATTCCATGTATCTGTGCTTGCTAATGTGATAAACTGGTTAACACATTGTTTCTAGCACCTAAGCAATGTGAACATTCAACAGCATTCAGTGCAGCTGGTAGTATTTGTGGCCTGACACAATAAAAACACCCTTCCTTTCTTGGCAGTTTCCCAATCTCCTTTTTCAAAAACTAACTGGAGCAGTTGGTGACTGATACCTTATGGTATCACACAGCAATTCAGGGCATCAGCTACTCATGTGAACTGGAATCTTGGTGTGGTGGTTATTACAGTCAAAACTGGTTACTTCAAGCAGTGAAAAAGAAATTATTTGGATTGTTAAATTTTATTTTTAATGAAATGGGTGTGTCACCTAACACCCCCTACTGAAGACCTCCCTGCCAGGCCCATATACCTTGATGACTCAGCCCAAGGGACCATTCCCATACCCAGTGGTCTGTCAGACGTGGCTTGATATGGGAATGCTTGGGGGGAGGGGGGGGTTGTAAACTCCCGGTGTATATCAGAGATTACTATTAGGCATGATGATGAAATGTTGCTTGCCACAGGGAGGGGATGTTGATTTATCTGCCTTGATCATTAAGTTTTGTGTTCATTTAACACTCTGGCAGATAACCTTTCATTTGATTTAGGCTAATTTGCCCACTACAATTTTTTATAGTGTCCAGTAATCTAGTTGTTCAGTTTATCAGCCATTTGAGTAGCTATCAGATAAATTTTTAAAGATTCGTTGATTTTAGTCAGTCTTGTCGACCCATTTCTAAACATTCTAAACAGTGTTTGTGTAAAACCCTGATTGGCCGGATTTTTGTCAACAACTTTCCACATATACATCCATGTTATAATTTCATAAATGTGTGGTATTCTGACCTTCACAGAAAATGAAATGGGTAGATAATTCTGTCTACACTGACTTACTTCATCACTCTTTCTCCCTACACCAATTTTTGTGAACCGTGATAGGAAATGATCTGTAATAATGTCAGTGTCTGACAGCTGTTGGACAAGCAGTGCTGGTGGAGCTGTTCCAGGATTGAAACTCTAATCTTTGTAGACAATAAATACTAACAGCAATTTGAAGGAGTGTTACACAGTGACACAAAAGATTGACTTGGACAAACTGGTGAGGGATTATCGAGGGAATGTGAAAGTAAGTTGAGAAATATTCATCTGATGGCAGTGCGACAGTGAAGCAGTATCAGCAAATTCATTTATGTTTTTGCCATTGGAAGATTCATGTTCTGAATTTTAAATGGTATCATACGATACAGTTTATGTGTACTTGGAAAAGTACCAAACAGTTTAAGCTTGCAAGAGTAGTTAGTGTCAGCCAGACCACCATTGATCATTTATTATTATTACCAGAGACTAAAACACTAGTGAAACACAATTTTTTTTTTTGTTCATCAGTCTACTGACTGGTTTGATGCGGCCCGCCACGAATTCCTTTCCTGTGCTAACCTCTTCATCTCAGAGTAGCACTTGCAACCTACGTCCTCAATTATTTGCTTGACGTATTCCAATCTCTGTCTTCCTCTACAGTTTTTGCCCTCTACAGCTCCCTCTAGTACCATGGAAGTCATTCCCTCATGTCTTAGCAGATGTCCTGTCATCCTGTCCCTTCTCCTTATCAGTGTTTTCCACATATTCCTTTCCTCTCCGATTCTGCGTAGAACCTCCTCATTCCTTACCTTATCAGTCCACCTAACTTCCAACATTCGTCTATAGCACCACATCTCAAATGCTTAGATTCTCTTCTGTTCCGGTTCTCCCACAGTCCACGTTTCACTACCATACAATGCTGTACTCCAGACGTACAACCTCAGAAAGTTCTTCCTCAAATTAAGGCCGGTATTTGATATTAGTAGACTTTTCTTGGCCAGAAATGCCTTTTTTGCCATAGCGAGTCTGCTTTTGATGTCCTCCTTGCTCCGTCCGTCATTGGTTATTTTACTGCCTAGGTAGCAGAATTCCTTAACTTCATTGACTTCGTGACCATCAATCCTGATGTTAAGTTTCTCGCTGTTCTCATTTCCTACTACTTCCCATTACCTTCGTCTTTCTCCGATTTACTCTCAAACCATACTGTGTACTCATTAGACTGTTCATTCCGTTCAGCAGATCATTTAATTCTTCTTCACTTTCACTCAGGATAGCAATGTCATCAGCGAATCGTATCATTGATATCCTTTCACCTTGTATTTTAATTCCACTCCTGAACCTTTCTTTTATTTCCATCATTGCTTCCTCGATGTACAGATTGAAGAGTAGGGGCGAAAGGCTACAGCCTTGTCTTACACCCTTCTTAATACGAACACTTTGTTCTTGATCGTCCACTCTTATTATTCCCTCTTGGTTGTTGTACGTATTGTATATGACCCGTCTCTCCCTATAGCTTACCCCTACTTTTTTCAGAATCTCGAACAGCTTGCACCATTTTATATTGTCGAACGCTTTTTCCAGGTCGACAGATCCTATGAAAGTGTCTTGATTTTTCTTTAGCCTTGCTTCCATTATTAGCCGTAACGTCAGAATTGCCTCTATCTTCCCTTTACTTTTCCTAAAGCCAAACTGATCGTCACCTAGCACATTCTCAATTTTCTTTTCCATTCTTCTGTATATTATTCTTGTAATCAGCTTCGATGCATGAGCTGTTAAGCTGATTGTGCGATAATTCTCGCACTTGTCAGCTCTTGCCGTCTTCGGAATTGTGTGGATGGTGCTTTTCCGAAAGTCAGATGGTATGTCGCCAGACTCATATATTCTACACACCAACGTGAATAGTCGTTTTGTTGCCACTTCCCCCAATGATTTTAGAAATTCTAATGGAATGTTATCTATCCCTTCTGCCTTATTTGACTGTAAGTCCTCCAAAGCTTTTTTAAATTCCGATTCTAATACTGGATCCCCTATCTCTTCTAAATCGACTCCTGTTTCTTCTTCTATCACATCAGACAAATTTTCACCCTCATAGAGGCTTTCAATGTATTCTTTCCACCTATCTGCTCTCTCCTCTGCATTTAACAGTGGAATTCCCGTTGCACTCTTAATGTTACCACCGTTGCTTTTAATGTCAGCAAAGGTTGTTTTGACTTTCCTGTATGCTGAGTCTGTCCTTCCGACAGTCGTATCTTTTTCGATGTCTTCACATTTTTCCTGCAGCCATTTAATCTTAGCTTCCCTGCACTTCCTATTTATTTCATTCCTCAGCGATTTGTATTTCTGTATTCCTGATTTTCCCGGAACGTGTTTGTACTTCCTCCTTTCATCAATCAACTGAAGTATTTCTTCTGTTATCCATGGTTTCTTCGCAGCTACCTTCTTTGTACCGATGTTTTCCTTCCCAACTTCTGTGATGGCCCTTTTTAGAGATGTCCATTCCTCTTCAACTGCACTGCCTACTGCGCTATTCCTTATTGCTGTATCTATAGCGTTAGAGAACTTCAAACGTATCTCGTCATTCCGTAATACTTCCGTATCCCACTTCTTTGTGTGTTGATTCTTCCTGACTAATGTCTTGAACTTCAGCCTACTCTTCAGCACTACTATATTGTGATCTGAGTCTATATCTGCTCCTGGGTATGCCTTACAATCCAGTATCTGATTTCGGACTCTCTGTCTGACCATAATGTAATCTAATTGAAATCTTCCCATATCTCCCAGCCTTTTCCAAGTATACCTCCTTCTCTTGTGATTCTTGAACAGGGTATTCGCTATTACTAGCTGAAACTTGTTACAGAACTCAATTAGTCTTTCTCCTCTTTCATTCCTTGTCCCAAACCCATATTCTCCTGTAACCTTTTCTTCTACTCCTTCCCCTACAACTGCATTCCAGTCGCCCATGACTATTAGATTTTCGTCCCCCTTTACATACCGCATTACCCTTTCAATATCCTCATACACTTTCTCTATCTGTTCATCTTCAGCTTGCGACGTCGGCATGTATACCTGAACTATCGTTGTCGGTGTTGGTCTGCTGTCGATTCTGATTAGAACAACCCGGTCACTGAACTGTTCACAGTAACACACCCTCTGCCCTACCTTCCTATTCATAACGAATCCTACACCTGTTATACCATTTTCTGCTGCTGTTGATGTTACCCGATACTCATCTGACCAGAAATCCTTGTCTTCCTTCCACTTCACTTCACTGACCCCCTACTATATCTAGATTGAGCCTTTGCATTTCCCTTTTCAGATTTTCTAGTTTCCCTACCACGTTCAAGCTTCTGACATTCCACACCCCGACTTGTAGAACGTTATCCTTTCGTTGATTATTCAATCTTTTTCTTAAAATTTGTAAGGATATGAAATTGAACAATCATACAGGTTCAGTTGTATGTAAAGCAAGTGGCAGATTTCTATTTAGTAGTAACATACTAGGAAAATGCTGTTAGTCTGCAAAGGAGTTTAGTTACAAAAGGCTCCTGCAGCCCAAAGTAGAAAATTGCTCGTTTGTTTTGGATCTGTACCAAATAGGACTAACGGGGATAGTGAATTTACATAAAGAAGAGCAATAAGAATGGCTACAGTTTGTTTGATCTGTGGGCGAATGTCATCGACATACTGAAAAACTTGAACTGTTATTGCCTTAAAAGCCTCCGTAGTAAGTTTCAAGAACCAATTTTGTGTGGTGCATTCTAGGAACATACTATACCCTACGTATAACTGCCGTAGGGATCGAGAATAAGAAAATCAGCCTAATGTGCACAAACTGTTGCTGTTGATAAAATATCGATACATAAATACTTTTGCCTCAATACATCGATATACACACGCGACATTTTTCTCCTATATCAGTATCAAATTGGCAATGTCGAGTGCCGATATTTTTATTTTATATTTTTTCACAATTTTCACTAAATATCTGAAGTTGTTCTTTTGAAATTGCTGCATAACATAATTTTACTTTCACTGCATGAAGGAGTGTTACTACTTTTTGAGCTTTCGTCATGCCCAACGTTCTCCTTGACTGTTTGAAGCAAGTATACGTGGCACAAACGTAGTAGTCAGATTGTACTAGGGTTGGACTCGGAGGGGGGGGGAATGTGAATGGAATAAAATGTTTTCCGATGTGAAGTAGTAGCACATCAGTTTCTGAAAAAAAAATGTAACGCAACTAGTGTGCTGCTTCGTCACATCGGCATTCTTCAAAAACTATTGCTGAAAATGATGAACAAAAACCTGAATGGTTTCTGCGGAGGGTTGAGACGTGTAAGAGGGAAATGCTGACGTAATTGGCGTTCGGTGCTGTCAACAGAAACAACAACGCTTAGCTTCACCATGCAATTCTGACACTACCAAGCAGTTAAAGCACTGAAACTGCTAGGTCGTTGTTCTTGGCAGGAATGAAAAAAAAGGGTGTTCCGGACAAATCGGATATATGACGAAACCGAACGAGCGACCCATCAAACACCTTTCATTGTGCCACTTGCAGCTAACACTGGTAATTACATGTAAGTGGGATAGGCAGGCTGCTAGCTTGTTGATGTACAGAATATCTAATAATAAATCAGTAGTTAAATATACAGCTCTAAAACTGGCAGTATATTTATAAATTGCAGCCGATATTTTTATAGGCAGGTACGTCGATATTTTTTCTGTCGATACATTGATACTTTTCCGATATATCGAGTGAAGTGTATGGTATTTTCTAAATAGCCGTGTTCCGGGTTTTTGATATTGTAAAAATATGAAGTCCTAGAACAGACAGTGTGCTCTGAGGTGTTTATGCATCCAGTCCTCCTGTGCGCTATATGTGAATAGGACGGGAAGAGTCATAATAAACAGTATAGTGGGAAGTATCCACTCCCAAACACGCCAATGGTTTGCAGGAATAAAGCTATGTAAATAACGTGGCATGTTATATAATGTACTTTGTACGAAAAGTGTAATGTAGTTCAATAATGTATGCTTCAGCTTGAGTGTACTACGCTTAGACAGTCACGTCGGGGATCATTGTCTAATCGTACTCCTGTTAACGGAAGCATGTTGATAAGGACAGCATGTATATATAGGATGTGAGGGCAGAATTAGGGATAGCAGATTAGTTTGAATGCTTCACCGCCATAGGTGCCTTATTCTTGCACGGTGTTGCTTGTGCAGAGGGCAGTTGGCTTTGTGAAAGCCACGGACTGTCGCCATCGCCTCATCAACATACTCAACCCACATAACTTTATCAATTTGGTGGACTGGCACTACATGTGCTCATCGTAATTCCAACTGTAATGTGAAAATAAACACCCGCTCAGATATTGTGAAGCGGCTGCAAGAGGGGGAGGGGGGGTCTTTACCGCCACCGCTATTCTAAAGTTATATATCATTGAAGAATTCTTCTACACTTGTAGAAGTGATTTCCCATCATTCCGTTTAACCTCTAGCCAATTGCGGCACTTAACGAGTTTGGTTCCGGTGGCACGAAAGGTCTCGAAACTGACAATTCATTTACAAAAACAGGAATTTTAGATGCTTCCTCCTCGCCTCAACCTTGCTGGAAAAATCCGCGGGCGCTTATAGTTGAGTGTCAGTCAATTTGTTCTTATTGCAGTGAAAACACAGTAAGACACGTTAAAATCATTGAAAATCTTCAGTGTT
The DNA here is from genome assembly GCF_021461385.2 of Schistocerca piceifrons. NCBI lineage: Eukaryota > Metazoa > Arthropoda > Insecta > Orthoptera > Acrididae > Schistocerca > Schistocerca piceifrons. The sequence goes on along the minus strand of NC_060144.1, from coordinate 5,616,136 downwards.
TTCCTTATCAGTTACCGTATGAAATGTTAATTTTTGTAGTTCTTTAAAATGTCATTGAACAGTGGCTTTTTCTGTCCCACCAATTGTGCTCAACTGGCCCTGTCGTTGGTATGCGCTGTGAAGATGTATGAAGCTGGTACGTGTTACGTAGTGAAACATCAGGTACTGAGAACCATTAAACAGCAGCGAGAAACAGATTTACTTAATGTTTTCAAGAAGTTCTACTAAAGAAATCTGCCGATCTGTGTCGGGTATTTAACGTGCACGTAAAAGGAAGAAAAACCGGAGAAACCGAACATTGCTAGTCTCCTTCTAGCGTGCCGAGAAAACGATTGTTACGAAAACGACGATTCTGTTGCATGCATGGGGAATTGGATGACTTCGTGGATACTACTGTTGGTCGTCCCCTTCTCAATGCAGCAGATGGAAGCTACTGTTTTGTTGAACTAGATTCCTCAAACTCCCATATGAAAGGACTTGATAGATTACCAGACTACTGACTGTAGGTTCTGGCCTCCGTGGCTTCTGCATTAGTCTGTGCGGTGAAATCTCGACAGTACACTTTCGCGTTGCACGCACCTCACACGGATAAAATATCGGATGTTTGCTATAGGGTGTTTTTTTCTTCACTCGTTAACTTCCGCTTTTTTGCCTAGTCCCTTGTGCCTTATGAAGCATGTTAGGGAGTTCTAACACCCCCCCCCCCCCCCCCCCCCACACACACACAGAATTTGAGGTTTCGTTGTTCGGCCCTTACGAAGTCATTGTCACGTAAGTAGCTTAATTGTCGCCAAGCGCAGAATCCAAGGACGGTGAGGAGCGCATCGTGTAGCTGCATGTCACACGCGTCGCTGAGGCAATGCCAGAGCTGCAGCAAAATATGCCTACCTTACGGACGCGATTGTACTCTACAGGGGAAGGAGACTTCAGTGGGATAACAAGAAACTTGGAGGAATAAACAGCTAAATGTGGCGTCGGACAAGCTAAATATGGCATTGCCTCCGCGTAATATAGAACCGTAGTTCGACGGTCGTTAATTTTCGCGCTGTTATACAAAGGATTTTTGTCACGGTTTTGATTCTGGGTTCCGCTTATGGTCAGCTATGTATTCAGCTTTTGGAGGCTTGGATCAATTAATGGCTCACTGTGTTCACAACGGTAAACTGCTTACAATTCAAAGTCTGTGACCGCACGGCGATCTCCCCTTCGCCTCTTCGAAGGGCGCCTCAGCCCGGTTGATTCGTGTTGAAATCCTCAGTGAGAGGATACACCCAATTACTGTGACGCTTCTGTCGGCGCCCCATATCCTACTAAAGTGCCCGAACTTTTTTTTAGGAGAACACTGAAACTTGACAACTATTTGCTCTACTATTAGGCGATGAAGCCCAAGCGGCGTAACTAGTTTTTCATTCATTCGAGAGAGTGGTTTTTTATACACTCAAAGCTTGTCATCATGGTCACGTGTTCTTCTCGCACTCTGTGAAGTGAACATTCAGCCAATATTCTGCAGTGGACGGCGGAAATTGACCTCCCGCCACAGACGAGACCCGTGGGCCGGCTGCTTAAGGCCAGCATATGTACCTCATTGCAGTTGCTTGTCTTTCCAAGTTTCTTCCTCTTCCTTCTGCTTTTTACTTGGCACTCCGTCAGATGCCTCCCCAAAGATCAAATTGGTAGTCGATGATTTTCTCCTGGAAAACTATAGGCTTCTATTATTAAAGGAAAAGAGACGGAGTGATGACCTCGATCTTTAATCCTTTGCAACCTCGCCAAAAATTCATTCCTTAATTCATAAATGGTTTATACACAAGAGTTGCCTCTGTCAGTTGATGTTTGTGTGTGTCTCAATCAAGAGATGTTGCAACTGAAGACGGGATGATGGCTGGCTTTTTGCTGTATATACTAGAGGCGTTTGAGAAGTCCGTGCAAAGTCCGAGCGATGGCACCACCGGCGCGTATCGAGGTCATGTTTAGTTAGTCTTTGGAAAGAACACACACAAAGTTTCAGGCATATTGGTCTATTTCTTTGTGTTTGGCATTCGTGCGAGTCAAGAAGTCGAGTGATTGTCAAAAAATGAACGACTAAAGAGAAGCTTGAAACATTACGGTGACTCTGCACCTTCGATTAGAACAGTTTATATGTGGTTCCAAAACTTTCGAAGTGACCATATGGCCACAAGTGATGCTGAACGTTGTGGGCGCCCTGTGGACGTTAAGACTCCAGAAATCATTGATAAAATACATGATATGGTGATCGATGACTCAAGACTCTGCGATCATAAAGCGGTTACGGCATCGATGATTTCAGCCGTAAATAGAAATATTAAAAAAGGTAGGAAGATTTTTCTCTTTAGCAAAAGTGACAAAAAGCAGATTACAGAGTACCTGACGGCTCAACACAAAAGTTTTGTCTCAAGTACAGATAGTGTTGAGGATCAGTGGACAAAGCTCAAAACCATCGTACAATATGCGTTAGATGAGTATGTGCCAAGCAAGATCGTAAGAGATGGAAAAGAGCCACCGTGGTACTACAACAACAGGGTTAGAAAACTGCTGCGGAAGCAAAGGGAACTTCACAGCAAACATAAACATAAACATAGCCAAAGCCTTGCAGCCAGACAAAAATTACGCGAAGCGAAATGTAGTGTGAGGAGGTCTATGCGAGAGGCGTTCAATGAATTCGAAAGTAAAGTTCTATGTAATGACTTGGCAGAAAATCCTAAGAAATTTTGGTCTTATGTCAAGGCAGTAGGTGGATCAAAACGAAATGTCCAGACACTCTGTGACCAGAATGGTACTGAAACAGAGGATGACAGACTAAAGGCCGAAATACTAAATGTCTTTTTCCAAAGCTGTTTCACAGAGGAAGACTGCACCGTAGTTCCTTCTCTAGATTGTCGCACAGATGACAAAATGGTAGATATCGAAATAGACGACAGAGGGATAGAGAAACAATTAAAATCGCTCAAAAGAGGAAAGGCCGCTGGACCTGATGGGACACTATTTCGATTTTACACAGAGTACGCGAGGGAACTAGCCCCCCTTCTTGCAGCGGCGTACCGTAGGTCTCTAGAAGAGCGTAGCGTTCCAAAGGATTGGAAAACGGCACAGGTCATCCCCGTTTTCAAGAAGGGACGTCGAACAGATGTGCAGAACTATAGACCTATATCTCTAACGTCGATCAGTTGTAGAATTTTGGAACACGTATTATGTTGGAGTATAATGACTTTTCTGGAGACTAGAAATCTACTCTGTACGAATCAGCATGGGTTTCGAAAAAGACGGTCGTGTGAAACCCAGCTCGCGCTATTCGTCCACGAGACTCAGATGGCCATAGATACGGGTTCCCAGGTAGATGCCGTGTTTCTTGACTTCCGGCGGGCGTTCGATACAGTCCCCACAGTCGTTTAATGAACAAAGTAAGAGCATATGGACTATCAGACCAATTGTGTGATTGGATTGAAGAGTTCCTAGATAACAGAACGCAGCATGTCATTCTCAATGGAGAGAAGTCATCCAAAGTAAGAGTGATTTCAGGTGTGCCGCAGGGGAATGTCATAGGACCGTTGCTATTCACAATATACATAAATGACCTTGTGGATGACATCGGAAGTTCACTGAGGCTTTTTGCAGATGATGCTGTGGTATATCGAGAGGTTGTAACAATGGAAAATTGTACTGAAATGTAGGAGGATCTGCAGCGAATTGACGCATGGTGCAGGGAATGGCAATTCAATCTCAATGTAGACAAGTGTAATGTGCTGCGTATACATAGATAGATAGATCCCTTATCATTTAGCTACAAAATATCAGGTCAGCAACTGTAAGCAGTTAATTCCATAAATTATCTGGGAGTACGCATTAGGAGTGATTTAAAATGGAATTATCATATAAAGTTGATCGTCGGTAAAGCAGATGCCAGACTGAGATTCATCGGAAGAATCCTAAGGAAATGCAATCCGAAAACAAAGGAAGTAGGTTACAGTACGCTTGTTCGCCCACTGCTTGAATACTGCTCAGCAGTGTGGGATCCGTACCAGATACGGTTGATAGAAGAGATAGAGAAGATCCAACGGAGAGCAGCGCGCTTCGTTACAAGATCATTTACTAATCGCGAAAGCGTTACGGAGATGATAGATAAACTCCAGTGGAAGACTCTGCAGGAGAGACGCTCAGTAGCTCGGTACGGGCTTTTGTTAAAGTCAGCAGTATATTGCTCCCTCCTACGTATATCTCGTGAAGAGACCATGAGGATAAAATCAGAGATTAGAGCCCACACAGAAGCATACCGACAATCCTTCTTTCCACGAACAATACGAGACTGGAATAGAAGGGAGAACCGATAGAGGTACTCAGAGTACCCTCCGCCACACACCGTCAGGTGGCTTGCGGAGTATGGATGTAGATGTAGAAGAGTTAAAGGTGCGTGAGATTGCTAGTGCTGTGGGCATCTCGAATGAATGGGTACATAATATTTTGCATAAACACTTGGACATAAGAAAGCTATCCGCAAGAAGGGTTCTGCTATTGCTCACGCATGACCAAAAACGGAATCGTGTGAAGTGTTGCAAGGGTGGTTTGCAGCTGTTCAGGAACAATCCGCAGGACTTTAAGCGTCTTTTTGTCACTGCGATTGAAACATGGATACATTACTTTACCCCTGAGACCAAACAATCTAATCAATGGGTTACCAAGGGAGAATCCGCACCAAAAAAAGGCGAAGACCATTCCTTCAGCCGGAAAGGTTATGGCGATTGTCTTTTGGGATTCGCAAGGGATAATCCTCATCGACTATCTGGAATAGGGTAAAACTATTACATTTGAATATTATTCATCGTTATTGGACAGTTTGAAAACAGCTGCAAGAAAAACGCCGGCGATTGGACCGCAAAAAAGTCCTTTTCCATCACGACAGTGCACCAGCACACACCTCAGCAGTTGTGGTCGCAAAATTAATGGAAATAGGATTCCAACTCGTTTCTCATACCCTCCTCCTATTCTAGTCCCTCGGACTACTATTTGTTCCTCAATTTGAAGAAATGGCTGGTGGGACAAATATTTTATTCAAACGAGGAGGTGATTGCAGCAACTAATAGCTATTTTGCAGACTTGGACAGTTCCTATTGTTCAGAAGGGATCAACAAATTAGAACAGCGTTGGACGAAGTGTAAAAGTCTAAAAGGAGACTATGTTGATAAATAAAAAGGTTTACTCCAAACACGTAAGCAGTTTTTATTTTTGCACATACCTTTCAAACGCCCCTCGTAGTTTCTAGAGTGCTTCAGCCCATCAGTGCTTAAATCAGTAAGTGGCTCGAAACAGCATATCCAGGCACTACGGGATGATGATGGCATTGAAACAGAGGATGACACGCGTAAAGCTGAAATACTAAACACCTTTTTCCAAAGCTGTTTCACAGAGGAAGACCGCACTGCAGTTCCTTCTCTAAATCCTCGCACAAACGAAAAAATGGCTGACATCGAAATAAGTGTCCAAGGAATAGAAAAGCAAATGGAATCACTCAACAGAGGAAAGTCCACTGGACCTGACGGGATACCAATTCGGTTCTACACAGAGTACGCGAAAGAACTTGCCCCCCTTCTAACAGCCGTGTACCGCAAGTCTCTAGAGGAACGTTGGCTTCCAAATGATTGGAAAAGAGCACAGATAGTCCCAGTCTTCAAGAAGGGTCGTCGAGCAGATGCGCAAAACTATAGACCTATATCTCTGACGTCGATCTCTTGTAGAATTTTAGAACATGTTTTTTGCTCGCGTATCATGTCATTTCTGGAAACCCAGAATCTACTAAGTAGGAATCAACATGGATTCCGGAAACAGCGATCGTGTGAGACCCAACTCGCTTTATTTGTTCATGAGACCCAGAAAATATTAGATACAGGCTCCCAGGTAGATGCTATTTTTCTTGACTTCCGGAAGGCGTTCGATACAGTTCCGCACTGTCGTCTGATAAACAAAGTAAGAGCCTACGGAATATCAGACCAGCTGTGTGGCTGGATTGAAGAGTTTTTAGCAAACAGAACACAGCATGTTGTTATCAATGGAGAGACGTCTACAGACGTTAAAGTAACCTCTGGCGTGCCACAGGGGAGTGTTATGGGACCATTGCTTTTCACAATATATATAAATGACGTAGTAGATAGTGTCGGAAGTTCCATGCGGCTTTTCGCGGATGATGCTGTAGTATACAGAGAAGTTGCAGCATTAGAAAATTGTAGCGAAATGCAGGGAGATCTGCAGCGGATAGGCACTTGGTGCAGGGAGTGGCAACTGACCCTTAACATAGACTAATGTATTGCGAATACATAGAAAGAAGGATCCTTTATTGTATGATTATATGATAGCGGAACAAACACTGGTAGCAGTTACTTCTGTAAAATATCTGGGAGTATGCGTGCGGAACGATTTGAAGTGGAATGATCATATAAAATTAATTGTTGGTAAGGCGGGTACCAGGTTGAGATTAATTGGGAGAGTGCTTAGAAAATGTAGTCCATCAACAAAGGAGGTGGCTTACAAAACACTCGTTCGACCTATACTTGAGTATTGCTCATCAGTGTGGGATCCGTACCAGATCGGTCTGACGGAGGAGATAGAGAAGATCCAAAGAAGAGCGGCGCGTTTCGTCACAGGGTTATTTGGTAACCGTGATAGCGTTACGGAGATGTTTAATAAACTCAAGTGGCAGACTCTGCAAGAGAGGCGCTCTGCATCGCGGTGTAGCTTGCTCGCCAGGTTTCGAGAGGGTGCGTTTCTGGATGAGGTATCGAATATATTGCTTCCCCCGACTTATACCTCCCGAGGAGATCACGAATGTAAAATTAGAGAGATTAGAGCGCGCACGGAGGCTTTCAGACAGTCGTTCTTCCCGCGAACCATACGCGACTGGAACAGGAAAGGGAGGTAATGACAGTGGCACGTAAAGTGCCCTCCGCCACACACCGTTGGGTGGCTTGCGGAGTATCAATGTAGATGTAGAAAATGTCTTTACTTTGAAACGACTGCTCGCAGTCCTTTAAAACTTCATACTGATGGCGATCTCATCATGCTTTATGAAACATTGTTGTTGTATGGAAGAAACTAATGGAGGAAGGTGGGTGCGGGTTTGTCACGAGATGTAAGACACCTTAAACTTACAAGCACAGGCAGGTCTCGCGATTATACTATGCAGATTCGGCCTGTTGGGATTCTAAAACGCGCTCACAGGAGAAAAAATATACGTTCATACAGTTGCGAATTTGCACAAAAATATTGGCAGAATGTGAGAGATCCTGGGAAACTTAGTGAGCATGAACTCGGCATATTCTAAAGTTCAAAGAATCCTGGCGTAATGTCTACGTTTCGACAGTTCGGTACAATATGGCGAGGACTTAGTTGTGGTGCTTACGTATTATTTAGGAAGGTACTGTTAAAGCTCATGTTCACAGAAAGAAGTTTCTTGTACTTCACAAAATCGATTTGACATAAATTACTGTTTTACTTAAACTGCGTACACACGCGCGCGCGCGTTGGTGAAACTTGTTTGAGCACTGCTTAAGTTTTATGTAGAAACACCAGAAACTAAATTTGAACGATAGTTAAAATACATTGATCGGGCTCATTGCTTTCTGTTTTCGTCAAATGTCTTTGATACATCTGGGTACGCAAATCTTGGATGTGGTTCAGAAGTATTCACATCTATTCGGCTACTTTGCAACTCGACCTGTGAAATAGGAGTAACAGAACCACTGTAAGATTATTTCTTGGCTGTTCCACTCCCGAGAAACGAGCAAGTAAATCTTTCCGTGCGAACTCTGAATTCTCTTATTTTATTACAGCGGCCATTTCTCCCTTTGTAGGTGTGTGTCGACAAAATATTTTGGCATTATGGTTTTGACATTCGGAGGACAATGTTAAATGACATATCGTGAAAAGATTTCGTCCCAACATAAAAGCCTTTGTTTTAATTGTTGCCACCCGAACAAAGTTTGCCCATGGCGTAATTGTCAGACGGTAAGTGACTTGTAAGAACTGTTGGACGGAATGAATAGTGTCTTGAAATGAGATGGCTGTTTTTTTGCTCCAACCAGACAGTGAGTACACGAAATATTAACACAAGCAGCAGCTGAAGATAATGAGTGGGTCGGTCTTAGAAATATTGTACACTATCGAATCAGGAAGTACTCCACAATTTCTCACTATGTATGAGAGTTGTATATGTCCTAATCTCCTCCTCCCCCTCTTTTTGTCCACCTCCTCCTCTTCCCTCCTGTGTGTGACCATCTCCTCCGCCCCCCTCTCCCCGCCCTCTTTTTGACCACCACATCATCTTCCCCCCGCTTACTGTTCATCTCTTCATTCCCTCCACTCTCTCCACCTCCTCGTCACTCCTCTCTCTGTGTGTTTCCCGTCTCGCTCTCTGGGCATCATCTTTTCCGCTCTCGCTGTGGCCTTGAGCGTTATTAGTTATTCTGAGCGGAGGCACTTAAAATGAATGAGTAAATCGATTGGGATCATTTATATAAGGGGCACAGGAGAGACATCTCCAGCTGCCTCCCCCTGCAGGTCCGGTGGTTGGAATAGGTCGTAAGAGGCGACTAAAAGGAGTTTCACACGGTTCGGACTTCATGTGATGGTCCCCTGTAGGGTTTGACCTCCATTCTTCAAAATTTTCCCGAAGAGCGAGCCAATTGGGGAAAGGCTCTTTGCATGGTGTATTGTCAATCGTGCATTGAGATATTAGCCTACTTTCTCGTAGTTGCATTTCAGTCCCGCTCATTCTCCATCTCTTGCGTGTGGACACCTTCCTGGGTGCGTTTTCCACCATGCAGTGTCGATTTCTGCGTCGACGATGACCATGGACTTCTTTGCATCTGATATCCAGCACGGTAGCCAGGCCTTTGTGGCGCTGCCACCATGTACCCTGTTGGTTGTAGCCCGCTGACCACACAGGGATCGCTCTGCTGATACCTGCGCCATTAACTCCCCACACATGCCAAGGGGTAGATGCCCATCCCCCTGCAGCATCGGGACTCCCAGCAATGACCATTCTGTGAGGTGACCTTTGCTGCGGCTGGATGGCGCCCTTGGATAGGGCCTCTGGTTGGAGTGGGTGGCATCAGGGTGGATGACACGCTATGAAGCATAGTCGATCATCTCTTCCTGGTGGTGAAACACAAGCAGTCTCAAAGCGTTCATGAGCTCAGTTCGATGCATGGAAGTAAGACCCCAAATCGTTCCCCTCCTTGGCCACACCATGGGAAGAACGTCAGGCTAAGGATGGCAGAGGATCTTACTCGCCCCAGTTCAAGGGCTGATCAGGAATCTTTCATGACGACGAAGCCTCAGTTTTTTGTTGAGCATTTAGAGGACAAGTTTGGGGAGGTGAAGGGCTTGTCCAAAAAGCAGTTAAGAGTCAGTGTTGATCAAAACAGCATCCTCTGCCCAGTCGCGGGAGTTACTTGGTTGTGACAAGCTGGGGGATGTTTCTGTAACCATCACGCCCCATAACAGTTTAAATATGGTCCAGGGTATCGTATTTAACAGGGACCTTCTTTTGCAGTCTGACGATGAGCTGCACGCCAATTTAGAGCGGCGAGGTGTACATATCGTCCGGGGTGTCCACCGGGATCCAAGGGATGATCAGGTTGCCACCAGTGCCTCCATCTTGGCCTTCGAGGGTGGTAATTGCCCGAGAAGGTCATGGCGATGGTCTGCTGCTGTGATGTAAAGCCCTATATCCCTCCCCCATTGCTTTAAGTGCTGGAAGTTCGGCCATATGTCTTCCCGGTGTACTTCCAGCGTCGCATGTCGAGATTCTGGACGCCCATCACATCCCAATACCGCATGTGCCACGCCCCCATCTGTGTCAAATGTGGAGAGCACCATTCGCCTCGCTCGCCAGATTGCAAGATTCTCCAGAAAGAAAGGAAAATCATGGAGTAAAAGGCTCTGGACGGACTGACCTACACAGAAGCTAAGAAAAAATTTGAATGCCTGCGTCCTGTGCGTATGATTTCGTCGTATGCCACCGCTACAACAGTTCTGGCACCATCAGCTCCGCCAAACCAGGTCACCTCTCAGAGCCGGAAGACCACACTTGCACTTTGATGGTGGGGGCATTTTCCTTCCTATTGCTCCTGCACCACCTACCTCGGGAGCAACACCCCCCTCCCCCAACCATCGGGGACATCCGTCCCTACTTCTAAACTGGAGAAGCGTAAAATCTTCTTCGGCTTCTCTCGCTTGGGTCACGTCCTTCCCAGGTTTCAGCTAGTGGGAAAGATGACACCTGCCAGTGGCTGAAGAGCCCAAAAGCAGCTGGTCGTAGGGCTTCATGCTTATCCTCAGTCCCGGAGACTGAGCCAGTGAAGTCCTCCCAGCCAGGGAAACCCAAGGAGCAGTGAGAGAAATCCAAAATGACGACCCCAAAGACCCACAAAATTGCGGTGGCACCCACACCACTGCTACCTACAAGCTCTGTGTGTGAGGATGGGATGGAGATTCTGGCGTCGGCTGAGGAAGGAGGTCTCGCCAGAGCCTCAGTGGATACAGACTGCTCAGGCAATAAGCCGGTGGCAGCAGGTGACTGAGGCATAAACTACCTCAGAATGTTGCATGCCTCCCCAGTCTGACGATGTCATCCTCCAGTGGAATTGCGGCGGTTTTTTACTCCGCCTGGCTGAGCTACGGCAACTGTTAAGCTTTACACCTGCTATCTGCATTTCCCTCCAGGAAACCTGGTTCCTGGCAAGGCGGACCCCTGCCCTCTGCGGATATAAGGGATATTACAGGAACTGTAGCGACTACAATCGACTGTCAGGTGGAGTTTGCGTTTATGCCACTACTTAGTCTGTAGTAGACATGTGCCCATTCAAACCCCTCTTGAAGCTGTAGCTGTCTGAATGACGATGCAGGAAATAACTGTCTGCAATGTATATCTTCCTCCAGATTCTGCAGTACCTCTGAATGTATTAGCTGCACTGATTGAACGACTTCCTGAACCTTTCCTACGGCGATCTCCACAGCGACATTAGCGGCACCCTTCCCAGGAGCACCTCATAGCCTTTAAACGGCTCCGTGCCCTCGTTCGCCAACTTATCAAATGAGGGAAGCAGGAGTGTTGGGAGAGATACGTCTCGACTATTGGGTGCCATACGTCGCCTTCCCAAGGTCTGCACAAAGATCAAACGTCTTTTCGGGTACCAGACGCCCAACAGGTGTTCCCGGTGTTACCATAAATGGCGTGTTATCTACCGACGCAAACGCTATTGCCGAGCAGTTTGCTCGAGCCTCTGCATCGGAGAATTACCCCCCCAGCCTTTCGCACACTAACGGCGGCTGGAAGGGAACTTCCTCTCATTCACTACACGCCACAGTGAATCCTATAACGCCCCATTTATAACGCGGGAGCTCCTCAGTGCCCTTGCACGTTGCCCGAACACAGCTCCTGGGCGTGATCGGATCCACAGTCGGATGATTAAACATCTGACTACAAGAGACATCATCTCGTCGTCTTCAACCGGATCTTGTGCGATGGCGTCTTTCCATCGCAATGGCGGGAGAGCACCCTCATTCTGGAGCTCAAACCCGGTAAAAACCCTCTTGATGTGTAGCTATCGGCCCATCAGCCTCGCTAACGTTGTTTGTAAGCTGCTGGAACGTACGGTGTGTCGGCGGTTGGGTTGGGTCCTGGAACCACGTTGCCTACTGGTTCCATGCCAGTGCGGCTTTTGCCAGGGTCACTCTACCACTGTTAATCTTGTGTCCCTCGAGTCTGCCATCCGAACAGCATTTTCCAGATGGCAACACCTGGTTGCCGTCTTTTTTGACTAATGTAAAGTATATGACACGACCTGGCGACATGATATCCTTGCCACATTGTATGAGTGGGTTCTCTGGGGCCCGCTCCCGATTTTTATCCGAAATTTCCTGTCGCTCCATACTTTCCGTGTCCAAGTTGGTGCCTCCCATAATTCCATCCATATCCAGGAGAATGGAGTCCTGCACGGCTCTGTATTGAGTGTATCTTTATTTTTAGTGGCCATTAACGGTCTAGCAGCAGCTGTCGGGCCCTCCGGCTCATCTTCTCTGTATGCAGACGTATTCTACATTTCGTACTACTGCTCCAGTACTGGTGTTACTGAGCGTCGCCCACTGGGAGCCATCCACAAGGTGCAGTCATGGGCTCTAGCCCACGTCTTCCAGTTTTCAGCCGCAAAGTCGTGTGTCATGCACTTCTGTTGGCACCGTACCATTCATCCGAAATCAGCACTGTACCTTAATGATGATCCCCTCACTGTAGTATCGATTCTTAGGACTGGTTTTGGACACTCGATTGACTTGGCTTCCTCATCTTCGTCAGCTTCAGCAGAAGTGCTGGCAGCACCTCAATGCCCTCCGTTGCTTGAGTAACACAAAATGGGGTGCAGATCGCTCTACGCTGCTGCGGCTATACAGAGCTCTTGTCCAATCCCGAATTGATTATGGGAGTGTGGTTTATGGTTCGGCAGCGCCCTCAGCGTTGCATTTACTGTAGCCTGTGCACCACTGCGGGGTTCGACTAGTGACTGGAGCTTTTAGGAAGAGTCCGGAGACCAGCGTACTGATGGAATCTGGGGTCCCTCCATTGCAGATCAGATGTGGACAACTGCTTGCCAGTTACCGTCTTGTTTTCCCGCCCGCGGCAGTCCATCTCCCACATCGGCGGCACAGGTCGGGGCTGACGATCGTGGTCCGTTCACGTACGCCTCCATGGTGTACGTCTCGGCCGCAGCTTAGTCTGGATCTTTCACGTGGCCGTAAGGACTCCGTTAACCCTCCACGATTCTTGACGTGTTCCGGGACTCTGAAGTGGTTTACACCGACGGCTCGATGGCTGATGGTCGCGTTGGCTTTGCCTACGTTCATGGCGGCCGTATTGAACAGCATTTCTTACCTGATGACTGCTGTGTATTCACTACAGAGCTGGTGGCCATTTCTCGTGCAGTTCAGTATCTCCGTTCATGCCCTGTGGAGTCTTTTCTTTTATGTACTGACTCCTTGAGCAGCCGGAAAACTATCGACAAGTGCTACCCTCAGCCTTTGGTAGCGTCCATCCAGGAGTCCATTTGTGCCCTGGAACGGTTCAGTCGTTCAGTGGTGTTCGTCTGGACCCCTGGTTACGTCGGTATCCCAGGAAATGAACATGCTGACAAGCTGGCCAAATAGGCTATACGAAACCACTCCTGAAGATGGGCATCCCCGCAGCTGAACTGCGTTCGTTATTACGCCGCAAGGTTTTTCAGACGGAATGGCAAAGTCTCAGTACGCACAACAATCTGCGATCCATTAAGGGGACCACGAATGTGTGGAAGTCCTCGATGACTGCCTCTCGCAGGGACTCTGTGGGTCCTTGCCGGCTCCGCATTGGCCACACTTGGGTGACCCACGGCTACCTCCTGCGCCGTGAAGACCCACCTCAGTGTCGGTGCGGCGCCAGGTTGACAGTGGCCCATATTCTTCTGCTCTGTCCTCCTTTGGCTGCCCTGCGACCTCATCTTCAGTTGCCAGATTCGTTATCATTGATTTTAGCAGACAATACTTGGTCGGCTGATCTGGTTTTACGTTTCATCCATGAGGGTGGGTTTTATCAATCGATCTGAGTTTTAGCGCCTGTCCTTTGTCCCTCTGTCCTCCACCCAAGAGCTTTTAGTGTGAAGCTTTTAATGTATTGCAGGGTGGCTGGCTTTTCCTTTTTATTTTCGTGGTCGGCCAGCCACTGTAATCTGCTTCCTTGGTTTACTCTCATCTGTTTCTTACATCTGTTGTTCTCTTGTCCTCTTTTGTTCCTTCTAGTGTTTGTTGCCTTTCCTTCGTTCTTGTGGTCTTTCCTTTCTATCTGTTTTGTGATATATGTCTAGTCTGTTTTATTCTCACACTTGTGGCATTGTTTTATTAGGAACAAGGGACCGATGACCTCGTAGTCACTTTCCGCCTCTTTTAAACCAACCAATCTCCTGCTGCTGAATCTGTGATAACTTCAATGACAATATTTCCCGTAGTTTGGCTGTGAAAGCGTAGGATTGCCGAGTTTCGGATGATTCAGATTCCGTAGTAGTATTCTAATCATAATCCGATAAACCATGAATACAACATACCCATTTCCTCTTAAAACTGATACGACGAAGAAAACGGCGTTCTTCTGTGTTTACAGTTTTTGATCAAAATTATATGCAGAGTGACTGAGCTGCCCGAACCGCTGTCAGTTTAAGCAGCCCGCAATGTTCCTTCAGAAGCCACGCTCGAGACCTTCATATTCTCTCGCTCGCTATACACAAACTATTAGTCCAACAGAAAAAATGAAGAGGACCTTTGTTGTAGGAAATTTAACGTAGTTAAATTTTGTGATGGGATATGTTCTCGCTTGAGGTCAGTTTGTAATTCAAGAAAAACGTATAAAATAGACTTTTAAACGTTCTTACACCGCCATACTCATCCCTCACCATTTCGAATTTCAAGTATGTTGTTCGTGGCGCTCTGTCCGGCCACTGCACAAAAATAGTCTACTATACGAATATTCCCCACGTTTTAACTTTCTTAGCCTTCATTGACAGAACGTATTGCTACTGTGCTGCTAAGGGTTAAGCTTGGATCGAATTGTCAATGTAATTAGTTTTGGTGTAATGGCTACAAAAGTCATTTTCGTCTAAGTACACTCAAGGGCACGTTTAAATTAATAATGCTGACGAAATAACCAATTATGATGGTGGCGTAGTAGCCCAATCATTAGAGACCAAAGTAGATAGAATATCGCGATTAGTTTGTGTAGTTGCACACAGGGGGAATGAGTGTGGGAGTGGAGGTGCATTTGAAGATGACTTCTGACCGTTTTCCGTGAATAACTTGAAAACCGTGGCCTTCAGCGAAATATGTCTCCCTTTCCTACAAACACTTCCTGTTCATTTTTTTCCGTAGGACTGAAACTTCGCGCGTAGCGAGTAAGAGAATATAAAGACCTTGTACGTAGTTTTTTGAAGGCCACATAACATAGAGGTTACAGGGTGATTCACTAAGGTATGCAAATACTTCAGTATGTTATTCTAAAAGTAAAACTAAAGAAAAAAGTTCATATAAACATAGGTCCGCAAATGGTTAGTTACGGAGTTACGGCTGATAAGATTTTGCATGAAATTTGAGCTTTGTTTTTTCCGGTTTAACATGAATTCACATGTGCTATGGTATTAATAAAAGCAGATTATCCGACACATTCATACAGTTCGTTACATCATTTTTTCCAAAATTAAGTTCTCTACAACGTATGTTGAAAACTTTGTGCAATTGTCTGGAATTTAAAGAAACAAATTGGGCGTGTAGTTAATAAATTAAAAATTTTACTAATTTACTTCTTTGCTTCTCTCGATGGTCTGGAAAACTACAGCAGATACACGCCTGGAACGTGTTTTATTAGATTCACCAGATCAATAACAACAAAATAAATGGAAATTATGCTTTCTTTCAACCTCGTACTGTTTTGCGATGTCTTCATGTTAGCAAAGTTGCAAAATCTTTTATTAGCCGTAACTAAACATTTGCGGACATGTGTCTACATGAACTCTTTTCTTTAGTTTTACTTGTAGAATAACTTATTAAAATATTTGCGTATCTTTGTGAATCACCCTATATATTGCATCACGGCAAGAACGACAATTAAAAAATGCAATACTTAAAACAATCCACTTAAAGAACTAATTTTATAAAACTTTCACGGAAATAGTATAAGCTTCCTTCAGATTTTAGTTACGTATTATTGGCTGCAAAATCCATTACATTTTTCGTGCACATGGGGGCATTTCTCACTTATTTTTAGTGACATATACTGAAAATAGCCGTTTTCGGCTTTTCACTTTACTTAACACGTCGTGATATTATGTGTAAATTTTTCATGTTTTCGTTTATTTTTCTCACTACATATTTTATACAGCTCATTTATAGATGGTACAAAATGTGAATATATAACCAAATAAGGAATAAACAAGACTACACTGTGTTTGAGTTCAGTTTCAACTTTTGTGTGAAACTATGCAGCACAGTTTACATGCAAAGGAATTTTACATTTCTTACATTGTTCTGTTGTTCTTCTTGCGCTGGCCACAGCTTAGTTCTTTGCCTAGTGGTACAATCAGATGTTGTCCATCGTAGCGCATATCATTGAGCACCCGTCTATGTAGGCTTTTGGATTTCGCACTGGATGGGCAGGTGACTGTCGTGAGTTGTACTTACGAAAGTAGCAGTTGACCACATAACTTGTGAAGCCAATAAGACAAGATTGGATTGCCTTTATGCTGTACTGTTTGTCTATACAGCAACCAAGCATTGTTTATTGATGCATTCAGCGGGAAGGCAAAAAGTTGGTACTACCATTCCTTTGTTCTGAAATCCTGTATTTTCATAAAGTCCGTCCACTCCTCCCATGTAAGTGTTGCAGCTAAAAAATGCAGCAGGAGTAATTGTATCAATAAACTTTCTCTCAGTCCTGCTGTATCGTTTGGATTGTCCAGTTGTTTGAATTCCACTTTTGGTTGAGGCGATGGCAACAATTATGTTGTCATGGTAACGAATCAGTCAATCCAGATTTATTATCGGTTACTTGGTCATATGTTTCTCTTGGAGCTTTTTTATTTTATGAAAGTCTTGCAGAGGAGCACCCTCTGTTCTATTTGAGCGAATTGTTCCTGTTCCAGTGCAGCCCTTTTCTTTTAGTGGATCCAAAAGTGGAAATGAAGTAAAGTTTCCAGCCACCTATTGTTGAAGAGTTTCCAAAGGGGCCTCACTTTCGAAAATCTTTCAGCTTTGGGTAAGTTGTTGTTATCTCAGGCTTGTATATATTTCACCATTTTTTCAAGTCTTCTCCCTGCCATTGCTTTTGGCACAGCTAGATTGTGGCAATCCTCGCTCATTTCCCAGTGCATTCTATATCGTGGTAAAGGATTGTAACCTGTCATAAGAAATATGGCCAATTATACTCTTATTTCTGCACTTCAAACATTTAATGTTGTATCTCCCTGCTGATGAGCTTAAATATTTGTGTAATTGGCTAACATGTCTACAATAATGTCAGAAAACAGTTGGAATAACTGTACTGGTGACATTTCTTCTGTCAAAAATTCTGGAAGGGTCCATGTCTTCATCTGCACTTCATGTATATCATTCTGAGGCCATCTCCTATCAGCCCCCTTTCTTTTGCCAGTAACAAGAATAGTATTTTATTCCAGACTGAGAACACTATCGATACAGGGAGCATCAGAAGTTGAACATGATGGCTCATTAAACTCCCTAGGATTTATCTGTAATATAAAAAATCAACTTTCTAGAAACCATAAATAAATTTCTATAGTTACAGATAAGTAACTTAGAAAATTCTAATAAGTGTATTTATTAATGAAAATTCATAGTAATGTCTAATATTTACCTCTTGGGTAATAGTTTCTCCATCATAATATTTTGTAACTTTTGCTTCTGCAACAGATCTTAGCTGGTTGCCACTTACATGATTTCTCACTTTCACACTTGTCACCAGAATCGTCATCTGACCGCCATGGGCCATCAGTGCGATTTATGTATAAATCCGCATTAGAAAAATAAATGTCCTCTTACAATAATGCCATAATTTTATCGGCAGTCAACCTAAAATGCACCCATTCAATCCCACTGTCCCAAAAATGGAACACTCAGTTAACTCAGTTATAATGCATTGTTGAGAACACACACACACACACACACACACACACACAAAACCAACCATGGTGTTGCTATGCAGATGCTCGCAGCACAACTGACAGTTTGTGTAAAAGCAAAGAGCATGTAGAAGGCCAGCAGTGTGACAAACTTACCGAAAACCAAAATCCCTGTCCACATAAAAATTACTAACTATTGTTCCAGAAAGGAACAGTGGGGTAAAATGGGTTAAAAAGATATGCAGCGTATGTCCGTCTGAACGTTTATTAGGGTATTGTGTAAAAATTTGAAGTCAAGAACTTTCCAGCATTGTGTTAACAATGATTCCCATATTTGTATTATATGCACATTAATGTATTACACATAAAGTATATTAGAGTATCATATAAAAATTTGATCTAAATCGGTCAAAAATTTTGAGATTTTTGCTAAAAGCGTTGAACCCGGAAGCGCACAATTAATTTGATGGGTACATATGACAACTAATGAAGAGGTACCGAATCGATTTGGAGGAAAAAGCGTTTTGGCACAAATACTTTAAAACAAAAACTCATTCTGAGGCATAAAGTAATCATAAATTTAATACTGGGGGAGAGGTATGAAGGGTAAAAATTGTAGAACGAGACCAAGACATGTGTGCAGTAGGTGCGCACAGAGACAGAGGCTTCAGATCGAACACCCTGCTGCCACCCCCTACAACCACGTGTGGACTGATGAGAGTTCAGTCAAAAAAGCGCAAGATGTGAAAGCGTCAGTGGTGACACAAATTAAAAATTTCAGCGGAGAGTGGGCAATGGGACGGATTACGTGCGTTAATGACGTTGGTCACATTTGTTTATGGTATGGCTAATAAACAAATAAAAATAAAACAAAAAAATAAACAAACATGTGTGTGCATACATGGGCACGCAACTTGACGCAGTTACGTGTGTTTAAGTGAATGCCCAGTTCTACACTGCAGGGCACGGCATCTGGTGTTCATAGCAGGAAATCTTCGCTACAGTGATAGGCTCGAATCCGACAGTCTGACATTGTGGTGGTGTATAGTCCAGGCTCGAATCCGACAATCTGACATTGCGGTGGTGTATAGTCCGGCGCGGAGCTCCTCAATCACAGTCCGAACTGGGCAGCTTGCTCTACTTCTGAAGTGCATCTTCGCACCTGTCATGGCCCGTTCGGATTTGTTTCAGCTCAGTCCAGAGCTTGAAAGCATTGAAACAGGAAAAGAGCTTATCCACCTCAGATTGGTTGGAAGGATATACTAAATTTCTGCTAAATTGAAAAGTTTGAAAATGAAAACCTCTCAAAGTTTAAAATAGTACACTGCAAGAAATTGAAAGAAGAACGAAATAAAAGTTTAATGTATTCGTTTAGCCGTGAAAATGGTTTTCTTGTAGTACATGCCGACGCTTTTATAACCAAAATGTTTTACGATATTCTGAATTTTCTGCCCGCCTGCCCTAGCACTCGGCTCAGCGGTTTGGTGTAGCATGTTTACTGGCTGCTCCTGGACGGCTGCCAGTTTTGCCCGTCCAATGAGCCCAGTGGACGTCGAAGCAACGCGCGTCTGGCACCGTCTGTCAATCGATGCCACAGACTCCGTGACTGGCTCGGGTAACCCTAACTGAAGTTAGCTTCTGAAAGCCCGCCATCGAAAATGGCTGCATGCTTCATGGTTTCCTTATGTCACGTGTGTCTGACACGATGGTAAGACTTAACCGTCCTGCCACAAACTGGCATATCGGGACACACGTAACAAGGCCGTAAGCAAGTAAAACAACTATTTCTACCCTTATAAATCAGGTTCATTTCATTTACATATATAAATGGACGTTAAAGAAACCATGTATAAAGCACAAAACCATGTGTTTTATTTATAAAATTACAATTTTGTTAATTCGGAATGAACTTTTTGTTCTTTAAGAACGATTGTATTTATTTGTATTTATGCATGACGGACAAATCAATTTATTGTGTTCCCAACAAACACTTTTCTTCCGTCCACAAAAGAAAACTTTTCCTGGCCGTTGGAGTTAGTGAAGGTGCATCTTCGGGATGTTTGTTCCTAGTATGTTGCAGATTTATTATATGTTTTATTAATATGGGGATTTGTCATCCTGTTCACATGTGGTATAACACTAAACAAGAACGTTTCTTCAAAGGCTCGGCCCCACAGGTGTTGCTTTTATGTTCTTGTGGCATATTTAGCTTGTAGATTACATAGAAATTTACTTCGGTGTATTTAAAATGCCATAGAAGTATTCTTTTGACGGATTTTGCATGACATATTTCATCGAAAATAAGACACTTTTTTGCCTGATTTGGCCAATGTCACCAGTGGAATGCCTGGAAGATATGAGGTCTATAGTTATATTTTTCTTCGGACAGAAAGAAAAAAACATCTTCGGATCATAAAATAAATTTTGAAGTACACCTATTACAACCTTTGCGATTTACCATGGATGGAGAAAGCTCTTTGTTGCTCCTCCGGAGCGTACCGACTAAAGTGAGTTTCCTTTCACTTAATTTGCGAGGGCTATCCACAAAGTACATTACGTTTTGGAATTAAAAATAAATAAAGTATTGGAAATTTTTTTTATTATATACAGATGAAAGCCACACTTAAATACTACTTTTCTACATAGTTGCCATTTAAATTAAGGCACTTATCGTAGCGATGGACGAGCTTGGAAATTCCTACGTCGTAAAATTCGGCCGCCTGCGCCTTCAACCACGTGGTTACCTCTTCTTGAAGCTGTGCGTCGTCATCAAAACGCTGCATAGCCAACCACTTCTTCATTGCTGGGAATAAGTGGAAGTCGGTCGGTGCCAGGTCGGGACTGTACGGCGGATGAGGAAACAACTCCCACTTATAAGATTCGAGAACTTCACGAGTGGAATTTGCCGTGTGGGCCAGGGCGTTGTCGTGAATCATCAAGATCTTTGAGCCCAACTTTCCCCTGCGCTTGTTTTGTATTGCTCTTCTGAGGTTGTGCAGAGTTTGGCAATACCTTTGAGAGTTTATTGTAGTGCCTCTTTCCAGGAAATCCACAAAAATCACACCTTTTCTGTCCCAAAAGACAGTCGCCATCACCTTCCTTGTCGACATTGTCTGCATGCATTTCTTGGGTTTTTGGGGGAATTTGTGTGCCCCACTGCATTGACTGCAATTTTGTCTCGCAGTTCACATGCTTAACCCATGTTTCGTCACCAGTAACGATGCGATCGTGTAATGAGTCGCCATCTTTCTCGTAAGCGTCCAAAAACGTTAACGCTGCAGCCATTCGCTGATTTTTGTGAATCTCTGTCAAGATTTTTGGTATCCATCTTGCACAAAACTTGTGGTAACCAAGCTTTTCGGTAATGATTTCGTGCAACAAACTTCGTGAAATTTGTGGAAAACTCGTAGTGTGTTCCGTTACTGTGAAATTACGGTTTTCACGGACCGCGGCATCGACTTTTTCGACAAGTTCGGCAGTCACTATGCTGGGTCTTCCACTTCGCTCTTCGTCGTGAGCGTTAGTTCGGCCATTTTTAAATTTTCTGACGCATTGACGCACTCCACCTTCAGTGATTATGTTGTTCCCATACACTTCACAAAGCTGCCGATAGATTTCTATCGGTGTACAGTTTTTTGCAGTCAGAAACCTTATTACAGCACGCACTTCACACTTCGCGGCATTTTCAATTAACGCTGACATTTCAAACTGTCACAGTAACTCAACGGAGTACAACACGAACCTCTCACTGGCACGGCAGGATGCCGACTGAGCGGCGGAATGCCATGACACCAAGATGGCCGCGCTAGCCCCGCCCCAACGGACACAAACGAAAACGTAATGTACTTTGTGGATAGCCCTCGTATTAACTAATTCACAAGAGGAGAACCAGTTGTCGGCTGTCACATTCCTGTTGGTTCCTTTCAGTGATACAGCTAAGATGTAGAACATACAATGTTGGCGAGAGTAAGGTTATTTCGGGTTTATTCTGTCAACATAAGGAATCGGTCCAAAAAAATCAAACTTTCTCACATTACATATTGCGATCTTGAAGACCATATATATATCTAGTTTCTGGTGTATAAACATACGATAAGGGTGTCTGTCCCTAAAGCCCAAAATGGTCTCATCAGCAGTGACATATTCTGAAGGACTGTAGTATTCCGAACAATTTTGATTGATCGAATTCTAAAATTCCGGAAGGCGACACAGTTAACCCTTCCTCCCCCCCCCTCCCCAAGATCCCATGCAGTTTCGTATCAGAACGTACTACACTCAGTAAAAATTAGTTTATTTTTTTGTCATTTTGCATCGAAACAAAAATGCGCGGTAAATGTGAGAAAACATGTTAGTTGCGGTCAGTACAGAATATTTTAAGAGCCCAGACATGAACAACAGGTTCTGTTGAATCAGATCCACCGATGTACCATCGTGTTTACTTGTACTTCACTGCTTTATGGTCAATTTCTTCGTTGATGTGTTTCACCAGTACGTCAATCAATCCATCAGTGATAAATAGCGAAAATATTTCACTCTCTTTGACAAGACCTTTTGCCCTACCTTTATGTCCTGGAAGACGAGTATGGTTTTTTCGTGGAGTAGGTGAAAACATTCATAAAATAGGGTCATCTTACCAAATAGTTCAGAAATCTCGCCCAAATTCTGTATTTACTCATGGAGAAAGTTTAATTTGCTGAAAAATCTGACATAGCCTCGTCAGAGGGTGAAGCGGTGTCTGCCACGTAATTATCATTTTGTAAAATTACATCGCTCGTCTCACTACACGAGTCGTCGACGCGTTCGCATTCGTCATTTGTATCTGCAGCCAGTTGCCGAAAGAGTTGTCGACGAATTTCATCATCCATACCAAACGGTTGATATTCTGCTAAAGTAAACTGCAAAAGATGAATAATAAAGGAATATCCATTTAGGCTTGACCTACGTGATGATAAATGATAACGTAAATTACACGGTGGTGGTGCACCCGACACAGGGGTGGAATGCGCCCTCGTAGTACCTAAATTGTGGGACAGATTAAAGGTTGACTTAACTTTTCACGCTGCTGTGATGCGAGCTTCTGCCTGATAGGGTAATTAAAGGTTTGATCCCAACACTAGCGCTGTTTCCCGTGCGAACGAAAACAAACAAGACTTGTCGGATCCGATACCGCCTTATGATAGGAACGTTAAGACTGTAATCGTTTGAAGAAACGTGAAGGTCAGGGTAGGCACTGTTCAGTGCTCTACACTTAGCGCGACGAGGTACTCTTTTACTAAGATTCCAAGTGAAGATATCCTGGAAGTCCTCCACTCGCCGACGGGTTTTCTGTATGTATTTCTGGTGACCAATCTGGTGTCGTGACTAGCTTTCCGGTGCGTTTGAGTGAAGCAGAGTACTCATCAGGATTTATCGTTCGTCTAGTTCGAGAAAGAACAGAGAACACTAGCAGCGCACGGAAGTCTCATTTACCTTCATCGGATGCAGTATTGGTTTCCATCGAGCTCTTTAGGTCCACATGAGCATCTGGCCACCCTCCAGGTAGTCATCATCAAACACGCATCAGGCGGTGAAGGCTCTTGGAACTTCTGCTTGTCTAGCCTTTACGTCTTTTCTTTAGCCGTCGTAATGTTCTTAGACACATGGGATTGTACATGCATATCGTTTTCATCCTCTTACATATCATACGCAATGTGTACTCAGTTCCGGTCTTCATAAAGCAAACTCCACCATTGGCGATTGTCTGACATTTTGTAACTTCGTTAGGTTCACTTCGATGTGTCACCCAAATGTTACCGTAAAAAACACATTGGTTACTTGGCTTGTAAAATAGAGGTACCTTTGTGGGATAACATTGTCTGTGAGTGCAGGTGATAATGACTCTCCATGGAAACTAATCTAAAGTAGATGGTTTTATAGTGCTGGTTCTTGACTCATTGGGTTCATCGGTGGCCCTTGGAAATTAGTAAGATTTTTCCATTTGCATCCATTTTTGCTTCTAAAAAGTCTTCTCTAGTGTGGTTTCCACTGAATAGCTGTGATGAGGGCACGTAGAGTATAAGGTTTATTTTGTTAGTGCTGAATATGAGAAAAAGGGAGAAAAATACGTTGTTTGCTGTATTCAACCTCTTCGGAAGAAAATAAATTGTCCCTATCCGGCGAACGGATTCTCGGAAGTGTCTCATGCGTGGAGAGATTACTCTGCTATTAGACTGCGCTGTCGTCATTGTTGTAAGATAAGACTGCCCTACTTCGTCAGGGAATTACTGTTAACGAAGATGTCTTCCACTCTGAGAATTTGTAAGGGGTGCCTCCGGGTCTGTTAGCTACCTGGGCCAAAGAGGCAAAACGGCTTGCAGTTTGCGTGCCTCTGGCGGGTGGGAGGAGTTGCGTCCCAGCGTGCCGCAGGCTCCTTTGGCAACGTTCTCGGCTTGTTCGGCGCTGTTGGTGGCTTGCCACCGCTGCCTGACCTCTTGAGTGAGTGTTGGATCGTTTGCCAGATGTTGTACCGACTGCTTTGCCTGCACCCAAAAAAAAAAAAAAAAAAAATTCTGGCGATGATCTTCCAGAAAGTTCGTTTCAGCGGTAGACGCTGGAAATGCGTGGTCTCGCCTTCCTCAAACCCGTTAACTGCCTTACGTAAGCGGGGGCGGCGGCGACCGTGTTGAGTGTGGGGGCACAACAAAAAGATCTATAGCCGCCTTGCTAAAATCTGAGAAGGCATTGACATAAATGAAGCATTGCCAGAGGTGAGCTACGAAGAATACAGAAAAACAATCATAAAATTGTTTACTGTAGAACTTCGAACTAATGGATTTTGTAATCTAGTATTTAACACTGTGACTGGTTGAAGAGCAGAACGAATGATACTTTAATCACGTAAAATGCGTATATCCGTCTGTGAAAACCGTTCTTAGTTTGAGTGCCCTCCCTACAGCATTTAGACTACATTGCTCCTGTTTAGATATAATACCGCGTATCATTTTATGTTGCATGCATGACCTCAGAAAATGTTCAGTTGTTCGATCCTGCATGTTGGCAGTTTCTTGCCTCGAGCTATGCAGGCGTCTTTCTCAGGGAACTTGCTTTTTTATTATTATTATTATTAATGTGATCGGGAATTAGTTAATTCGTTTACCCACACACAGATAACACCAGCTCACTCAGTTGTCTACGATGAAAGATAAGTTGCTCTGAACTTGTGATCTTGATTATTTTGCATAAATTATCTATTGATAACTCCACAAATTTTCTGAGTAGTAAATTTTTCGAAATCTAGCTGAGTGTATTTAACAACTGTAAAAGCTACATACCTAAAATGTTTTTATCATTGACTTCGGCTAACAGTAGGCATTCCTACAGTCTGATACCAGGTTCTTCCCCTGTGCCAGTTTAGTATTCTGTAAGGAGCAGCATCTGATTTCGGTGTCGTCAACGCCAGCCACTATAACCTTTCAGATTAATCATAATAATTGTCATGGCACTGATAACCTCGCCGTTGGGCGCCCATGAGACCTAAAACACACACACACACACACACACACACACACACACACACACACACACACACACACAGGAATTTGTGAGATTATTGTAGCACTTTTCTGATTAACATTTGTCACTTGCTTGCCCTAAGAGCTACAGTGGGCTTAACGCCCACCGCCAGTTGTAAGGTGTTGGGTAAAGTATAAACGTAAATTTAGATTCGCTATGGTCTCGAAAGGTTAAGAATGCGACAACTCAATCGGCCAGGAAAGCAATGTTACTTCCAGATTATCTTCTTGTCTGCAATCCGAATAGTGATTAGACTCATCACTCAATGCTCTCATGTGGAGCATCTTCATTTTTTCATAGCTACTGCACCTCACATCCGTATGAACCTGTTTGCTGTAATCTCACACCTCCCCCACTGCTTTCCTTTATTAATCCTTGATGCCTCAGAATGATTCGTACCAACCTACAACTCTTTTTTGTCGTGTTGTATCATAAAGCACTTCTCTTTCTGATGCGATTCACTATCTTCGCCGGCCGGTGTGGCCGTGCGGTTCTAAGCGCTTCAGTTTGGAACCGCGTGACCGCTACGGTCGCAGGTTCGAATCCTGCCTCGGGCATGGATGTGTGTGATGTCCTTAGGTTAGTTAGGTTTAAGTAGTTCTAAGTTCTAGGGGACTGATGACCACAGGTGTTAAGTCCCATAGTCCTCAGAGCCATTTCACTATCTTCATTAGTTAGCAGTTAGTTACGTAAAACTACTGTAAGAGCTCCTGCGTGCTGTTGGGCCCATCTACTGTCATTACACATTTCGAGCGACGAATCGGATTGGACCCTTGCAACCTGCACACAAATTCAGGTTTTTATTCTACAGTTCGTCATGCCGTATGACACAAGGCATAGGTGCCCATGTCATTTCACCACTTCGTGTATTTGAAACGGTGTATGGAAGCAGGTTGTGTGTAATTTCGTATTTGTCTTAAAGATTCCAAATTTCTGTGAGTGGCCTTAACGATTTTGTGTGCGCGCGCGTGTGCGTGCCTTGGTAAGATGGATGTTCTTGGACTCATAACAAAGGATTTTCACGGAATCATAAAGCAGCCCAACACGCTTTGCACGGGATATTGTCTCCCAACAGATTTGTTTTCCTGCTTTGAAGAGAAAGAACTCTTTCAGGAACGGCGTAGTTACCTTTCTGAATATACTCACATTACGCAGAAAAGACGTTACGTACGTCTGTTCAAAACTTGATCATGTGATCTCTCTTTACCTCCAGTACTCAGACGTGATAAATTTAAAGAATTTAAAATATTTTTCATACTTATTCGATTAAATAAGCTTGCAAGCTACTGCATTAAATATTTCTTTTCTAAAGATTTGCATGTATTTGCAGTCATGTTACAGCTGAAGGTACGTAAGCTGACGATTTATGAGTATTGTGTATATGACTAAGTGAGAAGATATGTGTAAGAAGTCCAGACGTAGTTGATGCAACGTTTAAACATTCGATGTAAATCTTGCTTTGAGAACATTGAACGGTTAAGATGTGGGCTCTTGTATTCGTAGGCATGAGGGGTCGGCGGGGCCGGCGGTTAAGTTATTTATATTTACTGTTAATATTTAAACAGTAAATATAAGTAGCCTAGTTACTACAGTAATTTTCTCGGAATACTTGTCTACGGACTTAAGCGTAATCAGAAAAATCTTTGAATTTACCTACTCAGATCATCAACTTAGTGTATGGTGTCACATTATTTAACGTCAGTGAGTTTGGAGTATGAGGGAACTAGGATCGTCGAATTATACTGGGTAAAAGATGGTGTCCGCACTAGGTCTCAAAAGCAGAAGCCATTAGCAACTGCATTAAGGAAGACGCGGAGGCATTCTTTGCGTTTGAGGTATTTACATTATAGCCAGTGCCTCATACTCTCTCCCGTTACGACCGCATTTCGTTAAATATTAAACGATTGCACACACGAACGCTCAGTACATGCACACAAAAGTGATTACTATTGGAATGAAATCTGCTGTGTGTGTCTTTTATTTCAGCAGCGAAAAATAAATAAATTAGAGAATGTGAAGCCTATAGAACGAAGATACATCTTTCTTCCGTGTAAATAGATTTAGTGAAATGTGTGTTTCCATTTCACTCGTTCCTCCTCCTCCTCCTCCTCCTCCTCCTCCACCACCACCAGTTTGTTACGTTCGAAGGCACAAGCCTGCTTGTGTGGACACAATTTGCTCAGTCATCATAGTAAACTTGCCAATTAAATTTAGGTAAAGGATTAAAATCGCTTTCACAAAATTGATCCAGAGTGCAGCTGGAGACGAAATTTAGCGATGATTTCGCCTGCTTGTCTAGATCCCTTCCGCTCGTATGTAGCGGAGTTAGGTAGCCAGAACTGTGAAAATAGTGGTAAAGGAACTGGCAGAGCAATGCCAGGAAAGTACTTTGGCTCATTGTTCTTTCAAAGCTGTTGTATTGTTAGGACTGAGGTTAACAAGAGTGAGAAACAGCAGACGAATGGCATACGGAGGCTGCAGTAAATGGAAAACTAGGCTTCTTCAGTCATGATACAGATGAAGGTACGTTTATGAGCACTGCCTTTAGGATTCACTGACAAGATTGAAGCAACCCAGATGTACTCGAGACAACGTTCAAACATGCGATGAAAATATTACTTTTAGAACATTGAACGGCTGACGCATTCATAAGGATGAGAAAGGGGCCGCTGGAGATAATAAAATAGAACCTAGTTGTTACAGTAAATAGGACTCTCAAAGTAGTATAATTTAAACTGATCTCGTTCCTTAGTAAATTCCACGGCGCATGACAACTAGGTTTTTCATCCTAAGCTTGTTACATACATGAAGTTCCGTACATACATAAGCGACGAATGCTCTTGCATTACGTGTACGCTGTCTGCTTAACTTTCCTTCCTTGTTACTTCCGCTGCCATTTGGTGCAATGAGAGTAGTCTGATCTGCCACAATATGTACTCAGGGACGCCGAGTGATGCTACGTTTGACTTAGATACGGAAGTCCAGTGCGTCCCCCCCCCCCCCCACCCCCCACTTCGCGCGTAACTAAATTGTCGCCAACTTACCACTGCCCGACACACGTTGCCCCAGTTCGTTTCTTCTCCGTCGGTCGCGAGGGCTGACGCGTGTGCAATAAACGGAGCATAATAGTGGGACAAGTGAGTATGTTTAAGTGCCAAGCATAATCAGTATCGTAAAATGTTAGGCTGCCAACTGCTTTAATTTGTCCAATCGCAAATGTAGTAAAACGGCTTATAGAGCTAGCCTCTCGTTAATATTTGTAACAAGATTCCCAGTCATTAGTTCCCGAGAACCGCAAAGGCCATGAAAATGCTTCTCACGATTTTGGGATCCAACATTGATTCGCGTGTTGCCATCTTGAAAACAGATTATAGGCTACCTTGGATTAACACATCACACAAGTACGTCGTCCGAGGCAATTTTTCAATAAACTGTTCCGCCTTTACACGAGATCAGATTGTTTAGACGGATTCATGGATCACCTCTTTGGAAACCTATCGTAGACTAGTAGTGAGCTATCTTAGCAGATTAGCGCCCGCCCTCTCAGGGCGCACTTGTAATTGGTCCATCCTTTCCCTCAATAAGCACTGACAGTCACTAATATTTGGAATCACCATTTCCTGATTAACTGAATGCCAACAAGTTCTCAATGCAAGACTCGGTCGGAACTATATGATAATATTTAAAATGTAGTATTATTAATAAGATTCGCTTCTTGACACGTCCCGTAACGAAACATCCTATACTGTGTCTTAAAATGTAACACAGATGTAATGAATGTGGGTAGGGATGTGGCATAAACTCCACAGCTTGATGAGTAGTCCTCGCTAAGACGTAGAGTGCTACAAAAGGAATTTTGCTGGATCTGCACTCGTCTCAGTATTTATAGGCACTGCGTCTAGCAGCTACTAGTGGGGAAACGTGGTAATTTCTATCGTTTAGACCAGGGTTCTGTCTGGTTGCACATGTCATGTCGAATCTTGGATAAAGTAATCTACAAAATCAGATCTGCCTTCTGATGATCCCAGTTTACAGATGACGACCTAAGTGCATGTAAATGCACGTGACTTCAAAGGGGATGGTGAGCTAAAAGGGGTGGGGGAACGCGGTCACACACACACACACACACACACACACACACACACACACACACACACACACACTCTCTGTCTCTCTCTCTCTCTCTCTCTCTCTCTCTCTCTCTCTCTCTCTCTCTGCTCCAATCCCTCCCCCCACTTTGAATCTCAGCCGCAAGGCATGCGTACAGGGCGGACATATTAACGCGTCAGTCAGCCGCGAACATCGAGAAACGAGAATGTTGTGCGGGGGAGCAAGCGCCGCATCCCTGTCGCAGGACTGGCAGCCTATACCCGTGATTCCTGCTTCTGCAAAAGTTTGACTTTCGCGTGATAAAAGGGTCGCCGAGACCTTCTAGAGACCTACCAGCCTTACTTGAACACCGTGATGGGCAAGGATTAGTCTCTTCAGTCATTTCAAAACTAGAAAGCAAAACACAGTGAAGCGGAGTACACAGAACAGTGTGAAACGCTAGGGTGCCATTGATTACTAGGTAAATTGACAAAAATATGGAAAGACGGCGAGAAATGCATGCTTGAACGTACTAGACCTCGAATGGCGCCTTTGAAATGTCTTTAGTACGTTTCAGGTGTCGGTCCTGGAAGGACAGTGTTCTGTGTAGTTGTGAGTATTCTATGGTGGGGCTAAGTGAATTCCAGTGTGGTCAAGTTGCTGGTGCCCGTTTGTCGGGTGCTTCCATAACTGTGGCAGCTGAAGTATTTGGTTTTTCAAGAGGTATTGTAATGAAGATTTATACCACGTACTTGGAAAGCAGGAAAACGTCATCCGCCGAGTCAATGCGGAGGAAAGTGTATGTTGCTTCATCCTAACTGGCGGTCTTTGAAGAGTGTTTTGACGTAAAATAGGAGAGTTGCAAAAGTCATCACAGAACTGAATGTCGCATTCGCCAACCCTGTCAGCATAAAACAACACGAAGGGATCTCCATAAGCAGAGATTTGCAGAGTGAGCTTGAATTCAAAGACCACTCACCAGTGATGCAAATCCAGTTGGAGATAAACGTAGTACCAAGGCCATAAAACCTTGACTATGGACCAATGGAATAATGTTATTTAGTTGGATGAGTCACGTTTCACGGAGTTCGTAACTTCTGGCAGAAGTTTACGTCCCTGGAGTGAAATGTGAGTAGTGGAGCAACCTTGGTTTTGGGCTGTTACGTTAGTGCGAGTTGCCTACATCAGGGGCAGGTATGGCTCCTTTGATTGACAGGTACTTATTATTCTGTTAAGTGCTTTTCCATGTCCAACCAGGCACTATTGTATCTCCTGCCCCCATCCCTGTCCCCTCTCACTGCTGCAGGTACGCTTTCAGGTCTTGAGTTATTGGAATAGCCCCCCCCCCTCTCTCTCTCTCTCTTTCTCTCTCTCTCTCTCTCATATCAATTTGATTGTGTACTTAATTGGCCGGCCGGGTTGGCCGAGCAGTTCTAGGCGCTTCAGTCTGGAACTGTGCATCCGCTAAGGTCGCGGGTTCGAATCCTGCCTCAGGCATGGATGTGTGTGATGTCTTTAGGTTGGTTAGGTTTAAGTAGTTCTAAGTTCTAGGGGACTCATGACCTCAGATGTTAAGTCCCATAGTGCCCAGAGCCATTTAAACCATTTTTGAGTATTTAATTAAATTCATCAATTAATTAAGCTCTCTGGTGGGAAAGTGCCACGCCCCCTGGCGGGAAGTTCAAATTCTGTAAGGACAATACAACCTCTACTAACCTAAGAAAATGGTGGGAAAAATGCCACTTTGACTATCTTTTCTAACCTAAGCCATCCGACCACCCCCTCTTCCTAGGAATTGGCGGGAAAAACTCTCAGTTGATTGAGCATTTGGAGGGAATCCGATTGTAGTGTATGGAATATTGTTCTAACAATTTAGACATTGTGTGGAATATTGTTCATTTAAACAATTTAGGGGATGTAAGGCAGTGTATGGAATATATGGAAATTGGTGCAGAGGAAGGATCTCATAACAGGAAATTAAAGGTTAGACTGTATATTTACAGAAAATTCAGTTGGGGGGGGGGGGGGAGGGGGTAGTTCGATTTCTCATCATTCTCCGCTGTTTGGAAACATGTAAGTCCTGGAAGAATCAATTACCAAATTAAGTAATCAGTTGTCCCCACACCATTTTCTGGTACACTTTTCGAATTTCACATGCTTTTCAACCTCATTTGTGACGCATTCTTCTTTCTGACCCATCCCCTTAAACTATTGTACTGCGTTTTACATAAAAATTAGGGAAACTAACGTAGTGTTCTGCACATAACCTTCTGTTCTGCTCCGTCACCGACTCACGCACTCCTTCCCGTTAAGTACTTTACCACTAACACAACATTGATATGAAAAATTTATGCAAATTAATTATATCGGTATTCCTCACATGTATGGGGTAGTATTTCTTAATTCGCAGCATCCTATTGGTCAGTGAAATTGATGGAATTTAGGTTAAGCAAAAGATTGCTAATAAAAAACACATCCCGCCACCCGATGCCCGACACCGCTGCCACCCCCGGCGCCGCGAGACACCGTGGGATGTAAGCCAGCGTGAGCCATCGCATTCACGCCACTGCATGTGAAACGTGGCTCTATTTTCGTGTATACACTTAGAATTCCTCGGGTTTTATACTGACGTCACAGAACTCCAAGGCGCGCTCACGCTGGTCCCATACGCGATGACGCATTGCTGCGGTACCGTCCACCGTGAGAGATGTTCCTGTGCTTCCCAGAATAGCACAGGGTGCATTGTTCCTAGCGTTCCTTTCGCCATTGTTTTCTGCAGACGAGACTTTCAGCAATAAAATTATTTTGCACAGATCGCTAAATTGCACCGACAGTTAAACCCAGTAAGAGTTGTCTACAGATCATCAGACATACAAGATTCAAAAGAATATTGGAAGCCAGGAACCTATTTACCAGTGTAACTAGAATTAAATATTACGATTGCTGCTACAGTCTGTCACCGATCGACGTACAGATAATGTCTCATCTTGACAGCCGTGGTTCTGGAACGAATCTCAGTATCTATAGCAAACTCTCGGTCATTGCGTAGTGTCCCAGAAATATTTAAAGTGCGCTTTTGCAGGAGTTTTCGTGATCTCTCGGCTTTTATGCACGGAAATTCTTGCCCTTACAGAACCTGTTTAGGAAAACTTATCCCGTCGGCGAAGACCTTTACGTGAGAACGCGAAACAAATCGAGGAAATAGATACTCACACTCGTGAATACTCATGTCGGTGATGTAGCAGATTCCAAATCACCCCTAAAATTTATAAAATCACATGAGGTGTGTTTCTCATGTCTAGATAACCGGCAGACGCGTCATCCGCCTGCTAGACGCGCTCACCACAATCGATCTTCTCTCAACTAAACACAGGTGGGAAATGTGAAGGGAAAGTAAACCAAACAGTTTACATGGGAGGGAATAATGGCCCCATCGCACACACGTACATATTGAATTTCGTCAAATTTCCACGCGACCACGAAAGCTATCCAACACGTATTAAGTATTAGTATCACTATTCGGTTATCTAGTCAATCTGAAAGGAAGCCTACTTGTGCAACGAGAAGTAGTATAAAAGACAACACGGTTAATTCAAATGCATCCCTGCACTCCAACAGGTCTCTCCATTCGGAGGGCTTATACTGTTAACAGGAAACGTGAATCGCCCCCGCACTGGTCACCAGCACTGCCCGCCAGGCACGCGCAGGTGGAATCATCGCCCTAGGAAACCGGTCTCACATACATTTTATCCCTGTACTTGCAACTAAATGTTACAATTGAGGTCTCGGCTGAACATTCGACAATGAGCGAAGTATCAGAAATGACTCTGGAAATAGAAATATCTGTACCATTCCTATGACTTGACATACTCCTCACTTTGCTATCACAGTACTCCGTGTCAAATCCATACCTTCTTTAGGGCACAGTCATTCCCTTTTGCACATGACCGAACACACACATACTTTTATAAGTCTGATGCTGAAGGCAAGTGTATCATGCATCCCATACTACTACTACTACTACTACTACTAAGTATAATACTTCATCAATAACTGATCGCTGTTGATACAAAATAATACTGACAGAAAATCAACGATGGGTGGACATGTCTCATAAGTGTTTCTTGCGAATGCTGCCACTGTGTCTTAGAAAGTGAAGCGTAATCTGCCAGATGTTAAACAACGCGACTGTAACAACTACGGCCGGCCGAAGTGGCCGTGCGGTTCTAGGCGCTGCAGTCTGGAACCGCGAGACCGCTACGATCGCAGGTTCGAATCCTGCCTCGGTCATAGATGTGTGTGATGTCCTTAGGTTAGTTAGGTTTAACTAGTTCTAAGTTCTAGGGGACTAATGACCTCAGAACTTGAGTCCCATAGTGCTCAGAGCCATTTGAACCATTTGTAACAGCTGCTGTATGTTACTGTCACAAGCGGTCTTGGTTCTACAGTTGAACACAAGTATCCGTGTTAAAAGCTATACTGGGTTTATAAATCGAGGTATGGCATTACCTCTGAATGTGGTGGTTTTTCCGGACAAATACTGAGACGGTGATCGTAGGAGTGTGTAGTATCAGACCGACACGTCGCCGACGGTGCAACCTCGTGATAAAATTACCACATTTTGAAAGTGCTTCGGCTGAGAAGCGTGGTATGAAACTGGTATTTGCAACTCACTCTCGCCGCCGCTGCTGGATATTTCTCCAGTATTTGCAACGCATTCTGTCTCTATGCAATGTCAGAGGGTCGGTGATACATCCACTGGGCTATAGGTAATGGTTGATTCAGGACAGAAACTGAGCCTGTTGCTGCAACCTGAAGTAGAAAAAGACAGTATGCGAACTGGGGAATGGACTTTGATTATGCTACTGGACTGTGGTGCTTCTCCAATCTACATACAAATACTACAGATCCAAGTCCATTCACATCTATCTCCCCAATGTGCTATCTTCGTTATCCTGTACCATCCATCAGAGAAAAATTAAGATGTATAAAAGCTCAACTAACTTCATGCGATTGATAACTAGATAAGATTTTTACTGCCTCTTCCTCCTCCCACATATCAAAAACAAATACAGATACCGCATGCGTGCAGGCATTGAGCACATGTGACGATCCTATTAAATATACAGGTATTGATCAACTGCACAGACCAGTTTAAAGGTCCATCACCTGTACTATAGGAGGATGACTATATCCCACAGACCATACTGTAAGCCACAAGAGACGCTCCCTGTTTGAAGCACTGTCTACTTGCGGTCATTAATGGTAAACCTGTTGGTCATCAGAGGGCTTCCATCTCATGTGTGATGAAGCATGACACATTCCTCTAAACGAACTGGGATTATGTGACGTACTCCATCCCTTCTGCCCCAACTTGGATGTAAAATCGAGACTTCAGCATCATAACTAAGTTAGCGATAGGTGCTTGTGAGGCAGTGCAATCCCCGTGTACATGTTTTCCTGCAAGGTGAGCTGTTTACGGAGTTAGTGACGGAATGACTTAATTTTCACATGTCGGATGCTGTTGCTATGTGTTTATCTGTTACCTTGTAAGAGGTATTCGCCATTTCTAACCATCATTTTATATAGGGCTGATGCAGGCATACTGTAATTTCCGAACCATGATCGGACGTGAACAGTGGGTGCTATACATCACCGGAAAGCTCACATCACACAGAGCCAGTGATTTAAGGAAGTAGTTTTTCTGTTTTGATAACATAGTTCATCGTAGAGAAACTGAGGAGGATGGATGTCATGCACTTGAAATGTATTTTTCGCAATGGAATATTAACAATGCTACATTCCATACGACTGATAGGTCGGAAACGCAGGCGATCTAACATTATAGCCTGTTTTAAGTGCAGAGCGTTGCAGCTTTAGTAGGAGTGCATGTATTTACATTCTCTCTGACCAATACCTTCCAGGTACCAATCCTAGGCTCTAGAACAATACTTTAGAGTATGCTCTGTGACTCTCGTATGGCGAGAGAGAGCGCGAGAGAGAGAGAAAATTAAGCACAGTGCTCGAGCTGTTACAAATATTTAGAGCTATGTCTGGTACACTTTTATTTACGTGTTTGAGAATTAACAATGAATGGCAGTACTGCACAGTCATCTATCCACGTTCACAATTATACTCGCTAAGTGCAGACGGGGTAGTTCAGTTAAGATACTGAAATTGGGAAACATGCTGTCTCATCGTTGGTCAGTGTTGAAATTACTGTAAAATTGCTAAAATTGTTCACACTATCAAATGTGATGCTTATTGTTAGAGTACATCTTTGGTCCCATACGTCCACTGGCACGTTGTTGGTTACGACATAATGATTGACTGACAGCCCTCGTTTGAGTTGGAGGAGGAGTTCTGTGGGGGCTGGCACCTTCTGAGGATGGGCAGCGCCGAAACAGTGGTCGCCTACACGATTGCAATATGAGGAATCAGTCTAAACGGAACGCAGAGCCATCGGCTATTCGGTCAATGTGACAGATGAATTTAAATGTAGTTAGGAAACCCACGCCAACGCCATAAAACTCATTCAATTCCCTTATGTTGTAAATGACTTACTTAAAATCATCCAGTGTGTGCGGTGTGTTCCGGTAAAAGCGTAATAATATGGTTTACATAGTGCGACCCCCCCCCAAGAACCATGGACCTTGCCGTTGCTGGGGAGGCTTGCGTGCCTCAGCGATACAGATGGCCGTACCGTAGGTGCAACCACAACGGAGGGGTATCTGTTGAGAGGCCAGACAAACGTGTGGTTCCTGAACAGGGGCAGCAGCCTTTTCAGTAGTTGCAGGGGCAACAGTCTGGATGATTGACTGATCTGGCCTTGTAACAACAACCAAAACGGCCTTGCTGTGCTGGTACTGCGAACGGCTGAAAGCAAGGGGAAACTACAGCTGTACTTTTTCCCGAGGGCATGCAGCTTTACTGTATGATTAAATGATGATGGCGTCCTCTTGGGTAAAATATTCCGGAGGTAAAATAGTCCCCCATTCGGATCTCCGGGCGGGGACTACTCAGGAGGACGTCGTTATCAAGAGAAAGAAAACTGGCGTTCTACGGATCGGAGAGTCGAATGTCAGATCCCTTAATCGAGCAGATACGTTAGAAAATTTAAAAAGGGAAATGGATAGGTTAAAGTTAGATATAGTGGGAATTAGTGGAGTTCGGTGGCGGGAGGAACAAGACTTTTGGTCAGGTGAGTACAGGGCTATAAATACAAAATAATGAATAATATACTGGCCAAGATAGACACGAAGCCCATGCCTACTACAGTAGTACATGTTTATATGCCAACTAGCTCTGCAGATAACGAAGAAATTGAAGAAATGTATGATGAGATAAAAGAAATTATTCAGATAGTGAAGAGAGACGAAAATTTAATAGTCAGGGGTGACTGGAATTCGACAGTAGGAAAAGGTAAAGAAGGAAACGTAGTAGGTGAATATGGATTGGGGCTAAGAAGTGAGAGGAAGCAGTCTGGTAGAATTTCGCACAGAGCATAACTTAATCATAGCTAACACTTGGTTTAAGAATCATAAAAGAAGGTTGTATACATGGAAGAACCCTGGAGATACTAAAAGGTATCAGATAGATTATATAATGGTAAGACAGAGATTTAGGAACCAGGTTTTAATTTGTAAGACATTTCCAGGGGCAGATGTGGACTCTGACCACAATCTATTGGTTATGACCTGTAGATTAAAACTGAAGAAACTGCAAAAAGGTGGGAATTTAAGGAGATGCGACCTGGATAAACTGACTAAACCAGAGGTTGTACAGTGTTTCAGGTAGAGCGTAAGGGAACAATTGACACGAGTGGGGGAAAGAAATACAGTAGAAGAAGAATGGGTAGCTTTGAGGAATGAAATTGTGAAGGCAGCAGAGGATCAATTAGGTAAAAAGACGAGGGATAGTAGAAATCCTTGGGTAACAGAAGAAATATTGAATGTAATTGATGACAGGAGAAAATATAAAAATGCAGTAAATGAAGCAGGCTAAAAGGAATACAAACGTCTCAAAAATGAGATCGACAGGAAGTGCAAAATGGCTGAGGAGGATTGGCTAGAGGAGAAACGTAAGGATGTAGAGGCGTGTGTCACTAGGGGTAAGACAGATACTGCCTACAGGAGAATTAAAGAGACCTTTGAAGGAAAGAGAACCACTTGTATGAATATCAAGAGCTCAGATGGAAGCCCATTTCTGAGCAAAGAAGGGAAAGCAGAAAGGTGGAAAGAGTATATAGAGGGTCTATAGAAGGGCGATTTACTTGAGGACAATATTATGGAAATGGAAGAGGATGTAGATGAAGATGAAATGGTAGAAATGATACTGCGTGAAGAGTTTGATAGAGTACTGAAAGACCAAAGTCGAAACAAGGCCCCGGGAGTAGACAACATTCCATTAGAACTACTGACAGCCTTGGGAGAGCCAGGCCTAACAAAACTCTGCCATCTGGTGAGCAAGATGTATGAGACAGGCGAAATACCTTCAGACTTCAAGAAGAATATAATAATTCCAATCCCAAAGAAAGCAGGTGCTGACAGATGTGAAAATTACCGAACTATCAGTTTAATAAGCCACGGCTGCAAAATACTAATGCGAATTCTTTACAGACGAATGGAAAAACTGGTAGAAGCCGACCTGGGTGAAGATCAGTTTGGTTTCCGTAGAAATATCGGAACACGTAAGGCAATACTTATCCTACGACTTCTCTTAGAAGCTAGATTAAGGAAAGGCAAACCTACGTTTCTAGCATTTGTAGACCTAGAGAAAGCTTTTGACAATGTTGACTGGAATACTCTTTCAAATTCTCAAGGTTGCAGGTGTAAAATACAGGGAGCGAAAGGCTATTTACAATTTGTACAGAAACCAGATGGCAGTTATAAGAGTCGAGGGACATGAAAGGGAAGCAGTGGTCGGGAAGGGAGTTAGACAGGGTTGTAGCCTCTCCCCGATGTTATTCAATCTGTATATTGAGCAAGCAGTAAAGGAAACAAAAGAAAAATTCGGAGTAGGTATTAAAATCCATGGAGAACAAATAAAAACTTTGAGATTCGCCGATGACATTGTAATTCTGTCTGGAAGAGCAGTTGTACGGAATGGACAATGTCTTGAAAGGAGGATAGAAGTTGAACATCAACAAAAGCAAAACGAGGAAAATGGAATGTAGTCGAGTTAACTCGGTTGATGCTGAGCCTATTAGATTAGGAAACGAGACACTTAAAGTAGGAGTTTTGCTATTTGGGGAGCAAAATAACTGATGATGGTCGAAGTAGAGAGGATATAAAATGTAGACTGGCAATGGCAAGCAAAGCGTTTCTGAAGAAGAGAAATTTGTTAACATCGAGTATAGCTTTAAGTGTCAGGAAGTCATTTCTGAAAGTATTTGTATGGAGTGTAGCCATGTATGGAAGTGAAACATGGACGATAAATAGTTTGGACAAGAAGAGAATAGAAGCTTTCGAAATGTGGTGCTACAGAAGAATGCTGAAGATTAGATGGGTAGATCACATAACTAATGAGGAGGTATTGAATAGAATTGGGGAGTTTGTGGCACAACTTGACAAGAAGGGATCGGTTAGTGGGTCATGTTCTGAGGCATCAAAGGATCACCAATTTAGTATTGGAGGGCAGCGTGGAGGCTAAAAATCGTAGAGGGAGACCAAGAGATGAATACACTAAGCAGATTCAGAAGGATGTAGGTTGCAGTAAATACTGGGAGATGAAGAAGCTTGCACAGGATAGGGTAGCATCAAACCAGTCTCAGGACTGAAAACATCAACATAGTGCGACGTCTAGAGGTAGCCCAATTGACTTATCTTCCCTCCAGAATTCAAACTTCCCGCCATGGGGGAGGCTTAGCAGGTGATGTGTGGCACTTTCCAGCAACCTTGGGTAGCGGTACTCACATCAGCTGACATTACGGCATTCATCTTAAATGACGTCAATTGCATCACAGTGCGACGTCTTGGATAACGGTACTTTGGGGAGATGTCCTTGTGGTCTGCGAGAGGCAGTAGATCAGAGTGTCTTAATGTCAGTTTAGAACCTGACACACACCTCGAAGTCGTGACAGAAAAAAAAAATGTAGAGCAGTGTACTAAGCCTGTTAGGAAATGTTTCAAACAACGACATAGGGTCCCAGGGAGCGTCTCTTGCGACTTAGTCTGTGGGATACGGTCGTCATCCCACAGTACGGTTCATGAAACCTTAAACTGGTCTGTGCAGTTGATCAATACCAGTATATATAATCGGATCGTCACGTGATCGATGCCTGCACCCATGAGGTATTTGTTTTCGGTGTGTGGGAGGAGGGAGATGCAGTAAAAATCTTATCTAGTTATCTATCGCATGAAGTTAGTTGAGCTTTTGTACATCTTAATTTTTCTCTGATGGATGGTTCAGGATAACGAAGATAGCCTATTGTGGAGATAGATGTGAATGGACATGGGTCTGTAGTATTTGTATGTAGTTTGGAGAAGCACCATAGTCCAGTAGCAAAATCAAAGTCCATTCCCCAGTTCCCGTACTGTCTTTTATAGTACTTCCGTGATGCAGGAGCAGGCTTCGTTTCCGTCCAATGGTCAAATCACAGTTCTGTCACAGTAACTCAGCTTTGCGTGTTTCTAAACGGATTGCAGGAGGCGGTAGATATAGTTTCCCCTAACCCCTACTCGGTTCCGACTTACACTGGAACTATCAGGGATGGTAGCGTAGAGTCTGAGGAGGCATTTGGAGGATCCATAGGGGCTACCTAAAACGAGGTGGTAATTTTACTGTACCAGATAGATTCGAGAAAGGTGACATTTCGAGATATGATTCACTAGTGGCTGTAATCATTAATCGACTTTTCCATAGGATGCAATGCAGTCATGCGCTTGAATGGAAAGAATTGATTCCAAATCCTAGACAGCATTTCTAGCTGATAGCGTGGCATTAGGAACCTGAAAAGCTTGTGCACATTTCTTACGACCTCTATCGTCAAACCCTCTACTACTGTTTGTGATCCTTCTCAATCAATCGTTGCCTACAACCCAGTAGATGTATCACCGACCCTCTGACATTGCATCGCGACAGAATGCGTAACAGACTGTAGCGCCTAGAACCGCTCGGCCACTCCGGCCGGCTAACTGGTCGTAAGAAGGGCCGTTATTCGTATACTAGTATCCACACTGCAGCAACATATCAGTATGGAGCGGGGGAAAGTAGATCATGACGAACGGTGTCCTCCTAGCGGCTCTGAAATGTTGAACCATCTGCAGTCGTAAAGCGACTTGGATTGTCTTCTCCACGCTCTGAAGATGTATCTTCAAAACACTGCTGGCTTTCCCGTAGAGAAACTGCAGTTGGTTACAATGGCTGTATGCACAAGTGAGATAATGGGGATGTAAATGTTACTTATTTGCAGCTAGAACCGCACAAGCATTGACTTTTATACTAGCTCTTATCATGTAATATAAATTTTAATCTTTTAATGAATACAGAATTATGCTGCCATGCGGTAACTTATTACTCAGTCCCTGTTCTATACGTTACAAATTGCCGACAAAGGAATCTTTTTAATAATTGTATATACTTGAGAAAAAAAGGTTTATGTAGTTTACTTAAAAACATTAAAATCTTACACCATAAAGTTTTTGAGCAGTGCCTTGTATTTCTAATAATTATTTTTAAGTGAAAACAACCGCCTCAGACTGGTTACCAGTCCATCATTTACGGGATCCTACCGATAATCTTAGAAACAAAGGAGAGTGATTGCTAATTAAGTTTGTAAAATGCCTCCGATGTTTTTTGTTAGAGCGCTATATCGAAATCTGATTTATTGTATAGACAGTACGACCATTGCTATCATCTCCAACCCGCTTGACAGAAGAGCAAAAAACTGAATAATATGGGATATAAAATATGTGGTATTGGAAGATATTCGCTTATAGACTACAAAAGCGCTTTGAATCCTTCAAACGACGTTTCAAGACCTGTGTATTACTTCAGTACACGGGGCAAATGCCCGACCGTCAATTTACGCATTCAGGCCACTGGTTTTCATACTGGAAATTCTTGAATGAAAAACGTAAACGTTTGTGGTAGGCGACACTGAGTGTCGTTGGAAGATTGGGAGAAATAAGGTGGAGATAAATCGGGAGCCGACGTCGGAACACGAAAAGTAATGGTGAGGTCGGAGAATGGGGAGGCGGTGGCAGGACAAGCGAATGGCCGCTGTGTAGTGAGTGCTTCGTGTCGCCGATGTAGTGCTGTTTGCAGTCGCCGGATAAAAATAACTCGTTAATGTAGCCAGTACAAATAGTAACGTTATGCAACGTGGTAAACAGCACATTCTGTGAACAGTCTGAGCGTTAATTCTGCACTGATAACTTCGCTTTGTTGTCCTGCAAGCGGAGCTCCGTAATTGAATGTGGCCATCTGCGCTTGTACTACGAAAGCCGCCGTACGCGCGTGGCAGAGGGAAGCTAGTTAATCTTCATAATTTGTCTCGGCTCCTGTCCCATTTACAAGCGGTACGCGAGGTAACTTGAAACTTTCCGTGTGCATGCCTGACACCTCTCTCTCTCTCTCTCTCTCTCTCTCTCTCTCCACCCGCTCCCTGCCCTCCCTCCCCACTCCGCGGCCACCCTTTCGATTAAAAACACAGTGAAAAGTTAGCGGCTTCGCAGGAAGGGCGTTGATGCCAATAAAGTTCTGCTCTTGTTTTACTGATACATGATGCTTAGTAACATAACTAAAACAGACTACATGGCGAACTACTTAAGTTCGCACGACATTGCATAGCTGAATACTGTACAGTTGTAATATCCAGTTTTTCCGTCTATTGATCACCACCAGAAGTTAACTCAAAATCGAAGAGGTTACCGCAAGAAAATGTTAATTCCCAATTTAGTGAGGATTAGACGGTTCACGTTTTTTATTATTTCCGAATTAATCAGCTACTGTTTATTATGATTTACATATGCACCTTAGGAAAGAAATCTACCGTAAAAATTTTTTCCCGTTGGTATTTACGTTTTTGTCTTCGAATTTGACCGAACGTACAAAAGGCAGTATCTCAGAATACGCTGAACTGTGTGAGCACGTTCTTTCGTTGACCTCGATGCTGTACAAGGAGTCGGCTGCTCCGTGTTAGACAGTTACGAAATGGGCCACGGAGTTGAAACGCGGACGAGCTCGTCTTGATAGTCGAGCCACATAAAAACGCTCGAACTCCAACCGCAGATGAAGTAGGAGAAATTGCCCAATATCACTCCGGACCCTATTTTAAGATGCCTGTTAAAACACGGCCCTTTTAACAAGCTCTGTTTCGTAATTCGCCCTATGAGTTGTGACGTGGAAATGTGAATTATCGTTAACTCCCACCGCGTTGGCCTGTCCCTTCTTGAAATTGACAATTTTTACTACATCATCCGAATTGTCACAATAGCCACGTACTAACGATGTAAATTTTTTTCGCACTACGCTCAATTTGCGGATGGTAAGGCAGAAGTTCTTTATGCGTGCTCTATTTTTCAGCCAGGAGTTCGCTAATTCATCCTCGCAATACGATTACCTTTTATAAGTCACAGGGTGTTGGACCGTTGTAGACACAGACCAAAGGGTCGAGTGGAGGACAATGAATCAAGCAAATAATTTCAATAAACGTTGGTCCGGAACCCAATGGATTCCCCGATACGGCCACATTTGCTTTCTGGCAGACTTCTACTGGTCATGTGCAACTCTATTTCCTGCAACACAAGCCAATCGACTACTTCTGTGATGATCGGCGTTGTGAAAGGATGCACGCTTATGTGGTGATTTCTTGATGGTGCATTGGCACGCTTTCATGTAGCTATTCCGTAATAAGTCGTACGAATCTGCGACGTAGAATGGTAATGGTCGTGGCCTTCCAGGTCCCCCGACTTGAACCTGTTGAATTTTTTGTGGCTGTTTATGTCGAACACTGGGAAAGCTTTGTGGATGATCTTCAGCGCATTCGGACACACCTGGGATTTTCAGAAGTATACGGCCGTCGAGGAGGAGACGTGCTGAAGCCTGCCTTCGAATGAACAGTGGCAATTTGGG
Source organism: Schistocerca piceifrons (assembly GCF_021461385.2). Classification (NCBI taxonomy): domain Eukaryota; kingdom Metazoa; phylum Arthropoda; class Insecta; order Orthoptera; family Acrididae; genus Schistocerca; species Schistocerca piceifrons. The sequence continues at coordinate 5,572,709 of NC_060144.1, read as the reverse complement.
CAAACTTAAATATCTCATGAAAGTGTGAAATATTGGACACACATGAATAGGATGCAGTACCATAAGGCATTTATCCACTGCTGGATAAACACCTCCTGTAGAACTTTTCCAAGCATTACGGTATTCCGGTGTAAGTTTCCATCCACATCGGTTCCGCGTCTCTCTTTCTGTATTTCTTTCTTCCTTCGTTCCTTCTGTTTTCCCGACTGCCTACTCACCTTGCTTTATGTCGACTCGGACTTCTCTTAGCTCTTCAAATTTGGGAAATATTTTCCTTGATTCATCTGCCATCCATCTTCCTTTTCTATTTTACTAAGGCGTTGGTTACCCTTTAGGGTTCAACTAAAGTAGTTGCCAGGCTTAAGGTAGGAGTGACTAACTGCGTGTTTTACTTGGCATTGTCCTATCTCCTTTCCTGCGTGTGCCTTGAAAAGCTTCGCCCTGTCGTTGGGACATCTTAAATCAAACACGGAATCCTAAACGGGATACTGTGGCCTCAGCATAAAGACATGCAAATACCGAACGAGGTGGCGCAGTGCTTAGCTCACTGGACTCTCATTCGGGAGGACGAAGGTTCAAACCTGCGTCCGGCAGGTTTTCCGTGATTCCCTAAATCGCTTCAGGCAAATGCCGGGATGTTTTCTCTGAAAGAGGACGGCCAACTTCTTTCCCATCCTTCGCTAATCCGATGGGGCCGATGACCTCGCTGTTTGGTCCTCTCCCCCGAATCAAACCAACCAAACACATACAGAGCGTTACCAGACATGAAAGTCCCTGTAGCTATCATTAACCGGGGATTTTTTAAAATAAAATATCACCCTGGACTGGAACGGGCAATGGGGGGTCTGAGACTTTTCCCGGCCCGCGAAGTGTTCTTCAAATACCTGGTTAGTGTTGGCTATTGAACCGTTTGCATCATTATGCCTCATTGTTAAACGTTGTCTTGTACAGGAAAGGTATTCATGCTACACATTGAATTTTTTGGCAGATCTAGTCTGACGGAAGTTAGGAGACAAATCTCTCAGTTGGGCAGTAATAATCGTATGCTTCTTTGCAACAAGTCAGTTCTATTAAATGAGGTTCCAACTTCTGTGTCGATTGATAGATTACCGAAAATCTTCCGATATCTTCATGGTTTCCCTCATTATTAAGGCACTGTAGTCGGAATAGGTGTTACAAGTAAGCTATGCGCCGCTTTTGAAACGCTCCAAATTAATACGGCATACTTAGACATATTGCAGGCGCAAGTTTGAAGTAAAACACGTAGGCAGAATATAGGTGTGGGGAAAATAGTTGTGAACGATTGCCCAGTATTGCAAAATAGAAATGTTTTTCCGAAAGCACTGTTTATATTATTTGGTACAAATTCTAAGTAGCGGCGGTCACAATGTTTGTGATCGTCCTCATGAGCTACATTTCTTCTTACTTTAGGATTATCATAGCTTCTTCCGTGCAGTGTGTGGGATAGATTAGCTGAAATTTCAAAGATTTCCTTAACTCCAATAACGTGTTGCTGCATAATATGTGATAATCAAAGGAAAAGAGAGCGGGACTGAAATATATTTCGTATTGCAGAGTCCTACTGTGAAGAGTCTGACAGATAATATCGAAGTCAATTTTCAACAGTTAGGTTTGTTGGAAAAATGGGAATACTGTGGGTTTCCGCGTGCATCAACTGTTTCTATAAGCTCCCTGTAACAAATGTAGTCAGTAACTAGATTTCTAACTGATCGCGGAGTCTGTCACCTAAAAGATGCTAGCTGACTGACCTGAGCGATGGAGGGGAATGATCTAGTAACAGGGTCAATCCAAATGAAGTGGTCCAATAAAAATTAAGGTGGTTGCTTTAAATATTTTTATATGTGAGAAGTTCAAAACAGTTTTTTAAAAAAGTTTACCTTTCATCCTTACCGAATGGCGGCCATTTTCGTTTGTAAGCGCGCGACGATGTTTCAGTTTAGAGACGTTAGCAAAAATATGAATATCTCTGCACTGGGTTAAGTTACAACATTGCAATTGACATGATTGTTTTTAGAAATGTGTCCTCTACATCATTGTCTATTACACAAAATATCCTAAATTCAAATATAACCAGTCAAAATGACCTCCAAAGTTTGGTATCCAAATTTTCAAAAATCCGCTGTTAGGCCCAAAAATAACAAACAAGGAGTGATTTATGAGTGTGTCTTATTTTCCTATATTTAGATATCATACACTACTAGCCTCATATAGAGCAAGAACACTTACAAATGTTTTCTTAATTTTTTATGAATTTTTGAAGTTTGAAAATTTTCATTTTCTGTTAGGTTTGGGGTTAGTTATCTCAGGTGGGATTGAATATAAAGTGGTTTTTTGCACAGTTTATACACCTATATGATAGCAACGTACTGTAAAAATTTCAACATTGATATCTGACTGTGAACAAAGATATGAATTTTTGAAAATGAGGAAATAATTCACATTACTCTAAAACTGATCTTATGGCTGTTGCCTATTCATGTGTGATATTGGCGGGATATAATCTATTATTATTGAAGTTAGGTACTGAATTATATACAAAAAGTGGAAACATCATTGAAATTAACATTATATTGTTCTGACATACTTAAAATAAATATTTTCAGTTAACATGCTTTGAGATGCGACTTCCTAAACCTGGTGGTGAATGTTAAGAAAACTTATTTTTTCAGACCGCTTCTGTGGTATAGAATAACACCTCCGAGTTGCTGTGGTAAGTTAAAGCACTGAAAGTTTCCTTAAAACCTTTTTCATTGGTATCCAAACTTCGACGCTAGTAGATTCCTTGAATGAGGTCCTTGGGCCAGCAGGGTGGTAAAAATGCACAAAAACATCGTTTTCCGAACATATTCTTTCAACCTCTGCAAGCCACCACTGTCCATCATACACACATGCCACTATGTCATTCAACGTTAAAGACAGAGATGTAATTTTACTGACACAATGATCCTCATAAATTTCGGTTTCTGATGTTACATTACAAGGAACTAAGTTTTCTGCAATGTCAAGGAATTGTGGAAATGGCTTGCTTCTTTTATTGCTATACAGTTTTCAAATCTGGTTTGAAGTGTTGTTTTCATTTGCAGAACCACTTCTTTCTTGATCAGAAAATAGGTAATGCCTTTAATACACTCCTGGAAATTGAAATAAGAACACCGTGAATTCATTGTCCCAGGAAGGGGAAACTTTATTGACACATTCCTGGGGTCAGATACATCACATGATCACACTGACAGAACCACAGACAGGCACATAGACACAGGCAACAGAGCATGCACAATGTCGGCACTAGTACAGTGTATATCCACCTTTCGCAGCAATGCAGGCTGCTATTCTCCCATGGAGACGATCGTAGAGATGCTGGATGTAGTCCTGTGGAATGGCTTGCCATGCCATTTCCACCTGGCGCCTCAGTTGGACCAGCGTTCGTGCTGGACGTGCAGACCGCGTGAGACGACGCTTCATCCAGTCCCAAACATGCTCAATGGGGGACAGATCCGGAGATCTTGCTGGCCAGGGTAGTTGACTTACACCTTCTAGAGCACGTTGGGTGGCACGGGATACATGCGGACGTGCATTGTCCTGTTGGAACAGCAAGTTCCCTTGCCGGTCTAGGAATGGTAGAACGATGGGTTCGATGACTGTTTGGATGTACCGTGCACTATTCAGCGTCCCCTCGACGATCACCAGTGGTGTACGGCCAGTGTAGGAGATCGCTCCCCACACCATGATGCCGGGTGTTGGCCCTGTGTGCCTCGGTCGTATGCAGTCCTGATTGTGGCGCTCACCTGCACGGTGCCAAACACGCATACGACCATCATTGGCACCAAGGCAGAAGCGACTCTCATCGCTGAAGACGACACGTCTCCATTCGTCCCTCCATTCACGCCTGTCGCGACACCACTGGAGGCGGGCTGCACGATGTTGGGGCGTGAGCGGAAGACGGCCTAACGGTGTGCCGGACCGTAGCCCAGCTTCATGGAGATGGTTGCGAATGGTCCTCGCCGATACCCCAGGAGCAACAGTGTCCCTAATTTGCTGGGAAGTGGCGGTGCGGTCCCCTACGGCACTGCGTAGGATCCTACGGTCTTGGCGTGCATCCGTGCGTCGCTGCGGTCCGGTCCCAGGTCGACGGGCACGTGCACCTTCCGCCGACCACTGGCGACAAGATCGATGTACTGTGGAGACCTCACGCCCCACGTGTTGAGCAATTCGGCGGTACGTCCACCCGGCCTCCCGCATGCCCACTATACGCCCTCGCTCAAAGTCCATCAACTAACTGCACATACGGTTCACGTCCACGCTGTCGCGGCATGCTACCAGTGTTAAAGACTGCGATGGAGCTCCGTATGCCACGGCAAACTGGCTGACACTGACGGCGGCGGTGCACAAATGCTGCGCAGCTAGCGCCATTCGACGGCCAACACCGCGGTTCCTGGTGTGTCCGCTGTGCCGTGCGTGTGATCATTGCTTGTACAGCCCTCTCGCAGTGTCCGGAGCAAGTATGGTGGGTCTGACACACCGGTGTCAATGTGTTCTTTTTTCCATTTCCAGGAGTGTATTATCCTTGCAAAAGACATATATGTCCTGTAATATGAGAATTAGGTTTATGGTTGGTCTTTGTAGGCTGGCTTTACTTACTACACGTTTCGTTGTACCTCCTACTCCGTCACATGCATTTTTACCACGGCAAGCTGCAAAAAAGTCTCATTCAGCCACCAACCCAGAGTCTACTTTGTGGTTGCACAGATTTGAAAAATTCTTTTTGTTCTTATGTTGACTACCATTTCCATCTGAAAAGTATATCAACTTCTCAACTTTGGAAAAATTTTCTTTTACATAATTTATTACATACTTTTGAAACACATCTTCAGCCAAAGTGTTGCGCTCCAAGTAGTCGCTTAGAATTCAAATTGAAGAACTGCAAACTTCATCTTTCTCATTTTTAAAGCATAGAATAAATGGATGCACTGTTGCTTGGTCATTGAACCAGTGGTGTCCTTGTCTTGCATCCTGAATCACCATGAAGTTGTGCTTTTTTGTCCTTCAAAAATGTACTTCGGATTTTAGAAACATAGTGGTCACTTTTGAGTTTTTGTAAGTTATCAATTAAAAATTCCAAGTACTCTTCCTGAGATTTAACCACTGTTATCATTTCTGGCCTGTCAGTTGTGACACGCTATTTGAAGGTAATACTGTCTGACATTTCCTCATGATATTCGTGAAACAATTCAATTACGATTTTCTTATCAGGGCATCTATTACACAAACTCATCATGCAGTCATGACTGTTAGTGTGACAGACCATTAAATCTGGTAACTCTTTGTAGTTAAGATCACTGAGTTTTGCACCCACAATCATCAGTTTGACATTTTGATGATATAAACAAATAAATACAGAATGTGTTCCTGAGGATCCAGCCGAAATACATCACTTTGGGCGGAAGTCACAAAATTTTGACCTTCCAATTTTGCATTCGGGATGAGAATTTTTGAAGGTTACATAAAGTTCATTTAAATTTGACAGCACTAGTCGTTTCTGCTTTGCTACTTTAACTCGATTTATAACAACTCTTTCGCTCTCTTTTCAACCTGGGCACATTCTACTGTTTTCATCATCTTCAAAAAACTGCTGGATCCTATTGTTTCTTCACTTATACCTACTCCTTTCCTAAAACAGGAAGAATGCGTTACCCTTTCACCAAGTTTCCGGTTAGTTTAACCAAACGTGATAAAGTATTTTTTTTCTCTTGACCATGAGCCAGGGAGCAAACTTAAAATTTTAACTTTTTCGTCTGTAGGTGTCACTGAACATTCAATTTTTAATTTCTCTGTTAAGCTCGCATATTCAGTGTCAGATGATGCTGGTGGTAGGTTTTCTTCTTCAGCAGTTATGTTGATAGTTGTCTTATTAAAGCACAATTTCAAGTCTTTTCTAATTTTGTCTGTAATTTGTTGTACCTTATTTTCAGTAGCTGCTTTTCTTTTTCTGTTACTTAATTTTATTATTTTCGTAGCAGGAGATATGTCTAACCTACAACAAGCAAAATCCAATAAGCTAACAGCTTCCTTATTAGGAATATAAATGTCATTAACAAGGTTACATGATTCTGGTTTGGAAGTCACAACAAATATTTTTGAGTAACAGTTTGGGCACAGGGAATTTCCAAGAATCTCATTATGTTTCACTTGGACAGCTGTTTCACTCTCACATAAAAAGGACAAATGCTCAAGTTTTATTTCCCTCAGACCTTTAATAATAGGCTTTTTATGAACTTTAAGTGGATCACAGCACTTTCTTCCAAAAATGTGGTTGCACTGCAGAATATATTTCTTCTTATGATACTTACTCTAAATTTAAACAAAGTTAGCCTAACTTCATCAAAGTCATTGTCAATTTTCAAGTTTTTTGAAACTGAACTGTAAACTGTTTTGTGACACATTTCACTTGCTATCTCTCCAACAGAGCACTATTCATCCATGTTATTGCATTTCAGTTAATCTCTCAAAATTAATTACAAATTACACACAGAACAAAGCACATAACACATTCTACACTTTCAATGAAGTATGTATGTCCACTCTAACAAAGGTTTCACAACAGGCTGACTAAAACAATGCCACACCCAGCAATAATGTACTTCCACAATGCCACACCCAGCAATAATGTGCTTCTTCATTGACAATAAACCTAAACGTAAATGGTCATTTTTATTACCATAGCACAAAAGTGAAAGCTCCTATTGTTTAATACTGCATTATTAAAATAAACTAAATGAATATTGGGTGATAGTTTTAACAAAATGTGTGTCACAATTAAATTTCATTACAGTGAAACAATAAACCATTTAAATGGGCAACAGCAATAAGATCAGTTGTAGAATAATGTGAATTATTTCCTCATTTTCAAAAATTCATATCTTTGTTCAGTTAGATATCAATGTTGAAATTTTTACAGTACGTTGCTATCATATAGGTGTACAAACTGTGCAAAAAACATTTTTGTATTCAGTCCCACCTGACAGAACTAACTCAAAACTTTACAAAAAATGAAAATTTTCAAATTTCAAAAAGTCATTAAAAATTAAGGAAACATTTGTAAGTGTTATTGTTCTATATGAGGCTAGTAGTGTATCCTATCTAGCTGTAGGAAAAATACTCTCATAAATCGCTCCTTGTTTATTTTTGGGGCCAAAAAGGGATTTTTGAAAATTTGGATACCAAACTTTGGATGTCATTTTGACTGGTTATATTTGAATTTAGGGTATTTTGTGTAATAGACATCGTTGTAGAGGGCACTTTTCTAAAAAAAATAATCATGTCAATTGCAATGTTGTAACTTAACCCAGTGCATAGGTATTCAGATTTTCGCTAATGTCTCCAGACTGAAAAATCATCGCTTGCCTACAAATAAAAATGGCCACCATCCAGTAAAGGTGCAAGATAAATTATTTTAAAAAACTGTTTTGAACTTCTCAAATATAGGGCAGTCACATATAAAAATATTGAGATACTTAAAAATGGTCAAGCAACCATCACTGGACCACTTCACATGGATTGACCCAGCAGTCAAGGCATTGAAATTTTCGTTCGTGTGTCTGCAGCAGTGCGAGGTCTTCGACTCAGATTGAGATTTACATGTTTCGGCTTGACGCCTGTGTGCAGTTCACGGGTAGTGTGCAGCGGTGACGTTTATTGAGCAGAAAGTAATCTTATTTGCGGGTTGGTTATTCCAAAATAGTTTGTAAGACCAGAGGAGGCACTGTTTGTACAATCTGCTGATTGTTCCGTACACTAGACTGACATACTGAAAACAGCTGGTTCTTTTGCTCTTCCATCTTCTTGGATAGTAAACAAGAGTACGATAGTAAACAAGAATACGAAAGTAATCATAGTACACTTTGCGACTGTTCAACGCAACTGCGTTGTGATTGTGAGTGGATGTTAACCTGTGAAAGTAACTACTTAGTCACCCTCACACGATCAATATTGTTGACTCAGTAACGTAATCAATATGTTGCACGAATGTGCAACATAAAGACCTGCAGAATTTACTGGGGGACACAGAGAAAAGGGAACATTTCCATAATCCAATAAAACTAGAAGTGATGAAGGAAAGAAATTGTGTTTATAGTAATTGAAACCTTATAACTTCGCCATTTACGAAACATAGATGGCATTTATCATTTTTAAAAAATTACGACCTTTAGATGGCGTCCTCCTGTACGAATACATTGGTGAAATCTACTGTTGATTCCCCATTGATAGCTGCAATATATCAGCTGGGATACTGTGAATTGCGTCCCGAATTCTCTGTTTTAACTATCCAGGGTTCTTGGTCGAGTCGTGTAGTCTTGGCTCTTGAGGTAGCCCCACAAGAAAAAATCAGAAACGGGTAAATATGGCGATCTAGGGGGCCAGGGAATGTTACCGAATCATGAGATAACACGGTCGCCAAAAAATTCTCGCACGTATGCCATTGATTGCCGTGCAGTGTATGATGTCGCTCCGTCCTGTTGAAACCAGGCTTCTTGAACTTTTGGAAAGTTGTTCAGTGCAGACGTAACGATTTCGGCATTGAGTTATTGTTTCCCTGTTCATTTGCGAAAAACACAGTCCGATAATTCCATGTGACGAAAAAAAACTGTCACTTTGCTAGCGTGTAAAGGACGCTAATGAACGTCATTAGGATTTGTGTTTGTCCAGTAACGGTAGTTCTGTTTATTCACATAACCTGAGATGAAAATATCATCTGACATCCACAGCTTGTTTAGAAATCCCTCGTCATTGTTTATTTTTGTTATATTTGTTGACAAAATCCTAATCGTAACCGGTAATCATTGTCCTTCAATTGTTGCACCATCTGTAGTTTGTTCGGATGAAATTTTAAATCAAGATGCAGAATTCTACGAACACTCTCCCGTGACGTTCCAACCACTGCTGTTTGCTTACAAATTGAACGCCGTGGGCTCCGTAAGACAGGCTCGCTTACATCATCAATGTTCGCTGGAGAACGCACACTTCTTGGTCGCCCTGTTGGTTTCTTCTTGAGGGAAGACCCAGTATTTTCAAAGTTATTAATCCAACATTTTATCGCATTTTTCGACATAACTGTATCATGACGTCCTAAATTATAAAAACGTCGCAACTCCCTCTGCGACGCTACCAAACTCAGTTTTTATAAAATATTTTTATGGCTAACGCACGCTGTTGCCCGTTCCACTGATCCATAATTACTGAAATGACGCACAGTTTACTCGCTAACTGTCACGAACCTGCAGTGCTGCTACCTGCCCATGGCTGCCACTACTCATTTCAAATACTCCCGTTACTCTGTCACCCTCTATATGTCATATATAAGTATATCCGCCTCCGTAGCCGAAAGTTAAAGACAAATGGCCTGTGTTGAATTTAAAAATTGATAGAACAGCAGCTTGAATTTGCATTGGTGTGTTCTTAATGTGGTGAACTTAACGTACCGATGTTCTAATATTTACTTGTTAATGTGCTGGGTATTGTCTACGTAATGTATGTTGTCGTGAATCAATGAGAGAAACTGGTTGGTGTCGCCGCCTTCCATACACAAGGACGCTAGTTAGATTCCCTGTACCTTCTCAGATTTTTTCTGACGTAGGGAGGTCTGGTACGAGGTCCACTTAGCCAGATGATAAGCTGCTTGAATAAAGAAGCAGCGGCACCATCAAGGTTCACCTACTATCAGTATCGGCTGGAGGGACTGACTACATGCTGATCACGTTTCCCACCGTCTTAGAACGCTCCCCGAACTGCCTTGTACGCAGCAATCGGCCAGTCAGACAGGCCTAAAAGGCGTAATCCGTGAGTGGTATTTACATTTGTATATGGCCGGGCTTTCATGGCGAACTTGTAGGCGCCCGACGATGTGGAACTCGCATGTATTGCGACTGAATTGCTTGTCTTGCTAAACACAATCAGAAATTTTACAGAAGTGCGAGAAACTAGCTTCGAATATTTCAACATGGCAACATTCTCTTAAACCAGAACAACAAAAAATTGCAAAATAAATGAGGTGCATAATTTATCGTGTAATGCGCTCTTTTCTAAGTATTTCTCTGTTGTAATAACGGTGGCAACCGAAATAACACTTAGCTGATTGGAAGCTTAAATGACTATGTACTGTGACAATTGTTGTAACAAAATTAAGCTTGTGCGCTCGCTGGACATCTGACCTGATGTTTGTCAGTTCAGAGTACTGCTACATCGGCACTAACTTTTGTTATTGTCATAACACCATGATCATTTCCTCTGCTGTTGTGGACAACGTGGTATTTTGGTTTCCTGATTATCAAAAACTTCATTTCTTCATATGCATCTAACAGCCCACTTCCTGATCTATTGTCTTTCACTTTTTTCAATTCGTTCAGCGTGGACATAGAGCTCTGCGGGAACTGACGTGTATTGCACAATACCGTCCGTACACGGTACAAATTATTGGACAAGCGTCAACATTTGTAAGCTCTGCAATCTCCAATATACTGCCCAAATGTCGGCCGGGGTGGCCGAGCGGTTCTAGGCGCTACAGTCTGGAACCGCGCGACCGCTACGGTCGCAGGTTCGAATCCTGCCTCGGGCATGTATGTGTGTGATGTCCTTAAGTTAGTTAGGTTTAATTAGGTCTAAGTTCTAGGGGACTAATGACCTTAGAAGTTAAGTCCCATAGTGCTCAGAGCCATTTGAACCATACTGCCCAAATCGTCAATGCCGATCCCAAATGGTCAGTATTACTGCACAGTACTCATTATGTTGCAGTAAATATTGGCATTAAAATTTGAGCAATACAAATTTGGTACCATTAACCAAGCAAACATCCATTAATAGGACGACTGACACGGCATTACCGCTGAGTAGCGAACTGACAGGCTTGTAGTGGTAGAAGTTGGGCCTGTGTAGGGGGCAGACTGTCCTGTTCTAACCCCGCAATACATTCAAATAGTCCCTGCCGCTCTATTCTTCACACACAATTTCCACGGCAGGCCGCACTGTTCGTGCAAATTTCCTCCTAAGAGTCTATTAGGAGGTATATTTTTTGTTCTTTTGTCCATGATACAGTAACATATAATATCAAACTCCAGGCTAAACATTCCAGAGCTCTTTCTTAGATCCATTGAAATTCGATCCACTTGATGAACGTCACAGGCAAGCCAGCTCCTCCTCCTGCTACTGCTAAATGTTAGACAAGATACGAAGATCTATCAGAGAAGTCTAGATTCTCTGCCGGGTAGGGGATTTTCTCTGCACGGGGACTGGGTGTTTGTGTTGTCATCATCATTTCATCATCGTTCGTGAACGTGGCGAGATTGGACTATGTAAAGATTGGGACTTTGTACGGGCGCTGATAACCGCACAGTTGAGCATCCCACAAACCAAACACCATTATAAAAGACGTCAGTAATCGTTCGTATATCCTCTGAATATTTTTGACGAGAACATACAAATTAAAACCTCCAGTCAAATTAACCCACGCTGTTGACCATTAAAACTTAAAATTGCGAAGGCGGCATGCAACTAACGTGAAACTGGCACGAGTGTGGTACCTGTGTAGATACGCAAATTATGAGCATTTTAGCACAATGGCATAAAGTAATTAAAAGTGGTTAAAAGTAATTCCATCTCAATTCTGTATGTAAGGAAACATTACAGGGCGGGTTTATCATTCAAGATGGTGATGGGCTTTGTCTGGGAAGGAGAAAGTCCAACAGCACGTACCAATTACAGTGGCAGGATCGTGGCCTATCGAAATGGTGGTTTATCATTCCACGATAGAGCAGCTTACTTTGGTCGGGATCCCGCGAGTGTCACGCGAAACTGGAAGCGGTGGGTTCAGTAGGGCCATACTCAAAGCCATTCAGACTATCTCTCCATGCGCTTAGTGCCCGATAGGACAACACAGCTGTGGAATGTCGTACAGCCGCGTGACGTGCCTCGAGTCAAGAAATAGGCTTTTCTGCGGAAAGACAACCACCCACGTGGGAAGTGCGGCGACATAGGGCACCACGAACTGCAGCTTCCCTTGACGCAGCATCAGAGTCGCACCCACGAAAACACTGGCCCCAGTAGTGACAACACGTCTTTCCAGACGAGTCAAGGTTCTGCGTACGGGATTGCGATGGAAGCTGTGTGGAGACTAGGAGGACACTGTCAGCGGATCGCATTGGTTTTCGTCGTTAGGTCCCAGCATTTGACGTAACAATACGGGTTGCCACTGGGTACCCATGATCACCATCTTTTTCGCAGAGCTGGTAATTTGGATAGCAGCCGCTAAATTTGTGACGCGTTACGGCTTTACCCTATGTTGGAGGTGTCCGTGAAGTTAAACAAAATCACGTAGGACCTTATGTTGCCTATGCTGTCCTTACCTACCTCGATACAAAGAGAGTTAGTCTATTGCTCGGGGTACCACGTTCTCAAGATATCTCGCTACTGAAAATATCTGATTGCCGAGGGGCTAGCATGTCACCACTCGCCTGCCACTGTGATTGATAAACTGATTTGAAGCGCAGGGAATGATGCGCCTCTAGCGAGCATTAAAGCTCGGTTTGCTGGATTGGGTTAATTGTTTGCTGGCAGAGGTGGCAGCTTGTTCCCCTATAACTGACACCCCTTTCATCCCTAAACACCTCCCCCCCTCCCCCTTCTCCTCAAGGGGCTCTCCGCTCTTTGGCGGATTCGAGCTTGGCTACCACGACGCCCCAGCCTTTGCAGCATCTTTTCCCTTCCGTGGTGCATGTCTGTTCTCCTGCCATTCCTTTTCCCCTACCTTGGGGAACATCTCTGGGATGTTTTTGGAAATGTGTTCTGCTTATTCAGTGGCCGATATCAGAAAAGCCTCTCCACTGTCTTTCTTCCCTTTTTTTTCATCTAGTATCATTCATCCGCTTCGGCATTTCAGGTCCTCTCTTTTTCTTCTTTCTCCCTGAGCGCTCCTGAAGGCCAGCCCTTGGCGTCTACAGCATAACAGGTGACTGGGTAACGCGTAATTCCCAGCCCCGGGTCGACATGTAGGGTTTGCACGTACCCCCTGGTACAGGCCAGGCTAGGGGAGTGATTGCCTGAGCTGCTACCTTCCCAAATTGCTGATTGGTCCCTCTGTCAGATGTTCGGGAAGTGTCACCTGAGGTGTGAACAGTCACTCAAGGCAGGTGTGCCCCCGTGTGAAGGGGCCTCCCCAGACGCTGGCAATCATATGAAATTTTCTCGCAATGAGCTGATCATCTTCACAGTCAACATCTACGAAACGGAAACGTGACGAGGCTAACAATTCTAAGACTCTTCCAGCTGCACCACAGTTCCTCGTGGTTTCACATACTTCGCAACGGTTAATCCGTTTATTATTCAGAAAGGTGTTGATGCAGTTGCCGGCCCTGTGAAATACTGCTCTCGTTTACACAATGACACTTTGTATTTGGAGACAACTTGTGATTATCAAGCATAACAACTGCTGTTCATGTCGAGGCCCATCTACTGCTGAATTCATTCCGTGGTGTTATTTACAGTAGTCTGCTTGATGGTCCAACTGAGGCAGAAATCCAAACATGCCTCTCTGATCAGGGTGACATAGCTATCTATCTGGTGAGGTGAAAAAGCAGATGCCTCCTTAGTGCCCACACACACTCTGTTTCTCACTTTTGACATAGTGGTTCTTCTGCCAAAGGTCACAGCAGGTTATGAAGTTACCACAGTCAAACCATATATTCCGAAACTGATGGTCTGCTACCAGTGTCATCGTTACACATTTGAGAGTCCTGTTGACACCCAGCCAAATGTGTAACCTGTGGTAGGGATGCTCAGAAGGGTGATCGGCCTCCTCCTCCTCCTCCTCCTCCTCTACGCTGCATAAACTGCAATGGCGATCATGCCCCCCCCCCCCCCCCCCGCGATTGTCCAGCTTATCTCGATAAGCGGGCTGTCCAGGTGATCTGACTGAAGGAAGAAGTTCCTTGCCCAGATGCTCGCAGGTTGTTGTCTAGCCGGAAATCCTGCGTTGTACCATCTGGCACCTACAGTACTGTTCTTGATAAATCTCGCCCCATGAAGGACATGGCCATGCAGGCATGCATCCTCAAATTTAGCGCTGTGGTTATGAACTCGCCCAGAGTCATTGTAGCGTCCGTGCAACACGCCAGAGAACTTTTGCCTCATGGGGAGAAGTCACCTGCTACACAGCCGGCAGGCTGAGAAGTACAGATGGAATATTCCCATGAAGATTTTATACTTCCCTCTAGCCAACCAACAAATGAAGCTTCCTCTGATAACTGGAAAGGCTCGAAGAAGTCAACTTCTCCTGTACCAACTCTAAGATCCTCTTCAACGGTGTCGCAAAGTGATACCATCACACAGCTGGTCTCCGTGTCGCCGGTGGGGACAACCAACTATTTTTCTGGGTTGGACTCGACAGGCCAACAGCACAAGCATGCCAATGCTCGTGTAGACCTCATGGAGCGAGGTCCTCCTGACTCTATACCTTTTACCAGTGAATCTTTTAAGGCTGGCATTCGGCAGCCTCCAAGGTGATACCTCTTCAGTTATTCGTCATGGCTCTCCTCCAGTGTAACGTTTGCGGCCTTCGATACACACAGAGGATTTATGGCTCCTCTTCGCAATGCACTGTCCACTTGTTCTCCGCCTTCAGGAAACGAAACTGCGTCCTCATGACTTCGAACTCTTGCATTTCTTCCTGGTCTGTTTCCACCCCCTCCCCCACCCCACCCCCCACTGACGTCGGCATTCCATCTCATGGGGGGGAGTCATGCTGCTCGTCCAAGATGATGTTCATGGTCAACACACATCCCTGGACTACCCACCTTCAAGCTGTTGCAGTTCGCCTTTTCCTTCCTCACTTGACCTTTTACATTGGTACTGTTTACATCCCCCCATCGTCTGATGTTACCAGGGCAGACTTTGTCCATTTTGCACACACAAATGGCAGCTTACTAAGGCTGATTGGAGGCTTTACCCCTCCCTGGCGACTTCCGACGAACACCATTTCCCCAGTTGTGACAACCAGGTGGAATACTGTACCAACATTATCCTTACTTCTTGAAAGACATCATAGTCGCCGTTGACTGTATAAAATATTTATTATTACGATTGCTATTATGGCCATTTTCAAGTAACACTGCAAAAGTTACATTCTGTCAGAATATAAGACTATCTTTCAACATACACAAACGTTCTCACTGCCAAAAACCCCATGCACGCTCGCGAAAACACCATTAATCATAAAAGCATTCTTGTTATTCGGAAAGAGAGCACAGATGGGGGAAATTAGAACAATTACACATATAGTATTCGAAGCACTGTCTTACAGAAGAGGAAAAAATTGGCCGGAAATTTTCGGTATCCTACAGCTACAGGTCTGGGATATGTCCTAATGCCAGAGTGGCGGATGAGTGACAGCATCCCCGCCAGAGTTGGTCTGCTTCAGCTTGTCTTTGAACTTTCTGTACATACTTTGTCGCGATCTTGTTCGAATCAGTTTGTAGATGCTTCTATGTCCCGACACAATGAATGTCTTGTGAATGAATACAGCATTATGATTGTATTTTGTACAGATAACCGTATTGCATCGACAATTAAACCCTGCAATGGGCCCTACATATCATAAAATACGGAAAGACTCTTACTCAGTTACACTGCTCTCCCACTGAGGACAGGAGCATGAATATTAGAGCATGTAACAGATCTCCAATCCCTCCAACCCTGCAATATATCACTACGTACCGTGTTGATGTGGTAAGCATACATTTCCTATCCTGCACCACACAGAATCATCTCTTTTACATCATCCGTACATATACTGTGAAGACAGACAGCACCATATATACTCCTCGCAGCACTGGATGTTTCTGTGTGAGGTTGGCTGTCATCAACCCCAGACGGGTGACCACAGCGCTCTCAGCGGACTGAAGTCACTCTCAGAACTGTCCTAAAAATTAGGACTCGTTTCCCCTCGGCACAAACACGTTACTGTTTCTGGTCCGGACCTGCTTGCTTGCTTGCTGGCTCGCTCCCTTTTTTACACACATCTCCAGACTCGGGGATTACAAGAACACATGTATTTTCGCATTGTTAGCCATAATATTAAACCATTTTCGCGGTACTTCTCGATATCAAGCACCCAGCGTTATCCTACCGGTCGCTCACGCAACATAATTTCAAAGATATAGGCTGGAAATTATTTCACTACAAAACCCGGAACTTCAGCTAGGTGGGGGCGTGCTGTAAATCACTGACGAACTAGAAACCTGTCACGTCTGCGAAAACATTTATGCAGAAGCTCGAGAAAATTAGAGAAGACTGATATTTCCACTCACGAATACTGATGCTGGTGATACAGCAGAATCCAGATCATCACTATAATTTAAAAGGTCAACTAAGGTGTTTCTCATGTCTAGAGATCCAGTAAATGTGTCTTCCACATGTTGGATGCACATACCACAATCGGATTTCCCTTAACTAAACACGAGAGGCGTTTGAAAAGTCCGTGCAAAAATAAAAACTACTTACGTATTTGGGATAAACCTTTTTTATTTTTCGACATAGTCTCCGTTTAGAGTTGTACACTTCGTCCAACGCTGTTCTAATTTGTTGATCCCTTCCGAATAATAGGAATTGTCCAAGTCTGTAAAATAGCTGTTAGTTGCTGCAATTAGCTCCTCATTTGACTAAAATCTTGGTCCAACCAGCCATTTCTTCAAATAGTAGTCTGAGGGAGCCAAGTCTGGTGAATATGGGGGGCGGATGAGAAAAGAGTTGGAATCCTATTTCCATTAATTTTGCGACCACAACTGCTGGGGTGTGTGCTGGTGCATTATCATGATGGAAAAGGACGTTTTACTCGTCCAATAACAATAACAATGGATAATGTGCACCTGTAATAGCTTTACCCTTTTCCAGATAGTCGATGAGGAGTACCCCATGCGAATCTCAAGACAATTGCCATAACCTTTCCGGCCGAAGGAATGGTCTTCGCCATTTTTAGTGCAGATTCTCCCGTTTTAACCCACTGTTTAGATTGTTGTTTGGTCTCAGGAATATAGTAATGTATTCATGTTTCATCCACAGTGACAAAACAACACTTGTGGATTCTTCCTGAACAGCTGCAAACCATCCTTGCAACACTTCACACGATTCCATTTTTGGACAAGTGTGAGCAAACGCAGAACCCTTATTGCGGACAGCTTTCTCATGTCCAAATGTTTATGCAAAATATTATGTACCCATTAATTCGAGATGCCACAGCACTAGCAATCTCACGCGCCTTAGACTCTTCAGTCATGCATCACCATATCAAGGACTTTATCAGTGATTTCTGGCGTCGTAACCTCCACAGGGCGTCCAGGACGTTCAGCATCACTTGTGGCCATATGGCCACTCCGAAAGTTTTGAAACCACTTATAAACTGTTCTGATCGAAGTGCAGAGTCACCATAATGTTTCAAGCTTCTCTTTAGTTTCGTGAGGCGTTTTGCCTTTCTTAAAGTAATGTTTAATCACTACACGAAATTCTTTTTCGTTTATTTTTTGACAATTACTCGACTCCTTGATTTACACTAATGTGAAACACAAAGAAATAGACCAATATGGCTGAAAATTGGTGTACGTTCATTCCAAAGATGCTACTAACTAAACGTGACCTCGATACACGCTGGTGGTGCCATCTTTTGGACTTTCAAACGCCTCTCGTAAATGCGCGAAATGTGCAGAAGCATTCAACCAAACAATTTACATGGGAGGGACTGATGGTCCAGCGCTAATACACCTCAATATTCAATCTCAGATTTCCACACGATCATGAAAGCTATCCAACACATACTAAGTATTAGTTCGCTATTCGGTTGTCTAGAGGACAACATGTTAGTTCATCTACATTCCTACACTCCCAACAGGCCTCTCCATTCTGACAGCTGCTACTATTAAAGGGAAACGTGAATCACCCCCGCACAGGTCACTGGCGCTCCTCTTCTGTCACAGTACTAGAAGTCAAATCCATACTTTCCTTAGGAATTGACATAGTCATTTCCTTTGCATATGTCGGAACACAAACACAAACCTTATAAGCCTGATGCTAAGGCAAACCTATCACGCACCCCCTACTACTGAGTATAATACTTCGCCAATAACTGATTACCTACAATACAGAATAATACTGAGAGAAAATCAGCGATGGGTGGACATGTCTCATTAAGTTTTTCTTGTGAGTGGTACCACTGTGTCTTAGAATGAGAGCCGTAATTGTCTTATGTCTAAAAAAAAAAACCGACCGCGACAACTACTGTGTGTTACTGTCACAAGCGGTCTTGGTTCTACAGAGGCACCCAAGTATCCATGTTAAAAGCTATACCAGCTTTATAAATCCACGTATGGCATTAGCTACGAATGACATGGTTTTTCCATCCAGACAAATACTGAGACAGTGATCCAGACAAATACTGAGACAGTGGTCGCCAGAGTGTGTATTATCACCCCAGCAGTGCACTTACACATAGACCACGATGCAACTTCGTGATAAAATCGCTGAATTTTGAAAGTGATTTGGCTAAGGAGCGTGGTACGAAATATATCTGCAACCCCCTCGCACCACTGCCACTAGATATTTCTTCAGTATTTGTAATGAATTCTGTCTCGATGCCGTATCATACTTTTGAAACCTTTCTCGAACCTATCTGCTACAGTAAAATTCCAACGTGGTTTTAGGCACCCCCTGTGTATCTTGCAACTACCCTTCAGACTCTGCGCTACCACTCCTACTACTTTGCACATGTGATTGTTTCAATGTTAGTCGGAACTGAGTAGAAGTCGGAGAAAGCTATATCTACCACCTTCGGCAACCCGTGTAGAAACAAGCGAAGCTGAGTTACTGCGATACAACTGTGTTTGGATCATTCAATGGAAACAATGCCTGATCCTGCAACATGAGGTAGTATAAAAGACAATATTGGAGCTGGGGGAAGGACGTGGATTTTGCTACTGCATTGTGGTGCTTCTCCAAACTAAAAGCAGGTACTACAGATCCATGTCCCTCATGGTCCATTCACGTCTATCACCCCAACTTACTGTCTTCGTTATTCTATTCGATCAGTCAGAGAAAAATTATCAACAACAAAAGCTCAACTAACTTCATCCGATAGAGAACAAGATAAGATTTGTAACGCATCTCTCTACTCCCACATGTTGTTGTTATTGTTGTCGTCTTCAGTCCTGAGACTGGTTTGATGCAGCTCTCCATGCTACTCTATCCTGTGCAAGCTTCTTCATCTCCCAATACGTACTGCAGCCTACATCCTTCTGAATCTGCTTAGTGTATTCATCTCTTGGTCTCCCTCTACGATTTTTACCCTCCACGCTGCCCTCCAATGCTAAATTTGTGATCCCTTGATGCCTCAAAACATGTCCTACCAACCGATCCCTTCTTCTAGTCAAGTTGTGCCACAAACTTCTCTTCTCCCCAATCCTATTCAATACCTCCTCATTAGTTACGTGATCTACCCACCACATTTCGAAAGCTTCTCTTCTTGTCCAAACTAGTTATCGTCCATGTTTCACTTCCATACATGGCTACACTCCATACAAATACTTTCAGAAACGACTTCCTGACACTTAAATCTATACTCGATGTTAACAAATTTCTCTTCTTCAGAAACGATTTCCTTGCCATTGCCAGTCTACATTTTATATCCTCTCTACTTCGACCATCATCAGTTATTTTACTCCCTAAATAGCAAAACTCCTTTACTACTTTAAGTGTCTCATTTCCTAATCTAATTCCCTCAGCATCCATTCCGTTTTTAAATTTTCTAACCTACCTGCCCGATACTCCCACATATCGATACCATATACCACATGCGTGCAGGTATCGAGCACATGCGATGATCCTATTAGATACACTGGTATTGATCAACTGCACAGACCATTTTAAGGTTTCATTACGCGTACTGTAGCATGATGACCGTATCCCACAGACCATACTGTAAGCTGCAAGAGATGTTTCCTGTGACCCTATGTCGTCGTTTAAAACATTGTTTTCTAACAGGCTTTGTACACTGCCCTACATTTTTTTTTTTTTTTTTTTTTTTCCTGCTACGACTTGTCAGGTTCGAAACTGACATTAAGACACTCATCTACTGCCTCTCGCAGACAGCAAGGACATCACCTCAAAGTACCGTTATCCAAGGCGTCGCCCTGTGATGCAATTGACGTCATGCAAGATGACTGCCATGACGTCAGCTGATGACGTGAGTACTGCTATCCAAGGTGACTGGAAAGTGCCACACACCCCCTGCCAAGCCTCCTCCATGGCGGGAAGTTTGAATTTTGGAGGGAAGATAAGTCAGTTTGGGTACCTCTAGACGTCGCACTAAATAAACCATATTATTACTGCTGTTACCAGAACACACCGCACACACTGGATGATTTTAAATAAGTCATTTACAACATAAGGAAATTGAATGAGTTTTATGGCGTTGGCGTGGGTTTCCTAACTACATTTAAATTCATCTGTCACATTGACCGAATAGCCGATGGCTCTGCGTTCCGTTTAGACTGATTCCTCATATTGCAATCGTGTAGGCGACCACTGTTTCGGCGCTACCCATCCTCAGAAGGTGCCAGCCCCCACAGAACTCCTCCTCCAACTCAAACGAGGGCTGTCAGTCAATCATTATGTCGTAACCAACAACGTGCCAGTGGACGTATGGGACCAAAGATGTACTCTAACAATAAGCATCACATTTGATAGTGTGAACAACTTTAGCAATTTTACAGTAATTTCAACACTGACCAACGATGAGACAGCATGTTTCCCAATTTCAGTATCTTAGCTAAACCACCCCTTCTGCACTTAGCCAGTATAATTGCGAACGTGGATAGATGACTGTGCAGTATGTCCATTCATTGTTAATTCTTGAACACATACACAATCAAAGTAAGCACTCCACATATTTCTAACACATCGAGCATAGTGCATAATTTACGATCTCTCTCTGCGTATGGGAGTCAGAGCATTCTCACTGTCTTAGGGTAAAATTAGAGAGTGAAAGACCCTCCTCACACTGTCATTGACCAACCCGCCCTGCAGCACCGTCATCGATTTAAACTGCAACTGACTAGAAGTAGGCCGCTCCAGTCCACGTCTCGTGAATGAATGGAGCTTGCCGAGTCCTCTTGCGTCATCGCGTATGGGACAAGTGTGAGCGCGCCTTGGAGTTCTGTGACATCAGTATAACACTCAAAGAATTCTAACTGTATACACGAAAACAGACCCACGTTTCAAATGCAGCGGCATGAGAGCGAAGGCTTGCGCTGGCTGTGGCTCGCGGCGACAGCGGGGGCGGCCATCGAGTGGCGGGATGTGTTTTTTACTAGCGATCTTCCGTTTAAACTGTATTCCATCGATTTCACCAACCAATACGATGCTGTAAATTAAGAAAAACCAACCCATACATGTGAAGAATACCAATTTAATTTGCATAATTTTTTATATCAGTGTGGTGTTAGCGGTACAGTAGTTAATAGGAGGGAGTGCGTGAGTGAAATGGAGCAGAACAGCAGGTTATGTGCAGAACACTATGTTAATTTGCATAATTTTATATAAAACGCAGTACAATAGTTTAAGGGGTGTGTGAGAAAGAAGAGTGCGTCAGAAATGGCGTTGAAAAGCATGTATAATTCGAAACGCGTACCAGAAAATGGTGAGAGGACACAACTGATTACTTAATTTGGTATCAAAAGGCGGTACAATAGTTTAAGGAAATGGGGGTGACATGGAAAACCAGTTAACGGAACAATGGGTTAAGTGCTGACAAGGGCCCAAACATTAGGTTAAGACACCCAGAGTACAGTGCCAAACATTAGGTTATGCAGCATATTTACCCCATGTAATTGATTCTTGCAAAGACCTACATGTTTCCAAACAGCGTAGACTGATAAGCAAGAGAAATCCTCCTCCCCCCCCCCCCCAACTGAATTTTTTATAAATAAACGGTATACTCTTGAATTTCCTGTTGTGAGTTCCTTCCTCTCCACCAGTTTCCATATTTTCCATACAATGCCTTGAATCCTCTAAATTGTTTAAGTAAACAATATTCCACACAGTCTAAATTGTTTAAACAATATTCCATACACCACAATCGAATACCCTTCCAAATGATCGATCAACAGATTTTTTTTTTTTTTTCGCCAATTCCTTGGAAGAGGTGGCGGTCGGATGACTTAGTTTAGTGGAGGTGCCCTTTTCCCCCGCCATTTTCTTAGGTTAGTAGAGGGTGCATTGTCCTGATGGAATTTGAAGTTCTTACCAGGGAGTTGTGGCAAGAGGGCGTGGCACTTTAATTATTTGATCAATTTAATTAAGTAGTCAAACAAATTGTTAAGAGTGAGAGGGGGCCCTATTCCAATAACTCAGACCCGAAAGTGTACTTGTAGCAGCAATGGGGGGATGGGGTTGGGGGAGGGGGAGAGGTAAACAATAATTTAAGTGACTGGCAATCAAAAGGAAATAGGGGGACGTGGAAAAGCACTTATCAAAACAATAGGTTAAGTACCTGTCAATCAAAGGAGAATAATAGGTTTGCCCCTGAGTGCATACCTGTCCCTGTAGTGTCCTTGTAGTTCTACTACTGATGTCGCCTTCTTTGTTGTCGCCTTTAATCGTTTTATGGCCTGTCTTCCACTTGGAATCTCTGGCTCCCGTTTTGTTGACTATATTGCCATCTGTTGCAGTTTTCCACAGACTTGTCTCATTGAGTGGCGTCTTCAGCTTTGACTAGGTAGTCTTGACTCTTGGACTGTCGACGATGGCTTTCGTTTTTCTACTGTCAGAACCGTTGATATAATTTTCTGGCGACACAGTTCGTTTGTTCCACCGTCATTGTGTGTCGATTGATTCACTGTAGTAACGAAACGTCTGAGAGTAGCGAATTGTCGTAGAAAAGCTACTGGACCGTCGTGAGTGAGGCAATCATTCTGTGAAAGAACAGAGCTAGAAAACGGAGTAGTTTATTGGAAGAGGTCTGCGGGGATGCGGATGTTAGCAGGTACACGCAGTGAAAAGTACTCGGTGTATAAAAGCTGGCGGGGATGCGAATATCCGCAATAATTATTTCATGGTTAAATGTTGAAGGTAATATGAATATTACGATCGTCGTTTATTTACATTACATGGACATAAGATACAAAATGATCTGTTTTTCCCTTAAATATATGCATACTGCACAATACTTATTACACTAAGAAATGTAGCGCATAAAAATGACTCATCGTTAAAGTGAATTAAAGTAATTTTTATAAACGAACTACATGACTAATATTTAACAGTATCGAAGACGTAACTTGTATCAAGATTTCGTTTGACTTCCCATTGTTGAAGGAATGCTCCAAGAAACTTCGATTGAAAATTGTAGCTTACGGAATGTATCAATATTATGATAGTGTGTTACATTATAATGCGGCAATGATCACCTCACACACTTAGTCTGTGGTGTATAGATTACTAGGGCCGACTTCAGCAAACGAAAATTCAGTCCTGCTTAAGCTTACCGTCGGAACTCTGCCGTAAAGAGTGGGATAAAGGGGTTGACAAAAGAAATGGTTGCGGATGCGGATAAGCGAAAGCATTTCTCTTACCGTGCAAACATGTAATTATTGGGGGATAAGCATTACTCAGGAACAAATAAATACAGTGTTTGATCAGAATTATTGGGCAATTACGAGTTTTCAGAAATGGCATATGGGATGTTTTCAACCTTTGCCTTTATCGCAGTTGGAACTCTATTGGGGACACTTTCAGTGAGGTTTGTGAATGTCTGTGAGGGGCTGCAGTCAGGTCTTCCTCAAGAGCCGAAACCAAAGAAAATAGTGATGTTGGCTGCTGGGGTGTAGGCCTAAGTCGACTTTCGAGCACATTCCAAAGGTGTTCCATCGGGTTGAGGTCGGGATTCTGGAAAGGCCAGCCCATTTAAAGTATTTTATTCTCCACAAAGTATTCCCTCATAGATGCTCTTTTTTTTTAATCACAGGGTACGTTGTCTCCAGAAACTCGCCAAACCCAAACTCCTCCATCGGATTTTTACGGCGTATATCGTGATTCGTCACTCCAAATCATTAATTTCCAGTCACTCACTGTCCCGTTGCGTTGCTCTTGACATCACCTAAAGTGTCGTGTAGCATTGACTACAGAAATTAATGGCCTCTGAGGAGCTGCCCGACCTTTTGTACGCGATTGTTTTTAATACCGACGCACAGTCGTTTTGCTAGCTGCGCTGCTATCGTCATCATGGAACACAGAGTGATTGCTTTAATTTCCCCCCCAGGGGGTCCACAACTCTTTTGTGGATACGTGCGTGGCGAGCACGGGACCCCGAGCTATTGCAGCCTTCTTTCTCTCCAGGGCTGCATTTCCTTCCCCTTCCCCTCCTTTCCCCTTTCCCGTTGCCCTCTCCTCTGCCTCTCTTGGTGTCCTTGCTTATGTTGGCCCCCGCTATCCTCCTGGTTCTGTTGGTTTTACACTCCGGCTTTGTTGCGTAATCATCTCCTCCTTTTGGCATTCCTTGGTCCCCCCGCTGGGATTTGACCTCCATTACAAAATTTCTCCTCCGTAGTGTGAGCCATTGGGGGAAGAGCACCTTACCTAGTGTCTCCGACGTGCGCCCTCCTAGTACATTCCACCTTTTCTTTCATGTCGTTGTCTTGCTGCTAGAGTGCATAGCCAGCACGGTAGCCAGCCCGTGTGGTGGGGTCGCTATGTACCCTTTTGGTTGAGCCCCCTGAACACACAGGGATCACACTTCTGATACCTGAGCTGTGACCTCCTCATGCATGCCTTGGAGTGGTTGCTCGTCATCCTGGAGCATTGGAACTCCCGGCAATGGCCGCCGTGCCAGACGGCCCTTGCTGTGGCTGGGTGGCGCCCGTGAGGAGAGCACCTGATTGGGGGGTGGTATCAGGGTGGACGCTATGCAAATGAAATGCATACAGGTCCAGAACTCTGGCCGTTCTTCTGCGGCCATCTTTTTGCGTGAAACTGATTCCTCAAGTGCTGCTTCTCTTGCCCCTTCGGCCTTCCCTTCCATGGCTACCCCCTGGGAAGAGGGTCAGGCCCGTCGTCTAGGGGCAAAACCTTTCCCTCGTTATCTAGTTTGCACCAGGACTGATGGAGATACTTTCACCAGTGTCAAACCTTTATTCTTTGTGGAACACATTGAAGACAAGTTTGGCGAAGTGGACTCCTTGAGCAAGATGCGGTCGGGTTCGTTGCTGATAAAAACTACTTCAGCTGCCCAATCTGCGGCCCTTTGTGCCTGTACCCATCTTGGCACAATTCCCGTGTCCATTACCCCCCACCAGTCTCTAAATATGGTACAAGGTGTGATTTTTCACAGGGACCTCATCCTTCAAACTGATGAGGAACTTCGGGACAGTCTCGGACGGCGGGGTGTTCACTTTGTTCGGCGTGTTCAGAAGGGTCCTAAAGACAATCGTATTGATACTGGTGCCTTTATCCTGGCCTTTGAAGGGGATACCCTTCCTGAGAAAGTTAAGATTATGGTCTATCGCTGTAATGTGAAGCCATACATCCCACCTCCTATGAGGTGCTTTAAGTGCTTGCGGTTTGGTCACATGTCTTCCCGCTATTCCCAGGCCCCTCTCTGTGGTGACTGTGGACGTCCACTCCATGAGGGGAGTCCCTGTGTTCCCCCTCCTGTATGTGTAAATTGTCATGGTAGTCATTCTCCACGTTCACCAGATTGCCCCGTATATAAGAAGGAAAAAAAGATACAGGAATAAAATTCCCTCGATCGTTTAACCTACACAGAGGTCCGTAAGAAATATGCAAGACTTCACCCTGTGTCCATGACATCTAGTTACGCCTTGGTTGCATCTTCACCCCTTCCTTCCCCTTCCTTACCCCCATCCCGGACCCCTCTCCTCCCCCCCACCCCTGCGGCTCCCACACCTTCTCCTATGGGTGCTGCTCCCCCTCCCCAGCCGGAGAAGTGTCCCACTCCTTCGGCGTCTGCCGGTCAAGGGCGCCTCTCCCGGGATGCCCCTTCCCGGCACCTTCCAGGCCAAAGGTCTGCTGCCGCGCGACGACCACGAGAGCCGCGGTCTGTCGGCCCCCAGGTCGCCCGGTCTCTTTCTATTCCTGATCTTGCTGCAGCTGGCTCCTTCATGCCACACAGCCCTCCTCGATCTCAGCCTGAAAAGAAGAAGAAACATAAGTCCCGGGACAAAGAGCCTCTGGTGTCACCGGAGGTCCCTTCCCCGACTTCACAACCGGATTCTGACCTGTCGTTCATGGATGTCGCCCCCTCCCTGTTGGTGACGGGTGGGGACCTGGCGGTCTGACTGGATTTAAAGTGTTCAGCCCCCATTTAAATCATCGGTCTGTGGTTCTCCAATGGAATTGTAATGGATACTATCGTCACCTTCCGGAATTGAAATCCCTTCTTTCGGCCTACTCTGCAGCTTGTGTGGTTCTCCAGGAATCTCATTTTACTGATGCTCACTCACCGACCCTCTGTGGGTTCCGTGTTTTCTGTCGAAATCGGGTCGGACCCCTGCGGGCTTCTGGTGGCGTTTGTACATTGGTCCGTACAGACATTGCTAGCACGTGGATACCTCTTCAAACTACATTGGAAGCGGTTGCTGTTAGGGTCCACCTGGACTCTGAGGTCACGGTCTGCAATCTTTATCTCCCTCCTGACAGGACTCTTACACCTGCTACCTTAACCGCCCTTCTTCAGCAACTTCCTGCTCCCTTCCTCCTCCTTGGGGATTTTAATGCTCACCATCCTTTGTGGGGCAGTGCCTTTCCATCTAGACGAGGTCTTCTTATAGACCAATTTATTGCAGACCACGACCTGTGCCTTCTTAATGATGGCTCCCCTACTCATTTCAGTGCCGGTCATGGCACCTTTTCTGCCATTGATCTTTCTCTTTCTTCTCCCTCTCTCCTCCCTTCATTACACTGGTCGCCACACGACAACCTTTGTGGTAGTGACCATTTCCCGTTGATTATCACGCTCCCTTCCCGTTCCCCGATGGCCAGGTTGCCTCGTTGGTCTTTCCAACGCGCCGATTGGCCTCTATACACTGCACAGGCCGTGTTTTCTCCCTCTTTGTCGGGTTGTGTTGATGACATCCTCCGTGACGTGTCTGACGCGATTGTTCGCGCTGCTAGCCTTGCTGTCCCGCGCTCATCTGGACCATTTCGTCGCCGGCAAGTCCCGTGGTGGAGTACGGCTATTGCCATTGCCATCCGTGATCGCCGTCGAGCTTTGCAACACTTTAAGAGGCACCCATCCGTAGCCAGCCTTACTACCTTTCGCCTTCGCGCTAAGGCCCGTTATTTAATCAAACAGAGCAAGCGGATATGTTGGGAACGATTCATTTCTTCCCTTGGTTCCACTGTCCCTCTGTCACGGGTATGGGCTACACTTCGCTCTCTCCAAGGTTGCCATCGGCAGTCCACCCTCCCAGGCCTTCACCTCCCAGATGGCATTTGTACGGACCCATTAGTTCTTGCAGAACATCTTGCGACCCATTTTGCAGTGGCATCAGCGTCAGCCACCTATCCAGCTGCTTTCCTTCATCAAAAACAGCGAGCTGAAGCTTCCACCTTATGTTTTACCCCTTGTGAGTCAGAATCTTACAATGAACCTTTTACTGAATGGGAATTTCTTTTTGCTCTATCTTCTTCTCATGATACGGCCCCTGGCCCAGATTCCATTCATAACCAACTGCTTCAACATCTCAGTGCTCCACAGTGGCAACATCTTCTTCGGGTGTTTAATCGTATCTGGCTCCAGGGTGACTTCCCTTCTCAGTGGAGGGATAGCATTGTGGTTCCTGTCCTTCAGCCTGGTAAGAACCCCCTATCTGTTGACAGCTATCGGCCAATTAGTTTGGCCAATGTTGTTTGTAAGTTACTTGAACGGATGGTAGCCCGTCGGCTCAATTGGGTCCTCGAATCTCGGGATCTATTGTCCACTTACCAGTGTGGCTTTCGAGAGGGACGATCTCTAATCGATCATTTACTTCGCTTGGAATCCGCAGTTCGGCAGGCTTTTTACCAGCGCCGCCATTTGGTTGCAGTGTTTTTTGACCTTCGCAAGGCCTATGACACGGCCTGGCGCCATCACATCTTACTAACCCTTCATCAGTGGGGTCTTCGGGGCCCACTCCCGATTTTTATCCTCCAGTTCCTGTTCCATCGGTCATTCAGGGTTCGAGTTGGTACTGCTTTTAGTTCTCCACGGACCCAGGAGACAGGCATCCCACAGGGTTCTGTCTTGGGTGTCCTTCTTTTCCTCATTGCTATCGATGGACTTGTGGCCTCTGTCGGTCCCTTGGTCGCCCCTGCCCTGTATGTGATTTCTGCATTTGGGTTAGTCCTCCTCGATGGCATCTGCAGAACGGCAGCTCCAGGTGGCGATACGGCGTGCCTCTGAATGGACCCTCTCACTCGGGTTTCAATTCTCTCCTTTAAAATCGCGGGTGGTCCACTTCTGTCGCCGTACTACGATCCACCCTGATCCAGAGCTCTATCTCGCTGCACGACGATTGCCTATGGTTCCACAGTTTCGTTTCCTGGGTCTTCTTTTCGACAACAAGCTCACTTGGCTGCCCCATATCAGACTCCTGAAGGTAGGATGTTTTCGTAAACTCAATGTCCTTTGCTTCCTTGCCCACTCCTCTTGGGGTGCGGACCATTCCCTCCTCCTCCGTCTTTATCGTGCTCTAGTTCTGTCTCGCTTGGACTATGGTTGTCAAGTTATGGTTCAGCTGCTCCTTCCACACTGCACGTGTTGGATCCAGTCCACCATCGTGGTATCTGTTTGGCCACCGGTGCCTTCCCTACTAGCCCTGTTGATAGTCTCCTGGTTGAAGCTGGGATCCCACCCCTTTCTGTTCAGCGATCCCAGCTTCTGGTGTCTTATGCCCTCACTATCCGTTCTTCTCCCACTCATCCTTCCTATTCTATCCTGTTCCCAGACCATGGACGTCGCCCACCCGACTCCCGCCCTCGGGCGGGTTTACCGGTTGGGCTGCGCTTTGCGTCTCTTTGCCGTGATCTTCCGCTTCCTTCTTTGTCCTGTCTTCCTCGCTCCCTCCCCTCCACCCCTCCTTGGTTAGTTCCTCGGCCTCGAATTCGGATGGATCTCCGCCGAGGTCCGAAAGATTCCATCCCGCCGGTGGTGTTCCGTTCCTTTTTCCGCCAAATTTTATGGGAGTTTCGGGATGCTGTTGTTTTCACACTGATGGCTCTAAATCTGCTGATCATGTTGGGTATGCCTTCACGTCTTCTGTTGGAACGGAAAGTCAACTGCTTGCGGGGTGTTTACTGCGGAATTGATGGCAATTTCCCAGGCCCTTACCTTTATAAAACAATCCCAACACAACCGCGTTTTGTTATGTACGGACTCGATGAGTGGCCTTCTTGCTATTGACCGGTGTTTTTCGCGCCATCCCTGGGTCTCCGCCATCCATGACCATCTCGCTGATCTTCACCGTGCTGCTTGTTCCATTGACTTCCTATGGGTCCCGGGCCATGTGGGTATCCCGGGTAATGAGCTCGCTGATCGTTTGGCTGGGGGAGCAGTTACTTACCCCCCCCCTCCCCGAGGGGGTCCACAACTCTTTTGTGGATACGTGCGTAGCGAGCACGGGACCCCGAGCTAATGTGGCCCTCCTTCCTTTCCGGGCTGCATACCTTCCCTTTCCGCATCCTTCCCTGTCCCCCATCTTCGCCCCCCCCCTTACCTCTGGCTCTTTCCTTCCCTTTCTCCCCCTCTGGGAGTATGGTTTGTGCCTACGTCCGGAGACGGACGCTCGAAACTGTTACAAATTCCTTGCTTTCTACACTTGCAAGTCTTCGTCCTTCCTCTGTCCTTCTCTTTTCCTTCCCTCTTCTCCTTGCCCTTTTCTCCGCTGCGGCGTTTGAGACCCCTCTTCTTTCCTTTCTCTTTTTTCCTCCCTGTGCGTGTCTGAAGGCTGACCCACGCACTTCCATGCGTAGCCGGTGACGGGGTAACGCGTAATTCCCCGCCCCGGGTAGACAGGTAGGACACGTACGTACCCCCTGGTAACGGCCAGGCCCAGGGAGGGGTGATTACCCGAGCTGATACCTTCCGAAAGTGCCGATTGGTCCCTCTGTCCGTTTGTCGGGAGGTGTGACCTGAGGTGTTAACAATCACCTAAGGCGGGTGTGCCCTTGGTGAGGGCCCCCACAAGGAAGGAGCACGCTATCAGAGACGCCGGTAATCATGGGGGATTCTTCCGCAATGGTTTCCTCACCTTCCACTATGTCTGCTCATAAACGTAAGTTCACTGAGTCTCAGCCACAGACGGTTCTTCCATCGTTGCCACAGTTCCTTGTTGTTTCTCGGTCTGACGAAGGTCACGACTTTTCCACGGTCAACCCTTTCATTATTCAGAAAGGTGTCGACGCAATTGCAGGTCCTGTAAAGTCTTGTTCCAGATTACGGAATGGCACCCTGTTGTTAGAAACAATCAGTGCCTTCCAGGCACAAAAATTGCTGCGTACCTCACTATTACACACCTTCCCTGTCCGGGTGGAACCGCACCGTACTTTAAATTCCTCGCGTGGAGTCGTTTATACACGCTCCCTCGATGGATTGTCTGACGAAGAAATTCAGCACTACCTGTCTGACCAGGGCGTAACAGCTGTTCATCGGGTTATAAAAAGGGTTGACTCGAACATCATTCCAACCCGCACTGTCTTCTTGACATTTGACAAAGTTCAACT
Source organism: Schistocerca piceifrons (assembly GCF_021461385.2). Taxonomy (NCBI): domain Eukaryota; kingdom Metazoa; phylum Arthropoda; class Insecta; order Orthoptera; family Acrididae; genus Schistocerca; species Schistocerca piceifrons. Next base: position 5,541,887 of record NC_060144.1, on the reverse strand, counting down.
CCCATCAAAAATCAAAGCAGGCTATGAGATAATTTCCGTTCGCCCTTACGTCCCAAACCCTACGCGTTGCCATCGGTGTCAGCGGTTCAATCACACCAGCCAGTCCTGTTCCAATACGGCCAAATGTGTTACGTGTGGCAAGGATGCCCATGAGGGTGCTTGTCCACCTCCATCCTCTCGCTGCATCAACTGTATGGGTGACCACGCTGCTTCCTCTCGAGATTGCCGCGTTTTTAAGGACGGAAAGCTCATCCAGGAAATCAGAGCGAAGGAAAAGGTGTCGACCTTTGCTGCTCGAAAATTATTCGCCAGTCGACAGCCCACCGTGCCTCAGACAGGAAAATACAGCACTGTCCTTGCTTCTCCTCGGCCAACAAAGGAGGCGGCCACGCAAACTTGCGACCTTACCTTTAGTGACCCGGTCGTCAAATCGGCCAGCGCAAAGATCGCCCGTTCAACCTCACCACTTTCGCCTGCCCACTCTATGGCTCACCCTTCATCGGGTTCTGCTAAATCTCGAGCCCAAAAGTCAGATGCCAAGTCTTCAAAAAAAGAGCATTCTCGTGAAGAGTTTTTACGTACCGGAACTTCACAACCATCGGTCCCTCCTTCATCTAAACATCATACTTCCAAGAAGGCTATGAAGAAACACAGTTCCTCTCCTTCTCCGCCAAGGCGTGTCCCATCTACAGCACCACCTGGCGGAAATCGCCCTCGGCCGTCTTCTCTGTCGCCGAGGCACACTGCTGGTGGCCGATCAACTGGCCGATCGCTGTTGGCAGGAGCTGCTCCTGAACAACCTATGGATCAGGATCTTCTGCCTTCGGCTGAATGCCATTCCATGCTGTCGGTCGCAAGCTCTGAGCAGTCGTTGAGTTGACGGCGACCTTGGTCACATTCCTCCATTTTCTGTTCACCCTATGTCCATTATCCACTGGAATATCCGCGGCATTCGAGCCAATCGGGATGAATTGTCGGTCCTCATACGATACTACTCGTCAGTCATCTTCTGTCTTCAGGAAACAAAGCTGCGTCCCCATGACCGCTTTGTTCTCCCTCATTTTCAGTCTGTCCGATATGATCTCCCCTCTGTTGAAGGCACTCCAGCCCATGGAGGACTCATGATTCTTCTCCATGATACTCTCCATTATCACCCAATCCACTTAAACACTTCCTTCCAAGCTGTCGCCGTCCGTCTTTCTTTTCTGGATATCCCTTTTCTCTTTGTACTGTATACATTCCATCGTCCACACCAATGGCGCGAGCTGATCTCCTTCATCTTCTTGGTCAGCTTCCACCCCCCTATTTGCTGGTTGGGGACTTCAATGCCCACCACCCGCTTTGGGGATCTCCACATCCTTGTCCACGTGGCTCACTCTTGCTAGACGTCTTCCACCAAGCGGATCTAGTTTGCCTCAACACTGGCTCCCTACATTTTTGTCTGCCTCCACGACACATTTATCTCATTTGGACCTTGCGGTCGGTACTGTTCCGCTAGCTCGGCGCTTCGAATGGTTCGCCCTTGATGATACACACTCGAGTGACCACTTTCCATGTGTCCTTAGACTGCAGCCTCAACTGCCATATATGCGCCCGCGACGCTGGAAGTTTGGCGAAGCCGATTGGACACTTTTTTTCGTCTCTAGCGACATTCGATGACCGTCACTTTCCCAGCGTCGACGATGATGTCAAACACATTACCGACGTTATTCTTACAGCTGCGGAACGTTCAATGCCACGCACCTCCGAATTGCCCCGGCGCCCCCCAGTTCCTTGGTGGAACGAGGCATGCCGTGACGCAATACGTGAGCGGCGACGTGCTCTCCGCGTTTTCCGCCACCATCCTACTTTGGCCAACTGTATCCGCTACAAGCAGTTCCGTGCTCGATGCCGTCGTGTCATCCGCGATAGCAAGAAGGCAAGCTGGAAATTCTTTATTAGCTCATTTAACACCTTCACTCCCTCCTCGGAAGTTTGGAGTCGGCTTCGACGGTTATCAGGCGCGCCTAATTTCTCCCCGGTCTCTGAGCTCACTGTCGCGCATGATACATTAGTGGACCCCGTCGCAATTTCTAACTCGTTGGGTCAGCACTTTGCTGAGATTTCGAGCTCTTCAAATTACCCGCCAGCGTTTCTCCCGAAGAAACGTGCAGCGGAAGTGCGACATCTTGCTTTCTCCTCTCAAAATCGCGAAAGCTACAATACTGTTTTCTCCATGCGGGAACTACAACATGCCCTCTCTTCTTCTCGCTCCTCCGCCCCAGGACCGGATGGTATCCACGTCCAAATGTTGCTGTATTTATCAACCCATAGTCTGCGTTACCTCCTTCGCCTTTATAATCGAATTTGGACCGACAGTACTTTTCCCAGACGATGGCGGGAAGCTATCGTCGTTCCTGTTCCGAAACCTGGAAAGGACAAACATCTCCCCTCTAGCTATCGCCCCATTTCTCTCACGAGTAGTGTCTGTAAGGTTTTGGAGCGTATGGTGAATTACCGTTTAGCTTGGTGGCTGGAATCCCGCAGTCTTTTAACACCTGCCCAATGCGGATTCCGAAAGCATCGTTCTGCAGTTGACCATCTTGTTGCTCTCTCCACTTATATCATGAACAATTTTCTCCGGAAACGCCAAACAGTAGCAATATTTTTTGATCTGGAGAGAGCATACGATACATGTTGGAGGACAGGCATGCTCCGCACACTGTTCTCTTGGGGCTTTCGAGGTCGGCTGCCCCTTTTTCTTCGCGAATTTATGGCAGAGCGCACATTTAGGGTGCGGGTGAACACTACTCTCTCCCGTACTTTCTCCCAAGAAAACGGGGTACCCCAGGGCTCCGTGCTGAGTGTTGTACTATTTGCCATTGCCATAAATCCAATTATGGATTGTCTCCTTCCTGATGTCTCGGGCTCCCTCTTTGTGGACGATTTTGCGATCTACTACAGCTCTCAACGGACCAGCCTGCTTGAAAGACGTCTTCAAGGATGTCTCGATCGCCTCCACTCGTGGAGCATCGAAACCGGCTTCCGTTTCTCACCCAGAAAGACCGTTTGTGTTAATTTTTGGCGACGTAAGGAGCTTCTTCCGCCCTCCTTACATCTAGGTCCTGTCAACCTTCCGTTTTCCGACGTCGCTGAATTCTTGGGTCTTATGTTTGACAGGAAACTGTGCTGGTCCTCCCACGTTTCCTATCTTTCGGCTCGCTGTCTGCGTTCCCTTAACACCCTCCGTGTCCTGAATGGTACCTCCTGGGGAGCGGACCGAGTGGTCCTTCTTCGCCTCTGTCGCGCCTTAGTGCGCTCGAAATTGGACTATGGAAGCATAGTCTACTCCTCTGCTCGGCCGTCTATTCTTCGGCGTCTCGACTCTATCCACCACCGTGGATTACGTTTAGTGTCTGGAGCTTTTTACACCAGCCCTGTGGAAAGCCTTTATGCTGAGACTGCTGAACCTCCGCTGTCCAATCGGCGAGCAGTCCTTCTGAGTCGTTATGCTAGCCATCTGTCTTCCCTGCCTGCTAATCCAGCCCATGACATTTTTTTCGACGCCTCCTTTGATGTAGGATACGCAGGCCGCCCCCTCCTCCCTACCACCACCGGGAGTCCGCTTCCGTCAACTGCTCCATTCTCTTTCCTTCCGCTTTCCTAAAACCTTCTTGACAACTTGGGGTACAGCACCGCCTTGGCTCCGTCCCCGGATCTGCCTGCTCCGTGACCTTTGTCGATTTCCCAAGGAAGGTACCCCTTCACTTGTTTATCGTCGGGCATTTGCTGCTCTATGTGCACAAATGACAGAAGCCACATTTATTTACACCGACGGCTCGAAAACATCGTTAGGTGTAGGGAGTGCCTATATTGTTGGCGACACCCCAAATCACTTTCGGCTTACCGACCAGTGTTCGGTTTATACTGCGGAGCTTTACGCTGTTCTCCAGGCTGTCCACTACATCCGCAGCCAAGGATACAGTACGTAATCTGCTCAGATTCTCTCAGCTCTCTCCTAAGTCTCCAAGCTCTCTACCCTGTGGACCCTCTGGTCCACCGGATTCAGGACTGTCTGCGCTTGCTCCACCTGGGGGGCGTCTCGGTGGCGTTCCTCTGGCTCCCAGGACACGTTGGTATCTGTGGAAATGAGGCGGCCGATATTGCAGCCAAGGCTGCAGTCTCTCTTCTTCGGCCAGCTATTCAATCGATTCCCTTCGCCGATCTACGGAGCATTTTATGTCGTCGTGTTCTTCATTTATGGCACGGACACTGGTCGACACTTCCCAATAATAAATTGCGGGACGTGAAAGCTCTTCCTTGTGCTTGGACCTCTTCCTCCCGAACGCGTCGTCGGGAGGAGGTAATTTTAACTAGACTCCGGATAGGGCACTGTGTTTTTTGCCATCGACATCTTTTAAGCGGCGATCCTCCCCCACTCTGTCCCCACTGCTCTCAGCTGTGGACGGTCAGACACCTTTTAATTGAGTGCCCCTATTTCAATCCGTTACGCTCCCGTCTACAGCTATCGCCTGATATATCGTCGATTTTAGCAGATGACACGCGCTCAGCCGATCGCGTTCTCGAGTTTATTAGTGCCAGGGAAATGGCGTCAGTCATTTGAAGCTTTTTTTGGGGACAACCACCCCTTTCTGTAGTGGATTTTTAAGCCTTCCTTCTGCTTTTCGTTTCATCAATTTTATGACTTTCGTTCCCATTGCCGCTGGTTTCCATTTTCGGTTTTTTACTTTTTCCTAAGTCACGGACCGGGCGTTAATGACCATAGCAGTTTTGCGCCCTAAAAAACCAAAACAAAAAAAGTTACTTACCCCCGTTTTCTGTAACCCCTCCTGCAGCGGATTTACGGCTTCACATCAAATCCCTCTTCGCACAGTCATGGGCCAATTCTTGGGAGGCTACTCCCCTGTCTAATAAACTTCGTGCAATTAAGGTGACACCAGCCCCATGGCGTTCTTCCTTTCGCCTCTCCCGAAAGGAGTCGACCACACTGTGGCGTCTCCGCATTGGCCATACCAGGCTGACCCATGGTTTTCTTTTGCGTGATGAGCCACCCCCGCTGTGTGGTTGTGGAGCCTTCCAGTCAGTGGCCCACATTTTGGTTGAATGCCCCCTTCTTTTGGCTCTGCGTGCAAAGTACAGACTCCCCCACACTTTACCTTTGATGTTGGCCGACGATTCCCGGATGGTCTCTCTGGTTCTCGGTTTCCTCCGGGAAAGTGGTTTTTATTCTCAGTTTTAAGCTTTTTAATCTCTCTCTGGTGTTGGGGCAGGGCGGTGAGTGTTTGGGTGTCTCCCACTGTAGGCAGTGTTCAGAGATTCCCGATTCACCTCCCTGACCGGAATCCTCTTTTCTTCCCCTTTTACTCTGTTTTTACGTTTTTTTTTAAGGTTTGGTTAGTCTTTCTATTCCCATACGTACTTTCTGCTTTATAGCAGTTGTACCTTTGTCACAGGTGGTCTTGCCTATGCTGCTTCAGCATAGTGTTGGGTTCGTTCTCTTGCCGACTTCCCTCATTTTGTTTTTTTTTACCAATGACAACGTGACTGCCCTTTTACGTTTTTCCCTTTTTCCGTTTTATTGTTCTGACTTTTCTGAGATGTCCTATTAGCAGAATGGAGTATACTTGAAACAAGGGACTGATGACCTTGCTGTTTAGTCCCTTAAACCTCAAACAACCAACCAACCAGCCAGCTTTAATTTCGTGCGATTTCTTTACATCCACTGTGCGTCGGTAGATGTCTGTCTGGTCTTGGTTTAGCTTTGATTGTTCTTCCGCGTTTCCCCTTTACAATCACATCACGAACAGTTAGTCGACTTGTGCAGCTGTACTTCCCCACCACGATATTATTGCGTTTGACCTCACGTGTCTGTTGCCCGAAACACGTTGTAATTTTAATATAATACAGTGGCGACTAAGGAAAACGCATGGAACTGTGAATAATTTCTACAGTTGTACACATGCACCGTAACGTGTTTCAGCATGCAGTCGTGACAAAAACTCGTGGTAAGCCGACCGAAGCGCCCTCTCTGCCAGGTGCGACAATACCGTGGTCGACTAATAGAAGGATGGAAATGGCGCTGATCTGTTCCTAGGTGCGACCCAATGAGCAGCCGACGTTCAAAGTCACTGTGCTCTGCTGACTGACGCACTCTGCTGTTGCTGCTCCTGACTGAACTCCCCGCGTCCTTTTGTGCTGGCGGGTCCGCCTCTCGTGACATTGAGTCAGTTTCGCATTACGCAGGTGTCTCGGTATACTTGTGATCACGTAGTATACTAAGTGTAATAGTCCTGTGCTCCTGCTGAAGCATTGTCACTTGAGGTGGCGGTGGCGGCGGCCCCGGCCTTGGCTGGGCGGGACTGCAACCGCAGCCCATTGCACACCTGCGAAGCCGCTGCACAGTGCAGCCCGTCTTGCGCCTGCTTGCCACCTCGGGTGTGCCTCGCGCTGCATGGCTGTTGAGTGGAACTAATGCCGTAACGACAAGACAGCTCGTGCGCCACTAACCACATCTCGCAGTGCGAGGAGGAAGTTTAAGATTTCTTCGCTTTTCGATCCGGGATCTTCTGTTCACGGATCGAGTGAGGTGGCGTAGTGTGTCGTAGTGCCAGCAGTGTCACACTCCGTATGGACGAATGGGCGTTTCCAGTAGACCCCCGTAAATGGCTTAGGTGTCTAATGAGCAGTTCAGAAACCTGAACCTTGCTGCATAATCGTTTACTTTTCCATTCTCCCTCCATCTAAAGCACCTCATACCAAACGACTGAATCAGTGATGGAGGGTTGGGTTGATTTGGGGGGAGGAGACAAAACTGCGAGGTCACCCGTCTCATCGGATTATGGAAGGATGGGGAAGGAAATCGGCCGTGCTCTTTCAAAGGAACCATCTCGACATTTGCCTGAAGCGATGTAGGGAAATCACGGTAAACCTAAATCAGGATGACCGGACGCGGGATTGAACCGTCGTCCTCCCAGTGTGCTGACGACTGCGCCACCTCGCTCGGTCAGTGATGGAGGGATATGATGATAATAAATACCACATATTGAAACTGCCGGAGGTGCACACTGTACTAAAAGGATCCTTGTCTGTTAGGCATTTTAAACACGATCTGTCCTTACTGATGTTTTCATCCCGTGAGGCTAGTTAGTGCACATCTACACGCTAGTCTACCCTGTGCGAGGTTATCTATCCCTGCGTAATTACTGCAGCCGACATCGATTTGATCTGATCTGCTATATTCAAACCATCATCTCCTCCTTCAATTTCGACCTACTCCCACCGCTGCTCCCTCGTCTTCCCTCCGTTACAAAATTGACGATTCCTTGACGTCTCAGTATATGCCCTATCGACAGGTACCTTCTTTTAGACAAGTTGTGCAATAATTATTTTTCCTTTATTGGATTCTGTACCTCTCCATTTGTTATCCGATCTACCCAGCCGATCTTCAGCATTCTCCTGTAGCGCCAGATTTCGAAAGCTTCTATTCTCTTCTTGTCTAAACTGCTTATGTCTACGTTTTACTTTTATACAAATCTAACTTCAGAAAAGACTTGTGTAACACGTAATTTTGTGTTATATATTAGCAAATTTTTCTTGTGCTCAGGTGTTCATCAGTTATTGCGTTATCCAAGTACCAAAACTTCTACACTACTTCTAATATCTTATTTCCTAATCTCATTCCCTCAGCATCGCCTAATTTGATTCGATTACATTCCATTGCCCTTATTTTCCTTTTTATGATATTAATCATTCAATGAGGCGACAAATCATGGGATACATTCTAATGCAGTATCGGACAGCCTTTTGCCCGGCCTAGTGCAGTAACTCGACGTGGCATATACTCAGCGAGTCGTCGGAAGTCCTCTGCAGGAATATTGAGCCATGCTGCGTCTATAGCCATCCATAATTGCGAAGGTGTTACCGGTGGCGGATTTTGTGACTGACCTCTCGATTCTGTCCCAAAAATGTTCGATGGCACCCATTTCGGTCGATCTGGGTGACAAATCATTCGCTCTAATTGTCCAGACTGTTTTTCAAAGTAGTCGCGAACAGTTGTGGGTCTGTGACATGGTGCCTTGCCATCCATAAAAATTCTTCCGTTGTTTGGGAACATAAAGTCCACGAATGGTTGCAAATGGTCTGCGAGAAACAGAACATAACCATTTCCAGTCAGTGATAGATTCAGTTGGACCAGAGGATGCAGTCCGTTTCGTGTAATCACAGCCTACACCGTTATGGAGTCGCCACTAGCTTGCACAGTGCCTTGTTGACAACTTGGGTCGCTTGCGTCGGACGTCTGCTGGCGTAGCCCATTTACGCCAAATTTCGCCGCACTGTCCTAACGGGTACAGTGCCTGTCAACACTGACAGGTGAGACGTAATGCCTGAAATGTGGTACTCTCGGGACGCTCTTGACACTGCATATCTCGGAATATTGAATTCTCCGAATGATTTCCGAAGTGGAATGCCCCACGCGTCTAACTCCAAGTACCACTATGTGCTCAAAGTCGGTTAGTTCCCGCCGTGCGACCGTAATCACGTCGGAAACCTTTTCATATGAATCACCTGAGTACAAAAGACAGTTCCGCCAATGCTTCGCCCCTTTTATACCTTGGGAACCCGGTACTACCTCCATCCGTATACTTTTAATGTACACAGAGGTGACAAGTCATGGGGTAACGATATGCACATGCAGAGGTTCCAAACACAACTCCAGACGTATTGGATATCACTTTAATGAAGAACGCTGGCCGCGATACTCAGTAAGCCTACCACTTCGACGAAAATTCACTGTTAGCTCGGTGTGGGGTCTAGCCAGCCCCAAGCGACTCAAAAAGATGTTGGTCCTACGGAACACCAGAACAGTGGACCATCATGGCGAAACTCATATCGCCACGTGGCGATGAAGCTATTTGCAAACCTTCTCAAACTGTCTACCAAGGTGTTGAACCTCGAAGAGGTACGATCACCCACTTAAGAGACGCGAGACTGGCAGAACCGAATGTTTGGTACACTACAAGAACATGTCCATGCTTACTCTTCTACTCTGCAAGATTAATGCTCCCTTCAGTTGTTGGATTCCAGTGATAATAAGTTTACGAACCCAAGAGTTCCTCAACAACCTTCCCAGAACTAAGGAATAAAGAACCGCTATGCTACCTAACCCGACATGATAAAGTGGAGATGACCTGAGGTGATGGGACTTAAAGCCCCCCACCCCACACACACTCAGACGCGCGCGCTCAAACGAAATAACTTTCTATGTTAAGTCCATTATAATTATCCGGGCTGTTATGCCGTGGTCGGTTGATGAATTTTGTCTCAATTCCCAACGTTTCGTCTCCGACTGCGGAAGACATCTTCAAGGGGGTCCGTAGGTCGATGGAAGGTCCAACACACCCACTGGCTCGCCACTGATTGCCGCTAAATTCCGTGTCCCCGCGCTCCCGCGCCGCGGTGTGACGTCACGTGTTTTGAAAACGTCAGTGCAATTGGCCGCTGTCCGTCGCCTTCGATCGCCGTTGCCATCACCCAGTAGTGGACGGGTGGTACACATCTTCTTTAACACCGGCATCCATATACCGTTTAATTTCACGCCCTCCTCCTTTCGGTTGAAATTATTTGGGTGTTTAGCGATTTCGATTCCCTCCCTGTAGAGCCTTTCGTAATATCCGCTTGTGGCCGCTAGTACTTGCGTCTCCTCGAAACGAATATTGTGGTTCCCTGGCTGGAAAGCATGCTCCGCAACAGCTGATCGTTCCGTTTCTCCTCTTCTACAATTTCCCTTGTGCCCTTCCAAACGTTTAGAAACAGTTCTTTTAGTGGTACCCACATAAACATCACCACAGCTGCATGGGATCCTATACTCTCCAGCTTTTTCCAGTGGTTTGCGAGCGTCCTTGGCAGGCTTAAGGTATTCCTGTATTTTCCTGGTGGGCTTGTAAATTACGGTAATATTGCGCTTCGTCAAGATCCTCCCTATTCTTTCCGTTACATTTTTAACAAACGGCAGGAAAACCTTAGATTTTGCAGTAGCCTGTACGTCAGTATGATTTCTGCGTGGCTGCCTCAACGCACGTTTTATTTCGGCGGACGAATATCCGTTCTTCATTAGTGCATTGTGGAGATGTTCCATCTCAGCGTCGAGCAACTCAGGTTCACAAATATTTCTAGCTCTCAATATATCCACGGGTATGCTGCCGGTCTATAGTGTCCAACGGGCACAATATTTCGGCGATCAAACATGTCGCCATCATCAGGTGAACTGACGGACAGAGCTCCTGTGAACGTGCCGGCACGGAGATCCGTACGCTATGGCTGCTCAGAGGGAACTGGGTTCGGTCGCGGCGGCGGCCGATTTAAATACCCTCCGCCCGCGGCGCGCTCCCTCCGCCGTCCGCGCCCAGCGCCACGGTCGCGCGGTGGAACAGATTGCGACGGCGTCTGAGATGACGTCGGTGTGATGGCTCTGTCCGCCGTGGTCGTCACAACTATACGTCTGCTCGATTTACTCTTGATTAACCCGATCGCTGGTTCCCAAGCCTTGCTAAGATTATAGCCACAGCCACAGTCACGGTTTATGAGGTCGTCATTGGTGCGAATTTCGATGGCCTCTCTAACAACGCTGTCCCAGTATCTCGACGTCTGTACCAGAATCCTCGTGCGGTCATACTCCATGGCGTGATTTTCCGACAAACAATGTTCAGCGACCGCCGACTTGCTCGGATACATCAGTCGAGTGTGCCTCTGGTGTTCACGGCATCGATCCTCGACGGTACGCATCGTCTGACCAATATACGACTTGCCACATTGACACGGAATCTGGTACACGCCGGCGTTCCTCAGACCGAGGTCATCTTTGGCGCTCCCCACCAGTGCACGAGTTTTATTTGGAGGACAAAACACAGTTCCGACCCGGTGTTTCTTCAGAATGCGGGCGATTTTCCCCGAGAGTGCGCCCGTGTATGGAATAAATGCAGTGCCTACCTCCTCCCTCGTGACTTCATCCATCTCAACAGGTTGTGCTGCAGTGGTTGGGCGGAGAGCACGTTGAATCTGCCACTCTGAGTACCCATTTTTTCGAAATACAGTTCTCAGATGTTCCAATTCCTGGGGTAGACTCTCTGCGTCAGAGATAGTGCGCGCCCTATGTACTAGAGTTTTAAGTACCCCATTCCTCTGTGAAGGGTGGTGGCAGCTGTCTGCATGCAAATACAGATCAGTGTGCGTAGCCTTTTGATACACCCCATGACCTAGGGTGCCGTCAGCCCTTCTCTTGACCAAGACGTCAAGGAAAGATAATTTACCCTCCGTTTCAGTCTCCATAGTGAATTTGATGTGGGGGTGTATGGAGTTTGGATGTGTAAGGAAGTCAAGGAGTTTATCCATACCATGTGGCCAGATGACGAACGTGTCGTCCACGTAACGGAAAAAGCAAGTAGGTTTCCATACGGATGACGACAGGGCTTCCTCCTCGAAGTTCTCCATGTACAAATTCGCTACCACCGGTGAGAGTGGGCTACCCATGGCGACTCCCTCCGTTTGTCCGTAGTATTCTCCATTAAAAAGAAAATACGTGGAAGTCAAGACATACCTAAAAAGTTCAGTGGTCTTCTCGTCAAACTTCTGACTAATCAATTCTAGTGACTCTCGCAGGGGTACCCTCGTAAACAAAGAAACGACGTCAAAACTCACCATGATATCTGACTCATCCAACCTGAAGCTATCAAGGCGTTTAACAAAATCCACGGAATTACGGATGTGATGAGGGCATTTACCCACATAAGGACTTAATATTCCCGTCAGGTATTTGGCCAACAAATATCGAAGCTGACCAATATGTCCTCTGGCTGGACCACTATGCCATTCAATCTGCTGATGAAATGTGTCGAATTCTTTGTATAAGAGTCCGAACGGCCCACATGTGGTTTTAACAGCGTAGTCAAAAACTTGGCTAACAAGTAGGTGGGCGAACCAATGCCACTTAGTATCGGTCTTAACGGCACATTTTCTTTATGAATTTTGGGCAATCCATAAAGCCTCGGTGGTAGCGCAACCGAATTGCCCAAAATTCATAAAGAAATGCCATTGGTTCGCCCACATACTCGTTATCCAAGTTTTTGAAATGTTTCAAATGTCGCCTTTATTGAAGTAATAAAACTTACCTCGAACTGTAATAACTTGATTACGATCTGCCCAAGAGTAACAACGCACATAAAAAAAATTGGTTGCAAATTTGTGAGTAGTTTTCTTATAATTTGAAATTTCTATATGCAAAGATAGTAAAGAGCAATTTTCCTGTTGCAAATGAAGTATAAAGCCCACTGATAACGCTGTAACTTTAGCGCAAAATGTCTAGGTAAAAAGAAGAAAAATTACTTGCTGAAGGCGGAGCCTGTCCAAAACCAAATCTATTTGGGTATACTTCATTGAAGGCCGCATGTTCGGTAAGTTCATTTACAAAATGTAAAAAATATCTGTGCCATAAGAAATGATCGTTAGCTAAATTTCTCGTAACTGGTAGATTGCGACGGTGTAGTGGACAGGTTGGTTAGTGGGGTATACTATTACTTTCCATAATATGAGGGACGTTCCATAAACAATGCGCCGGTTGGTATTACTGTGGATTGTTTGATGCAGCAACAACGAAAATTACGTCAGATGTAATTAGGAGCTTGAGGAAGAAGCGCGTTTCCGTTTTTTCGTTTAAATTGGCGAGAGGTAGAAATGGACCCTGCAGGGGTCTCTGGTATTGTAACCGTTGAAGGCCGGAGATCGTTCATCAAGACCGAAACTTTACGCGGCAGAAATCCGATAGAAGTCCACAGTGTGTTATGAGAAGTTTGTGGTGAGTTTACAGTGGACTGAGTACAGTTTTCCGTTGGGTTAATAGTTTTCGGGAGGTCGTACAAGCATAGACGATAATCAAAGACCGGGAAGGCCAGAACATGAACAGATGAACGGAATGTGAAACTTGTGGCAAATGCTCGTGAGAAAGATAGCATTGCGACTTGAACTCTGTGGAGCTACGGGAATTCCCCCAACATATGTATTCCGTATTCTGACAAATGATTTGAAGAAGAGGAGAAAATTCTTCGAGATGGGTGATACATTGATGGACTGAGGAGAAGCAGAAACGCCTGGATTATTGCAAGCTTGCTCAAACAGATTCCTCTGTGAAGGTCAAGGTTTCTTGGGTCGAATTGTCGCTATTGATGAATCGTGGATTAGAGACTACGAAACGGAGGTGAAACCACTGTCCAATGAGTGGAGAGCCTCAGATTCTCCGCGTCCAAAAAAATTCCTGCGCTCTCAATTATAGCTCATGCAAATAATGATTTTTTGACTATGATCCCCAAGGAATCACCATGACAGATAGTCCCATGCCGAGCGAAGGTCACAGCAGTGTGTTATCGTAACTTCGTCCAAAACCTACCCCGAAAAATGAACAAAACAAGCCATCGGTTGCTCGAGGCTGTGCCACTCATTAGCCACGACAATGCTCGCCTGCATATGGGGGGCAATGTTGTAGGCCAAGAACCATGCGAATACGGATGGGAGGTGCTGCCACATCCTCCCTACAGCCCGAGCAAGAGTCCAACCGACTCCGACTTGTTTCCGAAGTTGAAAAAACTATATGCGTGGACGACGTTATCTTTCTCTGGAAGAGCTTTCTACTACCGTTACCCGAACCATTTGACAGATAAACAGAAGTGATGTCCTGGACGGAATAACAGAGCTTCGGAGGCGTTCAAATTCTGTCATAGAGACGCAGGGAAGCTATATCGAAGAACTGTAAAGAGATATCGAAGGACTGCAAAGAGATATTGAAGAAAAAAAAGTGTAAGTAAAGAAATAGCGTACATTATTTATGTAATGTCCCTCGTAATTATGTTTAAAGCGAAAAGTGGCGACGCGCACGGGAGGCGTGCCAGACGGACGGAAGTGGCAGTGGTCGCCATTTCCTCCCCCGCATCCGGTCGGAAGGGCAGCCGGCCAGACGGGGCCCCGGTTTTGTGCCACTGGGCTCCGGACTGACTGGCGCCACGGCGAACGGCTCGCCTCTGCCGAGCTGCAGCGCAGCGTTAATGCGTATTGTTCGCCGGTGCACAATTGCTCCTTTTCAGACGTCAAAAACTCATTCACGAGTCCGGCTTTAAAACCTTTCAGCACAAAGTGCGGTTTCTTAATCTGGCGACGGATCACCTGCGCTTAAACTATCTTCCAGGTGCGCTGCGTCGCAGGAAGATTGAAATTTCGTGAACGGGGCGGAAGACGTTTGAAATTTATTCCTAAGTGTAACTGTGCGTTGACGTCGCGGGCACCGTGTCTTACATATCTAGCATTTCTCCATCTGTATTGACTTTGGCGTAGGTTAAATATTTCCTACGGTGAGCAGACGATTATAATGATCGTCTACATGCTGTGTACTTCTCCGGTGATAATTGCACATTCTCGTAACATCGACCGAAGGGCATGTCCTGCTCCAGGGTGTAGTGCGCCTTGTGTTCGCGAGATCCTCGCGGGAAATTGGTAGCGATGAAATTATCGATCGAGAGACCAGACTCGGCGTATCTATTAATAACATGGACACACTAACCGCCTTGGCGATGACACTATTCTTATACATTGTAAAATTTCCAAGTCGTACAGCTGCAGCAAGTGCTGTACTGGAGAACAATACGGAGGACAGAAAGCGACCGTAACGCTACAAATGAAGTGGAACTAACCCGTCATGGCTGTTACAGTCCGTCTGTAAACTGAAGAGCGAGCAGCGCTTGTAGTGGGGAAACGGCCTTTCCCGAAGAAAGGTAGAAGTGCTGTACAAGCACTGTTGTGCAGTGTAGGGTTACTTACGTCGATTATGTTCGTCTTCATTTCTTCCGTTATATTAGTTAAAACTTCTGTATTCCGTATTGGTTTAATGAATTCACTGGAAAACAAACTCTTGTCGGACGTCTGTGCACTGCATCGCAAATTGTTTAAAAGCCGCGCTGCAGGAAGGGCGGTGTAACTTTGTATGTGCTCCTTAAAACCTAGTGGGATAGAGATAACGGGGGCTCTTCTGCTCACTCTCCGTTTGCAAGTTGGCTGTGGGACTCGGCTGTCGTATTTAGTCACGAAGTGAAAGAGGGTCTTCCCGTGCATAATTTATACCAACCAATTCAGATCTATTTGGGGTGGAAAAATGCCGTGAACGGTTACACGAAGCGTTTTCATATATTTTCGTGACCACGGTTGCTTCAGGGCTACAGACACGACAGATAATAAATACTCACGAATGCTGAAGTGGACCAGAAGTAAAGCATTGGCTGCTGTCGAAAATATCTCCTTTGTTCGGAAATGAATTTTTCTATATTGAGTTTGAATCAAACGCTGTCTGCAAGAACCTAGAGAGTACCTCCATGTCTGTTCGGTTTGTTTCCTGTGACTACTGCACTCTCAAAAAGCAACAACAGAAGCTGAGCGTTTGGATTTGAAGCTATGCTGGACAAATTTCATTTCGGCACATCGTAACAAGAAACTGTTAAAACTAATGTAACGCCGACAGGTATATGCAGTAATGAATCTCAATCTCCGTCAGTCAATATTTATCCGACAAGAGCAAGAATGTGGACAGTTAATGTTGCATACGTCATTCTAGATTCTAGGCAAGAGGAAACCTAGCATCAATCTCTCTTGACTGAGGTGTATACCTCCCTAAGCTCTTAAAATGGATGCATATGAAGTTTCCAAAAGCGGCATTGTTTACAGGTCCATCAAAGGTTAAGGGAAGCGCGCAGTTTCGAAACTTTGCAGTCGACTTTTTCCCTCCATGCAGTCGACTTTTTCCCCTCCATGAGCTGTTGCTGAACAATCTCCACGTGTACCAATTAAGTGTCCACTACTCGATTTGAGAAGATGCACTCATGCATTCATTGTCATTGAAGTTTATCGTCTTTCGCTAGCCGCGACAGACGGCTAAAATATTCATTGCACAAGCGATAAGATATACATTGGGACCACAAACAGAAGCATTAGCCCATAGCTCAAAAACACAAAAACTATCGACTAAACATTACCAGCGATCTTAATTAGCAAGACCATATACTGGGTCAGAGGCATACAAATGAGACTGTCCGAAAATACAGTCGTGGGCTAATAAATGCTGCAGAAGCGGCCGTGAAAATTCATAAGTGTACGCTGTACTGTTGAAGCGAGCAGCGCTAACTCATGCGCCTGCCCAACTCAGCAATTTTCGGCAGCGACTGTATTATGAGACTGCTATTGTTATTAACATGTTCTAAGTTATCATCAGAGAATTTAAATACCTGGCCGCTGTCCATCGCAGCAGAAAGCGAAACATTGGTCGGAATATTATGCTCAGCTGGAACGACTAAAATTTCGTCTCGCCAAAGAACCAACATTGGTTCTAAACTCGTACTTTTGTATGATTCGAAAATCAATCGTGGGCCTAGTTTCATGTACTACAGGTACTGACGCTCGAGCAACTATCATCGAGAGATCTAAATCTATGGTAAAAATAGCTGTTACTTTGATAGAAGCCCCAACAGTTTGTTGGATAAGGGCGTGAAAATACTCCACGCACTATTGACCAAAGTCGTCCCACGCTGCTTTTAAACCTAAATTTTATTTCCCTGATCCCTCATCTGCAGTTCTTCTAACGTCTTTAGATTGAGCGTATGAAATTGGATAACGAGTGTGTCATTCGTGCATTCTGGCGTGCTGTTTCATTGAAGCAACATTTTGAAATGAATTTTCTAATATTCAATTTTTAGTTTGTGCTTTGCTTTGATTACATGCTAAAGAATTTAATCTGACAAACCATAAAGAAGATACACATACTCTTGACTCACTGCTTGCTTACGTAGTACACTCTACATAACGCTGCTTCTGAGCTGAAAAGTATTATTAGTAATCCAGTCTTTCAGCAACAAAATGACATTGAGCTATATGGAAGTATCCTTGCATTTGCGAGAAATTAAAGTCGCATGCATTGTTCTTCACAACTGCGACAAACTAATTTATTTCCTTTTTAACGACATTACTACAAATTGGGCGGTAACTGTCTGTACTCCCAAAAAGGTAGGAGCTGAAAACGTAGAAGTATCATGATAATTAGACTAGTTTCTATAAAGGCAATAAAGTGTTGATTCTGAAAAGCCATCTTCAAGAAAGTGTGACCGAGCCGTGTTTCAGATCGATAAGTTCTGTTGGTACGCTTTTTTCCAGCCATGTTTTCATGCCTGTCTTAGCTAAATAATTATACAAAGTAACGGATAAACTGTCACTTGTATCCAGAACCACCATAAAATTTCAAATGGGAATGTTACGGCTATGCTATTTGCGGCAAACAGAATGTGAAGAGCTCGCGGATCCCTGATTACGCTGCACTCCTGGAGACGACTACGTAACAAGCCGACCCCAAGCTTCGTACGTTACCGCATTTAGCACTGTTGCAGGTACATAAATACACAGTAACAGCCAGTCAGCGGCTTCCAGAAAGCGCAGAACTCCTGTGATGGGTGCTTGGCATTACTCGTAAATGAAGTTTTGTATCTGTGGACTCGAGGGAAGCACTTTGGGCGGCTGTTCAGGAATAGGACCCATGCAACCGAGTCATTTGGAATGAGTGCTCTGGATATATCAGACCTCCGAGTACACAGCCAGGGGTGGAACAAATTGCCGCGTTGGCGTCTTCAGAGACCCAGAGAGAGATTTAGCTTGACCCAGTGCAAGAAAACTTACACCCCAGATTAAGTTCTTACAACTGTTTTCTTCAATTTTAAGTACGTAAAACAGTTTCATCCTTGCTTTTACGATTGAAACCCAGGAAGAGTGTAGCCTTGGTTGTTTAGCCGTTTCCCGTGATAGTTTTCAAAGTGCGCCTTCCGGAACAGTTTGCAAGTTGTGATGCTGGAGTGGATTTCCAGGCACCACAGTACAAAGTTTCTCGTCTGTTCTCTTTCAGTGCGCTACTACCGGTTCACCAGATTTATTCAGTGGAATAGTTGATTCAGCTCATTTGTAACTCCTTAAGGCGGCTTCAACGCCGTGGTCTGTTGCTGGACACCAGGACACGTCGGGGGTACGGGCACAGGACATAGCCGACAAAGTAGACAAAAAAAGCTGGTCGAGATAGTGAACGTCGATGTTCCATCTCCTTGCACGCCGTCATCTCATTATCTGAAAGACGAACCGTGCGTCAGTGGGACACTGAATGGTTGGAGGTGGCGGAAAACAAACTGCGGTCATCACACAGGTGTGATCGATTTGGCATCTTCACCGATGGAAGAAAGCGCTAGTCACAGCACAATGCGTAGGTACAGTGTAACACAAGGTTTCCTCATCCGGCAGAAAGATCCACCAATCTAAAGTTGGTGTCGTCCCACTTCCGGTTCAGCATTTTTTGGCTACATGTGACTTAAATACTGACATCAGGGTACCCCTCGGTTTGACTGGAGATCTGCCCACCATCCTTACTGATACTGACACCAGTGTTACATGGGTTCTGAAATTTTGTGATCTGTCGGGCCTCACCCCTAAAGTGCTGGGCAGGGGAGCCGGACGGCAATGCATTATAAACTATTAAGCGTGTGGGAACAGCCTCTGTCCTCCCCACGAGAAAGTCGTGCTGAGTTTCCGTCAGGGCATCGAGCACCTTGATGATGAGCGTTCCGTATCCAAAATAATGATCGTAGTCATCCAAGGAATCCTTTTTGTAAGCGACCTGTCTACACTTCGCCCAGCATCTGAGTGGAGACTGGCGTGGGACTGCTTGCAGATTATTATTGCTGACTTACTATTGGCAGGAACTATTCTGCGCAGTTAGCAAGAAATATGGTGATGACAGCATAGATTACCGTACTGGAAGCCGGCATGAAAAACCTCAAGTCGAGTCACATACCCGGTACCGACCAGAACTAGTACTCGTCTTCTGGATTGTTCTTCGAAGTAAATCGCGACGTTTAAATAGCCACCAAGCTGTGTAGTTATATCTGCGAGAACTGAAACATTTCCGTATGCAGTGTTACCACAGTTTCGCAGTATTCGCAAATAACGATTACAGTAAGCGTCACGCTACGTTTCTAGCTTCTCTGAACTCTTCCCAACATCAGTAATGTAATATTTCATCTGCAGATTTAATTGTTGGAGTATGGGCAGAAGCTTTCCGGAGAAAAATTTATTTAGAAGGGAAATTAAAAGACGGGTAAATTGGTTTAATTAATTCAATTAAATATCCCTTTTCTGTTAACATTGGAGAAGAAACTTGAGTTTTTTTTAGAACGTAATCAGTTAACATGAATTTTGGTATAACTTAAAGTGTAACTACTGCTAGCCACTGTCCTTAGTGTCCATAACAGACAAGTGGTCTACCATGCAGTGTCAAACCCCGTGCTTAGGGGTGTTAAGTAAGTCTCGCGGGACAGTCAAGTTAAGTGCCAGTAGTTCTTCTCATTACGGTTTTTCACCGTATGCGTAGACGACAGGGACAAGGATAGATCCCCAGCGGTGGGACAGACTTTTCGAAACCATCTATCAGGGACGGCCTCAAATTTTGCACACTTTCTGAGCTGCTGCACATGCTTCGTGGTCACAGTGTGCACATTTATCACACGTGCAAACTGGAGAATGGGACCGTCATCGCTCATTTAGTGTGTGCGCCTAAGCACGTATGTCGGCGCTTAGCATTACCCACTAGCTGGGATACACAGCACCTGGGACACCATCGTGCTCTTTCCACAGTGTGCAATGAAATCATGTGAAAGTATCGTGTTATTCCTTCGCCCTATCAACAAACAGAACGATTCTAAAACAAATAACAAAAACAAATGGTGCAGAAATACGCCGGATTGGTTTTACACCCACGTTAGGTAGCTACGTACCCTTCATGGAAAGGATATTAAGCATATTTCTCAATAATTAAAGCAAAATTTCTAAGCATGTACATGTACCTTCAAGTACCGGTTTAATACCAAATTTTTTCAGATAAGTGTTTGCGTATGTAACATGAAGCAGCATGAGGCACAGTTAGAAAATAACATATTTTAAATCAAAAAAGAAAGAAAACCAAAAACATGATTATCATTGGTGATGAGAAAAGATAATCTCGGGCACAAAAGCACGGCACACTTATAAACGCAAGCAATTGCGAATGTTTTGGTCACTGATACTTGATCGAAACGTTGATTTTTTTTTTTTCACTTTTCATTATGAAGAATAATCTGTCACACACACAATTAGATCCGAACGTGGACATAACTCTCGCAGCTTCGTGATGCTGGAATTTCTTGCTGTGGAAAGTTATCGCACTGCAAAGAACTTTTCTTGCAGCCGTGTATTGCACTGCACGTCGATCAGTTCCATCTTTAGATGATTCGGAGATCAACGGATAATGGAAACGGCCGTGCAAAGCAACGAATTATAGGAGACACACTCATAAGATCTAAAAGTTGTGCTCGAAATTTGCTCCTTAATTTTTACAGTTATTGACACGTATTCTTGAAATCTAGCGCTTTCGTGGACTAAACGGAGGGTGTTAGCAGAGAGTAGTTAGCTTTCCCAAAGAGCAAGCTTCCTTGCAAAAGCATTTGTTGTCAGAAATTAGATTGTGCTTCGGTCCTCCTGGTAGAACCGTCGCCGCTCATTTGCTATGCTGCCGCTGTCCCGGTGTGCCCACTGGCTGACACTTGCGCCGTGTGTGTTGCATTTGGCCAGCCGTGATCTGTAGTGATCAGCAACGGAACCTAGTGGAAAAAATTAGTGACGTTTAACGTGTCTTGAGTTTCGAAAACAGCGAGCTATACATCGAACGTGAAGGAAATCGGTTTTTGTTTTGACCAGTCTAAGCGCTGCTGAAAGCTGAAGAACCGGAGGGGCCAGTTTTCCCGTATTCCCCATGAAAACATGTTGTTCCGCGTAGCATCCGGAGACAATATTGTGTCTATCTTCTAACCACATCCTCGTGGGCTCTTAGTCTTTGCTCTTGACATTCCCCCCAGACTGCCTGTCGTAGAAAACAATAAACTCAAAGGGCACTACGCTTCTAACCCGCCATAGTACACTTCCATGGCTGTTGATAGATGGCGGGTAAAACGAAACTGATCAAGAAAGGTATTTTCTGGTGACCCAAAACGATTTCCATATAGTTACGGTGTTCGCTACATAGCCCGTTTCGCACCATTTTGGAAAAGTTTTGCATTACAGACGAATTGTGCTTCGCATAACATTGGACAATGAACGCACCCTTTTTTATTCTGAGAAACATTTTGTGATGCATTCAAGTAGCCACTAAAGCTGTTTCTGTCTCACTCAAACGTAATGACAGCGGAGTATACGGGACAGAGCACGCGGGAGATGGGCATGTGCATATCTATCACAGCAGCCGAATGAGGCATCGAAATTGCGGTTTCCAACATTTTGTGTTTTTTTAACAAGGGTTAGTTCCGCGTCAGTCTCAAATTTTCTCGATCACTTTTTTTTTGCGCGCCACGTACTTGATCTTTCGTTTATGAGAGTACGGTCTTCGACGTTCTTAGTTTCCGATGGAGTGTAATCGCTTCTACGGTAGTGACATTAATGCTGGACACTGTGGAGTTTCATCGAATATTGCGTTCATGTGTTTATTTTAATGGAAATACACGGTATAATTCACAACAAATTTTCATAAAACATGCTTCAAAATTGAAGTTTATATCTAAAAATTTTAAAAATTAAACAAAATACAACTAAGCAATTTCTTAATGTTTTGTGGAATATCCTTTTAATTTTATCTCTGCTTCGTCATTGCCTCAAATGTCGAATATCTTCTGGTTTGACCACACTGAACCACGAACTCACGATAGCCTCTAGGAGCTCCCTCTTTTTACTAGGATTCCGTCGCGAAACCATTTTAAGCCTTGACTACAAGTTCGCAATTGGGTTGACGTCGGGACTATTGTTAGGCCAAGATAGCACACTAATTTGGTCATGGAATCATCTCCTATTGATTTTCACTGTGTGACAGTGTACTCTCTTGCTAATGGATGTACCTTCAAACAAATCGCGGGTAGAGGCCAGCAACTGAAACGTCTTGATTTTTTTTTCAATATGTTGCCCCGTGACACTGCCAGACGTGCAACGCCATGACTTGCCACGAAGCCCCCACACAATGATACTGATGGGATGCTTCATAGTGGCAGTGGTGCACTAAAGCAGTAAATCTTCGCCTGGTCGATGACGAACGAACTTAACTTTATCACTTCTAGAGGTGCTGATTTTAGTCTTGTCATTTAATTGACTGTAGCCCACCTGCTTGTTTCCATTGCTTCTGCATTTCGTTCAGATATGGATGGCATCGTCCTTGAGGTCTCGCTCGCAAACTATTTTCGCGAAATGTCAGTCTTATGGTGCGATCCGAAACTTTAACGCGTGAAGTCTTACAGATGACATTTATGCCATTTGTCCTACGCTGACGCTTTGCAGAGAAAGGCCTCAGATTGTACGATAGTCTTGATTAGTCAATATTGGTTTTCTGCCGGTTCTTTGAGCAGTTTTGATTCAGCCAGTTTCTTCATACCGGTTGCAAAGTTTCCTCCCGCGCAACTTTGTATCGCCTCCACCCAACCTTTTTGCTGTTTCTGTGTACGTATAACGTTCTTCACGGAGTGTTAACTGCCTTACTCCGTTTACTTGGTGACCAGCCACCACGATTCGCCACAGGAGACATAGTTTTCAGTCACCCGTCTCAACTCCACTCACTAAAGAAACGTTACACTTCAGCAACAATGTATTGCTGCCGCTAGTACTAGAACAGTGGTGATCAGAACGCTTTTTGTCACTGGATAAAATAACACGCTTCCATTGATTGATTCTGTCGGAAAAGAACAAGTCAAAATAGCTGCACAAGCAGGTGTAAACAGTTCTGTAATCGTCAGATAAGTCTATTTATTCATTTTTAATTTAAAAAATATATCACATTCTCCAAAAGTGATACTCAGTAAGACGTATCATAAAAACAATAGCATAATTTATTAATTTAGTGTACCAAAACGTACATACGTCTCGTGATGTTAAAATGAACATTTCAACGAAGTGTCCAGAATTAAGTATACTGCTAATACACGGAGCGAAGCAGTTGTCAGTGCGACAAAGCGGGGATACTGTCAGCGTATTTTTGACCTCAAATCGCATCTTCTGTCAAGATTCTACCGCTCAAGAGACAGATTTTTATTAATTTCGGCACAATATCTCTCTCTCTCTCGGAAGCCATTTAACTGCCCTCTGGCTCTGCAGTGTGCATATATCATGCACTACGGTGACGTTATTGTGCATAATCCAGTTATACAATATTCTGGTTCTAAGGTTTAGCGATTAGAAGAGGAAAGGGGGAAATTGGGAGTGGTACACGAAGTACGGTCCAGCACACAAGGTTGTCCACGGAACACAGATTTTGTATAAGCAGTAGTTACTGTAGCAGAGTAATTTATTGGTGCACAGAATAAGTCATTTGCGTCCGTTTCGTGTACGCAGGAGAAGATTGTAGAAACCAGATAGTCTCATTTTACTCCAATGTTCATTATATGAAATTTATCTTAGTGTTGTTAATATGTGTTGACTCATCGAGGGTTCTCAGAATTTTGAAAGCATTTTCGCAGTGCAAAGGTTCACTATTACTATCGCAGTGTAGTTGAACGTTTTTGTGACTTTCTCGGTTGAAGTAGGCTAATCCATGACGAATCGCTCAGCTCTTATTTCAAACTTGCACCGTCTCCTGTTAACATGACTACATATGGCTCCTATATAGATGATCAGTACTCAAAAACGAAGGTTTCGTAACGAATCTTCTTCAAGGCTGAATTACGCGCTAACGATTCTTCCAATTGCTGTCTTTGGTATCTACTTTTTCGCGCAGCTAAATGTGAGGTCATTTCGTCTTAAATCGTTATGTACAGGTAATCATAAGCGGTCTCTAAGCTATCAGATATATTGTGCAATATTTCCTGTTATACATTATTGTTGACGGCTGTGCAAAATATTGACGGATGTACTTAATTAATCACCGAAACTGGTTAAACTGTGTTGTCTACGGTTAGGACTGTATGTCTACGTCAGCTCAATCCCGTTTGCCAAACTTTATTATGCACGACTTTTTCGTGTTCTGTTAACCGAACTTGGGAAACGGATTCGAAATCCACAGAATACACTTTCATTTTAGAATTGCGGAAGATCGCATACGAAGGCCGTGCCGCAGTGAAAACAGGTTCCCGTCAGATAAATGACTTTAAGCGCTATCGGGCTTGGCTAGAACGTGGGTGGGTGACCGTGGGTCTACCGAGCGCTGTTGGAAGGCGGGGTGCACCCAGTCCTTGTGAGGCCACTTTATCGAAGAGTAGCGACTTGGCTCACGAAAACTGACAATGACTGGGAGAGCGATGCCCCTCCATATCCACATCAAGTGACGCCTACCGGCAGAGGACACGGCGAGCGTGTCGGGACTGTTTGACCTTCCGAGGTCTGTTCGGACGGAGTTCAGTGTAGATAAGCGATTGCCAGCATTACAGTGTGTAAAAGTATAGTAATTGCCAGAAGAAATCGGATAAATGCGTCCGGAAACAGGTAAGCTTCAGTTAGAAAAAAAAACTAATTGTGGGAAGGCGGTGAATTATAAAAATAGTGTCTCGCAAGAACTATAGGTGTAACAAATTGCAAACGTACGCCAAAATGGCGAGCGTCCGTCCTCAGAAAATTCCGATAGCCAATTTGCTCGCTTATCGTCAAGTCACGTAGTAAATTTCCATGCGCCAGTCTCCCTCTCTTCTCAATCTACTCTTTCATCCGTCTACATTTCCTCTTTTCTTTCTGCGGTCGCAAAGCCATCCCAGAGTCAAATAAGTTATCCTCCGTGTCCACCATGTTTGCACCTTCCAAATTCGACATGGCGTTACTTCGCTTTGTGGGTCCAACCACCAGTATATTGCCCAGTATTGGTGGTAGTCGAGGGGCCGCTTTAGTGTATCGAAACCCGACTAGCAGGAACTCTCGATGTGATGGGCAAGAGTGTAGGATGCGTGTAGTCCCCGCAGCGCGCGTGGTGTGCACGGTACGGCGGACGAGATGGCTGGAAGCTAATTAACTGCCGGCCGGCGATTGTGCGGGTAATCTGCAGTCGCGCCGGGCGCCGCCGCCGCCGCCGCCGCCGCCGCCGCTGCTGCTTCCTGCCCGCCTCGGATATCGCCGAGGCTTCCGCCGCTGCTCCCTTGTCGAGGCTCCTCACTGGCGAATGCCGTGCGCACGCCGGCCGGCACCGTCCCGCTCTCGCCGCCGTGCCTAAACCCTTTAAGACTGTTGACGTGCGGTGCGAGCTTTGGCGGCGTGCCCCGGCCGGTGCATTGTCAAGCCTCCGCCGCGCGCCAGACGCGCTCGCCATTTCGCAGCTCCGTTTTTGCACCGGGCTTTGCACAATGTTGTGTACGACTTCGTACACAGCGGTACGGAGGGGAGGGTTACTGAGCGGCGCGGCAGATGTAGGAAACCTGGACGGGAGCAGAAATGATTAGTGAAAAAGTTATCACAGTAAACACAAGATTTACTTTACTTTTCTTTCTCCAAGCGAACGAAGACTCATTACAGATAATGCAGCGAGAAATAATCCACCTCGTACAACTGCAACAGCGCTGAAGCGCTCTGAACTACAGCACGAACGATGGTGTCGGAGCCGCTAGTAGGCCGTATCTGCGTAGCTTGTGGCGCGCCATTGGCGAGTCAGTACGGAAAATGCTACTCCACCGTATACTCCTTATGGATTCAAGACCATCTAAGTCGGTTTACTCAACTGTTTTGTGGGGACAAATTTAGTTACATAATCATTTGTCACTGGAATATGCGACAACCATTCTCTGAACCACTATTCACGTCGTCTTACAAAACTCACGAACGTTTAGATGTTGCATGTAACGCACTGAAAATTCGCTGTGAGATGACGGATGCCTCAGAGCACACATCGCTACGAGGGTGGGTTCAGTGAAAATATTTAATATTGTTCTAAAATATTGTACCAAGCCGTACCACTTAACGACGTAATCTCCCTCACACTCGATAAAACTTCACCAGCACTTGCAAAGTGCCAGATTTCCCCTAGAAAAAATTATTTTGACAGCTTTACTACTACTACTACTACTACTACTACTAATGCTGCTGCTGCTGCTGCTGCTGCTGCTGCTGTACCGCGTAGGTTTGCTCTTTACAAATATGAAACAGTTTGGGGCAGTCTGCTTCGTTTGGTTGACCTAAAATAAGAAAATCTGTCGTGGATATATCTGGTGCGTACTGTGAACCCAGAACGCACGGACTTAACGTCTATGAATGTCGTAACTGTTGCACAGGCTTTTGCGCTCCGATTGTCATGTTGCATAAGAACGCCAGTTTAGAGCAGTCCACGTCGTTTCATTGGAGTGTGTTCTGCATTCTACACGTGCAGTTTATTACGAAAATTATAGGTGCAAAGCACAGTATTGTACATGTTATAAAGGGTTAATACTGTAGAACGTTCACAGTACTGTGCTTTTCAATCATAATTATGTTCTATCAAGAAGAGTCAGAGGAACCAGATAAAATATTACGAAAATGATTAGGGCATGCTGGTTGCTGCAGTAGTTTAATATTGGCCAAAGCACAGGAGAAACCGAATTTCTTAACTATTTTGGACCATAACTATTGCGGATGTTAGACCTAATTCAAAAACAGCCTAATTTAATGCACTAATTTCTTGTTGAGGATGGGGTGATTAAAATTCTTAACACCAAAGAAGACAGAACAATCAGTTATGGAGCCAGTGACACTACGCCTTAAAACTAGAAGTTATCTCATTTGAATGTAGAGCAGAAGATGCAGGAGTCGCGCGTCGTTGCTCTTGACAAGTCGTCGTTGCCTTCCTGCGACCGGTTATGAAGTGCCAAGTCTGTATCTCAGTCTTTTGAATGACTGCAATGAGCGCTTGTGTAGTGTAGTGTTGAATTTTTGTTGCGGATAAAGGGAAGCGCAACCGCACAGGCGTGCATTAGATACCCACGCTACGGAGGATGTAAGCAATAAATGGAGACCAGTAGATAAGGGAAGAAGCCGCGATTTCAAAAGAAAAAAGGACGATGCATATGTACGTACAGAAGCGCTTTGAAATTGAAAAAACAGTGGCCTTAAAGCACAAACATTGGATGCATCAACCCCGTTCAAAAAATTTGACACCTTCCCTGTTCCACTTATTTATACATCCAAAAGGAATTTTTGACGAAAAAATTGAGTCCAATGAAACAGTTCTGTTTTCGTGGCTGGCTGTTTTGAAACTTTTCGAGTTTGGCACCTCAGGGACTGAATCTACTGACTGAAAACGGGTACGTTCAAACGCCACTTACATTTTTTCGAAAAAATGTCCTTCACTGCATGCTCAGAATTTTCATCTTGGCATCTTAGTGTGCCTCTGTTTCTCGCTGCTACAAATACACTTCAGGGGTAATCGGGAGATCGGTTCCTGATCTACTCGAATGTTCTGTCTTGGCTTTTAAATTTTTTCGCGTAAATCCCTCTAACATATCGTTAGTACTCTCGCATTACGTGAAGTAATGTCCTTCCTCATTCAGCATGGTATCTACAGGACAGTGTAATCCAACCCAAAATAAATACACTGGGTCCCTAAAGATTACACGAAAAGAAAACGAGCAAATTAAAACGAAGGCGCGCCGTGTTTTGATTGAAATGAGTCTTTGGCGTAACGAGTGAAGTCAACAAAATTGCTAATGTTTATGAGTAGTATTGTCGAGTAAAACATTACCTGTGAAGTGTTATTTAAAGTTTGTCTTGGATTATGGTTTTCAAAAGCAAGAAAAAATATGAACGTCGCCTGCAGATAGGAAATTACTTAGAAGCAGACGAAGAGCATTTTCCCTACAGTACAGAGAAATAAATGAGTTCTTATTAGCTATTATCGTAGTTAGCTGAAATACGAGTAGTACCTCAGTGAAATTTAGTGTACAGACCAGGTAATAGCAGGGTTATATTACGTTGCTCTGCTACTGCAACTTTTGCTCCCGCGAAAATCGGTACCGGTCGGAGATATCTCGCGGACAGAGAATTGCACGTCACGTTGTTCACTGGAAGTAACCTGCAAGACTGTAACCTGGGAACTGCTGCCAAGCTTGCGCGTTGAGATCCTGTCGCGGCGTGCTGAAAAGGCAGTGCAGCACGTGTCTGGCAGCGGGAAGAGCACTTTTCGGACTTGTGCGGCCGGCTTGTAGACGGCCAGGCAAACAGTATGACACTGTAATACAGAGTATCCACAGTGAGACTCCAACATTTGAACTCATAAAATTTGAAAGGAAACACAATTTATTGACGAACATACAGCAGCTCATAAAGTTCACATACACAGGTGGACGGTTCAGTTCACTTGAACATGGGCGCCACGGGTAGCGCGAAGAATATCAAGTCTATAATCAATTTCGTGCCATGTGTTGCGGAGCGTCTGTTCTGTGACAGAGTTATGACAATTCTTATGCGCTGTTTGAAGTCTTGCAGGTCCTTTACTGGTGTAGCGTATACCCGGTCTTTCACATAACCCCACAAGAAAAAAATCGAGGGGGGTTATGCCGGGCGAACGTGGCGGCCAAGGAATTGGACATCCACAGCCAGTCCATCCTTGCGGGAATGTGTCATTTAAAAATTTTCTGACATCAAGGCTCCAATGGGGTGGTGCACCGTCCTGTTGATACATCACATTTGGCTGCAGGTCTGTTATCTGTGGCACGGCAAATTGTTTCAACATGTCCAGGTAGATGGCTCCAACCACAGTCGGCTCCTGAAAGAAAAACTGCCCAACAATGCGATGTATCATCAAACCAAACCACACATTAACTTTCGGACTGTCTCACATGTTTACCCTAGGTGCATGTAGATTTTCGGACCCACAGATGCGCACATTGTGACGATTGACAGACCCTGACACCTGAAAGGTTGCCTCGTCAGTCAACATCACGCGTGATAAAAATGTCTCGTCCGCGGCAGTGCGATCTAACATGACACATGCAAATTCTTCTCGCTCTGGTCGATCATCAGGCGTGATTTCTTGCACAACCTGCACTTCATATTCGTACAACCGTAACCGCTGATGAAGCACTTTGTGCACTGTTGAACGTTTCATACGAAGTTCTCGTGCTGCCTGTCGCAATGATTTCTGTGACCGCCGCACTTGTTCCACGTGATGTTCGCTGATCCCGGGCTTACCACCACCATGCCCTTTCGCAACACTCCCAGTAACCAAAAACTGATCACACCACTTCTTTATAGTCTTGAACGACGGGGGCGCTTTGTTGTAAACTCAACGAAAGTTTCTTTGCACTTGGGTCGCCGATTTTGTCTCTGCATACCACCGGACCACTTGTGCACGCTCCTTCATATCCTCCATTTTGCTAAAACAGTTGATCGCAGCTCCACTACAGCCACTTGGCGTATCAAATTTGCACACCACAAACTCGTTAATTTGCTCTGTCTGTCCCTTCAGGATTTCGAGGTCCACTGTCTGAAATGAGAAAGAGATAGGATATTAAAATATTGGACTCTCATTGTGGACACCCTGTACAATGGCTTTGAGCTGTCTGGGATCACGTGGAGAGTACGTGTGTGTGTGTGTGTGTGTGTGTGTGTGTGTGTGTGTTGGGGGGGGGGGGGGGGGGAGTGGGGCGCAGGCGCCGGAGATATCAGTAAATTAATTGGGCTACGCACAACGCAGATAGCGAATAAACGTACAGTTTTCAATCAAACGTCGTCACCGAGCGAGTTGGCGCAGTCATTAGCACACTCGGCTCGCATTCGGGAGGACAACAGTTCAAACCCACGTCTGGCCATCCCGATTTAGGTTTTCCGTGACTTCCCTAAGTAGATTCAGGCCCTTTGTTAGGGCGCGGCCGACTTCCTTCCCCATCGTTCCCTAATCCGATGGGACCGATGACCTCTGTTTTGTCCCCTCCCCACCCCTTGAAACCGCTTTTGACGACGTCGTGAACACCATCTTCGGAGAATGAGTTGCCCGTTGTGTAAAGCAGAACAGCCAGCAGCCTACCGCGCAATTGCAATTGAACAAAGATTCTGAGGAAGACAAAGGGTTTCGGAACATTCCGTACGCCGACATGGATTTGGTTAGGAACGTTTCTATTAGTAACACGCCATCTTGTCACAGTATTATCTTTCTGAGTAAGTCTGTTTTGGTTCGGAGTTTAAACTTCACTTTCTAGGATTACATTAAGGCTTTTGCTCATTACATATGTTTGTTGTTACGTATAGTAAGTTTTACCATAAAAGCCCCTGGAACGAGACTGACAAACTATTATTAGGGGTCACCTTTGTTTGACGAAAGATGCTCATTTTGTGCATTGGTGGAAAAACTGTGCAGTTAGCACTAGCAGTTAAATTTAACTGGCTGACTGTAAGATTCCAACTACACAATTCGTGATTAAGGGACATACTCAAATAACAAACATTTGTGTAAACAAAGAATAATTTTATGTCGTCTCTGCATAGAAAGTGGTGTGGCGGCTTCGAAACGCTTCAAACTTGTGATTACCTCGAAAAAATATTTTTTTTTTTTGTAATTTCTCGTTTGGTTGCTGTCCTGGTACATGTTGAAATCTCCCCACCACAGAGTAGCACACGACTAGAGGAACCAAAACAAAATTGCGCAATCCATCACCACTTCATCAGTGGCCATTTTGTTTTGGTTCCTAGCTGTGTGTGTGACGGTACTGTGACACCAGGATTTCATCACATATCAGGACAGCAGACAAACAAGAAATTATTTACATAACTTTCTAGGCGATAATTAAAACTTTGAATACGCCTCGTAAAAAAAAAAGACTAAATGGGAAAGGCGTATTATTACAAGCATAACATCCGTAACGTAGAAACCAGTCGTGGGCAGCCCATAATCAAGTGTCCGGTATTAAATTTATTTTGGACTCTGCTTTGACCGGTTGTCCTAGTGACTTACTGTTACGATAAGTTAACATTGGAAAGCTTAGATACGACCGTAAATCAAGGGAAGAAACATCGCATATCATAACGCTGGTTACTTCAACCAAATCTTCTGTTAGCTGTGGCATGGTAAAGCTGATTTTCATGCCGAATAATAGATACACTTACTGGCCTTCGAGATGATATGTTAAACTACAAAACCGTCACCTCACTGTTCCTAGTTTTTGAATTACAGCATGACCTAAAGCACCAGGAATACCGTATTGTTGATGTACCTAGCATTATATGTCAAACTTAATTCTGACCAGTATTCATGTATAATAAAGAAAAGTAAGTACTCGAATATTGGACGTTGTTCTCCCATGTATGTATGAGAACTAAGCATAGATGTCTTAATACTGCACTTCAAACTAACAATTATGCTAAAAAATATATCAATTTGCTGGTTTATATGTCCTACGGAAATTACTTGCCCCCTAGTGCAGTGATTATTTTTTCTCTGTATGAGGGATTCACAATTTTAAGCAGATTCCAAATCGTCGGAGTGTGTCAGTGACTGGCGCAATTGATAATTCCCCGTGTTTTTACTGTTGACAGTTACCATAACTGCGAGCCGCGGTGGGCGTTTTGTAAATTTGAGCTGCCTCCATCTTTTTGTGACCTTTATTCCTTAATGCCTGAAATTTTTTTTTCAGCTAGCTATAGTAAGACAAAAGCTGATCACGTGCTTGTAAGATGAAGGCAAATACCGGAAGGACTTATTTCAGGGGAGTTGGATGGTTACATCTCGGCCTTGTTAAATTATGACTTTAGGAACATTTTTCTCCCTGACCAGTTGACATATCATGATTTTTTTGTTGTGTTCCTTATATCTTAACCTTCATTTTAAACTGGTAAGTCTTAAAAATAATAAAAAATTAAATTTAAAAATTTTTCAAAGTAGCCATAAAAACTGCAATTTTTTACTTTAATTAAAATTTATACCATAGTTCTTTAAAAGATATTCATATTTCGTCTGTTTAAAACAACTAACAAATAAGGAACAATTTTTAAAAAATCATGTTACAACATTAATAGTAGCCAAGAAAAATGTTCCTAACCATTGAAAAATGCAGTTGTCGGGGAAACGCAAATAAAGACTATTAAACTATGATTTTTCTTCTTGCTTGCTGTGTGGCCTGGCGACACTTTTTCTGTTTCTGTGACAGCTTTGTCCGCTTTTTTAATCCAAAGTTCGTCGTCCGTTTTCAAAAACTTGACACAGTTCTTGCCTGGATATATGCCTAGATGACTCAGAATTTTGCACTTTGCTAAATTTCCGTCATTGAAAATTGTAATAGCTTCGTACACTCCCAACTGAAATGTAGTCATCAAAATAAAAGTTGCTTTTGGTAGCCGCGACCGTACAACATTGTTGAACGACTCTGACGGATGCTGGCACTTACGCAAGAGGTCAGGATGGGCCAAGTCTCTAAATATGGGTCTTATTTGTTCCATGACAGCGAAAGGAAGATGTGTTTGGTCATTGTGGTCATAAGATCATTTTTCTCTTGGGCTTTTCGGAATTTGCACCAGCTTGTCTCAACTTTGGGGCATAGTCCGTGTCCAGATGTGTCTTCGTTGGTAGTCGTCAAATGAAAAAAATTCTGCCCAGACCGTTGCCTTCATGTCTTTTAGTTTTTGTAGCATTCCTTATAGCTAGGCCATAATATAGTTGTACTTGATTTATAGCATCACCAGTAAGGTGGCCACGACCCCCGATGGTTTTGCCGTCGGAAAATTTTGGTTTCACAAGTTTAATTTCCTGAGGCGACTACCCATCCGCTTCTGGACGTGACCGCAACATTCTAATTTCTCAATTGAGAAGTCTGGACCATATGGTTTGGCTTCACAAGCCTTGGGGTAAGAAGCACTGTCCGCGTCTCCTAAATAATACTTGTACCGCACTCCGTATTTCGGCAGCGATTCTTGAAACATTTCCACAACTCCTTTGACCTCCATTCCTCCACTTACTCCAGAGTGGTTAGCTAGGCAATCAGCATCATGATTGTTGGTCATTCTGTTTTCGCATCTGCAATACTTGATAAAATTTTAACATCATTTACCTTGCCTGTGTTTTCTGCTATTGCAATTACAATTCCATTGAGGGAAGTGTGGCACCTACGTTGCCATGATCCGTCAAATATTGCTGTCAAGTCTCTGTTACCATCATTTTCACAGACATTTTCTTCAACAGCAGCCTTCATACTCTCGTCACAGACCTCTTTTGCAGCATCTCGAAGCATCTTATTGTAATATTTGAAAGCTGGCGGAGTCGGCAAGTTCATTACACCGCAGAAAGTTCGCGCCGCTTCTTCACCTTTTCCAATACATCGGAATGCGTAGGCTAATCGAACATTCACTTCTGATTGTTTAGAGTCTGGTAAGCATGGAGAATTAGTAGTGAACTCTTCAAAAGAACAGTCACTGCACTTTATTACTATCGGTACTTGTAAGCCTAGCCTGGTTCCAGTAGAGACGGTAAAGGATCCTCTACATTTTAAGCACACCGCAATTTAGCTAACTAGGTAACCTAAACTGTTGATATTAACAAAATCATAGGAACCTTCTTCTTTTCCATATATCTAGAAGCACAAGCAGCTTCAGTACTAGTACTATGCCTGGGCTCACCTTCACAGTGAACTTCCACTTCAGATTCGCCACGATGCAAAAACTGTTTTTGGTTACATCTCCCCCCACTGAACTCACGTTTTCTTTTCTTGTTTTGTATTCGCGGCATTTTTACATAATATAAACTTATTTGCTGAGATCTAAGCACTGAAATACGAATATCGTAAACAAACTTCCAATCACCAGAAACAAAGAACTGAAAACAACAAAGTATACTGGCAGCTGTTTTCATCATTGCTGCCAACAGTATTTCATCAGTGATACCAACTACGCTTTCAAACAGCTGTAATATAACAAGTAGTCACTAGCGAATAAAAAGAAAGTTGCGTTCATGAAAAGTGTGTGTTGCAGGGTGTTACAAAAACGCTTGTAAAACGGAAACCACTCAACATAAATTAATAAATTTGGTATCAGTTTAAACCCAAATATATTCGTAACAAAAAAGTGCGAAAAACAATAATCAAAAATTTTGAACGCAAGAACCATCAGACTCCCCTTAACAGGGCATGGCTCATTTTGATCCCCAATGCGCGTAGTATGTAGTGACCTCATCATGGACGGGAGGTGAGGAAAGCTCCCCCTTTTTCAGTAAATAATACTGTGCAATGTGTGACGTCCAGTCACAGAGAGATGGTCACGGTGGTGTGGGGTGGGGAGACTAACTAAACAAGTAATTCTTTAATGGTAGAACAGTTAACTTATAAACTGCATCGAGTAATCTGATTGAACGAGAAGAGAAGGAATCATTAATGCAAGGAGCACAACACCGGCTCTGCTGTCCAGTGGAATAAGTCATGGTCTCCTAAGATCCAGTACTCACTGTTCCCGATTGCAGAGCAGTGAACGTTGGTCGAGCATCAGAGAAAGGGCACAGTACACTCGTTTCGAAAGTGAAGCTCGATGAAAATTTTGTTAACAGTTTGGTGGTTAGTATCATTTCCAGTGATACATGTGGTCGCACTAAGAGGAAACGCAACAGCGAATTCTGCGAAAACATGTTACATGACAATGCTGGCAGAAATGATCTTGTTAACTGCATAGCCTTGACGTGTCCATTCGTGTGGATATTGCCCTTAAAGATGCAAAGACTCATTCGGTGAACAAAAGGAAAAAATGTCTTTACTAGTGCAAGTGCTTGCCGGATTTGAATGCTGCCGAACCGTTGTGGTAAGTATAAGGAAACCAAAGGACGGGCCTATTTGGAGATACTTTCATCGAATCCAGTAGAGACTTATTCCAGCGGATGCTTTGTCCCTAAGTGCCTCACGGCGGGATGGACATTATCTTCTAATAAAATTGCATCCTCTGTGCTCCTGGGTAACTTCTGAAGTAGAAAAAATAGCGCTGTATGTCTTCCAAGGTTTTCCAATGACAATATAACGCTGACAGGCGGCAAGAGAATTTCGTATATCAGTTGAACGAAGTGGCTAGGGTCTTGGAAAAAAGTTACAGATGAACAACAAAAGTAAAAACAAGATAATGGAATGTCGAATTAAATACGGCGATGCTGAGGGAATTACATTAGAAAACTAGACAACAAGGGGTTTGCTATTTAGGCATCAAAATAGTGGCGATGGCTGAAATAGAACATAAAAAGCAAATGGCAATAGTAAACCAGCGTTACTGAAAAAATCGAAATTGGTAGATATTTAATATCAATTTAAGCGTTAGGTCTTTTCTTCAAAATATGTCTCTGTAGTGTAGCGTTCTGCGGAAATGAAACCGATTAAGACTGCAGACAATGAGAGAATTGAAAAGCGGTGCTACTGAAGAATGGTATAAATTAGATGGGTAGAATTGATAACTGACGAGCATTTATTGGAACCAGCTGGGAAGAAAGGAATTCTATGGTACAACTTCACTGAAAGAAAGGATCGTCTGACAGGAAACATTTGACACACTCCCGAGGAATTGTCAGTTTGACAATGGACGAATGCGCGAGGAGATAAAATTGTAGAGGAAAACGAAGGCTCGAGTACAGTAGACGTGTTAAAAGTAGATTTCAGTTACAGCAGTTACTAAGGAAGAGACAAAAGGCTGAAATAGTATAGATTAGCTTGGAGAGTGGTACTACTCCGGTCACTTAGTTAAAGTTCACAAGTGAAGGTAGGACTGTGTGCAATTCGGTAATGTGTTAGAAGTGAAATTTTGTGGGAGAACTGAGAAATCCCGGAATACGAAATGTATGGAAGACGTACGCTGGCGCTTTCCCGTCGAACGATGGTAAGAGGGCAGAATCATCATTGCACGTTTATGATACCACGAGAAGCATGCTTAGTTTCTTTTTGAAAGTTTCAGTAAATGTAGTTTTCCATAATCTCGAGCAAAGGGTGCGTGAACAGTTTCGATGTCTCGTATCTCACTCAGTAACCGGTAGAGTTATTAGAAACAGCTCTCGCTGTGCCGAGCGCAGTCGGCACGGGTCGTATTTCAGTGGAAAGTGCTTCACTGATCTTCTCCTCAGAAGATAAGGCGGTTGCGTCAAAGACGGCGGCGCATTAAGTGTGTCGGTGAGAGGAGGCTGGCCGTGTGGAGTAATGGGATGCCCGCTGGTAGGCGTAGCGTTCTGTGGGCGGAACGGCGTGCCACTGGCCAGAGGGTCAGCGGCTCGGGGCGCCTTATCTGCGCCGGGTCGTGTAAACAGCGCACACACCACTGGCCGCGCGCTCCATCCGGCTCTGTTTGTATGATATCATTTACTTCGTTCAGTAGGCATTTAATTGCTCGTTTCATTTTAACCATACCGTTTTGCCAAGCTAATAACTTTCTGCTTGTTAGTCCAGTATGTGAATGAACGGGTATGGAAACGCTTATTCGCAATCCACTTGGTAAAGCATTACGATCTAGAATATCCAACTGAAATATTTCTTCTTGTGATCGTTGAAGGACAAAATTGTCGGCTTTTGCCGTTAGTTTCACTTACCACACCGCATACTTCTGTATCCTCGTATGTCCATAGATAAGGCAGGAATAATCTTCATATTCGTTGCATTAGAATAGGAGATTGTACGGAGGCAGGATTTAATGCTTTTTTCCCCTCCTCCCGTGTTTCATGAATCTGTCACGTATTGAGTAGAGAGATTGCTTGTTTTGGCGAGGTCGTAGTTTCCCGTGCATCCTTTGCACTCACACTGCGCGACTCATGTCACGCGATCGTTTCAGCGCCGCTAGATTCTGTATGGAGCTCTGCCGCGTATCAGAAAATCTGAGCCCGTTTGACTGCCAGTATAGTCTGCTGAGCCCTAGCGACCACACGACGCAGTTTCACCGTGAAATTACACAAAAACAAATTCAACAAATTCCGTAAACGCCACGGTTAGACTATGGTTCCTAACGCGCTGCACTCCCATGATACCGGTCGCCACTTAATGCAATGTATGATGAACCATAATGTAAACGATTTCCATTTGGCTTTTAATCGTTAATTACGTAAATACGTGAAGGTAACACTAATTTCGCTGTGGAAATCACCTGACAGTTTCATACAGCTCTCTCATTATTCAGAGATCATAATTACGTAATTACCGCTTCGTCCTCGACTCCGATAAAACCATCTCCGTTACATCCCTATCTTACAACGCTATATATGTCCACAGGAGATATGAAAGGGCAAAAAAGTAATCGTGTAACCGTACTTCCCGAAACATTTTTCACCTATTACTTCAAGAAGTAGCAAAAACTTCGCATCTGCATGATTACTTTGCGGTTCACAATTATATGCCTGGAAGAGGGCACATCGAAATCACCTTAAAGCTATTTATCGTTAAGCCCTTGAGCAGACCGCTAGGAAATGAACATTCAGATCTTTCCCCACGAGCTCTAATTTCTCTTATTTTGTTCTGCTTATCATTTCCCCTATGTAGGTGGTTGCCAAGAAAATATTTTCACACGCGGAGGAGAAAGTTTGTGATTGAAATTTCATGAGAAGGCCCTTTCGCAACCAAAATCACATTTGTTTCAATGGTTGCTACTCCAATTCGAACATAATATCCGTGGTATACTCTCCCCTATTCCGCGATAATACGAAACGAGATGCTGCTCTTCGAACTTTTTGGGTGCCCTCCGTGAATCCTATCTCATGGGGATCCCGCAGCATGTACCAGTGTCTAAATGAGGACGGACAAGCGTAGTTTAGGAACTCTCTGTAGTAGATCAATCGCATTATTTAGAGTCAATTGCCACTTTTCTCGCCATAAAGATATCATATCTGAATCATTTTGCAATTGGTTTTGATGAGCTGATGACTTAACAAGGCGGTAAATGACAGCGTCATCTGCAAACAATCTAAGAGGGTAGCTCAGATTGTCTCCTAAATCATTTATGTAGATAAGGAGCAACAGAGGACCTACAACAACACTTCCTCGGGGACGGCTAGATAATGCTTGTTTTACTCGATGATTTTTCGTCAGTTACTACGAACTGTGACCTTTGACAGGAAATCATGAATCCAGTCACACAACTCAGACGATACTCTGTAGGCGCGCAATTTGATTAGAGGCCACTTGTGGGGAACACTGTCGAAAGCCTACTGGAAATCAAAAAAATGCAACAAATTTGACATCCCCTGTCCATAGTATTCATTACTTTCTGGGAATAAAGAGGTGGTAGCGTTTCGGAAGAACGGTATTTCCTGAATACGTGTTGGCTGTTTTTCAGTAAATAGTTTTCTTCGAGGTAATTCGTAATGCCGGAACGCGTTCCAAATTCCTACAGCAAATCGATGTTAGTGATATGGGTCTGTAATTCAGCGAATTACTCCTGTTTCCTTTCATTTGCAACATTCCCGTCTTTAGGTACGGATATTTCGACGGGCGAGCGGTTTTATATAATTACTAAGTATCACCGTACTCAGAGAGGAACCTAACTGTTACACAATCTAGATCTGTCTTCCCTTTATTGAGTGATTCAAGCTGCCTCGCTATGCCAATGATACATACGTCGAAGTTACATTGGCAGTTGCTCTTGATTGGAATTCTGGAATATTTACTTCGTCATCTTTGGTGAAGGAATTTCGGAAAGTCGTGTTTAGTACATCCGCTTTGGTGGCACTGTCGTCGGTATCATTCCCATTGCTGCCGCGCAGTGAATGTATTGATTGCCTTTTGCCACTGTTGTACTCTACATACGACCAGGCTCGTTGGATTTTCTGCCAGATTTCGAGACAAAGTTTCGTTGTGGAAACTATTAAACGCATCTCGTATTGAAGTTTGCGCTAAATTTAGAGCGTCTATAAAACTTCGCCAATCCTGGGGATTTTGCGTTGTTTTAAATGTGGCCTGCATTTTTCGTTGCTTCTGCAACAGATTGCTGACAAGTTTTGTATATCATAGGGGATTACTACCAAATCATGTATTTATTTATTTTTGTTGTATATGTCTCTCAAATGCTGTCGATACTGTTTCTTTGAATTTAAACCACATCTAGCCTTCGCTTGTATACATAGCCAGGTTGGAAGGAATGGAGAAACTTAGTAAGACATCAGTCTGCTTTTTCAAATAAATATATTCTGCGTTTATTTTTTTATGTTACAGTGTTGTCATGCTACAACGACCTCGTGCTCAGGAATCCCTATATCCGTCAGAATGCACCATATTTGCTCAAGATTATTTGTTGCTAGGTGATCAAGTAGCTTTTTGCAACCAGTTACACTTCGAATAAGCATCTGAACTAACTGTTAAGAAGAATTTTTCGGAGAAGCTATTCAGTACGATTTCAGAAGACGTTATATGCCTGCCATCGTCTTATCTCATATCAGAACTAGCTGTTTTCAGGAAGAAAATTAGACCATTCCGTTAATATCTGAATCTGTAGGGACTATGTCGTAGAATTTAAAGCATTTATTTTGTCAATTTTTGCTGTTTTTTATGACAGTAAAGAGAAGTCATGTAGTAATTTGACAATCTCAGTGATGCTGTATGTTTATAAAGTGGTTATAGCTAGTCAGCGCTGTTGTTAAAGTTCCAGATAATTTAGTTGTTTGTGTAATCTTCCGTTTATTTTTATCCTTTTCGCCCACGGCTTATGAGTTATTCCAAGTAGCCTGGAGAGGATAAAACTGGAAGCTACAGCGTGCAGGAATCCAAGTTAACCCCTTTCTGCCTAGCGTAACATATGTCACGGATCAGCCTGTCATTGTTTTCTCTTGTTGGCAACAATGCCTGCGTTTGGAGTGGCTACTGTTGTATGGCTTCCAGATAAGGAGGCTTTGTTGTTCATGTTTAGGTAGGTTTCAGTCAGTTGCAAGCATTAAGTGGTCAGTGACTGGTGCTTCAAGTACGGAAGACTTCTCTGAGTGAGATAATGTCTTGGAATAAGAAGTATCATTTTTATCGCAAATTATAATACAATTTGTTTAAATTATGGTTGGTTATAATGTTAAAAGTACTGAAATTCACGTTAATGGTTATCTACAAAAATGCAATTCTTATTTTTGTGGCTCCAAACATGGTTTTAATTTTGTGTTGCATGTATGTCACGCTAGGCAAAATAGTGAAAATGATTCGTTCTCTTTAGAGGTCTATCTCTCCATGAGATCCTGGCTATTCTTGAAGGGAAGGAAGAAGATGCAACAGATATATTTATTGAACCTCCTGAAACTAATGTGGATTCGGATGACGATTCTGGGGAAGAAGATGGGGGAGGAAACGTCGATAGTCTTGGACCAAGGCAACTCCAGGCTGGTGCAGAAGTGGTTTTAGCAATTAAAAACAGGTTAGGTAGTGAAGCTGAGATCAATTTCTCTCCAGATGATAAACCAGATGAACAGGAGAAGTCACAGATCTTAAAAACTGTAATCTGAGATTGGAAAAAGGACGATATGTGTAGTGTTAGTTTTGTATTTCCTGAGGGTGATTATAGTAAATACAGAAACTTGTCTTCAGTTCAGTGCTTCGAATTATTTTGGAACGACGACGTAATTGAATTTCTTCTCACTGAATCGACGAACTGCTCGGATCCAAAAATAACATATGAGGAGATGAAAGGTTTTCTAGGAATTCTTATTCTTTCTGGCTATAATCCTTTGCCTAGCAACTGGGATTCTGGAATGGACATGAGAAGTGAAATGGTCCACAGCACGATAAGGGACAGGTTTGAAACAATTATGAGATTCATTCACTCGCGTGACAACACAAAAATAGATGCTAATGATAGAATCTGGAAACTTCGTCCATTAATAAATATGCTAAGAAAAAGTTTGCTCTCCACTTTCAGCCTGAGCAAGATTTGTCTTACGTTGAGAGCATGATAAAAAGTATTTTGGCAGACATGGATGTAAACAGTTTCTGAAAGGTAAGCCCATTATATTTGGGTACAAAGCATGGTGTCTAAACACAACCATGGGTTATCTAGTGGACTTTCAAATATACCAAGGAGCTGACCCGCAGAGGAATGAAAAATATGAGAAAGCATTTGGAAAATTTGCTACTCCTTTGATTCAAATGATCGATTCTCTTCCTCAAAAGAACCAACATCTTCCCTGCAGATTTTATTTTGACAACCTGTTTACATCACAAGCATTGTTGATTTACCTGAAGCAACGAGGTTTTGGTGCAGCAGGGACTATTCGTGAAAATCGCCTGCCTAAAGAGTATCATCTCATACCTTCTAAAACTATGTCCAAAAGGAATATGAGAGGAGATTTTGATTACAAGAGCAGCAAGGAAAGTGGAATAATCGTTGCCAGATGGCTAGATAAATCTACAGTAACAATTGCTTCCACAAGCCATGGTATCAATCCAGTCAGCACCGTTGCCCTATACTCTAGACAAGAGAAGAAAAGAATACTTGTACCTCGTCCTAATGTGATTGGAGAATACAACAAAAATATGGGAGGAACTGACCGAATGGATGAAAATGTAGCGTTATATAGAATGATTGTCAGAGGAAAGAAACGGTGGTGGCCAATTTTTTTACATGGCTTCTAGATATTCATAATGGGTGGCTTCTTCATAGAAAGACTGGTATAAATATGCCCCAGCTGCACTTCCGGCACTACAATGTGAAATGTTACCTGACTTGCAATGCTGCAGTACCAAGAGGTCCTGGGTGCTCTGCAGGTAATTCAATCCAAGGCAGAGTGCTGCATGATATTAGATATGATGAAACAAATCATCTGGTAGCCATGGTGCCACAGAAAAAAGAAGACGCTGTCCAGCGGAAAACTGCAAAGGAACCACAAGAACAATGTGCTGCAAATGTGGTGATGGTTTGTGCATAGAATGTTTTGTGCCATGTCACAGAAAGTGAGTACTGTCGCCTGAACTGGATGTAAATCACATAGTGTATTATTTTACTTGCTGTCATGTATTCTGCCTAAAATGTATGTTCTGTCTAGCGTGACATATATGTTATGCCCTTTTTTGTTTCAATTATTGATTATTTTTGTTTTTGTTGTTATTGTTGTATTGCTTTTCTTTGATGACAATAAACACACAAATATCTAATTTGTAGATATCAGAAGAAAAAATAATTCAGGCAGAAATGGATTAATATCAAACAGGCATCTGAACGAAATCAGACAGAAATCTGCAGGGTGGAGAAGGTATGCAGCAGGAGAGACCGTTAGAGAACGCCTTTCCCTTGTTGTCACGGCACTGACCGTCTGCCTAACAACTGAAACGAGCAAGAAGTCTTGTCAACTTCGCCACTGTACTACCAACTCTGAATATTAAACAACAATAAAAAACCATAATCCAGTACGAATCTGAATCGTCTTAGTTAAGGGAGTTGACTAACAGTCACTGTGTCAAACAGTTAAATGGTGTACTAGGAAAACAGCGACCGGACATTATACCGTAAGTATAGCTATAGGCGGTCACAACAAGAAACCATTAGAGGAGGAGTGAGGTATTGGAATACCGCGAGACAAACGCTTCATTGGTTCGCGCAAGGACAGAAGAAGCGAGCTGGTCCTGGATTACCAACACCTGATCTATGAAGAACCGGCGGGTAGAAGCAAGGCAGACAGCCAATAACATAAGCCTTGTTTTACGCTGGCAGTGGACGGTTTCCATCTTACACGTTAATATCTAGCTGATACAGAATTTCTGCTCGCGCCGCCGCAGCATGTAATGCAAGAAGCGGATTCACATTGGATGAAACTCGGCTCCGAAGTACTGCGGAACACGTACTGACGTAATTGTCACCGGGACACAGCCGCTCGCTTGGGTTGCTCCACTTGGCAACGTCCGTGGTGATGCACGAGCTGTTGTAAAGTTGTTTGAGGAGACAGTCTTGTGGGCATAGCACCAAAGGACAATTTGTGCTCGCCGGAATGCAGTAAAGAAACCAGCGACTGAAAGGCACTCGACAGGAAAGCGCACCCATAAACAGTACCCACAATGCCAATTTCATTGGTCATATATTTCCCATAAACGTTTGTCGCTGCTCGGAGGAGGAAAGGGCCTAGGAAATTCCCACCTCATCCTGCAAGCTAATAAAATGTAACAGATTTGTTCTTCATTACATGAATAGTGGAATCAACACACAGATACTTTTGCAACAATTATTAGGCCTTTCATGACGTTTTGAAACAATTATACCTCTGCATTTTGAAGGCAAAATTAAAATTCCAGTGTTGATTTGTTGACTCTTCTACAGATTTTTGCACATCGTGATGTATAGAGACGTCTTTAAAGTTCTTATTGCTACTCGTGTTTTATAGCATTTGAATTTTCATACACATTCCAGTTGGTCATGGAGAATGTTATTTAAGACTACAGGATGTTATATTATTTCTGAGCTAAAACTTATGTTGGCTCTCGTGGGAAAATGAACTCTATAGTCCAGACATCGAAAGACACTTCGTGCTGTGTCGTTCTTTGGACGGGAACAGTGGCCAATATTTTTATAGTCTTAATCAAAAGTAATCTTTAGAAACTTTCGCGAAAGTGATTCACAAAAAAGAGATGGGCTATTGTACATTTGCATTTATGCTTGTGTGCTCATTTTATTCATGCTAGAGCGAGAAACCTGAAATAATGAAGTTATTTGATTTGTCAAATTACGCCGCAACCATCCATGTAAAAAAAAATTAATATCGTGTTGGTGGATTTGTTGGGTAGTTACGGTGCAGTTGCTAACAAGACTTCGTTACACTGATAGTTGAAAAGTAAAAATATTCGACAGTTTACTGAAATTTTTTCCACCGTTTCAAAATCCATATTTACAGTAAGACTAGTTTCGCAATCTTATCAGGAGTCGCAGATTCAATAAATACGCCGCAGTGACATTCACTCCAAATGCTATAACGGTTAACTTCTTGGCTGGTTTCGGCGGTAATGTTTCACTGTCTGTACTGACGTTCTCCCTGGAATTCTAAATTAGATAATTTAACAAGTGGTGCAGTAAAGTTTCGTCGTGCTCGTTACGTTACAATAGTAAGTAAAATGCGGCAGAATAGTCTGCAGCTAAGTGGATGCTCGAGAAATGTGTGCGAACACTTGCTAAGTTTCCAAGATTGTGTGTGAACATTGAGGTATTTCCACGCCTATAATACTAGTTCGTATTTTATTTGGACAACTTCGGCTGTTGTGCATTCATCATGTACACTAGCTTCAAAGTAATTAACTTCCTACTAACTCCGACAAACATGATCGTCTGCATTCGTACAGGGTAAGAACCCTAGGTGAGTTAATGGTTGTGTGGCACACTATGGTTTCAAAGGTCTGATGTTTCGATCCCTAGTCAACCCTAGGATTTTGTTGTC
Source organism: Schistocerca piceifrons (assembly GCF_021461385.2). Lineage (NCBI taxonomy): Eukaryota > Metazoa > Arthropoda > Insecta > Orthoptera > Acrididae > Schistocerca > Schistocerca piceifrons. Next base: position 5,497,513 of record NC_060144.1, on the reverse strand, counting down.
GCTTATTATTACGTTCTCCTATAGCAATGTTTGTCAATGTTAAAACTGCCGAATTGCACCGCGGGCCAGAGTGCTTTCTAAACTCCAAATGCCCTTACACCTGGCTGCATAAGTAAGTTTGAAAGTCGGAGGAAGGCAAAGGCATATCACCTTCTTATCACCTTCTTTAAGAACATGCCCAGTAAACGATAATGGTGTTCAAACGAACCTTAAGGCTAATCACAGCTTTACCTTTTATAATAACGTATGGTGTGACGGTGCCTTTTTATTTCTTTAGACTTCAGAGGATACCAGATGGGGCAGAAATCTTCCGTATTTGTCTTGACATCTGATTTCAACATATTCAATGAGCTTTACGTAGACCTAAAAGAAGTCAGTATCCAGATCCTTTGTAGATTGACAGAAAATAAGTAGTAGTCTAGTAAACAAGCTAAGTGAAAATGTGTGCTGCTTGTTACATTCATGAAATACAAGCGATTGTACGTGCTTTTCTAAATGTAAGAAGTGGTGACTTAGAGACGCAGCATAAACTCTTCATTCCGATAGAAAATACATCTCTAAATTTCGTCGTCAACCACACATTTCAGTATATTTATTAGTGGTCTATTATTTTGCAGGTTATTGCTTTGTCAGAGAGAATAGAGGCGTTATCGTACGAAGACTATCGGCGTAAATTTTCATGTAATGATCGGTAACGCCGTTGTTGATGATGGTCACATTGCTTAGACAACTAGCGATGTTCCATTACTGCCGCCCAGCGATCCTGGCAGCAACTTGTATTACTTTCTGAATAATTATTTTCAAATTTTTTTAACGATTAGTTATCACTATGATCATTTTCCAGATAATTAAGTGTCGTATTTTTCCCTGAGATATAATTTACAACTCCTTTCCTTTGAGAACATAAAAATAATCTATAGTTAACTCTAACTCTGTCGTAATATTTCAAGACCAGAAATACGCACTGATGCAGCTTTGCGACGTATTTTATTTTCAGATTTGATTCTGGGTAGTCATTGTTTTTAGAATTAATTTTCCAGCAGACGTAGAACAAAATAATTTGAGGCTAAACGTCTTCCGTAAAATGCACCACACGAACACATTTTTATCTTCTACATTTGTAATAAATTTGTAGCACATGGCAATATACAAGTAATTGCCACCTATCAAAACTGTAAGTTAGTCAGCATGTATGTGAAAGCAATAGTCTTTGCCTAGGAACTGAATACAGCATTAAAAATTTTTCACCAATTTAGTTTTTTCTTTCCTATAAATAGTCACCGCAAAGGATATTGCGTAGCCTCGGGCTGCTGCTTCCGGTAGACGGCCGTCGTCCCTGTGAAGTTCCGGCGACGTAAAATTCTCGTGGCGTGCGAGGACAGCAGTCAGCTCTTCTCCGAAGAAAACGAACACTTCGCAATTACATATACACACACGAAAGTCTGTAATACGCTTATACACTGAGCGGCCTCATAGCCGAGTGCTCCTCTGTGACACGGGTAACAGCGGCGACGCGTCGTGATATGGAAGCAATGAGGCGTCGGTAGGTCGGTGGAGGGAATCGGCACCACACCTGCATACAAGTCAGCTAATTGCCGTAAATTCCGGGGAGCGGGCAATGAGCTCGGACTCCATGTTCAATCACATTCCAAATGTGTTCGATCGGGTTCAGGTCTGGCGAGTTGGAGGACCAGCATATCAACTGCAACTCGCCACTGTGTTCTTCGAACCACACCATCACACTCCTGCGCTCGTGACATGGCGCATTATCTTTCTGAAAAATTCCCCTGAAGTCGGGAACCAGTGTACGTTATTCGTTTGCCGTCACGGTGCCTTGCATGAACTCCACTGGACCCATGGGTGTCCACATGAATGTTCCCAGAGCATAACGGAGCCACCGCCACTTGTCCCTGTCCCGCAGTAAAGGTATCAAGGTGCCGTTCCCTCGGAAGGCGACAGATTCGCGCCCTCCGACAGGCATTATGAAGAAGGTATCGGGATTCATCAGGCCATGCAACGCTGTATCACTGCACCGACAGCCAGTGCCGATGGTCACGTGGCCATTGCAGTCGTAGTTTGCGACGTTGTGGCACATGCGTTCGTCGTCTGCTGCAGAGGCCCATCGTTAAGTGTTCCGTACACTGTGTGCTCACACACGCACACGCACTTGTACTCTGCCCAGCGTTAAAGCCCGGTGTCAAGTTCCGCCATAGAGGCCCCGCAGCTTCCGAAACGCTCGTGCGGAGCCTCCGGGCCATCGTAGGCTGCCCTCGGTCAAACACTCGGACAGATCGCGTGCCTTTCCCATTCCACACACGGACAGCACGCTCGGTGATGCTACATGCACCGTTCGTGAGTCTAGCAGGCATTCCTCGAAGGGTGACGCTGCTATCGCTTGGATGGGTTCATATCGATAGTATGTCGGTGGTCATAATCTTCTGGACGATCAGAGTGAACCCAGTGCTCATGTTCAGACTCTGAGGTCCGCACCGTGGTGTACCGACCACCAGGTTACTGGGCTGACATTAATGAAACTGTTTCCTATTTTCGAAGAGAATTCTGACAGAGGTATTGTGATGTGTGGAGAAAAATTACGGCAACGTAGAACACGCCCCCGTACGAATAATCGTAATCCGTCAGCAACACTTCTTTTCCCCATGGAGAAGATACTTTCAAAATGGCGACATGTTGCAGTCAACTGGGAGCAGTTGCTATAATGGTGATTGCTTAAATGGTTCAAATGGCTCTGAGCACTATGGGACTTAACATCTATGGTCATCAGTCCCCTAGAACTTAGAACTACTTAAACCTAACTAACCTAAGGACGGCACACAACACCCAGTCATCACGAGGCAGAGAAAATCCCTGGCCCCGCCGAGAATCGAACCCGGGAACCCGGGCGTGGGAAGAGAGAACGCTACTGCACGACCACGAGCTGCGGACAATTGCTTAAATCTTGTCCTAATTTGAATTAAGCACTATGTAATGTAAATTATTCTCATTGTTCCAACCAGACGACACACGTTACGAGATTCTAGCTTTAGATATCTCCCGAAAATTCCCTCGAGCAACTTAGATAATTTTGCTAATGTACAGAAGTTTATGCTAAGACCCCACGTGTGAACTTCATACGCAAAAATGACAGAAATCGATTACTGTATCAAAAATTGCAACAAACGACACGGAAAAGTGTCTGAAGATTTATTCCGTAGTTACTTTCGTCCAATTTCAAAACCAGTCGTAGACTTTCGTAAATCATCTCGAGAGGAGGTGGGTCTAAAAGTTGAAAGTGAAGCTTCTAGTGCTAAAGCCATTTTTATTATGAAACCGTCTTATTCCTGGCGTCGCAATTTCATGGCAAATATTTACTTCAAACCTGAAGTGAAATTGACTAAAATAAGAGATTTATCTCTGTGACCCTTACTTCCTTACACGCTGTCTTATTATTATAATATTACTGTTATTAAAAGAACGCATTGCTTATGAAAAGATGACTATTTTTGGAGGTGAAAGTTAACTCTGTGTCCACTTTACTCAAACGTAACGATAAAAAAGTCTTCATTGGCAAGAAAAAGTATGTAACGGCTTCTGTTCCTTGCCTAAGCTTCTCTCTCTCTCTCTCTCTCTCTCTCTCTCTCTCTCTCTCTCTCTCTCTGGATTCTGACAAACAGCTACATAGACCCACCGCAGAAAAATTAGATACAGAGAACTTTAATTGCTTTGATTGGAAAAGGTGCAACATTAACTGGTCAGTCGTATAATGGCTAACAACCTATTGATCATCTTAGCGCGCGAAGCGGCTAACGTTAGCGCAGAAATCACGCTCGACGAGATCCAAGTGGTTTAAGGCGAATTTGGTGCCATGATATCAGTATGACTTAATCATCCTGCTCTTCAAACGCAGACGGTTCTTTAAGTGTAAAAATTTATATCCAGCTAGGAGTAAATCGATACATACTATAAATATCTACGTATGTATGTATAAATGTTCCACACGTCCACCTAAACCACCGGACCGATTTCAACCATACTTCGTTACACGCAGCCCCACAGCGATTGCTCCCTGATAGCAGGGATAAGAACGACCTGCATATCTTAGTTCAGGAGATGCGAAGTAAACAATGAGATTCGTGAAAAACAGCCCCATCATGCACGCCGTTCAGACTTACTACTGCGTGCAACAACCACATATGTCTCTAAATGTACGTTCAAAATTATATAATTCCATGAGACAAAGATTAGGATTATATATGACGTCATACACACCGAGATGCGTGAAAAATGCCGCATCATGTATTAAGTTTTAATAGATGTACGAAGAGACTCCTACAGTCCAATCACCTTAAGGAAATCCCTGACACCGATCAGAGCTTTTGATAGCTTTAAACTGTGAAGCGCGAATGGCTGTAGGCGAAAATAATAGCCGTCCATAGAGCTGTTAAGAACCATTGCCATGGAGTAGTTAACAACATCGTGTTGTAGACACGGGAAGCAGCTGAGCCCATTGGACAAAAACTACCCGGGATCATCTCACACAGTCTACCGCAGTGCTACACATAAGGTAGTAATAAACGAAAGGAAGACGTTCGTCTTGGTCACAGGTCAAATTTCAGGAGTATCCGAGAAGTGCCGGTTTGTCAGTCAGTAATTGATATTAAAGAGAGATTCCTAGCTTTAAGATACACGTGTAGGAGCTGCGACGACAGCACTATATCGCTGGTCTCACTTCTTCAGCAATGTGAAATCAGTCCGCTATTTCATGGGATCTCTTGCAGTTAACTTAAATGGCCTTCGAAGGTGTCTGTGAAGAATTTTTCGCATTTCTCAGCGTACTACGGTGTTAAATCCGTGTGTTTGTCTCTTTTTCGAATCGATATACGTGAGGAGACAGGAACTGTACTCTTCCCAAAGTGCACGGTGCGGACCTACTGTACGTTTTATTCTGACACTACACTGCTGCTCTCACATGGCACGGGGCTTAGCAGTAGCGGTTCTTCCGCCACAGTTCATTAACTGAACACACTGCTCTTAATGATACCGTTCACAAATCATTACGACGACGCATTTGTTTGGAAAAACCTGGAAAATTTAAATCGGTCGTTCAAATCGTAATGTCAGTGGGAACTCTGGCTCCAGGTCCGTTTCCAGTGCACGACTGAGCCTGCGGCAGTGTGTGATGTGCGCGTGAGAACATCGTTCGCACAAAAGCAAAGGTGCCCTTTCAGTTTTACAGAAAACTATAAATAACGACCCATATTAGAACATCGGTGTTTTGCCGATTTACATTGCGTATTGTAGGTTTCGGTTCCTTTTTTAATTACGTTAAATGCGAAGCAATGTCACGTGGCGTGAACTGTTTCCGGGTTGAACCTAGGTGCGTCGTTTCTGCCAGTGTATTGGTCCTACATTTCAATGACAACAACTCGAAGCTTGTTCCTCCGTGAAACATACGCTTGAAATTATGGAGCGGAATGGTAACGTACAACGTTAACAAAGGGCGGCAAGGGCTTGTAACTAAAAAATTTGTCAATAAAACTGTAAATCGTAGCTGAACTTGGAATAAGAAGTGACGTGCCAGCTCAGATCTCATTTGCAGCCTTGAAAACTATTAAAATAAAACTTGCTATCACAAAACAAAAACTGGTTCAGAAATTTTGAAATTTCAACCTGGAAACTTCAGGGGGAATCCTTTGGTGAAATAAAGTCGGCGCTCCGCATTTAAGCTGTTCAGCCGGCCCCTCTCCCAGACACAAAACAAAGTTCGCAATCGTACGCGTAAAGCCGAGATCTGTGCTAGAGGCAGCATACAGCACACAGAGTAAATTCGTCAGAAAGGTAGCTGGAAGCTTGTTTGTGGCAGGGAAGATGAAACTAAATTATGTACCGGCGGTTGCCGCAGCGTGGCACTGCGGAGCGTCTCGCGCATTTGACTCCGTGCAGTGGGGCGAGAAAGCCGACTGGAGCCGTGCGGGTGCTGAAAGCTGCCCCGTTGCATAATCCGCAACAGCGGCACCGCGCCGTGCCCCGCCCCGCCGCGGCTCACCGACTCCGGCTGCAGTCCTTTCCCTGCCGCGCAGGCGCTTCCATTCGTTACAAATGAAACTGAATCTCAAGAGCCCAGATACTGTGCTCACGTTCATAGCGAGGTTGAATGCGGGCGCATGTCGCGCTAGAGCGTGTAAGCGGGTGGGAGACGAATGAGGAATCTTCGTAACAGCGGTACAGGCAGTAAATTCGAAATCCACGGGCGTACGGGACTGTGACAAGACAGATTGTTATGGCCCGGCTCCTGCCACCGAGCATACCGGAAAAGGTGTTGAACGTCCAAGCCTCATCGCGGAATTTTGAGGTCGGAGACTTGTCGACTCTGTAAAGCAGGATAGATAGCGATCGCTGGCAGATAAGGACAGAGTACAGTTCTGGTGCAGGGGGTGGGGACCAAATAGCGAGGTGATCGGTCTCATCAGATTAGGGGAGGATAGGGAAGGAATTCAGCCGTGCCCACCCATGGCGTTTGCCGGAAGCGATTTGGGGAAATCACGGAAAACCAAAAACCTAAATCAGGATGGCCGGACTTGGGTTTAAACCGTCGTCCTTCAGAATGGGAGTCAAGTGTGCTAACCACTGCGCCACCTCGCTCGGGGTCCAGGAACAGTTGTTTCGCAACACTGGCAACACTGTTCAACGAACAGTGCTGAACATGGGATTCTGCGGCCGACAACCCCCTACGTGTTCCCATGTTGACCCAGTGATATAGATTGAGGCGACTGATGACCTCGGATGTTAAATCCTATAGTGCTCAGAGCCATTTGAACCTTCACGTATTTTTCGCTTTGGCTAATGGCTTTCGTTTCCGGTTTAAGGAGGAATGGTCGCTCCTGCAATGTTCAGGGCTTGTGATGTGATCTTGTCACTACCATGACGGCTGACCTTGCAAGATAGAAGAGTTCAGTTTTTTCTCTTGTGAGATGCAGAATAATAATTTCAGTTCCGAGCCGTACATACACGGCGTCAATGTGGACAAAATACCAAGTTATTTGGAAAGTGAGACTCTAAATAATTGTCTGAGTTGAATCTTTATGTGCTCTTTTTTGCGATAGTATAAAAAATTAGATCTCAAGTTTCGCGAAACATTCATTGAATTGTATTACGAGCTGTGATACTCTTTGGTTGGGTTTTTGTCACTCTGCAAATGAGAGAAATGTGGATTTGGAAGCAAGTAACCAAAACGAGCTAGACACAAAGGATATTCTAGGAAGTTTCTAAACAAGTAAGTGAAAGAGGTTAACTGCTTAAAAAAAATTAGCGAAGGGAGGCAGAAATGAGATGCTTTACTCTCAACACCTTCCTTACAGACACTTTGGAATGGAAAGTACTGAGGAAAAAACAGAGATCGACAGACGATCTTTCTTCAAAGATCTCAAAATGGGAACGATGGAATTCAGGGACTACAAGGAAATGCAGTGCGAGGCAAAAGATAGGCGATGATTGCAACGCCATGACTTGGCCTTTAGAACATGACAGTAGTAGAAGTACTTCCTTTTTCCCTGTAGTTTACCGCTGTTGCGAGATTGGGCTGGCGAATTTAAACATGTGCGTGATTCAGTTGCTAGGGACTAGCGCTTAACACGTCCGAAAACGTAAACGGCGTACTAAAAGATGACGGGGAAAATCTAAAATTTGAGTCATTTGTCACGGATTTAAGGCACGTAAACTCGATAGGCTGTAGCCATCACATTTTACCCGAAGATTTTGTTTTGACTACGAAGAGCTTTCCTTATGATGGGTATCTCATCAGTTAACGGTGGACTAAAAACCCATTTGAACGACTATTGCTAAGTAGCTTTCAGAATGTTTTTAACGCGATTCCAGAAAGTTTCTCTTGGCGTTAAGATACAACGAATGATTCCATGTTCCATCATAACATGCTATCGATGGAACATTCGAAACAGTGGGTTGACATGAGATGAAAGTGCAGCAGAGAAAGCACAAATGGTGTCCTCTGCCGAGAGACAATGGAAAAACAAATATTATGAAACTTTGAAATAAGAGCAAAACAATAACAGAAATGAAGACAGTATCTTTATAAGCGCCCATGTCTGAAATCAAAATATACCGCCCCCCCCCCCCCCGGCTGACATTGAATACCGTAATGCACCACCCTGTGCTTGGGTGCTCCATGCCATACTGTGCTCGACAGGTCACTACTAGAGTCTGTACCACTTGTCAACGGCGGCCCTTATGTGTTAAACAAGTGTAACAGTTCTCGCATATAAGCTGAAACATAGAATTTGACTGATAGAATCCTAACTGTCGGAGCTCTAAAGTCTCTTAATATCAGTTCTGCTGATTTGGCTCGGGTGGACAGACCATAATGGGGTCCTAACATAAGATAATAGCCTATTATTGGTAAAATACTTGAGCGGATCGAAAACACTTGCTACAAATTACGCAGCGCGTTTTTTTTTGTTTTTTTTGTCCGAATTTTCGTAGCCAAATGAAGAGTGGAAAATGGACGAATGAGGCATTAAATTGACCAGCGTGACGTCGAGTTTCGAAAAAAATTGAAACTTCTTGGCAGTTTAAATCTGTGCGTCGGACGAGGATTTGAACGTGGGACCTTTGCCTTTCATGGGCAAGTGGTCGACGGATTGAGCATGACTCACGTCCCGCCCAAACAACTTTACTTCCGCGAGTACCTCACGCCCCACATCACTCTTGATAGCTCTTTCGCACACCTTGCGGGACTAGAACTCCTAAAAGTAAAGATTTCTTTCGGAAGAAAGGAGACGAGGTACTGGCGGAAGTAAAATCTGTGAAGGCTCGTTCGAAGTTGCGCTCTGGTAGCTGTTGGTAAAGCACTTGCCCACGGAAGACAAGGATCCCAGGTTCGAGTACCGATCCTACAGTTTTAATGTGCAAGGAATTTTCAAGCCAGAGCACACTCTGCTTCAGACAGAAAATTCATTACGGAAAATATTTAACTGCTTAAAGTGATCAGGGTAATAAAGAAAAATTCATCAGATAAATTTCCTCTGGTACTCTTTAAAATTGTACGTTGAACTATTGAACTTTCTTAATCGACACTTATTAAGCTTCCTGTTTATTATTATTATTATTATTATTATTATTATTATTATTATTTCTTTTCTTTCTCAGACGTTATGTCTGGTTAAAAATGGAAAGTGACGCGGATCTTGATCAAGCGTGACTTCCTTTCAACTGTAAGGTATATGTTACATTGCATTTAGGAACTTTCGGGTAATTGAACATATATCAATAATTACAGATTTCTGTAGTTATATATATAACTTTGGATGTAGCTGTATTGCGTTGATGTACTGGTGGATATTGTGTTGTAGCACTCCTGTAGTTGATAATATAATCGGTATAATGTCAACTTTATCCTGATGCCACACGTCCTTGACTTCCTCAGCCAGTTGGATGTATTTTTCAATTTTTTTCTTCTGTTTTCTTCTGTATATTTGTTGTATTGGGTATGAATATTTCGATTAGTTGTGCTAATTTCTTCTTTTTATTGGTGAGTATGATGTCAGGTTTGTAATGTGGTGTTGTTTTATCTGTTATAATGGTTCTGTTCCAGTATGATTTGTATTCATCATTCTCCAGTACATTTTGTGGTGCATACTTGTATGTGGGAACGTGTTTTATTAGTTTATGTTGTATGGCAAGTTGTTGATGTATTTTTGCTACATTGTCTTGTCTTCCGGGGTATTCTGTATTTGCTAGTATTGTACATCCGCTTGTGATGTGATCTACAGTTTCTATTTGTTGTGTGCAAAGTCTGCATTTATCTATTGTGGTATTGGCATCTTTAATAATATGCTTGCTGTAATATCTGGTGTTTATTGTTTGATCCTGTATTGCAATCAGGAATCCTTCCGTCTCACTGTATATATTGCCTTTTCTTAGCCATGTGTTGGATGCGTCTTGATCGATGTGTGGCTGTGTTGGATGATACGGGTGCTTGCCATGTAGTGTTTTCTTTTTCCAATTTACTTTCTTCGTATCTGTTGATGTTACGTGATCTAAAAGGTTGTAGAGGTGGTTATGAAATTGCAATGGTGTAGCCGATGTATTTATATGAGTGATTGCTTTGTGTATTTTACTAGTTTCTGCTCGTTCTATAAAGAATTTTCTTAAATTGTCTACCTGTCGATAATGTAGGTTTTTTATGTCGATAAATCCCCTTCATCCTTCCTTTCTGCTTAATGTCAATCTTTCTGTTGCCGAATGTATGTGATATATTCTATATTTGTGGCATTGTGATCGTGTAAGTGTATTGAGTGCTTCTAGGTCTGTGTTAGTCCATTTCACTACTCCAAATGAGTAGGTCAGTATTGGTATAGCATAAGTATTTATAGCTTTTGTCTTGTTTCTTGTTGTCAATTGTTTTCAGTATTTTTGTTAGTCTTTGTCTATATTTTTCTTTTAGTTCTTCTTTAATATTTGTATTATCTATTCCTATTTTTGTCTGTATCCTAGATATTTATAGGCATCTGTTTTTTCCATCGCTTCTATGCAGTCGCTGTGGTTATCCAATATGTAATCTCCTTGTTTAGTGTGTTTTCCCTTGACTATGCTATTTTTCTTAAATTTGTCTGTTCCAAAAGCCATATTTATATCATTGCTGAATACTTCTGTTAACTTAAGTAATTGGGTGAGTTGCTGATTTGTTGCTGCCAGTAGTTTTAGGTCATCCATGTGTAGCAAATGTGTGATTTTGTGTTGGTATGTTCCAGTTATATTGTATCCATAATTTGTATTGTTTAGCATGTTGGATAGTGGGTTCAGAGCAAGGCAGAACCAGAAAGGACTTAATGAGTCTCCTTGGTATACTCCACGCTTAATCTGTATTGGCTGTGATGTGATAGTATTTGAATTTGTTTGGATATTAAGTGTGGTTTTCCAATTTTTCATTACTATGTTTGGGAACTGTATCAATTTAGGATCTTCTTTGTATATTTCCAATATTTGTAGTAACCACGTGTGGGGTACACTATCAAAAGCTTTTTGGTAATCAATGTATGCGTAGTGTAGCGACCTTTGTTTAGTTTGAGCTTGGTATGTCACCTCTGCATCTATTATCAGTTGCTGTTTACATCTTCGTGCTCCTTTGCAGCAGCCTTTTTGTTCTTCATTTATAATTTTGTTCTGTGTTGTGTGTGTCATTAGTTTCTGTGTAATGACTGAAGTTAATATTTTTTATATTGTTGGTAGGCATGTTATGGGGCAATATTTTGCTGGGTTTGCTGTGTCTGCTTGATCTTTAGGTTTCAGATAAGTTATTCCATGTGTAAGTGTATCAGGGAATGTGTATGGGTCTGCAATGAAACTGTTAAATAATTTAGTTAGATGTGAATGTGTTGAGGCGAACTTCTTTAGCCAGAAATTTGCTATTTTATCTTTTCCATGGGCTTTCCAATTGTGAGTAGAATTAATTGCTTGGGTGACTTCATGTTGCAAAATTATCACTTCAGGCATTTGTGGTATCATCTTGTATGTGTCTGTCTCTGCTTCTATCCACCGTGCATGCCTGTTACGTTGTACTGGGTTTGACCATATGTTGCTCCAGATGTGTTCCATGTCTGTTATGTTTGGTGGATTGTCTATTTTAATGTGTATGTTATCTATTGTCTGATAAAATTTCTTTTGGTTTGTGTTGAATGTTTGGTTTTGTTTCCTTCTATTTTCACTTTTTTTGTATCTTCCAAGTCGTTTGGCCAATGCTTGTAATTTCTGCTTCTTTTCATCTAACTGCTCTATCGCTTCTTGTTGTGAGATTTTACCTAACCTTTTTCGTTTTTTGTCTGATATTTCATTTCTTATAAATTGTGTTAGCTGTCGGATGTCTTTTCTCAGTTTTTCTGTTCTGATCTGTAGCCTGTGTTGCCATGCTGGTTTTGTGGGTTTCTTCTGTGTGTTGGTTGGTTCTGATCTCTGCCTAGTGTGTTTATTTAGTGTAGTGAGTGCTCCTATATAAATCAGTAGTTGTAACTCTTCCATAGTTCTTTTTCATTTATTTTGTTGTGTATGATTGTGTTGATAGTTGTTGTTGTTGTTTCGACTTGTGGGTTATTTGGCGGTCTATGCAAGAATGGTCTAATGTCTGTATTTGTGTCTTTGTATTCCATATATGTCAGCTGAAATTTTTCTTCTATATCCAACGTGTGTTTATTTGTGCTTGTTCTGGTGGCTGTGCCGGCCGAAGTGGCCGTGCGGTTAAAGGCGCTGCAGTCTGGAACCGCAAGACCGCTACGGTCGCAGGTTCGAATCCTGCCTCGGGCATGGATGTTTGTGATGTCCTTAGGTTAGTTAGGTTTAACTAGTTCTAAGTTCTAGGGGACTAATGACCTCTGCAGTTGAGTCCCATAGTGCTCAGAGCCATTTTGTTCTGGTGGCTGTCTTGAAGATTTCGTTTTCCTCTGATTAACTCCCTCTGAGCAGCCATAGCGTACGGATCTCCGTGCCGGCACGTTCACAGGAGCTCAGTCCGTCAGTTCACCTGATGATGGCGACATGTATGATTGCCGAAATATTGTGCCCGTTGGACACTATAGACCGGCAGCATACCCGTGGATATTTTGATTAGTAATAACATTGATCACAGAAATGTTTGACGCGACTCTGCATAATGCTGGAACTCATGTACAGCAAATGAGGTGCCGATGGAGAATTTAAAGTATGTTGTTCAGCTTAGGATAAAAGAATTTTAAAGAGACCTAGCGAATATTTGTCTGGTGGATTATGTAGCCCGTGCAGTCTGCAGTTGTGTGGCCTTGACATATTTATATAATCTATGCCACAAGATGTAAAAAAAAAAATTTTCAGTGCAGAATCTTTCACATATTAGGAAATAGAATTCGTGTGACGCAAAAGGTAATGGTCCCCCCCCCCCCCCCCCTTACAAGTGCTATCAACATCATTGTTCTCGCTCACTGAAATGAAATTATAGTATGGCATTATTGGTCGGATGGTCCCATTTGACGTAGTTCGACCGCCTGGTGCAAGTCATTATTTGACGCCAGGCTAGCGACTTGCGAGTCGGTGGTGGTGATTGTATAAAACCCAGTCCCCGTTTGGATAAAATCCGACACAACCTGGAATCGAACCCGGGACCTTGTGATTTAGAGGCAGCAACGCTAACAACTAGGCCACGCGCTGCAGACCTCGGTCACTCACTTTTACCGGTATATTAAAAAAAAAGAATAAATTGGAACCATAAATCAAAGAGTACTTCCAGTCGAACTACGGACTCTACTTACAACGGTAGGGTTTGACATGTAGGTCATCTGTTTTGAGAAGTTTTGCGACAACGTTCTATATTGAAAATACGTGTCTTCGCTTTTTGCTAGGCACTGCCCAGTTTTTAAATAAAAAACCTCAAGTTTAACTTCGATAACGGAAAATCGTATTTCCAATGTTACACCGGCACACCGGAAGGTCGTGTAAAAAATGTTTTTATGAATATAATATGGTGTCCAAAGTTAATAATACTAGATTTATTAACCGTTTGGTGTTTTGATGCTGCAGCTTGGGTGCCCACCATTCAAGATGCCTAGCAAGAGGAATTGGCTGTCGTTCGGTCGTGGCATTGCACTACCAAACTGCTGGTCCGTGTTAGATTCTTCGTCGTCGCCTTTTTTCATTTGGTATATTTTCAGTGTACCTGATAATTCTGATAATGGGTATACATTTGTTTCCATGTTTTGAAGTAAAACATCGGGAGAGCTGATCAATAATCACATAAGTAAATATAATGAATTGACAGTCATTCTCATCGTCATACATGACGCGCTAGATAAGAATTGCGTAGATAGTGTTCAACAGACCTGCAACGTGAGAGTGGTACCACCGAAATCTACCTCTCTGTCAGACATATGACGTTTACTTTTTCCAACAGGAAAAAAAATTCATCACACGCCTTCAAAAGCTTGCAACGTCAGAGCAGAGTGTTGAAAGATAGGACGGATGCTATCAAAATTCAAGCGTTGGTCCATGACCAGTTGTCCACTACTGTATTTAAAGATACCGGCTTATACACTTGATACGCATTCAAATTGATAAGACAGATCTGTTTTTAGCAACATGAATCTGATATTTTTTCCGGTCCACTGTTTGCGGGAAACATGTCAGTGCGGCGAGATTTTATTCGTGTTTTGCACAAGGTGCGAGAATTGTAATTCTTTTTTCCTCTGATAAGCTTCGGTTTACTGATTGCGAAAGCGCTCGCTCACGAATAGACTTGTCATTTAGGATAACATAATAATATAGTTTAGGTGTATTTTTGTACTATGTATCACGATGAAAATAACTGTCAGTACATTATGTATACTTGATTATTAATCACATATTCCGATGTTTTACTTCAAAACAGCAAAGAAAACTATTCCGATTATCAGTACATAATCAGTGCACCGAAAAAAGTATCGAATGTAAAAAAAGCATGATCAAGAATTGAACACGGACCAACAGTTTGGTAGTCTAATACAGCGTTTATCAAATTGTGTTCCGCGGAACACTGATGTTCCGTGGGAAGTCGATAACGCCTCCACGAAGAATTATTAACATGGCCCTTTTTTCTCGACATTCTGGCGATACTAATTATTTATTTTAAACTTTGTTACTTCGTTTCATTAATTTTGATTTCAAACTAAACTAATCACTGAATAAAACAAATTTCTTTTTAAAAATTTGATTAACTTTCAAAATAAATGTGTTCCGTCAAAGTACCAGCATTCTCAAAGTTTGGGTGTCCCTGGTCTAATGCCTTGGCCTTTCAACCACGGACCTCGCTCTGCTAGACGCACTGAATGACGGCTACCCAAGCTATAGCGCGGAAAACGGTTAACTTCAGACCGCATATTGTATTAATAAAGTTCGTTTTTAGACAATATTTCTGTGTATAGCACTATGTACAGCAAAGTTTAAGCAGGTTGTAAATCGTGGTCTGGAGAGCTATGTGCCTAGTAAGTGGATAAAGGATGGAAAAGATCCACCAGTGATAAATAACGAAATTCGAAAAATGCCGAGGAAGCAGAGGCTATTGCACTCTGTTCGAAAGAGAACGCACAAATGACAAGCAAAGATTTCTGGAGATTCGTGCTTATGTGAAAAGATCTATCAGACGATTCTACTGCGCATAACGACCACGAATAATATTAGGGCTAGTACAGAGGCATATCGACGGTCGTTTTACCCGCGCTCTATTTGAAAATGGAAGAAGAAAGGAAATCAGTCGGAGGCTATAGTCCTCCCTCGTGTGTGTGTGTGTGTGTGTGTGTGTGTGTGTGTGTGTGTGTTCAATATACAGCGTCCTTGCAAAATTGATCGAAATCAGTGAATCACATGATATGAAACTTCCTGGCAGATTAAAACTGTGTGCCTGACCGAGACTCGAACTCGGGACCTTTGCCTTTCGCGGGCAAGTGCTCTACCATCTGAGCTACCAAAGCACGACTCACGCCCGGTACTCACAGCTTTACTTCTGCCAGTATCTCGTCTCCTACCTTCCATTCTAGTGAATCACATGTCAGACCCTCCTTGTTACTGCTCTTTCTAGGCAACTAATGTATGATCGTTCCAATGATACGGTTATTTATGGTTTTAAACATTTAAACACTTGATTTTGCAAAACAATGCCAATCACGTTTTTAATTCAGTGTTCAGATTGCTGTAAGTGATTTCTAGCATCATCCGAAGGCACGGCAATGTTTCTCAAATCTATTTTATTTCCTACTTATAGACAAAGAATTTGACGGTTTTCTTTCAAAAAATGTTTATAGAAACAGATCCAGTATACAAAGTCTTACTGGGGCCCGAGTCTGACAGCAGTTGGCGTTTTTGTCGAAGTTCGTACGATAGTAAAAATTATGCCGCTTCAGGCGCATTTTCATTCCATTGACACGTCCGTTATAATCAAGATGTAAAGCTCTCTTGATTAAATAAAAACAAACTGTATTGCACTGTAATTATTTGAAATTTAATGTCACACAATTTCCAAACCATCATTAATATTCTTCCATCGTGTAAAAGGAAAACGAATAATTGAACTCTTCAGTGGCGATATATTCTTCCAACAGCAGCAGCAGCGACGACGACGACGATAACACACTGATTGTACTTCGTAATATCTTTTAAGTGAAATCATTTAATAGCACGGGCTGACGTTTTTGGGGGTTAAAACAAATCCTCTTTTGGCGCGCAACATCTGTAAACTATATGCTGTGCCGCCCATTGTTACTTCGTCACAACCGCTACGGTCCCTGGTGGGTGCAGCTCGGTGTCGGTCGAAAACATGTAACCCCCCCAGTTCATTGGCGCATCTTGTTGTAATACTGCACAGCACACAAACTACCCTCCATAGCGATGAGAGGCAACAAACAACCCCAATAAATACTAGGTCAAATTATGCGTGACTCCACGTCCCTGCTTAATTATATGATAATTCCCTAGATTATAACTGTACAGTCAATCAAAGTGCCTCTAAGCGCCATTTCAAGCTCGTTCCATGTACACACTTCAACATTTTGGCACGAAGGTTTGTCAGCAGGTGAAGTGGTCCGGCGAATTGGTGTACACCACAGTATTTTCAACCGCTGTCTTTAAGATACAAAACATAGATGTGCCTCGTAGTGGTTGACCGCGGTCAACACCACCAGCTGGTGACCGCTACCTACGAATTATGTAATACAGAAAAATTGCGCGCTTTCTTTTCGGTTGTTAATGGGATGGCTGTGTCGAACCAAATCTCCACATGACCCGTGTAGCCTGCAGGTGTTAATTACGAGGGATAAAACAATCGCCCCTCCCCACCAACACAGAGGTGCACGACGGAGGTGAGCAACGCAGCACGAAGAATGGAACTTAATCAATCGTTCTCGATAATTGTAAGATGTCTGCGTATTAATACAGAAGAATGTGAAGGCAGCCACATACCAATCCCCTTCATGATTGGGGGCACAGGTAACTGTACTTCGCGATTTCTTATGATCAACAGCGTTTTGAAAAAGAGGTTTCAGATTCCAACGTGCAGTGAAGTCAAATGGGTGTGCAAAGCTTTCTTTGCAATTTATTTGAAATGGAAATGCACGCATAATTAAGTCTACGTGCGGTTTCTCCGGTGGTGTATCGCCGGATAATAATCTCTATCAATAGCCTTCCTGCAGTGATATAGACTATGATGAAAGGTTAGAGTTTGTGACACGTATCTCCAGTGTCTCAGTTGGAAGTGGAATGTTAGTCCAAGGCCGAGATCCGGGTAGTGTGTCCCTCACTCTCATATCGGCACGAAGCGTTAATGAGCGATAAATATTTGGAAATCAACCTTAGCCTATGTCCAAGGCAGCCACCCTGCCCTCAGAAAATGGCAGTCACGTATAGAAGATAGAAACGAGAGTAGTGACTATTTCAATCTCCATGACATGAGCTGCCATGTGACGAGTGCTGCTCAAATAACACCTCAGCTAGTTTTAATATCAGTAACATTTAGTAGTATCTCTTGCTTGGTTTCTTTCACGTTTGTGTGTAGCAACCTTCCGTCAGCCGAATCATCATTTTGAACAAAGAAATATAGTAGGTGATACCTGGTGTTAGTGCTCTGGCTGCAGTTTCCGCAACAATCTGACTATGCCCGTGAAATCAACATTCTTCGAATTGTTTTTACTCTACGCGTTTTTCACCTAAACGCGTGCTGTAACTATTTAGCGAGAACTAAGGTAATTCACAGAAGAGAATAGTGAGAAATGGTCAAATAGTTCGGTCAGCTTACAAGACTGTTAAGTTCAGTTACCAACACATTATCTCAGATGTTTCCGTAACTAACTGCTGCACTGTACTAGAATGGACAAGTGACACAAGTTTCCCGGAAACTCGGAATCGTAGATCAACGAAAACTGCTGAAATTAGGCCTGAGGAGTTTGATAGAAGAAAAATTCCGCTAGGGAACATTCATCCCCCCCCCCCCCCCCCCCATTCTTTTCCTCTCTAGCGCTGTGCCGCTAACGACTTTGTCCCTCCCTCCCTCGCTCGCGTCTTGAATCACTTCTGTAAAGTTTGTAATTGTTTTCAAGTTTAACAAAAAAAATGGTTCAAATGGCTCTGAGCACTATGGGACTTAACTACTGTGGTCATCAGTCCCCTAGAACTTAGAACTACTTAAACCTAACTAACCTAAGGACATCACACACATCCATGCCCGAGGCAGGATTCGAACCTGCGACCGTAGCGGTCGGGCGGTTCCAGACTGTAGCGCCTATAACCGCACGGCCACTCCGGCCGGCCAAGTTTAACAATGCCACGTACTAATAAAGATGTGCGTTTACCAACGATCCACATTTCGCTACTGGAGCAAAGTGCTAGGAAGGAACGTGGCTTTCGCCGGATGGTGATCGATCATTTGTTTTCGTAAGTTCACGCTTTGCTTCTTAAATAAGCGCCACTTAATTGGTCTCGTGTTCGATTCGTTGTTACTGACTCACATTCTTTGCGGAAGACAATGTTAAGAGTCCCACTTGGGGGGATTGGACCAGGCTGTGAGCCACAAGATATTTCTGTATCGTGCCTTACGTGCGGGCTACCTGAACCGAATGGTTGCGTTGAGCAAATTCGTCAGTCTTACACTAAAAAGACGCGCAAATGAATGTCACATACGCCTACCTTCCGGATACATTCTCAAAACTACACATAACTGTTTATCACAATGGTTCTTAGGAACCATGAAATGTTGATCGACAATTGACTCTTTATTACGAAGCTGCGAACACTGTGCATGGGGAAAGTTACTTGTCCCCAAATCCATAAAACTAGAACAGACTAATGTGGCAGCAAGCTTCTCTCGTGGAAGAACACATTCACACGCGCGCTCGGTCCAATTAGAAAACGTGAAGTACTTCTTTCCGCTGAAATTTGATGCAATTGCTTCTCTCATCGCTACGGGCGAGCATTCGTTGTGCGTGCGTGCGCGCGCACGCGCACACAAATTTTTTGCAGCTTTTTTAGCCCGAATTTACTTCCTCGTGGAAAGTGAACAGCACCACGAGGCGATAAGGATGACGTCATTTATATTCTCAGATTGCGTGTTCACCCATCCGATTCCTCGTGCTCCCGGAACCGGGCCAGCGCGATACATAACGCTGAAATTCTCGGGACAGCCCATGTTGTCTGTGGCTAGACACGGTAACAGTACTCATATGTAAAATATTCAGTCCGTCAAATCCCCAGAAACTGTATGGTCTTGCTGACATTAGAGATCTTCGTTGCAATGCTATAAAGCTGATGCTGAATCCAGTCATCTTTTCGTAAATTCGTTCGAAGTTACAAACCTCACAGTAGATGATAAGAATGGTACTGTTACGCGAAAGCACAGTACAATTTTACGCCCTTAGTTAAAAGTACTGATTGCGAGGATTGTTTATTGATTAAACAGTTTCTCAGAAAGAAAAAAAGTTTTGTAGTGTGATGCACGGCATTCCATTCATATATTACAGTACTCGTTGGAGTAATTTATAATAAGTGTACATTGATGTATTCATAGACCCGTTTGGTCAAATGTTTGAGCAGAGTGAGAACAATCTCTGTTAGTTACACAATGATGTGTTTTTTCTTTTTTTCATAGTCAAACGAAGAAAGTGCACTGGGCAAATAGTGTATCAAATTGACAAACTTGAGGTCTACTTTTGCAACAAACAAACAAAAAGCTTTAATCAGGGCAATTCAGGAAAACTTTGTGGTTTGTCGGGAAAATAGAAATCTTTCACGAACAGGTGCGCACTAAGAAAATGAAGTGCGAAAAAGTTCATATTTTCAAGGCGTAAGTACACTCCTGGAAATTGAAATAAGAACACCGTGAATTCATTGTCCCAGGAAGGGGAAACTCTATTGACACATTCCTGGGGTCAGATACATCACATGATCACACTGACAGAACCACAGGCACATAGACACAGGCAACAGAGCATGCACAATGTCGGCACTAGTACAGTGTACATCCACCTTTCGCAGCAATGCAGGCTGCTATTCTCCCATGGAGACGATCGTAGAGATGCTGGATGTAGTCCTGTGGAACGGCTTGCCATGCCATTTCCACCTGGCGCCTCAGTTGGACCAGCGTTCGTGCTGGACGTGCAGACCGCGTGAGACGACGCTTCATCCAGTCCCAAACATGCTCAATGGGGGACAGATCCGGAGATCTTGCTGGCCAGGGTAGTTGACTTACACCTTCTAGAGCACGTTGGGTGGCACGGGATACATGCGGACGTGCATTGTCCTGTTGGATCAGCAAGTTCCCTTGCCGGTCTAGGAATGGTAGAACGATGGGTTCGATGACGGTTTGGATGTACCGTGCACTATTCAGTGTCCCCTCGACGATCACCAGTGGTGTACGGCCAGTGTAGGAGATCGCTCCCCACACCATGATGCCGGGTGTTGGCCCTGTGTGCCTCGGTCGTATGCAGTTCTGATTGTGGCGCTCACCTGCACGGCGCCAAACACGCATACGACCATCATTGGCACCAAGGCAGAAGCGACTCTCATCGCTGAAGACGACACGTCTCCATTCGTCCCTCCATTCACGCCTGTCGCGACACCACTGGAGGCGGGCTGCACGATGTTGGGGCGTGAGCGGAAGACGGCCTAACGGTGTGCGGGACCGTAGCCCAGCTTCATGGAGACGGTTGCGAATGGTCCTCGCCGATACCCCAGGAGCAACAGTGTCCCTAATTTGCTGGGAAGTGGCGGTGCGGTCCCCTACGGCACTGCGTAGGATCCTACGGTCTTGGCGTGCATCCGTGCGTCGCTGCGGTCCGGTCCCAGGTCGACGGGCACGTGCACCTTCCGCCGACCACTGGCGACAAGATCGATGTACTGTGGAGACCTCACGCCCCACGTGTTGAGCAATTCGGCGGTACGTCCACCCGGCCTCCCGCATGCCCACTATACGCCCTCGCTCAAAGTCCATCAACTGCACATACGGTTCACGTCCACGCTGTCGCGGCATGCTACCAGTGTTAAAGACTGCGATGGAGCTCCGTATGCCACGGCAAACTGGCTGACACTGACGGCGGCGGTGCACAAATGCTGCGCAGCTAGCGCCATTCGACGGCCAACACCGCGGTTCCTGGTGTGTCCGCTGTGCCGTGCGTGTGATCATTGCTTGTACAGCCCTCTCGCAGTGTCCGGAGCAAGTATGGTGGGTCTGACACACCGGTGTCAATGTGTTCTTTTTTCCATTTCCAGGAGTGTATTTTGCGCATAAAAATTTGCGTTAGTGTGATGCTTAACTTTCAAAATGATTTCCTTCGAATCAAGTACTAAAGTCTGGGCATTTCGAGAACAGAAACCGCTAGGAAGGCAAATGAGTTGTCACGTTTTCTGGTATAAATTTGAAAATAAAATGATTAGAAAAAATTTCGATCAAATGTTTTGTGAAATAATTTGTCTAAAACTAAGAAATAAAATAGGCTAGAGAAAAGTATGACGTGCCTTTGAATGATGCTCGAAATGATGTGCAGCAAATGAGGTATGTCAAATGTTTTTTTAATCTACTCGTTTTCTTTCTTAGATTTAGACAGATAATTTAACAAAACATTGTCACCTTTATTGTGCGTGGGAGACTTTTGGTGCTGTATGGTGAAGTGCAGTCGCCTTCAGCTTGCAGTCTACGTCTGCATCTATACTGCAGAAGCCACCGTATCGTGTGTCGCGGAGGATTCCGTGTTCCACTGCTAGGCAAATCTTCATTGTTCCGATCACACCTGGAACGTACGGAAGAGAATCCGAGCGCTTCCGAAAGGACTGTGACTTCTCTTGTATCCTCTTCACTGTCACTGCGCGAGATGAATGTTGGCGGCAGCATGGTGGTTCTGCGGTCGGTCGCAAATGCCGGTTCTCGGAACTTTTCAGTTGTGCTTCGCGAAAAGGACGTTTCCTTTCCTTTCCTTCGGGGATTCCAATTTGAGTTCACGGAGCATTACGGTAACATTTGTGTGTTCATCGAACCTACTCGTCTCAAATCTAGCATCTCGCCGCAGAATTGCTGCGAATTCTTCCTTTAATCCGACCTTGGGGAATCGCAAACCCAAGTGCGGTAATGAAGAATGGGTCGTACAAGAGTCCCGTACGCGGCCTCCTTTTTGTATAACTTACAGGAATTCTCCCAATAAACCTTCCCTACTACGGATCGTATGTATTACTTCCATTTCATATCGCTTTGGTGTTACACCTAAACATTAAGTCGACGTTACTGTTAAACAGTACACCGCAACTTCCGTATTCGAGCATTACAGATTTGTTTTCCCCCTACACATTTTCATTACCTTGCATTTTTAAACATTGAGAGGAAAATCCAATTATACGAAATATAAATTGCATTGGTCACCCTGCATCGTCCTACACCTACTGTCACTCGCAGACGACACTGCAGCGTAAACTACAGCGTGGCCAGCAGACTGTCGCTCAATGTTGCTCACTTCATCTGTCAGGTCGTCCACGTGTGTATAGAGAGAAAACAAGGGAGGTCTTACACTCACCTGGGCTGCTCTTGACGATACCTGTATCTCTGAACACTAGCTGTACAAGCCAACATACAGGGTTCTATCACTTAATGAAGTTCCGAGCTGGTGGAATGGGCTTCCAGATACACTATGTGATCAAAAGTATCCGGACACCCCCCAAAACATACGTTTTTCATATTAGGTGCATTGTGCTGCTAACTAATGCCAGGTACATATCGGAGACGTCAGTAGTCATTAGGCATCGTCAAAGAGCAGAATGGGGCGCTCCGCGGAACTCAGACTTCGAACGAGGTCAGGTAATTGGGTGTCACTTGTCACACGTCTGTACGCGAGATTTCCGCACAACTGAACATCCCTAGGTCCACTGTTTGCAATGTGATAGTGAAGTGGAAATGTGAAGGGAGACATACAGCACAAAAGCGTACAGGCCGACCTCGTCTGTTGACTGACAGAGACCGGCGACAATTCAAGAGGGTCGTAATGTGTAATAGGCAAGAAAACTTGGATTTCATGGTCGCGCGGTTGCTCATAACGCACACATCACGCCAGTAAGTGCCAAACGACGCCTCGCTTGGTGTAAAGAGCGTGAACATTGGACAATTGAACAGTGGATAAACGTTGTGTGGAGTGAGGAATCACGGTACACAATGTCGTGATCCGATGGCAGGATGTGGCTATGGCTAATACCCGGTGAACGTCATCAGCCAGCGTGTGTAGTGCCAACAGTAAAATTCGGAGGCGGTGGCGTTATGGTGTTACCGTATTTTTCATGGACTGGGCTTGTACCCCTTGTTGTTTTGCGTGGCACTACCACAACACTGGCCTACATTCGTGCTTTAAGCACCTTCTAGCTTCCCACTGTTGAAGAGCAATTCGGGGACGGCGATTGCTACTTTCAGCACTATCGAGCACCTGTTCGTAGTGCACGGCCTGTGGCGGAGTGGTTACACGACAATAACATCCCTGTAACGGACTGGCTTGCACAGAGTCCTGACCTGAATCCTATACAACACCTTTGGGACGTTTTGGAACGCCGACTTTGTGCCAGGCCTCACCGACAGACGTCGCAACCTCTTCTCAGCGCAGCACTCCGTGAAGAATGGGCTGCCATTCGCCAAGAAACCTTCCAGCGCCTGATTGAACGTATGCCTCCGAGAGTGGAAGCAAGCATCAGGGCTAAGGGTGGGCCAACACCATATTGAATTCCAGCATTACCGGTGCAGGGCGTCACGAACTTGTAAGTCATTTTCAGCCCCGTGTGCGGATACTTTATATCACATAGTTTATATCAGTACTTCGAAATAGGGCACTGTATCAAACGCTTTCCGGAAATCTAGGCATATGGAATCAGCCCTTCATCTATGGTACGCAGGAAATCGTTCTAGAAAATGGCAAGCAATAACGGG
The DNA here is from genome assembly GCF_021461385.2 of Schistocerca piceifrons. Classification (NCBI taxonomy): domain Eukaryota; kingdom Metazoa; phylum Arthropoda; class Insecta; order Orthoptera; family Acrididae; genus Schistocerca; species Schistocerca piceifrons. Next base: position 5,473,575 of record NC_060144.1, on the reverse strand, counting down.
CTACTCACTAAAGCATATTACTGCTTCGTGGCTTAAACCGTGTGCCCCTGCGCTAGAGTTAAAATTATAATCAGAGATGTTGAACCCAGTGACGATTCAACCTCCTCATCCCGAATAGCGGCAATCCCATTCAACTCTCGTTATTTTACATTTGTATGTTTTGGCGGCCAGTGCCTCATCACACAAATGACCGTCTCGTCCATGAAGAGGATCTACAAGAACATCGGAAGCAAATAAGAGATTTGGTTTTTAATTTAGGGCTTTTGGGTAGTCTCTGATCGCCAGGTACTTAACGCCACATCATCTCCTAGCCTTGCCGGCCAAATACTGGCATTCGAAATGTTTTTTCACCATCAGTATTCGAAATGACTGCACGCGAGTCGAGCACGACTTCTATGGAGACGGGTAGTGTAATCATGAAGGCTTACAGTAATTGAACCAAATTTGTTCGCCTTATCCGAGTGTACGTGGAGTTGAACGTAAGCCATAATTTAATAGTGGACTGGAACTCGACCCCGGATCCCTGCCTTGTGCGGGTCCAAGGGCGTCTCGCAGAAAGACTCGAAGGTTACACTTGCCGATCGTTCCGCTCCACATCTATCAGAAGTTACTATGAGTTGAATGAAATGAAGTGACCGCGTCTGGAGTTGTTCAGTCGCCTGGTGCAAGTCTCTCTTCGACGTCCATCGTCGATGAAGATTAGATGAAATAACATACACACCCAGTCTCCGAGGGGAGAAAATCTCCACCCAAACCCGGCAACCCCGTGATCTGTTTTGTCTGAAACGGATCCATCGTGGTATTGCGTAAGAGTTGATTCGTTATACTCTTCGTCACAGGTCTTGGACTTGTACAGTCATAAAACCTGTGAAAAAAGTTCCAAAGGAGAACCTCTGTGCCAGAACACACAAGTAGTTGAAAAGGAAGAGGGTCGAAAGCTTATTGTGGCAGCTAGTATTTCGTAGCAGTACTGTAAACACCAACAATCTATGACACTCTGTAGATTTTTGTTAAAATTTAATTTCGTAGACAGTAGGTTAGCAGTTTACGGAAGTGTGCCCAGAAAGTTGAGTTGGGTGGGAAGGGAACAGGGAGGCAACTCGTATTAGTTTCATGGAAAGGATACGGATGACGGAAATGGAGTACGTTTCCTTCAAAAACTGTGCTCGTGTATGATGAAAGCACTTTATAATAGCCTTTTATAAAACCTATTTCGTTGTTTTGCGTTTTTTGAGTGGTGGGCTGCCTGCAGGTGCATTGCTTCAAAGACAGCGTTAAAGGGCAATATCGAAGAGGTGTAAGCAGCGTAAACATTTTAAGAACTTCATCGTATACTAATGTAAAAGTTTTACAAATGGGCGAGTGTGCTTCCCAATTTGCATCCTCCCGATACGACTTATACCAGATAAGATAAAAAAAATACTCCTGTTCTGCGCCTTCGTCGTTCGAGTAAAGCCTCTCAGCTCCCGGGTCGTTTTCACGAAAGGGATCGTCAATCAATTTCAATTTCAGAAAATAAGAACGGGACAAAATAATAAACTTGTAACGCTACTTCTAAAATCACGAAACGGTTTGCGTTTTTCCACAACAAAGAGAAGTGTGATATTACAGTATGTACCTACGACCTACTACCTTAGACGACGGGCGGGGTGGGGGCAGTGGAGGAGGGTACTCCGAAATTCAGAGTAAAGAGTTTTTTATTCATTACAGGATTCTCATACACTTCTGTAAGCGATAGATTTCGCGTGACTTCACTAAGCCTCTCGTTCAGATAGTTGTAATATTATTACGTAGGTGATTGTAATGAGGCAATACTATGGCTCGTTTGTTTGGGTGGCCATCCTTCGCAGCAAGCATATAAATACTTGTTTTGCAAATCAAACTGCCTTTTCCTGGTTTCTTGAAAGTGACCAACTCTTTTATGTCATAGACGGCAATTAAGTCTTTCTAGGCCCCCCTCTCACCCTGGATAAATTTCTGCGGACGTCCACGCCTATTCACTGAGAGTGTATGTTGTGTGGGATTTCTACATATTACTTTGGTGTCAGATACAGCGATTACTTTCAGTATTAAGGTTTATTACTGTTTTACTTCGACTGGCAACATGAGAATAACCATCGTGAACTGAAAGTATAACGCTCCTGGAAGCTTTCAAACCCATACTCATGTGGCTTTCCAGTTGCAGCGACTTAAGCGGCGAATTGCAAAATAGTTTCAAGGTTTGAGCACAAATGCCTACGTATACAGTTCAGGCCTTCGTACAGCTGATTCTGAATTTATACGTCTTTGTGGCGGGGCAGGTTGCCAGTAAGGTTTGCGAATACCTCCTTCATTTTCCAGCATATTCATTACCTTAACACAATGTTCGAACCAATATGTGTGTGTATATATATAAGCAAGGAAGAGGGACAGTGTGTAGTACTTTTTATTATTCACAGTATAGTATATTGGATTTCAGCCACATTTGCACTTAGAATCATTGCAAATCTTGGGGAGGGACAAATCAGTTGAGATGGTTTGCCTAGTTTCATTCAATACCGTCATATGGATAATGTTCTGGCTTAACTCATTTTTAAGAAAGAAAAATGTTTATTGCGCAAAACTGTACTGTAAGAATAAAATGCGGCGCTCGCTCACAATCATCTTGTAGACATTTATTCAAGCAGTTGGGCATTCTCACTAAAACTTAGTATATTTATTCTCTCGTGACGTCTGTTGTAAATAATCCTTTACAGTTCAAAAGGAACGGTGTTGTACATAATTACAATACGAGATGGAAAAATGACATTTTTTACTTGACATTAAGGTTGTCTTTCGCAGAGAGAGTGCACAATGCTGCAACAAAAAAATTTTGATCCCTTGCCCAGTGATGTAAAATTTGACAGACAGCAAAATAAAAATTGAAAACAATGTCAAAAAGTTTCTCCTTGACAACTCCTTGTACTCTTTGAAAGAATTTCTGTTACTGAAATGTGTAAGGGGTGATGGGAAGAACTTACAACATTTGTATTTTTCTTCTTTTTTCTTTGGCAAAAAACTTGGAAATGCTTAGAATGTAACCATATGTACAAAATTGCGATTTAAATGTAAAGACTTGTTCCACATCATTGCGCTCTATAGTGCAAAATGATCCCTGGAACATTGCACTAACCAACCAACTTACTACACAACAACAGAAACTTACGATTATTTCCCGCTAATTGATGCCACAGTTTTTACGTCGCCATCTAAACTGCTTTAAATAATTTTCGGTACCTGATGATGTTCGAAGATAGTCATCATAATAAAGAAGTATTTTATTATCAGCTCTTAGCGATGAACTGTCACTTTTCTTACTGTGGGGAACTACCTTCACTTTTTTCCCCGTTTGGATAAAGGGGAGGACGCAGCTGCCCACTCTCGCCCTCGCCCCCCCTTCCCCTCCCCTCCCCTCCCCTCCCCGCCCTCGCAAGGTACACTTCAGTGCTTGTCGAGGGAGGGGGGGGGGGGAGAGGGGGGGGGGGCGAATGTTCCAGTTGTGATAGTCCAGCCACGGATGCTGTCAACGTCGAATGGTCATGATCGCCTGCTCTGGCCCAGGGGTTCCATGGCAGCCCTTGCTCGGCGGTCTGACCTGGCCCCTACCCTTCCCACCTTTTTATTCTACTTGTTCTTTTATATTTGTCGTTTTTAATGTTTTATTGTTGCTAAAACTGTGTCATCTTGTATGTGCTGCTGCTTCACGGACAGTGAGGTGGTGCTGGTGGGATGCAGAGGGTGCATCTGCCATCGCATCCGATACTCCAGGGACCTCAGACTTCATTTTGGGCACAGCGGCTCACCCGGCTTTACCCCTTCATTACCTTCCTTCTTCATCGTGGTTTTGTCTCTGCCCTATTGTGTCTTGCTTACAATCGGTTTTCCCAGTTTTTCCTTTTGTATCCTTCTTTCGAGGATTATTTTTGCACCAACACATACAGGATGAAGGGACTGATGACCCGCAGTTTGGTCCCTTTAATTCCAAGAACCAGCCAACCAGTAGCGGCGGGCACGTGGTGTAACAGGTGTCGGTAGTTGGGGGCAGACAGCGTAGCGCCAGGCGGCCGCCGCCACGGCCCACGCGGGAACAGACGCCGTAAACAGACGCGTCATTAAGTCATTGAGCGTGGCCGCTCGCTCTTGATTGCCGCCGCTGTCTCCTTCCTGGCCGCCGCTCCGTGCGTCACCGCAGCCTCCAGAAATAGCTGCCGCCGCCGCCGCGCGGCCGGGCTCTGAACCCGCAGATCTCAGTTTATAGATACTTCCTTGTTTCAGCTGCAGATTGTACCTGATCATTGAACTTTTCCGTTTACTTGAAAATTAAAGTAAGGAACTTTAACATTACAGATCACGACGTCCCTGCTGTTAACCTTGCTTACTGCCGACGGCCCCATATTCTCTGACAAGTCTCAAGCGCGGATCCATGGGGAGACGACGGAATCGTCATGAACCTTCCTCCCCTCCAGCCCCCCACCCACCCCCAACTTGCCCCCCGTGTAAATTTTAATAGAAGCGTTTGTTATAGTGTATGTAAATATCCAAATTTCACAGCAGACTTTCTGAGTGTAAAGTAAAATGAAAAACTAGGAGTATCACGTAGTGAGGAATGAAAGAACTCAGGAATTATGTTTACAGTTGATCTTGTTGATAGGCTGGTGGGCTGATCAGTGACACTACAGCCAGAACAAGGCATTCATCCACTGGCTGACCAAACCAGTTATCAGCAAGAAATGTGACAGGGTTAGTCAGTCTGCAGATAGAACTGGCAAACTACATCAAGTTGAGTAAGGGAAGACAAAAAAAAAGACTTTCCAGTAATTACAAGTAGAAAAAACTGAGTTTTACAATTTTGGGAGAAATGTTGAAACAAACGCCATTCCTTTCATTACTTGCTCATATGATCATAGTTTGTAGGCTAGTGTTTACATTGATAGTGAAATACTGATAATGAATGTAAACTTAAGGTCATAGTTTACACAATATAAAATAATACTAGTGTGTTTGTTGACATAGTTCTTAAATAAATTGTACGATACATTTATTCCTATATTTCTGGGCGTAAGTTTTCAAAACTGTATTTTTCTGAATGGTCATTCCTTGGGCTAGTGCTAAAGGTTTATTATTATTATTATTACACACACAAATGTTTTATGTACATTGTGTTTATTTCAACTGTATGTGTCTGTGGCATGATGAAAGTGGTAGCGATTGCAAGATATATTTGGGAAGAGAGACACTGATGGTAGCTAATGTGACCCCCCCCCTCCCTTCCCCTGCCACAAAAAAGTAGCTCCACAGCTGCCCCAGCTAATACAAGACATAAGCAGCACCATGTCAGAATTGCAGCTTTCACAGGATTTGTCTATGACAATAAAAAAAATTACATAGAATATTGCTAATTTACCTCAATCCTTCGATGTTACATCCTATCGTCATACAGTGTGGCAAGACGCGCAGTCACTCAAAACTGTCTAGAGAGATGCAAAGCAGCAACCAACGGTCACAAAGTAGTAAGCCTGACCGAGGCGTCTGTACAAGAACCAAAACATTAGTGGTTTTGTCTCTTGTGTGGTGCTGCTGTTTCAGTAATAGACATTTTACAACTGTAGGCTGTGCATCTGAAATGTGGCTGTCAACAAGGAAGTGCACAGCATTCAGTGCTTAGACAACCAAAATAAAATCAGACACACTAACCACAGTCGACCAGCTAGATACTGATACGCTCTTATAACAATCGTTAGCGAGTGATAAAAGGTTGGGCCCTCCCCAGATTTTGGCATACTATTATATACGCACTAGCAGACAAGCAATGCACGTTAGATTTATAAGAAACACTGAAACAAAACCTCAGCTTAAAAGCCATGGGACTGAAGTCGTACAAAGAATCCCAAGGTGGGAAGTAATAGTTAACGTGTTTAAACACCAGTTCGAAGCAGTTTTATTGTTATCCAGCAGCAGCAGCAGAGCTCCCCAAACAACAAACTCCCCAATCAACAAGAAATTGTAACGCTTACAATCATAAGCATCAGGAAAGGTGCAATCTGTGTCATAAATAACTTATGGGTAAGAAGAAAGGAGGAAAGAACAAGACATGTCAGAAATGGAAAACAGCACCGTAATTACAGGAAAGGTCACTGCAGCAATAATATCATGAAATTGGAAATTGCCACGCCCAGACATAGTACAAAACTTTTGGCTTAAAAACTTCAGCTCAGTTTGTGTCTGCCTCACTGAAAGTATCAGTAACTTTCCTAAACAACCAAATATCTTACATCAGATGCAGGGCTTAACATAATGTTCACAAGAGAAGGAAACTCAGCAGATCATACCTCCCAATAAATATGTGTGCATGAAAAAAGTGTTCACGTTGCATTTAACCAAGATAGTGTATTTATATCTGATGCAAATTAAAGCACAGGCAGGGGAATGGAAACCAAGTATGTTGTAATGACAAAGTTGCAAAGAATAATCACCACTGTTGAAGTTCTCAGTGTGTTATGATCTTTGCCCATATGCATTTGTGGTGTTCCTGCAAATTTTCTAACATTATCTGCCCCCCCCCCCCCCCTGCTCTCTCTCTCTCTCTCTCTCTCTCTCTCTCTCTCTCTCTCTCTCTGATCTCTTGGGATCCAGCAAAGAACTGTCTGGTCCTGATAACACAGCCTTTGTAATGTGACAAGTGCTAATGAGTCACCTGTGCCTAGAGAATACTCTGTTTTTGTGGTACAAAGAATCTCAATATGGGAAGCAGTAGTTAAAGTGGTTAAACACCAGCTTGAAGCAGTTTTATTGTCAACCAGTGCAGAGCTCCCCAATCAACAATGAACAATAGGCCAGTGTTATAATAAAAAAAATAGCAATTTCTGTGTAGAATAACATTCCTATAGACATCATACCTACTTAGTATCCCAGTGTAAATGAGTATTGTTGTTCCATTGTGATAATAAGGTATCAAGTGAATTTAACAGCTTTGGTGCTATATCCAGAAATCAGTAGACAGTCAGTCATTGAATATTTTCTGTGCTGCTGCCAAGTTGAATTTATGGTGGCAGTGGTAGGAATAGGTTTCTGCATCCAACTTTGGGTGGGATCCATTTTGTGTCACTAAGCAGTCGTTGCACTGGAACAATCATAAACCACAAGCAGTCATGCCTCAAGTAGTTATTGTCCACCATGCTGATGAACGACAGTATAGCTTCCTGAGTAACATTTATATGCAGTGGATGTGTAATATTGTGTTAAGATTTCCCAGGATGCCTTTCAATAGTATCAGTTACTGATGGAGAATTTCAATGTAAGTGGTTATCATATATTTTATCTGCATTTCTAAAATGCAAATCTTAATTTTCATTGAGATGAAATATTAAATAAAACAGTCCTTCGTTGGTGTGCAGCATTACTACATGAACAGGTTCTGCACAATATGTGGTCTTCATCTTGTGATGTGTTAACTCTGGATGTCCTAGGTTGCACAGCAATTCAGACTGGTTTTCCAAGCTTACGGTACCCAACAATATGGCTGTGGAAAGAGAAATTCTTGGTTACACTAGTAAAAATGGCACATCACTGTAAAGATTGCATTTGAAAATATGTAATTTCTAAACTAACTCCACAATGTGCTATTCATTGTGCCACCTTTGAAAGCATTGTGTCAGTCACAGAAAAAAATTTCTGAGCCTTGGGTCCTAAATCTGTTGATATCCTTGTTGTTGCACTTCCAAAAAACTGAACCACTAAATGCAATCATTCGGAAAATATCTTTACTGTGAGTGAATAGTTCATCTTGCAGCATCAGTATTGTTCATGTAATGTAAGATCCTTTTTATGATTTCTGTGTAATCATAACATAAAGTTGACATAGGTACATTAAGAACAGATGACTGTTTTAATATAATGTAACATTTGTGACATCCAGTCAGATAAAACTGCACAAAGCTCCGTTCTCTTTCCTCACTTTGTCTGATATGTGATAACAAATTATAAGTTTTATAACTCAACTGGTTAAATATTAAACAAGTAACAAAGTTATTGAATAAAACCTCTAGTATTCCAAACCATTTCACACCTAATACACTGACATCTGGGAGTAACTCTTCCAATACAGCAGTAACCTTATTAAAGAAATGGAGAAAAAAAAATTGACTTTTACCAGACTTTTCAGAGTTAAGGAAAAACTGAAAAGTCAAAAAAATGCCATGTTTACAAGAGCGGTTTTGCTAACACTGCATGGACTCAAGTGAAAGAATCATTTTCACAAAGCATTTTTCCACATAAGTGAACGGAAAACTACTCAGTAAATTGAATATCAATACAGTAATTTGTTGTTAATTAATTAGTTTACTTTTAACACTACTGGAAGTTCCCATAATTGTTAAGTCAATTATTGTCTAATGTTAGGTTTTACCTAATACTGTTTTTAATGTCTTGTTTGGAGTTCATACTGTTTCTCATTGTCAGTAGGGTGTTAAACCATGTTCTTCATTCTTTCTTCAGTATTGATACATTCATGTGTGTGTTACACAATTATTTTTTGGTATTTTATAACTGTATGTGTATGTAAAATGATACTTTGATGAGAACCAGTGTATTAGGGTGGTGGTTGTACATAGTACTTTTGCTAAATTATGTATTTAACTCTATTCACATAGCTAATTTTTTCTTTATTTTGTTGCAGGTAAAAGCAAAGAAGCAGAAATCAAAAGAATAAACAAAGAATTAGCTAATATCAGGAGTAAATTTAAAGGTGATAAGACGTTAGATGGTTACCAGAAGAAGAAATATGTTTGTAAATTATTGTTTATATTCCTACTGGGTCATGATATTGACTTTGGCCATATGGAAGCAGTTAACCTGCTTTCATCCAACAAATACTCAGAAAAGCAAATTGTAAGTTAAATAATAAGTTATGATCTAATGTGTGATGGTAATGGTGATGATGATGATGGTGATGAGCAGTGGTCCTAATTAAAATTTGTTATTTTAAGGGTTATCTCTTTATATCGGTCCTCGTAAACACCAACAGTGATCTCATCAAACTTATTATCCAGAGCATCAAAAATGATCTTTCATCAAGGTAAGAAACAAATATTAATGTCTAGCAAAATATGCACTTACTATAAACATAGTAATGTATGTAACATTTGTATTGCAGGAACCCAGTTCATGTTAGTCTAGCACTGCAGTGCATAGCAAATATTGGAAGCAAAGAAATGGCTGAAGCATTTGGTCATGAGATACCAAAACTTCTCGTTTCAGGGTATGTGAAACAGCAAGATACATTATAACAAAAGCTAGTTTTTAGGGATGCATATTAATCATTGAGAGATGACTATGTTTGAACAGTGGTAATTTTTTTACTATTAAATTACTCAAATGATTATTGCACTATAAGTAATTATTTCAAACACATTGACGAGAGTGTGTGTTTTTTAAGTTCTGAAGTAGATGTCTAAAACATGCTCGTAAAATTTTAAAGTTATTCCATGCCTGTTTGTTTTCAAAATTTTACAAATGATACAGGAACCACTCCATATTCCTATTCTATAGGACATTTCTGATGAAAAATAAAAAAAAATGCATTAGCTTAAAAATTCATTGCTTTGAAATTCACAGTGATAAGATTGCAAAAGTGAGATTGATCTCTGTTGGCATAACTCGACCCATGTTTTTCTAATTTTAGAATTTTATGGTCACTGGAGAAAGCATTTCAATTCGTAGCATTGTAATTGATACATAACAATCATTTTAGTTTGGATACACCCAATTTATATTCAGGTTGAAGACTCGTAATAGCTTGTTCTGGAAACAGTATGCAGTCTTCATAAAAACACATTCTTCCGTAACCAACAGATACTTACTATCTTTGTCTCCTTTTCTGCACCACTTTTTGTGGATAAGTCTTATAAGAAAGCTAGCAAGTGGTAAACTTGTTTTTTATATTTTTATTATAAATTTCCCTCATTCAAGTAAAGTATGTTAATAGTAGTTAGTTTGGGCTTGGTCAGTAATTGTCTGTCACTGGAGAATTTGCCTTCTCCTATCCAGTGGTGAAATTCTTGATATTGAAATACTTTAATATGTGTGTGTTTACCCAGAGATACCATGGATGTCGTCAAGCAGTCTGCCGCCCTCTGCTTGCTGAGATTATTCCGCACATCACAAGAGATAATCCCAAGTGGAGAGTGGACATCAAGAATAATCCATCTTCTAAATGATCAGCACATGGGAGTTGTCACCGCAGCCACTAGTCTCATTGATGCTCTTGTCAAAAAGAATCCTGAAGAATACAAGGGTTGCATTAGCCTGGCTGTTTCAAGACTCAGTCGGGTATGAAAGCTCTATGGTTTTAAATGCTTCCTTAGATTTCATGCAGCCATATCCTTATGATCATTTGTACAATATAATTTTGGAATTGGACTGGTCACTGTTAATGTACAATAATAAATATCCTAAGAATAATGGCGAGTAGCACTTCCGTAATTGTTGGGAGGTCTGATAAAGGATTTGTAAGGACTGAAAAAAGTATAAAAGTTGTCTTATGAATGACCAGTGTATAGTGTTCCCAAAAAATATTGTGTTTTTGCTCAGATTGTGTCACTATCGGGTGGATTGTCAGTGAGTCTGCCTTCAGTTGCTGCTGCAGATAAAGCATGTACCTGTTTGTATGTGAGTTGTGTGTATGAGCTACAAACAGAAGTGACTTATTTTAAATTACCTGCGTGGTTAATAATCCACTTTACTTTCTTGCATGTGTTCACCAGCATTCTAATAACTGTGTAGTATACAGCTTTGCCATTTTTCGTATGGATAGGGAGTGTCATCGCTGTGTTCAGATGAGAGCTGAATAGGTGACCCTTCAAGGACCAGGTGAGGTTGGCTATGGTCGCACAGCTTGAGGCTGTCGTCATTAGGCGTCACGGGAGGAGGGGAGGGGGGGGGGGGGAATATGTTGGGGATCCGGCGGGAGATATCCAGCATGTCCCATGTATTCCCTAATCAGTCCAGTACTAAGGGTGCCCCAGATACTGTCGCCAGCCAGAGTGGCCGAGCGGTTTTAGGCGCTACATTCTGGAACCGTTCGACCGCTACGGTCGCAGGTTCGAATCCTGCCTCGGGCATGGATGTGTGTGATGTCCTTAGGTTAGTTAGGTTTAAGTAGTTCTAAGTTCTAGGGGACTGATGACGTCAGAAGTTAAGTCCCATAGTGCTCGGAGCCAATTGAACCAGATACTGCCCACACTGAAGCTGATACCTCATCCATAGTCGAGTTGGAGGTCGCTGGAAGAGGAGGCAGGCAGTGAATGATGTTCCAGGGGGGGGGGGGGGGGCAAAAGAAGGGCCACCCTGGTTTGAGTGCTATGTGTGGCTGATGAAATCCCAGAGCCAGATAAAATCACCCTCACTATTCTAGAGGCCTTTTGGCCCACAAGTTCTGGGCATTTACAGAGAGTGGGTTTGCTGGTAGTTGGAAGCTCCAATATTAGGTGCGTAATGGGGTCCCTTAGGGATATGCCTGTCATAGAGGGGAAGGGATGAGGTGTGCACTCGGTGCATACCGGGAGTAATCATTCGTGGAAAGGACGCCATGAAGAGCACAGGGTGCAGTCAGCTGCAGGTGGCGGCTCACGTCACAATTAACTATGTGTGTAACTTGATCGGATGAGATTCTCTATGGTTTCGGGCAGCTTGCTGAAGTGATAAAGATTGCCAGTCCTGCTTGTGAGATGAAGGTGGAGATTGCCATCTGTAGCATCATCGACAGAACAGGCTGTAGCCCTTTGGTACAGAGCTGAGTGGAGGGTCTGAATCAGAGGCTCAGACAGGTATGAAGCGACCGTTTAAGCAGCAGATGCTTTGACTTGCACCATAAGGTGGTGGGTTTCTGGGTTCCGCTAAATAGATTAGGAGTCCACTACATGTTGGGGCTGTGTGGAGGCGACTGAGTGGATTTTTAGGTTAGAGGATGTCTGGAAACTACGGAAAAGGTGTCGGTCTAAAAGGGAGCACGACAAACACAGGAAAGTAGACTTAGAAACAATCAGTATTGTAGTTGTAAATTGTAGTAGCTGTTTCGGAATAGAACCAAAGCTCCAAGGGCTAATAGAAAACACTGAAGCTCAAATCGTTACAGGTATGGAAAGCTGGCTGAAGCTGAAGAAAAGTTCATCTGAAATTTTTACTGAAGACCAAACAATTTTTGGAAAGGGTGCATTAAATACAGTTGGTGCTAGAGTGTTTATTCCTGCCAGAACTAGTTTACCTGGTAGTAGATTGTTTCTGTGAGCTGGTACGGGTAGAGCTTATATTATAGTTGGTTTCTTTTAAACACCCCCCCCCCCCCTTCGTCCTCTCCCCAAACTCAGATGACACAGTTGCTGAACAATTCGGGAAAAACAGGTACCACACTCGAACAGTTATGGTTGGTAGTGTCTTAAGTCTACCCTCGATATGTTGGTGAAAATACACATTTAAAGTCAGTGTTATGCATAAAACTCCTTCTGAAATGCCTGCTCAGAAAATTATTTTGTACAATTATTTCAGGACTCCCTTGAAGCGTAAATGGTTCAGAAAACATAATTGACCTCTTAACACCAAATAATCCTTAGGAAATAGGGAGCGTCATGACAGGTAAAGTGATTAGTGACAACAAGATTATTGTAGTGAGACTGAATATCGTAACATTCAAACCCACTAAAAATAAATGCAAAACACATCTATTTAAAAAAGCAGATAAAAATTAGCTTCACAACTTCCTGAAAGACAGTCTCCATTTCTTCCAGTCTAAATCTGTAAGCGTAGACCAGATGTGGTATTGCTATCTATTAGGAGGTATACTAAATAAATTAATAAGAGATGGTACTGATCCTCCATAGAACACGAAAGAGGCCAGAACACTATAGCAGTTGGTAATGTTACTGATGACAGTGCTGCTAAAGCAATTACAAAACACTGTTTTCCAAAATATTTTCACCAAACATGACTAAATAAATATTCAGGAATTCGTACCAAGAACATCTGCAATATGAGTAACACAGAAGTACAACTTTGCTTCTTGCATTTTTTCCCCAATACTTGAGGCTTTAATGAAACAAATTGGTTACACAAGTATCTTTCAAAGTATTTTCCATCACTGGCCACTACTTTCTTCCATCTTTCAGGCAGTGTATGAATACTGCTTCGAAAAAATTGTTCATCTTTTGAAGCGATCCACGAATTGATCCAATTTGTGACTTATTCATGAGATCGGAAGTGTTGGTCAGCCAGGCCATGTGCCATTGATCTAAGCAGGTGATAGTCAGAGGGAGTAATGTGTGGAGAATACAGCAGGTGGTGTAGGACTTGAGGTACGACTTCCCATTTTAACATTTCCAAGTACATTTTGACATCACTTTATCGTGCCTCTCACTGTGTTGTGGCCATTTGTCTTTTAATGCTCTGCTCAAACGCATTGCTTGTTTGATAACAAGCACCTGTGATTGTTTCACTTTGTTTTAACACCTCATAGTACACGATGCTGAGCTGGTCCCACCAAATGCAGAGCACGAGCTTGGAGCTGTGAATATTCGGTTTGGCTGTTGACATGTAAGTATGGCCAGGATATCCCCATGATATTTTGTGTTTAGGGTTATCATAATAACCCATTTTTCATCCCCAGTCACAGTGCGATGCAGAAATCCCTTCCATTTTTGTCTCCGAAGCAACTGTTAACAAACACCGTTAAACATCTCTTGGTTCCAGCTCTCACGGGACCCAAGTTCCTTCTTTCTAAATCGTGCCCAAAGCCTTGAGACGTTTTGAAATGGCTTGCTGTGTCACTCCCACTAATCATGCCAGGTTTTCTTGAGTCTGATGCGAGTCTTCACTGGGCAATGTCTCAAATTCTCCATCTTCGAAAACATTCTCTCTTCCACCACTATGCCAGTCTGACTTTAAAATCACCATTCTGGAAGTGTTGAAACCACTCAATACACATTCTTACACTAATAGCATCCTTACCACATGTACTTGAGCATTTGATGAGACTTGGCCACCGTTTTCTCCATATTGAAACAAAACGGTAACGCCTCCTGCAAGTGACAAGAATTAGGCTCGTAAACTGACATCTTCAATTGAGGACAACTTCATGATGCAGACACAAATCGACTAATGTTTGAATGAGGTTACGTTGACTGAGGTCCAAGCTAACTGCCTGACGTCTGCAGTCTTTCTTTCGACCGCTACTTACCGTTGTCACCACCTATCAGCAAATTGTTGAAGCAAAGTTGTGCACCTTGTAGATACCCTTGACATAGCAAAGCAGCTTAAATCATTTCGTAAAGGCAAGAGCTCTGGTCCTGACTACATACCGTTCAGGTTCCTCTGAGAATGCTTGTACAGTAGCTCTATATTTAGCAATTGAATACAACTAATGGCTCATTGAAAGATCAGTATATAAAGACTGGAAAGTGGCAAAAGTCTCACCAATACCCAAGAAAAGAAATAGGAGTAACCTGCTGAATTGTAGACCCAGGTCACTAACGCTAATTTGCAGTAAGATTTTGGAGTGTATACTGTGTTCAAACCTTATGAATTATCTCAAAGATAACAATTTATTGACAAACAGCCAACATGGATTGAGAAAATATCATTCTTATGAAATGTAATTGGCTGTTCATTCTCATTACATCTGTCATCTGGGGATGTCAGATTGATCCCATATTTATATTTCCAGAAGGCATTAGACACCATTCCTCATGACTGACTTCCAATCAAATTGTGTGTATGTGGAGTATAGTCTAATTTGTGCAACCGGATTTGTAGTTTGTTGCCAGAAAGATCACTGTTTGTAGTAGTTGACGGAAATTCATAGAGTAAAAAAAAAAGTAATATCTGACATTCCCAAAGGAAGTGTTATAGTCCCTCTGCTGCTCCTGATCTACATAAATGATTTAGGAGACATTTTAAGTAGCTCTCATAGATTTTTTACAGATGATGCTGTCATGTACTGGCTTATAAAAGACATCAGATGATCAAAAAAATTGCAAAACAATTTGGACAAGATATCTGTATGGTGCGAAAAGTGGCAATTAACTCTAAATAACGCTACAGTCTGGAACTGTGTGAACGCTACGGTCGCAGGTTCGAATCCTGCCTGGGGCATGGATGTGTGTGATGTCCTATGTCCTTAGGTTAGTTAGGTTTAAGTAGTTCTAAGTTCTAGGGGACTGAAGACCTTAGAAGTTAAGTCCCATAGTGCTCAGAGCCATTTGAACCATTTGACTATAAATAACGAAAAGTGCCAAGTCATCTACATGAATATCAAAAGGAATCCACTAAATTTCAGTTATGTGATAAACTACACAAACTCAAATTCTGTAAATTCAGCTAAATGCTTAGGGATTACTGTTACAAATACCTTAAGTTGGAACAATCACATAGGTAATAGACAATGTTGTGGGTAAAGTAAGCCAAAGACTACATTATTTTATCCATGTTGGATCTTGTGAACTCCACACCATCAATGATAGTTGGTTAATGATGCAATCAGCCACAAATACTTTTTGAATGTTTTATTTCATTGTCGTAATCAATTTCGGGCTACCGTGCCCATCTTCAGATGGCTAATCTTTTTCATTGCATAGATGTTTTGGTTAACAGCATGTTGTCTGCTCCACACTGCACCATTAGGTTTTTGTGTGTGTGTGTGTGTGTGTGTGTGTGTGTGTGTGTGTGTGTGTGTGTGTGTGCGCAGTAGATGGTGGTTTGTTTTGTTGTGATCCATTTGGTTTTGTAGCCTGATGTATATGTTCTTGAATTCCACCACAACAGGCATATTGTAAGACTGCAATTTAGTAGCAGAGCACTGACGAAATGCACAGGTCCACTAAAGAGACTGCTTACACTATGCTTGTCCACCTTCTTATGTAGTATTGTAGTGCGATGTAAGATCCACATTAGATAAGATCAGCAGAGGAAGTCAAAACAGTTCAAAGAGGAACAGCTTGCTTCGTGCTATTGTGGAATAGGGGAGAGAGTGCCAAGGATATGATATGAAGAATTCGGGTGGTAATCATTAAAACAAAGGTGTTTTTCATTGCAGCTGGATCTTCCCATGAAATTTCGAGCACAAACTTTCTCCTCACAATGTGAGAATGTTTTGTTGGCACCCGCTTACATACGGAGGAATAATAAAAATCGGAACTTGTGCAGAAAGGTTTAAGTGTTCGTTTTTCCTGTGTGCTGGTAGTGAGTGGAGCAGTAGAGAAATAACTTGGAAGTTATGCAGTGAACACTTTGACAAGCACTTAACTGTCCATTGGAGAGTAATCATGTAGATGTAACTGTAGAACAGGCAGTCAAGCTGTTTATACTTTGCTGGCCTCAAGACAGTTCTTATTTTGTGAAGATAATTGCACAAATAAGAACTACAGTGAACCAAATCTGACTTTTAGCCTTCGTTCTCACTGATATTCTTCGTGGGAAAGAAAATGGATAATTGGAAAGAGGGATGCAGGTGACTTCACAGGCAGAGGCAAACATCTTCCTCAATTTTCAATCTATCACCAATTCATCATCCTTTGACAAATCAGATTTGACAGATAGTGATCCTTTCTCCACTAAGCAAAATTTACAACCAAAAGACAATGCCCTCTTCACGTAAATAAAAGAAACTTACCTTTATCATCATCAGCTTCATGGGAATTGTACTCACAACCAGGGCTTCCTCTTGATCAGATAATACATTTTCAAAAGACCAGAAAATTGACATAAAGCATGAAACAAACTATAATTTCGTACATTACGTACAAATGTTGTCTCCGAAGTTACTGAAGCAATGTTTATTTAGCTGGAGATTCCAAGAAATTTCATCAGACCTATACAAATGCTCTCAAAAGGTGCTTTGGCAAAGGGCAAACCGAAGGATTGGAAGTAAATGTTGTTTGAACATCCTCACTAATGGTCAGATTCAGCACCATCTGATTTTCGCCAATTTATGCATTGAAACAAATTTATGGGTGAATAAAATCTGTAGTCCAACAGATTTTTATGGCAGCTGTAGACAAATATTTTGTGGGGGATTCCAGAATAATTTCATAAACTGCATTATCTGGCTTCACCTGGGCAGAGTTGCAGGTTATTGTTAAATAAGAGTGTATTGGTAATTACTAAATAAAATTTGCACAAGAGTTAGTCAATGTGTATCTCCACTTACATTCTGCTTCTCGTTAATTGGTAGACAGAATGAGGTGGTGCAGTGGTTAGGTCAACTCGTATTTGGGAGTACAACAGTTCAAATCTATTTCTGGCCATACAGATGTAGGTTTTAAGGTAAATGCCAAAATGGTTCCTTTGAAGTGACACAGCCGGTGACCTCCTTTATCTTCTCCTAGCTGGAAATTGTGCTTCATCTGTAATTATCTTGTTCAACAGAACGATCAAAACTAATGCTCCTTCCTCCCATCCTTAAGATTGGCAATACAGCTTGGTGCACTCACAACCCACTATATGGCACTGTTCTCTTCATTTGTGGCAGGATTCAGTGTTGTCTGGTCACTTCACTTTGCAGTCTTGGGAAGTAAACATGATCACACTCATTGTTATTCTATAAGTTTGGGCCCAAAGGAGAACATCCTGCTATTGGCTGTTGGAAAGTCATTGTTGATGCTGAACTGCGGCTGAGGGGTGAGAAGCTCTACTGCACTGCTACAAACAAGGCTACTTACCCCACACAATTTATTATTTATGCATAGTTTGCAGCAATAACTTAACTGTTTAGATCCCTTCAACCGCCGAGGAGTGGTGTTCGTCGCACCCACTTGTCAAATGGTACTGATAAACTATCTCGCGCTACAGATTTTATCCATCCTATTCTGAAAAAATATAGTAGGAGAGAAAGTAATTCATTTGGTGGTGATCTCAGTGTGGTGGTACATTTTGCCCCACAATGTGCAACATAACATGCCAGATAGTTGAAGCCATCTGCTGAACATTAAATATCTTATCTTCAGTCACTGCAAAAAGTGCAGCAGTATCACAACCAAAACATGTTCTGTGTCGCAGCTTCCCCGTCCAGCTTTGCCATTGCTCGAGACATACCAGCCAAATACCACAAACCAATGTCGATGATATGAATTGCTGTTGTACATCTTCCAGTCCTACAGATGAAATGTTAGACAGTGGAATCTCAGGAGCATTCTTTCATGGGAGCAACAAACACAAGTGATATTTCACTCCTCTCAGAGGAGTCTATTGATTAAAATGACCTATACCTGTAATTTGCAAAAACAGTTTTGAGGCAATCCTCGTTTAGCCATCCTGTTAAAATCTACTTAATACTGAGTGACGGGGGATCAAAATGAAAGACAAAGACTTAATTAGCGTTAACAGCCCTTCCTGGAATGACAGTAGTTGCATTCTGTTGCCAACCTGCATTTCTTTTAGCAAAAATACATTTAATTGAAGATCATTTCCTGGACCTGCTTGTTGGTTCCACAAGCTCTCACCAATGCCTTTTTGTCAGCTATTCTACAAGAAATCAGTATGCCAAATGAGTCATTAACAAGCTGAAAGAATTCTGCCATATCCTGCTCTTCTCGCAACAGATGGCAAATTGCCTGCACAGTGGTATTCAAAAAGTTGCCGCCCCCCCCCCCCCCCCCCCCCCCCCCCCCCGTGGGTCCGCAGGTTAGAATAGGCCTGAGGTATTCCTGCCTGTCATAAGAGATGATTAAAAAGGAGTTTCACATGTTTCGGCCTTCATGTGATGGTCCCCTGTAGGGTTTGATTCCATTCTTCAAAATTTTCCAGAAGAGCAAGCCAATTGGGGAAGGGTGCCTTACATGGTGCATTGTGTCCATCGTACATTGAGATCTTTAGCCCACTTTCTTGTCATCGCATTGCAGTCCTGCCCATTCTCCGTCTCTTGGGTGAGGACACCTTCCTGGGTGCGTTTTCCACCATGCACTATGCAGTATCGATTCCTGCGTCAATGATGACCTTGCACATCTTCGCACCCGATATCCAGCACGGTAGCCAGTCCGTTGTGGTGGGGCCACCATGTAACCTGTTGGTTGTAGCCCCCTGACCACACAGGGATCGCTCTGCTGATGCCTGCGCCGTTAACTCCCCACGTATGCCAAGGGGCGCCCCCTTGGGGCATCGGGACTCCCAACAGTGGCCATCCTGGCAGGTGGCCTTTGCTGCGGCTGGGTGGCACCCATGGGGAGGGCCCCTGGTCGTAGTGGTGGCATCAGGGTGGATGACACACAATGAAGTGTAGTCCATCATCTCTTGCTGGTGGTGAAACACCAGCAGTCTCTAAGCGATCACGAGCTCAATTCAGTGCGCAGAAGTAAGACCCCAAATCGTTCCCCTTCCTGGCCACACCATGAGAGGAACGTCAGGCCAAGGATGGCAGCAGGTCTTAATCGCCCCGGTACCTTGTATGTTCAAGAGCTGATGGGGAATCTTTCATGACGATGAATCCTCAGTTTTTTGTTGAGCATTTAGAGGACAAGTTCGGGGAGGTGGAGGGCTTGTCCAAAATGAGATCTGGGTCAGTCTTGATCAAAACAGCATCCTCTGCCCAGTCACGGGAGTTACTCGCTTGTGACAAGCTGGGGGATGTTTCTGTAATCATCACGCCCCATAAGAGCTTAAATATGGTGCAGGGTATCATATTTCACAAATACTTTCTTTTGCAGTCTGATGATGAGCTTCATGCCAATGAGCTTCATGCCAATTTAGAGCGATGTGGTGTACGTTTCATCCGGCGTGTCCATGGGGGTCCGAAGGATAATCAGGTCGCCACCGGTGCCTTCATCTTGGCCTTTGAGGGAGATAAATTGCCCGATACGGTCAAGGTGGTGGTCTACCGGTGTGATGTAAAGCCCTGTAACCCTCCCCCGATGCGGTGCTTTAAGTGCTGGAAGTTCGGCTGTATTTCTTCCAGCTGTACTTCCAGCATCACATGCTGGGATTGTGGACACCCATCACATCCTTCGCCAGAAAGGAAGGAAAATCATGGAGTACAAGTCCCTGGACTGACTGACCTACACTGATGTTAAAAGAAAGTTTGAATGCCTGCATCCTGTGCGTATAACATCGTCTTACGCCGCCGCTACAATAATTCTGGCACCATCAGCTCTGTGCCAACTCAGGTCACCTCTCGGAGCCAGAAGGCTACACCTGCCCCTTTGATGGTGGGGGCATTTCTCTCCCTGTTGCTCCTGCACATCTACCTCGGGGAGCAACCCCGCCCCCCCGCCCCTCCCAACCATCGAGGACGTCCGTCCCCACTTCTAAGCCAGAGAAGCTTAAGTCATCTTTGGCTTCTCTCGGTAGGAAGGGGTTCCTTGGATCACTCGCTTCGCAGGTTTCTGTTAGTGGTAAAGAAGACAGCCACCAGTGGCTAAAGAGCTCAAAAGCAGCTGGTCGTAGGGCTTCACGCTCATCCTCAGCCCCCCAGACTGAGCCAGTGAAGTCCTCCCAGCCAGGGAAACTGAAGGAGCAGCGAGAGAAATTCAAAAAGAAAACCCCCTAAGACCAAGGAAATTGCGGTGGCACCAACCGCCTCTGTGGCTGTGGATGGTGTGGAGATTTTGGTGTCTGCCAAGGACCTAGATCTTGCCAGATCCTCAGACACAATCGATATAGATTACTCAGGCAATAAATCAGTGGCAGCAGGTGACCCTGAGGCGTAAACTGCCTCAACGAATGTTCCATGCCGGTGAAATTGCGGTGGTTTTTCAACTGCCTGGATGAGCTACGGCAACTGTTAAGCTTTACACCTGCTATCTGCATTTCCTGGTTCCCAGCAAAATGCGGACCCCTGCCCTCTGCATCTATAAGGAATATTACAGGAACTGTAGCGACTACAATCGACTGTCAGGTCGAGTTTGCGTATATGTCCTAAACTGTCTGTAGTGAACATGTGCCCCTTCAAACCCCTCTTGAAGCTGTGGCTGTCGGAATAAGGACAACGCAGGAAATAACTGTCTACAATGTTAATCTTCCTCCAGATGGTGCAGTACCCCTGAGTGTGTTAGCTGCACTGATTGATCAACTCTCTAAACCTTTCCTACTTTTGGGACACTTTAATGCGCATAACCCGTTGTGGGGTGGTACCACGCTTACTGGCGGAGGCAGAGGTGTCGAAACTTTACTGTCGCAATTCTACCTCTGCCTCTTAAATACTGGGGCCGCCATACATTTCAGTGTGGCTCATGGTAGTTACTCGGCCATTGATTCATCAATTTGCAGCCCAGAACTTCTCCCATATATCCACTGGAGAGCACATGACGACCTATGTGGTAGTGACCACTTAATCATCTTCCTGTCGCTGCCCCAGCGTCAAGCACACGGGCGCCTGCCCAGATGGACTTTGAACAATGTGGACTGGGGAACTTTCACCTCTGCTGTCATCGCTGAATCTCCCTGACATGGTAACATCAATGTGATGGTAGAGCAGGTGACTAGCACAATTGTTTCTGTATCAGAAAATGCGATTCCTCACTCTTTAGGGTTCCCGAGGTGTAAGGCAATTCCTTGGTGGTCTCCGGAAGTCGCCGATGCAATTAAGGAGCATCGGCAAGCTTTACAGTGACATAAGCGGCACCCTTCTGTGGAGCACCTCCTGGCCTTTAAATGGCTCCGTGCCTGTGTTCGCTACCTTATCAAACAACAGAAGGAGTGTTGGGAGAGATAAGTCTTCACCATTGGGTGCCACACATCACCTTCCCAAGTAAGGGCACAGATCAAACATCTTTTCGGGTACCAGGCACCAACAGCTGTCCCCGGTGTTACCATAAATGGTGAGCTATGTACCGAAGCAAACCTGATTGCCGAGCACTTTGCACGTGCATGTGCGTTGGAGAATTACACCCCCCCCCCCCCCCACCCCCACCCCCACCCCCACCCCCCCAAGCCTTTCTCACACTCAAATGGCGGCTGGAAGGGAATGTCCTCTCATTCACTACACGCTGCAGTGAATCCTATAACGCCCCATTTACAGAGTGGGAGCTCCTCAGTGCCCTTGCACATTGCCCCGACACAGCTCCTGCGCCTGATCGGATCCACAGCCAGATGATTAAAACATCTCTCATGTGACCACAAGCGACGTCTTCTTGTCGCCTTCAACCGGCTCTGTTGTTATGACGTGCTTCCTTCGCAGTGGCAGTAGAGCATCACCATTCCGGTGCTCAAACCCGGTAAAAACCTGCTTGATGTGGATAGCTATCAGCCCATCAGCCTCACCAATGTTCTTTGTTAGGTTGGGTCCTGGAGTCACGTGGCTTGCTGGCTCCGTGTCAGTGTGGCTTCTGCCAGGGTTGCTCTACCACTGATAATCTTGTGTCCATTGAGTCTGCCATCAAAACAGCCTTTTCCAGACAACACTTGATTGCCATCTTTTCTGACTTAGGTAAAGCATACGACACGACTTGGCGACATCATATCCTTACCACATTGTATGAGTGGGGTCTCCGGGGACCACTCCTGATTTTTATCCAAAACTTCCTGTTGCTCCATACGTTCTGTGCCCAAGTTGGTGACTCCCATAGTTCGATCCATATCCAGGAGAATGGAGTCCCACAGGGCTCCGTATTGAGTGTCTCTCTGCTTTTAGTGGCCATTAATGGTCTAGCAGCAGCTGTTGGGGCCCTCAGGTCTCACCTTCTCTGTATGCAGATGACTTCTGCATTTAGTACTGCTGCTCCAGTACTGTTCTTGCTGACCAGTGCCTCCAGGGAGCCATCCACAAGGCGCAGTCATGGACTCTAGCCCACGGCTTCCAGTTTTCAGCCGCAAAGTTGTGTGTCATGCACTTCTGTCGGTGTCGTACTATTCATCTGGTACCCGTATTTTACCTTCATGACGATCCACTCACTGTAGTGGGGACATATCAATTCCTAGGACTGGGTTTCAATACTCGATTGACTTGGGTCCCTCATCTTCGTTAGCATTAGCAGAAGAGCTGGTAGCACCTCAGTGCCCTCCGTTGCCTGAGCAACACCAATTGGGGTGCAGATTGCTGTAAGCTGCTGCAGCTCTACAGAGCCGTTGTCCAATCCCCAAATCGACTATGGGAGTGTGGTTTATGGTTCGGCAGCACCTTCAGCATTGCATTTACTCAACCCTGTGTACCACTGTGGGATGTGATTAGTGACAGGAGCTTTTAGGAAGAGTCCGGTGACAAGCATCTGGTGGAGGCTGGTGTCCCTCCACTGCAGATCAGAAATGTGCAACTGCTCATCAGTTACACAGCACACATTCATAGTTCCTGTGAGTATCCAAATTACCGTCTCCTTTTCCCACCCATGGCAGTTCATTTCTCGCATCGGTGGCCCAGATCGGGGCTAACGATTGCGGTTCGCGTGCGGTCCCTTTCCTCCAAGCTGGAGCCCTTCCCTTTACCACCTCTACTTGCAGTCTGTTCATTTATGCCTCCACAGTGTACGCCTCAGTTGCAGCTTCGTCTGGACCTTTCACATGGCCCTAAAGACTCTGTTAACCCCGCCGCTCTCTGCTGTCACTTCCTCAATTCTTGACGTGTTCCGGGGCTCTGAAGTGGTTTACACCAATGGCTCAGTGGCTGATGGTTACATAGGCTTCGCATATGTTCATGGAGGACATATTGAGCAGCACTCCTTGCCAGTCGGCTGCAGAGCTGACGGCCATATCTCTTGTTCTTGAGCACATCCGCTCATGCCCTGGCGAGTCATTTCTCTTATGTACTGACTCAGTGAGGAGCCTACAAACTATCGACCAGTGCTACCCTCACCACCCTCTGGTAGTGTCCATTCAGGGGTTCATGTTTGCCCTGGAACAGTCCCGCTGTTCCGTGGTGTTTGTGTGGACTCCGGAATCCCAGGCAACGAACTTGTGGACAGGCTGGCCAAACAGGTGACGTAGAAACCGCTTCTGGTGATAGGCAACTTCGAAGCTGACCTGCATTCTGTCTTACACCGCAGTGTTTTCTGGCTTTGGGAGGCGGAAAGGCATAATAGCATGCACAGCAAACTGCGTGTCATTAAGGAGACTATGAATGTGTGGAAGTCTTCTATGCGGGCCTCTCGCAGGGAATCAGTTCTCTGTTGGCTCTGCATTGGCCATACGTGGCTAACGCATGGTTACCTACTCTGTAGCGAGGCCCCACCTCTGTGTCACTGTGGCTCTCAAATAACAGTAGTCCACCTCTTGCTGGACTGCCCACTTTTAGCCACTCTGCGGCAGACTTTTAACTTTTGCAGCACCCTGCCTTTGGTGTTGGATGACGATGCCTCCACAGCAGCTTTAGTTTTACGTTTTATCCATGAGAGTGGGTTTTATACTTCGTTGTTGGTTTTAGCGCATGTCCTTTGTCCCTCTATGTCCTCTACCCTAGTGCTTTTTGGGTGGATGTTTTAATGTGTTGCAGAGTGGCTGGCTTTCCCTTTATATTCTCTTGGTTGGCCAGCCTCTGTAATCTGCTTTCATGTTTCACTGTCTTCTGTTTCTAGTGTCTCTCTGTTTTCTTGTCCTCTTTTGTTCCTTTTAGTGTTTGTTGCCTTTCCTTTGTTCTTGTGGCTTTTCCTTTCTCTCCGTTTTGTGTTATATGTTTTGTCCGTTTTCTTTTCACACTTGTGGCATTGTTTTATTAGGAACAAGGGACCAATGACCTCGTAGTTTGGTCCCTTCTCCCCCCTTTAAACCAACCAACCATCAAAAAGTTGCGATGTTAGATGTACCTTTTGGTGCGATCTACCATTAACATCGCAGTGAAACTGTGGTAGTTTGGTGTGCATTTTAATTTCTGCATTATCTAGCGATAGCAGCTCCTTGATTATAGCCTCTGTAGTTACTTTTTCATTGGAGACCTTATGGTAGGGTCAGCAAACTGGTAGCGAAGCAATTTTTGCAAATGGGGACATCTGCAAATACCTACAGTACTTTTGCCAGGTTCTACAGGTGTAGGTAACATAAGGTAATGTGATCAATGTGCACTTCATTTGAGACACAGATTTTTGTGCTCAATATTAAAAATGACTGTGATAACACAGGGACCTATATTATGAAGCATGAAAAGCATTTAGTTTAGCAATGCTGCTGTCAGCTGAATACCATAAGATACCTGCTGTTTCCATCCTGAGCAAAGTCAGTCTCTCTCTCTCTCTCTCTCTCTCTCTCTCTCTCTCTCTCTCTCTCTCTCTCTCTCTCTCTCTCTCTCTCTCTCTCAGCTTTCACACTGTAAGAGCCACACACAAACAGTGACACCGTCAGCAGAACAAATAATTTCTCACTCAATCTCCGCATTCCATTTGCGGTCCCCCCCCCCCCCCCCCCCCCCCCACACCGCCACCACCACCACCACCACCACTGCGCCCACTCGTTTTGTGGCCGTGAATGCATTTCTTGTGGTCTGAAGGTGTAAGGTTCTACTATGATTTGGCATTTACCAGTGGATTGGACAATTGAAAAGTGGCCAAACAAGTGTGAAGGAGAAGGAAAGAGCATGGTGTCCACTTAAATCCACTGCTGCTGGCAACATTGAAGTAACCCCTGACCTGATTTCGAATGATCACACAGTGAATGTTGAAAAAGAGGCAAACAAACTCACATTAGCAAGAGCACAGACACAATAGTGTGAGAAACTGTCAGCAGCTACAGAACTATTGGGCTAATAAAGACGAAATGTTATTAAACAAATCATCACTGGTGATGAATATTGATTGTTCACTGTGAAATGTTAGAGCATGGATTAGCAACACCCTGGATCCAAAGGTGAAGCTTGGAATTCGAAATGAATGCTCGGGTCTGTTATCAAATGGCATTCATTTTTGCATTACGCTATGCATCCATATATCACCACCAATTCTGCTCACAGTTAAGAATATGTATGTCAAGGTATTGGAGCACCCTACATCTTATACCGAATGCACTGTCGAATTTCCTACTGCTTGGTCCATCTACAGGTGATTTAAGAGGCCATGAGTAAACCCCCAGTGAAGAAATGAAATAAGTAGTGTGTTCGTGGTTTGCTGCTCAACCAAAATCCATTTTTATAAGGGTATTGGAGAGCTTGTGCAACAGTTTACTGTGAAATTTTTGCAAGTTTGTATATCCTATTGTTCATAATGTAGCATAATTTGCTGTCAAATAGCTCATTCAACCATATTGCCAATGGAATACTTTCTCTGTGCAATACTTTCTCTGTGCACTGAAAAGTAAGGTGACTGTTTAAAATTTACGATTGTAAATTTTGTACTTTTTGTATAAAAATCATTAAAAAATATTGTGTAGATACTGTTTAACTTATAGAAATAATGTTAATTCTGGTTTACCATATAAACAAATATTTCTTATGACACGACATGTTATTATGCTAGCAATCTAACTGAAACTTGAAACTTCATGGAAGATAGAAACTGTATGCCGTACCGCAACTCGATCTCAGACCTCTGCCTGCATTGGCAAGTGATCCACTGACTGAGATATTAATCATGACTGGCAACCCACATTCACAGCTTTATTTTAGCCAGTACCTCGTCTCCTACCTTCCAAACTTCACAAAACTTATCTCGTGTACCTTGTGGGAATAGATACTGTGGACGCATGCTTTAGCCACAGCCTGTAAACACGCTATCAGTTTTTCAAGGAATGCTAGTCTTGCAAGGTACATTGTGGATGTCTATGATGTTTGAGGTTCTAAGGGATCAGGTACCGGTGATCTGAGTGTCGTGCTTAGATAACTCTGTCAGCTGAGCACTTGCCCCCAAAAGGCACAGGTCCCTACTAGAGAACTCTAGTCCATCACACAGTTTTAATTTGCCAATTAGTTTCGGTTCAGCACACACTCTTGGTGCAGGGTGAAAATTAATTCTGGAAACAGTCTGACTTTGCTAAGCAATAGCACAGGTCCACAGTATCACTCTGGAATTTCTTTGTGCCATAGTACAAATGAGTTCCATCCATTTTCATGACATTTCAATGCAGGCTATGTTCTTTCACTGAATAATAATGGAATGCTCCAAGTTCTAAATTAAAATTCTTGCATGATTTGAGTCACATTTTTACAAAATGTGTCCATTCTTTCCTGTTTCATTCCTGTAGCAATATTGTGGTTTGTCTGATTATCTGTTGGATAATTTCAGTCATCTTCTGTAATATGTTCTTGTTGTTCTTCACTTTAGCCTACTCTTAGTCATTGCAACCCTTCTGAAATTATGGTAAGTCCTGTTTTTCTTTTTTCTTCTGTTTAGTTTCTCCATGCTGCCTTATTTTGTTGGGCGTTTTCTTAAGATGGTGTAAACTCTCTAACATATTGGCCTGATAGCAACAGATAATCATTATTATTTCAGCAAAAAAATAAAAACAGATGCACAAGTCCTGACCTTCCATATCTTTGAGGGGAAATTAATTTGTTACACACGTACCAGAAATGCTTTACATAACAATGTTAATGAGTGGTTTCCTAGGGCAAATATTCTTAAGAGTGGCTGGTGTCCCCCAAAGTGATGAACTTCAGTAGTCATGTTTCTTTTTTCCACTTGCTCCTCAATTCTTCCCAAATTTGTTCATATGCTCACTGTGTTCTCTCTTGTCTTCACCTGACCATTTATTTCCTGATGCCTTTCCTGCATGTTTTCTTAAGTGTGTGTGTTTTATAACGATTAGGATGTGGTGACCATTAGAACAGCAATTACAATTTATGGTTAATTGCAAAACAATGCAAATGAACAAACAAAGGCAGCTGGTATTGAAGGATAACAACCAGCACCTTGACTGTCTATAGGAATTAACATTAGTTCAGAAAATTGTCTGCTACTATTAAATGTACTCATATTTTATGCCTTCATTTCCCATTCTGGAAGTTAGCCTGAAACAGTATAGATCATGGTTTCTCTTTCAGATTGTTACTGCAAGCTATACTGACCTGCAAGATTACACATACTACTTTGTTCCTGCTCCCTGGCTGTCGGTCAAGTTGCTTAGATTACTACAGAATTACCCTCCTCCAGGTGAGATTATTGTAAAAAATAACTTTGTATGATAGTATGAGTAAGGTAAGTTCATATTTGGTGGCCATCATTGTTCAGAGAAGCTTCACATAGCACGCAGTGATCATTACACAGGTTTGTTCACAGGATTTTATGTATAATTTGTGACAGAGACAACACAGTCATCATGTTTAGTCGGAGAATGATTACTGACTGAATTGCATTGATTCACTGTGAGTACTGGGCTGTCTGTAAAGTTGTGCATAGCAAACAATAATGCCTAAATGTGAATAGCAGTCATTAGGCAGTGTGGTATAAAACCAGAAAGAATCGAAACACTTCCATTCACAATACTTCTACAGTGGCAGAAGATTGGTGGTCATAAACGGAAAGAGCACTGTAATAAAGCTGTGGGTGTGTTCAGAAAATGTCATTCACACACCATGTAAATTTGTTGTGTGTTAAAACATGCCAGCCACCACAATTAATGTGTGACTGAGCTAAGTGTCTTTCAATAGATGCTAAAAATCTTTAGCATGAAACAGCAATAAAAGTACACTGCTCATAATAGACAATACAGTAATGTACAACCATACCTTCTACATTCTGGGTGTTGCATAATGAGTAGTGGAGTTTTAAGGCTTTGTAGCCTTTATTACATTAAGCTTAAAATTAAACATAATACATCAAATGAAAAAGCATGTCAAAAAAATTTTCTCAAATGTTCAGTACAAACATCATTAATTAAATGCCACACATCACGTCTGTAAGAGTTTGAGAAAAACTTTGATTAGTGTGTTGTAATAAATGCTACAATCCTACTTCCAAGTCGGGTAGATCAGCTGGTGATGGAGCCACATACATGATTCTTTATGAATCCCCGAAGGTGAAACTCGTATGTCATCAGATCGACACCATGTGAAACGAGTGCCATCATCCGGACTCTGGAGTCCAATCCAGGGGTCAGTCGTCGTCTAACCAATTGCGTACACCAGAGAGGCAGTGCATCATCATGCTGCCAAATAAAGTTATGTTGTTCAGCTTCTTCCGTTTGCAGAAGGAGCCATAGTTCTAACACACCGAGATAAATATGGAACAAAAATATTCAATTTAGAGGAGCCTCGTTGCAGCTGTACCATCTCATGGAGATTTGCTGCCTCCCCCCCCCCCCCTCCCCACATATGCACTGAAGGCTACATGGTCCAGAAAATATCTGTAATGCAGCAACATTCAGTTTCCAAAGTTGGCATGTAATCCTAGCCTGTTGGCTTTAGAACTTGAAACAGCAGCAGACAATAAGGGAGTAGCTGTAATCATCATCTTAAGTACCCACCCAGATGATACATGCATTGCCAATTCCAGACTACCCTTCTGATCTGATTTCTTGGGGCCATGTGTGAACAACTCCCTCACTCATTCTTCTCGTTCTTCAATCACTATTGGTCTTCCTGCACTCTCCCTTTGCAAAGATAGCCAGCACAATGGTATACAAAGAAAATTGTGAGTTTCTCTTTCATTTGATGTATTATTTAGACATCTTAAGTTGACTGTGGTAAATCCTACAAAGCCTTAAAACCTGATATTAATTTTGAAACACCCAGTGTTTTGTAAAGTTTCTCTGGTTTGCTGGGTGTTGAGTTAGTTTCAACTGTACGAATGTGCCACTCTGAAGTGACTGAATATACCTACATTCCTAAAGTGACTGAAAATCCCTACATTCCTACAATTGAGAAATTGCTATATTGTTTATGAATATACTAATTATAATGTTTCATTACAGCAAGTGTGATATCAAGCCTTAGTGGAGCATTTAAATCTGATTTTTGTTCTTGAGTAAAAGAAGAGTTCCAGTATTATTAAAGTAAGAGTTTGCAATGTTATCTTTGTGACACATGGGGCTTTTGCTGGCAGTTGAGAATAATGGCTTAATGTCAGGATGTCCTGTACCACCACCCCAGGACGGGTGAACAGTGTCTTGGCGAGTGGATGCCTGTCAGATGCCCGACGGGCATTAGTAAAAGAACATTAAAGAGCCAGTCATTTGTTGTTTGACAATAGAAATGGTGCAGTGGCATCCCAGACTGTCCACAGAACAAGGCAGAAGAATGGACACCCTGCCTGGAATGCGCTGACAGCGTCGTGCAGTCCGTGTGGATGTTGCTGTTACAATGGGCAGCGCAAGGTTGCTGAGGTGGAGAGAGGGCTCTAGTCACCACCTAAGCTGCCGGTGCCCCTGAGTGCAGTTTGTAGAGTCTTGCAGAGTGGCCAGCAGCAGTGGAATGTGCCCACAGGAGCAAGAGATGGGTAGCAGACACAGCATGCCTCCACATTGATAGAAATGCTGCTGCACGTTTGGGTCCATAAGGTAGGCTACCAAGTGGCCTGCTGATTGAAGGTGCCTGAATCATTTTCATTGGACTCTGCATGGATAGTGGTGCTGTGGCTAACAGCATCAAAGTCCCCAGGGTGGGACTCAATGTTCTATGGAAGGGTGTACACATCTCGAAGCAGATGGTAGACCAATGTAGGTCCCTCCAACCAGGCTGGTAAGCTGGAGGACAAAACAAGCAGTATTTACTAGAAGTGATATGTATACAAGACAAGCCTGTGCTTATTATGTTACAGAAACGGTTTGTCTGCCCCCCAACTCATAGTATTACTGTGGACTGAATGTGAGGAAATCAGGCCATCCAAGTTGTAGCTGCTCCATCTTTTTGCTTTATCCATGATTTGCACTTTGGACTGTTACAGTTGGTTATGGGGTGAGGTAACCAGCTCATGGTCACCCATAATACTGCTATATTAGCAGACTCCTCATGTTGAAATTATACTTGACTGTTACAGTTAACCCCCCCCCCCCTTTTTGCTCCACTTTTTCTTTGGCCATGAGGGTGTCTGAATTTTTACTTGGCTGCACCAAATATATTATTTCGCAAGAAGTGCTCCCCTCTCCTGGGATTAATCTGGCTTGGGGTTTGCTCGAGGTCTCTCTTGCAAGGCTCAACATACACACACAACTCAGCAATTACCTACAATGCTTTCGGTTTCATTCTTATCCTAGTACAGCTGATGGATGTGTAATCAGTTACGCTCTTAATCCTAACAAATTATTTTCTACATCCAGTCCACTGAACCGTTACTCCCCCAGGAATGTATCTCCTCAAAATCATTGCTTACACACAAGTAAAATCATTTTTCCATGTCCCAAATTCAAACATCCTATCTCATGATAATTACCAATTCCACTCATTTCTCCTCCTCTAACTTATCTTTACTTGCTACTGATTATCCAGTTAACTGGTTTCTGGTGTACTAGCAGTTTGAAGGATCAGGGTGAGGTGGGTGGTGTAAAAGTGTATCTGCTTGAAGTTAGATGTAGGCTACACTAAATGCAATCAGAACCAATACATGTAACATAATGGTGTTGCTTTTCATGATGCTGCTGTCTGTACTGGAACATTCATTCCACTGTAATCCATCCCATTTGTGACATTGTGAATGAGACTAGGAAGTCTGGTTTCAGAGTATCATTTGAAAAGGTTAGTTGTTTCTGGGTTAGCAACACATCTAGTTGCTTTTCCAGCCAATACAACATATGGTGTGTCAGATTTATGGCAGTTCTAATAGTAACCAGAATGTCATACCTGTCTTTTCATACAAACTGATTAGACTGCTGGTAGTCCATCCTCATTGTGGCCTTAAGCTTTCCATGCCTGTTACAGTTTACTGTTGTCTGCCCCCAGTAGCTGAGTGGTCAGCGCGACAGAATGTTTATCCTAAGGGCCTGGGTTCGATTCCCGGCTGGGTCGGAGATTTTGTCCGCTCAGGGACTGGGTGTTGTGTTGTCCTAATCATCATTATTTCATCCCCATAGACACTAAAGTCGCTGAAGTGGCGTCAAATCGAAAGAACGGTCTACCTGACGGGAGGCCCTAGTCACATGAAGTTCACATTCACAGTTTACTGTTAGTATTTCTAGAGAAAATACTGAGCGAACCCAGTTAAGCCCTACTTTCTGAAAATGGGGGCACTTCACTGTGACATTACATTCGGCTACTTCAGTCTTACCCAGAAACAGTTTTACTCTACACATGCATGCAAAGTAGTTTGATCGACCTTACACACACACACACACACACACACACACACACACACACACACACTCTATAACACTTCTGCTGACATCAATACATAAGTCTCCTTTCATTCCAAAACTGGCAACATTTCTTGTGTGTTTACCTGTACCAATTGTCCTATAGCTTTCCTCTACAGTGGGAAGGAATATACAGTAAAGCATTAGTTCCACTCATTCTTACTTGCGACTGGGAACTGCACCAACATACACTATGTGATCAAAAGTATCGGGACACCCCCAAAACATACATTTAGATGCATTGTGCTGCCACCTACTACCAGGTACTCCAGATCAGCGGCCTCAGCAGTCGTTAGACATCGTGAGAGAGCAGAATGGGGCCCTCCAGGGAACTCACGGACTTCGAATGTGGTCAGGTGATTGGGTGTCACTTGTCATAAATATGTATGTGAGATTTCCACTCTCCTAAACATCCCTAGGTCCACTGTTCCCGATGTGCTAGTGAAGTGAAAATGTGAAGAGACATTTACAGCACAGAAGCATACAGACCGACCTCGTCTGTTGACTGATAGACACTGCTGATAGTTGAAGAGGGTCATAATGTGTAATAGGCAGATATCCATCCAGACCATCACACAGGAATTCCACACTGCATCAGGGTCCACTGCAAATGCAAGTACGATGACAGTTAGGCGGAAGGTGAGAAAACTTGGATTTCATGGTCGAGTGGTTGCTTATAAGCCACACATCTCGCCAGTAAATGCCAAACGATGCCTCACTTGGTGTAAAGAGAGTAAACATTGGGCTATTGAACAGTGGGAAAATGTGGCGATCCAACAGCAGGGTGTGGGCATGGCGAATGCCCAGTGAATGTCATCTGCCAGCGTGTGTAGTGCCAACAGTAAAATTTGGAGGCGGTGGTGTTGTGGTGTGGTAGTATTTTTTGTGGAGTGGGCTTGCACCCCTTGTTGTTTTTTTTTCATGGCACTATCACAGCACAGGCCTACATTGATGTTTTAAGCACCTTCTTGCTTCCCGCCGTTTAAGAGCTATTCGGGGATGGCAATTGCATCTTTCAATATGATTGAGCACCTGTTCATAATGCATGGTCTGTGGCAGAGTGGTTACACAACAACATTCCTGTAATGGACAGGCCTGCACAGTGTCCTGACCCGAATCCTATAGAACACCTTTGCAATGTTTTGGAATGCAGACTTCATGCCAGGCCTCACCGACCGACATCGCAACCTCTCCTCAGTGCAGAACTCGTGAAGAATGGGCTGCCATTCCCCAAGAAACCCTCTGGCACCTGATTGAACATATGCCTGTAAGAGTGGAAGCCGTCATCAAGGCTAAGGGTGGGCCAACACCGTGTTGAATTCCACCATTACCGATCGAGGGCGCCACGAACTTGTAAGTAATTTTCAGCCAGGTGTCTACATACTTTTGATCACGTAGTGTATGTAGTTCCACGTCATCCGTTTTAATTCCAACTGTTGAAATGTGGTAGAAAAAGAATAAACTTCATTATGTTGGTTTCACTATGTGCTGCAACTCTGCTGTTAACATGCTGTACTTTCCATAATCTGACCAGGAACCGCTGTGGTATCAACCATATAGGACTGACTTGTCTGTGCTTCACGCAACATTGCTACTCCAATCTTAGCTTCACTCAAACTGTCTGCCAGTGAGTGTAGCTACTTTGCTGCAGCCATTCTTTCACCTATTCTGCATTATCCAAGTTGTCATTCATTGTTTCTGTAGTATTCCTTATGTCGTTCTAGTTCCGCAATCAATTCTTGAACTACACTGGTGTTATTTGACATATCGTCCTTGAGATTCATCAACTCTGTGGTATGCCATTTCAGAGTTGCGCAATTAGCCTTTGCTACTGCTTGCACTTGTTCCAATATGCTGTTAAACTCCTGACCATCGTTAGTGTCTACTCTACCAAACACTGTTTTTAGTAACTTCCCACCTGCATCCAGCCATCCCCTTTTCTTCCGTATCAGCAACTGTGGTGTCAAGTCCGCTAAGTGACTTAACTGCTCATTCAACTTCTCATATGAAAAGCATATCCCACGATTTTCTCCTTGAACTAGTGTTCACACCCCCTGCTGTCCCCTTTCTCTGCAAATGTTTCCTACAATCTTCATATCTCACATTGCTCTTCCCACATTTTATAGGTCAACTGTAACATCAACTGTTGACTATTTAGCATGATGTCTGTCTGACTTGAAAATAACACGAATATTTAAAGTGGCTACTTTCGTAGTGCATAGACTACTTCTTCCCGGAAAAGGTGTAGACTCATCAGAATTAAGGCACTCATTCTGGATGGATGCTCTTGGAGTTACAACAGGTGGGAGAAAGGAATTTGCATCACTACCCCACCCCCCATTTAAAAAAAGTATATGTGCTGCTTGGCAATGCCTCATGTCCTGTCCTTACAACTTATACAGACACTGTTTAAAACTCCCAGAAAACAATGATACTTACTAATAACAAAAAAATTGTAACATACCCCAAATACCTCAAAACAGTGAAAAACTACCTCACACGCTATCCTAAAAATACTTACAAGGGAACCTCCCCATCGCACCCCCCTCAGATTTAGTTATAAGTTGGCACAGTGGATAGGCCTTGAAAAACTGAACACAGATCAATTGAGAAAACAGGAAGAAGTTGTGTGGAACTGTGAAAAAATAAGCAGAATATACAAACTGAATAGTTCATCATACGATAAGCAACATCAAGCAGACTGGAAACACAGGAGTGCCGTGGTCTCGTGGTAGATTCAGCAGCTGCGGAACGAAAGGTTCTAGGTTCAAATCTTCCATTGAGTAAAAATTTTAATTTTTTATTTTCAGTTCATGTGACACTCTTATGTTTTCATCACTTTTTTGGGAGTGATTATCACATCCACAAGAAAACCTAAATCGGGCAAGGTACAAGAATCTTTTTACCCATTCGCTAAGTGTAAAAGTTAGGTGGGTCGACAACATATTCCTGTCGTGTGACGCACATGCCGTCACCAGTGTCGTATAGAATATATCAGATGTGTTTCTCTGTGGAGGAATCGGTTGACCTATGACCTGGCGATCAAATGTTTTCGGTTCCCATTGGAGAGACACGTCCTTTCGTCTACTAATCGCACGGTTTCGCGATGCGGTCGCAAAACACAGACACTAAACTTATACAGTGAACAGAGACGTCAATGAACGAACGGACAGATAATAACTATGCAAAAATAAAGTAAGTAAAATTTTCACTCGAGGGAAGACTTGAACCAAGGACCTCTCGTTCCGCAGCTGCTCACGCTACCACGGGACCACGGCGCTCCTGAGCCCACAATCTCCATGATGTTGCCTATGTGGCCCATGGACTACTCAGTTTGTATATTTTGTTTATTTTTTCACAGTTCCACTCAACTTCTTCCTGTTTTCTCAATTGATCTGTGTTCAGTTTATCAAGGCCTATCCACTGTGCCAACTTATAACTAAATCTGAGGTGGGTGCGATGGGGAGGTTCCCTTGTTAGTTACATCCTTACTTACAGACACAGTCTAAGTGCATAAGGTATGCTGTGATCATTAACTTCTGCTATTTTTCTTTCTCCTACTTTTTAACATCCCATATTGACGATGTTACTGGAGCTGGCTTCAAATCTTCTTCAGCCCCTTTATATGACTTAACGTGTCCCACGTGCACAATGGAAGTTTTCCTTGTTACCTGCAACTTGATTTCACAGGTGATGTCATCTCTGACCTAATAATGTCCTTGGTATTGGGACTGAAACTTTATTATTTTACAGTAAAGTGCATCAGGATTCACCATCAAATCCTGTTCCTGATTCTGTGCTGAGGTAATTTACAAACAAGCTGTACCGTCTGTTCCTGTCACTCGAGTGCTTTGGTATTCATCTTCTGCCACACATTCCACAACATCTTTGCAAATGTCTTCACTGAACCCCCATTTTGCCTGAGCTAAGGTGTAGCTGTATAAAAGGTGAAGGCATCACCTACCATATGATGAGAACCCAACACTACTGTGTACTTCGGAGTTGTATTCCGCTCGGCATACAGGACATGTACATCCCAGTCGTTGTAATGTCTGTTTACATAACTCAGCAGTTTGATAATCAGACGGCGAACATGCCCTCTTCTTCCAATAACTGAGGGTGAAAAGGACGAGTCCCAAATTTCTGAATGTGTAGCTAATGGCATAAGTGTTTCATCAGATCAGACATAAAATTAGTGCCCTGACCTGTAATTACAATGTTGAGAATGCTGAACTTCAGTAGCCAGTTTGTGACGGAACTGTCTCTGAGTTTCACTGTCACTGAAGCAAGCTGCAAATTGATATTCACTTACCTCAGATCGGTGTCCGCTCAGTGTCCCTTCACTCTGCAACGTAGATAGTTACAAGGTGATGAAAAAGCAGCGTTGATTAAAACAGCAACTAATATCTAAAACTACT
The DNA here is from genome assembly GCF_021461385.2 of Schistocerca piceifrons. Classification (NCBI taxonomy): domain Eukaryota; kingdom Metazoa; phylum Arthropoda; class Insecta; order Orthoptera; family Acrididae; genus Schistocerca; species Schistocerca piceifrons. Next base: position 5,437,033 of record NC_060144.1, on the reverse strand, counting down.
GAGGCTGCATAAATCTCGTTATGATCTTCATTGAAATTTTGGGAACCTGGTGAAAATACGTTTTATTTTCTTTGCTTAAACATGTCATCAGCCCACATTCAGAATGCAAAACTGCTAGTATAGGTTCCCAGTTTGTCACACAGAAAGCAGCCAGGATTCCCCTAAGTCCATTCTCAGAATAATCGCGCAAATGTACAGTCACTTTCTACACATAACGTTGATTTCTTACATAAGTCATTCAGTGGATTTCTTTCACGAAGTTTGCTCGCCAAATATATTCTGTAGAAGAACACAGAACATCGCCACGTGGAATTTTCTAAGTCCAACAAGTCACACGCTTATATCTCCTGAAAAAAATATCCCACAACTCTCAAACTTTTACAAAATGTTTGTAGCAACAAAAGCTACCATTACAAATCCATCTGAACATGAAGGACCGAACATTTCTTCATTTTACACATTTTATGGATGGACACATTTAACATGACCTTCACGTCTCAAAAGCTAGTCCACGACTCTGTCAATGCTGTTGCTCACAGCGCGTATACTACTTGGTAGAGTGCGGGAGAGACTTCACTCTGATTAGTTGATCAAATGAACAGCCAATCAGATCAATCTCTCAAGATCATATTCGCACCTAAACTGTTATGAGCCAATCACCACATCAGATTCATTGGCGTCACTTCGACAAGCAAATTATTACTGTAATGTTTATTAATTGAAACTAAATGAAAAGTAATCTTCAGATAACTTAAGGAAAACATTACTCTACAAATAACTGTTCTGGCTGACATCTTACAAAAACAAGTACTCTTGGACAAGTCATCAGCAATGTGGGTACAAACATCTTTCCCATGCTATGATTATGTAATGCATTACATAAAATTAGTCTTGAAATTTAACGTATGTACCTCATACAAACTCTCACTCACTCTCATTTACTCCCACAATGACATAAGACAGAAATAAATATTGTGTCTGAATTTTATATTATGAAAATGAAAATTAAAAGCTTTAATATCAAAATCTCAATTGAGTGTGCACACTGATAGTTCTGTTTATGTTTTCAAATAATACCAAAAGATAAACTATTATAGTTCCTAACTGAATTTAATTCTCTAAGTGTCAGTTTTTGGTATTATAGGTAATTTTCTCTAATTTTGAACATACCCCAGCCAGAAAGCAGAGATCTTGCAACCAGCTTCTTTTTAATAACAGGCTACATACTAAGTTTTATCAAACTTGAATAATATTTAGTATCTAAATAAATGATTCTTAAGAGCTTGAAGATTCTGTCACCGGACCTGACTCAAGTAGCACTTCCCACGGCTGTGCTACCGACAGGTGCGGGTGAATCACGCTGAGATACAAGCAGCTGTCACCACCACCGGCTCCAAAGCTATGAGCCCGTACTGTAGTAAAACACTACTGTGGATTGACTCGCGATGTTACACACCCCTTAAGAACCTAAAATTAGTTTAGAATATGTTTTACGGTTCTTACTAAACACATGCTAGTTAGGAAAGATTTCAAAAGCTACACTGACACTGTCGAAAAACTGTTTTTATCAACAAAAATTTTTCTTAATGCATCAAATTATTCTCACTACCTAACACTATAACATGATATACCTATTTACATAAATTGTCAGTGGTTAGGGCTGATGACATACATAACACTGTTTTTTACAAAAATAAAAATTGTCATTAGCTGAAAGAAAAACACATGTAATCGTCTTAGAAGTATTCTTTGCAAAATAATGTTTCCTTGTTCATAGAATACGTTTGACCAAATCACGATTAATAATTTTTTAAACACTCATAATGAAAATTTTTGCAAGAGTTCTTTAAACATCGACAATAATTTAAATCCAATTCTTATATTTCCGGAAAAAAAAGTTAACTTTCTTTCGTCTTTTGATGACTTTCAAACACTTTACTGAAAATCTAGTTAAAGCATTAAGTCGATTATAACTATCACATTAAAATTTTGACACTTTTTTTTGAGGGGGGGGAGGGGGGGGGGGTGTATTTCAAAGAAAAACACTTACTCTTGCATCACAAAATAGCTGGCATACAGCGTCCAGCTCGTTCTCAACCTTGGGCTTTCTCTGTCTTGTATCAGGTTCATTACAATTTTTGTACTTGTGAAATACAGTATGTCTCAGTCCATTCCCCAACTTTACATAATGACCTAACACTCACGTTAATTATAGTCAACAGTTATGTCTTCGAGCTTGCTTCTGAAATTTAAAAGTTAAAAGCAAAACTCTTTCAAAAAAATCTTTTCAAGATCTTTTTAAAAATTTGGATAAAAATTTTACTCAAAAAATCTTTTTCAGGCAACTCATATTCATTATTTATCCGTCATTTCTTTACATTTAACATTAATAAATTCAGTGAAAAATGAATTAACTGTTTCTCAAAACTTCAGCAGTACCCAAAATTGGCACTACTACTGAAATCTTTTTTTCAAAATCTGTTAGTGATTAAGCAGGTTGCTGTTACAGAATTGGCTGATTACAAATTTGCTCTTTCTTAACCCCCTTTCAGAAAAAAGTTACTGCTGGACTTTACACAAATAATCTATTATACACAAAAAAATACATCATTAAATATACTACAAAATTATTTAAAGTTCTTATGGAGAATTCTGAAACCAACTCCAGCCAACTTCTGTGGCTCTTCACCTCAATATCCAAGAAAAGATACAAAACGTCCTTATAGAAAAACAGTAAGCATGACATGCCAACTCTCTGTGGCTCTCCAACACATCTCATACACTATGTTCAAGAATAATATACCTCACTAACATTATTAAATAAACTTGGAAGTACACCTCTCTGGTTCTCAAGAGACATAAAGTACAAATTTCTTTTTTCTCATTAGGCAGGCAATCCTCTCTTGCCTCTGACACATTACTCTTACAACATCTTTACATGTCACAAAAGCTTCTAAAAGACTCTTGCCATATTACTGTATCGTCACATTAAAGCATACTTCTCATTCCTCTCTCATTCTGGTTGGCCCTTTTAGTTTCTACTGGGACACTAACTCTCTGTATGCTTTGTACTACTCGAGTACACTATTTACCAATAGGGAAGTAGGAAGGAAGATAGGTAAAGTTCTGGATGTTGAAGAGGAAGGTCGACATCACGAAAAGAAAGGGAAGTAGTATTGTCAACAACTTGGGATGCCTGGTGATCGTCAACCACCTGATAATGCAAAGAATGCGTGCCCCCCTGAGGCTCCTTAGTTACTGCTATTTATATTTCCTTCAGTATGTATTTCTTTAAATAAAGTATGTTTTTGATTCCCAATTGCTTAAATGATTTTATTTCAACATGACCAACTTCTTTCCCTTCTCCATCTTCATCAATCTCTTCATTGTTTACCGTGGTTCTGCAAAAGCGTATTGCCAAGTCTTTGGCAATGGACCCTTTTTCTCCAACAAAAGGAATGGATATAGTTTCCCCTTGTACATTAATTACCGCCTCATTTTTTTTGAAATGTAATCTTGCTTTGTATTTCTGTAAAAAGTCGGCACCTACCAGCATCTCAACACCAAGTCCTTTAATAATCAAAATGTTGTGTTCCAACTGAATACCATATGTGGTAATGGGTATCATTAACTCTTGCTTCACTACCTTTTTGCTTCTACCAGTGGCCACAATAGTGTTTAACCCACTTATTGGCATTATCAAAACTGCTTTACTTTCTGGTAGAGCATTCACAAGTTCCTGTGACACTGCACGAATTTCAGAATCACTGTCATTTAAATAAGTAATACAATGACTTCAATGATAGGTTTTTTAGGGTTTATTTTTAGACATTGAGTTTCAGGTTCGTTTAGTAAATTGTGCATCACCTCTCATCTGTCAAAACCTACCCCTCCTGTGGAAATTAACTGTACACTTACAGGATCCTCTTTCACCTTATTTCTTCTTCTTCTATTACTACTACTACTAGTAGTAGTAGTAGCCTCTTTCATTAAATCACTCATAATGGAAAAAGTGTCTCCGTCTTTTCCCTCCTCTCCATATGAAATATATTTTTCTTCTGCAACCCTACCCAAGGTGTCGACAGAATTATCTATATTTCCTTCTTCTTCTTCCTCTCCTGATTCCTCCTCCTCACTTTCTGAAATAACTCCACTTACTTTATTCAAAATCTCCTCAACACTGTCATCCGCTTCCTCCTGCATTACCATAGTATTAATGCCACAGTCGCCAGGTAGCCTCTCATCTGTTCTGTGGTGCTGATCCACCCTCACATCCTGATCTACATATTTACTTTCTGAAATAAGTTCCTCTTTAAAATGGTTTTGCTGATATCTGTCTGAAGTTTCACTCCACAAAATGCTCTCTTCTTTTCTAAAGAAACAAATTGTTTAGCAGTGTCACTCTCCTTAGCCTTCCTATTTTCGCTAACATTATTTTCAAAATACTGTTCAGTAGGTGCCTTCTTTACAAAGGACGTCCCTAGCAGGTTTAATCTAGATGGTTGCAGTCTGTAAACGCTAGCATCATCGCAGACTGTTAAGTTTTCCTGCCATTGCCTCAGCTGTTTCTATCACCTGACAGGTGACTCTCACTCATTACATCGTCTCTCAGCTGACCACACTCAAAATACTGTACTCTGTTAGTGTACCTGCCTCCAGCGTTACCTCCTCTTCCTCTGTACCTACCCTGGTAACCTTTACCTCTTTGTACACTTCTTTTATTTACATTAACTTCTGTCCTGCTGTCAGTATGTCTTATGGGAGGGCTATACTCTCTTCTGTAATTTTCTTCCTCTTTCAAAATGTTTACGACCCTCTCAAGATCGTGAACAAATCTGTCAGTCATCCCTAGGTGCAGAAATGATTTTATTCTGCCAGTGCAATCGCAGCTTATTTTCAATGCCCATGATTGTCTGTTCTATCTCAACTTTTGAATTTAAATACGACAGTGTAGTCACCCACTTTGCACAAACCTATTAATGCAATCTTTCTTAGGATCGTATTTTTCCCTTGACCAAAACTTATTCAAAATGTCTTTTTGCTTTCTCTTACCCAAATATTCTTCAAAGAATGCCTGTTTAAATTCCACTAGACTGTTGTATTTATCTGAAGCTAGGTTACCCCAAGTTCTAGTTTCCCCCACTAGATTAGAAGTAATGAAACTGATTTTTTGTTTATCGTCCCACACTTTAGGTAACACATCTTCAAAGTCACTCCAGAATTCTTTTGGATGCACATTCTTATTTGGATCAAATTTCGGAAATTGGCGATGGGTTACATAGGCAATTTTCGCAGATTCCACAACACCATTAGACATTACACAAACATTATGTCTGTTACCATTCTGTTCAACTTTTGTTAGTCTCCTCTCATGGTTACCTAATGGTTCATTCACACTAGTACTAAACTGACTAGTGTTAGTTTCTAGGTTAGTGAGTTTACTAGCCATTTGTGCTCCAAACTTGGTACACATGCCTTTCCCTTCTTTAATTTTACTTTCTAAGACAGCATGGTTAAGCTCATAGTAATTTTGTACATGTTCATAAATTTTACCCACTTCTAAATTTACACATTCTTTGAACAGTTCACTATTCTCAGCAACCTGCTTAATCTAGGAAGTTAGTTCATTTTCCACTGTTACAATTGCAGCATTACATCCTTGCCTGACCTAATTAATATTGCCCAACAGAGTCAGGTCATTTTTCCATGATTCCCTCAAATTCAAAAATTTTGGATTCCATTTCTACAACCTCACTTACTCATTTACATCCAAACCTAGTTTATTCATTTTAATATCAATGTCAGAACTTACTCACGGCTTAATTTCTGAACCCATTTGACTCATTTTGGAATCCATATGACTCATTTTTGCGTCAATATTTGATCCCATTTCTTTCATATGCTGGAGAATATTCACAAACATATCTGAAACACTGCTTTTGTTTCATCAGCAATTGACACTGGTTCCTGTTTTGTTTTAGGAATAGCTACTGACAGATATTTAACACCGGCTTCTACCATGCTCAAATCATTTTCTTGACCAGAATTAGAAGGTAATGACTCTGGCAAATCACTGTCATCTGCTTGTGATAAATCAAAACTGAAGTTTCCTATCATGGAATTATCTACATAATCTACATCTCCTAAATCTGCCTTTAGTTTTTCACTTACTAGTTTCTGATTACTTTGTGCCAAAATACAAATTCTTTGACACACACACACACACACACACACACACACACACACACACACACACACACACACACACTGAAGGGGAACACTTATCTTTGGTCTTGACCGGTTAACTGCTCGGTGAGACAAATCTGCGGGTCTGAACTCCAGGCTCAGCATACTAGTACAGAATACGGGTCCCCGCATCCACCACGTCTCCAACTGCTCCGTCCATCTTGTTTACTGTAGTACTGCTGCGCTGGTCGATCTTCTGTTGTCAGCACGTCGTCTGCTACAGTGCACCGTCCGTTGTTCTCGCTGCTGTTGCCGAAATCTGCAGCCTCATTCCACTCGTTGCCGCATTTTTGATGCACATTCAACTGCACACGTGTCTACTGTCCAACAGTCAGTTCCTATTTTCACACCCATGTGATTTCTTCCGATCCATACGAACTTTAATACTGTCAGATTTACCTGGCCTATCAGCACCAATTGCGATGGAACTGTCCCTGAAGCATGCTGCAAATTGATATTCACCTACCTCAGACCGGTGTCTGCTTAGTGTCCCTTCACTCTGCAACATAGATACTTACAAGGTGATGAAAAAGCAGCATTGATGAAAACAGCACATAATATCTACAATTACTGAGGTTGCTTAAATCTCATTATGATTGTTCCTGTAAATATTCATAATAAATTTTCGAGTGGAAAAAGGAATACTGATCTTCATTGAAAGTTCAGGAATCTGGTAAAAGTAGTTTTTATTTTCTTTGCTTAAACATGTCATCAGCCCACATTCAGTATGCAAAACTGTGTTAAAAGTTCCCAGTTTATGTCACACGTAAAGCAGCCAGGATTCTCCTAAGTCCATTCTGAGAATAATCACGCAAATATACAGTCACTTTCTACACATAACGTTGATTTCTTACACAAGTCATTCAGTGGATTTCTTTCACAAAGATTGCTCACCAAATATATTCTGTAGTAGAACACAGAATATCGCCACGTGGCATTTTCTAAGTCCAACAAGTCACACGCTTATATCTCCTGAACAAAATATCCCACAACTCTCAAACTTTTACAAAATGTTTGTAGCAACAAAAGCTACCATTACAAATCCATCTGAACACGAAGGACCGAACGTTTCTTCATATTACACATTTTATGGACACACACACTTAACATGACCTTCGCGTCTCAAAAGCTAGCCCACGACTCTGTCAATGCTGTTGCTCACAGCGCATATACTACTTGGTAGAGTGCGGGAGAGACTTCACTCTGATTGGTTGATCAAATGAACAGCCATTCCGATCAATCTTTCAAGATCATATTGGCGCGTAAACTGTTCTGAGCCAGTCATACATCAGATTCTTTGGCGTGACCTTGACAAGCAAATTATTACTATCATCATCATCATCATCATCTTGGACAGTTTCCAGCCACTGGCTGGGTCTGTCGGGAACACAAGCCTCTCCATCGTGTTCTGTCTTTCCACCATTCCCCCTCTTCCACCTTCGTCCAGTTCTCTCCTCTTCTCGTCACACATTCCTTCACTCCCTTCACCCATCTATCTCTTGGTCTTCCTCTGGGCCTCTTCCCCTCCAGTTGCAGATCAAACATCCTCTTCGGAATTCTTCCCTCATCCATTCTCTTCACGTGTCCATACCACTGCAGTCTTGATTTTTCTATCCTGTCCTGTACTGGTTCCTCCTTTAGTCTTTCCATCACATACACATTTCGCAATCTGTCTCGTCTTGTTACACTCAACCTGCTCCTCTGGAACTTCATTTCACTAGCCTGTATTCTACTTTTGTCGCTTTTGTGCATTACCCATGTCTCACTTCCGTATGCCAATATGGGGACAAAGTAGGTTCGGTATATAATTCCCTTGGATTTCTGTGGCACCTCCTTGCTCCAAATAAGCCCCCTAATGCATTTGTAGAACTGCCCTGCTTTTCTGCACCTTTCATTTATTTCCATTGCGTTTCCCCCCTTACTTTCAATCATGCTTCCCATGTACTTCAAGTTCTCTACCACTTGTAGTTTTTCCCCTCCGCAAGTTATATCCACATTTGGCCTATTCTTCTTCCTAGTTGTGACAATTATTTCACTTTTCTTTGCAGAGAAATGCATTCCATATTGTGCTGCCGTTGCCTCCCATACATATAACTGCTCTTGCACCACCTCCTCGCAATTTCCCCACAACATCAGGTCATCGGCAAAAAGCACTGCTTTCATTTTATGATCTCCAATTGCATCTGATACTTGCTGTAGGATTTCATCCGTAACAATAATAAACAATAAAGGCGAAAGTGCACTTCCCTGTCGCAGCCCATTTTCCAGCTTGAACCATGCAGTACGTTCCCTCCCCACTTTCACACAACTCTCACTTCCCTCATACATTTTTCTGACTTTTCGTGTTATCTCTTCATCTATTCCTTTTGTGTTCAGCACATCCCAGAGCTTGTCCCTACAGATACTGTCATACGCCTTCTCAATATCTAAAAAGGCCATGATTAAGTCCTTCCCGTACTCATAGTGCCTTTCCTGCAGTTGCCTTACCGCAAATATGAGGTCAGTTGTTGATCTTCCCGGTCTGAAACCATACTGCTCCTCTTGCAGTCTACTTTCAATACTGCTTCTTATTCTCTTCTCCAGGATCTTTTCATAGATTTTTCCACAGTGGCATAGCAGGGTGATTCCTCTGTAGTTCTCACATCTCCTTTTATCCCCTTTCTTGAAGATCGGGACTATAATTCCTTTCTTCCAATCCTCAGGAATTCTGTTCTCCTTCCACACCACCCTCAGCACTCTGTATAGCCACTGGGTTCCTACTTCTCCTGCTGCTCGTATCATATCCACTGTTACTTCGTCCCATCCTGGTGCCTTGCCCCCTTTCATCCTCTTTATGGCTTCTTCCACTTCATTCCAAGTTAGATCATCAATTTCCCCACTATTTTAATCGTCTGCTGCCTTAGGCTCTCCATCGCTGTTAGTTACCCGCTTGGCAGCATTCAACAGATCTTCAAAGTACTCCTTCCAAATCTTTTTGAGCTCATGCATTTTCTCCACAACTCTTCCATTATTATCCATGATCCTCAGGCACTCGCTTCTGTCGTTCCTCTTATTTCTTACCATGGTGTAAAGTACTTTTTTGTTCCCTTCACTGTCCTCTTCTAACATTCTTGTCCATTTTTCCATCCACTTCTTCTTCTCCGCCCTTACTATGGTCTGTGCCGCTTTCTTGCTTTCCTTATATTTTACCCTAGCTTCCTCTGTTCGGGTCTGGAACCATTCTCTGAAGGCTTTGTTCTTTCGAAGTACTGCCTCTTTACATATGTTGTTCCACCATGGGGTTTCCTTACTTCTCCTCTTTGTGCTAGTTCTTCCGCACACAGTCTCAGCTGCCTCAACTAGAGCCCTCTTAAAATCTCCCCATTCTTCTTCCACTGTTCTCTGATCGTCCTTTGGCAGCTTCTTCCTGATCAGTGTCTGGTACTGGGTCCTCCGTTCATCTTCTTTCAGCATCCATGTCTTCAACCTTTTCTCCTGTATATCTGTTGCCCTCCTATCTTTTTTCTCTCTCAGGGTGGCTACCAACAGCCGATGGTCACTGTCTAAGGCCTCAGATGGAATGACCTTAACATCTGTGAGACTGCTCATCATCTGCCTGTCCACTAGTACATAGTCTACTGCTGAAGTTTGGGACCAGTCTCCACTGTACCAAGTTATTTTGTGGCTACTTCTCTTCTTGTACCAGGAATTTGCGATCGCCAACCCATTCCTCATGCAGAATTCCAGCAACAATTTTCCTTCTCTATTTCGGTTCCCCCAGCCCTCTGGTCCCATTATCTCCTCGAATCCTTTCCTGTCTGTGCCAACATGTGCATTGAGGTCCCCTATTATAATCTGATTACCTCCATTGAGCTGCTTTTGCATGTCATCTTCAAATTCCTCCTTCTCCTTTTTTGTACACCCCTCCTGTGGGGCATATGCTTGGATGATTTCAATGATTTTTCCTTTCACTCGTACTCTGGCTTTTATCATTCGATCATTGATACCTTCCACCTCCTCCTGCATACCCTCTCTGACCACTATTGCCACTCCATTTCTTCCCCTCTCATTCCCTATCCAGTACAGTTTACATCCTTTACTTAGTGGTTTTTCACCAACTCCTCTCCACCTAGTCTCAGCAAGTCCCAAGATGTCCAATTTCCTCCATTCCATCATTTCTACAATTTCTTCTAACTTCCCAGTTAGAGTCCTTACGTTTAAGGTGCCCAGTCGTAAACCATCTCGTAATCCTTTTCCATTGCTTGGTCGGTTTCCTTTAAATCCGTTCCGTGATCCGAGGCATGTTCCCTTTTTAAAAGCAGTTGATTTATCCACTACTGGCTTGCTAGGCCTATCGCAGCTTCACCAGAGCCCCGTTAGCCGTCACGTTTCAGGGTTCCCATAGGGCCTTCCCAGCTACCGTAGCGGTCATGGGGCACACGAAGTCCCCGCTGTGCATCGCCCCTATAGGCAGTCCCCTACTTTGTGCCGTTGCCCATCTCCCATTATTACTATAATGTTTATTAATTGAAACTAAATGAAAATTAATCTTGAGATAACTTTAGGAAAACATTACTCTACAAATAACTATTCTGCCTGTCTTCGTACAAAAAAAGTACACTTGCACATTCGTCATCAGCAATGTGGGTACAAAGATAAGCTATTATAGTTTCTAACTGAATTTAATTCTCTAAGTGTCGGTTTTTGGTATTTTAGATAATTTTCTCTAATTTTGAAAATACCCCTGCCAGAAAGTGGAGATTTTGCAACCAGCGTCCTTTTAATAACAGAAGGTTACATGTTTAAGTTTTATCAAAATTGAATAATATGTAGTATCATTTATTTAGATTCTTAGGGGGGCTTGAATATTCTGTCACTGGAACTGACACAAGTAGCACTTGCTCCCATATGTTATAAATTGCAGCTGTACCCTAAATAAATGCTGGGCAGTGTCAGCAGTCAATGCTTCTTGCCACTCAACACTGCTCATACCCAGCACTTGCAAGACTCCAACCTTCCTACTCAAGCTGTTGGTCTTGATGAACTTTTTGCCTGGTTTATATACCATTTCATTCCCCAAATCACTTAATTTCGGAGCCTATTGTATTAATCAACTAAAAGAATCCTTCATTCCCAGCAACCACTTCAACACTGCGTGGCCTGTTGCAGCTTTAATTTTTTTTTTCTTATACTGGTAACAATGGATATAAATGACACCATATATGACAGCCAACACTACCTCTTCTGTTAAGGAATAATTTCCAGTTTATTTAACTGCCTCGAAGCATATTCCACCACATGCCCCTTGCATCCATATTTTGGCTGCAAATTTATCCAGTTGCCTGATTGCTTGGGGTCACATGGTAAAATACCCCCTACTCAATGTTTGTAAACACAAAGATCACATTCGTCTTTAATGCTGGTTTTAAATTCTCAAATGCAAACTGACAACTGGCAGGCCATTGAAATTTTGCAGGGGTAATTTATGCCTACCTTCGGAAAATATTGACGTCTAGTCAGTTAATACGTTTTTAAAAATTTTGAAAAATAATTGTTTTTAATGAATTCTTTTGCCAGTTTCCATTAATGTTTAGAACTTTTCATTTAAACTAACCCAAAAATTTAAGATATGACTTTCCCCACTGAAAGTCATATTCAATATTTTCAGGTTTAGAACCTTACTTACACCTCAATATCGCTTTAAAAATTACGTTGTGAGGAAAAGCAGACAACAGTTATAATAAATTTTGCACTTCCCCCCCTCCCCCTGATGAGGGCACAAAATACACCCCAAACCTTGGTAATGTGTGTTATAGAAAATGTTCTGGTATTTCTATGGTTAACCCCTGTACTCCTACCAATTTTCAAACAGGGCAGGGGGAAGAATGTAGTTGGGAATGAAACGTAGGTTCTCTGCTGCCTAGCCAGATGTCTCGGTCATTATGCCAGTGGTGCTTTCATTGCGCAGCAATTACATTATGGGTGCATAAACATTTCTAGGAAAATATTTGTTTTTAGTGAACTCTTCTGTCACTTTCCATAATTGTTTTAAAATTTTCAGTATTTTTGTGGACCCCATGTAGGATGATGATGTCACTTATTTATCAAACCTTGTTAATTCAGAGTTGATACTGTGTCGTGGAATGTCAGATCCCTTAATCGGGCAGGTAGGTTAGAAAATTTAAAAAGGGAAATGGATAGGTTGAAGTTAGATATAGTGGGAATTAGTGAAGTTGGGTGGCAGGAGGAACAAGACTTCTGGTCAGGTGACTACAGGGTTATAAACACAAAATCAAATAGGGGTAATGCAGGAGTAGGTTTAATAATGAATAGGAAAATAGGAATGCGGGTAAGCTACTACAAACAGCATAGTGAACGCATTATTGTGGCCAAGATAGATACGAAGCCCACGCCTACTACAGTAGTACAAGTTTATATGCCAACTAGCTCTGCAGATGACGAAGAAATTGAAGAAATGTATGATGAAATAAAAGAAATTATTCAGATTGTGAAGGGAGACGAAAATTTAATAGTCATGGGTGACTGGAATTAGAGTGTAGGAAAAGGGAGAGAAGGAAACATAGTAGGTGAATATGGATTGGGGTAATTCTGTCAGAGACAGCAAAGGACTTGGAAGAGCAGTTGAATGGAATGGACAGTGTCTTGAAAGGAGGATATAAGATGAACATCAACAAAAGCAAAACAAGGATAATGGAATGTAGTCTAATTAAGTCGGGTGATGCTGAGGGAATTAGATTAGGAAATGAGGCACTTAAAGTAGTAAAGGAGTTTTGCTATTTGGGGAGCAAAATAACTGATGATGGTCGAAGTAGAGAGGATATAAAATGTAGGCTGGCAATGGCAAGGAAAGCGTTTCTGAAGAAGAGAAATTTGTTAACATCCAGTATAGATTTAAGTGTCAGGAAGTCATTTCTGAAAGTATTCGTATGGAGTGTAGCCATGTATGGAAGTGAAACATGGACGATAAATAGTTTGGACAAGAAGAGAATAGAAGCTTTCGAAATGTGGTGCTACAGAAGAATGCTGAAGATTAGATAGGTAGATCACATAACTAATGAGGAAGTATTGAATAGGATTGGGGAGAAGAGAAGTTTGTGGCACAACTTGACCAGAAGAAGGGATCGGTTGGTAGGACATGTTCTGAGGCATCAAGGGATCACCAATTTAGTATTGGAGGGCAGCGTGGAGGGTAAAAATCGTAGAGGGAGACCAAGAGATGAATACACTAAGCAGATTCAGAAGGATGTAGGTTGCAGTAGGTACTGGGAGATGAAAAAGCTTGCACAGGATAGAGTAGCATGGAGAGCTGCATCAAACCAGTCTCAGGACTGAAGACCACAACAACAACAACTGTGTCGTGAACTTTAGGGGTGGTTTTCCCAAAAATGGTGGGGGGCGGCTATCTCAGTCTTTCATTTTAGATTGTACCCGAGTGGCCTGCCATAAATGAGCCGAATCGGTTGGCCGTGTCTGAGGCCTTCCCCTTGTCAACTGTTAAACATGCTGGATGCAGTCCCTTGAACATTCCCTCAGATGGTTGTACATGACATTCCATGTGAACATAAACCATGCACTGTTTTGGTTTCGACTTCTGAGCAGTCCATCTAACAGTCCTCGGAAAGTAACTGGTGCATTTTTGAGACCAAATAGCATCAAACAATTTTGGTCTTCTGGAACCATTTCCAACTGGTGATAACCACTTTCTAAACCCATCACAGAAAAAATCTACACTGACCCAAGTTGTCTAGTGTCTGTTATTTTCGGTGTAGGATATGCACTGGCAATAGTTCCTGTGTTGAGTTACCAGTAATCATAATATCAATACTTTTTTGTACCAGCGAATAACTTCTTGGGAATTTTTAAAATTCTTGGGAATTTTTAAAATTCTTGGGAATTTTTAAAATTCTTGGGAATTTTTAAAATTCTTGGGAATTTTTAAAATTCTTGGGAATTTTTAAAATTCTTGGGAATTTTTTAAATGGCTGCTGCCCATGAACTATCAGTTTGTTCAGTAATGCCGTCAACAAACAGTTAGATGAAATGTTTCATTTTTGGTTGTAGCTGCATAGGGATTATGAACAGCATCTTGCACACTGGAGCATTACCATCTATTGGTAATCTACATTGTGTTATTGTTGTGAGTGGTAACAGTACAACACGATTAAACAGAACTGCAGATTGTAGCAACAAAGCTTCCATCACTGTTTTCTCTCTTCCCTCTAAATGCTTCACCTTCTCAAGTAATACACATTCACTGATTTGCTTCTGGCATTCAACCTGTTCAGATATTCCTCATTAGGATGTCCAAGATGGCAGTCAGTAATCCATTTGGCAGGCTCATCTCATCCTTGCCAATGTTATCTACATTTACTAGAACCACATAGTCCCCCATCCCTTTCTCTTATGCATACGAACAGTGTGACCTGTCTACCTCAGCATTGCACTCCGGCAGCTCTAAAATTCATAACATCCCACTCAGTAGGTTAGTACCCACTCTCACCAAGACTATGTTGTCATATACCTCTCAGTACTTTACCATGCAAACGGAGCTTCAGTGCACGTATCTGCAGTTTATTTGGTACCTACTTCATGATTGGTAAGTTCGATAGTACACTGTGGAACGTCAATTTTTGCATAATGTTTATCCAGAAATTGTAGCCCTAAGATCACACAATACCTCTCACCAATTTGTAGCAACCACTCCATAAATTCATGAAAATTTCTTGCTCAAACACTGAAAGTCAGCAGTATTGACCTCAGTGGCGTCACATCGTTGACACTTATTCCATGGAACCTATATTGTGGAGACTTAAGTCTCTTCCTACCTAACAGATCCAGACTACCTAGTAACATGTGAGCTCGTGTCCACTCAAGATCTTTCATTCTATTTACTAGATCGAACAAGCAGCACTCCACACCATTTTACTGGGATTGATGTGTGATGATTGACAAATCCCCATTGACATTTAACCAACATTTGTCCCATGACTGTGCATTCTGCATCTTATTGTGATAGTCTTGTGTCCAATGCCCCATAACACCGAGATTAATGGCATTGTTTCACGACGTAGCCCATACACCCAAACCTATAGCATTTCACTTTGGAGGAAAATGTGCTTCACTTCTCATGTCTTCAAGCCGCAGTGTTGAAGTTCAATTTGTATAGCAATCATAGTAGTGGAAGCTAAGTCCCTTGGTTTTTCCATTCTTCACCTTCTTGGCATATCCGGTGGAAGTCCCCTCAAAATACATCCAGCTCCCTGTTTGCTTCTTTCTGCAGAAAAATTGTCTGCTTCCATGTTTTGCATTAACTCATTTATTTGCACGGTAACTTTCCTAATTCTGTCCAAAATGCTCCTACTGCCCAATTCCACAACTGTGGTAAACCATTGTGTCCTAGCACTCTTCCACTTGTGGTCATGTTGATAAACCCCCTTTGTAAGCTGTTCAAATGTCAGTGCTTTATTTAATCCTTTGTGATGCATGGCATACATATTCGCATCTCCAATTTATTGTACCTTGGCCATATACAAGGGTCTCATTTGAAAAATTACCTAACTTTCAGATCACTAACAAACAGTGACACATTCTCAGTTGATTTACCCGAAAAGGAGGATTTACCAGATGAGCTGCAACAGGATAACAGGGATAGGTACATGTACCAAAGCTTTTGCCTCTACTGACTTGGCATGTGCATGCTCATTAATGACTGGCAGGACCCTTTGTTGCTTCTGAAATGTGACAGTGGTTTGCTCAAATTCTGCTCTCTTAAAGCTTCAGTCACTTCCTGCATCTTCGCTGTCCATGTTCCCGACATTTGTGCAACCTCCACTTGACAATACAAAAAAATGTGAGGAACAGCCACAAAGAAAACAGCCAGGGAAACTGCTAGACTAATCTGTGCATCCTATCATGATCCAATGTGATCCAGAGCACTGATGTGCTTAATTGCCAAACCTTTTGCATGTGTTGCCTTCCTTGTGGGTTTAAATGTCTACAAACGTCCTGTTTACTGGTCATCACTGTAACACAGAAATCAGTCTGAAAAGTGTGTCACAGACCCATAATGCTGATGCAAGCTGTGGCTGAAGTTCAGATGCTGGACCCAGATACCCTTCAGACATCAGACCCAGGGGTTTCATGTTAATTGGTTGTTGAAGACAGGTTGAAATTAGTATGCTATGGACCATTACCCAAGAATGTGGGTGTCTGATGGCTTGGTGAGTGGCTACCTGTCAGTCATCTGGTAGGCATTTCTGAACCAGCATAAAAGAACCAAACATTTATTATACAGTAACACACACATAATGCAATGGCTTCCCAGATTGCACCATGCAGCAAAGCAGTAGTTGTGTACATCCTGCCAGGAATATGAATGGATGCTGTTGTGACAATAGGGGCAGCACAAGGCTGCTGAGGTGGTGAGACACCTCTGGCATCAGCTAAGCTGCCAGTGACAGTCACCAGCCCTGACTGCAATGTGTGGAGTTGTGTTGAGTCACATTATGGCATTCGGAAAGGAGAGGGACCAGCAGCAATGGAGTCTGGCCACAGGAGCAAGAGGTGGCCAGTAGAGACTACACACCACTGTGTTGACAGAAGATTGGCTGCACATCTGAGTCCATAAGGTTGGCCACAAAGTGGCTTGCTGATCGAAGTTGCCAAAGTCCTCCTCATCAGACTCTGCGTATGTGACAGTGCTGTGGCTAACAGCATCTAAGTCACCAGGAGGGGACTTGCTGTTGCATGGAAGTGTGTAGGCATCTAGAGCAGCAGATGGTAGACCAACATATGTCACTCCTCCAGGCTGGTCAGCTGCAGACTCGGTATCATTACTGAAAAATGAACAATATTTATACAAGACTGGCATGTGCTTGTTAAGCTACCATGCTGGTTTCTTCACTCCAACTCATGTCGCAGTGGCCTGGACTCCAGGAAATCGGGCCATCCAAGTAGTAGTCTTCATTGGCTGTGAGGTGAGGTAATAACAGGCTTGTCGTACTCCTGTCATACTGGGATATCAGTGGATTCCTCGTGTTGAAATTCCACTTCACTTTTGTGGCTGGAATTACTTTCCTCTGCTTCTTGCGTGGCCTAGGAAGGTGTCTGAATTTTTGCTTTGCTGCCCTAAATATATTATTTCACAACACAACATTTTTCTTTGTAATCTGTTTTCCAGCCACAACAAAAGAAATTTTGTGCAGTAGTTAGATGCATGCTAATGAGTCTGTCTTAAATGTTGGGAGGAAACATTGTGTCTGTATTTCTTTGTATGCACATTCATTTAAATTTGGAACTTGCTCTGTCTTTTCTTTTAAAATTTGTATGTTGTGCTTCCTTATGCACAAGCGCATTTTTTACAATTAACAATCACTTTCATGAGTTCTTCAAATTTAATATTTACAGAGGACCCTGGAGTACGTGGCCGCCTAAATGAATGTCTTGAGACAATATTGAACAAGGCACAAGAACCACCAAAATCAAAGAAGGTGCAGCACTCAAATGCAAAGAATGCAGTGTTGTTTGAAGCTATCAGTCTCATTATTCATAATGACACTGAACCAAATCTTCTGGTTCGTGCATGTAATCAACTTGGTCAGTTCCTTTCAAACAGAGAAACAAACTTGAGGTATCTTGCCTTGGAATCAATGTGCCTGCTTGCCACTTCTGAATTTTCCCACGAGGCTGTTAAAAAGCACCAGGAAGTAGTAATTTTATCAATGAAGGTGAGATTGCTCATTTGACACTATGAGTAGTATGTGGTAAGTCCAGTCTATGCAATGAAAAAGTGTGTGCGCATAGTATACTGTAATTGGTATTACATTTGTAGTGTGATTCAGAAATAGCCTTTTGATTCTGTTGTAGATAACTGGATTATAAATATAGTTTATGAAATCTTTGTTACTTAAATGTAATTTGGTGGTGATGGTGCGGGTGGAGGATGCAGTCTACATACTGTAATTAAAAAAAAGTGGTGTGGCGACCATTTTACAGAATGGTAATTTCATCATGTGTTACTTCTCCATAGCAGTTGCATCATTTGGTGGATCTTAAATTGAGATGCCGAAAATGTTCAGAGCAACAGGCTTATGGAGAAGACATTCATCATTCTTAGTGTTTAATTTATGAATTGATGAGGATTACTCGTATTTCTCCATCACAAATAAAATTGACTGTTGGGGTGTGCAGCCACAGCTAAAAGCTGTTATAAAATTACCTAAATGTCAGTTGCCCAACCAAAAGTGAAACAGCTCTGCATTCGCTAGAAATATTAATAATATTAATCATATCTCAGAACGACTCTCTCTCTCTCTCTCTCTCTCTCTCTCTCTCTCTCTCTAACTAATCAACTAATCTCATGAAAACTGTGAAACTTCGTACTTCAGTGTCACCTCCTTGCATCCATACATTTTTCATAATGCTGATACCATTGTTCCATGGCTATGAACGCATCTTCGGGAGTCTGGTTTGACCACTGAAATATCACTGATGCAGTAGCAGCATGGCTAGTGAATATGTGATGAAAGAGGGCATGTTTCATTTCTGGAACATCCAAGTCACTAACAGCCTGATCAGGTGAATAGGGAACATCAGAAATCAGATATGTTGTCACAAAAAACTGCAGAGGCACATTTGCCCGATGCGCTGATGCATTGTCTTGTGAAAAAGCACACATGCACAACTTTCCTGACCATTTTGGAAGAAGCTTGCTCTTCAAAACATCTTGCTGAGACACTTGTCACAGTAGGGCCCTTTAAAATGCAGTGAGTGAGAAGAGTAAGGATTATACTGTTGCTGTACCAGAACATGGCCACCATAATTTTTTCAAAAATCTTTTTGGTGGTTGAGTGAGTGGGTGGTTGGTTGGGTGATTGATTGGTTGGTTGGTCGGGTGGGTGAGTTTCGCTTACACTGAGGTGATGGATGCATGGCTTCAGGATTGAAAAAATGCACCCATGTCTCATCCCTTGTTACAATTGACAAAAAGAAAATCATTTTTGTGTTGTCACCACACATTAACATTGCCTGACAACATGTTATGCATGCAGCCTTGGGGTCGGTTATCTGTCAGTGTTCATGGCATGCTCCTGGATGTCATTTTTCACATGTCTGATCTTTATGCAGGATTGTGTATGCAGACCCTACAGAAATTCCAGCTTGGAGCTGAGGTGTGCCACACTCATTTGGCAATCCTCCAAAACAACTTTGTCCACTTGCTCAGTTGCGTCGTCAGACCAACCAATGCAAGGCAGAGAGTGTCTTGGATTGTTGTCACATGACATTCTGACTTCTTTGAACTGTCACGCTAACAAACGTGCATTACGTACATCCAAGACAACATCGCCACATCTTATTCGACTGGGGATGAATTTCATTGAGTGTTGCACAACTCAAACAAAAGTAACACAGTCTCATAAGAATGTTGTTTTCATCATGTTTCTGAAATACATTATGACATTAAATATTATACTTGAAAATGGCACAAAAGTTGAAGTTGCAATTGTGAAATAAAAAGTTACAGATAAGTGAGCACGATTTCATGTTGTGGACCAGTATTAAAAAACCGTAATTGTTGTACAATTCGTGTGTGTGTGTGTGTGTGTGTGTGTGTGTGTGTGTGAAGTTGTATTTTGGAAATTAGACTTCTTTAAAAATTTATTTTGAATAGTTTAGATTAGTGTAAAAGTATTGTAACTACGTTTCACAGATGGAAAAGGATGTATCAGTGCGTCAGCAAGCAGTTGACCTGTTGTATGCAATGTGTGACAAGAGTAATGCTGAAGAAATAGTACAGGAAATGCTAAACTACCTGGAGACTGCAGACTACTCAATCAGGGAGGAAATGGTGAGCACATGTTTCTTGTACTGATAGTGGTCCAGAGAAAATTTTATGTACTTCAGTATACTAATACAGTTTCTACCAATCACGAAATTGTTTACAGGTTTTGAAGGTGGCTATACTAGCAGAAAAATATGCTACGGATTATACGTGGTATGTTGATGTCATACTCAATCTTATAAGGATAGCTGGTGATTATGTTTCTGAAGAAGTCTGGTATCGTGTCATACAGATCGTTATTAATAGGGATGATGTGCAGGGTTATGCTGCCAAAACTGTTTTTGAGGTAAGATCCTCACGAAAGTTCACATTAGTAAGTTACAAAATAGAAAAATTAGATCTGTTTTGATAAGCCATATCAAATATTAGTCTCTACTGTTAACAATTTTTCCTCTTTTGAATTGGCAGCGAATTACTTTAATTTTAATTCATTTGTGAAAATTTGCTATATTTTCTGTGAAATTGTCACAGGCACTTCAAGCACCTGCTTGCCATGAAAATATGGTAAAAGTTGGTGGATACATTCTTGGTGAATTTGGAAATCTGATTGCTGGAGACCAACGCTCATCACCCCTTGTCCAGTTTCAGTTACTGCATTCTAAGGTAAGTTCTTAAAATGCACATACGTTCCACAAATTTTGTACTGTGCATAACAGAGGGTACATCATAATTGTTAATTTGCCCCTCACTTCTTCCATTTGTGAATGAACTCACGGGGTGGCCTTGAAGCTGTGGATTACTACTTAGTCCACTGGACTTTACCGCAATATGTCCACAATGACAGAGCCAAATAGTGAAACCACTAACAGCCTGAGTCAAGACAATGTCGATTGCCTTAATTTAGTCCAAATGGATGTGCATCTGAAACACGGGGACAGTTGTATAAACATCACTGATGGGAGATAAGTTTTGCTCTTACAAGAGGAGGTCCCCAAGGGTGATATTGAGTTTTTGAAACCATCTGTATGGTGATTTGGAGTAGGGTCCGAGCAATCTCACCAGGCAACCATTCACCATAGGGGGCCGTAGTTTGAAAGTAATTGATGAACAAAAATTCCAAAATTTTTTGTAGTGTTTCAGGTCCTTAAAACTGACAATTTTCTGTGTGTGTGTGTGTGTGTGTGTGTGTGTGTGTGTGTGTGTGTGTGTGTGTATGGCATTGTAACATAGTGGCTAGTGGATTAGCCCGCCTTGCAAAACATTGTGGGTTGAATCTTGTCAGGTACTTAATTTTTTAGTTTTAAATGGTTATCAAAATGGCTTTGATCATTGTTTTTATTCAGTTAATTGGTTTAGACATAATTCTTTAATATTTCTAACCGTTTGTCATATCATTTTAATCATTGTATTAACTTTTTCATTTACTCTTATTTTCTTCTTTCTGTTGTTCTGTTTTTGTTTGGAATCTTTGTCCATTTAATTTTAATTATTTTTTGTATTTTCGATTTAATTTCTTCCGTTTCATCATATTATATTTTCGTCCATGTTGTTGCATTCATTGTTACTATTCCTCATTTTGCGCACTTGTATATGATCCATTCTTTGGTTTAAATCTTCATCTGCATTGTCTTGTCCATACTGCAACAGAAATTTGTGTTTTAAATGTTTGTGTGACAATAACTATCTGAAAAAATGTGCATGTTGTCTGTAACGAGATATGCATTTTTTACACCATACCAGAATAAATAGATTATTTTGTCTTTTGTTTTTTAACCAATAGATTAGCATTTTGTGATAGGTAAATAAAAAATATTACCAGATTCACAGATTCCAAATGAAAACAATGGACAGGAAGAAAAAGTAAGAGCAAATGAAAAAGCCACTGTGATGATCACAGTGATGTGATAAGGAATTAGAAATTTAAATAAATTACATTAAAACCAATTAATTCAGTGAAAATAATCATGAGCCATGTCAATAACTATCCAAAATTAAAAAAAAATCTTGAAGCACCTGAGAAGTATTGAACCTACTAGCTTCTGCATGCCAGGCTCAGCAGGGTGAATGACAGCAGGGCTGGATACCTGGAACACTGACCTGCATTGTCATATAGGTGGCAAAGCCTTCTTCAAAGCAAAGAAAATCACACACACACACACACACACACACACACACACACACACACACACACAGGTACACCTCACGCACATGTGAGCGCTATTTCCAGTTGCTTTAGTTGGAACGTAACTATTGCATTGAACAAAAGTAGCTATTGGTAATGGAGCAGGGGAGAGGGAGTGATATTACAGTGCAGGTGGGGTTTATGGAGGAAGGGGGGAGAAGATTGCTATTTGGCAGTGTGTGTGGGGTCTGCCGTAGTACGGTAGAAGGTGTCAGGACAAGGCTCAAGCAGCATTGGGAAGCTGTGGGGAGGGGGATTGGAAAAGGTGAGCAACAGAGAGGGGAAAAGACTGGTGGATGTGCTGGCAGAGTGCGAGCTCACTGAGGGTGAAGAGACATGAATTGATTATTTTACAGGACAAAGAAGGCACAAACTCTTAGGTGAAGGGTATGGGTGCAGTAGGTTATTGCAGGTTGAGGCTGGGATGATTTCAGGAGCAGAGAATGTGCTGCAAGGATAACTCCCATATGCATAGTTCAGAAAATCTGGTGGTGGAGGGGAGGATCCATATGGCCCGGGTTGTGGAGCAGACATTGAATTAGAGCATGGTGTTAAGCTGCGTATTGTGCCACTGGGTGGTCCACTTTGCTTTTGCCTGCAGTTTGGCAGTGGCCATTCACAGTGATAGACAGCTGGTTCATAGTCACACCAACATAAAAAGCTGTGCAGTGATTAGAGCAGAGTTGGTGCATATGACATGGCTTGGCCTCTGATGGGTTGGGACAAGCCTGTGACAGGACTTGAATAGGCAGTACTGGATGAGTGGATTGGGCAGGCCGGATAACTGGGTCTAACACAGAGATGAGGTCCCTGTGGCAAGAGACTGGGATTGGGAACGGCATACAGATGGCCTCGGATGTCGTGGAGATTGGGTGGGTGACAGAACACCACTTTAAGAAGGTGAGAAGAATATTCAGTGGGAAGTCCCTCATTTCAGGTCACAATGATAGATAATCAAAGCCCTGACGAAGGATGTGTTACAGTTGTTACTGTTCAGGGTGGTACAGGTTGACAAAGGGGGTGCTGCTTTGCAGTTAGTTTTTTGGGGGTTGTGGAAGGATTGTGGGGGTGTGGGAGGATATCACAAGGGAGATCTGTTCAGTATGTACGGAGGTTAGTGCCTATCGGTGAAGGGCTTTGCGAGACCTTCAACATACTGTGCAAGTGAGTCCTTGACACTGCAGATACACCATCCCCAGGCAGCAACGCCCTGTGGGAGGGATTTTTTGGTGTGGAATGGATAGTAGCTCTCGAAGCGTATCTGCAGTGACTAAAACTCTTTTGCCCAGTATGCTGAAGATGTTAGAAAGGCCTTCACAGATGGGCACATCCCCAAGACGTAGTCACCAGATTTTCTGTGCTATATCTCTACATACCCACAATCCTCCCACCACCCCCTAGTGCCAGCTGCAAAGGAGCACCATCTTCAATTCACAGTACCATCTCTAATGGATTGGAACAGCTGAACCACATGCTTCAACAGGGTAGAGGGGAATACATAGCACCGACCAGGAATCAAAGCCAAGCTCTTAAATTCACAGTCCATTATTTTACCACTGAATCACATATTCTTAATATTATTTAGAAATAAACATAACTTTACTAATTGATATAAATGTGCTTCTGTTTTTGATTAATCAATGTGCAGTTGTCATAGCAATTTTAGCTCATGTTTGAATGTTAGTATGTTAGTCTAGAGAACATTTTGTTAAAGGTACTCAATCAGTTATTTGCAGCTGTTAAACTCCGTGTGCTTGGTGTTCATTTAAAGTAAGAGTAATTACTATTTCTTACTCTTGTGCTAAATGTCTGTGAAATGTCAATAAACTTTGCGTATCAGTTACATCTCCTCCAAAAATTTGTATGGGAGCAGTTACTACATAAACTCATTACTTAGCTGGTTGATATTCTACTTAACCTGACCTTACAGATAGAAAAAATTCTTCACTATTTACTTCTTTTCTGCTTGCATTTATGCCGAACAAAATCCTTTCTTTTGTAGTGTAATGAGGTTGTCAAATGAATGCAATTCTACTTGATTTGATCCCCAAAATTTTGCTAGTCTGAGTTGATTATAGTTCATGATGGAATAATCTGGGATTAACATTAATACAATGCTGCTTTCAGAGCTCAGCCTTGTCAGAGTTGATTTTTTTTTTTTCGAATCTAAGGTAAACTGCTACATACATACAGTCAGTCCTAAACTCCCTGAGAACAGAGCAAATGCTAACCTTCTCTGCTGTAACAGTCAACACTTACTACCCTTCAGCTGTCTCCCCCCCCCCCCCTTCCAGTAACCAGCGGTCCTTCCACCTCGCCTCTCTACATGTGATGCAATGGATCATTTCATTAAACATGCATAAATAAGATTAGGTTTCCAAATTTGATAACTATGACTGCTTCTGGGGACCAGTCACTCATACAGCTGTCAAACATTGTTGCATGGGTAGTGCTACCACTGTATTAGCCAGCAATTTTTCAATAAAATTAAAATGTGACAGGCTCTTATCATTATCAGTAATGTGAAAATTTTTGTATGTGTTTTGTTTCATGAACGTGATCTTCACTATTCAGTATTTTCTGTTTTGTGAATGTTTCTCACATATGTTCACAGTATCATCTCTGTTCACCAATGACGAGAGCACTGTTGCTGTCAACATACATAAAGTTCGTGAATCTCTTTCCTGAGATAAAGCCACAAATTCAGGAAGTCTTCAGGCAGCACAGTAATCTCCGCAGTGCAGATGCAGAACTGCAGCAACGGGCATCAGAATACCTCCAGCTGAGTATAATTGCATCAACCGACGTTTTGGTAAGTTTGTTAAGGACTCAGTTGACAACATTAGCTCAGTTTTATACAAGTGGTGCTACTTCTTATGATATGATAAGATTCGAAAGTCATGGGATAGCTTAATCTCTTTAACAATGAAAGAATCTTAAAATGTGTACAAAGGAATGCTAGAGTAGCAATAACGATAAACACTGAGTTGACATGAAACAGCAACACTTCTGATCAATGTAACAGTTGTCTATGTGGCTCTTGGTCTGCCATATGTGTAAGAGGATTGTCAATATGGACAATGGCAGTTGCTACTTGCCAGAAATAATGAACAGCAACCACTATTCTGAGCAGTTGCCTCAAAGAGATATTGTGCAGTTTACACAATGTCACCTGAAGCAGAGTGTCTTACAATAAATTGACCTGTTGCAAAAGCCTAGAATATCTTGGAGTAGCTATTAGTTCAAGAATGACTTCTAACTGAAAAAACTGCTGCTCGCTGTGAGCAAATACATGGAGTGAACATTTTATTTCGATCCCATCTCACCAAGAAGTAATGTGAGTATATCATAAAGGGCAGTTGTATGCCCCATTAGCCTTGCACATTACTGTACTTAGGATGTACTAGACATCCACCATCATTACATAATATTGACAAACCATCAGCTCGACATTGGCACACAGTGAAAGGTTGATAATGGAGGCAAGTGGATTTTAGGTGGTGACTAAGTTATAACTGTACATACTAACTGCTTTAGTTACACCTTTGTCATTTATGAACAATTGCTCTGTGATGCTGACAAATGATGAAAAAAGAAGAATGGGACTCTAGTGCATACATATGACCCTCTATGTCTACAGTTAATTATGATTATGGGATTTTCATATATGAAACATTTGTGGAGTAAAATCTTTGAGCTCCAATGTCTATGGAGAACAGAGTGTTCATTTTTACAAATATGAAGCTGTTTACAATTAATGCATTGGACATCATACTCAAATTGTGCTGGCAACATCAGAGCCAATGTGTTAAACTACTGTACACATCTCGTGGAGGAATTGTTTCCAGACTATGATGTGTATTTTACTACATTTAGTCATCCCAGACTTGAAAATTTTCAGTACTATTACACAGTTAAATGTCAAAATTGGATAGCATATCTGTGCTCAGTTTGCCTTCCTACATCTGTATCAACATGGAAACTTGTGTAGGATACTGTGACTGTAGTCACCTGTATCACAGAATTGCTGCAGCACCACCTACATCTACCGTATTTACTCGAATCTAAGCCGCACTCGAATCTAAGCCGCACCTGAAAAATGAGACTGGAAATAAAGGAAAAAAAAGTTTCCCGAATCTAAGCCGCACCTGAAATTTGAGACTCGAAATTCAAGGGGAGAGAGAAGTTTTAGGCCGCACCTCCAAATCGAAACAAAGTTGGTCCATTGTAATATGAGACACAATTTAGGTCGAATGAAAGACGATACAGCTACAGTAGTTTGGTTCGAGTCGTAAGCTTAGCAATTAAGCTTCACCAGGTAGCCATTGCTATGCGTCAGGCGCTCCGTCCGTATTTATACGGGTACCCTTCCATTTTCACATGCTTCGTCTGGTTTGAATTGATTGCTTATTTTTCTTTGATCTGATAAGTGCCGTTTTCTTTGTTATGGGTGTTTACGTCATTCTAAGCTGAAAATGCATTACTGTACTGTGTAATGCATTGTTTGTCGCATTTTGATAGTGCGTGTTTACGGCCTGTCGCCGCTCGCGGCATGACTAGCTTTTGCGCGCGCTACCGCCGCTTAAAAAAAAAAAAAAGGAATCGTCGAATCGTCTCATTAGCGAAACAATGGCAAGAGACTGCTATTTGTTGTTACTTACACTGCTGCTTTCTTTGATAATGATCAACAAGAACCAAATGTGTATGATAGAACATGTGTATGATAGAACATGTTCTGAACGAGAGTTTTGCGAAAATTTTCCTCCGTTTGAAAATCTTTGCGGCCGCTTCTTTAGTACATCAAATTCTGCGCAGAAATTAGTCATCTTACATTTAAAATCTAGTCAGTTGCCGTGCTTCGTTTCTGACTGTATCACTATTAGGCATAAGAATAATACGAATATAAACATGACACGATATGTATATTCTTCCGCGTTTGCTGTTGTCTCACTCTAGTTTCGTAGTTTATTACGCAGACTGGATTTAAATGAGATAGCAGCAAACACGAAAGAATACATGGCAAAATGTTTATATTCGTATTATTCTTATGGTGAAGAGAATACTGCATGTGATTCACATTTCATCAGGTTCCTATTAGCAACCATCTCTTCTCACAGGTAGGAAAAAACTCGGAACGTAGAGTTCCCTAACAGTCTTGCCAGTCGGATTTTCGTAGTACATTGAAATTCTGCTACATTCGAAGATGAACAATATGGAATTTGTATTTACTTCATTGGATAATGTATGAAAATGCAGTGGTCGAAACTCGGGGCGGAGAAAAAAAAAAGCTCGTCTTCTACCTTTTTTTTTAAATTTATTTACTGATGCAGAGGCTTCGGCGCCAGTATTTATCTTTGTGCCCACAAAGCATGCTTGTGTAGCGCTACATATATTCGACGGCAGAAGTTAGTTGTGGCGGCACCTATCAACATTTTTCAGAACTTCCGCTTGCTTTGCACTCGATTCTAAGCCGCAGGTGGTTTTTTTGGGTTACAAAATCCGGAAAAAAAGTGCGGCTTAGATTCGAGTAAATACGGTACTTCTGTGCCAGGTTGTTGCTGTACGGGTGATAAAGCTGTATTAAGATAGATAGAAATCTCATAAATTAGTGTCACTTTGTGTATGTGACCCAGGCTCACTTTCATTGGCATAAAGGTAAAATCAGTTACAAATTAAAACTACATCCCTAATTTTTTGTATGTACATTTGGCTGAACATTTCTTAATTTAATACATAGTGTGACACAGAGTAGTGATTCTTTGTCCAAGATAAAGTACTTTGACAAAGCCTATTAAAAAATGGATTTGCACATAATTATTTTCTTACAGGCAACAGTTTTAGAGGAGATGCCAGCTTTCCCAGAGCGAGAATCATCCATTCTTGCTGTTCTAAAGAAGAAAAAGCCAGGAAGGGTTCCTGAAAATGAAGTTAGGGAAGGAAAAAGCCCTGCACCAACGGTTAATAACCATCAGCCTGAAACAACTCCGTCACAGGTAGAGAACAACAAGGAAGCAGTTATGCCACTACTTTCTTCTTTATGTATGAGAGTGAAACAGTTTCTGCATGTTTCAGAGGTCTTTCTTCTTAGAATGGTCATAATTGCTCCTTCTTGTTTTAAGTCAACACTCATTTTGTCTCTTGTTTGTTTGAGTTTCCCCACACAGTCACACCATACTGTAAGTATGGTTCGAAAAGTTCATGATACACTGTACACAGAAGGTTCTTGTCCGAATACTGTGATAGCTGCATCATTAAGAATATGACAGAGCTCAGTTTCTTACAGGCAGTATTAATGTCTTTTTTTTTTCCATTTCAGTTCATTATCCACAAGAATAACTAAGAATCTAGCAGATTCTACTTCTTAAAGCCTTGTTCCATCAGCCTCTAAATCCACGTTGTCTACAGCCTTCTCCTTGTTTTTAAACACTGCATACATAGCCTTTTTTTAATTTTATAACCAGTTCATTTTCCAACAGCCATTGAGCTGTGACCTTTGCAGGTGTGTATACTGTTCTCTCAAGCTATTCCATACTTTGGTCACTATTTAGTATTGTCATCAGCATACAATATTTTCTTTCCTTCCTCCTCAACACCTATATCATTAAACAAATTAAATAACAATGGCCCCATTACTGAACATTGTGGCACTCCATTTTTGATGGGTTTGGTTTCTGATTGGTATGAGTTTCCTAATGATACATACTGCTTGATGTTGCACATGTATGATTTTATCCATTCACCTGGTTGTCCTCGAATGCCATAGTTGCCTAATTTTTGTATCAGCATTTCATGGTAAATGGTGCCAAATGCTTTTAAAAGATCCAAAAACACTGCAGAGACAACCTTTTTTTCATCTAAGGTCTGTAAAATGTATTCTGTAGATTTACACTTTCTGAAAGCATGTTGTGAGGGTATGAGAATGTTATGTTTGTCCAAATAATTAACTAATCTGGTATACATAAGCGTTTCTAGGATTTTCGAGAAACCTGATTTAAGTGAAACTGGTCTGTCGCTGTTGGGGTCGTCCTTATCCCCTTTCTTGTACACTGCCACCACCTTCGTTATCTTCAGTTTTTCTGGAAAGATTCCATCTCTGAAAGATCAGTTTGCTATATTCAGCACTGGTGTTATTATCTACCCGCTTACTGGCTTTATTACACGATTTGATATTTCATCACCAGCTGATTTCTTGGACTTCAGTTTCTGTATAATTTTCCGTAGTTCATCTTCCGTGACTGGTCTTACGAACATAGTACTGCATGATCTTTTTGGTACCTTAATACTCTTCTTTTTTTGACTATTTCTTTCCAATTTTAAGTTTTCTACTACACTAATATAGTTATTATTCAGTACATTTGCTATTTCCATACCATCTGTGACCACTGTGTTGTCTATTTTAATTGACCTAATACCTTCTTCTTTGTTTGACCATCTTTTTCCTTTCTTTCAGCATTAATTGCATTCCAAGCTGCCTTTGCCTTGTTTTTTGAGTTCGTTATGGTGGTGACAATTGCAATTGCTTTTGCTTCTCTTATTGTTTTTCTGTACTTCCTTTTTAACATTTTGTAGTTTTCAGCTTCGCCCATCCGTCTGAGATCCTGCAGCTTCCTTCGCTGTTCTAGTATTTCACTAGTAGTTCACTGTGTTTGATCTTGCAGCCTTTCTTGTCTATTTACTTTGGGAAATGCTACATTAAAATGGTATTTAATTGTTGAAATAAATGCATCATATTTTTCATCTACACTCTGGGCCTATAGGGTTTCATTCCAGGTTTCCTTACTTAACATCGTTCTAAAGCTGTTGATATTTTGTTCACTGATGATACTAATTTCATTGGTTCTTTGTTTTGGTTCTGATACTGTGTCATTACTTCTGCAAAAGCTGATTAGTTGTCCATGATGATCAGATATTTGTCTGAACTCCATGTGACTCATAGTTACACATATTAGTAATTATGTTGTCAATAACTGTCTCACTTTGTGAAGTCACTCTTGTTGGTGCAGTTATTGTTACTTTCAAGTTACGCTGTATTAATAATTCTTCAGAATCCTGTCTTAT
This sequence comes from Schistocerca piceifrons, assembly GCF_021461385.2. Taxonomy (NCBI): domain Eukaryota; kingdom Metazoa; phylum Arthropoda; class Insecta; order Orthoptera; family Acrididae; genus Schistocerca; species Schistocerca piceifrons. Next base: position 5,406,767 of record NC_060144.1, on the reverse strand, counting down.
TTTTGTCTTTTCCCATTTCAGTGTTGAAGTCTCCACATATAATAAGGTTTCTCTTCATATTCATTCTCAGTAAGCTAGCAATTTTTTTCAGAAAGATGCTAATATTGCCACATGGTGATCTGTACACACAAAACCCTTCAAAATCCTCTGTCACTATACCGGTAACTTCAAAGTCTTTTACTGTAGCTATGGGCAATGTAGCAGCTTCACTGTTTACATTCTTTAGAAGAGCACCTGTTTTAATATATATACAAAAGCCGCCACCCTTACATTTAGATCTGCAGAAGTAACTAGCTGATTTGTAGTCCTTTATTGCAAAATTACCTATTTTACTTTGTTAGTCCATGTTCACTTATGCATAATATGTCTGGTTTTACTTCACTCCGGAGTACTTCTGCTTCTAATTTTTTGTTACCAAAGTGTTGAATATTTTGATGAAGTACGTTTATGTAATTTTTCTTTTGTTGGTCTACATGTTGTGAGCTGCATTCCGAGGCAAATTCTTTAGCATCATCTTTTTTTGTATGGTGGTTATGTTTGTCTTTTCCAGCTAGAGTGTATGGTTTTTTCACCCTTGTCAGGCCATATTAGTTTCCTTTGCTTCTAATGATTTTGCAGATATCTGCAAACATTCTGCTGAATGTTACAGACTCCAGTCTATTTAAATGCAAACCATCCTTTGCTAGTGAGTTTTCACATAGGAATTTGTTTGGGTCTATAAAAACTGCCCCAAGATGATCACATTGTTCTTTAGGAGCACAGTTTATTTTGGCAATACATTTTTCACTCACTGACCTTCTGTTTATGATTCCGCTAAGTATCAGCCGAGATCCTGCATACACATTTCTTGCAGAACGAATCATGTTTCTTGTTTCGTTTGCCATTTCTTCCTCACTGCTGCTCCTTCGTTCCAACGTGTATAAACACCCCTTTATAATTGTGTCTGGTTTCAGAATCTGGTTCTGTAGTAGCTTGTGTTGCATTAACCATATTTTTAAAATGTTTACCGAGTTGTGTTCTAATTCCAGGTCGTACGTCGCTCTTGCAATTGGAGACAGGAATATTCTTCAGCAGCAAATCGCCAGTTATTAAAAATTCATTTTCCTTTGGTTGTGTATCTGTCGCCTTGTTTTTCCTTTTTCGGTATGTCACCACCTTCCATTTATATTTATCTTCCAGGTTATGGCTTACTGAGTTTACCGAGACATCAACGGAAACACTTGAAATGATGTTGTTTTTAAAGTCCGATCGTTCACACGTATTTTTGCAATCTTCTTGCTTTTCCGTTTGATGGTTTTTACACACACAGGACTTCTTTTCTTGTATTAATGTATCGTTTCTTTCTTGATGGTCGAAAGTTCGGTTTTTAATGCCTCAATGTCACTTTGTAGTAACTTTATAATTTCGTTTTTTGTATCAACTGCACTTACAAGATCAGCCGTTTCTTCATGTAAACAACTGTGACATGTCCACGGAAAATCATCACTGACGAATTTTAGATTTACTTTCGCGCACTTTTCGTGTAACCATTAGTTGCATTTGATACACAGAATACCCTTCATCACACACTTTTCACATTCTCTACACGAAAGTAGCCAAATTGGCGTATACCTTACTGATTAAATGAAGTTGTCATATTCCGTTTAAGAGTGTCACCATGCCTAATTTTTTTATTTCTGGATTTACACAGTTTCTCATAGATAAGAGCAAGTTGAAGCCTGACAGAAATGCACATATATGTAAATATTACTGTTGAATCTTCTGCTTCTCACTAGCTATGAAATAGCTGTTCACATTCTGGAGAAGTAGGGAAATTCTCTCGAGACACATGTGGAAGAAAGATACATGCATTAAATGTGTCAGTAGCATCTTAAAGCCAACAGTTCAGCAGTTTTGATGTACATTGTGTGAACTGAGACTTTCATTCATTCTTTTGTATATTTACAACTTCATTTTGAATAAAGAAATTAGAGTGTTGAGCTATTTTGTGAAATTTAACTCTAGAAACAGTTTCATAAACTGGTCACTGTCTTTGCAGCCTAATACTACAAACAATGCGTCAGCAGATCTCCTGGGGCTTAGCACACCTCCAGCTTCTCAGCCTCCAGCGACGAGTTATCTGTTAGATGTCTTCGGAGATATGTACCCTCAAAACAATGCCACCGTGAACAATGTCACCCAGGCTGAGAGCAACGCTAAGAAGTTAGTATAAATTAATTCAAATTTAGTTGTTGCTGAAATGCATTTTATATTTATGTCTACATTTGTCTGTGTCCAGGTTTGTGTGTAAAAATAATGGTGTCTTATTTGAGAATGACTTAATACAAATTGGAGTGAAATCAGAATTTAGACAAAATCTTGGGAGATTGGGGCTCTTCTATGGAAATAAAACGTCCTTCCCATTACAGGTAAAAAAATGGCTTTAAATAATTTTTTTCTGATGGTCATTTAAATGTTAATATAATATATTTCTGATATTACTTTCTGCAGAGCTTTGTACCACGTCTTTCCATATCAGATGAACTTGCACCAAAACTTAACCTTCAAGCAAAACCTGTGGAACCACCCATCCTGGAAGCTGGTGCACAGATACAGCAGATGATAAATGTTGAATGTGTGGAAGATTTTATAGGTATTTAATATATAAGCTTTATATAAGACTATATTTAAACCTGCATATAATGTAAGAGTAGCCAAGTTCCAGACTTTCAGCTGTTGAGTCCTGCCATGGAAAACTCAGTGAAATTAACCAGATGAGCATAACTAGCTAAAGTTCAAGTGATGAGTAAATAGAAAAAATCATTTCATTAGTTAGTTAGTTTTCAGTTATTTGTGTGACTTGCAAGATTATATTAAAGTAATGTATCTGTTTATGTGGTGACCACTGACACACACAGAGTACTGAAGAAAATGTTCTAAATCAAAAACCAAAAATGAACTTAGTAGTCTGTGACAGTACTCACATTACCAGTGAAAAAAAAAGCTAATGAAAAATTCTTTTGTGAATGATACCAGTAAACCCCCCCCCCCCCCCCTCACCCCATGAACCATGGACCTTACCTTTGGTGGGGAGGCTTGCGTGCCTCAGCGATACAGATAGCCGTACCGTAGGTGCAACCACAACGGAGGGGTATCTGTGAGAGGCCAGACAAATGGGTGGTTCCTGAAGAGGGGCAGCAGCCTTTTCAGTAGTTGAAAGGGCAACAGTCTGGATGATTGACTGATCTGGCCTTGTAACAATAACCAAAACGGCCTTGCTGTGCTGGTACTGCGAACGGCTGAAAGCAAGGGGAAACTACAGCTGTACTTTTTCCCGAGGGCATGCAGCTTTACTGTATGATTAAATGATGATGGCGTTTTCTTGGGTAAAATATTCCGGAGGTAAAATAGTCCCCCATTCGGATCTCCGGGCGGGGACTACTCAAGAGGACGTCGTTATCAGGAGAAAGAAAAACTGGCGTTCTACGGATCGGAGCGTGGAATGTCAGATCCCTTAATCGGGCAGGTAGGTTAGAAAATTCAAAAACGGAAATGGATAGGTTAAAGTTAGATATGGTGGGAATTAGTGAAGTTCAGTGACAGGAGGAACAAGGCTTCTGGTCAGGTGACTACAGGGTTATAAACACAAAATCAAATAGGGGTAATGCAGGAGTAGGTTTAATAATGAATAGGAAAATAGGAATGCGGGTAAGCTACTACAAACAGCATAGTGAACGCATTATTGTGGCCAAGATAGACACAAAGCCCACACCTAATACAGTAGTACAAGTTTATATGCCAACTAGCTCTGCAGATGATGAAGAAATTGAAGAAATGTATGATGAAATAAAAGAAATTATTCAGATAGTGAAGGGAGACGAAAATTTAATAGTCCTGGGTGACTGGAATTAGAGTGTAGGAAAAGGGAGAGAAGGAAACGTAGTAGGTGAATATGGAATGGGGCTAAGAAATGAAAGAGGAAGCCGCCTGGTAGAATTTTACACAGAGCACAACATAATCATAGCTAACACTTGGTTTAAGAATCATGAAAGAAGGCTGTATACATGGAAGAACCCTGGAGATACTAAAAGGTATCAGATAGATTATATAATGGTAAGACAGAGATTTAGGAACCAGGTTTTAAATTGTAAGACATTTCCAGCGGCAGATGTGGACTCTGGCCACAATCTATTGGTTATGACCTGTAGATTAAAACTGAAGAAATTGCAAAAAGGTGGGAATTTAAGGAGATGGGACCTGGATAAACTGAAAGAACCAGAGGTTGTACAGAGTTTCAGGGAGAGCATAAGGGAACAATTGACAGGAATGGGGGAAAGAAATACAGTAGAAAAAGAATGGTTAGCTTTGAGGGATGAAGTAGTGAAGGCAGCAGAGGATCAAGTAGGTAAAAAGACGAGGGCTAGTAGAAATCCTTGGGTAACAGGAGAAATATTGAATTTAATTGATGAAAGGAGAAAATATAAAAATGCAGTAAATGAATCAGGCAAAAAGGAATACAAACATCTCAAATGAGATCGACAGGAAGTGCAAAATGGCTAAGCAGGGATGGCTAGAGGACAAATGTAAGGATGTAGAGGCTTATCTCACTAGGGGTAAGATAGATACTGCCTACAGGAAAATTAAAGAGACCTTTGGAGATAAGAGAACGACTTGTATGAATATCAAGAGCTCAAATGGAAACCCAGTTCTAAGCAAAGAAGGGAAAGTAGAAAGGTGGAAGGAGTATATAGAGGGTCTATACAAGGGCGATGTACTTGAGGACAATATTATGGAAATGGAAGAGGATGTAGATGAAGATGAAATGGGAGATATGATACTGCGTGAAGAGTTTGACAGAGCACTGAAAGCCCTAAGTCAAAACAAGGCCCCCGGAGTAGACAACATTCCATTGGAACTACTGACGGCCTTGGGAGAGCCAGTCCTGACAAAACTCTACCATCTGGTGAGCAAGATGTATGAAACAGGTGAAATACCCTCAGACTTAAAGAAGAATATAATAATTCCAATCCCAAAGAAAGCAGGTGTTGACAGATGTGAAAATTACCGAACTATCAGTTTAATAAGTCACAGCTGCAAAATACTAACACGAATTCTTTACAGACGAATGGAAAAACTAGTAGAAGCCAACCTCGGAGAAGATCAGTTTGGATTCCGTAGAAACACTGGAACACGTGAGGCAATACTGACCTTACGACTTATCTTAGAAGAAAGATTAAGGAAAGGCAAACCTACGTTTTTAGCATTTGTGGACTTAGAGAAAGCTTTTGACAATGTTGACTGGAATACTCTTTCAAATTCTAAAGCTGGCAGGGGTAAAATACAGGGAGCGAAAGGCTATTTACAATTTGTACAGAAACCAGATGGCAGTTATAAGAGTCAAGGGGCATGAAAGGGAAGCAGTGGTTGGGAAGTGAGTGAGACAGGGTTGTAGCCTCTCCCCGGTGTTGTTCAATCTGTATATTGAGCAAGCAGTAAAGGAAACAAAAGAAAAATTTGGAGTAGGTATTAAAATCCATGGAGAAGAAATAAAAACTTTGAGGTTTGCCAATGACATTGTAATTCTGTCAGAGACAGCAAAGGACTTGGAAAAGCAGTTGAATGGAATGGACAGTGTCTTGAAAGGAGGATACAAGATGAACATCAACAAAAGCAAAACGAGGATAATGGAATGTAGTCTAATTAAGTCGGGTGATGCTGAGGGAATTAGATTAGGAAATGAGGCACTTAAAGTAGTAAAGGAGTTTTGCTATTTGGGGAGCAAAATAACTGATGATGGTCAAAGTAGAGAGGATATAAAATGTAGACTTGCAATGGCAAGCAAAGGGTTTCTGAAGAAGAGAAATTTGTTAACATCGAGTATAGATTTAAGTGTCAGGAAGTCATTTCTGAAAGTATTTGTATGGAGTGTAGCCATGTATGGAAGTGAAACATGGACGATAAATAGTTTGGACAAGAAGAGAATAGAAGCTTTCAAAATGTGGTGCTACAGAAGAATGCTGAGGATTAGATGGGTAGATCACATAACTAATGAGGAAGTATTGAATAGGATTGGGGAGAAGAGAAGTTTGTGGCACAACTTGACCAGAAGAAGGGATCGGTTGGTAGGACATGTTCTGAGGCATCAAGGGATCACCAATTTAGTGTTGGAGGGCAGCGTGGAGGGTAAAAATCGTAGAGGGAGACCAAGAGATGAATACACTAAGCAGATTCAGAAGGATGTAGGTTGCAGTAGGTACTGGGAGATGAAAAAGCTTGCACAGGATAGAGTAGCATGGAGAGCTGCATCAAACCAGTCTCAGGACTGAAGACCACAACAACAACAACCAGTAAAAGGATACAAAATTTAAAATATAATTAGTAGAACGGTTCCACAAGCTAACAGAAGTAAACAGTGCATTGCAAAGGGAGGGAGAGTGTGTGTCAGTCATTGCCACTTTGATATGTCATATGTGCAAAATAATAATATGAGAAGGAAAGTTGCTACTCACCATACATTGGAGATGGTTAGTTGTAGATAGACTCAACAAAAAGACTCTCACAATTAAAACTTTCAGCAATTAATGCCTTCATCAACAATACGCACTCGTGCACGTGCACACTCGCACACGACTGCAGTCTCAGGCAACTGACACCACTCTGTGAGCAGCAGCACCAGTGCATTATGGGAGTGGTGACTTAGTGGGGGTAAGGTGGTGGCTGGGGCAGGGAGGGGGAGGGATAGTATGGTGGGGAGTGGCAGACAGTGAAGTGGTGCAGGTTAGACGGGGGGCAGGGGGAGGGGGGCGAGAAGTAGAAAAGGGGAGAAATAGAGACTCGATGTGGTGGTGGAATGACGGCTGTGTAGTGCTGCATTGGGGACAGGGAAGGGGCTGGATGGCTGAGGACAGTGACTAACGAAGGTTGAGGCCAGGAGGGTTATGGGAATGTAGTATATATTGCAGGGAAAGTTCCCACCTGCGCAATTCAGAAAAGCTGGTGTTAGTGGGAAGGATCCATATGACACAGGCTGTGAAGCAGTCATTGAAGTGAAGGATACCATGTTTGGCAGCGTGTTCAGCAACAGGGGTGGTCCACTTGTTTCTTGGCTGCAGTTCGTTGGTGGCCATTCATGTGGACATACAGCTTGTTGGCTGCCATGCCTACGTAGAATGCAGTACAGTGATTGCAGCTTAGCTTGTAGACCACAAGACTGGTTTCTCAGGTAGCCTTGCCTTTGATGGTACAGGTGATGTTAGTTACAGGACTGAAGTAAATGGTGGTGGGAGGATGTATGGGACAGGTCTTACATCTATATCCGTTACAGGGGTATGAGCCATGAGGTAAGGGATTGGGGGCAGGAGTTGTGTAAGGAAGGACGAGTATATTGTGTAGGTTTGGTGGACGACAGAATACCACTTTGGGGGTGGGGGGGAGGGGGGGGGGGGGAGGATAGTGGGCAGGACATTCCCCATTTCAGGGCACGATGAGAGGTAATCAAAACCCTGGTGGAGAATGTAATTCAGTTGCAACTGTCCTAGGTGCTACTGAGTTGTGAGGAGAATGCTCCTCTGTGCTTGGACGGTGGGACTTCCACAACTCTTGCTCTCAATCCTTTACTTCATGGCTCATATGCCTGTATTTGACCTAGATGCAAGACTTGTCCCATACATCCTTCCTCCACCACTTAGTCCAGTCCGGTCACTAACTCACCTATCCCTTAAAAAGGCAGGGTTACCTGTGAAACGAGTCATGTGGTCTAAAAGTTAAGCTACAACCACTGTGCTGCGTTCTATGTAGGCATGACAACCAACAAGCTGTCTGTCCACATGAATGGCCACTAACAAACCGTGGCCAAGAAACAAGTGGACCACCCTGTTGCTGAACACACTGCTAAACATGATATCCTTCATTTCAGTGACTGCTCCACAGTCTGTGTCATATGGATCCTTCCACCCAACCCCAGCTTTTCTGAATTGTGCAGGTGGGAACTTTCCTGCAATATATCCTATGTACATGTAACCCTCCTGTCCTCAGCCTTAGTTAGTGACTGTCCTCACCCATCCAGCCTCTTCCTGTTCACATTCCAGCAGTACACAGCCGTCATTCCACCACCACACCCAGTCTTTTTATTACTCTCCTTTTCCGCTACCTTCCTCCCCACCTCTCCTGTGCCGTCGGTCTAACCTGCAGCACTTCACTGTCTGCCACACTCACCATACTATAACCTGCAGCACTTCACTGTCTGCCACACTCACCATACTACCCCTCCCCGTCCCAGCCTCCTCCTTACCCCTACCCATTCACCGCACCCATCATGCACTGGTGCTGTTGCTCGCAGTGCGGTTTCATTCGCCTGAGACTGCAGTTCTGTGCGTGTGAGTTGTGTTTGCATGTGTGTGCATGTGCACGAACATGCGTGCATGTGTGTATGTGTGTGTATTGTTGACGAAGGCCTTAATGGGCAAAAGCATCTCTGCCATATGGTGAGTAACAACTTCCCTTCTCATAATATTGTTACATGGAACAGGATAGGAGTAATTACGTGTGCCATTGATCAGTCTCATGGTAACGTTATGATGTGGAACGTGTCAAGTGCATAAGAAATGCACACGCGAATGATCGTAGTTTTTCCTCTCTCTCTCTCTCTCTCTCTCTCTCTCTCTCTCTCTCTCTCTCTCTCTCTCTCTCTCTCTCTCTCCCCCCCCCCCCCCCCCCTCCCCCCCCCCCAAACTTAAAATTATTACCTAACCCATTTCCTTAAATGGCACAAAATGCGTATATTACAGCAATAGATTTATTTATTCCTATTCAAGAATTCATTTGTAGTATAGAAAGAGTTGTCAAGGAGATAAGATTAAAATTTATTTTTAAAACTGTTACTGCTGTCTGTCAGGAATTTTATTTCATCTGGTAATTTATCGAAAAGTCTTAAATCAGCATGTTTTACCCCTTTCTGAGCCAAAGATAGGTTAGTTAGAGGATAGTGCAATTAAAATGAACTGAAGGTGAGCAGGACTTGTAGCCAATCAAATGGGTTGTTAGATGTACTAAAGAAATTATTTCAAGAGTTCAGAGAGATAAGGAAAGACCTAAGCAACACCTCAATGGAAAGTTGGTGGATGACATTACAAAACATGCAGAGACAACTTGGATGCTCAGAAAAGTTTAAGGGAGGCCTTTATTTAGCAGTGAATGTCTGTCAAATGAGTGGTTGGGTGGTCAGCATTGATATCTGCTTCAGTGTATCTTCATAGCTCGAATTTAGTGTGGTTGTGTGTTAATACCTGCTTAAGTGCAACACCTTCAGCCAAATTTCATGATGTGCAGATGTGAATGTGAAAGTTTTTTTCTCAAATGTATGCAATAAATTTCAAATCTAAATGTATGTAATAAGTTGAATCATGTGTAACTCTCATAAAAAGTCACTGTAGCCTTTGAAGTGAAAGTTTCCTTGAGACATAGTTGATCCATCAGAAATGAGATGAGCTGGTATAGGACCAGAATATTGTGTGCCATGTCTTGGGCAACCTGATCACATAGTACGTGGCCTTTGCCATCTCAGGAACTTACAACTTTACACAATTTAGTGAAAGAAATTGTATTTAATTACAGATCGAACTAGGTAACAATGGTGTCAGTTGATCACTCTCTGTAAATAAATGTTTGAAGAAAATCGTTTACAAAAGAATTTATAAATACATTGAGAAAAGATGTATAATGTATTCAGTCAGATCTCTTTAACATGTGGGTGTTGCAAGTTTTCTAACTTTTGCTTAATTGCCTGCTGCTTCTGTGATCAGTTCCAAAAAAGTTTGTTTTGTTTGTTATGATATTAATGCTGCATGTTTTAATAAAAATGAACTATTGTTTCAGATGCCCCAAGTATGAATATCACCTTCATATATAACAATGTACCCCAGAAGTTAACAATAAAACTTCCACTAACAGTTAATAAGTTCTTCGAACCAACTGAAATGAATGGTGAATCATTTTTTGCACGGTGGAAAAACCTTGGTGGGTAAGTAAGAGTTACGAAAAATATTTTTAATTCAGCAATCCAACTAAGTAGTAATCATTCTGAGTAGCTTTGAGAATCTGCTGTAAGTCGTAAATATAAATCAAGAAAATCTGTGCTGCCATATTTGAGTAACACCTTCAAAATTTAGCTTTATCTGTTAGGCATCATTGGGTAAGCAAGAAAAGATTTTCGAAGAAATATTATTCGTACTTCTGACACTTCAATGAAGAGTAATTAAGCATTTTTGTGCTAGTGATATAATGTGCATTTGCATGAGTTTGGGTTTGTATGTTTAGTGCCAACGGAAACCTTATTGGCCAAAAACTTGCTTGCTTGACAGTCTTTTTGTTGTGCCTATCTTTGACTCAGTACCTCTGTTACATAGTGAGTCATAATCAATCCTTTTCATAATACTTTATGGCTACTCCCCATGTAGCAAAGGTGTTTGGTCGCAGACAGGCACAACAAAATGACTGCTAAACATGTAAGCTTTCGGCTAGAAGGCCTTCTCCCCCCCCCCCCCCCCCCCCTCTCTCTCTCTCTCTCTCTCTCTCTCTCTCTCTCTCTCTCTCTCTCTCTCTCTCTCTCTCACACACACACAGAGTTTCTCTGGCTGCCAATTACAGAAAACACATTCAAACGTGAAATACAATGTTCAAAACATTATGGAAAGAGGGGTGTGTGTGTGTGTGTGTGTGTGTGTGTGTGTGTGTGTGTGTGTGTGATTTTTTTTTTTTTCAGAAGGCCTCCTAGCCGAAACCTTACATGTTTAGTAGTCTTCTCTTTGTGACCAAACATCTCTGTTATATGGTGAGCGGCAATTTATCCTTTTCATAATATTGCAGTCAGCCTGGAAAAGTTGAAGTTTGGTTTCCCTTTCTAAGAAAAAAAAATTTCATATGTTGCTGGTTTTTAATTTGCTTCAGCAAGTATCCCTCTGCCATTGAAGATCAGGCTGCTAGAACTTTGGTTTCTGTTGCACACTTCCATTCATTAATGCCATAGAAAATAATATCCGAGAACAGTTCTGCCCTTTAGGCATACACTTGTTGGCCACTGTTGATTGTAAATTACGTGTTTGCTCAAGTTGCTACCTATGCAGATGGCTTCGGTGTTTTTGAAGACCACTCCATGTGATTCTAAATGGGAGAATGGTTCAATTTACACTCCTGGAAATGGAAAAAAGAACACATTGACACCAGTGTGTCAGACCCACCATACTTGCTCCGGACACTGCGAGAGGGCTGTACAAGCAATGATCACACGCACGGCACAGCGGACACACCAGGAACCGCGGTGTTGGCCGTCGAATGGCGCTAGCTGCGCAGCATTTGTGCACCGCCGCCGTCAGTGTCAGCCAGTTTGCCGTGGCATACGGAGCTCCATCGCAGTCTATAACACTGGTAGCATGCCGCGACAGCGTGGACGTGAACCGTATGTGCAGTTGACGGACTTTGAGCGAGGGCGTATAGTGGGCATGCGGGAGGCCGGGTGGACGTACCGCCGAATTGCTCAACACGTGGGGCGTGAGGTCTCCACAGTACATCGATGTTGTCGCCAGTGGTAGACGGAAAGTGCACGTCCCCGTCGACCAGGGACCGGACCGCAGCGACGCACGGATGCGCGCCAAGACCGTAGGATCCTACGCAGTGCCGTAGGGGACCGCACCGCCACTTCCGAGCAAATTAGGGACACTGTTGCTCCTGGGGTATCGGCGAGGACCATTCGCAACCGTCTCCATGAAGCTGGGCTACGGTCCCGCACACCGTTAGGCCGTCTTCCGCTCACGCCCCAACATCGTGCAGCCCGCCTCCTGGGGTGTCGCGACAGGCGTGAATGGAGGGACGAATGGAGACGTGTCGTCTTCAGCGATGAGAGTCGCTTCTGCCTTGGTGCCAATGTTGGTCGTATGCGTGTTTGGCGCCGTGCAGGTGAGCGCCACAATCAGGACTGCATACGACCGAGGCACACAGGGCCAACACCCGGCATCATGGTGTGGGGAGCGATCTCCTACACTGGCCGTACACCACTGGTGATTGCCGAGGGGACACTGAATAGTGCACGGTACATCCAAACCGTCATCGAACCCATCGTTCTACCATTCCTAGACCGGCAAGGGAACTTGCTGTTCCAACAGGACAATGCACGTCCGCATGTATCCCGTGCCACCCAACGTGCTCTGGAAGGTGTAAGTCAACTACCCTGGCCAGCAAGATCTCCGGATCTGTCCCCCATTGAGCATGTTTGGGACTGGATGAAGCGTCGTCTCACGCGGTCTGCACGTCCAGCACAAACGCTGGTCCAACTGAGGCGCCAGGTGGAAATGGCATGGCAAGCCGTTCCACAGGACTACATCCAGCATCTCTACGATCGTCTCCATGGGAGAATAGCAGCCTGCATTGCTGCGAAAGGTGGATATACACTGTACTAGTGCCGACATTGTGCATGCTCTGTTGCCTGTGTCTATGTGCCTGTGGTTTTGTCAGTGTGATCATGTGATGTATCTGACCCCAGGAATGTGTCAATAAAGTTTCCCCTTCCTGGGACAATGAATTCACGGTGTTCTTATTTCAATTTCCAGGAGTGTATTTCTTGAGATTTTGCTTCCAGTCTGTTGAAACGGATACGCTGAGCTGGTTAAGCACCAGAGCTTTCCATCCTATCCCACGCCCTCCCATGTACAGGGTAATAATTATTCAACTATATGAAATAAAATCATCATTACTTCTGAACAGTTTGAGTTAGGACATTCAAACTGCACGATTGGGCGCAGGGCACAATGGGAATTAATATGGATTGTATGGTTTGGATTAGTGACGAAGCACACCTTTATTTGGATAGGTTCATCAGTAAGCAAAATTGGCACATTTGGGGGACTGAGAATCCACAATTTGCAATCAAGAAGTCTCTTCACCCTCAGTGGGTGACTGTGTGGTGTGGGATACTCCTTCATGACGTGATGACTACCGGGTGCTACGAGAAGATTTTGGGAGATGGTTTCATCCCCATTATCCAAAATATGCAGATTTCGACAAGATGTGGTTCATGCAAGAAGGAGCTTGGTCCCACCAAAGCAGGAGAGAGTTTGATGTCCTGGAGGAGTACTTTGGGGACCACATTCTGGCTCTGGGGTACCCAGAGACCACTGACTGGGCCTCGATTTGCCACCATATTCTCCGGATCTGAATACACACGACTCCTTTTTATGGAGCTATATTAAAGATAAGGTGTACAGCAATAATGCCAAAACCATGGCTGAGCTGAAACAGCCATTCAGGAGGTCATAAACAGCATCGATATTCAGACTCTTCAGCGGACCATGCAGAACTTTGCTATTATTCTGCATCACATCATCATCGATGATGGCAGGCATATCAGACATGTTCATAACCTAAAACCGAATATCGGTAGCGATGTTTACATGTTGAATGAAGTGTGCAAATACTGTAGTTTGTAACTAGTTTACATTTTTTAAATATAGTTCAATCATTGTCACCCTGTGTTTGGATTTATGTTCACACTTTCATGGCTCTCCTAACACCTTATAGGAGTGCAAAGGGGTCATTTACCAGTAGTGGATTTTCTTTGGAGGGCTTGGCAAGGAAGATTTCACTTAGGGTGAATGGGAACAGTCCATGTGAATCTCTGACCACTGATCGTGCCTTTTGAATTGTTCTTACACTCCCATAAGAATTGTAAGAAGGATTATGTATTTTTCACATTCTAAATTGTTAGTTGGCTAAAGATTATGTTGATCAGAGCCCTAAAGTTTCTTGATGTCTCACTGGTAAAATGTCCAGATTCATGTTCATTCAGCAGGTTTGCAAGTTACAGTAAGAGTTTCATGGTTTTTAATTTTGTATTTATTAAGGAAGATTCATTGTGAGGTGCATAAAGGATGCATGAGCAGTGTGGATTCTGTTGACCACATCCTATCTGGAGGTGGAACATTTGGAGAAAACACATTTGAGATACGTAACTGGGATAACTGCTGTCAGGTGCAGTGGGACATGAAGCTGAAACAGCAGCAACAAGGGAAAATGAGCACTAGACCGGGATTCGAACGTAGGATCTCATGTTTACTAGGCAGGTGCGGTAACCACTGCGACGTCCAGGACAGTATTAACACATCTGCATGGAGTAGCTTGGTATGCCTCACGGCTGATCCACACTCCCACTGAGTGCCACCTATCTGCAGTCCCTGTCCATGTATACTCCTGTTCACCACTTATAGGTTCCCGCTGGAGGTCAGATGTATTTGTGCATCCACACTGAAGAAAGGTGGACCTGTTGCCCAGCCAGGCTTATCAATTTGAGTGCGTAGTGTCTGTGCCTTCGAAAGAACTCGCACTATGTAGGTCCCACAGCTGTGAAACACTATATGTAAATTGAAGGGGGATACCTGCTGTCAGCTGCAGTGGGACAGCAGTGATCCCCCTTCAATTTACCTATTGTGTTTCACAGCTGTGAAATCTGTGTGGTGTCTGTTCTTTCAAAGGAACACACTTTGCGTTCAAATAACATTTAAGATAAGTGAAGTAAAATTCCTGTTCCTGAACTGATGTGTGTGAACCTGCTACAGCAGTTCGAGGCAGGCTGTTTTCCAACTGTTTAGTTAGGCCAAATCGTGCTCATATGTACTTTGCAATCAGATGATGAGAAATTGCAGTTCAAGTGAATCAACAGAACCATTAGCATATGCTAATACTGCATCTCTATTATGTGTGTGACTCTGAGCAATCTTTGAGTGAAAATTATTCTGTCAAATCAGTATCTAATTTCCAAACTACTGTCTTTGGATGACTTTCATCGAATGTAGGTAAAAAGTAGCGAAATGCGTAGATAAAGCACACAGCCTTATTTACACCCATTTGTGAGTGGTCAAGTTTGATGCCACTAATCACCCCATTATGAAGTGTTTTGATCAGTTCTACAAAATGTTCAGGCTAGCCAGTGCATCATAAAAACACCAACATAGCATATCTAGGCTATGTCAGATATTTTAGGACACTGTTTTCAAGGTTATTGAACACTGAGAGTGGAGAAACTCAAGTCTCGGTATTCCGTTTATACTTCTCTGGTATAGGTAATCATTTCAGTGGGGTTTCTGGAGGAGCAAAGCCTGCGCATATTCTGGAAATACTTTCGCTGAGACAGCTGTTCAGCAGACTTCTATGATAGTTCCGGTGAGGGAAAGCAGAGACTGCTGACAAAGGCCTCAATGGCCGAAAGCTATAATTGTGTGAATCTTTTTGTTGTTCTTATCACGACTCAGCATCTCCACTATATGGTGAGTAGCAACTTTTCTTCTCTGGTATTGTTACGTTCCATCCTGGATTTTCCATTGTTTGATAGTTGTTGAAATCACATTTTAAAAAATACAGTAACTATGATGGAATTTTTCATGTGTTCTGGTACTACTTAGGTGGTGTTCCCATTAGATAGTTAAAAATATACTCCAGTCTTCAAGTCTAATTCTCTGCTAATGAAGTTTAGAGGGCAAGGAATCTTTCTTGGTGTCAATTTAATAATATCATTGTTCAACACTCAGCATGTCAGTGGTGCAGCCATCCAGGGTTGTTAAGAATGCAACCATCTTTCGGTCGTTACAAATGAAAGTTCAGATTCCCTTGTTTTCATGAAACAAGTCTTATCTTATTTTTGACGCCAAAGTTTCTTCTGTGATTCTATATTGTTGTGCCTTAGTGAAGTCCATACTTGGTTTTTAAAGGTTCATTCTGTAGTTTTATGGTACGAAACAGAGGGACAGTTCTGCACTTATTACTTTGTTTAAAACCATGTATACTATCAACTTCGAGACAATTTAAAATTACAAGAGGACCATAGTCTGCATGATTCCACCATACAAACATTCCACCATGCAAACATCAGGAAGTGAAGTTAAAACAACTGCCTAGCTTTTGGAACTGTCAGCTCCTTGATTAGGGGGTAACTAGGGATAACTTTGGGACAGGTCACTCAGACCCCGGATTAAGAGAGACACCTCAAATGCGGACAGTAGATCAAGGTAGAACTGTTAGCGAAAGTAGCAGCATTCATAGTAGCTTTAGGAATAAAATTTAGCTTCAGTGGTCACACTTTCCATTCTCTCTCCCATGTTTTTGTTGTTGTTGTTGTTGTTGTTGTGGTCTTCAGTCCTGAGACTGGTTTGATGCAGCTCTCCATGCTACTCTATCCTGTGCAAGCTTCTTCATCTCCCAGTACCTACTGCAACCTACATCCTTCTGAATCTGCTTACTGTATTCACCTCTTGGTCTCCCTGTACGATTTTTACCCTCCACGCTGCCCTCCAGTACTAAACTGGTGATCCCTTGATGCCTCAGAACATGTCCTACCAACCGATCCCTTCTTCTGGTCAAGTTGTGCCACAAACTTCTCTTCTCCCCAATCCTATCCAATACCTCCTCATTAGTTATGTGATCTACCCATCTAATCTTCACCATTCTTCTGTAGCAGCACATTTTGAAAGCTTCTATTCTCTTCTTGTCCAAACTATTTATCGTCCATGTTTCACTTCCATACATGGCTACACTCCATACAAATACTTCAGAAACGACTTCCTGACACTTAAATCTATACTCGATGTTAACATATTTCTCTTCTTCAGAAACGCTTTCCTTGCCATTGCCAGTCTGCATTTTATATCCTCTCTTCTTCGACCATCATCAGTTATTTTGCTCCCCAAATAGCAAAACTCCTTTACTACTTTAAGTGTCTCATTTCCTAATCTAATTCCCTCAGCATCACCCGATTTAATTAGACTACATTCCATTGTCCTTGTTTTGCTTTTGTTGATGTTCATCTTATATCCTCCTTTCAAGACACTATCCATTCCGTTCAACTGCTCTTCAAAGTCCTTTGCTGTCTCTGACATAATTACAATGTCATCGGCGAACTTCAAAGTTTTTATTTCTTCTCCATGGATTTTAATACCTACTCCAAATTTTTCTTTTGTTTCCTTTACTGCTTGCTGAATATACAGATTGAATAACATCTGGGAGAGGCTACAACCCTGTCTCACTCCCTTCCCACCCACTGCTTCCTTTTCATGTTCCTCGACTCTTATAACTGCCATCTGGTTTCTGTACAAATTGTAAATAGCTTTTCGCTCCCTGTATTTTACCCCTGCCACCTTGAGAATTTGAAAGAGTATTCCAGTCAACATTGTCAAAAGCTTTCTCTAAGTCTACAAATGCTAGAAACGTAGGTTTGCCTTTCCTTAATCTAGCTTCTAAGATAAGTCGTAGGGTCAGTATTGCTTCACGTGTTCCGATATTTCTACGGAATCCAAACTGATCTTCCTCGAGGTTGGCTTCTACTAGTTTTTCCATTCGTCAGTAAAGAATTCGCATTAGTATTTTGCATCTGTGACTTATTAAACTGATAGTTCGGTAATTTTCACATCTGTCACCACCTGCTTTCTTTGGGATTGGAATTATTATATTCTTCTTGAAGTCTGAGGGTATTTCTCCCATAGGAAAGGGAAAATGAAACGCTGAAAGTTCTCAGCCACCTCCATGGCAACTAAAGGCTTAAGACTTTGGCTGCATAGCAACATCAGATGGAAAAAGCATATTGAATATCTCAATGCAGAAATGAACAAAACATGTTACCTTCTTTGCTCATTAAAATTGTGGTGTAGTGAGAAAACAGTAATGAATGCATATCATGCCTACTGTCAGTCTCGTCTCAGATATGGGGTCACCTTCTCAGGAAACTGTAAAACAGCTAATAGCACTTTTAACTTACAAAAAATGGCCATTAGAATCTTGTTTGGGTGCAAGCATAGAGACTCTTGTAAACCTCTGTGTAAGAAATCTGATATTCCTCCATTACCAGGTGTATACATTATGGAAACCCTTTTATTCTTTAAAATAAATGTAATAAAATGTAAGGGCTGGAAAAAGAAAACTGTGATTACATGATCACTTTAGCAGACAAAACAAACTTACATATAACTCAAATCTATACAGCTCTGTGCCAGAAAGGTACTTTTCGTATGGGAGTTAAGCTTTATAACAAACTTCGTGAAAACGTAAAAGCTATTACTAAGGTCAATACCTTTGGAAAATCTCTAAAGTCATATTTACAGCTACACTGCTTTTACTCTATTGAAGAGTATTTAAATTTATGAAATGTGTTATATAAATACTTGTACATAAGTGTATTATTGTAACCTTAAATACGTATGCCTAGAAGTGACCATCAGCTGTATATTTATAACTTGACTTTTCCAATGTCTTAAGCATAAGGTGCTTTGTAGACAACAGGACCAATAAATAAATAAAACTAAAACAACAAGAAAAAGTTCAAAAACCAATTGCAATTTTTATAACAGTTTGTGGAGCATATACAGTTAAATTCCATAGTTTTTCCTTTTTGAGGGTAACATGTTAAGAGCACTGTCTGATGGTGACATGAATATTGCCATATATTATTAGGTTGTGGTCAGTCTGCTGGACCATCTCCAACATTAGTCCAGTGTCCCCACACCTAGAGTGAATATTTAATGTCACCTGGAATCCTAGTAGTAGACAAATGATGGTTAGTATTGGTGTTAGAGAAGCAGGTAATTAATATGAACTAGTAAAAAATAGAGCAACTTGTTGTAACCTGTTTGGTACATCACATTTTAACAAAGTATTTGCACTCTGAAGTGTGAAAACTTGGGAGCAGCGTTAATTGGCAAAGAAAACTTTGATACATGACAATAATACAATGAAGCAAAATGGTTGATATTAAAGTTATTTCTGTGAGAATTGATGAAGGAAAAAATGAATGTTGCTTGTGTTCATAAACTTGAGAGCGCATTATGAGAAGAATTGAATAAATATTTGCTCTGGGAAATAAAACAGAAATCCAAAAATCAGCATAATTATGTACAAACATGAAGTGATACTCAGCACACACTAACGTTATTAATTATCCCTGTAATGGAAAGGCATAGGGGAATTACAGCAATCCCCCCCCCTCCCAACACACACACACACACACACACACACACACACACACACACACACACACACTCTCTCTCTCTCTCTCTCTCTCTCTCTCCCTCTCTCTCTCTCTCTCTCCATTATTAGAGAGACAAGGTTTGAAAATATATGTCAAGATAAAGTTAAAATTATGATGATTTAGTATTTTAGTGCATAGGTGCATCTCCCACCCCCATATTGTGGAAGATGGTAGTTTCCACAGCAGACCTGGCAAAGATTTCACTCCCAGAGCATATGCTCTGTGACCACAGCAGAGTCTGCCAAACCTCTACGTCTCAAACGTAGTTCTACTGTAAAGACATTATGAAAACTGGTGCTAAGAGAGACAGTGCCAAATGATGTAGACAGAACAAGAAATGAATTTTGAAAATTGTTCATCCCACTTTAATTGCACTACACCATCATTGGAAATGGAAATGTCGTGTGGCTAGGGCCTCCCGTCGGGTAGACCGTTCGCCTGGTGCAGGTCTTTCGATTTGACGCCACTTCGGCGACCTGCGCGTCGATGGGGATGAAATGATGATGATTAGGACAACACAACACCCAGTCCCTGAGCGGAGAAAATTTCCGACCCAGCCGGGAATCGAACCCGGGCCCTTAGCATTGACAGTCTGTCACGCTGACCACTCAGCTACCAGGGCGGACTACACCATCATTGATGGCAGTTGCAGTTTCACAATACCCAGTTCATACAGGTCAACAGACACGCATATCTTCCATTGCGAATAATACAGAAGAAGAATCACCTAGTCCTTAAATATGGTCATAGTATTGGTTAAAGTTCATAGCGGCATAATGTACTGTGACAGACACCTGAGAGTAACAATACACACAACACAATTTATGGTATTATCATCAAAATTTATAACACCATCCCATAACTGGAGTTTGCAGATCATTAGCACTTTTGAGTTTCATGTTGACTAGTTTGCCCAAGATTTTAAGACACAAAGATATGACACTCTTTACAAATGTACTTATGGATATTATATTGAGGTGCAGAATTTCACCTTAACTGACACAAAATGGTGAGTATCAGGCTATCAATATGCAGACTTTCACACGAACAAACATACTGATGTTTTCTGTGTGCTCACCGGTCACAAACTATAATACAAACCTGTATATAGGTGTTACTGATCAGTCGCCAGCTCTAATGCAATGTTACGTAGAGAGGTTAGCTGTATGATATCCGGATACAGACCGCTCATTTTGAGGGAGGCGTGACTAAAGTCTAGGATAAGAATAGGACATGATTTCTGAAACTACATAATGCTTCGAAACTAAACTAGGTTAGATAGTACTATTTTATATGGACTTTTTAAGACTTGACTGTTGTTTGGTTTAAGAAAAATGTTTCAGGTTAGTAATTCCAAAAAATATATGGAACACAATTATTGCACATTATCTGAAATCTCTTTATTTAAGAGTATTGCATCCATCTTGAAATAAGCATTCTGAGATTCAGAATTATTTGAAATCTTAATTACTGAGTGATTTAATCAGTGATAGGTGTTGTCCAGTTCAGAAAAATAAAGCAATATAATTATAGTGTCAAAATTCAGAATCTTGTAGCCATTAAACCAAAATAGGCAATTTACATTTTGAGGGTATGAACTTTTAAAGTCAATTATTTCATTAGTTAACTAACTCCAGATAATTCCAGATACTGTCTTGGAAAGTTAGGAGTGTTACCTTCGATTGAGTGCGAAGAATATGTCCTCTACTTCTCATTAGCCCACAAGGATTTTTCTTATTGTGTGATGTTGTTATAACTTAAATTAGATGTTACTTTGTTATGCAGGCTTCCAGTAAAACCAATTGGGTCATCATAATCAGAAGCATAAATATAAATAACTGAAATAAAAGTTTAAAAGAGATTTTGCATAAATAACTATTTTACAATACTTCTGCATAGACTATGAATGTGTTTACGATTGTGTTAGCTATAGAATGAAAAGCAAACAATTTTTAATTGTTCATGGGAGCAGGAACCATAACACAGGGATTAAATTCCAACTTGTTGCATCTCGCGCTCAGCACTCTGGCTTCTGGCGCCACTGCAGTATTTTGAGGTGGTGAGAGTGAGATGGCTATATGCTGAAGGCTGCACACATGAGAAACTTAGGAAGACATGTTTGCAAACAGCGCAACCACGTCCAAGACTTGAATATTGCAGCATAAGTCTTTAAGCAAGACTTCATCAGTAGTGTTTAATTTTCAACTTCTTATTTTTTCTTCAAAGGCAATTACTTTATTACTTAACTAAAGCAGTACACTAGACGTTTGTTAATATGGTGAGCAGAACTACGAAAGGCTTTACATAGACACTAATGTTAAGTTATTGTGTATATTTATAAACGTTTCAGTTTTAAAATACATAATGTACTTAGAAAATATGTAAAGTATCTGAAACAAGATAGTCGAACACATGGAATTACACAGATTAAAATCTGATAAATCTGGGTATTGGTGGGACTTCACTAATTTTGCAACAGGCAAGAAAGGTTCAACACCTATGTTGAACCAAACATTTAAGTAAGTTTACAACTTGTCTGTGCAATCGATGATATTATTCTTGGGGGTAACGTTTTATAAAAGTCTTGTTAAGTCCTGGAGAGAGAGAGCGCTCAGATTTATCATAATGAGGTAGATCAGCAGCCAAAACTGACAACGGTCTGACAAATAAATTGAAATCAGTCTTCAGACATGCAAAGCCATGCAATCTCTTTGAGAACTCACGATGAAATGTTTCGAATACTGAAACGTAATCAGCCGTGCCTGATCCACAAATCACTGCCTCATTTTCTCGGAAATGTTCCATTTCATGAACTTGGAGATGATTTGTCCATAGGATTAATTTTCATTTGATAGCATCGGTTTTGTCCACTGCATGTTACCAAATAATTCTCCCATTCTATTAAGAGACCTAATGACTAAAAGATTTTGTGGCTGCTCTACTTACCCTTCAGTTAGTTTCTCGTAATGGCTTCCTTCAGTTTAGACAGCACTTATTGTCAGCAGTGTGAAGACATCATATCACATTATTGGCTGGTTTTGTAATGACATTCCAATGAGAGTTTTTTCAGCTCATAATAATGTGATGAAATATTAAGCGCTTTGTCAAACTATATGAGAAGTAAAGCAATTCACTTTTAGTGCATTCGTATTGTAATATTCCTAGTACAGAAAGTAAACCTAATGTCACACAAGTAGTATTGCTAGAAAATTGGTTGCTGTGTCTCAGGACAGTTGCCTAGCTCTAGTGATGTCTGCCTGCAGTCTTGATTTCCCTTTCCCTCCTTTCTCCTCAGCTATGCTCAGTACTACACTTGTAGTACTAGGCAGGAGTGTGGTGGGTGCACTTGCACCTGCAGAGTGCTGTTCGTGAGGCTTACTTCAGTCTTGAAATACAATGCCATCATTTTTCACATCCCTTTTGCTGCTCTGCTGCTACTGCTGCTAGTGTCCTCTAATACAATTATTAACTCTTCCACTCTTTGTTTCAGCACGTCTCTTTGTTTCAGCACGTCTCTTTGTTTCAGCACGTCTCTTTGTTTCAGCACGTCTCTTTGTTTCAGCACGTCTCTTTGTTTCAGCACGTCTCTTTGTTTCAGCACGTCTCTTTGTTTCAGCACGTCTCTTTGTTTCAGCACGTCTCTTTGTTTCAGCACGTCTCTTTGTTTCAGCACGTCTCTTTGTTTCAGCACGTCTCTTTGTTTCAGCACGTCTCTTTGTTTCAGCACGTCTCTTTGTTTCAGCACGTCTCTTTGTTTCAGCACGTCTCTTTGTTTCAGCACGTCTCTTTGTTTCAGCACGTCTCTTTGTTTCAGCACGTCTCTTTGTTTCAGCACGTCTCTTTGTTTCAGCACGTCTCTTTGTTTCAGCACGTCTCTTTGTTTCAGCACGTCTCTTTGTTTCAGCACGTCTCTTTGTTTCAGCACGTCTCTTTGTTTCAGCACGTCTCTTTGTTTCAGCACGTCTCTTTGTTTCAGCACGTCTCTTTGTTTCAGCACGTCTCTTTGTTTCAGCACGTCTCTTTGTTTCAGCACGTCTCTTTGTTTCAGCACGTCTCTTTGTTTCAGCACGTCTCTTTGTTTCAGCACGTCTCTTTGTTTCAGCACGTCTCTTTGTTTCAGCACGTCTCTTTGTTTCAGCACGTCTCTTTGTTTCAGCACGTCTCTTTGTTTCAGCACGTCTCTTTGTTTCAGCACGTCTCTTTGTTTCAGCACGTCTCTTTGTTTCAGCACGTCTCTTTGTTTCAGCACGTCTCTTTGTTTCAGCACGTCTCTTTGTTTCAGCACGTCTCTTTGTTTCAGCACGTCTCTTTGTTTCAGCACGTCTCTTTGTTTCAGCACGTCTCTTTGTTTCAGCACGTCTCTTTGTTTCAGCACGTCTCTTTGTTTCAGCACGTCTCTTTGTTTCAGCACGTCTCTTTGTTTCAGCACGTCTCTTTGTTTCAGCACGTCTCTTTGTTTCAGCACGTCTCTTTGTTTCAGCACGTCTCTTTGTTTCAGCACGTCTCTTTGTTTCAGCACGTCTCTTTGTTTCAGCACGTCTCTTTGTTTCAGCACGTCTCTTTGTTTCAGCACGTCTCTTTGTTTCAGCACGTCTCTTTGTTTCAGCACGTCTCTTTGTTTCAGCACGTCTCTTTGTTTCAGCACGTCTCTTTGTTTCAGCACGTCTCTTTGTTTCAGCACGTCTCTTTGTTTCAGCACGTCTCTTTGTTTCAGCACGTCTCTTTGTTTCAGCACGTCTCTTTGTTTCAGCACGTCTCTTTGTTTCAGCACGTCTCTTTGTTTCAGCACGTCTCTTTGTTTCAGCACGTCTCTTTGTTTCAGCACGTCTCTTTGTTTCTTTGTTGCCAAGCCTCTTCCATCCTGAGCCACATGTATGTGGCCCTCAGGGGCTCGGCATTTGTTTACTGAATACGGGTTTGGTGACTGGGGTTTCTGAGCTGGGGCTGGTAAGTACTGCCAGTCCCTTCTCACCATAAGCTCTGAGCCTTCTTCAGTGACCACTGTACGGTGTGGCAGTGGAATGCTGTGTGTCACAGGGAATTGGGATCTTGGCTCAACTGCTTGGATCGCAAGGATTGAATAATCCTCCAAAACAAGAAACTTCAATCTCAAGGTGTGCAGTGCGCTGATGAGTGGCTGTTGTGGTGGAACAGTTGTTAGCGGGCAGCCTCTAGGGAACTGACCGCATCTCAGTTATATAAGGCTTACTCAGGTATGCAAGCTCTGTCTGGATGGACACTTATTTCCATAGCTCTTGTGGGACCAAAATGGATCTTCCATAAACTTCCTTTTCCTCATCCCAGCAGAAAGGGTGGGCCACAGGTTGGTACTAACAACCAGTCTAACAAGATGGTTCATGTAGCCAGTCTTTCTGACTCAGGGGCTATATCTAGTTCTATAGTATATAGTAACGAGATACATGCTGCTGTGCAGAATGTGTGTGCAGAAGCGGCTAAGGCAGTGGGTGAATATGTTGAAGAAATTGTTCTGACACCTTTACTTGAGATAAGGCCACTTATTGACAGAAAAGCAAACAGATGTAAAATTGAAATGGGCAACATGGGTCAGGCCTGGGGAGGCGAGGGTGAGCCAAGACGTAGTGGTGGGCTAAACATAGTTCGCAGCAAACTTAAGCGAAGTTAAAGAAAAGTCTCGCATCCATTAGGATGGTTTTGAAGGGCGATTTCGTGGCACCTAAAATTATGAACATGTGTGCATTCATTCAACTGATTTTTGGACATAGTGGTATATTTTTGGCTAACCGGACTAATGACTAGAATGTCTGCTGTATTCCAGCATATATACTGTCTGGTTGCTGACCACGCAGGAGGGAACACATTTATCTTGTAACACTCACATTGACAATATGAATGGGCAAGGGGTAATAAGTACACGGAATTCTAGGGTGTTGGCGCGTTTTAATAACTGAGTCCTAGCCATAGCATAATAATTGGGTAACATAGCTTCGTGTCTGGGCAGCACTAAATGCATTGACGGCGGCAAATCAGTGGTAACATTCTGCAGTACTTGAATAAATCATTTGGGAGGTAAAACTTCTGAACTCAGAATCCATCGCAATCGTAGTTGTATTGCGACATGTAAATTGACAAGTAGCAGTTGTGTATTCTGCTTGTTATGTGATACTGTTTGTATGGCATCAGGTGCTCCAGGGTTGGATATCTTGGCTTGTATAGTCGCAAAGTCCCGTTGTACAGAGTTCTCAAAAGATTCATATTGGTGGAGTATCATAGCTGTAACACTGCGTATTTGCCTGGCAGATGATAGTAGATTGTCTTCAGTGTGCATTAATCGTACTTTTTGGTGTAATAACATCTCATGGTTTTGTTGAGTAAACGTGTCAATTTGTCAGATTTCTTTGTTCCAAAGTTGGGCATCTTCATGATCGGGAACTCCAAACACAGTTTTGAGTATGGTGCCTCCAGTGTCGGCCCAGGCTCATTTTATGTACGTGGCTGGTACGGTTGAAACTATACTATGCTGTTTGCATTAAAGGTGATCAATATTTTGCCTAAGATCATGTAA
Source organism: Schistocerca piceifrons (assembly GCF_021461385.2). Taxonomy (NCBI): domain Eukaryota; kingdom Metazoa; phylum Arthropoda; class Insecta; order Orthoptera; family Acrididae; genus Schistocerca; species Schistocerca piceifrons. Next base: position 5,381,190 of record NC_060144.1, on the reverse strand, counting down.
TACCAGTAAAGCTTTTTCTAACCCATTTGTACAAGCAATGACCCATATCATAACATTTGATCGGCAGTTTGTTGCAACGCTAACTCTTCCTTTATGAGGGGCACAGTATCAAGTACTGTGTTAATCACTAGATGATGTGGGGTATACCATATACTTGAGAGTTTCTCAAACATGGTGCGTGAAATTGATGGGTGGTTTGTAAACGGTGGCGTACTGGAAACCATACAACTAGCTGACAGCAGAAGTATCCTCCTCATGATGTGGCGATAGTTGAGAACAGTGAAGTGACAAATGTAATAGCCCAGGTAGCGGAACACTTGCGTCCACATAATTCCAAATGTCCAAAATCTAGAAATAAATTATGGTCTGAAATCCTTCTGGCAATTCAGAATGGCGAAAATATGTTGCAGGAACAACAGAAAAAATGACAATCATTTGTTTTGTTACCTTGAGTGTAGAGTAGTGAACGAAGGTAGAATGTGCTCGCCAATAGGACTTGCAGACACAGTTCAAAAAGAGGTGACTGAAGATTACAAGGAGAGCTGATCTCCCTTTATATTGGGGAACAAACATATTCGCGGAAATGAAGGCGAAGTATTTGCTGAGCAACGAGGTAGGTCGGCAATTTTCAAGTCAATGGCTGTTGAACTGCGAACTACGTGGTATACAAAGTGTTAGACATCAAAGTTTATGGCGGTACCCAAGACGTGCGATGGTAAATGCCAGTGTTGTGCAATAAGCAGAAGCGTTACTTCGAAGGGAATAATGCATGGTTGCAAACATGAACATGTATTTGTTATTTCGAGAAACAATGATTGAGATTACGTGTGACATAGTGCTAACAATTGGATTGGGTAGCGTTTACTACCAATGGGCAAGATTCTTTTATGACAGCTGCCTCTAAGTACCAGTAGTATTAGTTGGTTGAACTATAATTTGTAAAGTTGTAGTTGGTATCTTTAATGGGAAGTATAAGATGAGGCATTCGGGACATTGTTGTTGTACCATATATATAAGTTACTGAAAGATTATTGGTCTATACTGTGCAAAGAAAATGCTAGACGAGACAGTTAATGATAAATAGTATGTGGTATGTGGCGTATCCGGAAGCGCGGTGGATGAGCAAACCAGTGTATTGCGCTTTTACACCGGGTTGTGTCCCGTCCATGAGTTGGTACGATCACACACTCAAAATTCTCTAATGAGGGTAGAATTAGCATTTCAGTCAGAAGTTCAGTGTTTGCTGCCCTGTTACGTCACGACAGGTGGGAACACAATTAAGTGGAATTTTTGTTTGAATGGATGTGGGCTAGTACTGCAAAGAATAAAATGATATGGCCCAAACAATCAGTAAACTATGTTTTGCTGCTGTGGTGTTACTTCTGAGTGGCCAGCGAGAGTAAAGATGCTGTTACGGGACGAGTGAAATTTGAGACATAAGTTAGAACTGCTCGGAACACTAGATGTAAGGATAGTGTGTAACATCGTGGTAGCACTAATAATGTGGGCGGGGGTCAGTGTGGCAGCTACGTCAGAGCGGCGCGCAGCAGATGACTTCAAGGCCGACTCTCATGCTACGTCATTGCGCTACGCAGGAGAGAAGCAGTGGGTTTGAGAACGAGAGGGAAATAAAGCGTACTGACACTGTTTACTGTGCTGACTGTACTTTGCAGTCTCGATTACTTGCAGAACAGAAACTCAACTTGTTTTTGGGTTCCTGCGCCCAATGAACGTATTTACGTGATTCAGAGTGAGAAGTGACAAACATAAATGTCACAAAAGGAGTATAATATTACTGAATAAGGAGGGTAGATGAGCACAGTCGATATAGTTTATTCAATGATGGCCAACAAAACAATAAATATAAGGCACCCAGTGAATAGATAAGTTCATCTGCTAGGTTCAGGTTCCTGTTCTTGGACACGAAAATTGTGCCATTGAATGTGAACATCGTTGACAACGAGAATAGAAAAACAAAACTTGATGAGGATCTAGAAACTTCCACAGTGGAAACAGAAAGCGTAAGGGATTGAGTTAGAAAAACTAAGTTGAGCATAATTTCTGATGAGCTTTTCCTTGATGAAGCTAGAGTGTACGGTGCATCGTTGACACGACGGTATCGCCTACTTAACCGTTTATATGACAATACTGCGATCCCAAGATAACTGCTACATACTGTTGTGCAATCAAATTCACCATATTCATTCTCTCACCATTTTATGACTAAATTCACCATCTCTATAACTCCTTGGTGCTGGCCGCATCGGGCCCAGCTAGTTACATAAAACTCACATCTATCCTTGGATATATCGCAGTGCCCTAAGTCATGTCATACAGTTAAATACTACTGCTTCAGTAGTTGGTGATCCATCAGAAAATACAATGGAAGAACAATGTCAAAGAATGCACAGGTTTTGAACTGAGGTTTCAGCTTACTAGTGGTTGAGCTGTGGGTTAGACATGGTTCGCTTCTGACAGTGCTTGAACAGCGATCGTCAGAGAGTACAGAACACTGTTCTTATTAACTCTTCTTGGACGCAAAAGATTAAAAGTACATGGTATGAGCTGTGGCATGAAAAGTAAAGGTGTAATGAATGTTGTGGTTTGCTGAAGTCTGCACAGTTGTTGGCTGCTTCATGCAAGATGCTAGACTTTTCAAGTGTTGTTCTGTTGAAAGATGAAAGTGGGTAGGACAGACTATGCCACGAAATAGGAAACTTAAGGAACGACATAGACAGCTATGAATCTGGTCGATTGCCGGTTGCGCCGCACAAGGTGCGTGCCCTTGCAGGTTGTCATCTTGAAGTCAGTTGAACTAGATGATGTGGCCAATACTGGTTAGCGTTCGCGTAGAGCGACAGCAGAATCGAATGTTACTTAACGGTGACAATCACCTCTTCCACATGATAACCCATGACCCATGAACAATGAACGACAGTGCTTAATTGTAAGAAGGGAGGAACGATATCTCATTCGATGTGGCTGGAAAGGTAGGTAGGACCGGTACTGTCAGAACGAACTAGCAAGCTGTTCATTCCTTGACAAGAGGATAAACAGGATAGCTTCCACAATTCGGTAGTAGAGTAAGTGGTACAGGGGAGGGCAAAACACCTCGTCGGCAGACATCATTTTTGGCTGTCAACTGGGTTGTTTCCCAGCAATAGCAGATCGCTCACTTAATATGTCATGGAGGTGGGGAAGGGGGGGGAGTAAGGAATCGCAGAGGGTGCCTTTATTATTCAATGAACATCAAGAGGGGACCGTAGTAAGTTGACACAAGAGCCAGAGAGGATTGGTTGCCCTCTGGTTTATCTAACGAACAAGATGTACGGCCAAAATCTCTTGACCTGTGGGAGTTATTAACTCCATTTACATTACCTACAATTGGGAGGCATGTGGCATGTCCCTCCAAATAAGCATTCAAACACAAATTAAATAAATCAAACAATGGAAAATCCAAGATGGAATGTAACAATACCAGAGAAGGAAAGTTGCTACTCACCATATAGCGGAGGTGCTGAGTCGCGATAGGCACAACAAAAAGATTCGCACAATTAAAGCTTTCAGCAATTAAGGCCTTTGTCAGCAGTAGTCACGCACACACACACACACACACACACACACACACACACACACACACACACACACACACACGTAAACACAACTTGCACACACGTCTGCAGTCTGAGAGAGTGTGGTTTCAGCTCTCTCTGACTGGTATTGTTACAAATTAAATAAAGTGTGATTAAATATGAAGTTACCCTTCCAAAGTAGTTTCTTATCTAGAACATTATTAGTAAACACTTAAATAATGGGCAGTATCTTGGAATTTACTCTGGCATAATTTAAATCCCACAAAATAAATAACTACCCTCATAACTCTGGCAACAAATTAACACATGTCAACATCAGGCTCATTGACACAAATGCTAAATTACTGGTGCTGGCAAAACTCTAGGGGATTGCCTTGGTAAATAATTGATAATAAAACATAGATAAAATAAATACTTAAAATAGTACATAAACATAAGTAATCGGCAACCTATCGCAGTGACACATGCGATGGCAAAACCACGATAGAAGCAAAAATACAAAATACTATCTCCCTTACGCAAAACTCCCTTATTCTCCAGTTACATTTCGTAGCAAAATAAGTAAAGGTATTTTCTATTTTTCTCTTTATAGTCTTGTTTGTATCTCCATACTGTTTGACATGTCCTTGTTATGTCTACGTACATGAAATCGGTCATTAGGTTGTGCCAATGTTATTAGTAATGCTGTATAATATTAGTGTGTCAAATTAATACTTCCTCTAGCAATGTTTTAGTTTAAAGTGACTTCATGTCTCCTTCAGTTTTCAGATCGATAATTCCCATTACCCTCCTTGATATTATTAAACGTTAGCCTCTTTTGTATGATATCTCCTGCTTTAATTTGTACTCCTTGTCTCATAACTACGTAATGTTGGTTGTTGGCAGCCTCCTAACCAATTGTGCTGAGTTATAATTGTTGTTCCTTTTTTTGAATCTCTCGCCTACCTGCTCCCTATACTTGTTGACGATGGTTCGGCGATACTGGTTGCCTCTCAATGACGTCAACATAACGTACCTGTCGGTGTTTTTGTTTTTGAATAAAATTAGAATCCATTTGCCATGTATAGAGTGTATAAGAAGAAAGGTAATTTTCTTCGTGTTGAAAATGTGCATACTTATACAAAACATTCGTTGGTTAAGAATTCTATGTTAAAAATCATTGCTGCTTGAGGCGCTAAGATGCAGCAGGTGTTGTGCTCGCAAGATTGCAGAGTGCTGACATTATGGATATGGCTGGATGTAACTGGTGTGGGAGCAGCACTGGCATGTGCAGCTAAGGGGTCCATCCTACTGGCAGGATGTTGAGCACTAAATAACTCCAGAATCATTTTCTGTGAAAGGCGGGTTCAGTGATTGTTTTACAGTACTAACGGTGACTGCCAATGTAACTCATGTACCTAATGTTGTAGGTAGAGGCATAGATGACTTCTCAATAACTTTTTCCAGGTCATGGGTTTGATGCTAGTAGGAACTGTCTCTTTCCCAACTGAAGTATGTGGCAGTTGTATATTATACTTTGCCAATTACTCTGTTGAAAGTTACTTGCATGATGTTCAGTAGGAGCTTTTATCCCTCCCTTCTTTACAACTCCTGATTAGTACGTTCATAAAACACTCTCAATGATACTGTTGCAACAAATTAAAGATTAACTTCAGTAGTAGTAGTATTAGCGAAGGTAAAAATGGTCGCATATAAGGTGTAAATGTTTTGTGTACTTCTCGCTTTTCCTAACATTCATCGTAGCCATTGTTGTATACTGCACTAGGTGACACAGCTTAGACGCTTCGGGAAAGCAGGTGTGTGTGTGCCTTCTAAGCAGTCGTTGCTCTTGCCTGTGGCTGGATACAAAGCAGATGGCTGGGCTTGGTCCCAAGGGGGGAGTGGGGCGGTGGTGGAGAGCGGAAAAGGGCCTCTGTATGTGGAGGCAGGGTAGATTTCGTTGCTACACACAGAGTTAAATTCCTCTTCCAGGCTTACCTTATGTCGTTCATGACATTTATTCACGGAGGGCCTTGTTTTCAAGAGATACAGACAACTCGATCGTTAAAATTCACTGAACTGCCATAATTCATTTACTCAATTAGACACTCTGTTCTTCTAAAATGTACGTAATTCATATGTTTTATATTTCTGCATGAACTGTGATGACGACTTGACTCTTAAATATCATTTACTGGAAACTCGGACCTAATAACTTCTGAAATTGACAGTGGGGTATGCAGTTATGACTACTGTTCTGGATCTGTATTAACTTGGTTTTTACTCTACCGTATTTTACAATGGCATTTCAAACTCGATCCTTTTGGCTGATGTGTTTCCCACACAGCGGTCACTTTACAGAATAAATATCACGGCAAGGGCCCGCTTCCTTGGCTCCATATAGATCTGTTTATTAGCCGCGAGAGTGGCAATACAACATAGCTGGAGACTGATATCTCCTATTTTATGGATTAGGTGGTATTTACAAAAAAAAACCCTATCTTCTTTGGGTCTTTTGGTCACGTTGCAACCGTATGGTGGACGTTACGGAAGCGTAGTGTGGGGGCTTACTCCACCGTGGCAGAGGCGTGTGGCCTGTGGGGTGGAGGGAGGGGAGTGAGGGGTTCCGCGTCACAAGGCAGCAGGGAGGGGTGGAATCCTAATAGCTGCTCACTTGGCGGGGAGAGCAAGGCTTGTGTTTTGCAAACAAACTGCATGTATCTATCTTGCCTGGCATTAACCAAGCGACTTACTCTTTTGCGTTTGGTATGTAGAAACACATAGTATCGTGAAAACTTACCTTGTCTCTCCAACGGCATATTAAGAAACAATATAATAGCACTTAGGGAAGGCTCCTTTTACTTTTAAAGTAACGTATTTGATGTTTAACTTGAACATCCATATTCTTGTTGATTGAAGACACTGTCTCTCTAGCCTGATGTTCAAATTGTTTTTTCCCATTTTAACAGTGTTGTTTTGGGTGTCTGAGCTCTTAGCATAAACATACGTGTAATGTGGTGTATCCCAAACTGTAAGTAGAGGGCGGTGGGTTGTCATTGATCTTGTGCTAATGGCAGTTATGAATACGTGCAACTAAAATGCTTTTCTGGCAAAGCTTTAACATCTGCTCCTGTTCACCGATTACTAAATCAACATGTGAAGTGTCATTTCATTTGACATGTAAAAGATCAATTGATTCTTACTCTTTGTGTTCTACTGACAAGGACAACTGCTCCTCTTAATTCCATTACTAATGAGTGATTGTGTTTCCAGATCTTTACCACTACGAAAACATTACTGGAGACATAGAATGATGCAAGACAAAATGATTATGAAAACTCCAATCCCTTCCCATTAATATGACATCCTAACTTCTATTACAAATGGTTGCCAATACTTATGAATACTTTCAAACAACATGCACAACTTAAATTAATACATTGCAATGACGGCAGTTTCCCATCAGTTAATTCTTTTGCTTCACTAAAGACTTTTCAAATTAAATACGTGGCATGCTATATCTAGTCCCTGGATCGTAACCCATAGGGGTGTTTTGACCTTGTAGTATATCTAGGACGCATTATAGGGGGTAGCACTACTTTCTTTCTTGTCTTCTTGGCTGGGGCTACTTGTGAAGTGGGGGTGGCTCTGAACCCTTATACAACTGTAACCTGTCAAAATGGTCAATCACTGTCCATTCCGCTAACTGAATTTCTGCATTTACCAGCGAAGTAACCCGCATGATGGGGTATACATACGTAGAAGTAAACTTCTTCCTCCTTCCCTTCTTAACTACTGGATTGCACAACATCACTAAATCTCCTACCTTGTACTTGGGCATCATTTGTCTCCCATTATTCCTTTTTAACTGCTGAGCTGTAGCTTTTGCATTGTTTCCTCTTACTTTCTTCCAAATAGCTTTTAAACGTCGTTTCAAACCTTTTACGTCTGTGGATCTAATCTCTGGGGGCAGTTTGTCAATCTCAAAAGGTTAATTCATGGGTTGGCCATATACTGCCTCATAGGGGGAGTATCCAGTGGCCTCTTGGACACGGCTATTATATGCTGATGTGACGTATTGGAAATACCTGTCTCAATCAGAATGATTTTCATTGACATAATAAGAAAGCATACGTGTGACTGTGCAGTCGACTCGCTCTAAGCGTCCGTTAGCCTTAGGGTGAAATGGGGTCGCTCTCCACTTTTTGATTCACAATAGTTGACAAACTTCTGTAAATAATGCTGACATAAGTTCATGCCTTGATCTGTAAGTACAGCTTCAGGACTTCCATATGATAACACCAAGTGGGTGACAAATGCTCGAGCTACAGTTTCTGCTGACTCATCCGGTATGGGGACAAGAATTAGGAATCTGGAAAAATGATCTATAATTGACAATATGTATCTGTTGTTCTGTGGACTCAAAGGGAAAGGACTGACAATATCTGCTGCTACTAAGGCCTACGGGCAAGTGGCTTCTGGCACTTGTTGTAAAGGTATCTTCGTTTGAGGGGGCAATGACCTCCTAACGCAGGGAAAACAATTTTGTATATACTTTTGCATGTCTCGCCGTCTGCCGTCCCAGAAATAACGGGCAGCTATTTGACAATTTGTGGCGCGAAGACCATTATGACACACTTGCAGGCTATCATGATATTGTGCTATTATCTTAGGACGTAATTCTTTCGGGATTAGTACTCATTTACCCAGTGGGGTTTTTTGATACACAATTCCACCTTCGACAGAAAATTCGGGCAAAGTTTCATATCTATGGCATTCAACATTTCTTTGGTGCATTTCCCTCAATTCTTCAATTGAAATATTTTTGGCAACAATTACTCTAACCTTCCGGCTTAACGCATTGGCGTTTTGATGCAACCTGCCTTGCTTATGTTTCACCTTGTGTTCAAATTCACTCAATTTTAAAGCCCAATGAGCTAACCTATTTCTGGGATCTTTCAAGCTTAGCATCCACTGTAATGGGGCATGATCCTAATGTCAGTAAACTTCCTCCCATACAAATAGCATCAAAAGTAGGTTACGCCAAATGTGAGTGCTAAAAGTTCCTTTTCAGTCACATAAAGTAAGCTTTGTTAAGCTGTCGAGACGCATAACCAATTGGTCACACTTCTTCCTTGATTTCTTGTGACAAAATGACTCCTACAGCATAATCTGAGGCATCTACCGACAGAATAAATGGTTTTTCAAAATCTAGGTAGGCTAGTACAGGGGCTCTAGTCAAAACATGTTGAATTTGTTGTGTCGCTTCATCACATTCCTTGGTCCAGGTAAAACTAACTCCTTTCTTCAATAGTTTAGTCAGCGGCTAAGCAATGGTAGCATAATTGTTCACAAAAGTCTATAATAATTTGCAAGGCCTACGAATGACTGTAATTCTTTGGTACTTATTGGTTTTGGAAAGTCCTTTACTGCTGTGGTGAAACGGGGATCCGGTTTGACACCTTCCGCACTTACTATATGTCCTAAATATTGTACCTATGGTTGGGCAAAGGCACACTTCTCCAGTTTGACACTCAGGTGGGCTCCTTTCAACCTCTCCAATACATCCCTCGATCTCTCTGCTTGTTCCTTTATCATCTTAGAAAAAATGATAATGTCGTCTAAATATACTAAACATGTCGTGGGTTTCCGTCTGCGCAACTACAAGTCTACAAATCTTTGCAAAGTGGCAGGTGCATTCCTCAAACTAAATGGCATTCTTACAAATTTATATAGTCCCATAGGTACAACAAAAGCAGTTTTATGGTGATCCTGAGGTGCAACAGGGATCTGACGATATCCAGAGCACAAATCAAGGGTGGTGAATAACGTACAGTTGCATAGTCGGTCCAAGGTTTCATCAATACGCGATAGGGGATGTGTGTCAAGAGTAGTTACTTGATTCACCACACTCGCATTGACACACAGACGATAGGCTTCCTCACTATTTACTGACTACTTCGGCACGACTACCACGGGAGACGCCCATGAGTTGGAGATGGCTTGTGCACAATCGGCCCAGCTTCACCGGTTGGAATTTCGTGCTGAACCAAATCTGTAGCTATTAGAAACTGCTTCTCTTCAAACAACCAAGAAAACTCCTCTAACACTGGCTGTAACATCTTTTTCTCCTCAATACATAAATGACTTAACTTGTCTGACAACTGATTCCGTAATGGTGATGCTACATAACACACTTCTCTAACTGGAAATTTCTTCTTCTTCTTCTTCTTCTTCTTCTTCTTCTTCTTCTTCTTCCATCCCTTCTCGTCTTTACTTCGTTGAATCTGGGCTCGTCCTACGTCTTCCTAAATCTCCTGTCCACTAGCGACAATAATACCTCTCGGTATTATAACATCTTTTACACCAAAATTATCTATACTCACAGGTATTGCAAAACATTTGTGTTTTCTTTCTGGTCGACAAATACTTCTCTTAATTTGAACTTGTTGGCGATCTAACACATCATTCTGGGTGAGTGGATCCACCAGAATGTCTGTCTTCGGCTGCCTCCGATTCTTGACATCTGTCCAAAGACTTTTTCCATTTCTGCCTCTTATCCTTACAGGGTCAGTGGTTCTTATCACCCACATTTGCGGTTTTATGGGAGACTGTGAACAGCGCCTTTCACAGCTTCCTTGCATCTGGTGAGTTGGTGCACTGCCGAAGTAATGAATTGCTTCACCTAACTGCACAATTCGCATTCGATAATTCACTATCCCCTGATAATGGTGCACATGATGTCGAAATCACATCTCTTTAGCCTCACTACTTGCATCTTCTGACTGTAACTATTCTCATCTATTTGCAGGTTCACCACACAGGTACCTGCAGGGACAATTGTTCCTTCTCCAAGGCCCCTAATATGAAATCGGCGTGGCCGCAACACCTTTCAATCATTTTTATCTCTAAATAACACACTAACTTGTGCACCAGTATCAATTAAAATCTTAACTAATTTGTTCCAGAGTATACCACTTACACTAATATGTTCCACCTCTTTACTCTCTCTGGTCCTCACCGGGTGTGTTATTCCAGTCGGGGGAGAGGGTGGGTGGCGGAGCCTGCCCCCCACTCGTTTACCCGATTATACCTCGCGTTGAGGCGGTGCCCGTGCATCTGATAAGAAAATAGTGATTTTGTTGGGCAAACATTATTGAGATGGCCTACAGTCTGGCAAATAGTGCAGAAAGGTGCGCGACAGCGCATTGCCGTGTTGCTAGGTCTCCCACAACACTGATAAATTACTTCTCTTGCTAATACTGGTAATAGCTCCAGTGGACATGGTGCGGCAGCGCAGAAGTGCAGTACTTCTTTGCATACTACTGCTAAATGAACAGCATCAAACAGATAGGTGGGGGAGGCCGTTTTAACTTCTCCACAAATTCAGGGGTCAATACTGTGAATAAACACATCAGTAGTACAAGTTTCTGCTTCCAAGCGCAAAATCCTATTCTCACTGACGTTTTCGCCAAGCTTGTAGGTACGACAAGGCAAGGCTGGTATGTGATCTGCATAAGTATCAAAATCCTTGTTAGGCTTCTGCCTACGAGTTGATAACTGATCACAATAATATCTGATACCTCTGGTGTCAGAATAACGCATAATTAATCCACGGACCAAAAGTTCAAAATCATGTGTATCACGGAATTCATCCACTGTGTCTATGAACATTCTTGCTTCCCCTGTCAACTTCAATCTAGCTACGTTGACCAATAGTTCATCCGGCCAGGCACAAGTATGACCCACATCATGAATATTCTGTACGGACATAACCACGTTTTCATGGGACTTTCCAGAAAAGGTGGAAATGAAAGAAGCTGCAGGAAAATTGCTTACAGTTGCCATGTTAGCTGAGGTCGCAGTTGTTGTATTAGTGACAAAATTAGTAGTAGCTGTCACGGGTTTTACAGTTGCTACAGGTGTGGACCTAGCCACAGGTACAGAAGTTCACACGTTGGCTTCCAGCATCTGTTTCAAGACCCAGTTTTGATCAATTAACTCTTGATTTTGTATGAACAATTGGTTCATTCTAGCATTGATAGCCTCGAGTGGGTCTTGCGAGGCAGCTGCCTCTCCGGGAGTATCCCATTCCGTTGATAGAGTTCCTATCAACATGTTTACTAAATCAGGGGGCTCTAGTGACCATGATGTGAATGTTACAAAAAAAAAAGGGGGGCCACAAAATAACCTGGTTTAGTGACAAACGGCCCGTGATGTTAAACGTGGTGAAGTGGCGGATGGCAGGTTTGTCGGTGGCTACCATAGATGCAGGCTAACTGCTACTGGGCCCTCGGGTGGTGGCACACGTGTCGGCAGCTGACGACGGTGGCTCGCCCGGCACTCGGCTGCATGACCCTCGCGGGGCGGCAGATACCGTGACTACGTTCGTCTCGCGTCGCTGGTTTTCTCGAACTTGAACAGCTGCAGCACCGCAGCACGCACCCTGTGTGTTTCTACTGACACAGCCACGTCCCATGCGGTGCGAATTTGGTGGGCAGCTGGCGCATTCTATACGCGCGAAATGGTCAGCACTAAAACCGTAATGAAGTGAAAGCTCCTGCTCATTGTCCATAGAAAAGTGCTAATGATGTTATGGCCTGTGGCTACTGGCAAGATACCCTTGCCAGAAGAATTTAAATTAGCAACAAAGTCACTATGGGAACGAATCCTGATTCTGACACCAGTTTGTGCAGAAACACCTCTCTTAGGAGTGGCTAAGGCAGTGGGCAAATGTGTTGAAAGAAATTGTTCTGACACCATTTCCTGAGTTGTGACCATGTATTGGCAGAAAAACCAACAGATGTTAATTCAAATGGGCAACACGAGTCAGTGCTAGGGAAGTGAGGGTGAGCCCAAAATGTATGGTAGGCGAAACATAGTTCGCAGCAAACTTAGGCGAAGTTAAAGAAAAGTGGTGGCTGCCATTTGTATAAGTCCAAATGGCGTGGCAGCTACAGAAACAAAGTCCTCAGCACCGCAGCACCGGGAAGAGAAGATGATGATCACAGCCCCGGGCGCACGGCAGAGAGAGAGTGTTTTTGGCCGACGGGCAGCAGGGCAGCTCCAGCACGGCCACGCGATCTCCTCTGCCCCGATTGGCCAGGAGCCAAGAAAAAGGCGGGGGTGGCATGGAAAGTTCTGAAGCATGCCTGGTCAGCTTCGCCTAATCGGCGTTACCTCATCAGTACGTGAGAAAGGCATGTGATCGAGATTGCCCACCTCGGTGCTGACTTACTGTTGCCAGACCGTGGAACGAGAAAATTACTGGCAGCTGAAGCTACCGGCTAATGCTTGACCGTAACAAGAAAATGAAATAAACCTTTTGAAGTAAAATAAAGGTAGAATCCCCTACTATCAGGCTCAACATTACACTCCTCCCCCTTCTGTGGGAGCAGAAAACGTATGTGATTTCGCTCAGCATGTTTGTTATTTAAATGTTGACAATTTTAGTTTGCAAAGACGAAATAGACATTATTTGGTTGTTAAAGTTTCTGACGGAAGACTGCAGGGGCCTTAAACTACGGATGGGCATAGAGACTTTGAAGACCTCTTAGGGGTCACAAAGGGTCTTACACACTTCAACAATTTTATGTTTACACAAGAACAAGGAATAAATATTATAAAACATCAAAACAAGATTGTCAGTTAACAAGTGTGAATAAAACACATTGGAAGGTAATAGTTTGAATCAGGAGTACACGCCAAACATCTTTGTTTCTTAAATGAATTTAAAAGCATATACGTATCATCACTGAAGTTACACGCAAAGCTGAGTGGCGCAACGTGCTGTGTTGCATTGTCCTCAGCGGGCAGTGCACAAGCTGCCAGCTAGAAGGTGGTGTGGCAGTGGCCAGGCACATCCACTGGAACTCAGCGCAGTGGAGTATGAGGGAGGTTCACAGGTTTCGCACCCATTTAAAAGGGTATTAACACTCGGGGAGCACTTCACTATGCTGCACCAGTTTTCACATTAGTTAATAACACAGTTGAACTGTTAAAACTAAAGGAGGGCACATGTATTGATAGGCTCTTCCATCGAATCATCGGGGATATTCGCCATGAGGTTGGGGTTCTGGAACTATTGGAGGGGACAGTCGTAACCGTTTGCAAGATCACTTTTTATACAATATCCATATCAGTACAGTAATAAAAATAGCAGTGACCGGGGTTACTGTGACACTGGGTACAATAGTTGTATGTAGATTAGTGGCTGTCTGCCATTCACTTAAATCTCCTAACAGGAGAACGTAAGAAATTTGTCCTCTCTCGTGTTTCAAAAGGTCATCAATTGATGTTAAAAAGTGATCATTTGATATATTAGATAAAACAGATGATTCAGTTGACAAAGGAACCGCGAATGAACTTTCAGGTAGAAAAAACATAGGTAAATGGGTGCGGATACTGACTGAGTAAGCCATACTGGCGTGAAAGGTTACAAGTGGCGTCATAACCCGTATGTTTGTGACTGGAAATTATGTTCATAGCTACAAAGTGTTAATATTGTGGGTTGGTCTAATGCGTATAAGAGGTTTGTGTTAATGGTCCTAAACCAGGGTTCTGCTAGGCGAACGATGGTTTGTGAACAGGGTGACAATTGACCCTTTCCCAAGAAAAGGCTAATCTTACATCTTGTAGGATGGTTTCGAAGGGCGATTTCATGGCACATGAAATTATGAACATGTATGCATTCATTCAACTGATTTTTGGACGTAGTGTATTTTTGGCTATTCGAACTAATGACTAGAATGTCTGCTGTATTCTGGTCACATGCTGCTGGTCAGAATGAGTTTTGTGAAGTGAAAAGAAGGTAGCTTTGAGGTTTTTTCCTCCATTTATATTCAGAAAGGTTTAGAGGGCATTGCAGATACTCTGAAATCTATCGAACAATTGCATAACAGAACACTGTTGGTTCAAACTGTTAATTTCCAACAAGCCACCAACCTCTAGAAAACTATGTGCCGTGGGGGAATATGCCACAGAATCAGAGCTCCACAACACCCTGAACTATAGCAAAGATGTTGTGACCTGTCAATCTTGTCAACATTCCCTGGGAGGAATTGAAGGAAGAGTGGGATCAGGGAGGTATTGTTGATGTGCAAAATGACAATGGTGGATGGGGATCTCACAAAAGCTGACTCCTTCATACTTACCTCTAATAGGACGAAACTCTAAGAGCATATCAAGGCAGATTTCCTTCGTCTACGTGTATGATGATATGTCCTCAACAACTGTGCTGTTTTAAATGCCAGTGCTTTGGGCACACCACCTTAAGGTGTAAAGGTGAAGCCACTTGTGGCAATTGGGCAAAGCCACCCACAACAATGTTGGCTGCTCCTCTCATCTAAAATGTGCAAATTCCTCTGGGGGATCACTCTGTTTGGAGTTGGGATTTTAGCATCTTCCTTGAAGAACAGAAGATGCAGGAAATTGACATCAAAATGCATCCCATATGGAGAGACCAAGATGATTTGTAAGGCCATACAGTCTCCCTTATACACATCATTTGCTTCAGCCCATAGAAAGCCTATTTAAACAGCCATTGCTTCTACACAAATGTAGATTGCTAGTGTCACCACTAATACCTGTTTCTGTCAGTGCCCACGTCGTGCTGCAGTTATTTCAGAGCCCATAGCCCTTCTGTGAATGTCGGATGAAGTGACAGTTTCCACCACTGTGTACCTACCAGAACCTCCATTGCTGCTGTGGTAGCTCCTCCAAAGCCCTTCAGTCTAAAAAAGTAAATGGGAAGCTTCCACCACAGACAAAATACAGTAAATCATCAGACATTGTCAGTGTCATTTTCCTTGATGACTCTGCTCCTCCTGCTTCAGAGCATGGACTGCAAAGTCAGCCTGGGGCAACCATCTTGCCCTATAGCTGAAACTCTACCCAACCCATTGTGAGCTTCCCATCCCAGTGGAAACCCCTGTGATAGATGACTCCCATACTGCAGTGGAACATGACTGGATTCAGATATCATGTGGAGAAACTGAAATTCTTGGCACCTGCACAGGCCCCCTTGCTTGCATTTACAGTAAACACATTTCAAAGCTGCTGATGCCCCTGTACTAATGGGCAATGTCCTCCAACAAGAGTTGATAGTGGGAACAGAGCCAAGAGAGGCATTGCTGTGTTTGTCGGTAACACACACTCCCGTGCTCTCTCCTCGGTTACTGTCCTACAAACAGTAGTCGTTGCAGTTCATGTGACTCAGATCATCACTATCTGCTCAATGTATTTACCTCTGAAGCGTGCAATAGATCCTGAGGCTCTCTTAGGCCTTATTGAACAACTCCCCCATCTGTTTCTCCCACTGTGTAATTTCAGTGTCCATAACGTATTGTGGGGCTCAAACTATTCTTACGCCAGGTGTTGTGTTGTGTTGTGGAAAACCTCATGACATCTCAAGAACTGTGCATCCTCAACAGGACAATCCTCCTGATTACTTTGCAGCTACTGGATCATCCTCAGCCATTGACATCTTTCTGCTCTCCAGTCTTGCAGACTCAGCACAGTGGGAAGAAACTGATGACCTTCATTCCAGTGAATACATCCCACTGCGGATCCACCTACTGAACAGAGGCCACCAAAATGGATGATCAGTGAGGCTAAGTGGGCTCTGTTCATCCAGCTGGCTGTGCTTAAACTCCACAACAGCGTTTAGGAATGGGTGGAACACACAACAAGAGTGCTGTATCGTGCCACTGACCTAGCCACCCCAAAGTCCTAAGGTCATCTTAAGAGGTGATCTGTAAGTTGGCGGACAGATAAGTGCCATTCAGAAATCTGGAACAGGCATGTGGCTCTTCAACAGTTTAAATGCCTGCCAGCAGCGGACAATCTCGGAGCCTTTAGAGTAGCGAGGGCCGAGGCTCTACATGTCACTAAGGAGAGCATGAGATGATTGTGGCAAGTGTTCCTGTACTCTTGTTCTAGTAATGTATGGGAAGCCATCCAAAGGATTTCTGGTACACACAGAAGGTCACCAATAGCAGCAGTGCTGAAACAGGGATGTCTCAAAACACCCATCGCTCAGACACCGGCCAAGCAGTTTTCAAAGGCTAATGCCAGTGCTAGCCAGGATCCGGCATTTTGTCGTCTCCACAAGACTGTCGAGAGGGGCAAGCTGAACTTTAGACCCAACAGTTCTAAGTCCTGCAACTCACCTTTCTCCATGTGAGAACTGGAATCGGGACTGTGTGAGACTTGTGACACTGCACACAGTCGTGACCAAATGCGGTATTACATGCTTCAACATTTTCCACCTGTGTCAAAGGAAATCCTCCTCGAATATTTTAATCTTAGTAGCAGGCAGGCAACTTCCCCAGCTCATAGAGCTTTGACACCTCTCCTTAAACCAGGAAAAGCCCACACGTCTCACAGTAGTTATAGGAGTAGAGTCTTAATGAGTTGTGGGGGAAAGACCCTGGAGCAAATGGTTAACCATCGTCTGGTGTGGGTGTTAGAGAGCAGGCACCTCCTTAGCCACTCTGTGTGGATTCCAGAAATTTTAGTCCACTGTTGACAAGCTGACCCTGCTAGAGGGGACCATCCAGCAGGCTTTCCTACATCATCATCATCATCATCATCATCATCACTGTATTGGCAGATTCTTAGATACCAGTAAGGTGTACAGTACTACTTGAAGGCACTGTATTCTCGCATCTCGCACAACTTCAGTGGGGCTTTCGTGGCCACCTCCCCATCTTCCTATTGTCTTCACTGTCTCAGTGGTTTTCTAGAACCCAAGTTGGTGACATGCCATCAGATCATTTGGAGTTGGAGAATGGTTTTCCTCAGGGCAGCATTTAAAGTGTTAACCTTTTCACCGTAGCCACAAACAGTATCACACACATATGGTAAGGAGTCTTGTACAGTGCTCCTTATTTGTGGATGGTTTTGCTGTTCTCAAAGTGTGTGCATGTGCGTGTGCGTGCATGTGTGTGTTGTCGTCATTTTAATAGTGTGTCGTATATTTAATTTACCTGACTTCTGTATGGGTTTAGAGGCTCGGTGAGATGTATGGGCCTCGTTCTTGACTCCAAATTGTTGTGGTTGCCACACCTGAGAGACCTGAAAGCAAGAACCCTCACAGCACTGAACTTCATAAAGTGCGTTAGCCACATATGTCGAAGAGTGGACAGGACAGGTCTGTTCCATTTTTATAGGGCTTTCGTGCATTCCCAGCTGGACTATGGGTTCACAGTGTATAGGTTGGCAAGGCCACCTTGTTTGAAGATCATTGACACTGTCCACCGTGAGGGGATTCAGTTGGCCACAGGTGCACGTAGGAGCAGTCTCTGTGCTGAGGCTGTGGAACAGCCACTCACCATCTGGCAGCAGCTCCTCACGGTGCCTCAGGCACACAAGTTCCTCGCAGCTCCTGCTTCATCTCTATACCGTATTGTTGCTCATCCACCTCTGGAATGCCTTTTCTCCAACCATCCACAAGCCACAATACCATTTAGGATCCATGTGTAGTATGTGCTGGAGTCACTCAGTGCGGAGCAAGTACGACAGCAAATCTAAGGTTTTAACCATCTGCCACTCTGATTACTGCAGTGACTCAGAGTAATTTTAGATTTGGTGCAGTAAAGGAGAGATTGCCTTCCTACTTCTGTTTTTAATGTGATATTTTCTGGCTTTATATATAAGCACATGCCGTTTAGCTGTCTGTACATGGGTCTAAACAGGACTCCTCCTTTGGTTGCACTGCTGTATCCGCGTGTTGTGTCCTCGAGGTCTGACTGCTCAAGAACTTACTGTCTTTGATGCAAAATTATATGCAATCTTGCAGGCACTGGAGCATATGAGATGTACTTCCAGTGTTAAATTTCTCTTGTGTTTAGATTGTCAGAGTGCCCTTTACTCTCCACAATGTATGTACCCAGCAGATAAAGTAATCCAGAATGTCCAGGGTGTACTCCTCCAACTAAAACAATCTAGCAACCAAGATGGTGTGTTGTGATGCCCAGTTACTTCAGTATGCCATCCCCCTGCATGCTATCACATTGCTGTTGTAGTGCAGAGTCGTGCGTCAATGAGAAGACGAGTGGCTGGAAGTGACATGCAATAAGATTCGTCTAGTAAAGCCCACAACACAGCTGTGACGTGTGTCCTTTAGCCACATCGACGGGATGAGGTCCTCCTTCCCTTCCTTCTCTTTACATATGCCACAGCTTCTTTCTCTAGCAAGAGGACCCTTCATTTTGTTGTGCTTGTGGCATACTGATCACTGTGCATCATCTTTCATTGTGCTGTGTTTTATTTTCTGACCAGCAGGCCGTGACAGATTTGCCGCCGGATCTGCCCTCTATTTTAAGTTACGTTCAGATGAATATGGTTCAAATTTTAAAGTTTTGTGATTTGTCCAACATTTTTCCCAAGACTTTGGGGAAATGGTTAATCTGTTCATGGGGTGACTGGCTCATACCAGTTTTTTTTCCACTGAAATTTTCTTCTAAGTTTGTTTTAGCTCCTTTTTTATTTTACTTAGGTTGTAATTTCATGTGTAGTTATTCTTCCTCTTTGAAAGTTGTTTTAATGCATATGAGAGAGAGAGACTGTGTGGACATTTCATGTGCACGAGTGTGCAACAATTTTAGAGATTACCTCCACATTCGTTTGTTTTAATGAGTGTAAGGGTACTGATAACCTCACCGTTGAGTGCCCATAAGAACTAAAGAAAAACGCACACATGCACACACAGGTGTATTTGACAGTATTGTTCACTTTGTGAGAGTAATACTGCCCAACGTTTTGCACACTAAAGTTGCAACATCTTCTAAATTAAAACTCTTACTTATGTCTGCAACATGTTTTCACATGAGCCCACACAGGTTATACTTACTTTAAAAGGCAATGATATGGTGGAAGGCAGAGTACTCTGACCATTTCCTTCTGCAGTTTTGTCAGTGTTGCAAATGATGTGTGATACCTGCAGTTTCTCAATTTGCAGCAGTTCTGCCTCTTTCATTTTACAATTAAATGAATTTTCTGTTCTTCTCTACTCACTCCACTTCATCACTGTTCCTGCTGCTGCATGTAAAACATTAGCGTGGAAGGACAGAGGAATATGGTGCATTATGGAAGATTATAGTAGAGTTCTTTTCCATGTTTGGAAGCAAAGTGTGTACAAACTATTCTTTAAATTTTGTTGCCATTGTTTCTTCGATGTAAAAAAGTAACAAAGCATTTGGAAATGACCCACTGATTGTTTCAGCATGTAAAAGAATGAGCCAACTGCCTTCTAAGAGAGAGCTTTCATTGCTCCTTGTGCAGTGTCATCAGTCCACAAGATCAGTCTAGAATGACAAGCATTTACCCAAGTTTCATCCTATCAAACAATTTTGTTAGCTTTGAACTTAAGTACAGGGTGATACAGAAAAACAGGAACATTTCCACATGATGAAGGAAATAAATTGTATTCATAGTAGTAATTGAAACCTTACAACTTTACTATTTACGAAATATTGATGGCATTTATAATTTTTAAAAAATTACATCCTGTAGATGGTGTCCTCCTGTGTGAATACATTGGTGAAATCTGCTGTTGAGATTCCTCATTGACCACTGCAACATCTGAGCTGGGATACTGTGAATTGCATCCTGAATTCTCTGTTTTAACTCATCAAGGGTTTTTGGTTGTGTCACGGAGATTTTACTCTTCAGGTAGCCCCACAAGAAAAAATTACAAACAGATTAATCTGGCGATCTAAGGGGCCAGGGCATGTTACCGAATCGTGCGATCACACGTTGCCAAACAATTCTCGCATGTATGTCATTGATTGCCATGCTGTGTGTGATGTCGCTCTGTCCTGTTGAAGCTAGGCTTCTCGAATGTTTGGAAAGTTGTCCAATGCAGGAGTAATGAAAGTTCATAACGTCTCCACGTAGCGATCGGTATTGACAGTTACTGTGTTTCCCTGTTCATTTGTGAAAAATATGGTCGAATAATCCCACGTGATGAAGTACCACACCATACTTGCCCTTTACTAGCATGTAAAGGGCATTCATGAATGTTATTAGGATTTGTGTTTGCCCAGTAATGGTAGTTCTGTTTATTCACATAACCTATGAGATGAAAATGAGCATCATCTGACATCCACAACTTGTTTACAAATTCATTGTCATTGTTTTTTTGTTATCATTTGTTGACAGAATCCTAATCATAATGAGTAATCATTGTCCTTAAATTGTTGCACTATCTGTAGTTTTAAATCAGGATGAAGAATTCTGTAGACACCTTACCGGGGACATTCCAACCCCTGTTGCTTGCTTATGAATTGAACGCCGTGGGCTGTGTAAGACAGACTCTTGTACAACATCATAGTTGGGTGGAGAACGCACACTTCTTGGTTGCCCTGTTGGTTTCTTCTTGAGGGTAGATCCAGTCTCTTCAGAGTTATTAATCCAACATTTTATCGTGTGTTTCAACGGAATGGCATCATGATGTCCTAAATTATAAACGTCGAAACGCTGTCTGCACCACTATCAAACTGTCATTGTTCTTACAAAACATTTTTATGACTAACGCACGCTGTTGTCCATTCCACTGATCCAGGATTACTGAAGTGGCTGACTGTTTACTCTTTAACTGTCATGAACCCGCAGTGCTCCCACCTGCCCATGGCTGCCACTTCTCATTTCAAACATTCCCATTATTCTGTGTCACCCTGTACTTACGTCAAAAACGTACCCCTGCTCACATTCTTGTGGCTTCAGGAAGAGGCCACATCACATATGTTTTATATCAACAGTATGGCACTTTATACCACGCCAATAACGTGAACTGAATCGATGACTGACAGAAGCTTCACTGAGAAAGTGTAACACCACATCTGGTCTTGAATTGTAGGGATGGCAACATGGCACCATCACATGGCAAACTTCACAAATTCCAGATCTTGGATTGGCACTTTTGCACCCTCCACATGAAATGTTAGGGACATTCTTTAGCGGCCTAACAGTAGTGGAAGCCAACCTGAGGGTAAATCAGTTTGGGTTTGGAAGAAATGTGGGAACAGTTGAGGCAATGCTGATCTTAAGATTTATGTTAGAAAATAGATTGAAGAGAGATTGTGTGGATTTAGAGAAAGTTCTCAATTAAGTTTACTTGAATGAGTAAGAGGGGCAGATGCATGGAAGAAGCTAAATGTAACTATCTTGAAAAAGTGTGAAGGAACCTCTAGCTCCAAAGTTTTACAGACAAATACGACTTTTCGTTATTGTGGGAACAGTGCTGGAGAAGCTGCTATGTGGTAGCCTACAGGAGAAAAGATTTCTTCATGGAATGAATGCCAACAATTTGGATTCAGAAGTGGGAAGTCAACAGATGCCGTAATGAGCTGATAAGACTGAAGGAAAAAAAACTCTGCATAAATATGTTGTAGCTGTTATGGTGGCCAGCACTTTCCCGATCACCTGATATACCTGGACTACTCACAAGTGTTCTAAAACTGTTTTTAGGGTCTAGTGTCAAAACAGAGAAGCAATTCTATCATGGCATATCTTTGCAAAAGAAATTTCATAAGGTTGCCCTCAGGGATCTTACAGTGGCAGTCTACTGGGATCTGGCACACAGCTTGACATTGAGAAAGCTGAGTGATAACGAGGCCTTATTTGTTCCAATATAATTCCAATATGATAACGAAGTGGTAGTAAGGACTAGTGGCATATGCTGATGACCTGATGATCATTGTAAAGGGCAACTCGAGAAGCAACTTGCGATACAGATGCAATAACAAGGAGTTATATTATCTGTTGCACCTGTAAAGGCAAAATAAATGCTGTTAAATGTGACCATTTCAAGAGACCCAATCGTGAAATTAAGCAATAGGTCCGTGAATAGAAAATCTGTCACCAGATACCTAGGTATCTTTTTTGGGTGAGCAACAAAATTATAGTGCACATATTGAAGAAATGAGAGACAAAGGTGGGAATTCGGTGTACAGTATTATTAGTACAGCCAGTTAAGATTATAAACTGCCAGTGCAGATGGTAAGAACGTATCATAATGCCATCCTAATTGCGAACAAGGGGTACTGTGCAAGTGCTTGGGTGCACAGACTTCTGCTCACTACACCAGTGTGGGTAGTTAACAGAGTGCTATGCAGAATACTTCTTCGGTTAAATACTGTTGGTCTGTGTCAGTCGAGTCATTGCTGGTAAGATGTGGAATATGTCTACTCGATCTTCAGATATAAAAAAAGCAGTAGTGTATTGGCTGAAGAAAGAACAAAGCCGCAAGTGCTGGATTTAATAAGAATATGAATCGCAAGCAAATATCAAATTCACAACCAGATCCTCCACATGTCGCAGAAATGATAGGATGATGCCCAAATGATGAGGTGCACCTATAATTTTCTTCCATATGTAGAAACCTGAACCCCTCGGGAGGCTTGGCACTGCTTGAGAGGTCACGGTTGTTATACCACCTACCGACATTGAATTGTTCAAAGACAAACTTTCAGATGTGCCTGCAGTGAAGGAGGCATGCCGGGGTGTACTATAGGGAGGACATTAGCTATATGCTGATGTTTCAACTGATCGACAGCAACTGAATCAGCACAGAAGACTTGATGCAAGAAGATACTGTGTTGCGAGGCAGAATGGCAGATTCTGGACAATATTTCAAGAAAGGATTGGGTAGCGTGTTACCTCATCAGTCAATCCCTACTATGGGAGGTTGTGATAGAAGATGAAGAAATGAGGTTTCTGACAGATACAGCTGATGAGCAAACAGCTCATGCACAGCAATTTTGTCAACATCAGAATAGGAGAGCGGCCATGTTCCATTTCACTACCCATGGAACTGGAAGTATGGTGGCATGGGCTGGCATGTTGCTGGCTGACTGCCAGCAGCAGTGACGCTCCGTTGGAACAGAGTAGTTGTCCCCTGCAACCAGGAAGACGACAGTCCTTGGAAGAAGCAGATGCAGAGCCCACAATGCCCTCCACAGTGGCCAGTGACCAGCAGGGTGTTCCTACACATTGGGGAATAACAAAAAAGAGTACATTGTGGACTGTGGCACAAAAGAACTGCTGTTATTACTTACTGTTGAAATATGTTTGAATTATTATGGTGTTTTTTAGTGGTGGATAAGAGGGAAACAAGGTATAGTGGTGGAGATAGTGGAATTTGGAACTAGGTGCAGTTTTATCAACAGTAGGAATAGTTACGGTGTTGCGACATTTTATTGTGCGGGATGTAATATTGCAGATTGTATCATTAGTTGCCAGTGTAAAGCAAAAAAATTACTGCTGATATTAATAAATTGCATAATAATTAATACAGTATATGTTTAAATGTAACAGGCTACAGTGTAAATAGATAATATTCATCTCATTCACAAATGTTCTTTTTTGTTGCAACTAGTCAGTAAAATCCTGCATTCTCTATGAAATTGGTAGAATACTTATTAAGGAACATTGAAAACCTGGAGACCATTGTAACTGCTATCAACAGGTCATCAGACCACTATTAAAATCAGTTTTAATTCAGTTTTCATGATAGTTGGCATTCTTGATTAGACTCTAGTATGATTTTCCACAAAACCCTCAAATCTGCCTTAATGGTGAAGAATTAATATAAAAGTTGTTTAGAGTGTCAGTGGTATATGAAAGGCATCAATCTTGTGAGTGCCTGTAGCTTCAGAGTTGGAAAATTGTAGGGTATTTATTTTTGTGTAAATATTGACAAATCACATTTGACTTTCAATTTAACAACTTGTTTTGCAGTAACCAACAGAGGTCCCAAAAAATTTTTAAAGCCTCTGCACCAATGGATCTGACAGCTGTTCGGACAAAGTTGGCGGGTTTTGGAATGCAATTACTCGATGGAATAGACCCCAATCCTGATAACTTTGTGTGTGCGGGTATCGTCCATACGCGGACGCAGCAAGTTGGATGTTTGCTGAGGCTTGAGCCTAATAAACAGGCTCAGGTAAGTAACTCTGATTGTTATATGCTATGTCAATGGGTATGCCTTGTTTGCTATCAAATTAATAAAAAAATAAAATGCTGATAAAGTCTCTGAAGAGTTGTTCTGGTATTTACAGAATCAGTAAAGTGATGATTTTACTTTATTTGATAATGATCTACTTGTCTGATACTGATGCTACCCCCACTTCTGTCATTAGCTACAACATTGTTCTTACTGTCAATCATTGCCTTAAATATTAAGTGGTGTGAAGGTAGTTATTAACTTCTGTTAACTGCAGTGCTCTGGTCTTCTCCTTACAACTAATGCCTAATATCTATGTACATCACATGCTCATTCTTAGCTGGATTAGTAATTAATGATGGGTTGTTAGATTGAGAAAAAAGTGAAATTGAATGCTGCTTTGGGCAGATTATAAATCTTTAATAACAGTTACGCTAATTCCTGTCAAACTGGTATCAGATTTTTTATGAAGTAACTTTCCTTCTTGGCTGAATCAGTTATCTAATACTGCTGTCACTCTCACTGTGTTCTGTTAGCTTGTCCATATAAATTATTTAATTCCTCAAGATAGTACTCAACCTAACTTTGTCCCCCCAGGGGGTCCACAACTCTTTTGTGGACACGTGCGTAGCGAGCACGGGACCCCGAGCTAATGTGGCCTTCTTTCTTTTCCGGGCTGCATACCCCCCCTTTCCGTATCCTTCCCCATCCCCCATCTTCGCCCCCCCCCCCCTCCCCCCCTCACCTCTGGATCTTTCCTTCCCTTTCTCCCCCCATGGGAGTATGGTTTGTGCCTACGTCCGGAGACGGACGCTTGTAAATGTACCGCACTCTTCGCCTTCCTTGCTTGTATGTCTTCATCTTTCTTCGTCCTTCTCTTTTCCTTACCTCTCCTCTTTACCCTTTTCTCCGCTGCGGCGTTTGAGACCTCTCTTCTTTCCTTTCCCTGTCTCTTTCTTCCTCCCTGTGCGTGTCTGAAGGCCGACCCACGCACTTCCATGCGTAGCCGGTGACGGGGTAACGCGTAATTCCCCGCCCCGGGTAGACAGGTAGGACACGTGCGTACCCCCTGGTAACGGCCAGGCCCAGGGAGGGGTGATTACCCGAGCTGATACCTTCCGAAAGTGCCGATTGGTCCCTCTGTCCGTTTGTCGGGAGGTGTGACCTGAGGTGTTAACAATCACCTAAGGCGGGTGTGCCCTTGGTGAGGGCCCCCACAAGGAAGGAGCGCGCCATCGGAGACGCCGGTAATCATGGGGGATTCTTCCGCAATGGTTTCCTCACCTTCCACTATGTCTGCTCATAAACGTAAGTTCACTGAGTCTCAGCCACAGACGGTTCTTCCATCGTTGCCACAGTTCCTTGTTGTTTCTCGGTCTGACGAAGGTCACGACTTTTCCACGGTCAACCCTTTCATTATTCAGAAAGGTGTCAATGCAATTGCGGGTCCTGTAAAGTCTTGTTCCAGATTACGGAATGGCACCCTGTTGTTGGAAACACACAGTGCCCTCCAGGCTCAAAAATTGCTGCGTACTTCTCTGCTCCACACCTTCCCTGTCCGGGTGGAACCGCACCGTACCTTAAATTCCTCGCGTGGAGTCATTTATACACGCTCCCTCGATGGATTGTCTGACGAAGAAATTCAGCACTACTTGTCTGACCAGGGCGTCACAGCTGTTCATCGGGTTATGAAAAGGGTTGACTCGAACATCATTCCAACCCGCACTGTCTTCTTGACATTTGACAAAGTTCAACTCCCATCAAAAATCAAAGCAGGCTATGAGATAATTTCCGTTCGCCCTTATGTCCCAAACCCTACGCGTTGCTATCGATGTCAGCGGTTCAATCACACCAGCCAGTCCTGTTCCAATCCGGCCAAATGTGTTACGTGTGGCAAGGATGCCCATGAGGGTGCTTGTCCACCTCCATCCTCTCGCTGCATCAACTGTATGGGTGACCACGCTGCTTCCTCTCGAGATTGCCCCGTTTTTAAGGACGAAAAACTCATCCAGGAAATAAGAGTGAAGGAAAAGGTGTTGACCTTTGCTGCTCGAAAGTTACTCGCCAGTCGACAGCCCACTGTGCCTCAGAAAGGAAAATACAGCACTGTCCTTGCTTCTCCTCGGCCAACAAAGGAGGCGGCCACGCAGACTTGCGACCTCACCTTTAGTACCACGGTCGTCAGATCGGCCAGCGCAAAGATCGCCCGTTCAACCTCACCACTTTCGCCTGCCCACTCAATGGCTCACCCTTTGTCGGGTTCTGCTAAATCTCGAGCCCAAAAGTCAGACGCCAAGTCTTCAAAAAAAGAGCATTCTCGTGAAGAGTTTTTACGTACCGCAACTTCACAACCATCGGTTCCTCCTTCATCTAAACATCATACTTCCAAGAAGGCTACGAAGAAACACAGTTCCTCTCCTTCTCCGCCAAGGCGTGTCCCATCTACAGCACCACCTGGCGGAAATCGCCCTCGGCCGTCTTCTGTGTCGCCGAGGCGCACTGCTGGTGGCCGGTCAACTGGCCGATCGTTGGTGGCTGGAGCTGCTCCTGACCAACCTATGGATCAGGATCTTCTGCCTTCGACTGAATGCCATTCCATGCTGTCGGTCGCAAGCTCTGAGCAGTCGTTGAGTTGACAGCACCCTTGGTCACGTTCCTCCATTTTCTGTTCACCCTATGTCCATTATCCACTGGAATATCCGCGGCATTCGAGCCAATCGGGATGAATTGTCGATCCTCTTACGATCCTACTCGCCGGTCATCTTCTGTCTTCAGGAAACAAAGCTGCGTCCCCATGACCGCTTTGTTCTCCCTCATTTTCAGTCCGTCCGATATGACCTCCCCTCTGTTGAAGGCACTCCAGCCCATGGAGGACTCATGATTCTGCTCCACGATACTCTCCATTATCACCCAATCCCCTTAAACAGTACCTTCCAAGCTGTCGCCGTCCGTCTTTCCCTTTCTGGATACACGTTCTCCCTTTGTACGGTATACATTCCATCGTCCACACCAATGGCACGAGCTGATCTCCTTCATCTTCTTGGTCAGCTTCCACCCACCTATTTGCTGGTTGGGGACTTCAATGCCCACCACCCGCTTTGGGGATCTCCACATCCTTGTCCACGTGGCTCACTATTGCTAGACGTCTTCCACCAAGCGGATCTAGTCTACCTCAACACTGGGGTCCCCACATTTTTGTCTGCCTCCACGACAAATTTATCTCATTTGGACCTAGCGGTCGGTACTGTTCCGCTAGCTCGGCGCTTCGAATGGTTCGCCCTTGATGATACACACTCGAGTGACCACTTTCCATGTGTCCTTAGACTGCAGCCTCAACTGCCATATATGCGCTCGCGACGCTTGAAGTTTGCCCAAGCCGATTGGACACTTTTTTCGTCTCTAGCGACATTCGATGACCGTCGCTTTCCCAGCGTCGACGATGAGGTCACACATATTACCGACGTTATTCTCACAGCTGCGGAACGTTCAATACCACGCACCTCCGCATTGCCCCGGCGCCCCCCAGTTCCTTGGTGGAACGAGGCATGCCGTGACGCAATACGTGAGCGGCGACGTGCTCTTCGCATTTTCCGTCACCATCCAACTTTGGCAAACTGTATCCGATATAAGCAGCTCCGTGCGCGATGCCGTCGCGTCATCCGCGATAGCAAGAAGGCAAGCTGGAAATTCTTTATTAGCTCATTTAACACCTTCACTCCCTCCTCGGAAGTTTGGAGTAGGCTTCGACGGTTCTCAGGCGCGCCTAGTTTCTCCCCGGTCTCTGGGCTCACTGTCGCGCATGATACCTTAGTGGACCCCGTCGCAATTTCTAACTCATTGGGTCAGCACTTTGCTGAGATTTCGAGCTCTTCAAATTACCCGCCAGCGTTTCTCCCAAAGAAACGTGCAGCGGAAGTGCGACATCTTGCTTTCTCCTCTCAAAATCGCGAAAGCTACAATACTGTTTTCTCCATGCGGGAACTCCAACATGCCCTCTCTTCTTCTCGCTCCTCCGCCCCAGGACCGGATGGTATCCATGTCCAAATGTTGTTGCATTTATCAACCCATAGCCTGCGTTACCTCCTTCGCCTTTACAATCAAATTTGGACCGACAGTACCTTTCCCAGGCGATGGCGGGAAGCTATTGTCGTTCCCGTTCCGAAACCTGGAAAGGACAAACATCTCCCCTCTAGCTATCGCCCCATTTCTCTCACGAGTAGTGTCTGTAAGGTTTTGGAGCGTATGGTGAATTACCGTTTAGCTTGGTGGCTGGAATCCCGCAGTCTTTTAACACCAGCCCAATGCGGATTCCGAAAGCATCGTTCTGCCGTTGACCATCTTGTTGCTCTCTCCACTTATATCATGAACAATTTTCTCCGGAAACGCCAAATGGTAGCAATATTTTTTGATCTGGAGAGAGCATACGATACCTGTTGGAGGACAGGCATCCTCCGCACACTGTTCTCTTGGGGCTTTCGAGGCCGGCTGCCCCTTTTTCTTCGCGAATTTATGGCAGAGCGCACATTTAGGGTGCGGGTGAACACTACTCTCTCCCGTACTTTCTCCCAAGAAAACGGGGTACCCCAGGGCTCCGTGCTGAGTGTTGTACTGTTTGCCATCGCCATTAATCCAATTATGGATTGTCTCCTTCCTGATGTCTCGGGCTCCCTCTTTGTGGACGATTTTGTGATCTACTACAGCTCTCAACGGACCAGCCTGCTTGAAAGACGTCTTCAAGGATGTCTCGATCGCCTCCACTCGTGGAGCATCGAAACCGGCTTCCGTTTCTCACCCAGTAAGACCGTTTGTGTTAATTTTTGGCGACGTAAGGAGTTTCTTCCGCCCTCCTTACATCTAGGTCCTGTCAACCTTCCGTTTTCCGACGTCGCTAAATTCTTGGGTCTTATGTTTGACAGAAAACTGTGCTGGTCCTCCCACGTTTCCTATCTTTCGGCTCGCTGTCTGCGTTCCCTTAACACCCTCCGTGTCCTGAATGGTACCTCCTGGGGAGCGGACCGAGTGGTCCTTCTCCGCCTCTATCGCGCCTTAGTGCGCTCGAAATTGGATTATGGAAGCATAGTCTACTCCTCTGCTCGGCCGTCTATTCTTCGGCGTCTCGACTCTATCCACCACCGTGCATTACGTTTAGTGTCTGGAGCTTTTTACACCAGCCCTGTGGAAAGCCTTTATGCTGAGACTGCTGAACCTCCGCTGTCCAATCGGCGGGCAGTCCTTCTGAGTCGTTATGCTAGCCATCTGTCTTCCATGCCTGCTAATCCAGCCCATGACCTTTTTTTCGACACCTCCTTTGATGTCGGGTATGCAGGCCGCTCCTCCTCCCTACTACCCCCGGGAGTCCGCTTCCGTCAACTGCTCCATTCTCTTTCCTTCCGCTTTCCTAAAACCTTCTTGACAACTTGGGGTACAGCACTGCCTTGGCTCCGTCGCCAGATCGACTTGATCAGAGACCTATGTCAGTTTCCCAAGGATGGTACCCCTACACTTGTTTACCGTCGGGCATTTGCTGCTCTGTGTGCACAAATGACGGAAGCCACATTTATTTACACCGACGGCTCGAAAACATCGTTAGGTGTAGGGAGTGCCTATATTGTTGGCGACACCCCAAATCACTTTCGGCTTCCCGACCAGTGTTCGGTTTATACTGCGGAGCTTTACGCTGTTCTCCAGGCTGTCCACTACATCCGCCGCCATCAGCGGGTACAGTACGTAATCTGCTCAGATTCTCTCAGCTCTCTCCTAAGTCTCCAAGCTCTTTACCCTGTGCACCCTCTGGTCCACCGGATTCAGGACTGTCTGCGCTTGCTCCACCTGGGGGGCGTCTCAGTGGCGTTCCTCTGGCTCCCGGGACACGCTGGTATCTGTGGGAATGAGGCGGCCGATATAGCGGCCAAGGCTGCAGTCTCTCTTCCTCGGCCAGCTATTCAGTCTCTTCCGTTTACCGATCTACGGAGCGGTTTATGTCGCCAAGTTGCTCATTTATGGCATGCGCATTGGTCAACACTTCCCCATAATAAATTGCGGGAAGTGAAAGCCCTTCCTTGCGCTTGGACCTCTTCCTCCCGAACGCGTCGTCGGGAGGAGGTAATTTTAGCTAGACTCCGGATAGGGCACTGTGTTTTTAGCCATCGACATCTTTTAAGCGGTGATCCTCCCCCACTCTGTCCCCACTGCTCTCAGCTGTGGACGGTCAGACACCTTTTAATTGAATGCCCCTATTTCAATCCGTTACGCTCCCGTCTACAGCTATCGCCTGATCTATCGTTGATTTTAGCAGATGACACACGCTCAGCTGACCGCGTTCTACAGTTTATTAGTGACAGTGAAATGACGTCAGTCATTTGATTTTTTTTTTTTTTTTGGGGGACAACCAACCCCTTTCTATAGTGGAATTTTAAGCATTCCTTCTGCCTTTAGTTTCTCAAATTTTATGACTTTGTTCCCCTTGCCGCTGATTTTAAATTTCGTTTTTTCCTGTTTCCTACGTCACGGGCTGGGCGCTAATGACCATAGAAGTTTTGCGCCCTAAAAAAAAAAAAAAAAAAAAAAAAAAAAAAAAACCTAACTTTGTGAGACATACATGTACATAAATCATGACAGCCAGCACAAAACTCACTTGCACTGGTTGCACTGAGGAAGAAATCGTGGAGATTCTTACGGGGAGCAGCAGTGAGGGTGAACTACTTGATTTTGACGAAAGTGACAGCTCTTTGTAATACATAGCTGATGAAACGAATTGGTTTTATGTATTCACCAAGAAGAATACTCCCGAATCAGTGCCTTCTCGAATCTCAAAGTGGAAAGATACTGGATATGAAGAAATTTATTATTTCTTAGCTGTTTGTCTTCTGATGCCTCGCGTGAAAAAACTGAAAATTAGCGAATACTGGACCAGAGATGTTCTTCTAAATAAGCCAATTTTTAGTGAACTCATGTCAAGAGACCGCTTTTTGTTCTTATGAGAATGTAACGGTCCAGTGACAGCTCTGCCAATACTGGATGATGCAGATTATTCAAAATTAGGAACATTGTCAATAAAGTTTGTACAGCTTTCCGTTGTGCATTTAATCCACATCAGAAACTCTTCAAGGTTAAAGTTTGTTATTATTCAAAGGACGCTTATCTTTGAGACAATTCATTCCATCGAAACAGAGTAGATTCGGTATAAAAACATTTGTGTTATGTGATTGTAAGACTGGCTACGTCTTGGATTTCATTGTTTATACAGGGGCATCAACAGAAACTGAGTTCCACAATTTGGGGGAAAGTGGTGACATAGTGGCTACACTTATGAAGCCCTATTTGGAAGGTGGACATACCCTCTACATCGATAACTGGTACTCAAGCCCAGACTTGTTTGCCTGGCTTCACAGTCATGGGACGAACGCATGTGGTACTATCCGTAAGAACAGACACAACATGCCGAAACTTCAGAAGAAACTGGAACATGGAGATATTCAATTTGTGTGTACTGATACAATGCTTGCTATAAAGTGGTGTGACAAAAGGGAAGTGTGGATGTTGACCACATGTAACACCACAGAAATGGTTGACACAGGAAAGATTGACAAGAATACTGGAGAAAAAATTAAGACACCATAAAGCATTGTAGATTATAACTTCAATATGGGAGCAGTTGACCGTTCTGATGATATGCTGCTTAGCTCTGTTGGATGTATACAGAAAATAATGAAGCAGTATAAAAAGTTCTTTTTTCACATTCTAGATCTGTGTGTTTTAAACACTCATGTCCTACACAGATCACTAACAGGTCGTAAAATGACAATAGCAGAGTTTCATCTGTCACTGGTAAGGGAACTTGGAGAAACGTATTCGTTAGAGCGCAGAAAAGCTGGCAGAGGAAGGTGTTCTGATGATAATCCTCTAAGATTTGTGGGAAGGCATTTTCCAGACATTATAACAAGTGAGCAATCCAAGAAAAGTGCGCAAACGCATAGATACATTGTTTGCTGGAAACAGAAAGTGTGTCAAGAAAGCAGGTACGAAAGTAAAACTTGCAAGGTACCATTGTATGTCATACCCTATTTTGAAAAATACCACACAAAACAGAATTACTAATTGCAGCATAGAACGAATACAATAATGCTACTAGAAAAAAACTTCAAAAATGAAAAAAAAATTATGAAAAGGGAAAAACAAAATAAAAATGTTTTTAACTTCACCAGTGCCGGTCCAAAGCCCGGATCAAAAGGAGGATTGGAAACGTATTCACAAAGTGTAAAAGTAACGCCTGATTCATGACTTTGAATTTTCTCAATAAGTGAATTTAATCTGCTGACAAAAAGAGATTTCACAGCTTTCAAATGTTGGAAAATCTGTTGAATACTTATGTGCAACAATCACAAGTATTGTACAAATTTCATCAAAGAAACAAAATTATGCATAATCGGGTAATTACAAAGCGCAACAAATATTCTGGTAATTCAGCGATACAAACAGTAGGCCATGTGAAATTTCTTATCACACCGGAATATGGATTTAAAGATGTGAAGTAAAACTGTTCTTACCGTTGCTCACAGTAAATTTCGATGTTGTAGTGGGATATGAAAGATGACCTGTACGTCGCTTTCCCCTATAAACGGCGTAATACGATGTTCTGAACAACAAAAATAACATACAGTAATCTATAATCTATGGCTTATTTTATTCGTTCTTGAGTTAGTACGGTGAGGAATGCATAGATAAATGCAGACATTATAAACGGGTATCCAAGAAAGAACAATAAACTATTGATGTAAAGCTAACGAATCACGTCGCTTTTGGATTAATCTACAAAAATAGTGCAAGAAACCTACAAGCAAGATATCATTCTTGGTGACGGAAAATAGTTTTACCAGACAGTTTGATTCTGTAGTAATTCACCTGCAGGGGAACTACGTAGTGAGAGCATTTGCGAGTATTCTGTATCAGCCATGACAGGACACAATATTTTGCATGGAGTCGCAGTCACTGCAGAAATATTCAGCACAGGGCGGGTGGGCCAGCGAGGGTCGCTCCGCCCTAGGTGGCAGCTCCAGGGTCAGCCACATTAGCGCAGGTACACGGATGACAGTGCAGGCCGCAGCGCCTCAGCGTGCCAAGCGGATCGTGCGCCTCCAGCAGTCAAAGGGTTAATGCTTGTACCCCGTTTAGAATGTTCTAATGGAAAGCTACTCTCAAAGAGCATGAGAAATGTTACGGAAAGCATTATATTTGTCAATTATGTTATCAGCACTATAAACATCCTGCCACTCTTGTTCCTTGACAAGATTAAAAAAAAAACTCTGTTGCTGTTGGATTAACTTTCCTACATAGTTTGTAATTATATGTGACATTAGTTTGAGTACAAAACCCTTTTAGTGTTAAAGTTTGTACATCATGGTCTGAAAAGCCTTCACCCTTTTACTAACAGAATGTCTATCTATTAATGGAGATTGAATAAAAATATTGTCTAGGGCTGTGCTGCTGTTCCCCTGCACCCTAGTTGGAAAAAAATAGTCTACATCAGATCATATGAATTTAGGATGTATACCAACATCCTTTTTCTTGCACCATCATAATACAAAATTTATATTGAAGTCACCACATATAACTACTTTCTGGTAATTCCTATAAAGTGAACCAAGAACACTCTAGCTTGAGCAGAAATACTCTGAAGTCAGAGTTAGAGGACCTATAAACAACAAAAATTAGAAGTTTAGTTTCACTAAATTCAACTGCCCCTACACAACATTCAAATATCTGTTCAGTGCAGTGCCGTGATATGTCTATGGACTCAAATGGAATAATGTTTTTTGCATACGTAGACACTCCCCCACCACACAAGATACTCCTTGAAAAACAGTCAGCTAATCTGTATCCTGGTAAAGGAAGCCTCTGAATTGTCAAGTTATTTAAGTGGTGCTCAGATATACCAATAATTTCAGAGTCAACATCTATAAGCAGTTCACTACTTGTCTCTAATACCTCTTACATTTTGATGAAATATCCTAATTCCTTCTCCACTTGGAAACATTAAATCCTCTGAAGGTGAACCCTTAGTTAGAGACACTTCCTTTTAGCAGTTACACCTATCAGCTGATTTCAATCTAAAAAAGATGCAGCTCTAACACCAACTACTACAGGAATTTTTCCATGAGTGATCCCACCACCACCACCACCCAGTACACTGTCAACTATAAGCTTTGTCAGCCCTTCCCTTCCCTCCCCTCCCCTTCCCATACCTATTGAGGTGCAGGCAATGCCTAGTGAATCCCAATCTACTAATAGACCCAACTGGCACCACTGAAGTGTGACCCATGCCCTCTGCCACCAGCACCCTCTCCAGCCCCTTGTTAATGTGCCTAACAGCTGCATTAAGATAAGGCTGATAATGATGCTGAAACAGTTGCATGAAATGCACACCAGTGCCAACAGTTTGAGTAGCTATCTTTACCAGGTCACCACCTACCTATTCCCCATCCCTCTCAAGACTGTTCCCTGCTCCATCCACTATCACTACCTGATCCTCCTCCGTAAAATTTCCACATAACTCCTTTATGCTGTCAGTCGCCTGAGTCAACCCTGCACTAGGCTTCATAATGCTGGTGACCTGGTACTCACTCCCCAACACTTCTTGCAACAGGATATTGCCTATGCCTATGCCCATTGATCCTAATTGATAATTTGGTGGTTGTCCTGCCAATGTAGAAGACTGAACAGTTTTTACATAATAGCTTGTATATGACATGGGTCATTTCACAGGTGGCTCTCCCTTTGATAGTATATGTTTTGCCAATTAAACGGCTATTACAGGTGGTGGTAGGATGGTGCATGGGGCAAGTCTTGCAGTGAAGACAGTCACAGGGATAGGAGCTCTGGCAAGAATATTACGGAGATTGTGAGGGTGAAGGAAAGCTATTGCAGGTGTGTTGGGCAGAATTTGACAGAATTGATCTCATTTCAGGGCATAATTTTAGGAAGTCTTGGCCCTATTGAAGTAGTTAATTAACACATTCCAGACAGAGTGATAGTGAGTCACCAAGGTTGTGCTCTGAAGCTGCTTTGTGGAGGGATCAGCAGTACCAGGATTGGATGTAATGGCCCAGGAAATCTGCTTTTTTAACTAGGCTGGCAGAGTAATTACATGCAGTGAAGGCTGAGGTGAGAGTGGTGGTGTTTGCTGTAGAGTGTCTGCATCTGAACAAATACATTTACCTTGGATGACAAAGTTGATTAAGGTGAGTAAGTAGGATGTCATATGTTTGGAATCAGGTGGGTGCTGAAAGAGGAAGTGTTCAGCAGCAGACAGACCATGCAAATAAGAGATGGTGGTATAGAGGGAGGTGGCATCAATGGTGACAATCAAGGTGAGTGGTGGGAGTGGGACGGGCATGGATTTCATACAATGTAGGGAATGGTTGGTATCTTTTATGTAGGAGGGGAGTTTTTGTGCTATGGGTTGCAGGTGTTGATTAACTAATACAGATATACATTAATGCCATCTCCCTATATACCAACATCTCCCATGTATGTGGTCTGTCTGCTGCTGAACACTTCCTCAGTCAGTGCCCACCTGGTTCAAACTGATGACATCCTTCCTACTCATCTTAATCAACTTTATACTTACCAACAACTACTTCACCTTTGAGGGGCATACATACAAGCAGATCAGGGGTACAGCCATGGGAACCATCGTGCCTCCTTCCTATGCCAACCTTTTCATGGGTCACTTGGGTCTTTCCTGGGATCCATGTCTTCAGCCCCAGGTTTGGTTTAGATATATTGATGACATCTTTACCATATGGACTCACTGTGAGGCTGACCTGCTAAAATTCCTGGAATCTCTGAATACTTTCTCCCAATTACATTTCACATGGTCCTTTTCCACATCCCGTGCCACTTTCCCTGATGTTGATCTCATCCTCACCAAAGGCTAGCTACACGCTTCCATCCCCATTAAACCTACAAACAAACAACAGTACTTACATTTTGAGAGTTGCCATCCTTTCCACATCAAACGTTCCCTCCCATACAGCCTTGGCATCCGAGGCAAATGTATTTGTCCGGATTCGGACTCCCTGCAGCAATACACAACCATTCTCACCTCAGCCTTCAGTGCACGTAATTATCCCACCAGACTAGTCAAAAAACAGATTTCCCGGGCCACCACATCCAATCCTGATTCTGCTGATACCTCCACAAAACAGCTTCAGAGCACACCATTGGTGACTCACTATCATCCTGGTGTGGAATGTGTTAATCAGCTACTTCAACAGAGCCATCACTTCCCAAAATCATTCCCTGAAAAGAGGTCCATTCTGTCTGAAATTTTGCTCACCACACTTAGCTTTTGGTCACCCTCACAATCTCCACAATATTTTTGTCAGGTCCCATGCTGCTCCTGCACCCATCTCCCTGCCCTATGGCTCCTACCAGCTTGCGTGTCCTCACTGCAAGACTTGCCCTATGCACCCTCCTACCACCAACTATTATTGCTGTGTAATTGGCAAAATATATACTATCAAAGGGAGAGCCACCTGTGAAATGACCCTTGTCATATACAAGCTATTATGTAAACACTGTTCACCCTTCCACATTGACATGACTACCACCAAATTATCATTTAAGATGAATGGTCATATGCAGAGGGCAACTCTCAATATCCTGTTACAGAGCGTGCTCTAAGACATGACACTCGTAATCTTGCTGTCTGTTTCACCACATGCGCCATCTGGGTTCTTTCCCCAGACAAGAGTTTCTCAGAACTCCACAGGTGGGAACTAGCACTACATGTCCTTGGTTCTTGCCACCCATGTGACCTTAATTTACATTTATTTCTTCCATCTCAGCTTTTCTTCGGTGTAACTACTCTTTGCTTCACTCCATTTTAGTTTTCTACGGCTTTCATTGTCTTTCCCATCTATTTCTCAGCACCCCCTCCCACCTCTGTTACGTGCAATGCACTTAGCTACTCATGCATGATGTTTTACTAGTAATCTCTGTCTTACATATTACCCTGTCTTCCACCTTTAAGCTCTCAGGTTTGCAAATCTCATCCAATTCAGTCCCCAACAATCAGTCTTTTCTTCTCATCCTGTACAGTAAGTCTCACCTGACCTGTGGTTCTGGGTGACTTTCCCAAAATCTACCCTTTTTCCTAGACCTCTCCAGTCCTTTTCCTTCACACTTCTTCCTTCCCCTACAACCCTTCTGCCTGAAGATGGAGCCACTGGCTCTGAAAGCTTGCCAATCACAAAAGTCTCTTAGGTTTGTGTTCTGCCACTGCATGATGAGTAATTTTTTATCTATCAAGCTACATAATAGTTTTTACTGAATTTAATAATTTGCCATCCTTTATATGAAAAAAAGCGAATTACGGGTTAAATTTTAAATAATTGTGAGCTCATATGATTTCTTAGTTTTCATGCAATACACTTTGGTATATTCCTTTTAAGGCAGTAATCTTTGCTGCATTTTGTTGTGGACTGACAAGACAGCCAGTCCACAGTGACGGGTAACCAAAAGGCACGCACTTAAACTCACGCAGGCTGGCGTGAGGTCTGAAACAGGATACGTAATGAATGCTATAAAGAAAAGTACGTAGCTGCTGGAATACTTAACTTTAAGCCACAATTGGTGAACATTGGTCTTGTTACTGTACATGCTTCATTAGATACATAGCAAAGGATAAATGGCGCCTTGCTAGGTCGCAGCAACTGTCTTAGCTGAAGGCTATGCTAACTATCGTCTCGGCAAATGAGAGCGTATTTGTCAGTGTAGCGTCGCTAGCAAAGTCGGCTGTACAAATGGGGCGAGTGCTAGGAAGTCTCTCTAGATCTGCCGTGTGGCGGCGCTCGGTCTGCAATCACTGACAGTGGCGACACGCGGGTCCGTCGTATACTAGCGGACCGCGGCCGATTTAAAAGGCTACCACCTAGCAAGTGTGGTGTCTGGCGGTGACACCACACATTTTATATTGAATTGAGAGAGTAATTTGAAGTACTAATTACTGAAGTAACAAAAGTTATATTTGGCAATCATTCTACATGAAAAAGCCTTGTTTGTTGCAGTAAGCTTAATATTTGACAGTATAATTTTTAACAAACCCATGCACATAGTTGTATGTAACTGATACTTAAAAAGAAACTACCAGTGTGAAAGAAAAAACATACAGGACTATTACAAATGATTGAAGCGATTTCATAAATTCACTGTAGCTCCATTCATTGACATATGGTCACGACACACTACAGATACGTAGAAAAACTCATAAAGTTTTGTTCGGCTGAAGCCGCACTTCAGGTTTCTGCCGCCAGAGCGCTCAAGAGCGCAGTGAGACAAAATGGCGACAGGAGCCGAGAAAGCGTATGTCGTGCTGGAAATGCACTCACATCAGTCAGTCATAACAGTGCAACGACACTTCAGGACGAAGTTCAACAAAAAGCCACCAACTGCTAACTCCATACGGCGATGGTATGCGCAGTTTAAAGCTTCTGGATGCCTCTGTAAGGGGACATCAACAGGTCGGCCTGCAATGAGCGAAGAAACGGTTGAACGTGTGCGGGCAAGTTTCACGCGTAGCCCGCGGAAGTCGACGAATAAAGCAAGCAGGGAGCTAAACGTACCACAGCCAACGGTTTGGAAAATCTTACGGAAAAGGCTAAAGCAGAAGCCTTACCGTTTACAATTGCTACAAGCCCTGATACCCGATGACAAAGTCAAACGCTTTGAATTTTCGGCGCGGTTGCAACAGCTCATGGAAGAGGATGCGTTCAGTGCGAAATTTGTTTTCAGTGATGAAGCAACATTTTTTCTTAATGGTGAAGTGAACAGACACAATGTGTGAATCTGGGCGGTAGAGAATCCTCGCGCATTCGTGCAGCAAATACGCAATTCACCAAAAGTTAACGTGTTTTGTGCAATCTCACGGTTTAAAGTTTACGGCCCCTTTTTCTTCTGCGAAAAAAAAACGTTACAGGACACATGTATCTGGACATGCTGGAAAATTGGCTCATGCCACAACTGGAGACCGACAGCACCGACTTCATCTTTCAACAGGATGGTGCTCCACCGCACTTCCATCATGATGTTCGGCATTTCTTAAACAGGAGATTGGAAAACCGATGGATCGGTCGTGGTGGAGATCATGATCAGCAATTCATGTCATGGCCTCCACGCTCTCCCGACTTAACCCCATGCGATTTCTTTCTGTGGAGTTAAGTGAAAGATTCAGTGTTTAAACCTCCTCTACCAAGAAACGTGCCAGAACTGTGAGCTCGCATCAACGATGCTTTCGAACTCATTGATGGGGACATGCTGCACCGAGTGTGGGAGGAACTTGATTATCGGCTTGATGTCTGCTGAATCTACTAAAGGGGCACATATCGAACATATTTGAATGCCTAAAAAAACTTTTTGGCACTATTGATATGTTTGTGCATACCGTTTTGCTGACCTTAACTCTGCTGTATTTCAATGAACAAAAAAAAAAGAAAAAAAATTAGTATCGTACAACATTTTTATGACCACATGTTTACTGATATATAGGGATGGAATTAGGCACACTGTGTGAAAACATGTGCCAGATATAAAAACCAATAACATGAGAATGAAACGAGATACTGTTCTGATCTAAGTTTTAAATAAAATTTCAATACCTTATCTACATTCTGTACATAGTGATGAAAGAGCTAAAATCAACAGTACATAAAGTTCACATAGTGCATTTTTACCTCTGCAACCTCTTTAAAATTTTTCCCAATACTTTACTTAATTTACTGCAGCATGGTACCTATGACAAATAATGAAAGAAATTATTCTTTATTGACCAAAGATATTGGACTGTAAGGTAGGTATGCCAACATCAGATTTTTTCACCAAATAATTTTCTTGAAATCGGCTGATTAGTATTTCATAGTGGCCACAACGCCACCTCTCAGTGTAGGTAGCAGTATTAGGCAAGCATCACAGCGACAACTTAGCTGTGCTCATCATGGAATGCAGAGTGTACGCCTGTAGCCATCAAAGGCTTACGTTGTTTAATCTGTAATTGTCATAGCCCTTCAACATATTGGCAAGGAGGTGGCTGTGAATGCAGTTTGTCATCACAGATGAACCCCTCATCTGCTCTGACCTACCAGCTGCTTTAAGCTGGGGTCCCATAGCTTTTCTGTGGGTACATGGCTGGTGCGCATGGAGCCCTGAGCCATTGCAGCCTTCTTCTCTCTGGGCTGCATTCACTTCCCTATATGCAATCCTTCTGATCCTGATTCCTCCCCTCCCCTCTTCCTTCCTCAGTGTTTCCTTTGATGACAGTCTGGCTATTTGCTCGGTTCTGTTATTCCTTTTTGCTCTTCTGTCTCACATTTGCACTCTTACCCCATCTTTCTTTGTCACCTTTCTAAAATGTTGCCATAGTGTGAGACATTTGAGGAAGAACTCCCTCCCTAGTCTCTCCAGCATGGGTTTGTGGGTTCCTTTCTCCCTCTGACCTCCTGTCCCCAGTAGCCAACCTATATGATAGGGCTGTTATGTACCCATCTGGCTGAGGGGGGGGGGGGGGGGGGGGGCTAGGAGTGGTTGCTCATCTTTTTGGGGCATTGGAACTCTTTGCACCGCTATGCCAGGTGGCCCTTGCTGTGGCGGTGTAGTGCCCACAGGGTGACCCCTGATCAGAGTGGGTGATGCCAGGATGGACACTTGGCACGTGAAGGATGCTAAGCTCCACACTTCTGGCCACTCTTCTGCGGCCATCTCATCTGAAAGGAATGGTTCTCCATCTGCTCTTATCCCTGCCTCCTCATTCTTCCCCTTCTCTAGCCTTGAATCTCCCATTGCATGTCATGCTCGGAGGACCTCCAGCTGTATTCTGGACAGAGTATCTCGACCATTTTACTCCCTCTTACTCCTCTCATACTTCTCTTTGATTTCCTCTCTGTCTTATTGTATCTTGCTTACAATTGGGCTTCTCATTATTTGTCTTTTGTATCCTTCTCCTGAGGATTATTCCTGGTTCAGCACAGATAGACTGAAGGGACAGGTGACATCCCTTGAAGTCCAACAACCAACCACCCTTGCCACCCCCTGAGAAGAGGGCTAGGCCCGCAGGCTTGGGGCAAAACCCTTGTCCCGTTACTTGGTTTGTTCCAGGACCACTATGGGATGCAATGGGAGAGCTATGTGTGACAATTGTGGAGGCTCAGCTCACGCATCAGGAAATTGTAGTATACTTCCTCTGAAATGTGTAAACTGCTCTGGGGATCACCCAGTGTGGAGGAGAAAGTGTGAGGTTTACAACAAGGAAAGGAAAATTCAGGAGTTGAAATTAGAGACGCATATTGTATGGTGAAGCTAAAAAAGCTTTCAAAGATATGTGACCTGTGATTTTTGCTACTTCTTTTGCATCAGCCCTTAAGTCAACAATTGCCAAGTGTGATGCTTCCACGCAAACTCAGAACATAGCTTAAAGTAAGAGCACATGCACTTGTTGGTGTACCTATGGGGGAAACGCTGCACTTGAAACAGAAACCATTCGGAAGCTGTCAACAATGGGCTTACCACATAAGCCGCATGCCACTGCTCACCATCAGAAGCCTACTAGGCTCTCCCCTCAACCCAAGCAACCAACTTCTCCCATAAGTAAGGAAAAATGCCCTTAAAAAAATAGTTCCAAGTTGAAGAAAGTGGCAGGTAAACTTTCGGATTGGTGAGCTCTCTTCCTTTCAGTTGGGGACTATGCTCTGAGGATGTGGACTTCCAATCAGAGGGACCGGAGAGACGGGAACCTCCTAACATTCCCCCGACCTCTCCTAGGGAGAAAGAAAAGACCAACGACCACTAAACAGTGGTTCCCATAGGGACTTCTGCGTTGCAGTGGAATTTAAATGGATACTGCTCAAATTTGAAAGACGACGACCTGTACCTTGGTGGAATGACGACTGTTGACTGGTCCAGGAGAAGCAGTTCATCATCTGCTTACAAGAAACTTGTCTT
The DNA here is from genome assembly GCF_021461385.2 of Schistocerca piceifrons. NCBI lineage: Eukaryota > Metazoa > Arthropoda > Insecta > Orthoptera > Acrididae > Schistocerca > Schistocerca piceifrons. The sequence continues at coordinate 5,338,680 of NC_060144.1, read as the reverse complement.
ACTCACTGACACATCTGCATTATGGGGTTACAGAAAGGACAATATTACAGGAGACAGGGCTAAAGGTGCAGTGTCTGTTTTCATTGATGACTGATGCCGCTCCTCTCGTGTCCTCGTACCATGACTATGCAAGCAACTGCTGTGTACGTTCCAGCTGACACCCTTTAACATAGCAGTGTGTTCTTTGTATTACCCACCTAATGCTGTTTTGGATGCAGATGCACTGGCAGAACTCTTGGGCACACGTAAGTCCGTACCTCCTTGTGGAGGACTTCAGTGCACACAATGTACTGTGTGGCTTCGCTGCCACTTGCTCCAGGGGTCGGATGATCAAGCGACTTCGCCATTTTGAGAATATCTGCCTTCTAAACTTGAGTCACATGACACACTTTTACACAGCTGCAGAGTCTTTTTCAGCCATTGACTTTTTTTTGTTACCCCAGCTATTGCAGTCTCTGTTCACTTGGAAGTGGCTACGGATTTACATTCAAGTGACCACTTCCCAGTGTGGACCTGTCTGCTGAGTTGGACTGTGGCTGACAGGAGGCCACAAACATGGATGATACAAAGTGCAAAGTGGTTGCAGTACAGTCGACAGGCTGTTTTTGAACGTAAGGATTGTGTACAGGAGACAATGGCCTATATCATTTGTGAGATCCAAATGGCTGCCATGGAGTCCATCCTCTAGTCTAGTAACGGCCTCAGACGATGACCTGGTGGAATGATGACTGTCGACTGGCAATCAGGGCCAGAAGAACTACTCTGTGGAACTTCAAACACCATCCAACTATAGAAAAACTCTGCCTTCAGATCTGCGAGAGCACATGCAAAGCGAGTGATAAAAGAATGGAAGAGGGCTTCCCGGAAGAAATTCAAGACTGCCATTAATTGGTTCACTTCCTCTGTGCAAGTTTGGGAATTTAATAAGGTGGATTTCAGGCAAGGGCAGTACACATCCCCTTACAGCCTTGTCAAATAATGGGGTCTTTTTATTTTCTTTTTTATTTATTTATTTGTTGTTCCGTGGGACCACATTTAGGAGAAGTCTCCATGGTCATGGAACGAGTCAATACATGAAATTATAACACGATTGTAGAAACAGATAAAATGAAATATAAGAAACATATTCAGGCGACAAATCGTTAGTTTAAATAAAGAAAATCAAGAATGTAACACTGGAATTTGCTTAATTTTTTAGCTCTTCCAGGAGCTCCTCGACAGAATAGAAGGAGTGAGCCATGAGGAAACTCTTTAGTTTAGACTTAAAAGTGTTTGGGCTACTGCTAAGATTTTTGAGCTCTTGTGGTAGCTTATTGAAAATGGATGCAGCAGAATACTGCACTCCTTTCTGCACAAGAGTCAAGGAAGTGCATTCCACATGCAGATTTGATTTCTGCCTAGTATTAACTGAGTGAAAGCTGCTAACTCTTGGGAATAAGCTAATATTGCTAACAACAAACGACATTAAAGAAAATACATACTGTGAGGGCAATGTCAAAATTCCCAGACTATTGAATAGGGGTCGACAAGAGGTTTTCGAACTTACACCATACATAGCTTGAACAGCCCGTTTTTGAGCCAAAAATACCCTTTTTGAATCAGAAGAATTACCCCAAAAAATACCATATGACATAAGCGTATGAAAATATGCGAAGTATACTACTTTTCGTGTTGAAATGTCACTTATTTCAGATACTGTTCTAATGGTAAATAAAGCGGCATTTAGTTTCTGGACAAGATCCTGAACATGGGCTTTCCACAACAGCTTACTATCTATCCGTACGCCTAGGAACTTGAACTGTTCCGTCTCGCTTATAACATGCCCATTCTGTCTGATTAAAATGTCAGTTCTTGTTGAATTGTGAGTTAGAAACTGTAAAAACTGAGTCTTACTGTGATTTAGCATCAAATTATTTTCCACAAGCCACGAACTTATATCATGAACTACATTATTTGATAATGTTTCAATATTACACACAAGATCCTTCACTACCAAGGTGGTGTCATCAGCAAACAGAAATATTTTTGAATCACCTGTAATACTAGAAGGCATATCATTTATATAAATAAGAAACAGCAGTGGCCCCAGCACCGACCCTTGGGGAATGCCACATTTAACACTCTCAATATTGCGGAGGATTACCTTCTGCTTTCTGTTCTTAAAGTAGGAGGCGAACCAATTGTAAGCTACTCCCCTTAATCCATAATGTTCCATCTTCTGCAGTAATATTTTGTGATCAACACAGTCAAAAGCCTTCGTTAAATCAAAGAAAACACCTAACGTTTGCAACCTTTTATTTAATACGTCCAAAACCTCACAGAGAAAAGAGACTATAGCATTTCCGGTTGTTAAGCCATTTCTGAAACCAAACTGTACATTTGACAGCAAATTATGTTAATTTAAATGCTGCAGTAACCTTGTATATACAACCCTCTCGATAACTTTAGCAAACACCGATGGCATAGAAATAGGTCTATAATTATCAACATTATCCCTGTCTCCCTTTTTATAAAGTGGCTTCACTACAGAGTACTTTAATCGGTCAGGAAACCGACCACTCCTAAAGGAAAAGTTACAGATATGGACAAGTACTGAGCTAACATATGTGGAACAATACTTCAGTATTCTGCTAGATACCCCGTCATATCCGTGAGAGTTCTTGGTCTTTAGTGATTTAATTATTAACTCAATCTCCCTCTTGTCAGTATCATGGAGGAGCATTTCAGGTAACAGTCTCGGAACACTTTTTTCTAAGAGCGCTATATGATTCCCCATTGGGACTATGTTTCTATTTAGTTCACCTGCTATATTCAGAAAGTGTACTGTACATATATGCGACTTATCAGTAACACGGACATCCCCACTACGCACTGATTCTGTATTCTCGACCTCTCTCTGCAGACCAGCCACTTCCTTTACGACTGACCATATGGTTTTAATTTTATCCTGAGACTTAGCTATTCTATCTGCATACCACATACTTTTTGCCTTCCTAATAACTTTTTTAAGCACCTTACAGTACTGTTTGTAATGGGCTGCTGCATTTAGATTTTGACTGTTTCTAACGTTTTGATATAATTGCCACTTTGTTCTACAAGATATTCTTATCACTTTAGTCAGCCACCCAGGCTGCCTGTTTGTGCTAGTACCCTGTTTCCAACGTTCTAACGGAAAGCAACTTTCAAAGAGCACGAGAAAAGTCTTGAGGAAAGCATTATATTTATCGTCTACTGTATCAGCACTATAAACATCTTGCCACTCTTGTTCCTTGATAAGGTTTACAAAAGTCTGTACAGCAATTGGATCAGCTTTCCTAAAAAGTTGGTAACTATATTTAACATGTGTTGCAGCACAAAAATCTTTTAGACTTAAAATTTGTGCATCATGATCTGAAAGGCCATTCACCTTTTTGCTAACAGAATGCCCTTCTAATAATGATGAATGAACAAAAATATTGTCTATGGTTGTTCTACTGTTCCCTTGCACTCTCGTTGGAAAGAATATGGTTTGCATAAGATTATCTGAATTAAGGAGGTCTACCAGCATCCTTTTCCTTGCACAATCACTTACACAATTAATATTGAAGTCACCACATATAACTAACTTTTTGTATTTCCTATAAAGTGAACCAAGAACCTCCTCTAGCTTTAGCAAAAATGTTGTGAAATCGGAGTCTGGGGATCTATAAATAACAACAGTAAGAAGTTTAGCTCCACTAAATTTAACCACACCTGCACAACATTCAAACACCTTTTCAGTGCAGTACTTTGAAACATCAATTGACTCAAATGGGATACCGTTTTTCACATACATGGCTACTCCCCCACACCGCAAAGAGCTCCTAGAAAAGCTGCCAGCCAACCTGTATCTTGTATCTTGGTGAATATGCCAGAAGACATGGCTTGGGTTTTAGCTGAACACTTTTTCCCTGTCACTAAGTCATCCAGACAAGCTCCTGCTTTCTAGGTGTTCCATGGGACTGCGGAGATGAGGAAGCTCCATTATTCCTCACATAATGAGGAAGTTTACAACCTTCCATTTTCCATGTGGGAACTGGAATTGGTTCTTTCTGCAGCGGGAGACACTGCTCCAGGACCTGATGAGATCCATTATGCCATGCTGAGTCATCTGTGCCCTGAAGTGAAAGAACAGCTTCTCTCTTGTTTAAATCAGATCTGGTTCGATGGACAGTACCCGACGACTTGGAAGGAGGCAATATTAATTCCATTCTGGAAACCAGGCAAGGACCGTAGTGCCCCCTAACAGTTAAGAGTGTAGCCCTTACCAGTTGTACGGATAAGACTCTTGAACACATGGTCAACTGCTGCCTTGCCTGGCTGCTCGAATCCAAGGTCACATGATCCGCTCCAAGTGCCGTTTCAGGTGCTATCGTTCCACCCCTGACAACCTAATTCTACTGGAAGCAGTGATAGAGGAGTCCTTCTTTTGTTGAAACCATGTGGTTTGTGTGTTTTCTGTCTTAATCCTTTGGCAACTTCATGAATGGGGTCCACGTGGATGCCTGCCACTTCTTGTCCAATCCTTTCTTGAGAACCAGCATTTTTGATATCATATTGGCGATGGCTTGTTTGCTGCTGTGTTCAAGAGATTGGGGTCCCCAAGGCAATGTACTCAATGTCACATCGTTTGCCATCGCTATCAATGGCACTTTCTCCACACTCAGGAGTCCTGTCAAATGCTCTTTGTTTATGGATGAATTTGCAGTCTTCTACTCTTCCGCTGATCATACAACAATGACAAGGTAGCTACAGCTGACTATTAGGAGGCTGGAAACCTGGGCCAGGACAACTGGTTTTCGATTTTCACCAGAGAAGACTACATGTGTCAATTTTAATTGTGCTCATCAGAGTTTTAACCAACCAGTGCTCACAATGGGGGACAATATTTTAAGTTTTCAAGAAGCTGTACACTTTTTGAGTTTATTATTTGACTTGAAATTAACTTGGCTCTCACGCCTGAAAGACCTACAAACAAAGGGCTTCCAGTCATTGAATATTTTCAAATTACGTTGTGGAAAAACATAGGGATCTTACTGGTCCCACCTACTAAAGTTTTATAGGAAACTTGTTCAAGCACGTTTAGATTATGGCAGTGTGGTCTATGGATCACCGTGTATTTCCTACCTCAAGATGTTAGACACTATCCACCCCCGAGGGCATTTGAATATCAACTGGAGCCTTTCAGACCAGCCCATTTCAGAGTCTGTGTACAGAGGCAGGTGAACCACAGCTCTGGATTCAACAACGTATCCTTTTGGCTTGACAGGCACTGAAAATATCAGCATCACCTTGGTCATTGGCATTTATTGCAGTGGTCCAACCCACCTTCTAACGGCTGTTACAAAAAATCGGCCCCATGCGACCAAGCCATTTGGAATATGTACTACTGTGTGTCTCAAGGATCTGGGTCTATCAGACCTCAAAATACACAACCAGGCGTGGAATGCATTGCTGCCTTGGTGTCTCCAGAGGCCCAAAGTGATTTTAAGCTTGACACGTTACAAGAAAACTTGTACTCTAGATTATATTTTTACATCTTTGTTTTCGTCCATTTTAAGTACGTACCACAGTTTTATCATTGTTTATACAGATGGATCTCAGCAAAGGAATGTCCTTGGTTGTTCTGCTGTTTCCCCTGATAGGGTTTTCAAAGTGCATTTTCCAGAAAAACTTACAAATTATGATTTGGTATTATATGGCATTCTAATGGCACTAGAGGAGATTCACAGACATCACCGTACAAGGTCTCTTGTCTGTTCCAACTCACTTAGCGCATCATAAGCAGTTCACCAAATGTATCCAGTAGACCAGCTGATTCAGCTCATCAATGACTCTTACAGTGGTGCCAGCACCATGGCAAGGAGGTGGTCTTTTGCTGGGTACCTGACCCCATCAGGATACAGGGAAACGACATGGGCGACAAAGCCACCAAGGAAGCATGTCAGGGTGGTGCTGTCTGTCAGTGTACCGTGTTGCATGCCATCATATCATTTTTTGACAGACGCGTCATGCATCAATGGGAGGCTGCATGGTTGCAGGTGACAGACAAGACTGCGGTCACTCAAATAAACCACACAGGCATGGTGGACTTCATGTCAGCCTCACTGGTGGAAGGAGGTTCTGCTTATCAGGCTGCGCATTGGATGTATCCCTTCAACTCTGTAAAGTTTGTGGTGTGCTGCTTTCAGTTCGGCATATTGTGGCAATGTGTGTCCTATGTACTTATACTAGGGCAGCCGTCAGTGTCAATCTTGCCATCCTTGCTGATACTGGCTCCAGTGTTACGAGAGTAGTGAAATTGTGTAAACTGTCAGGCCTCGTCCCTAAATTTATGGAGAAGGAAGACAGACTTTAATGCATTATAAACTGCTCTGCATGGGAGGACAGCCTTCGTCCCCAGCCATGAGACCGGCATGCTGACTTTTCACCAGGGTGCCAATGACCATGTTGTTGAGTGCTGATGTTCCAATCAGACAATGACTGTCTGGGCTAAGTGGTCTTCCACAGCCCTCACCCGACCCTTTCTTTTGCTCCTCTACCCCTTCTTACAAGTTCTGTTTGACTTGGTGTTCTTGCTCTGTTTTCCTGTGCTTCTCTTGGTGGGTCCATGTATCTAATCTTTAATGTGTATTGTTGGGAGGATATGTCCCTTATTACAGTTTCTGCTTTTGAGGGCCTCTGGCTGCTATCTGGATGGGTCACCTCGCCCGCGTTTATTCTTTTTCCCCCTTATCTTATTTTTTGTTCCTTTCTGTAGGCTTTGTTCACCTTCGATAGACCTTGAGTTTTTCTTTCTTTGTATTTCACCCACTCTTCTTTGGCGCATAGTTTTTTGTTGCCTTGCCTGCTCCAGGTAGAAAGTACTGATTACCTTGTAGTTGGGTCCCTTTAATCCTTAAACTAACCAACCTACCCATTCTATTGGCACAACCAATGTACTTCAATTTCTCCTTAATTTATTTCTCATCTTGGCGTCAATATTGCTTTTAATGTGTTGATTTTACCACTCTTACCTATTTTTATGAAATGATCAAATATCTGGCGGACACCACTAACTCCAGATGAACGTCTTCTTAACCAAGGGGCAGATGACTTTTCTCTTTAATCTCTTAATCCACAACTAACCAATCTTAAATAAAGTGATACTTAGAAATTCGCAAATATTATTACTGATAAAACTTGACTCCAAGTAACATTAAATCTCTCTCTCTCTCTCTCTCTGTCTCTCTGTCTCTGTCTCTCTCTCTCTCTCTCTCTCTCTCTCTCTCTCTCTCTCTCTCTCTCTCTCTCCCCCCCCCCCCCTCCCCCTCCCCCTCCCCCCTTTTTTTACTGTGATCTGGACAGTTGGATTTTTTGACACACCTTATTGCTGCTGTTTTTACATATAATGAAGTGTCATCTTTTTTGTGTTTCAGATGTACAGGTTGACAGTTCGTTCCAGTAAAGATTCTGTTTCACAAGAAATCTGTGACCTTCTGTCAGAACAGTTCTAGTCAATTCACACTGGTGCTCTTGACATATGGGATCATGTTGGCGTTTGACCAGCAAGTGTAATTCAGTAACATACCAGTATGTGTGAAATGCATAAGGTCTGTAGATGGAGTCTTGCTTGCTTATATTTTTTGTAATATTGCAAGAAATTTTGCAAGAGCTTTTATGAAGTCTACTTTGGAATTGCCTGTCCAGTGCCACACTGTTGGAAACAAGATGAGGAATTATTGTTGCCAGGTGATGTGCACAGATTGATTGGTAAATGGAGGCATATAGCAAGTGGTAAAGCAAATTTTTAATGTATGTCCGTGTGTTCCGAAGTACTATTTGCAGAAGTATCGTCCCTTCATTTGCTATGTGTGTATGCAGTCCCTTTCCTCAAATTTTCCCCACTTTGAAAGGCTGGTGGTTAGAAGCCCAGGTCATCTAAGTTTTAAGCAAGTCCTTTTGGACAGGTTTGACTGTCAACAATGCATTTAGATGGACGGAGCATTCTGTTGGAAAGTATGAGTTGTTTAATTCAGATGGCTTAGTGTAATTATATTAAAAGTAGAGTTAATGTGAAAAATGTATATATTTATATCAATTTCCAAATGTCGAACTGGTACTGTTGAAATATTTATTTATAGTGTTATTGGCTTCCTACTTTTGTTACGTTTATTCATACTCATTGTTGCTATTGTTACACTATTTTTAGTGTGTGTTAAAGATCCCTGTACAGTTGCAGTTTATTTTGGATGCTGCTGCTATATAAAAAGACATTTTTGTATCTATCAATTTTTATTGCCAAAAGAAGCTATATGATCAGTTTGCACATGCGAAAATAAGAATCTCTAAATGAAATTGTGTGTATAACACAACTTGGAGTAAGTGTGTGTGAAAAGTTTTAATGTGATTCAATTCATAGTTTAACTTTTCATACAGTTAACTTTTGAAATTTGACAGGAACAAATGCAATGTTTGTAAAAACTTGTTTTTATTTGGCTTGTTGTACCTGCTCTCTCTGTACTAGGAAAGGGCATATCCTACAAGAATTTTATTTCATTCTGAGAGACAATAAGTAAATCAGTTTATTTGACAGTGTTATTTACTGTCATCCTTGTATGCCATTAGTAAAAAAGAAAATGTTCTTGTATATCTGAAACTTCAAATTCATTCTGAACGTTGTTATCTCATGGTAAAGAAAAATTTACATTTACTCAATGTATTTATTAAAAAAGAAATGACGCCATGTGTGCGCATTGGTTTTTCGCCTCGTGGTGCTGGAACTAAGTGGTAGCTCTCTGTGTGATAGTGTGTGTGATGTGTATTTTGGTTGTATCTTTACATTTGTTCAATTGTAAAGTTACGAGAAGACTTATCATACGAAAATTCTCATATTTCTCATTGTTCCACATATAGGACAATTGTGTAGTTCAGAATGTCATTGTTTTGGTAGCTAAAGAGCATTTATTTTTAAGATTTTGTATAGTAAAAAGAATTATTAGAGATAATGTATTCAGTCTGGTTGAATACAAAAGCTCAGAAAATTTTGACTTTGCTGTGTTGTGTAAAGATAGTATGTGAGAGAAGTGTGTACATTAGTCAGTGGTATCTGTAATTTGGTTCATTCATTGAGATTCATTTGTGTGTATATGCATTTCACATCATGTATGAGAATGTATTGTGAAATTAAACAGATTGGCTGATCAAGTTAACTTCTTTTATGCACCATATATTATCAAGATGATATTAATAACAGTATGAAAGTCCAACCAGTACACGAACTAAACAATGCTTTTTGTACAGTTTAAACAGTAATAATATTACAGGAAACAATGAAAGGGTGGTTAAGCCACAGACAAAACATGCATTCCTCTCAGCACCAAATGATAGAGGTTGACCATTTTTTGAAACTGGTAATTGATTGGCAACTGTTAATATTTTGTATTATAGAAAAACTTTTGTTTGAACTATGATATATACAGTTATTCATGACAGAACACAATAACAAGAACAGAGGAATTAGAAGTGTAGGAAAAAAGTAACAACTCCAAAATCATGATTACTTGGCTGGATGCACATATTTGTTTATGTTAATCATCTTCAGAAAGTGGTAGTAAATTGTATATACTTGGATGGAGTATTTGGGTTTTACTGTCATTTTCTCTACCTTATGTTCTAGTTTGATGTATTTTTTCTCTTACCTTTCAATCCAGCAGTTTTATTATTGCATTTACAGTTTCCTTCACTGTAAGGTTTTCAATGCTAGTGGAAAAGTTCTAATGAACATGTTTTTGAGCATTTTAGAATAAAAACCATCCTATAAACTTTGTTTGTCTGTTGTAAATGAAAATATCTGAGAGTGGTGGCCATTGTTTTGCTGACATAGCTGTAAACTAAAGCCCTTCAATATGAGGGCAGTTGGGAATTAGGTTTTTGAAATAACATATGGTAATTTTAAAAATTCACACGAGGAAGGGTCCACAAGTAATGAGAATTTTTCTCTGGCAGTTGGTGGAACATTGGTTTGGAATTGTCCTGCGAGGTGTCTTCACTAGCCACAATTTTGTATCAGATGCTATACTGATATTGGTGTGGGAACATTAATATGGTCAGGGTAACTGTTGTCGGATTTGTTGTTCCATATATCGGCACTTTTTCAGTGCCAGAATTTACATACCAACATTGTAACATCAGGTCCTGTTTCATGTTAATGAAATCAGCAGCTCAATGTTACCCAATCCTTTGGACAGATTAAGGGGAGGGAGCTTCTGAGGCGAGTGTTCAAAAGTGGCTTTTCTGTTTTAAAAGTGTTGAAATGTCAACTGAAGACAAATTATGAACAGCATGTCGCTTGACTTCCAGAACAGATGAAAACATGGATAAACTCTATGTTGTGATAATTTTTAATAATCATGGAACAGGCAATGAGTTGGTGGTAATGACTGAAATATCCTGAAGTTAATGCCAACAAATTTTGACTAAGAGTCTGGAGATGGAAAGATATTGCAGTAAAATTCATTCTGTGTGTGCTTTCTGATGACCAGAGAGACAGTCGTTTGCATATGTGCCAGGAATGGAAAGAATAGTCGGCAGCTGATGCAGATTTTGATGCAAAAATGTCATTACCAGAAATGAGTTGTTGTTGTTATGGATACAACCCAGAAGCTGAACCACAATCTGTCTAGTGGAAGACTCTTTCCTCGCAAAGACCAAAGAAAACAGTGCAGGTGAGATCCCATGTGAAGACAATGTTTTGTGTTTTCAGTATCAAGGGAATTGTCCACCTTTAATTTGTTTCCCGTGGTGCCACATTTAACCAAAATTAGAACCTCACAGCACTAAAACGATTATGTGAAGCAATGAGGAAAGACGACATGCATTGTGGTAATCAGGACATTGGCCTTTTCACCATGACAGTGCCACTATGCACACAGCATTGTCTGACAATTGTTGGCCAAAAACCAAATGACAACAGTTTCTCGCCCATCCTACTCACTGAATCTGGCTGCCCTGTGATATTTTTAAAAATTTTATTATTTCCAAGAATGAAAAGAAATCTGAAAGGGAAGTGTTTCAAAGTTGTAGAAGTGGTTGGGGTTAGGGGGGAGGGGAGTGACTGCAGGCACTGAACACCATAACTTCAAGTGAGTTTAAAAACTTTTTCTTACAATGAGGAAAAAAAGTGGTGGGACAAGTGTCTCTTGACTGATGGACATTATTTTGAAGGTATTTAAGATTTGAAAATGTTCTGCTGAATATAAAGTTTTCTGTAAAACAATTCTCATTATTTTCACAGCAGCAGCTTCATTCAGACTTTGGAGTTACAGATAAGAGAAACTTCAGAATAATTATTGAAAACCAAACATCAGCTCTGGCTGATGTAACTGGTATGTAGTAGATGTGTGCTTGATAATGCTAAGTCATTGGCTTACTATCATGGTAGCAGTGGTGTCATGATATTTTTACCAATCTCAGTGTGAAATTAAAAAGCATGAAACAGTGATGCTGTTTGGTATGTGACATGTACAGTGCCTATGGTAAACTGCTAACTTAGCTTACGTAGATTTGCAATCCTTTGATTGAAACTGACAGCTTGGTGGGAAGCAGCAGGTTTACGAGATGGGAATGCAGACGGTAGTGGAAGCAGGGGCTGGTGCACATGGCCATGTCTTTGATTTGTTTATATAGCTTCCTACTCATCAACACCCTACACTGACAAGCCCCATGTCTGTGGCCTTGCTGTTATAGAACACTCCCTCTCCCTATTTTCTTCAAACTTGAAACACATCTCCTCATTCCTTATACATCTAGCAACTGACATTCTCACACATAACTGCTTTGAGGGGAAGATGTATAAACAAATCAATAGCATGACTGTGGGCACCCACACACCACCCTCTGATGCCAATCTATGCACAGAATATTAAGAGTAAGCTTTTCAGGATCCCAAACCTCCTGTATTGGTCAGGTTCATTGACGACAGTTTCATGAAATGGACCCAGGCCAAGCACCTTATCCTCATTCCTCTCCTGGTCCTCACCATGCCAAGTTGCCACCTGCCTGCACATTGATCTTCACCTCTCTGATGGTCCATTCATACTTGTCCATATCAAGTCCACTTACCATAAACATTACCTACATTTTGACTTTTATCACCAGATCGACAGGAAGTGCAAAATGGCTAAGCAGGGATGGCTAGAGGACAAATGTAAGGATGTAGAGGCTTATCTCACTAGGGGTAAAATAGATACTGCCTACATGAAAATTAAAGAGACCTTTGGAGAATAGAGAACCACTTGTATGAATATCAAGAGCTCAGATGGAAACCCAGTTCTAAGCAAAGCAGAAAGGTGGAAGGAGTATATAGAGGGTCTATACAAGGGCGATGTACTCGAGGACAATATTATGGAAATGGAAGAGGATGTAGATGAAGATGAAATAGGAGATACGATACTGCGTGAAGAGTTTGACAGAGCACTGAAAGCCCTAAGTCGAAACAAGGCCCCGGGAGTAGACAACATTCCATTAGAACTACTGACGGCCTTGGGAGAGCCAGTCCTGACAAAAATCTACCATCTGGTGAGCAAGATGTATGAAACAGGTGAAATACCCTCAGACTTCAAGAAGAATATAATAATTCCAATCCCAAAGAAAGCAGGTGTTGACAGATGTGAAAATTACCGAACTATCAGTTTAATAAGTCACAGCTGCATAATACTAATGCGAATGGAGAAACTAGTAGAAGCCGACCTCGGGGAAGATCAGTTTGGATTCCGTAGAAATATCGGAACACGTGAGGCAATACTGACCCTACGACTTATCTTAGAAGCTAGATTAAGGAAAGGCAAACCTACGTTTTTAGCATTTGTAGACTTAGAGAAAGCTTTTGACAATGTTGACTGGAATAATCTCTTTCAAATTCTGAAGGTGGCAGGGGTAAAATACAGGGAGCGAAAAGCTTTTTACAATTTGTACAGAAACCAGGTGGGAGTTATGAGTTAAGGGACATGAAAGGGAAGCAGTGGTTGGGAAGGAAGTGAGACAGGCTCTATATTGAGCAAGCAGTGAAGGAAACAAAAGAAAAATTTGGAGTAGGTATTAAAATTCATGGAGAAGAAATAAAAACTTTGAGGTTCGCCGATGACATTGTAATTATGTCAGAGACAGCAAAGGACTTGGAAGAGCAGTTGAACGGAATGGATAGTGTCTTGAAAGGAGGATATAAGATGAACATCAACAAAAGCAAAACAAGGATAATGGAATGTAGCCGAATTAAATCGGGTGATGCTGAGGGAATTAGATTAGAAAATGACATACTTAAAGTAGTAAAGGAGTTTTGCTATTTGGGAAGCAAAATAACTGATGATGGTCGAAGTAGAGAGGATATAAAATGCAGACTAGCAATGGCAAGGAAAGCATTTCTGAAGAAGAGAAATTTGTTAACATCGAGTATAGATTTAAGTGTCCAGAAGTCGTTTCTGAAAGTATTTGTATGGAGTGTAGCCATGTATGGAAGTGAAACATAGACGATAAATAGTTTTGACAAGAAGAGAATAGAAGCTTTCGAAATGTGGTGCTACAGAAGAATGCTGAAGATTAGATGGGTAGATCACATAACTAATGAGGAAGTATTGAATAGGATTGGGGAGAAGAGAAGTTTGTGGCACAACTTGACTAGTAGAAGGGATCGGTTGGTAGGACATGTTCTGAGGCATCAAGGGATCACCAGCTTAGTATTGGAAGGCAGCGTGGAGGGTAAAAATCGTAGAGGGAGACCAAGAGATGAATACACTAAGCAGATTCAGAAGGATGTAGGTTGCAGTAGGTACTGGGAGATGAAGAAGCTCGCACAGGATAGAGTAGCATGGAGAGCTGCATCAAACCAGTCTCAGGATTGAAGACGACAACAACAACAACAACAACAACAACAACAACAACAACAACATCCTTTCCACAGGAAGCAATCTCTGCCATATAGTCAAAGCATGAGTAGACAGTGCATCTGTATTAATACGAACTTCTTTGTTCAGTATGCCGTAGGTCTCACTAAATGCCTTCATACAGACACAATCCCCCAAACCTAGTCAGCAAACAGATGTCCCATGCCATGTTTCCACACACCCTAATTCTCCCACCAGCTGTGAGAATCAGCTGCAAAGGAGCACCCAATCGTAGAGTATCATCTTGGACTGGAGTGACCAAATTGTGTCCTTTGCCAGGCAATTGTGTGCAGAAATGAAGGATAATCCTTTCTCACTTCTCATAAACTGGTATTCTACCAACGACTCACTCAACCTACACAATATTCTGATCCATCCCTATGCCACACTCACCCTCAGCTGCTTGACATATGTTTATATCCTGTGAAAGATCCGTCTTGCTCCAGTCACATCCAATCGCACATAGGGCTACAGCGAAAGCAGCCATATCATATACTATCTCTGCTGCAGTTCCTCCACAGCATTTTATGTGGACATATCAACTAACCAACTGTCTATCCAAATGAATGTACACTGACAACTGTGACAAAGAGCAGAATTGACCACTAAGTGGTGGAACATGGAGCTGAGCACAATATGCTAGATTTCAGCGGCTGCTTGACTACTTACATATCATGTCATACCATCAGAGACATGGTTATGATGATGATGGTTATGATGATGATGGTTATGATGATGATGGTTATGATGATGATGATTATGATGATGATGATTATGATGATGATTATGATGATGATGATGATGATGATGATGATGATGATTATGATGATGATGATTGTGATATGATGATGATGATGATTGTGATATGATGATGATGATGATTGTGATATGATGATTATGATGATGATTATGATTATGATTATGATGATTATGATGATGCAAGCAATGGAAAATTTAAATTAGGATGGCCAGTTGGAGCTTTGAACTCCCTCTTTCACACCACCATTTTCCCACAAAGTGGAAAACTTAACGGTGTGCAGTAAACTTCGTATTCACTCAATTCTGTACCACTGTCTGATGAGCTGCTACACTGAAGTCGAGTGAGACGGTGCAGTGGGTAGCATACTTGATTTATATTCAGGACAGTGACAGTTCAAATACCCATCCAACCATGCAGATTTAAGTTTTCTTCTGTTTGCCTAAATCAATTGTGGCAAATGCCAGGTGGTTCCTTTGGAAGGCCACAGCCAGTGTCCATCCCCATCCTCCCCTAATCAGATTTTGTGCTCAATCTCTAATGATCTTGTTAAATTCTAATCTTCCTTCCTTATTGCTACATTGACTCACACAGTAGATCAGTGTACTTGCCGCTGAATTCACAATAAAACCACATGCTTCTTGTTTACCTACAGTAGCTGTTCAAAATGATCACTGCAACTGAAAATCCCATCAAATGTCAGATCCATTTTGTAACATTATTTTCCATAACAAAGTCTCAAAACTGCTGTCAATAATTCCAAAATTTGTATATAAATAAAATTAAAGGGCTGAAGGCATTGTGTGTCAATGATGTCATTTAAGAGTAATAACAGAAGTGGCCATCCATGTGTAGCCAGCAACAAACTAGTACAGAAAAATGAATAAAAAGACTTAAAAACTCATGTTTCACAAAATCTGAACTGTCCAGCAACTTCCTACAGATTTCTTAGTACCCTGACTCAACAATTAGGAACCTGTAAGTTCTGTATTTGTTAAGGTTCTAAAATTTCCTTCTGAGAACCACAAAACTCAACAGGTAACTGTTTGTCTGTACTTTCTTTTTGTCACCGAGCTGAAGGAGGCAGCTTACTAAACAGAATGGTGACCAGACATCATAAGTTTTCTATGCTAACACAGAAAAAAAACAGCAGTCGATAGTGTGGGGTCATTTTGCCTCGCCCAATGAACAAACAGTATGTCATATTGTCAGCCAGAATGGTTATGGCTTCTGTTTAAAAGAATCTTGTTTCTAGAGTTTGAGGCATGAAAGGGTAATCAGTTTTAAAGTCAACTGTGAGGCATCAAGGAAATTTTTTTTTAAAAAACTGATCAAAACAAGAGATACAGTATCTTGATTAGTGGAGTTGTATGTTTGCATGACAATGCTTGAAGAATATATGCACTGGAAGCATAAGAACTGTTGCCAGTTCAAATCAAATCGTTTTTGAAGGTCTGCTCTACAGCCCAGTCTTCGCTCCAACTCAGCTTACATGCTTGCTGCGGAAGATGGCCCCACAAACTAACTTGTCAGTTCCACCTCTTTATCCATCTGAAAGAATGTCAGAACCCCAACTTGACAACTTTGATGAAGGATTTGAAGATAACAGTTAAATATGGATGGTGTTTGTGTAGAGAATTACCACAAAGGTGCAGTGTCAAGATTTTTCTAATATTTTTTTAAAAATTATGCTAGTATTTCATTTAAAGCATAATGGTTACTTTCCAGATATTCCTCATAAGAGTAAAATAAGAGGTCCGGCAGGATAAGATGTTAATGTGAAATTCAGTGTTTGAAAGTGCTTTAAATCTGTGGCGTTATTAGAATATCTTGTGAAAGGAAAAGGGACATTTAGTATTTTTGTATATGTAGTGAAGGTCCTAATTACTTGTGGTCTGCAATAACTATTGGAGTATGTTAACAAACCTAACTAAAGTGTATAGAAGTACATGGCATTACAAAAGGATTCATTTGACTTTACAAGAAACTTGGGGGGGGGGGGGGGGGGTTGGACTTCTAATACACAGTACTACAAAGTTTTTACGATGACAGAAGTGGAAACTTAAATCGTAAAGCACCAGTCTGATATTTATCAAACTTTATGGAGATGTTCGTCATATAATGGGAACAGAACAGCTGCAGTTGTCTATTCAAGTTTCTCCATCACATGCCAGACATGGTTGCGGGCAGTGGCAAATTGGGAGTGAGTAGGCCAGTACAGGATCCCTACATTCCTCAAGGCATATATGGTGTGAACTGCAATGTCCAGTCTTGCATTATCCTGTTGGAGTATGCCACTTGGTACCTAGGTCGTAGAGGCTATGACAACAGGGTTTACAATTTTATCCATAAACTGACAAGCGTTCAGCTTCCATTCAGCAATTACCAAATGATCCCTCTTGTAATATGCAGTAGCTCCCCACTCTGTGATTCCAGGAGTTCAAGTAGTGTATGTGTCTTAAAAATTACTGCTTTCTATGAACTCTGAGCATGTTATGTTATCTTTGGAGCCATTGGCATCAGTCATTCTGAACGCCACAAACAGAAGCGAGATGCAGTGCTGAACACCACAGAATTCCAGTCATTGTCCCAGTTGACTCTGACTTTGAACCATGTATGTATTTTTTTCTGTGCTATGGTGCAGCAGCAAATGACTTGTGGAAACTAAACATTTAAACTCTGCTTCCAGTAATCTGTTTCTAATGGTTTTTGGTGATTAACTGCCTGTAAAATCTGCCTGGATTTCAGTTCCTCTGTCATCAGAGCCAGTCAGAGGTCTAATAGTGTAGTTCTCATGGTGTAGGTGTTGTCCTGAGCCCATCTTGTCACCACCAGTTCTTCACTCATTTCAGTGCACCAAACTGTGTGTGATTTGTCCATATGATGCTTTCATTCCCTCATGTGAGATTTGACTTTCCTCAAAGCTTGAAAGATGCCAATAATTACGCATGCATGTCCTGTGACCATGTTGTGTTCTGATCTCTACCTGGAAACTTCCAGTAACAAATTGAGCTAAGGTAAGCTTTCAGTTCAACAAGTAAGATAAAATTTACTCCAGTTTTCCATCTGCATCCATGTAGAAGATGGCCTTGTTAACTCTGATAAATACTTTTGAAACGATCTTTATGCTCATCAAACAAACTAATAATGCCAAAAACAGAATTAAACTTGCATGTTATATTGCGATATGGGAGAGGAAAACCAACCAATGCCCAAAATAGGATGAGAATTGAGTCAAATGACTTCACTATGACATGATTCACAAGTCATAAATCTTTTTAATGATCACATCCTAAATATAGCAGAAAAGCAGGATCAGTTCATTTAAAGAAGCAATGAAGACTTCGTGTTCTGCTTGTACTCAAAGGTCCACCATCTTGAATTTTATGCTTGGAACAACTGAGCTATGTTCGTGATCTTGGACTGCGCCATTTTATACGTAGGGAAATCTGACTATTTGAATTTCCTACCATTCTACACTAGGACAATTGGAATATCCCTCTCCTTCCCCCTATGACATTATAGATGTCATACATAGGGCAACTGATGGACCTGTATGACTTTACAGCTGAGCTTGTAGCCCCTCATAGCTGTACTATTGTTTAGGTCTGCACCATTCTAAAGAGCAGGTTGCTTATCTATCTTGCACTTGTGCATTACCAGTATAGCAATAGTATTTTTAGTGTGATCCTTAAAGATTATTTACACTTACGTTACTATGACTTAGGTTATAGTTAAGAACAGTACCATGTAAAACCTGTTAATGGTTGAGAGCAAAATCTAAAGGAAGTAGCGAAACATTAATATATCATTATCACGAAAGCAGCAATTGTATAGGGTGTTAACGGAGTATATTCTGATAACCCCGGTTTAGTTAAAATATGATCTCAAGTTAGGCATGGTAGAACATGAGCCTTCTTTTGTTCATCCATATCCAATTTATATTTCAAAGTAGGAAGAGGTACAAAAAGAAACTGATAAGACGACTGAATGTAGCATAAGAGTGTGAAGTAGTAGTCTACACAATAATCCCTTGAAAATAATGACCAAGGAAGATGGAGTTAGTTGTGATTGATGCTCTTACATTGAAGAAAGTGGTAAAATGGGAAACAGACTGTCTCAAGAATTTAGACAAAATGTTAAAAAAATTCTACGATGTAAGACTGGATTGAACTGGAGGCTATTGGCAAGTGCCATTAGCATCTGAATGTTGAAGGTTTACTGCATTTTCATCTGCATGAAAATACTACCAATAGAAAGTGGTACTGTTGGGATTAAATTATGTTAGTATCAGTATTATCAGAGCCCTCGATAAAGTCATAGGTAAACAAGAAAGATTGCAATTTAGCCATCAAAACTTGGTAAAAACACTTGCAGGTAATGTAATGTATTTCAAGCTGTAATGAGAGGAGGGATGACCTTGAAACAATGACAATGTGAATTTGTAAATGAGGAGATTAAATTTTTGGGGCATATAATAACTTCAGAAGAAATAGTAATAGGTCCATCTAAAATGGCTGTGATGAGAGATTGTCTGGTACCTAAGTCCAGTAAAACCATTGTTCAAACAATAGTTACATAAAACGGTTCAACAGTGATACAATAATGATAAAAATTTAAATATTGATGTGTAATGTTTCAAGATTTTTTTGATCACATATGTTACATTCCACAAACAACACTTTACATGTGAAGGCACATTCCCTTGAAACTACCCTTACAGAATACTGCAAGAAAATGTGGAGCGTTATTTTCACGTTTCTGCAGCGAGCTGTCAATGTGTGATATAACTTGTTAATGATTATTTCAGTGTGGATGTGCATAGGGATATTATAAAATGACTGTAAAAGAATGTTGCAGTTAGCAGTTGAACACTTAATTTTATTGTTGTGCACTTTGTATCTACAACTGTCATATTCATGAAGAAAAGAGTGGTATTCAGCTAAGGAAATTAAAGAGCCATTAGGCCTGTGAACTGAGAAGCTTTTTTCCTGACCATTTTAGTTTCATGCATTTTCTATGGGAGAAATGGCCAGTAGACTGACTTAGAGGCTGGTATTGGTGTAGGATTAGCAGGTGGCCATGACATTTTTGTTTCTGGAACATCCTCCTGAGGAATCATAATTTACTATATTGAAAAGAGGTAAACAGCTAATTTAATTGGAAATCCATAATGACTGGACTGTTAAGCTTTTCCCCTGGTCATTTTAGTTTCTGGAATGCCATTTCTTTGCAATGAGGAACACGACAGACAGACAGACAGACAGACAGACAGAAAAGTAGAAGTAGCCAGCTAGCAAACGTTGAGTCAGGTCATATTACAGCACATTCTTCAGTCATCTAATTTAATTTGTAGCTATGGATCCATGATATTTCTGGGAAAAATTATGATGCTGCAAGAATTGCACCACCATTCTTAAAGAACGGTTTCAAAAGGCAGACAATATGCATGTTTGGTCTGTCTAAATGAAATGTGAAGGTATGTGGAAGCAGCTTTGTACCATGTTCTCAAATGCCTTGCTTCTGGCAATTTTGTTATTATTTATGTAGTAGGAAAGCCAGACTTTATATTTACTTTGCGTAAACCCTACTTTAAAATTATTGTTTTCAAATGGAAATTAATTGCATTTAATGCTATGCTCCTGTGGTTTAGCTGTGTAACAAAGTGGAGACCCACAACTTTGATGGATTGCATTGCAAAATTACTAGATTAAATGTATTTGCTTAGTTTGCCAAGACTAAGATAGTCAGTCTGTGAAGAATAACTGACTTAATTTTTATTTCAAAATTTACATAAATTGATTGGTAAAATGGAAATCATTAAAGATTTTCAGTGTTTCATTCCATTTTCTAAAAATCTAAAAGTACATGTATTCAAATCCGTTAACTATTTCAAGTTTGAAGAATAGAATTATTTTCAAAATTTGTTCCTTCAGTAATGGGAACTGGTATTACACTCCCGGAAAAAAATTAGTTTGCTTGGAAAAATGTCAATTTTGACCAACGAGGGCATACTTACTACACCTGGGGGTAGTAGATATACTGCTAATGGTTTCAGTGTCACCTGCTAACAGATAACATTGTGACATAGCTACCAGAGCGCCATCTTTGCCTTAATAGGGGGACGCTCACAGCCAGAAGGCTCAGAGTGGTGCAAGTGTGTGAAGCAAGCAGGCAATCGTGCCATGGAGACGCACTTGTGCTCCCTACAACCAACTGAGTGAGTTTGAAAGGGGACTAATTGCGGCCTTCAGAGTGGCGGGACGGTCATTCCAGAGAACATCCACGCAGCTACCAGCCACCTGCCACAATTGTTGTATTGTTAGGGCAACAGTGGCAGATTGAAGAGCTGCAACAGCACAGATAAGATGGCTTGTGAGCCAGAGGTGTAAACACAAACTGTTGCAGACAGGTTATTAGTGTTAGGCACACACCTCTCTAGTCAGTCTTACATTCGGGCCAAAGCATTAATGTGCACAGCTCAACTGATGCCATCAGGTGATAACTAGGAAAATGGAATACTGCACTGTGGTCTTCAGCGATGAAAGCAGATTCTGCCTGCATACAAGTTATAGTCATTTGCATATATACTGTAGACCTGGTTAGTGCGCTCTAGTAGAGAGCATTGGTCCGAGACATACTGGCCTCACCCCAGGCATTATTGTCTGGGGTGCAATAAGCTACTACTCTTGTTAAACTTTGGTGTTTCTAGAGGGTCCGCTAACCAGTGCTTGGTATGTGCAGAATGTTGTTAGACTCATTCTTTGCTTTTTTGTAAGAGGAAGGTGATGTGCTGTTCAAAACGGCTAGTGCTTGTCTACACACTTCCTGCGAAATTCACCATGCCGTGCATTTTTGGGCCAACATGACTTTTGGACTTCTCTCCAGACAAGTATGTGTAGAATATGATGGAACAAGTGGCTCGTGCAACTTGTCAGTCAACAACTCTTATGGAACTACATGAACAGGTTGAGCAGGCATTGGATATCATATTCTAGGACAGTATTTGCCATCTGTATGATCAAATGGTTCCCAGAGTCAGCACCTGTATTGCTGCCTATGGAGGCTACACCATGTACTAATATGTGTTGCTTCAGCCTGGGCCAATACTGGTGCCTCAGAACTGATTATACTATTGATCGTGATTATAATAATTTCTTGTACTTCATATGAACTTTTGCAATAATAAATGTTGAGTAATTGGAAACCTCTAAAAGGGTGTATTAAATTTTTATCTGGCAACTTAGAAAGCAAAATTATTTATTTTCAAAAGGGAACTTCCCAAGGTGTGTTGCTTCCTGGCTTAATGGCAAATACTGGCACTATGTTTTTATTGGAAGTATTATCAAAATGATAAAGGTAAGAAGTGAAGTGAAGAGGAACTTCCTTTCTGTATAGAAAGACACTCTAGTTTTTAACTAAATGCTCTAGAATATGTATGATAGCCTAACAAACATTGAAACAGGTTTACATGGGGTTAACAGTTGTAAGAGTGTTCATTTTAAATATAAACAGTTATCAAAGTGTAAATTTTATATTCTTTGCAAGTCCAAAGCTAGACACTATGTAAGCTACTCAATGGTGAGGAAGGCCACGCAGTTTTGCAGGTACGACCAGCCACTTGTAATAAATGAAAATAAAGGTATGCTATAATTATAGACAGAGTATAGGTATGTATGGTCATTATAACCAGTTTGGTGCATGCATTATCACGGCCAATATACATACTATGTCAACGCCTATTACAGTAGTATAATTCTATATTCCAGCTAGCTCTGCAGATGATGAAGAGATTCGAAGAAAGTGTGGTAAAATGTAAGAAATTATTCAGACAGGAAAAGGAGAACAAAATTTGTAATGGGCAATGGAATACAATAGTAGGAAAGGTGGAGAAGGAAAAATAAGAAAATATGGACTGGGGGAAAGAAATAACAGAGGAAGCCACCTGGTAGAACACTTGGTTTAAGAATAATGAAAGAAAACTGAATGTGTGGAAGACTCTCAGATAATATAATGTTAAGACAAATTTTGAAGCTGAATTTTAAACTGTAAGACATTTCCATGAGACTTTGGCTATAATTTATTGGTTACGAACTGCAGATTGGAAGTGAAGAAATTGTGTAAAGGTAGGAAATAAAGGAGATGAGACGTGGATGAATTGAAAGAAGCAGAGGTTGTCAGAGTTTCAGGGAACATTAGGCATCAATTGAAAGGATGGTAGAAGGTGAATGGGTAGCTTTGAGATAAAATTTGGAAGGCAGGCAAGCATCACACAGATAAAAAGGGAAGGCCTAGCAGAAATCCCCAGATAACATAAAAACTGTTTTAGTTGATGAAAGAACAAAATAAAAAATGCAGCAGATAAGTCACTAAGGGCATTGAAAAATGGACAGAACATACAGAATGACTGGAAGACAATGTAATAATTTAGTTTCCAAAGAAAGCAAGAGCTGGCTTACATGGTTTATACCAAACCATAAGTTTAAGTCATGGTTAAAAAATATTGGCAAATTATGTACGGAAAAATGAAAAATCTCAAAGCAGCTGAAATCGAGTAAGATCAGTCTGGTTTCCAGAGAAACATGGGAACATGAGAGGCAATAATGATCCTACGATGTCTTAGAAGATTGCTTGAAGAATGACCAACCTACATTTATAGTATTTGTAGTTTCAGCAAATAAGAGAGAGCTGAAAGGTCGAAGCAGTTCTTACAGGGTTTATACAAGTAAGATGAACTCGGAAGCAATATTATAGAAATGCAAGAAGAAGTAGCTGATGAGGAGATCAGAGACAGGTACTGCACTGAAAGACCATAGTCGAAAAAAGGCCCTTACAGTATACAACGTTCTGCCAGAACTACAGATAGTCTTGGGAGAGTCAGCCATGACAAAACTCTATTATCTGGTGAGCAAGATGTATGAGACAGGCGAATTATCCTCAGACTTCAAGAAGAACATAATAATTGCAATTACAAAGAAAGCAGGTGCTGACAGGTGTGAATATTACTGAACTATCAGTTCAATAAGACATGGTTGTGAAATACTAACATGAATTCTTTACAGGATAATCGAAATACTGGTAGAAGTCGAACTCAGGGAAAATCAGTTTGGATTCCATAGAAAAGTGGGCACATGCGAAGCAATGCTGACACCTACTACTTTTCATAGAAGATAAGTTAAGGAAAGGCAAATCTGCATTTATAGCAATTGTAGAGTTAAAGAAAACTTTTGAAAATGTTGACTCTTTGAAATTCTGAGGTAGTGGGATAAAATACAAAGGGCATTCAAAAATTATGCACAGTCATCTCTAATTTCTTTATGTTTTGCAGGAGGAGAATGAATTTCGACCAAAGAGGTAAAAAATCAGCTGGGACAAAGTCCGAACTGTAGGGAGAGTGAGGAACAATTTTCTCCTGCGTCATAAGGGCTGTATGGGGTTTGGCATTGTCATGTTGTAGTCTGATGAGCTGACCCTGAAGCTGTGGTCTGTGGGTCTTGAAGGCACATTGCAGCTTGTCCAGTGACAAACGGTAATGGTCCCGGTTAATTGTGGAGCCAGGTTCCAAAAAGTCAATGAAAATGACGCCGCACTGATCCCAGAAGGAGGAGGCCATCACCTTTCGGCCTGCTGTTCATGAAAGTCTTGTTTTCTTCTTTAAACGGGAACCCAGATGACGCCATTCCATGGATTGGGTTTTGCTCTCAGGTTCGGACAAAAACAACGATGTTTCATCCTCTGTAATGATGCTGTCAAAACACTGTTTCCACTCTTCAGTAAAGGTCTTCATGAGAGCGTCGCACACATTCTTCCTCATCGTTTTCATTTCTCTTGTCAATAATCTAGGCACCCAACGTGCACAGATTATTCTGTACCAGTGATACCACGCTACCCAATGACAAACTAGTCATTTGAGCAAGCTGTCATGCCATCACACATCTGTCATTTTGGATGATTTGATCAATGTTCTCCTTATTCACATCACTCACTGCCACATTGTGGATTGTCCAGTAGAGAGAAATCATCTTTAAACCTCTGCAACTACCGCTGGATACTGCTGCAATCCACTGTGTCCTCCCCATGAACAGGGAGCAACTTCCTGTGAATTGATGTGGCAGAGTCATTGCCGATCTTGAAGAGGAACTTCATCACTGTCCGTTGTCGCAACCTGACATCTACTTCATGTTCCATTATGTCTCACCTGTAAATAAAAGAAAATACTTTTATATACCAACTTATAGCTGAATGTTCCAAGTACATTCACAAAAAATTACATTCTCCTCCTGCAAAAAATAAAAAAAAATAGACTACTGTGTGAAACTTTTTGAATCACCTTTGTACATGGAGCGAAAGGTTATTTACAGATTTTATGAAAACCGGATGGCAATTATGAGAGTTGAGGGTGTGAAAGGAGAGCCGTAGTTGAGAAGGGAGGGAGAGAAGATTGTAACGTATCATTGATGTTATTTAGTCTGTAGATTGAACAAGCTGTAAAGAAACCAATGCAGCATTTGGAAAGGTGATTAAAGTTCATTGAGAAGAAATAAAAGCTTTTAGTTTGTCAATTACAATGCAATTCTGTTGGAGATGGTAACTGATTTGGAAGAACAACTGAATGTAAGAGATGGTATCTTAAAAAGATTGATATCAACAACAGTAAAACAAGGGTAATGAAGTGCAGTTGAATTAAATCGGGTGTTGCTGATGCAATTAGATTAGGAAATGAGAAACTAAAAGTAGTAGATACGTTTTGCTATTTGGACAGCAAAATAATTGACCTAGCCACAGTAGAGAGGATATAAAATGCAGAGTACAATATCAAGAAAAGTATTTCTGATAAAGATGGATACGTTAAAATTGGATTTAAATTTAGTGTTAAGAAGTCTCCTCCATAGGTACCTGTCTGGGGTGTAGCCTTGAATGGAAGTGAAACTGTGACAATACACTACTCAGTCAAGAAGAGAGCAGAAGCTTTTAAAATGTGGTGCTATAGAATAATGCTAAAGATTAGATGGGTAGATTGAATAACAAAACAAACAAGTTCTGTTTGGGAAGGCAATGCCTGGAATTGAATGATTCAACATTTGATTACTACATGATAGAAATTTTGAATGTAAAAGGAAAGTAGCAGGCACACATAGAGCTTTGAAGGTCAGAAGATTAATATAAAATGCAAGTACAATGTAATTTAAAAAGTTTTAATAATGCTTCTCATAATAATCACATGAATTCATCATTAAGGGGTCCCCTGTACCTCATAAACTGCTGGTAATTTCCCAGTATCTGGTTTCATATTTGACAGCCACAATCTATGTCCCTTTCACATATCTGCACTTTGTTTCTTGCTTTTGTCAAGAGCTGCTCCTCTTCATTAAGTAGGTAGACAGAAAAGCTAAAACGAGTGACATAACTTTGACACAGAAGAGAATAGGAATTTCTCACTTTCAACCAGAAATGTTCGCAGCCAGATCACGGAAGAATCCTTGCTCTTCACAGTCAGGTTTCAACTCGAGCACTGCTGTAGCAATCTATGCTGGCATTCTTCTGCATCTGCTGAAAATGTTTTGAGTACCCACATTGTGGTACATGAATAATGAAATCTAGTATGCATTTATTTCTTAGCTTGTTTGAAAAGTAAGTGAAAACCATCTTCACTGATGCCAAAACATTGCAATCACTGTCCAAGATGAGACTGAATACCACCTGGTGGCATTCTGGGGATGTGAGATGGTAAGAAAAGTACACAAGTGGAACAAAGATGAAGAGGACTCATTCTAGCAACAATACTGACCACACATGGGGAAAACCCATGGACATAAACGACTGTGACAAGGGGAATATTTTTATGATTTGGTGCCTGGAAACAACTATCATGGAAACGGTGAAGATCAACTGCTGTTTGCGCGGTGCTGTTGTGAAGATCCATGGAAAGAGTTTAATGTACGGCGAAACCACGAGTAGGTGACAAGGTACTAAAGGTTCTTCTCATCACAGAATCTGTAGGTCAGAGGCATGGCCACCATGCGCAGCTTGATAGTTGGCGATCTGTGGTAGCTATGATGACAGAATACAATACTGGTGCATTCACAAGTGTGTGGGAATGCAGATGACCAATAAATACAATCGGACTTCCACAGAAAAATAACACATCAACTGTTTGAATGTTTTTGCACTTCAATAAGACACTGACAATTGATTAGTAGCATCGTGCTGTGTTGATATATCCTACTGCAGTATACCATACTAATGCCGGTAAGCCTGTAAGATCACTGAATCTTTGTGGATGTAGCTCTTGAGCGCAGCTGCTTAAAAAAATGTGCTGGTCAATCAGAGAAGCAACCAGTTTGGTCATGTGAAGTAAGTGATCTCTGGTACTGCATGTGCATGGACAGCGGCTGAGTAGGTGGTCGTGGCTGCATAGGCAGGCAAGAGCCATCTCATTGGAAGACCCGTGTGCTCAGACCTCGAGTATTGGCAAGGGCCGCTTAAGGGCAGTAGGCTGGTTTGCAGGCAGCATGTTTGAAAAAGGAAAATCTATGCCAGGGGCACTATGATCACAGATACCAAGTTGGTTTTGGTGCTGTCAATGAGCACCTGTTGCACCGTAAATGGTATAATGAATACAGCGAGACACCTGAGCGACGATGCCAGATTCCCAGTTGTGAAACCTGTTGTAGATATGATAGAAAATTTTGTCCTTTGTTCAGGACTTTGCTATGAAGATAGTGCCGGAAGCAGAGCGGTGTAGGAGATGCAGTAGAGAGCAATGGCGACGACCGTGTAAGAGTTCTGCTGGCAAACCATCACGAGCAAGCATAGTGTGACAGGTGTTTAGAAAAAAACAACAAAGCATTTTCCCTCACGTGAAAGGAGCAAAAGTATGGAAATCTGAGCCTTGAAAGTGTAAACGAAACATTCGGCTTGATTGAGGAGAGAATGGAGCCATTTGGATATGTTAAATTCCATTTTGTTGGCAAAAACTGGTGAATTTCCGATGAAGAAAATTGTGATCCATTTTCAGAAACAATTGTTTGTGGCAGACCTTCTATATAAGAACAGAAGCAAGTGCTTTGATAGTGCTAGCACTGGTAGCCATATACACTGGAATGAAGAAAGAATATTTGCTGTAAGCATCAACGTTAAGAGATGTTATGTTTGAGAAAGGACAATCAAAATTAATTAGAATACGTTGCCAATGACTGTCAGGTCGAGGCTGATTGAAATTTTTTTGGCCCTGGTTATCCGCGAATGCGCGGCAGTGGGTGTTCGTAACTTCTATCAGTTTATCCAGCCCGAGTCATGTACAATGCTGGAGTTCAAGTTGCTTCATTCTAACAATAACCTAATGTTCTCTGTGTGGGTTCCCAAACTTTTCCTCAGATGGAACACTGAGTATCCTGGGGATTAGCCTTGTTGATTTTGAGGGTCAATGAAATTTTTAAAAAATGAGAAATTGTTTTATTCAGTTATTACTTCAATTTTAAATAATAATAACATAGAAATCATAATTTTTAAAATGTTTATTACTGGTACCCCCAAAATAACGAAAATGGTTTTTCACGGAGGACTTACTTCACGGACCACAGTTCGGGAAATCCTGCTTAGTTGCAGCACATGTTGTTGCAAAGATGTGAGAATGGGGAATCGCGTTTATTCATTAGGAGAAAGCAATAAAATTACACCATTCTGAAGAGCTAGGCTGTTGCATTGTGCATGATATTTGCGAACTACTTTATCAGAGACTGACTTCGAACTGAATGTAGGACTTCAGCAGTCCCTGTAACTGATGTTGTTCGTTAGCTTCTGCTGTAGGCCGAGAATCAATGGGAAAAAGCTTGCAATGCTTGTGAACCAGAAAGATCAATTTCAAGACAAAAAACTTCTGATCTGTCAAAATCAGGATCATTTTTTGTAGGTAAGTGAGACAGTGTCTGTGTTTTCATGCTGTGCCGTAGGCCGATAAAGAATGTCATGTACAGGGTGGCGCACAAAATGTTACCATTTTGTTTTTGAATATAAACTTAATGTCAATACAATCTGAAAGGAACATATACTACAATGAGAGCCATCCATAGAGATTTGTTCTAACTCAGCACATGCTCAATATGTCCACCACTTCGTTTCCTAACTTCCTTCAAACGAACACTGAAGTTAGTAATTGTACTGCAAGATTGAAGAATAAGTCTTCTGAGCTCCATTAAATCACGTGGACGTTTCGGGAACATTTTTTTCTTTAGGTACCTCCAAAGAAAAAAGTCACATCGATTGAGGTCTGGGCTACTGGGCGGGGGGATTTTGTCCGTCATTGAAACAACTTGGAAACCTGAGTGAAATGATCCGCATGTCGAAATGCTCGTGTAAAAACTCCAACACAGTGTTTGCAGTATGTGGCCTTGCTCCATCTTTCATGAACCACCGCGTGTTGAAGGGCAAGACAGTAGCAAGAAGCTGTGGAATGAAGCTATTGCGAAGCATGCTCAAATAACGCTCGTTGTTCACAGTTTCTTCAAAGACAAAGGGTCCGATAAGTCCGTGACTGGAAATTGCTGTCCATGCTGTAATACTCAGAGCATAATGTTGTCGTTCATGGAGCACTTGTGGGTTTTCAGTGGCCCAAAAGCGCACATTTTGTTTGTTAACCACTCCGTCCAAATGAAAATGCGCCTCATCTGAAAACCAAACGTTGTTGAGAGTTTCTTCCCTATCCTCCGGCCACTGAGCAAACAGTAGTTTATGCGGCTTGTGTTCTTCAGTGAGCTTCTGTGCACAGGTCATCTTGTATGGGTACATATGGAGGTCACTTTTAAGAATGCATTGAACGGAGCGTCTCGATATTCCCAGTTCCACTGCTGCCTTTCTACACGATTTCCGGGGACTTCTCTGTACAGCAACTCGTACCGGTTCAATATTCTCCGGCGAACAAACAGGCTTAGGCCGAGGCCGCTTCGCTTCCAATACTGTTCCTTCCTGTACAAATTTATTGTACAACCTGTGGATGGTCGTCTTGCAGGGGACCCATCGTGTGTTAAAGTGTTGTCGAAAACGCCTCTGAGTCACAACAAGGCTTTTCGTTTCATGAAAAAGTAACACAATTGCCGATCGTAGGCGTGTCGTCAGTTTTCCATTGTCAGCCATTGCTGCTTACTAGTCTCCTAGCGGCAGTATCGTGAATTACACGTCATTTTGTAACTCATTTGTTTTTCCAAACTCTGCTGGTATTGCTGTAGAGATCCCAGCGAGATATCTAATGTGCGTCGTAAATTGTGAAAGAAATAATTGGTAACACATTTCGTGCACCACCGTGTAGATAGTTGGTCACTATGACAAAAGTTGCAGCTTTAGAGCTGTATGATAAGATACATCTTTCGCCTGATGGAAAAGAGCTGTCAGCAGCTTATGACCAGTTACGGAAAAAATTTTCTACTAGGCAGATATTGATAAAATTTTGTAAGAACGTAAATTGTGGCAGAAGTTCAATTTTCCAGCTGACTCTAGTTCGTTTGAGCTTTGTTCGACGTCTTGGATGCGAATGCTACGGAGCGTTCGATGTTGCCCCCACTGTGTGGTTTTTGCGGATCGCAGTGCATGTTTCAAATTCTGAAAAGATTGCACGCGTTCTCAGTCCAACTAAAAGGACCATTTTTCGCCTCAGGTGTTGCAAAGGGGCGGCAATTTGCTCTGCATCTGGATTGAATGTGATGTCAGTTTTGCGTAGAACAGGTAGGAATTCTCGTACATTTGTAGAAGGTAGTCTCCGTATGGCTTATAAGTTTGCTGCCAGACGCTCCTGTGACTAAAAGCTGAACCAAATCTCGCCAGTGCGGTGCCTGCGTCCGATCTCGAGTCCGAAGTCCTTTTTTCCCCCCGTTTTAATTTACTGGCAGCCAGTGCTAGATTCCAAACGACACGTAGTTGAAAACATGCACCCCTGTTGATAAGATTGTCCGCCGTATGGCCTCCTGAAGAACACAGTCTCAGAAAGGTGATGCCGGGGATAAACGTGCGGTGCCCCGTATCCAGGCAACGCTCCACGATCGCTGATTTATTAGGTTGCCGCATGCACGTATGACGATGGTGTTCAACACAACGTTCTTGCACCGTTCGACATGTTTGCTAAATATAGGATTTCCCACACTGCCGTGCGGTCTCCTGAGAATTCTTTCTATTCTTGAAGACATGCCGCCAAAATACGACAACAACGACGTCGTTGCAGTGGGTGCTTGCGCTTCTTCATTTAGATCCCTGCTTGGAGCGGAATGCATGGCGCATCTGTGTGCCGGAATATCCATTCTGTTGGAGCACGGTTCCTGGGTTTCGTAGCTCACCAGCCAGACTGTCGGTATTTGAGACCACATGCGCTCTGTGTACAAAAGAGTGCGCGACACTAGCGTGTTGTGAGCTTGTGGCCCACAAATACAACTTTGAGTGAATTGGTATGTGGCAAACACTATGTCCCAGTGTACCATCGGCTTTTCTTGTAACCAGGACATCGAGGAATAGTAAGATGCCGTCTTTTTCCACTTCCATGGTGAACTGTTTATTCGAATGGAGCGAGTTCAAATGCCGGAGAAACATACGTAACGTCTTTATTCTGTGGGGCCACACTAGGAAAGTGTCGTTTACATGGATTAAAACAAGTGAAACAAGAGTATCCGATACTGCTGGGATTTAACTCAGCTCTTAGCGTCAGGCAACAGGCAGTGCCCGCAGCGCAGGCGCGGAACGGCACTCTGTGGCGGCCGTCAGCGCCGCTTTCTTCCAACGGAGAGCATCTTCTCGCGCACGCGTGTTGCTTGCTCCCGGCCCGATAAATTTCGCTGCCGCCGCGCGATTATCATTGCAGCAGTGACGGCAGCAGCTACCCGGCACCCGAATATGTTGACCAGTTGTATCGATGACATATTGTGGAATTTGCACAATATGAGCAGGCGGCAAATCCGAGAAGTGTGCACTTGAGTCCTGTGTCAGTTAAAACTTGAAAACGATATTCGAAGTTTTTTAGATGATTTTCCGGGGTTTGACCGGTTACAATGATGCGGTCGAAATAATTTGAAAAAGACGTAACTTTCGACGTCAGTTATTCAAGAAAGCATTGAAATAATGCAGGAGCAAAAGCACTTATAAAAAGAAGGCGCTAGTATTGGTACATGCTGATGTGCGTGGTAACCATAACTGTTTTTTGTTTCGTTTACCAGCCCCGGATCTATGATATTTCCGAGCCGGGGCAAAAATTTGATAGTGTCGCTCCCCTCACCTTTACATTAAATACGTTCATTTTGTAGCGCACATCTTTCTGGAGAGTTTGATATATAAACATGTAAGTTCGACTTACATGTTAGACATGTTATTCGCTCATAAGTGTGCTGAAGTGCAATGTATGCCTCTTGACACAGCATTCTTCTATTGCACTCAACTGTATTTCGCTCCGTGGAATTCAAGGGTGTATATTTTGTAATGGAAATCATCAGACCTACATTCAGGACAGTTGAAATTAAAATGTCCTGTGGTGCCTCTCCTGCTCCCATAGTCGGCCAGTTTGACATCCTACCCCCCCCCCCCCCCCTCCACCACCACCACCACCACTTAAAACAGCCTCACTATTAATACTGGGTGGGATTATTTGTGATGGGGAGAATAAGAGTTCTTCAGAAAATGTAGTCTTTATTGTGTATTAGCTAATAACTTTCTCTTTTGTGTGACATAAAATTAAATATAGGAAACGTAAAACCAGTAAAGACAAGAGACAAGCAAGACAGTACACATTTCTTCAATCTTTAAGTCCCAGCATTTTTCTCTCTCTATCTTGTTACAGCTCTACACTGCTTGTTTTCCTTTCTGCGAAAGAATCTATTACCTCATCAAAGTTCGGCAAACGTTTTGCTAGATGAAAAATCAAAATGTCGCTGTCTAATACTGAAAAAGTTGTCAACACGAATAGACCCAAGACTGTTGTGATTTCTCAATCTGAATACGTCTGTTTTGTCACTGTGTACTAGACAGACCGAAATCGCTGTTTCTAATATTGCAGCAATTGTAACACACGCCAAAAAAAGGGACTATTTTGGCACTTCGTGACTATAGCCACAAAGTACCAATATCAAATGCCTGTTGGGCCTACTACTAGCAAAAAGTTTTATGTTAAGAAATAGTTTAACATTTCATTCATATGCTCCGGTTTCTCAAGTATGAGATCGAAAATCAGTAGTACGAAATTTCTATATAAATTTGAAATCGTCATATTCTTCCATATAATTTGCGTGATGTCGCCGTTTCTTCTCCTTCCACGTTCTAATAAACAATCGTGTCATCACCAATTTTGTAACTATTCCGGGAATTATCAAAACTTATTCTGCGGTTAGGCGTTACTACGTGTTCGTTTCCCGCGCTGTTCCGAGAACAGAACTTCAGCGGCTACTGACTTGGGACTGTACGACTGGCCATTAGCAGTGTAGCATTCCGGCAAAAGTTTTCTGCAAAAATTTAATTTTCTTGGATACACAAAGAAGATAATGTGCAATCTTTCTTACCTGTTATTCCTGCTAGTCCTTTATTTCCACTCTGTTAGTCCGAATCTATGACTTTGGCTAACAACAGTAACAAGCGCTGATCATTCGCACACCCAATCAACTACGTACAGAAACAGCGATTGACATTCACCAGTTCGGCTTTATTCGGCTCAGCTCGTATAGCCCTGTCTCCTTTTGTCTGCGGGAAATCTTTTTATTTCTAGCTGCGACGGGAATCCCCCTGGCATACACGTCAAGTACATTATCCATGCATTCAAAAATTAGCTTATGATTCGTTCAGAAATGTGTTCAAAAATGTTCAGAAACCAACTGAGATGCCTTTCAAAATCATATGAAAAATCGATAGACCAACATGCGCTGGATGCTAGGTGCTTTGGGAAACAAGGTTTTTGTCTTCATGAAAATGAATTTGGCGCCCCCTTGAAATTGCCGCGTGGGGCCATTATGGCAAGTATGTGCTTTCTTTGGGCTATTAAAATTTTGTTAATGGTTTGTTAGTATGACTGTGGCTACACTGCGACTATGTCACTTTGCGGAAAAATGCAGGGTGTATCAAAAACAATCATCCGATTTTTAAAAAATCATAACTATTATGTTTTTGAGATGTATGGTCCATTTTACTTTGCTGAGAACACTGTTACAGGAAGTGCATATATCGATATGCTTGTGCGCTTTCTTTTCCCACCGTTGGAGACTGATAAGATCGACTTCATTTACTACAGGATGGAGCACCGCCACACTGATATCTGGATGCGCGGCAATTTTTAAATCAAGGGATTATTAAACGATGGATCGGTCGCACTAGACCAAATGATTAAACTTTGCATTAGTGGCTGCCAAGGTCGCCGGACCTGACTGTACGTGATTATTTCTTGTAGGGATTTATAAAGGAGTCTGTTTGTGCGCCTCCGTTACCAACGGCAATGACTGAACTGAGACATCTTATAACAGCAGCTGTGGAAGCTTAACACATGCTCGCTGCGGAGTGGGAACAATTTGAATACCGCATTGAGATATGCCGCGCATCTCAAGGGGTTTATATTCAACATGTATGAAAAGCTATGAAGAAAAGAACTTTTTGAGTTTCTCGTTCATCAAAAAAACAAAATTCATTGTATATGTTTATTGGTTTCAGAAATATAGACATGTGAAATCTGATGATCCTTTTGGATACACCCTTAACAAGATGATGCTCGTCTACATACGGGTCGTGTACATGTGCTTCTATGAGCTGTCGGCGTGATGTTGAGGTATTTCCGTGGTCGACAAGATTCTCCCAAGTCGGCCCGCAGTAAAATATATATGGGATCTGCATTTACGTCAGCGCTAACGCAGTGCCACTGTTCAGAACAGAAAAGACCTGTTGCAGCAGTTGTCAGTCGCAGTTGCCTCAGGAGATGATAGGCCTACACACGTCTCCCCCAGTAAGTGTACTACATGCAGTTGGGACGAACAGATGCAGCGAGAATCAGACATGCTGAAGGAAACGTTAATCGATGTTTCCATTCTTGTACATCCTTACTTGGAGAAAGATTTCTGCCTTTCATCAGAGAAGTCCTTTACTGGTATCGGAGTACGTCTCTTCCAGGAGATAGAACGTCACGAAGTAGTTATTCCACAGAAAATTTCATTCACAAGCCGAATTTTATCTAAATCAGAAATAAACTGCTCTGTCACTGACTCCAAGGCCCCCGTGAATGTGTGGGAATTTGCAAAGTTCAGGCTCTACCTTTTCAGCAGAACCACAAAGGTTTACAGTGACTATAAAGCGCTGCAGTTCTTTATGACTGCCAAACTAACACTTGGGCATTTGGTGCACTGGTCAATGTATCTGAAAGATTTCGTGTTTAAAATAGAGAACCTACCAGGGAAAGCAAACGTGGCAGCAGATACACTATCACATGCCAGTATGACTAAATGCTCGGAATGACAGAGAACTGCATTAGAATGTTTTCGAGATAGGATACTGTAATGCCACAACGAAGCATAGCCAAGGCGCAGCAGTTGAATAAGTGAACCCTCATGCCATCTGTTGGATAGTTGCACAAACAAAAGCACAGGTGCTTCCACCTGGCGGCAGTCAAATGAAATAGCGCTACGAGTAAGACAGTATCTGAATAGTGCTGCGCGCGGACAACGAAATAAAGAAGCGTTAAACTAGGATAATATTATTATGTTTAGTAAAAATATTAATTTAGTATTAGTTATATATATATGGACAACAAGGCTTGCAGGATGCAACATTTTGATGGAGTCGGCTTGTGAGCGATATAGTTGCTGTTCCCGCTCAAAAAGCATATGGCACGCCTTGTGGAAGTCTGAGTAATTTACGATGGACTGCAGTGAGCAGCAGCAAGGTATGAAGTGACCAGTGTCTGCAGCTAATGTTGCAATGTGATCTTACTACCATATGAGATCCATTGATGAGCTCACGCCAGCACAAGCAACGAACTAGTAATTATCGTACGACAGTGTTTTTATGAACCGTGCATTTTATACTGCCGTCATAATGAGTACATTTATACATAGTGAACCAGTTTATGTATTGATCAAGTCAAGTTCTCTACAGTGTAATATCAGAGTGAAATAATGAGTTTGTGATTCAAAGTGCATTCCACGGGTGTCTTCAATTATTTACAGAAAATTGTTCATTATTATCCCAAATCCTTCACTGTGTGTGCAGCAAAACCAGTAAAAAGGCTATATTACGTGAGTATGGGCGTATTAATGCAACGAGAGGATATAATCGGAGTTAACGCCGAAAATTTCCAACAAACGCCGGATTATACAACTGACAGAAGACGCCAGGTACTGTGCCACATTAATTACAGTTCAACTCGATGTGGTGGCTTTTCAGTACATTATCAACGTAAAAACTCATTCAGTTTCATTAGAACAAAATGATTGTAAAGCAATGTTTTTGACATCTCTAGTAGCCATCAGTTCTATAGTGTTCATTGATTATTCAATTAAAGAATTTATTGCCACCACAGTACTCATTGTACCTTCAGTACAATGCAAATGCAGTAACATTAAAATCAATACTGACAGTTGGCGTAGATCAATCTAACTTACAGCCCGTTCAAGTGTTTATCGTGTGTGTGTGTGTGTGTGTGTGTGTGTGTGTGTGTGTGTGTGTGTGTGTGTGTGTGTGTGTGTGTGTATGTGTATGTATGTATTGTGTTACGTAAATGTCGTTCGCCTGCTAGGCGTGATTAACGTACACCAGTTAGTGCATTCTGTTCAGTCACTTCAAAGAGGTTATTTTTGTTAATGAAAATCAGAATTCATTTAACATTCGATTTCTTGTACGCCATCGCCAATATTTATTCACTAATTCCGTGTAGTAGTCTGAACTACAGGGTGGCGCAGATGGATCGGGTGGTTTTGAAGTGGACTGTACGTCTGGAGGGGGGGAGCCAGGTGTTCGGCGACTTCGTCCTGTGGTGGGGGGGGGACGGGAAGTTTCAGTTGCAGGCTGGCAGTCAGTCGCGATGGCTACGTGGTCCGTTGAGCATCGTGTTTTCGCAGTGGAAGAGTTCATACGCAATAACGAGTCAATTGTTGCTGTGACGCGTGCCTTTCGCCGGCGTTTCAACATCCCACCTCGCGGTAGTGTTCCTAAGCGAGATACGATATTGAGTTGGGTGCATAATTTCCGCACTACTGGTTCATGTGCTCCAAAATGGACGCCTAGACCGCCAACAATAGCAACGCCTGAGAACGTGGAGCGTGTGAGACGCGATGTCACTGCGAGCCCACGTCGATCAACGAGACGTCGTGCTCAAGCTCTTGGAATGTCACGTCGGAGCCTTCAAAGGATTCTTAACGAAGAACTGAAATTCCACCCCTATAAAATCCTGTTGGTACAGAAGATTCTCCCAACAGACCATCTTCAAAGGCTTCAGTTTAGCCAACAGATGTTGGAGTTATTGGAAGATGTAAACCTGATTATCATGATGTCTGACGAGGCTCACTTTCACATTAACGGATACGTAAACAAGCAAAATTGCCGTTACTGGGCCGACACTAACCCAAGAGATCTACACCAACGGCCTCTCCATAGTGACAAAGTGACGGTTTGGTGTGGGGTTTCTAAGGTAGGGATAACTGGTCCTTACTTTTTTGAAAATGAAAGGGAGCAGGCGGTTACTGTTAATTCGCAGCGTTATGTGAACATGATTGAAGATTTTCTTCTCCCACAACTTGAAGAGAACAATTACGACATGGGCAATATGTGGTTCCAACAAGACGGGGCAACTGCACATACCGCTAGGATATCAATGCAAGCTGTACGCGCTCTGTTCCCTGGCCGTTTGATTTCCCGTAATGGAGATGTCCATTGGCCCCCTCGCTCACCGGACCTCACGGTATGTGACTTTTTCTTATGGGGCTATTTAAAAGCAAGGGTCTACATGAACAAACCCCGGACCATTCAGGAGTTGAAGGCAGCAATTCACACCGAAATCACATCAGTTCCTGGTGATGTGCTTGAGCGGGCAATGCGGAACGTTAAGGACTGACTCCAAGAATGCGTCGCTCGAGAAGGAGGGCATTTGATGGATGTAATTTTTAAAAACTAACATTACTATTTTTTTGTTAATAAACTTCCATTGTAACTACACGTTTTGCACTTTATTTCAATCCAATACCTTTACAATTGACAGTTTGACAAGTATTTTAAAACCACCCGATCCATCTGCGCCACCCTGTACATAGCAAGGCTATTCAGGCTTATTACACGCGATAGCCACTTTCCAGACGTCTGATGCCGCATGGTCTAAATATGTTACAGTACATTCGGATAGTGGCATCGCAATACACGAAATGTCCCCTTTGAGAATTTTGTTGGTACAACTCTAAGTGAAATCTCACAGGAGTAGGATAAGGATCCAGTATCGAAGGACTTGGAAGTGAGCTGCAGAAATAGTGAAGAAGTAAAGCTATGTCAGTACTATCTCCTTAGAAATTTTATCTTTTTCCAGGAAAGGAAAAAACTGGCGACAACTGGACTTTATGCATGTCAGGAGACTTGTGAATAAGTTATCCCGTTATGTCCACTTAACCTATCCATGCTTTGGTACAAAGAAATGCTTTACGAAGGTAAAGGCGTTACTGTACTTTAATAATACAGGGAGAACAATTCGGAAAGTTTTGGCAACTTGTAAATCCTATCAGTGTGGAAAGCATGAGCTGTGTTACACAGAAGTATACTTCTTGCCATCATGGTGTTAGAATTAGAGAATTTGCTGCGACTGATCTCTTTGGCCACCTTCTGAGAATAAGGCATTGTTTCCAGTGTGTGAGGGTAACAGCGGATTGAACGTCGAAGTACATGATTTTCACTTCTTTGTGCAGTGCTACCGCAAAGACGCTTTGCAAGGCACTTTTAGAGTGCTTTCTGACAGAAAATGGACATCAGTTCCAATGACAAAGATGGCAAACTCTTTCATCTTTTTCAGTGAAGGAAGATAACAATAATCTGTGTGTGGATACTAACTTGCATCAAATGTGGCAAATACTGAAGGAAACTAGTAGGATGTGCCACCTTTACTGCCATAAGCATTAGAGAAACTGGGACATTTTCTTGGAGGTGTTCCAAGATATAATAAATAAATTACCAAATGAGGCCACACAGATAGCACCCATCGAGGTAAAACAAAACAAAAAAAAGCCAGATGAGAAGTTGAGGGAGGTAACTAGCTTCCCTCCTGCAGGAAGAGAGAGACACGCTGAAATTGTTCACACGGCATCTGAACGAACAGAGCAGAGGAGGAAAAACAATTACAACGACACAATATGCGTCATACACTTAACAGAAAGAGAGAAGACCCTGGTCAAACTCCATCTAGAAACAAAAGTTCTTATGTAATAAATCTTTTCACATATATAGTAAGCCATTTTGGGTCCATTGAGTTATTCACCCAAATGTGGTTGAGATAGAGGCACTTGGCACGGAAAGATCTCATGACGTAAATAATATGTCTAATCTAAAAAGTTTCGAGAGTAAACTGATGAACAAGAGTCTGGAGGGTAGATGCGTAGAGCAGCTGTAACTTCTGCAGCCGCTTTGAGTTTTTTCCATCCTTTGTTTGTCACTGACTTTTGGATCGTCATTTTTTCCCTTGAAAACAATAGAAAACGAATTAATATTAGTTGTCTTTGTGTCTGAGACACGTTGTGGAGAGTGGGACGTTTTTCTGTGTTTTTCAGTCTTTGATTGACTGAGTTGTGAACAGCAGTTTTGCTGAAGTCTTGAGAGGGATTACTGTATGGAAAATATGATTTATGAATGTGCAGAAAGGTTTTTCTGTTTTTTGGCGATTTTTAAGTGCCAGATGCAAAGGAAGCAACGTGCTATGTGAGGAACAGAGGTAAATGTATGTCAGTGCCGAAGTAGAAGTGAGTGCTTCCTAGAGTGGAGGAGCAGAGAGGACTGCAAGAGTAAATGTGTCGTAGAGCCAGAGCACTTTGAAAACGTGTGATTGATATACGTGCTGTTTTCACAGGTGCATAGATTAAGTGATCAGGAGTGAGAATGTCATACGAAGAATCCCTGACTGCGGCATATGAAGATAAGAAATTGAAGGATGAGAATCCATCCAAATTGTAAGAGAGGATGCCAAAATCAAAAGAGGGTGAGTACATTAAAAAAACAATATACTTTAGACCAATGAGACATATCAATGCCCTCAACCATATGTGTAATTCCTGACGTGGGTAATGCTTTGTGTATTATGTCAGTATGGTAATGGATGTGACATTCTTATTGTGTTATCATTTTTATGTTGTTTATGATCCAATGTATAGTTACTTTAAGTGTTTGTTTAGAAGAATGTCAAGTACAAGAGACCAATGTAGAAGAAGACATTAATGACCTGGACCCAACGTTTTCCAATAGTGTGTAGTTTATTTTTGTCTTTTTCTATTATGATTTGACATCTGGAAAAAAGTGCAAATCAGTGATGTACTTATTTGTATCAGGAGAAACCAAAAAGTTTCTGTTCTAAGGCTGTACATTCCAGAGCCGGCATGCCAGTCCGGAAAAATAGCCGTGACCATTGAGGCAATGATCCCGATGACGCACCAATTTGGTAAAACACATTGTCCTGTTGCGTGAACAAGTCGCTAACTGCCTGCTGCACATCCTTGTCTGAAAAGAATCGTTCACCCTTCAAGCCTTTTTTTCAGCGGACTGAAGGAGTGACAGTTGCCTGGGGAAAGTTCAGAACATCATCACCACCTACTACCTGTTATCTGTAATGGATGAGGCTGGCCTCCCAGACTGACTGGTCTCTCGAGTCGTATCGCAACCGCAAGGGACTTTGTGCATCATTCCACAACGACGGTTTCCGACAAACATGCTGCCCCATACACAATCTCCACTCCCAAGTGGATTCTTCCGCTGCTTTTCCTTCGGCAACCAAGAAAAGAACAGCAAGACATAGTTCCTGTTTGCATGAATTTGGTGATAATCTCGCCACAGTTCACGTTTCCACATTTACCTCCCACATGTCGGAAAAATATGAGTGCCGCACTAGCCCCTTGCCTACATGTCGGTGCTTACACAGGATGGTTCTTATTAACAGTTAAAAAATCCCAGAGACAAGCAGGGCCACAAACGCCGGGAAACACCCCAAAAGTAGATTGACAAATGTTGCACATGTGATGTTACCAGGTGGCATACCTCGCTGGCCCGCAGCAATGGGCTTGCCGATCCCAGCCCCGCTGACAGGGGGCAGTGCTACACATCGCTCCATTGTTTACACTCTTGCATTTTCCAGTGTGGTATGGCAGTGCTCACAGTGGTGGTAACACAAGACTAAGCCAGAGTAGCCCAGCAGAACCACGTGCGGCATGGCCCCTCCAGTGAGAGTAGGATCGACAAGTCCAGCCGCTACACGTGTGGTGACGCGCTTCATG
Organism: Schistocerca piceifrons; assembly: GCF_021461385.2. Lineage (NCBI taxonomy): Eukaryota > Metazoa > Arthropoda > Insecta > Orthoptera > Acrididae > Schistocerca > Schistocerca piceifrons. The sequence goes on along the minus strand of NC_060144.1, from coordinate 5,297,539 downwards.
TGATGGCATCTGTTCGACACATCCACTTTTCGGACATTTCCCGCATTTGTGGCACAATGTCTCTTACGACTTGTCTCAGCGTTATCTGTGTCACTTCAGCCACTTTTAAACGTTAATAAGAATCATCCAGTGTACCTGCAATGGAGTCGCAATATGTTGTGTATGTGCTGCTGCAACACCCTCAAACGGCAATTGATACATCCAGTAGAATCGGAAACATATATGGGAGTTAGCAGCAAGGAGTAGCGCTTTGTGCATTTCATAGTGAGATGGGTCCTTGAACTAGTTTTTATGAGGAAATGACAACCTGATACTACATCGATAGTATTGAGGCATAATGGGATGATAGAATTCTTCTGTACCTTTGTTATTGTTGCCTTTTCGTTAATGGGTTGTTTGTAAGTGGTGTTGCAGTAATGGTTTTTATACATTTTGTTTATACTTCCTTGTCCTATGTGGGCATTCACCAATTTAAATATTAAGATGTCTCTTATGTATAATTAGTTATTAAAAAAGCCACTGTCTTTGTCTAAAAAAGCAATCTTTGTAATACTAAGAGAAGGGTGTACCTCAGGCATGTGTCTTATTGTGAGAGAAATAGGAGACCCTTCGGATAAAAGGAGAAGTATATTTTTCAGATGGGGGCACTCTCTATGAGCCCTATTCTCTATCTTTGGTGTGAAGTTCACTATGAACTGAAGAGACATATTTGACCTTGGTATGCTAAGCATTTGTGAGCATTTTACGAGTGCTGAACATTCTCATGAAAACTGATTAAATATCAGTCATCTTCAGTAACAAAGATAGGAATTTGAGTAAACATTAAGAGGACGTTTATTTAAATCAGTGACATGAGTGCGGACTAATATCCAACAGCTGTTAGTCGTTCCTAGTCAAATAATCAACTTTTGAATGATAGTAGTCATGAAAGCAATAGTCTAGCGAGTGACATTTGTATGGAACCTCAGATGGAGATAAGCCACAGAAATTACGAAAACTTCTATTTAAATCGTCACTAATGGAATGAGACAGTCAGTAGCAGGGATGAATGAAGGATGATGACAGTAGTGGGACAAGGCCAACACGGGTGCATTGTGTTAATGTGAGTTGCCTACACCAGGAGCAAGTATACATTCAGCGGCAATCCTGTTGTTCTCTTTTGATTGATATGTTCTTAACCTATTGTTCCCCTCCCCTCCCCCTGCTCCTCCCAACCCCACAGGAAACCTCCAACTCTCTCCCCTCCCTCTCACTGATATAGGTACACTTTCAGCTCTGTGTTATTCAAATAGCCCCATCTCACTCTATCAATTTGGTTGACTACTTAATTAAATTAACCCCTACCCTTTGGTAAATCCCGCAACCCCACCACCCCACCCTCCACTCTCCCTCTCCCCCACACAGAAATTGACAGCTCTGTGCTGCAGAAAGCTCTAATGACAGGAAAGTCAACTACATAGTAGAAGGTATATCGTTTATTTATCAAAAACTCGGTTTGGAGGGGTTGGATTTCTCTTCCTCATCATTCTCTGCTGTTTGGGAAGATGCAGGTCTTGTAAAAAAGTAATTCAGATCGCAAAAGGAATACCATCATCAAACACCCATCACACATAACTGTGCTATTAAAAATCTGCCATCCCATGTCCACTGGTTCGCACCCGATGCTGGCCTGCATCACCGCACGTGCAGCTCGCTCGGGGTTCTGCAAAGCAATGCATCAGTCAGCCGCCGTGCCACGCCCCCTGTCCACGTGTGGCCGCTCTGGCCCCGTGCCTTACAGACCGGATGTCACACTAATCCCCAAACAAAAGCACCTGGGAAATTCCCGTCGAGACACGTGCTCTTTCTCCATTTCTCCTCCGGCAGCACCCCACTGCCAGGCCAGCTCTGACCATCGGCTGTGGTCAGACCGAACTGCAAACAAAGCAGCGTTTACCCTTTGGGATACTGATGTGTGCGAGAACTGCTTCCGAGGCAAATGGCTGATTGGGAATCGATTCCACCGTGGACTCTGAATTGCCCCAGTCCTCCTGGCGCAGTTTCTTGTGTTGCATTTCACGAACTGCTTCAGGAGTTATAACAGCTGGTGCTGCAAAATATCGTCACATACATAACTCGAAGGTGTCACAGGTTTTCATATCTCGTCAGAATACTGTATGCTATTGCCTAATGCTGGAGACAGAAGGAAAGTGGACACAATTTGGATATCAAAAACAGAGTGAAACAATCCAGTTGCAGTAACCTCTCTAATTAATGGTTTAACAATTTTCTGGAGTAAAATAGACCACTTAAAACGCACTCTTCCACCATACGATGATCCTTCTTAATAATAAAACATACTTTCATATTTTCAACGTTTGAGTATCACATGCAAACATTATGCAAATCAAGTAATGAAATTTCCATCACAAATAGGTCATAGCGCTAAATATACCTAAGGTCTTGTGTGCCCTCCTCTACAACAAAGAATCCACTAAATGCATCTGGTGAAAAAACAAATCCCGAGGGTCACACAAACTCGCGATCGTGAATTGTTCTGTCCGCCGACTGCAGGGGAGCCCCGTCTGTGCTGTGTGGGAGGGGGAGAGAGAGAGAGAGAGAGAGAGAGAGAGAGAGAGAGAGAGAGAGAGAGAGAGAGAGACCCACACCCGTGTCGGTCACGCCCACCCATACCAAACTCATATGTGCACACAATACAACTATCGGAAGCAATAAATTGAGCAATTGGGAATTTAACGTCGTGATTGGGTTTTTGAAAGTACTATAGACGGCCTAAATTGATTCAGTCCGCTACATTTGGAAGGAGGGAGGAAGATTCTGCTGCATGTGAGAGTAGAGACATCGGCAAATACCACTGCAAGATAGACTTCACTGCAATGTATTGAGAAGCAGTAGACACGACACAACTAAACCACGATCCAGTCCATAGCAGTGAGCTGTCATGACTAGATGTCAGAGACAGCTGAAACCACTCACACATCCTGTGCACTCACCTCCTAGACGCCCACACACAGCGCGCCCATCCTCCTTTTGACACCGCCAGCGCCGCCGTAAAGAGGTGAGATGCGTCCAGCGCAAACGTCCATCATTTTGAACCTTCTCACACACGTCTGCTTCTGTTGCGATCATCTGGTACACTGGTCAGTTCGCCAGCCCTCGCTGCCAAGTGCAAGATCAGACGGCTCGGCGCATTCTATGTGCAGGTCAAAGGCTGAACTAATCCATTACTTCTGGTTGCCAACTTCTTGTGACCACACTTGCAGGCAGTCGTGTTGCACTGCGAAACAAACAGCTGCGGCCTGAATGTATACGGTAGTTCTAAACAATTCCACCCTGACACACACCATCCAGTTTAAAAAATCTGCTTTACCCAATCCGAGGCAACGACCATACACCTTAAATTTATGACGCGAAATGTAGATTCCTCCCATTTATACAAGTTATTTTCGAAGATATAAGAAATCGAACAATACATGCGGTTTCATTTTACTAAACTATCGTTACGTGTTATGAAATTCCTCTACAGGAATGTTCCCTCTAACTATTGTTTCATCACGTAGTAAAATATCTTTCCTTATCTGTCACATAATGCATCACGGGACTAGAATACTAAAATAATTTTTGGCTCATGATGGGAGTGCTAAGATCTACCACTGTCACTGCACACCACCTCACTTTCGAACTCTCTCTTGAGGTAACCAAATGTCTCGCCACATACGAAGTCTCCTAAGGTAACAGCACAGGGCAGTTGTAAATGTAAGTTTTATACTATGTATCACTTTATGCATTCGGTAACACATTTATTTATTTATTTACAAAAAAATGGTTCAAATGGCTCTGAGCACTATAGGACTTAACATCAGTGGTCATCAGTCCCCTAGAACTTAGAACTACCTAAACCTAACTAACCTAAGGCCGTCACACACATCCATGCCCGAGGCAGGATTCGAACCTGCGACCGTAGCGGTCACGCGGTTCCAGACTGAAGCACCTTTAACCGCACGGCCACACCGGCCGGCTATTTATTTACATTTCCTTTGCGTGGAGCCATCATAATGACGGCTTTTGCAAACGTCAGACTTAATACTATGGTTATAATTACTTATAAAATACACTATATTCTGTAGCTGTTGCTTCTCATGTCTATTTTTTACATTTATCACATTACAACTGATATGCTAATGCCTCATGTTACAATCACCATCTTAAAATTCGTTTAAAGAATATAAACATTTTTCTATTAGAAAAGATTTTAGTTTTGTTTTAAAAAGATTTCCTGTGTATGTTCTTAGAGAGGTTGGTAGCTTGTTATACCAAATCAAACCACAGATATATGGACTTCTATCAGTCATTTTTAACGTTGTTCTGTTACGGAAATAATTACATTTTGTTCTAGTGTTGTGATCATGTACATCACTGCCCTTGATAGCTTCTGTTGGTTGACTTATAAAAAATACAACTATTTTGAAGATGTACAGAGAATATATTGTCAGATATTTGTGCTGCACAAACACTTCACGACATGAATCTCTATGTCCCGTCCCACGTATATGTCTTATTGCTCTTTTCTGTAGTAGTAGTAGTATTCTTTTTAAATGTATATCAGCTGCACATCCCCATAGTTAAATTCCGTAATTGAGAAAGGGGTAAAGTGTTCCATAATATACTAATTTCAGTGCTTGGCTAGGAACTATCTTTGCGAGCTGGCTGAGTAGATATATGGCACTACTGACTTTTCCACATACGAAATTAATGTGGTATGTCCACCGCAATTTTTCGTCAACATACACACCCTGGAATTTACAGTTACCATTTTCTGTTGCAGAGATATTACACATACTATTCATATTGTTGTGGTGAGAACTGCTTGTTTTAAATGTCAGTAGTTGAGATTTGGTGGCATTCACCTTGAGTCCCTGATCACTGAAGTATTTTCTTACTTCTGTTACACCACTACTACCAAGAGATTCTATCTCATTAGATTCACTCCCATAGAATAAGATTGATATGTCATCTGCATAGCTTACAATATGGTAGTTAATGGGTTGTGCAATGTCGTTAATATATATAAGGAAGAGAAAGGGTCCAAGGATTTAGCCCTGTGGTACACCTTGTAATACAGGTTCACTGGTGGACTGGGAGTTCATGATTTTATTATCTAGTTTTTACGATAATTTAATGTTTTTCTTAGGGTTCAGCAGGTATGTGGTTATAAGATTCATGGCTTGATCACCAATACTATAAGATTTTAGCTTTGTAAGAAGTACGCTATGGCTTACCATATCAAATGCTTTTGTCAGGTCCAAAATATACCTGCAGTCTGCATCCACTGGTCCAACAGACAGTAAACTTCATGGATGAACTGTGTAACTGCTGTGGTTGTACTTAGCTCTTTTCTGAAGCCATGCTGCGAATCTACAAGCAGTTTATGTTTTGTGAAAAAGGCATTTAGCTGAGAAAGGACAATGCTTTCGAATATCTTACTAAAAGTGGGGATTAATGATATTGGTCTATAGTTGGAGACATCTTCCTTACTTCCTTTTTTATACACTGGTTTCACTTCACTCTTTTTATAACCGTTGGATACATGTTTTCTCTAATGCTGCAATTAATCAGGTGAGTAAGAGGTATAGAGATTACTTTTAATCACGCTTTAGTAATAGCACTGGATACGACATCCCATACAGATGAAAATTATTTCTTTAGCATGTATATTGCCCTGCGGACCTCCTGCTCATTCACTTCCACAAATTCAAATTGAGTACACTTATCTCTACCTGTGAATGAATAATATGGGTTGATAGTTCGCCAGAAATGTAGTAGTTATTAAAAATATTACTTATGGTATTTGGGTTCAGTAATTAAAACTTCTGGGCTAAGAGGCCGTGGTCCAATAGTAGAAATACTTCTCCCTGACGTTTCGTTGCCAGCTGCGTGAAAGCCTACACGCTATGAATATCTGGGTTTTTTATAATGTTACCATCATGTCTTATGCTGAGTGGTTCCATGTTGATCTTGTTGAGACCTTTTCGATATTTGCCAATCAGCTTCCAAGATGCTTTGCTTATGTCGTCAGACTGTTCTATTGTTTTGCTGTTAACCTGCTCCCTTAGGTTAATAATTTCAATTTTAAAATTTTGCTTGGCCCTATTGCATTTTTCCTTGAACTCCTGCATAGTAGTAGCTTTATAAAGCTGGTTTAGATCATGTACTTGCTGCCTGAGCCTAATCAGATTTGGTAGGAGTTTTAGTCTAGGATTACCTCCATTTTGACAGTGTTTAACTACCTTCTGGATTTCTCTGTCTGGACAACTACACTCCTGGAAATGGAAAAAAGAACACATTGACACCGGTGCGTCAGACCCACCATACTTGCTCCGGACACTGCGAGAGGGCTGTACAAGCAATGATCACACGCACGGCACAGCGGACACACCAGGAACCGCGGTGTTGGCCGTCGAATGGCGCTAGCTGCGCAGCATTTGTGCACCGCCACCGTCAGTGTCAGCCAGTTTGCCGTGGATTACGGAGCTCCATCGCAGTCTTTAACACTGGTAGCATGCCGCGACAGCGTGAACGTGAACCGTATGTGCAGTTGACGGACTTTGAGCGAGGGTGTATAGTGGGCATGCGGGAGGCCGGGTGGACGTACCGCCGAATTGCTCAACACGTGGGGCGTAAGGTCTCCACAGTACATCGATGTTGTCGCCAGTGGTCGGCGGAAGGTGCACGTGCCCGTCGACCAGGGACCGGACCGCAGCGACGCACGGATGCACGCCAAGACCGTAGGATCCTACGCAGTGCCGTAGGGGACCGCACCGCCACTTCCCAGCAAATTAGGGACACTATTGCTCCTGGGGTATCGGCGAGGACCATTCGCAACCGTCTCCATGAAGCTGGGCTACGGTCCGGCACACCGTTAGGCCGTCTTCCGCTCACGCCCCAACATCGTGCAGCCCGCCTCCAGTGGTGTCGCGACAGGCGTGAATGGAGGGACGAATGGAGACGTGTCGTCTTCAGCGATGAGAGTCGCTTCTGCCTTGGTGCCAATGATGGTCGTATGCGTGTTTGGCGCCGTGCAGGTGAGCGCCACAATCAGGACTGCATACGACCGAGGCACACAGGGCCAACACCCGGCATCATGGTGTGGGGAGCGATCTCCTACACTGGCCGTACACCACTGGTGATCGTCGAGGGGACACTGAATAGTGCACGGTACATCCAAACCGTCATCGAACCCATCGTTCTACCATTCCTAGACCGGCAAGGGAACTTGCTGTTCCAGCAGGATAATGCACGTCCGCATGTATCCCGTGCCACCCAACGTGCTCTAGAAGGTGTAAGTCAACTACCCTGGCCAGCAAGATCTCTGGATCTGTCCCCCATTGAGCATGTTTGGGACTGGATGAAGCGTCGTCTCACGCGGTCTGCACGTCCAGCACGAACGCTGGTCCAACTGAGGCGCCAGGTGGAAATGGCATGGCAAGCCGTTCCACAGGACTACATCCAGCATCTCTACGATCGTCTCCATGGGAGAATAGCAGCCTGCATTGCTGCGAAAGGTGGATATACACTGTACTAGTGCCGACATTGTGCATGCTCTGTTGCCTGTGTCTATGTGCCTGTGGTTCTGTCAGTGTGATCATGTGATGTATCTGACCCCAGGAATGTGTCAATAAAGTTTCCCCTTCCTGGGACAATGAATTCACGGTGTTCTTATTTCAATTTCCAGGAGTGTATATTCATAATGACGCAGTAGGGTTGAGTAGAATTCATTCCATTTCTCATCCGACCCTTTTACCTGGTACACAGAATCCCATTTCTCATTCGGTAGTTTGTCTTTAAGAGCATTAATATTTGAGGTATTCAGCTTTCGTTTCTGTAGCACAATTTTTGTTATTTTAGGCACAACTGAATTTTTGTATTCTATCACCTGACAGAAGTGGTGAGAATAAAGAAAATCTAAGTTACTGTAATTTACCTTATCTATAACATCTTTGTCGATTATAGCTTCCATTCTAGTGGAACATGTGTCCGTCACTCTGGTGTCAGAGTTCACTATATTTAAAAGATTGCATGAGGTCAATAAATCATTGAGTTTCAAGTTTACTATACTATTTGAGTTTGCATCTATATCAAAGTCACCTAATCTGATTAATCTGATTTTATTACGATGATTGTCTCCTCCTGTAAAGATGGATGGTTGAAATATCGTTAAAAGATATTGCCGCAACGAAAAAAAAGCCAAATGAAGGATCTTATCCGTGGTGCCCCAGCCATCGCCTACACTCCCAAGGCGGCAAGTCACTGATATCAGACTGACATGCTAATTAATTAAATGAGAGTCACTATGCATTATTCAATCTGTATATTGAGCAAGTAGTAAAGGAAACAAAAGAAAAATTCGGAGTAGGTATTAAAATCCATGGAGAAGAAATAAAAACTTTTAGGTTAGGTGATGACATTGTAATTCTGTCAGAGACAGCAAAGGACTTGGAAGAGCAGTTGAACGGAATGGACAGTGTCTTGAAAGGAGGGTATAAGATGAACATCAACAAAAGCAAAACGAGGATAATGGACTGTAGTCGAATTAAGTCGGGTGATGCTGAGGGAATTAGACTAGGAAATGAGACACTTAAAATAGTAATGGAGTTTTGCTATTTGGGGAGCAAAATAACTGATGATGGTCGAAGTAGAGAGGATATAAAATGTAGGCTGGCAATGGCAAGGAAAGCGTTTCTGAAGAAGAGAAATTTGTTAACATCGAGTATAGATTTAAGTGTCAGGAAGTCATTTCTGAAAGCATTTGTATGGAGTGTAGCCATGTACGGAAGTGAAACATGGACAATAAATAGTTTGGACAAGAAGAGAATAGAAGCTTTTGAAATGTGGTGCTACAGAAGAATGCTGAAGATTAGATGGGTATATCACATAACTAATGAGGAGGTATTGAGCAGAATTGAGGAGAAGAGGAGTTTGTGGCACAACTTGACAAGCAGAAGGGACCGGTTGGGAGGACATGTTCTGAGGCATCAAGGGATCACCAATTTAGTTTTGGAGGGCAGCGTGGAGGGTAAAACTCGTAGAGGGAGACCAAGAGATGACTACACTAAGCAGATTCAGAAGGATGTAGGTTGCAGTAAGTACTGGGAGATGAAGCTTGGACAGGATAGAGTAGCATGGAGAGCTGCATCAAACCAGTCTCAGGACTGAAGACAACAACAACAACATTGCATGGCGAGAAATTTTTCTTTTTCAGTAGTCGGATTACACTCACCATGTAGGTCAAATGGGAATCCCTGGAGGCGAGACGATGTTCTTTTCGAGGAACACTATTGAGAACCGACATTTGAAACTGACAACAGAAAGATTCTATCAGTGGCAGCATACATTACTCGCATTATTAAATACACGATCACAACAACTATGTTACCGTCACCCTGAAAAAAGTGGTCTTGGTTCTACAGGCACACGCCTCGATTGAAACACACATTTGCGATAGATCCTGTGGAGACGTCTTTTAACGATTACAGCCACTGGTGAATAATATTCGTGCCACTTCCATGTCCCGAAACGAGTCAAGTCACCGTTTTCGAACTTACCTGCTACGCCAAAACTCCACCGTGGTTTTAGACAATTCCTCTGCATCTTGTAACTGTTCCTCAGCCTCTGCCCTGCCTCGCTGCAGCTTCATCCATGTGATCATGCCAGTTTAAGTCGGAACTGAACTTACGTCAGGGAGCACTATATCCACCACCTTCTACAACCAGTGTAGAAACAGGGGGAGCTGAGTTAATGCAGTAGGCCCATCTTTTGATCACTTAGTGGAAATGGGAAAACCTTGCGTAGCTCCGCCAACGAAGCTGACCACAGAAGGATTCTACCGCCAGCAGCATATATTACGCATAAGGCCTGCGCTATTGAAAACACGATCACAATGACTATGTTTGTGTCACCCTGCATAAAAAGCCGTCTTGGTTCTGCAGCTACACACAAGAGTCGCTGAGAGTGTTACACTTTCTGGTAGAAATGCTGTACCTAATTTGGAATCAAGTCTTCCCATTCAACCACATACCTGCGATGGATCCTATAGAGATGTCTTTTAATGATTACAGCCTCTATTGAATCATATTCATGGCACCTTCATATCTCGAAACCAGCCACCTTTTTCGAACCTATCTGCCACAGTAAAACTCCAACATTGTTTCAGATAGTCCCTATACACCTTGAAAGTCCTCCTCAGTTTCTCCCCGCCAGTCCTGCAGCGTAGCGTATGTGATTGTTCCAATTTAAGTCGGAACTGAGCAGAAGTCAGAGAGCACTATATCTAACACCTTCTGCTATGCGTGTAGAAACAGAGTGGGCTCAGTTAATGCGACAGGACCATGTTTTGACCACTCGATGGAAATAGGACATGTTGTATGTCCACCAACGGTGTACGATGTGTAAGGTCAGCGCCAAAACGAAGCTTTTTCCTGCAACACAACGTAGGACAAGAGACAGTTCGAACAATTACAGTGATGTTTCTTATAGGGAATATTCTACATCATACAGGAACTGGAACAAGGATGCGGATTTTGCTACTTCACTGCGATGTGTTTCCAAACTAGATACAGGTAGTACCGTCCAAAGATCTGCGTCCCTCACGTCTGTCACCAGTCATCATTATTTTGTATCATCCAACAGAGAAAAACTATGAACTTTAAAAGCTCCACTAACTTCATCTGACTGAGAACTCGATAAGATTTTTCCGCTCCCTGTCTTCCGATATATATACCAAAAACAAATACCGTCTGCATACTGGCATCTAGCATATGTGGTGGTTCTGTGTGGTGCACTGATCGTGACCGGGCCAAGTAGCTTACGAAATAAGCGTCAAACGAAAAAACTACAAAGAACGAAACTTGTCTAGCTTGGAGGGGGAAACCAGATGGCGCTATGGTTCGCCCGCTAGATGGCGCTGCCATGGGTCAAACGGATATCAACTGCGTTTTTTAAAGTAGGAGCCCCCATTTTTTATTACATGTTCGTGTAGTACATAAGGAAATATGAATGTTTTAGTTGGACCACTTTTTTCGCTTTGCGATAGATGGCGCTGTAATAGTCACAAACACATGGCTCACAATTTTAGACGAACAGTTGGTAACAGGTAGGTTTTTTAAATTAAAATACAGAACGTAAATACGTTTGAACATTTTATTTCGGTTGTTCCAATGTGATACATGTACCTTTGAAAACTTATCATTTCTGAGAACGCATGCTCTTACAGCGTGATTACCTGTAAATACCACATTAATGCAATAAATGCTCAAAATGATGTCCGTCAACCTCACTGCACTTGGCAATACGTGTAACGACATTCCTCTCAACAGCGAGTAGTTCGCCTTCCGTAATGTTTGCACATGCATTGACAATGCGCTGACGCATGTTGTCAGGCGTTATCGGTGGATCACGATAGCAAATGTCCTTCAACTTTCCCCACAGAAAGAAATCCGAGAACGTCAGTTCCGGTGAACGTGCGGTCCATGGTAAGGTGCTTCGACGATCAATCCGCCTGTCATAAAATATGCTATTCAATACCGTTTCAACCGCGCGCGAGCTATGTGCCGGACATCCATCATGTTGGAAGTACATCGCCATTCTGTCATGCAGTGAAACATCTTGTAGTAACATCGGTAGAACATTACGTAGGAAATCAGCATACATTGCACCATTTAGATTGTCATCGATAAAATAGGGACCAATTTTCCTTCCTCCCATAATGTCGCACCATACATTAACCCGCCAAGGTCCCTGATGTTCCACTTGTCACAGCCATCGTGGATTTTCCGTTGCCCAATAGTGCATATTATGCCGGTTTACGTTAGCGCTGTTGGTGAATGACGCTTCGTCCCTAAATACCGTAGAACACGTGCAAAAAATCTGTCATCGTTCCGTAATTTCTCTTGTGCCCAGTGGCAGAACTGTACACGACGTTCAAAGTCGTCGCCATGCAATTCCTGGTGCATAGAAATATGGTACGGGTGCAATCGATGTTGATGTAGCATTCTCAACACCGATGATTTTGAGATTCCCGATTCTCGCTCTATTTGTATGCTACTGCTGTGCGGATTAGCCTCGACAGCAGCTAAAACACCTATTTTGGGCATCATCATTTGTTGCAGGTCGTGGTTGACGTTTCACATGTGGCAGAGGTCTTCCTGTTTCCTTAAATAACGTAACTATCCGACGAACGGTTCGGACACTTTGATGATGTCGTTCAGGATATTGAGCAGCATCACAGCACACGCCCGTTGGGCATTTTGATCACAACAGCCATACATCAACACGATGTCGACCTTTTCCGCAATTGGTTAACGGTCCATTTTAACACGGGTAATGTATCACGAAGCAAATACCGTCCGCACTGGGGGAATGTTACGTGACACCACGTACTTATACGTTTGCGACTATTACAGCGCCATCTATGACCAAGCGAGAAAAGTGGTCCAACTAAAACATTCATGTTTCTTTACGTACTACACGAATATGTATAGAAATGGGCGTTCCTACCTAAAGAAATGCAGTTGATATCCGTTTGAACTACGGCAGCGCCATCTAGCGGGCCAACCATAGCGCCATCTGGTTTCCCCCTTCAAGCTAGACGAGTTTCGTTCTTTGTAGTTTTTTCGTTTGATGCTTATTTCGTGAGATATTTGGTCCGGTCACTATCAATGGACCACCCTTTATACAGGTATTTTTCCATTGGAGCAGGTGACTAGTGATCAAAGTCGCTTGCACAGACCAGCGTAAAGTTTAATCGCCTGTACTGTTGGAGGACCATATCCCTCAGACTATCAGTCGCAAGAGAAGGTCCCTGTTTTGTTGTAAACGCTTTGTACACCGCCATACATGTTCTTTTTCCGCCGTGACTTCGAGGTCTGTATCAGGTTCTAAACTGACATTAGCACGTTTCGACCCATTGGCACCCACAGAAAACCGGATATTGCACGGTGAATATCGTGCTGCTTCCACAAGACACACACACTCGATGATTGAAATAAGACAGTCACTACATAAGGAAACTGGACGAGTTTGACGACACTGTGGAGCATATCTAAACGGCCGCCTGAAGGTGTTTGATGACCTCTACATTTAAACTCAACTTTCACAGTGACAGTATAGCCGATGGCTCGGTGTTCCATTTTGATTGATTCCTCATGTTCTCGATCACTCTTTCGGTGCTAGTGATCCGTCGAAGGTGTTGCCCCTCCACCAAGACTCTTTCTCCATTTCTAAAAGCGATGTCAGTCAATCATTACATGGTAAACAGCAGCATACCAGCGTATGGATGGGATGGAAAAGACATCAGAAATGTACTCTAATAAGCATCACAGTTGATAGTGCAATCAATTTTAGCAATTTTATTAGTTTTTTTACAACGCCGAACAATGACACGGCAGCATGCTTCCCAATTTCTGTTCATTGCTACACCGCCCCTCCTCTACTTTGCGGGTACCATTGTGAATGTAGATAGATGACTGTGCAGTACGTCCATTCACTGTTGATTCTCAAACATGTACACCAAAGTATACCAGACAGCGATCTACATATTTCTAGCACTTTGATCACAGTGCGTAATTTACGCTTACGATAGCCCATCTTTCCTTGCGTGGGTGGTAGTCACAGACTGTTCTCGCATTCTTAGGATAAATTACAGACTGAAAGATCTCCTCGCATTGTCTTTGACCAACGCTCCCTGCAATACAGTCACCTATTTACTCTGCAGCTGACCATAAGTCGACCGCTACATTCCACGTTTCATTAAGGAACAGAGTGAACCGAGTCTGTAACTGTTGTCCCACACCCATCCAGGAGCACAAAATTTCTCCAGATGCGGGCCATGTTGAGGACGTTAGCACCCAATATCAGTTTACATTAGATTTGAAAATGATGTGGTTTTTATGAATGTTGGAGCTCCAGGAGTTTGAAGTATTTTACGAAAATCAACTGTGCTACCATTTATAAACTATTGTTCTAGTGTCTGGGGTCAGTAGCAAGCAGGCATTGGTAAGAGCGAACATAAACACATGCATTGCTAACGCTACACCGTTCTGCTCTTAAAACAGGCTATAATGTTAACGTTGTGATTTCCGACCTACTACTCGTGTGGAATGCAACGCTGTTACTATCCCAATGTAATAAATATATTTCCAGCGCACGACATATATTCTCCTTGCAGATTTCTTTACGATTAACTATGGTGACAAATTGCAAAATGAAAAAAGAAATACTTCCTTAAAACATCGATTCTTGGTGATACATGTACAGGATAGCTTTCCAGAGGTGTATAGCGCCCACTATTTACATCCGATCACAGTTCAGAAATTGTACTATGCTCACATCAGTCCTATATAAAATGATCGTTAGTAAGGGAGAACGTCTCTTGCAAAGAAAGAGACAAACAAATAGCAACAGTTGTTTGGAAAGTGAAATACACTAACTCCATGAACAGGGCAAGCAGATGTATACGCGGGGATTGTAGTGCCTCACAAATACCTGTCGCTGACTTAGAAACACCGTAGTCATGAAACTTAAGACTCGATTTTACGCCCAAGATGCGGCAGAGTAATGGAGTACGTCGCAAAAATATTCGTTCGTCTAGAAGAATGTGTCAAAACAAGATGGACATGTTTCGTCGCACATGAGATGGAAGTCCTCTGATTACCGGGGAGTTTGCTATTAACGATCGCAAGTAAACTGTGCTCTAAGTCACACAGAGAACACGCAGTTGTATACGAGTCGAACACAGGTTATGTCACACCTGATGCATCCCGACAGCATCATATTCTTCTCTCTCTAGAATGTATCATCAGTCTACCATTAAATCTTACCTCGTTACAGCTCCATCTCAACCGACCACACCATCCACTCTCGGTCATCTTTTAACGCAGATATTTTAGAAGCAGATGGTTCCCTTTTTTCCAGGAAAGCATCAAAGGCAGCAGCCAGCTCTCGTGTATCTCTATTACCTCAATAGACATAGTGTAGAATGTTGCCTCGGTGAAGAAATGACTGTTTTCCTGGTTCCTGATGCTTCCGTGTGAACATTTTCTCATATTCCTCTTGCTGTCACGCACTGGTTCCCACGTAAAGGAATTGTTCTACACGAAACAGAAGACAGGAAAGTATTTCTTCAATTTCCCTACAATTCGGCGTATTTTGCCTCAATTTATACGTATTTTGCGTCATTTTTCGTAATGTTATCAGTTTTATGTCACTTCTACCCAATCGGTACATCAGGTTCCCGATTGATCAATTTATTGTTTCCAATAGTTGTGTTGCGTGCTCACATGCGGTCGGAACGAGTGGGCGTGGCCGGCACGGGTGTGGGTCTCTCTCTCTCTCTCTCTCTCTCTCTCTCTCTCTCTCTCTCTCTCTCTCTCTCACACCCTCCCCCTCCCTCTCCCCCCCTCCCCCCCCTCCCCCCTCCCCCCCTCCCCCCCTCCCACCTCCCCCTCCCCCCCACCCCCCCCCCCGGCCGGCGCGGACGGGGCTGCCCTGCAGTAGGCGGACGGCGAGCTTCGCTATCACGAGTTTGTGATCAAGCCTTTTTTTTCACCAGATACGTTTAGTGGAAACGTCGTGGTGGAGAATGGCACGCAGAAGATGTCGGATATATTATCGCTACGATCTGTTTGTGTCGGAAATTTCATTACCTACTTGATTTGCGTAATGTTTACTTGTGTTAGTCAAACGTTGAAAATGTTTTGTTACGAAGAAGGATCATCGTAAGGCGGAAGTGAGTGTTTTAAGCCATTCCTTTGACTCCTGCAAATTGATTCGTCAGGCTAATGCAGCTGGATTATTTCACTCTATTTTTGATATCGAAATTGCGTCAGCTTTCCCTTTTGTCTCCAGCATTAGCCAGTAGGGTTACAGCCTTCTGAGGAGAGATGAAAGCCTCCATCTTCGTGTTTGCAGATGTCGGTTCACACACACGAGCAGGGAGTGCTCTTTCGTGAGCGACAGAGAACAGGAAGCCAGTCTGGAATTTACCGATCAACAGAATGCCATCACTTGGTGCTTTGTTTGCGGGCAGCGAGTTCAAAGAAGGCCGATATCCGGGCCGTGGTAGGTGGCATTTAGTAACGTGATTTGTGATTAGGACATTGGGCTGTTACGACCTTGGTGGTGGCGCCCTGACGATGGACGCGCGCGGGAGACCCCAAAGAGTGTGTACCATGCCGCGCTGCATTCCATTCCCTTGCGATTACAATTATTATGTCGTGGGAAGCAGGGCTGGGGGTGCAGTCATGATGTCTACCCGAGTGGGGGAACCCCGACTCCCGCAAACAGTTTTAATAAAGAATATACAGGGTGATTCAAAAAGAATACCACAACTTTAAAAACGTGTATTTAATGAAAGAAACATAATATAACCTTCTGTTATACATCATTACAAAGAGTATTTAAAAAGGTTTTTTTCACTCAAAAACAAGTTCAGAGATGTTCAATATGGCCCCCTCCAGACACACGAGCAATATCAACCCGATACTCCAACTCATTCCACACTCTCTGTAGCATATCAGGCGTAACAGTTTGGATAGCTGCTGTTATTTCTCGTTTCAAATCATCAATGGTGGCTGGGAGAGGTGGCCGAAACACCATATCCTTAACATACCCCCATAAGAAAAAATCGCAGGGGGTAAGATCAGGGCTTCTTGGAGCCCAGTGATGAAGTGCTCTGTCACGGGCTGCCTGGCGGCCGATCCATCGCCTCGGGTAGTTGACGTTCAGGTTTCATAACTAACCTTTTTCGTAGGACTCTCCATACAGTTGATTGTGGAATTTGCAGCTCTCTGCTAGCACTGCGAGTCGATTTTCCTGGGCTGCGAACAAATGCTTGCAGGATGCGTGCTACATTTTCATCACTCGTTCTCGTTCGTCCAGAACTTTTCCCTTTGCACAAACACCCATT
Organism: Schistocerca piceifrons; assembly: GCF_021461385.2. Lineage (NCBI taxonomy): Eukaryota > Metazoa > Arthropoda > Insecta > Orthoptera > Acrididae > Schistocerca > Schistocerca piceifrons. The sequence goes on along the minus strand of NC_060144.1, from coordinate 5,280,579 downwards.
CTCTGTAAACTGTTTATACCAACGTTTAACACACCACCTATCAGGAGGTTTAACACCATACTTCGTTCGAAATGCACGCAGAACAACTGTCGTCGATTCACTTCTGCCGTACTCAATAACACAAAAAGCTTTCTGTTGAGCGGTCGCCATCTTAGCATCAACTGACGCTGACGCCTAGTCAACAGCGCCTCAAGGGAACAAATGTACAACTAAATGAAACTTTATAGCTCCCTTAATTCGCCGACAGATAGTGCTTAGCTCTGCCTTTTGTCGTTGCAGAGTTTTAAATTCCTAAAGTTGTGGTATTCTTTTTGAATCACCCTGTATATAAACATATTATGGACTCTGATTTAAAATTTCGTGTAGCAACATTTGCAAATGTATTGAGGCATTAAATACTTTACCTAATTTGTTTATGAATGCAAATATTCCGGTGTAGTGGAGGACAACTGAGAGGTTTCACAAGTGTGGCGTGATCTTTTTTTAGAGTCAGTAGTGGTATACGGTGCAAACGAGAGGTGAACTACTGTACAGCAGTCTTATTGAATGTGCAATTAGAGGCATAGTCAATTGGATTTAGTAACTTCTGAAGCAGTTCATGCTCAAAGACAAGGGTATTCTCCACGAAAGCGCTTGAGGTGTCTCAGGGATGGTTTCACAAGTGTGCCGCGATTTTTTCTTTTAGAGTATGTGTTCAAGTATGGTGGTGATGGTATTCCTCGGAATTGTTTAAATATCCTCACGTCACCTGCAGAGCTCTCTCTGTGGGCAGTGGTACGTTTATTTCCCGCGACATCTTCAAGTTACGTACGTGATGATGTCCGCAACACCAGATGTAATAACTCCCGAGGCAGTTTCAGGAAACTCTGCCAGGAGGGGTGGGCAGTCTAGAGTAAATGGCGGAATCGATTCCCAGTTAGCTACTTGCCTTGGAAGGCGTTCTAGTGTGCGTCGGTATTCCGCAGGGTGTTTACTGGGTAAACAGTGCTTCAATTGCAGTTCGGTCCCAACAGTGACCAGCGGTACGTGCAGACCTGGTGGAAGGAGAAACAGAGAAAGAGCACGTGTCTCGTCTCGGGGATTGGTGTGGCATCTGGCCTGTCAGTCGCGGGACGAGAGCGGCCACTGTGGGCCAGGTGCATGGTGCGGCCAGCGACAGGTGCGTCGCTTCCCAGAGCCCCGAGAAGGCTGCGTGTGCGGCCAGCAGACGGGGGACGGCGGGCGGTGCCTTTTTAACAGCATAGTTACGTGTGGTGGGTGTTTCATCATGGTATTCTTTGTGCGAATGGGATGAAAAAGCGATCTTCCCAAACAGCAGAGAATGGTGAGCAAGAGAAATCCAAGCCCTGCATACTGTATTTTTCATAACTAAACAATATACCTCCTACTATGTAGTTGAATTTCCTGTTGTGAGAGCCTTCTCCAGCACAGAGCCGTCAATTTCCATTTAGGGGAGAGGGAGAGTGGAGGGTGGGGATGTGGGGTTTACCAAACCGATAGGAGTTAATTAAATGATCAATTTTTGTAAGTAGTCAACAAAATTGATAGAATGAGATGGGGCTATTCGAATAACTCAGACCTGAAAGTGTACCTATATCAGCGAGGGGGAGGGGGGGAGGGGAGTTGGTGGTTTCCTGAGTGGTTGGGAGGGGAAGGGGTGGGAAACAATAGGTTAAGGACCTGTCAATCAAATGGAAGGATTATCTCCACGTGGTCATAATCCTCTTAGGAGAACAATAGGTTAAACACCTGTGAATCAAAAGAGAATGACAGCTTTGCCCCTGAACGTATACTTCCCCTGATATAGGCGACCCGCACTAACAGATTGCATCCGTGTTGGCCTTTCCCCGCTACTAATAAGGTGTTAGTCCAATGGCACATGGGAGTTACTTTGCCTGGGACTAATGAATAAGACTATAGGAAAGTCGCATCTCCAACATGTTTCTTCCTCACCGTGACCCCCATTCCGTATCTGCCTTAAGAAGAAACGTGAACCGTAATGAGAACCTTTTGTCGTCACCCTTTTTTCTAAAAACAAGTGCAAAAGCGCGATATGTGTAATATTACTGCGTAAAATGCGTTTTTATGATGATTTTCACGTAGGTCAGTGTACTTCACGTTTTCTGCAATTTGTTTTTTGTAGTTACTTTTAATATCGTCCAAATGACGAGACTTTTTCTGTACGTGTACATTATGGTCTTCTCATCCACAGAGGGTATGTCATGTCGAGGTTTTCGTGAAAATTGATTTTTGTAAACTTGTTTTGTTCGATAATTATGTGGACACAATTTATCATGCCAGTAAATATGTTTCTACAGTCGCACATGCTAATTTTATGTAGGCACACAGACATTAAAAGATGTTTTATTATCTAGCCTTTTGAGCATAACCATTGACTTATAATAATAGGAGCTTGTGTATTAAGGTAAGTGTTAGAAAATTGATTTTTGTTGTTGTATGTAATTATTAAATTAATATTTTGTGCGTGTGCGTGTGCGTGCGCCTGTGTGTGTGTGTGTGTGTGTGTGTGTGTGTGTGTGTGTGTGTTGAAGTCTGTTTACAAATCTTGTATGGTCCGGATTAGGGCATGAATGCACGTTGGTTATAATAGGACGGGAAATGACTCGTGTGACGTGTCAACCAACAACTCTTACAGAACTATGTGAACAGGTCGGGCAGGCGTGGAATAACGTATCCCAGGATAGTATACGCCATCTGTACGATTTTCTGCATGTCCAAGTCAGCGCCAGCATTGCCGCCCACGGAGGCTACAGCACATGCTTATATGAATACTTTGGCATGACTCGAGATCTGATACCTCACAACTATTTGTGCTATTGATCTGTAAATGAACCCAATATGCGCTGTTGCAACAATAAACGTTGAGTGCATTGTAAATCTCTAAAAGGGTGTTCTAATTTCTTTCTGGCAGTGTATGTCAATACTGATACAGTAATTACTCTCTGCTAAAGGGGGAAACGATGGTATTACTTGTTCAAGAAAATTTGGGGCTTGCAGCCGATCGTCGTTTAATTCATTGTACGATATTTCCATTGAACACATGCCAGTCACCTTGAGGTGAGTCATCAAAGACTGACGAAGACTTCCTCCTGTCCGCCCTATACAGCGCGCTGCGCTGAACTTTCGAGCTGACCGACGGACCGCGCTCCCCTGCGGCAGCGCCCTCGCTGGTGGAACTGCGGAACAGAGTTATCTTCTGCATTACCGCTTGCCGCGCCCGTTGGCACGCTCTGTCGTCTTCGTTTAGGACAAATCGTGGAGATGATGGGGTTCCACGCACTGTCCAACTGGTAGCCGCTGTCACGGTTCATCAGATTTTCCGCCAGTCATATCTCCACGGATTCTTTAAGTCCCAAGAAGATTTAGATGTGCCCAGAGTCACAGTTCTATCATACTCCACTGATACAGTGTTGGGCAACAGCGGAATTGTTTGGTTGCAAAAGATGAATGTAACGTTGATGGTAAGCGCCACGTTCTTTCACAGAGCATGTGGTGCCTCCTACGCGAGACACACCACGCTGGCACGGGATTTTGTAAATAACGAGTCTTCCTTCACCGATCCCAAAACGTCTGCAATCTTAGATGGTCGACGGAAAATCACTTTCACTCGCTATTTACAGAGATTCTTGCTATTTTGAAGGAAATGTTGCCCACTAAAGGAAGAAACGCTAAAGATTTTGCCGACGTAGTCTCCTCTTTATTCACTTCCTGATTCTTGATTTTAACTGACATTGTCCTGTTAGTCTGCTAAGTGGAATATCCATTTTTTTCTAAACACTGCCTTTAGTTGTGCGAGCTCTTTAGGCAAGCTGTCTATATCTGAGACAGTGTGAGCTCTGTATACGAGTGTTTTAAGCAGGCCTATGGTCTGCAACGAGTGATGACAACTTGACGCTTGCAAATGCAAATCAGTTTGAGTGAGCTTGTCGCAAGTCCGCTATTGCGGAACACTGTATTTCCACTGGACATTCAATGGATTATGATAGAGTTGTGATTTTGGCACTCCATTACTAAAGAATCCATGGAATACGTCTGGCGGAAAATCTGATGAACCGTGATGGCGGCTACCAGTTAGACAGCGCGTGGAGCCCCATCTGTCCACGTTTTGTTCTAATCCAATAGCACAGAGTGCGAGCGGTGACACAGAAGCCAGCTGAGTTTCGCGGTTACACCAGCGACGGCGCTGTATGTCAACTTGAATTTTGACGCATGCTAATGAATACACCGCGCTATATACAGAGCAGAGCGGAACGGAGTAAGTCTCCGTTAGTCTTCGATGGTTCACCTGAAGATAACAGGCAGGTGGTACAATAAATTAAACGACGACCGGCTGCGAGTCCGAAATTTGTTTGGACATTTAATTCGCCTGAAAAATTTTAAAATTAACGGTGATTTTTGCCACTGACTTACGGTACTCCAGCTGGTGCTCTCCCTCTTGACCAATAAGGTCCCAGTGTCATTTGACGTGACGAGGCGCGTAATTCTCACTGCACCACTGCTGCCCTGTCACTGACCCCTGACCCTCCCTGGTGCCGGTGTGACGCTGACAGAGAGAAGGAGCGGTCGTTTATTGGTTATCTGTTCGATTTTAGAAAGTGTGACAAAATTAACGATCCTGTCAAGTGCGAGATTCGTAGCGAAATATGATTTCTCAATTTTAAAAAATCTGAATGTACAAACCGATAACGGAAGTTTATAGAAATGTGATGAATGAGGCTTCAGGCCGAAATCGACTTTATGTCTAGAGGAGAGACCGTAAAAGCAGCGGCCTTCCGACAGATCCTTTACCGACTGCACTGCGCCTTCCAAACAAATGGTGTGGATTGCTGTCCAGCAGCACTGTGCCGCTTCACAGAAACGCTCAGTAACGGGCTATGCGTTGAGGAAGGTCTTGCTTCGGCAGTTCTAATTTGGGAAGTTTTTGTACACCCACTTTGTAGACCAGACGTAAACCACGAGCAATTACAGACTCTTCCCAGATTGAAGGATTTTCGGAGAGGAAAGCACCCTAAAGTGACAACGGGAGGAGGATATGATATGATATGATTATAGACGCACGGTTAACGACATATGGAAGTTTAGGTCTGGCTGAGAGTCATGCACAGATGGCCAAATGGTAAGGCGACCGCATGCGATAAGCGGGAAATGGGTCTCGAGTCCCAATCTGGCACACATTTTCACTGACGTCACTGCGTTCTACAGCTGATGGTAGTCCATATGCGCAATTACGAATACATTTAATTTGTAGAAAGGGGACGCTGCTGACTGCTTCTACAACTTGCTGGCAGCTACTATGCAGAAGGAATGGGAAAATTTTTGGTGCCTTACGGAAAATGTTTACTTTTGAACGGCGGCTACATAGAAAAATAGCTAAGATGTCAAAATATTTTCTAAAATAAGTTTTTTTGCATTATCTTCACTTTTGGAATGACCTTCGTATCACATGAAGATTGTGATGTAAGGCGGATGACAAGTTCTGCGACCATTTTGGTTGCAATGTTGCTCTGTTATTACATAGTGGAGCCAAAGGATAAGTGTCTTCCGTTGAAGCCATAACCAGCTTGAACTCTAAGGATGTAGCTTAGTTGATAGTCGGGGACTGGGCTAGAAACTCGTCTGGGTTACTGTAGAAAAACGACTGACAGCTCTTGTTACCGGTACGTGTGACTGCCGTACTGGGATGTGACGAGACCTGACGCACCAGGATGTGCGTTGCCACAACTTCCAGCTTCCAAGGAAAGCAGAATCCGTAACCATACCAACGAGTCATGTTACGTCACTAGCGTCTGACACACAACTAGAATTCACGTGACAGTGGATGACAGTTGACAAACGGTAAGGTCATTTCTTAGGAAACAGAATTTATCACATGGTAGTCGTGTGCAAAGCGAAACCACTGATACTCCATAGAGAAAGAGACAAGAATACTTCACTCAGTGACGGAAGTACGCCAAGGTAAGCCACGTGTCTCATTTTGCGATAGAGTTCGTTCTAAGCTGTTGTAGGAGGACACCGTAAATCGGAACTAAGCGTGACATGTGTCATAAAGCTCCCAAGACGTTCGTTAAAAAAAAAAAAGTTCAAATGTGTGTGAAACCTTATGGGACTTAACTGCTTAGGTCATCAGTCCCTAAGCTTACACGCTACTTAACCTAAGTTATCCTAAGGACAAACACACACATCCATGCCCGAGGAAGGACTCGAACCTCCGCCGGGACCAGCCGCACAGTCCGTGACTGCAGCGCGCAGCGTGAAGACGAAGACGTCCGCTAGGCTAGAAGGAAGAACAAAGGGCAGTGATAAGATTCCTTTGGCCAGAAGTGAAAGGGGACTGTTAGACTGTGAGCACAGTTCGGGGACAGTACACTGCCACGATCAAGTTTTCTCGAGTGGATTAAGAAGTTTAAAAGTGGAAGGATAAATGTAACCCACAAACTGTAAGCAGGACGCCCCTCAGCGTCCACAACGACCGACAAAATGGAGCTAGCTCAATGGATGGTTTTTACGAATAGGCGGGTTCTTATCGACGGCTTAGCGTCTGCGTTGAACATCAGTCATGGTTCTGCCTATACCATTATCCATGAGAACTTGGCACCCCTAAAACCTGTTCGGGATGGGTGCATTGATAACTCACTGAAGAAGACAAATTCAGACGTCCTTAGATCTGCCAATGCCTACTCGAGTGTTACAAGAGAGAAGGCGAGTCGGTTTTGGAAAGAATAGTGACCTGTGATGAAATGTGGACTCATCACTATGAGCCAGAATCCAAATGGCGTAGTACGGACTGGAAGTACCCCGAATCACCACTGAAGAAAAAGTTCATATCTGCAGCATAGGCGGGAAAGATTATGTTAGCCGTCTGAAAAAGGGTTTTACTGGAAGATATCATGGAGAAGGGGAAAACCATCAACAGAGGCTATTACTGTGCACTGTTGACTAACAATCTTAAACCAGCAGTTCGCAGCAAACGACGAGGTCTTTTGTCACGGAAAGTATTGCTGTTGCACCATAACGTCCGTCCTCACACGGCTAACCTCACCCTTGAAACCATCCAGAAATTAGGTTTCGAGCTGATGGAACATCCACTTACAGTCCAGATCTTGCTTCATCAGGCTTTCATTCGTTTGGGCCGCTGAAAGACGTTTTGCTAGGTCATCGATTTTCCTCGGACACAAAGGTGCAAGAAGCGGTGCATCCGTGGCTTTGCAACCAACAGAAAATCTTCTTTTCGGTAGGAATACACAAGCTTGTGGACCGCTGGGCCAAGTGTATTTCAAAGAAAGGAGACTGTACTGCAAAATAATGAGTATATCAGACTCTATTTTTTAAGTAAGTAAAGTGTTTCATGAAAAGTCCGGATAATTTTTAACTCAGCCTGGTCCATTGCCTCGCAGTTCACGTGTCTTTGTGGTTCTTGCCTATGAAAAGCATCTGTTGCCTCATTCACATATTCCCCAATCTGTTTCTACTAGCAATAATTATTCACCATTGCTGTTACCAAGAAATGAAGGTGAAAACAGGACAAATGCGATTAATATTAAAGTTTCAGTCGTAGAGCAAACAGCAAGCAAACAACATTATACTTAAATCACGTGACTATATCTGTTTAGTATTGGCGACAGGCACAGTGCGTATGCTCACTTCACAGATATTCCTACTCAGTGGAATGACCCTGTGATGCACGTTTGTTTGTGGACCATGTTCTATGGCGTTCCTCACCAGTTCTAAAACATATCCTACAGTCAGCCTTGGAAATTGTGTTTCATAAATACCCGCCATTTCTGTTCTAGTTAGGTGGCAGCATCGAATGTTGCACAAATTTCATCTATTTTCTTTGTGGTTAGTAATGACGGCTTCACGATCGGACAGTGAAAAAAATGTTAAAAATGTGGCGAGTGTTATACAGTGTGTTGGCAAGCTCTGTGCAACGTTTCGTCAACGTAATTCATGGAATAAGTCGACTGTGATGAGACAGATCGCTAAATTAGAGGAAGCCGGTTCAACTGTAACCGTTAAGCTCTTGGAGAGTTCTCATGTTAATCGTTCTGCGGAAAACATCGCCATCATGAGTGATAATGTGGTTGTAAGTTCGGTGAAATCTATATGCCGACTTTCCCAAAACCAGCATGCAACGTATTCTGAAAGAAGATATGCACCTTTGGGCCTATAAAGTCCAAATGCCACGAGAACTGACGCCAAACAATCACAAAAAACACCGACCATTTGCCCGTTGGGCATTTGGCTGCTCGCATAACAAAAGTGCACAAGCAAAAGTGAACAAAATTTTCAGGAAGAAAATAGTGGTCGCTGATGAGGTACATTTTCTGTTGAACAGCTTCGTGAACAACAAAAACTGCAGGATTAGAGCACAGGAAACCCTCGAGTAATTATAGAATTATAGAGAAGACGTTACATCCACAACGAATGACTGTGTTTTGTGGCGTTTAGGATGAACGTGTAACTGTGTCCGTGCTGCTTCGAAGGTGGCACCGGAAACGTGTTGTCAGTGGACAGCGAACGCTATGGCAGTATGTTGCAAGAGAGATTTTTTTGTTTCAGCTGGATCGTATGAATGCTGAAGAGGTTTGGTTACAACAAGATGATGCCATGTGTCACACATCGATTGCGATAATGGACTTGTGTGATAAGAATTGGCCACCCGGATCTTGTTATTTAATACGATGCGATTTCTTTCCTTTGGCACATTTGAAACCCCTTGTGTACGTCAAAACACCGCGATCACTTCCAGAGCTCAAAGCCGAAATTCATTGCATAAATTTGGAACTAGAGGTGCAAGTATGCTGAAAAGTTATGGAAAATTTCATCGACAGAACGAGACTGTGCCTGCAGAGTCGTGGAAGGCACTGAGAAACATCATATTTCACACATAATCACAGATACCATACACTGCAATAATATGTACATAATTTCTTAAATAAATTTGTATGTCATATGCACCCAAAAGTTGGGGTTCCTTATGGGACACACTTTAGTTGGATAGGCCACATATGGGGCTCAAGTGTGTGCAGCTCTTCCGTTGTGTGCTACTGTTGACAGTTCGTTATCGTTGACGCTGCCAGTTGGGTTACAGCATACTATAACCAGTAGTAAGTGCTCGGGGTCGCAAATATTTTGCTGTTTCTTCTCAATGTGTCACAGTTTCCAAGGATGTGGTCAGATTCAGATCTTACAGAGGAGCTTACATTGCTGTTAGTGGAAAGTAAAGTAAAGATGTCTACAATCACTTTTATCATAAACATTTTGCTGTTTTTCCATAATATATCGCGATTTCCGAGGTGATGGTTAAAATTTCTAGCCAACAGGAACTTTCGAACGAGCAATGTGACTGGTTAACCACATTCGATTCATGATTCGTCGGCTTCTCTTCCCATCATTCACCACGCGAACGTTACCAATAGCAACGAAAAACCCGTGGACATCGTAAATGTAATTTCACCGCTTATGGGTACCTGTGTTCAGTTTTCATTTCCGTAGAGTCTTCGTTGATTCCGGACTGTATCTAGGAGCAACACAGCTTGAAGTCAAAGAAGCTCTTCTATAAGCCGGCAGTCATTCAGTCTGTACATATGGCAACTCCAGGAATGGCTACTAAAACTATCCCAGAAGAGTCATCCATCGTTTAGATTCGTGAACCACCGACCAGTACATAAGGGAAACAAATCTGAGTCGAAGACACCGAAGCATCAGAAGAGTGTGTGCGAATCCAAGTTTAAGGTGTCCAGCCTGTACGGACAGAGAGGCCAGCCCACAGGAGGCAGCCATTTTTTTCCACGCTGTGCACGATATGTTCTGCTAGGTACCGGTGCAACAAGAAATGGGTCGCCTACCAGATTGCAACAAGACATCCATTCTAACACATTATTTCGTACATAGCTGAAACATGTAACATTCATACATCCACATTTAATGTGGAACATACTGACCATTTTGATGTGAAGCAGTGTATACGTCAGACGAATGCTAGAAATATTGAAATACTAGCAATTTATTGCCGTTTTCGTGATAATGTGGAAATAACCGCAATCTAATAGACAAACTTTCGTTTCTTTTGCTTTATATGTTCAAAAGACATTTCAGTTTTTCTTGTTAGTAGCCTGTATGCTTTGAATACCTTTTTATTGTCCTTGTGTAATATATTTTCAGTCAGTTATTGTGGAACCAATAAATTTCCCTTGTACTGGATAGTAATAAAAACAATTTAACAGTAGCAGATTTTCGAAATTAAAATATCAATACTCTCTACTTTGAAACAGTAGTAGTAGTAGTAGTAGTAGTAGTAGCAGTAAAAGTAATGCATAAGAGGTACTTGATTACCCAAGCTATACACACTAGAAAAAAACCCATGTTAGAGTTATATCTCTTGTTCCTTATTTTAGGTAAGTATAGGGACAAGGCGGACACGGGCACAAACTACCGTTATCCAAGATGGCGGTGATGAAGTCATCCAAGATGGCGGATTTTGGCGGGAAGTTTGAATTTTGGCGCGAAGACGGTCAGTTGGTCTACCTCCACTAACCTAACCCCCACCCCAATAAAAATGGCGGAAGTTCAAATTTCAACAGGATAATGCGTCACACCAAGAGAAATGACGGGAGAAACGGACTTGTCTTTATTATTCAACCAATTTCAAGCACATGTGTCCACCACGAGCTCTAGAGCCCAACTGGCGTAGTTGATATCATCGCCACCAGAGAGCAACACCATTGCGTCATCCAAGATGACGACCGTGACATCAATCAAGATGTCTGATTTTGGCAGGAAGGAGGTCAATTGGGCTACCTCCACTAACCTAACTCCCTCCCCAAGAATAAAGGCGGGAAGTTCAAATTCCAGCGTGATAATTCGGCACACCAAGAAAAATGGCGGCAAAAAGGGACTAGTCTTTATTATTTAACCAATTTCAAGCACATGCGTCAGCCACGAGCTCCAGAGCTCAGCTGGCTTAGTTCATATCGGGCCCACCAGAGGGCGCTACCGTGAAGTCGCGTGGTGAGACAGGATCGTCTGCTCTCTCTCTCGCGACCGAGCGAGCGTTACAACTGCACACGTGACGCGCCACAGGCCCGCGGGCGTCCGAGTGATTGCGTCACACACCATGAGCGCTTACGTCATACACCCTCCGCCGCCACCTCCATACACGCGCCGGACATACGCTTCTGTAAATATACTAACTAAAGTAACACCCACATCATGCATCTAACTTACCAATTACCTAAGTACTTAACTCCATTTCTATTTTAATCATATTCAATAAGTCAATTTACAAGTTCAATACTCAACGATCAAACGAGAAGTTCCACATTTTCCCACTGTCAGTGCAGTATTCGTTCATGACCTACCACCCCCCACCCCTAGAATGCTGTACTCCTAGTGGCTACTGCATTAGTCACGTGATTCGATTTCATATAGGTAAGAAAAGGGGTTCACTATACTTTCAACTACCTAGTTTCAACTACTTTTCAAGGCCAGACCGACACCTCCTCCTAGGAACCAGCACCAAGTTTGAATTCTGGCAGTAAAGAAAGGTCACTTGTGCATTTGCTACCAACGTAAGAAAATTGTTGGAAACAAAGCTCACACCCGCTAACCTAAGCCTCCAGGCCACCACCTCTTCCTATGGGCGGGTGGTAAAAGGACTCAGCCTGCACTAGGCTGATGGAGAGAGGAAGGAGTGTACTTTATTTATTTTGGAGCAATTTATTTAGGGATGTACTGTATTTATCACAGAACACAGGCTCTGACATGTCCCACAGCACACAGACCTGCAAACTACTACTACAGAACTCATGTATAACGCTATACACACAAGCTTGCTAATTGTAAACCGTCATAAACAACGCAGTGCACAGCCTACAGACATGCGAACCACTCTTAAATAATCCAATACATTACGTCGAGATAGCCAAACAAATCGTTAATTGTCAAAATGGTAATCCATCTAAAAGGCTCTGCTTGCTAATTGTAAACTGCCGAAATCATACACCAGTCTTTATTTAAACAATTAAAGGCAGCAACAGCAGCAAGTGTATTCGCCACTGAGTCCATAGCCCAACTGACTTAGTTCATATCGATCACACTAGAGGACGCTGTAGTTACGTCAGGTGATGACGCAAGTAGCGTAATCTAAGATGGCGCCACCTAGTCGGTTCACCACGAGCTCCAGACCCCAACTGGCTTAGTACATTTCGTCGCCGCCAGAGAACGCCACCGTGACACCAGCTGATGACGCAAGTACAGTTATCCATGATGGCTGCAAACAATGTCTTCTCCATGAGGTCTAGTACTCAGTACCACCAGCAGAGGACACTATCGTCCACTTTCAGACGTAAACTGAGATGGTTAGGGAAAATGGTGGCAAGACGACTCAGCCTGCTCAAAGCTGCTGGGTAGAGTAAGGACAGAGTGCACTCTATTTATTTTCTAACAACTTACAAGGATAGAGTATATCTATCACACTGATACAAAACATCCACCCTGATGTGCCTGGGGTCATGCTGCACAGCCCACAGACACACAACTAACTCGTAATTTCAGTACACAATAGCAACCTGCTCCTAAATAATTCTTCACACTGATGTGTAGACACGCTCAGTACTCGTAAACCATGCAAATAGCGCATAGCAGGGCCTACAGAGCCACTCACGAAATAATGCAATCAACACACGCAAGCACAGTCCACTGCCCCCTCCCCAGTGGACTACATAGGAGGTAGCGATAAGTAACGCATCCGTCAGATGTCAAACTGCGCACAGCCCTTGCTCGGCTTCCACAAGCATGAGGTGGCGGCATCCCCATTCATACGTAACACATGAGAAATTCCTATCCACTAGACACCGATGATGACGAGATCTCAGGTACGGTCGATGCGGCTGTCAACTGTCAAACCACGCCGCCATCCCACAAGCGGCGGCATCTCATTCATACTTCATTTCTGAGAAATTCCTATCCAAATGTGTGTTCACCTAGACACACGTGCTGATGTGATCGGGCGGGACCACATTAGCGAGATGCCCCCGAAAGTAGGCGAAAGTTGTATGTAGAAAGCAGAGCAAATGCTCTACATATGTGGAGGTGACTGGATACAGTCGAGTGCAGTGCTATATTACATCTCCCCATTAGTGCATTAGTGCATTGGGGCTAGGTGTTGGCAGCTGTGCTACATTTACATTCAGTTATAGAACATAGAACGAGATGTTATGTCATGATCGCATGGATAGATCTGACCTAAAATGGATAGAATTGCCTAAAATGACGTGGAATAGGTGTAAATTGACCGAATAATGCGGTGAAATTGAGGAAGTACTTTGCTATCTTCTGGTTCTCGCCGAACACTTTGCATATGGGACAAAGTATGCTGCGAGAGAAGGAGTCCGAGAAAACGTGGACATCGAAACGATGGAAGTAAGGGAGGCAGTCAATTTTTTCCTATTGAGGCAGCATTATACTGTATGTCTGTTGAGGTACCAGTGATACACGCTAGTTGACTACTGTATTTGATGCTTTTTGGGATGACAGAGAACTATTCATTTCTAAACTTACTTCCATCTAAGGATAACAGAGAGTGGACCGGCTTATCGATTGAGATGGAGTTGTAACGAGGTACGATTTAATGGCTGGCAGATTAATTCTAGAGAAGAACAAGTTGATGGAGGTCTTTTTTTTATTATTTTCAAGTGTTCTGTCCGGATGCATCAGTCATGTGACATGGCCCACTTTCTACTCGTATACAGCTATGTGTTTTAAAGCACTGCCTACTTGCGATCGTTAATGGTAAACCTCTCTGTCATTACAGGACTTCCATCTCATGTGTGAAGATACTTGACACACTCCTCTAAACGAGCTTTGGTTTATGCGGTCACCCCTGTCGCATCTTGTGTATGTAAAATCGAGACTTCAGCGTCATAACTTAAGTTATCGGTATGAGCTTGTGACGCGCTATAATTCCCGTGAATGCATTTGCCTGACATATGTTGTTTTTACAGCGTTAGTGGCGGAATGAGCTCTAATTTTCACATGTCGGACGATGCTGCTATCCGTTTATCTGTTTCCTTATAGGATTTATCCACTGCTACTAACTATCATTTTATATAGGCCTGATGCAGGCATGGTATAATTTCTGAACTGTGATCGGATTTGAACAGCGGACACTATACGTCTCCGCAAAGCTATATTGTGCTCGTATGATTCAAAGTAAATGTTTTAGAGAAGTAGTTTTTTCGTTTTGCAATTCGATAAGATAGTTCAGCGTAGAGAAACTGTGAAGAAGGATGTATGTCTGATAGGCCGGAAAGGTAATCGATCTACCATTATACCCGAAGTGCAGAATGTTGTAGTCGTAGGAGTGCTTGTGTTCATGTTCTCTCTCTCTTACCAGTACCTTCTGCGTACAGATCCTATGCTCTAGAACAATAATTTAGAGTTGAAAATGCTCTGTGAGTGCCATACGCTGAGAGATGGATCGTAAATTAAGTACTGTGCTCGAAATCTTAGAAATATGTAGAGCGCTGTCTTGTATACTTCGATGATTTAAGTGTTTGAGAATTGACTGTGAATGGGTGTGCTGAGTAGTCATCTATCCATGTTAGCAATGATACTCGCCAAGTAGAGAATGGATGGTTTAACTATGATGGTGAAATTGAGGAAACATGCTGTCACACGATTGGCCGGTGTTGAAGTTAGTTTAAAATTGTTCGCGCTATCAAGTTTCATGTTTATTATTAGAGTACATGGATGGTGTCTTTTCCATCGCATCCCTGCATTGGTTTGCAGATAATGATTGACTGATATGGCTTGTTTGAGTTAGGAAAAAAATTTTCGTGGATGGACGGCAACTTCCAGGGGTTGCTAGCAGTGAAATAGTGATTGCGTACATGAGTTCAGCATGAGGAATGAGTGGAAATGGAACACGGAGCCATCATCTATTCCGCCACTGTGGCATATGAATATAAATGTAGAGGTCATCAATTACTTTTGGACGGTAGTTTGGAAAATCTCTACAGTGCTGCAAAACTCTTCTAGTTTCCTTATGTTGTAAGTGTGTTTTATTTGAAAATGATCGATTCTTATGCCATCCGCCATAAGAATATTATTTACACGCTGCGATGTCTAGTTTTCTGTGAGAGGTCGTGGATCAGAGCGTCTTAATGTGAGTTTAGAGTCTGGCGCAGACCTCGAAGTCGTGGTGAAAAACGAAATCTTTGGCAGTGTACAAAAGCGTGCTAGAAAGCAGTTTGAATCAGGACCAGAGGGACTCATATAATTCGCATAGAGTATAGGTGATGAAACTTTGAAGTGGTCTATGCGGTGTCTGTATATTTAATAGAATCGTGTCGTAGACACAGCAGGAGTAGCGGTAGCAGTTTGAGGTGAGAGCCGGTGAGCAAGGGGCCGTACCGCTAGGAATGCTTCGATGGCAGCACACCACGCTATTCTGGTGATGTATTGTGAAATCTGGAGGCCGACCGCAGCTATGTGTCATTTGCCTGCCTCGGTGCCTTGGTGCCTTGGTGACTTCTAATTCGCATGAGCTTTTCTAGTTCGTAATTTTTATCTCTTGGGCTGATTGATTTGAATGGACGTGGATCTGTAGTACTTGTATCTAGTCTGGGGGCGTACCACATTGCACGCATTTCCACCGAATGCTCAAAACACGGTCCTGTTGCAGTAACTCAGCTCGAACTGTTTCTACAGGAGTTGCAGAATGTGTTGGATATGTCTTTCTCCGACTTAAATTGGAACTACCACTTGTGGAAAGCTGTAGAAATTGGCACGACTGGAGGATGTATAGGGTGTGGTTAAAAGGAGGTTCTAATATTACCGTAGCTGACAGATTCGAGGAAGGTGACTCGTTTAGAGACATGAGAGTGCATGAAATATGATGGACTTGTGGGTGTGAGACTATACAAGTATGTGTTTGAATGGACGTAATTTCTAATATATAGCGTAAGGCTAGAGATCTAGCAAGTTAGTGTATATTTTTTTTCTTACGACCTCAATCAGCACATCATCTGTCATCGCCTATAACTCGGTGGATATATCACGGAACCTCTGATATAGTCTCGAGACAGAATGCGTTGCAAAAACTAATCAATTATCTAGTTGGGTGCGGTGTGGTGGAGTCGCAAATACCGCGTACATACCACGTTCCTTAGCCGAATCACTTTCAGAGTTCAGTGATTTTATCCATAGGCTGCATCGTTGGCTGATAATACGTATTCCTACGATCGCCATCACGGTTTTTGTCCGGAAAACATCACCTCATTCAGAGGTAATGTCGTTACCTCGATTCGTAAAGCGGTTGTAGGTTTTAACATGGAGACTTGGTAGCACCTGTAGAACCAAGAGCGCTTGTGAGAGTAACATGCATTAGTTGTTGGGGGTCGGGATTTTTTCTTTAACATCTGCTCGATTATGTCTATGACACAGTGGTATGTCGCATGAAGAACGTAAGAGACATCCACACGGATCGTTGATTTTCGGTCAGTATTATTTGGTATCGTATGCATCCAGTTATTGATGAGGTAATATTATACTTAGTATTAGTGCTGGGTGTGTGATATGTTCGCATTTGAGCATCAGGTTTACAAAGTGTATGTGTTTGTGTAAAGGAAATGTCTATGTGCTCTTGTAGGGAAGGTAAGGATTTGACTTGGAGTACTGTGATAGCGAAGGGAAGAGTATGTCCAGTTGTAAGGACGGTACAGGTACTTCCAGAGCCACAGCGGTCAACTGAGTGTATTTCCGATACTTCGGGCATTGACGAATACCGTTCAGTTGAGACCGCGATTGTAAGATTTAATTGTAAGCATAATGATAGAATAAATATGTGTGTGGTTTTCTAGAATGTGTTCGTGTATGCAAAGTCTGTGGTGGTACTAATTTGCGTTCCCATGTTAATGGTAGCGGTCTTTCAAATGCAGAGGCCTGTTGGAGTGTAGGAATGTATGATAGTTAACTTTACCATCTTCTAGACGACCGAAGAGCGATGTAATACTTAGTATGTGCTCGGTGGCTTTCGTGATCAAGTGTAACTTTGAGAATATGATGCGTTTGCGGTGGCGTGTTATTCCCTCCCATGGAAATTGTTCGGTCGACTGTTTCTGCACATTTGGTGCCTTTATTTAGTTGAAGGGAGATCGATTGTGGTGTGTTGGACACACGTTTGCCTGTTCTCTAGACGTGGGAAAGACCCTAGTTGGTTTGTAAACAATATTGATCATCTGGAATCTGTTAGTTGACCGACTTCGATATTCGAGAGTGCGAATATCAGTTTACTCTACTTGTTTCTGGTTAGTCAATGGTGAATAGCACGCTGCACCTTGCTAAAGTTTGGTGTCTGTGGAGAAATAATTTACAGTCTATATCTTGTGCATTATGTTGCGTTAGTGATCCCGAGGCTAGTGCTGTGTTCTTGGTATCGAGAAGTACGGCGAAAATTGTATAATATTATGTCGAAAATACGGATGTTCTTGTAATCGACGAGGCTGGAGATGTCTGTAGAAATGCGAGCAAGAAAGCGGAAAGAGTACCGCGTTTGTGCCACGGGGAAAAGAGCCTGTCTTTGAACATCAGTTCTGAGAGCGACTTCGGTTCGCTGATGGTATAATTTGATATGGTGAGGGATATGATTTGCATGTTTACTAGATTGAGACGGTATTAGGTGATATATTCCCTGGTTGGAGATCGGTTTGACCCTCCAATATTCTTGTGAGTGTCGTTTGTATTTGATGACCTGTAGACAACTTTGCGATGTTTAGTTGTTGGTGCAAAATAGTGATCGGTGTAAAGTAGTTCATTACCACTTAGTGTAGTGTCTGTCGAAAGAAAGAACAGGTTGGGGGTGTATAGATTGAGAGAACTGTCGGTGCAATTTGGCAATCTTTGCAAAATAACGACAGAAAGCCCCAGAAATAAGAGGTGGATGGTGCTTCGATACCGACGGCGTTAGTAATGCAACTGGTAAATTCGATAAGAGCCAGTGAGAATGCTCGATTGATTGTGGTGGCATATAGGAGCAGTGATACCGGGTTCGATTCCCGGCGGGGTCAGGGATTTTTTCTGCCTCGTGATGACTGGGTGTTGTGTGATGGCCTTAGGTTAGTTAGGTTTAAGTAGTTCTAAGTTCTAGGGGACTGACGACCATAGATGTTAAGTCCCATAGTGCTCAGAGCCATTTTTGAGCAGTGAGAACATTTGAATATGTTGAGAGCAAGAAGGCTGTCACGTTATGTCCGGGAGGAAGACTACATTCGGCGATATTTTGGTAAACAGGTTCTGTTTGGGGTAGGAATTTTGGCGCATACAAGCTGAGACAACAAGAAAGCGAGCGTTAACTATTTCTGGGGCACTAAAATTAAGGAGAGTTGAACTTGGCTGATATATTTTTTTTCACAAAGCCATGTGACGTAAGAATAACAATGAGAATGTTTTAGATGGCGATGTGTCAGTCACGCTGGGGCGGGTACGTGCGATTGAACACGTGTGTCAACACGCTCTGTACTATTCTGCCTTCAATGGTAAAGACAAGTGGCGTCTGAAGATGGCTCGAATATGAGACTGGCGTGAACGCGCTTTGAAATGCTATGACACTATAACAGTGACTGTATAGAGGCATGCAAATTTCAACGGTGGGGACTGTGACGGAGCACAAGGGACCCAAGCTGCAGCAGCCTCACTTCGCAGTGGTATTAGCTACGTGCAGTGAAGTGTCAGTCAAACGTCACTCATAGTCCCTTAGAATGGCTAAGGGGAAAGCAGGTAAGCAGGTTAGCAGGTTCTGCTATTGTGGCATGGTATTCTGCAGTGTCTTCGCCGGACCGCAGTTAGTGAGGGTATGGAGGACCTACCCATGTGCGCCGTTCTGCTTGGAGTGCACGCTATGTAAATAAGCCCCCCGCCCTTGTCCGGTCGTGTCATCAATGGTGGCTACATACAACTTTCGCCTGCTTTCAGGGGCATCTCGCTACTGTGGTCCCACCCGATCATGTCAGCACGTGTGTCTAGGTGAACGCATATTTGGATAGGAATTTCTCAGAAATGAAGTATGAATGAGATGCCGCCGCTTGTGGGATGGCGGCGTGGTTTGACAGTTGACAGCCGCATCGACCGTACCTGAGATCTCGTCATCATCGATGTCTAGTGGATAGGAATTTCTCATATGTTACGTATGAATGGGGATGCCGCCACTTCATGCTTGTGGAAGCCGAGCAAGGGCTGTGCGCAGTTTGACATCTGACGGATGCGTTACTTATCGCTACCTCCTATGTAGTCCACTGGGGAGGGGGCAGTGGACTGTGCTTGCGTGTGTTGATTGCATTATTTCGTGAGTGGCTCTGTAGGCCCTGCTATGCGCTATTTGCATGGTTTACGAGTACTGAGCGTGTCTACACATCAGTGTGAAGAATTATTTAGGAGCAGGTTGCTATTGTGTACTGAAATTACGAGTTAGTTGTGTGTCTGTGGGCTGTGCAGCATGACCCCAGGCACATCAGGGTGGATGTTTTGTATCAGTGTGATAGATATACTCTATCCTTGTAAGTTGTTAGAAAATAAATAGAGTGCACTCTGTCCTTACTCTACCCAGCAGCTTTGAGCAGGCTGAGTCGTCTTGCCACCATTTTCCCTAACCATCTCAGTTTACGTCTGAAAGTGGACGATAGTGTCCTCTGCTGGTGGTACTGAGTACTAGACCTCATGGAGAAGACATTGTTTGCAGCCATCATGGATAACTGTACTTGCGTCATCAGCTGGTGTCACGGTGGCGTTCTCTGGCGGCGACGAAATGTACTAAGCCAGTTGGGGTCTGGAGCTCGTGGTGAACCGACTAGGTGGCGCCATCTTAGATTACGCTACTTGCGTCATCACCTGACGTAACTACAGCGTCCTCTAGTGTGATCGATATGAACTAAGTCAGTTGGGCTATGGACTCAGTGGCGAATACACTTGCTGCTGTTGCTGCCTTTAATTGTTTAAATAAAGACTGGTGTATGATTTCGGCAGTTTACAATTAGCAAGCAGAGCCTTTTAGATGGATTACCATTTTGACAATTAACGATTTGTTTGGCTATCTCGACGTAATGTATTGGATTATTTAAGAGTGGTTCGCATGTCTGTAGGCTGTGCACTGCGTTGTTTATGACGGTTTACAATTAGCAAGCTTGTGTGTATAGCGTTATACATGAGTTCTGTAGTAGTAGTTTGCAGGTCTGTGTGCTGTGGGACATGTCAGAGCCTGTGTTCTGTGATAAATACAGTACATCCCTAAATAAATTGCTCCAAAATAAATAAAGTACACTCCTTCCTCTCTCCATCAGCCTAGTGCAGGCTGAGTCCTTTTACCACCCGCCCATAGGAAGAGGTGGTGGCCTGGAGGCTTAGGTTAGCGGGTGTGAGCTTTGTTTCCAACAATTTTCTTACGTTGGTAGCAAATGCACAAGTGACCTTTCTTTACTGCCAGAATTCAAACTTGGTGCTGGTTCCTAGGAGGAGGTGTCGGTCTGGCCTTGAAAAGTAGTTGAAACTAGGTAGTTGAAAGTATAGTGAACCCCTTTTCTTACCTATATGAAATCGAATCACGTGACTAATGCAGTAGCCACTAGGAGTACAGCATTCTAGGGGTGGGGGGTGGTAGGTCATGAACGAATACTGCACTGATAGTGTACATTTCCTGCCCCCATGAACCATGGACCTTGCCGTTAGTGGGGAGGCTTGCGTGCCTCAACGATACAGATAGCCGTACATAGGTGCAACCACAACGGAGGGGTATCTGTTGAGAGGCCAGACAAACGTGTGGTTCCTGAAGAGGGTCAGCAGCCTTTTCAATAGTTGCTGGGGCAACAGTCTGTATGATAGACTGATCTGGCCTTGTAACACTAACCAAAACGACCTTGCTGTGCTGGTACTGCGAACGGCTGAAAGCAAGGGGAAACAACAGCCGTAATCTTTCCCGAGGACATGCAGCTTTACTGTATGGTTAAATGATGATGGCATCCTCTTGGGTAAAATATTCCGGAGGTAAAATAGTCCCCCATTTGGATCTCCAGGTGGAGACTACTCAAGAGGACGTCGTTATCAGAAGAAAGAAAACTGGCATTCCACGTATTGGAGCTTGGAATGTCAGATCCCTTAATCGGGCAGGTAGGTTAGAAAATTTAAAAAGGGAAATGGATAGGTTAAAGTTAGATATAGTGGGTATTAGTGAAGTTCGGTGGCAGGAGAAACAAGATTTCTGGTCAGGTGAATAGAGGGTTATAAATACAAAATCAAATAGGGGTAATGCAGGAGTAGGTTTAATAATGAATAAAAAGATAGGAGTGCGGGTAAGCTACTACAAACAGCATAGTGAACGATTATAGTGGCCAAGACAGACACGAAGCCCATGCTTACTACAGTAGCACAAGTTTATATGCCAACTAGCTCTGCAGATGATGAAGAAATTGATGAAACGTATGTTGAGATAAAAGAAATTATTCAGGTAGTGAAGGGAGACGAAAATTTAATAGTCATGCGTGACTGGAATTCGACAGGAGGAAAAGGGAGAGAAGGAAACATAGTAAGTGAATATGGATTGGGGCTAAGAAATGAAAGAGGAAGCCGTCTGTTAGAATTTTGCACAGAGCATAACTTAATCATAGCTAACGGTTCAAGAATCATAAAAGAAGGTTGTATACATGGAAGAATCCTGGAGATACAAAAAGGTATCAGATAGATTATATAATGGTAAGACAGAGATTTAGGAACCACGTTTTAAATTGTAGGACATTTCCAGGGGCAGATGTGGTCTCTGACCACAATCTATTGGTTATGAACTGTAGATTAGAACTGAAGAAATTGCAAAAAGGTGGGAATTTAAGGAGATGGGACCTGAATAAACTGACTAAACCAGAGGTTGTACAGAGTTTCAGCGAGAGCGTAAGGGAACAATTGACAGGAATGGGGGGAAAGAAACACAGTAGAAGACGAATGGGTAGCTCTGAGGGATGAAGTAGTGAAGGCAGCAGAGAATCAAGTAGGTAAACAGACGAGGGCTTGTAGAAATTCTTGCTTAACAGAAGAAATATTGAATTTAATTGATGACAGGAGAGAACATAAAAATGCAGTAAATGAAGCAGGCAAAAAGGAATACAAACTCTCAAGAATGAGATCGACAGGAAGTGCAAAATGGTTAAGCACGGATGGCTAGAGGACAAATGTAAGGATGTGGAGGCTTATCTCACTAGGGGTAAGATAGATACTGCCTACAGGAAAATTAAAGAGACCTTTGGAGAAAGGAGAACCACTTGCATGACTGTCAAGAGCTCAGATGGAAACCCAGTTCTAAGCAAAGAAGGGAAAGCAGTAAGATGAATGGAGTATATAGAGGGTCTATACAAGGGCGATGTACTTGAGGACAATATTATGGAAATGGAAGAGGATGTAGATGAAGATGAAATGGGAGATATGATACTGCGTGAAGAGTTTGACAGAGCACTGAAAGCCCTAAGTCGAAACAAGGCCCCCGGAGTAGACAAAATTCCATTGGAACTACTGACGGCCTTGGGAGAGCCAGTCCTGACAAAACTCTACCATCTGGTGAGCAAGATGTATGAGACAGGTGAAATACCCTCAGACTTCAAGAAGAATATAATAATTCCAATCCCAAAGAAAGCAGGTGTTGACAGATGTGAAAATTACCGAACTATCAGTTTAATAAGTCACAGCTGCAAAATACTAACGCGAATTCTTTACAGACGAATGGAAAAACTGGTAGAAGCCGACCTCGGGGAAGATCAGTTTGGATTCCGTAGAAATGTTGGAACACGTGAGGCAATACTGACCTTACGACTTATCTTAGAAGCTAGATTAAAGATAGGCAAACCTACTTTTCTAGCATTTGTAGACTTAGAGAAAGCTTTTGACAATGTTGACTGGAATACCCTCTTTCAAATTCTAAAGGTGGCAGGGGTAAAATACAGGGAGCGAAAGGCTATTTACAATTTGTACAGAAACCAGATGGCAGACGGACGTGAAAGGGAAGCAGTGGTTGGGAAGAGAGTGAGACAGGGTTGTAGCCTCTCCCCGATGTTATTCAATCTGTATATTGACCAAGCAGTGAAGGAAACAAAAGAAATATTCGGAGTAGGTATTAAAATCCCGGGAGAAGAAATAAAAACTTTGAGGTTCGCCGATGACATTGTAATTCTGTCAGAGACAGCGAAGGACTTGGAAGAGCAGTTGAATGGAATGGACAGTGTCTTGAAAGGAGGATATAAGATGAACATCAACAAAAGCAAAACGAGGAAAATGGAATGTAGTCGAATAAAGTCGGGTGATGCTGAGGGAATTAGATTAGGAAATGAGACACTTAAAGTAGTAAAGGGGTTTTGCTATTTGGGGAGCAAAATAACTGATGATGGTCGAAGTAGAGAGGATATAAAATGTAGACTGGCAATGGCAGGGAAAGCGTTTCTGAAGAAGAGAAATTTGTTAACATCGAGTATAGATTTAAGTGTCTGGAAGTCGTTTCTGTAGGTATTTGTACGGAGTGTAGCCGTGTATGGAAGTGAAACATGGACAATAAATAGTTTGGATAAGAAGAGAATAGAAGCTTTCGAAATGTGGTGCTACAGAAGAATGTTGAAGATTAGGTGGGTAGATCACGTAACTAATGAGGTACTGAATAGGATTGGGGAGAAGAGAAGTTTGTGGCACAACTTGACTAGAAGAAGGAATCGGTTGGTAGGACATGTTCTGAGACATCGAGGGATCACCAATTTAGTATTGGAGGGCAGCGTGGAGGGTAAAAACCGTAGAGGGAGACCAAGAGATGAATACACTAAGCAGATTCAGAAGGATGTAGGCTGCAGTAGGTACTGGGAGATGAAGAAGCTTGCACAGGATAGAGAAGCACGGAGAGCTGCATCAAACCAGTCTCAGGACTGAAGACCACAACAACAACAACATTGTACATTTGTTGAAACTCCTCCTAATTCCATGTTACGTCGCTGGTGAGAGCAGATGTTTAGATCGCAAATCCCTCTCGAGCCTGTCTACATAAAGTGCAGACGCTGCTAACCACTGTATCGCATATTAAGGCTTCTTCTCCGTCCATTCACATATGCGGTGCAGGAACAATGACAAATTAAGTGCCTGTATGCGCGCTGTCGTCAGTCTCTAGGGAGCTACGTATAGATGGCCGTGTTATACGCTGCTTCAGAGTTGCTGGACAATAACTGACACTTGTTGAGGAACAGCTGCCAATTACTGTGGAGAAACATACAACTGCTACGGAACACTCGAACAATGATAGTAAATGGAAATATAGAGGGCGGGACTATTGACGGCAGCGACGCCTGCGCAAGAACGCTCTGCATACATCCGACAGTTCGTGCAGTACTGTGTTTCACGGAGTTTGTTGTGGAACCGATTAGTGCCACATTCATGCGGTGGGGCACCCTGTCTGCAGGACACGATGGGAGTGCTTACGATCGTTGTCGACACGAAGCCGGTCATCTCGCGATTAAAAAGGGCCACTGAAGATGGAAATGCTATGCGTGTGGTCGTAGGCGGATCACCACACCTCAAGGATCCAAGATCTCACTCCTCGGCAGATCGATGGTACACATGTCTCCCCCAGAACCATTTCACGCTGATAAAATCAGGATGGTTTGGCAACTGAGTCTGCCCACCAGCGAGTGTGGAGAGAGAGAGGAACACAATACACACCACAGAATGTACATGAACATCATCGGTATGGCGTAGGCGAGTGGCGTGGGGAGACATTGAGCTCCATAGCCCAAAACCGCTGCATACGTTTGGACGATGTACCGTTACATCACAGAGCTATTGTCTGTTTAGGGACGCGATAGGTCCCGACTTTCTGTTTATGGGCGACAACACCCGCCCACATAGGACCGCTGAGGTGCCGGAGAAACTGGAAAGTGAATATACTGAACGTATGGAATGGCCTGCCTACTCCCAGAACCTAAACGCTGCACAGCACGCCGGGGGCGCCCTTGGCAGGCGTGTTTCTCAACGAACATCTCCTCCTCGAACCGTGCGAGAACCGAAAACCCCCTGAGAGAGGAGCAAGACAATATCACCCAAGGGTTCCTCAACGATTTGGTGCCCATTATGAATAACAGATGTAAAATGTGCCTTAGTGACAGAGGAGGGCATATTCTTTACTGATAGTCCGGTATCGACCCTTATGTCGAGACTATGCTCTGAGTCAAAGATTAACGTTTTTTATGTCTGTTATCCTGCTTCCCCATGTGGTAAAATCTGTAACATTTTTCGTTATTAATATACAACTCCAACTCTATCACGTATACACTGTTTTTCATGTCGTCCTTCATTACCTGCGATTATTCCTGACTAACAACGTCTCTGTTCCTTAGCAATCGTCAAGCAGTGTATTTCTATATTGTTAACTAGACACTGGTTCTTGAAGCTTTATAAGTAGTAGGATAGTTTGCGGCTATGTGCAAGCATTTGCATTTGGCCGTTTAAGCACGCCTGTGACGCTGTTCTGTGAGTCAAACAACATTCGCGCCACCTTTCTTTCTATATGTTCAGTGTCCCCTGATAATTCGTGTGGGTCGTACACACTCGAACAGTTTTCTGAGATGGCACGCAGGGAGCTTTTTTAAGCAATCTCCTTTGTAGATTGCTACATTTTGGCAGTATTCTCTCTGTGAACAGAGCCTATGTGATCATTCCAGTTCGTATCCCTGCAAACTGTTACAACCAAGTATTTATTTGCATGACTTGACTGATTTTAATTGTTAATAATTTGCATTGTACTTGTCAGATACCACTTTTTTGGTTTTTACAACTGATAGTTTTACATTTCTGAACACTGAAACAAGTTGCCTATCTTTGTACCACTTTCAAAACTTATGAAGATAACTAAGTACTAGTGCACCGTTTTCAAATGGAACTTCATTATATATAACGGAATATTGTATAAAAAAACCGGGGTTGCTGTTAATATTCCTACCAGTTCATTAAAATACACTCTAAGATAAAACAAAACAAAAACCGAAAAAAAAACACGTACCACGAAAGAATTATCCGAAAGTGACAAAAATCGGTAGATGTGATCTACATGTACAGGAGAATTATTACAATTTGAGACAAATTGTGTGATTTATTCAAGAAAAGGGCTTCACAAATTGAGCGAGTCAATAACTCTGTGGTCCACATCTGGCCCTTACGCAAGCAGTTATTCGGCTTGGCATTGACTGTAATTTCTTCCTGGGGGATATACTGCCAAATTCTTTAGAACGTTAGATAGTAAAAGTCTAGAGATGGTTGAAGGGTCGATTTACAGTACGTTTTTTGAACATATACTGTGTTCAAACTTTATGAATTACATCGAAGAAAACTGTTTTTGACAAATAGCCAATACGTATTCACAAAATATCGTTCTTGTGGAACACAACTAGCTCTTTATTCCCACAAAGTAACCGCTATCGACAAGTGATGCCAAACTAATTCAATGTTTTTAGATTTCCATTAGGCTTTTGGGATCTTTTGTCACAAATGGATTCTAATCAAATTGCGTGTCTAGGGCTATCGTCTCAGTTGCGCGACTGTATTCATGATTTCCTGTGAGAAAGGCCACAGTTCGTAATAACTGAAGGAATGTCATCGCGCAAAACAGAAGAAATACAATCCTGGCGTCCTCCAAGGAAGTGTTACAGGCCCCTTGTTGTTCCTGCTATACGTAAACGATTTGGGAGACAATCTCAGCAGCCCTCTTAGAATGTTTGCAGATTACGTTGTCATTTATCGTCACGTAAAGTCTTCAGATGGTCAATACCAATTGCAAAACGTTTTAGACAAGATATCTGTACGCTGCTATAGGTGTCAGTTGACACTAAATAATGAAAAGTGCTAAGTCCTCCACACGAAAACTAAAAGAATTCCGCTAAATTTCTGTTACACGACAAATCACACATATCTAAAGGTTGTGAATTCAGCTAAATATTTACGGATTATAGTTACGAATAACTATAAATCGCTACGATCACACATATATTGTTGTGGGAAAAGCATATCAAGTTATCCAAGATGACGGCGATGACGTCGTCAACTGACGTCAGTTAATGACGTCACTCAAGATGGCGTCTGTAACGTCAGTTGATGACATCATTCAAGATGGCGGCCAAGACGTCAGCTGATGACGCAACTACCATTATCCAAGGTGGTAGGAAAGTGCTGCACCCCTCTGCCACGCCCCGTGGCTTGCCCCCCCCCCCCCCCCTGGTGGGAAGTTCAGATTTCATTAGGAGAATGCAACACACCTCCACTAACCTAAGAACCTAAGAAAATGGCAAAAAGTTAGGTCACTTGGGCCACCTCCGCTGATCTAAGTCATCTGACCGCCACCCCATCCTACAAAATGGCGGGGAGAAGACTCGACCTGCGCTGGACATAAGTCTTTATTTTGCGTGCATCAGTCTTTATTTAAACAATTAGAGGCAATACCACCATCACGTGTAGTCACCACGGGGTCCGGACTCCAAGTGACCTAGTACACAGTACCAACACCAGAGGACCCTGTCGTGACGTAATCCAAGATGGTGGCCACGACGTCAGCTGATGACGCAAGTACCATTATCCGAGATGGCGGGAAACAGTGTGTTCACCATGAGGTCTGGACCTACTACACAATACTGCTACCAGAGAGTGCTGTCGTCTGTTCTGTCATGTAACCCATGACGGTGGAGGAAAATGGCGGGAAACAGTGTGGTCGCCATGAGGTATGGACCTAGTACACACTACTGTCACCAGAGGGAGCTGTCATCCATTCCGTGACATAACCCAAGATGACACTCTGGAGGGGAAAATGACTCAATTTGCACTGTGCTGCTGGAGAGACGAACGAGTCTAAGTAATTAGTTTTGTCCTCCCACCATGTTCTGGTACACTTTTCGAATGTCACATGCTTTTGAATGTCGTTTCTGGCGCATTCTTCTTTGTCACCCACCCTCTTAAACTATTGTACTGCAATTTACATAAAAAATATGCAAATTAACCTAATGTTCTGCACTTAACGTGCTGCTTCGCTCCTTGTCACTCAGTCAAGCACACCCTCCTGTAACTGTTGTACCGTTAACACCATGTTGCTATAAAAAATTTATTCAAATTCATTAAATCTATATTTTTCACATGTTGTTGTTGTTGTTGTGGTCTTCAGTCCTGAGACTGGTTTGATGCAGCTCTCCATGCTACTCTGTCCTGTGCAAGCTTTTCATCTCCCAGTACCTACTGCAACCTACATCCTTCTGAATCTGCTAAGTGTATTCATCTCTTGGTCTCCCTCTACGATTTTTACCCTCCACGCTGCCCTCCAATGCTAAATTTGTGATCCCTTGATGCCTCAAAACATGTCCTACCAACCGATCCCTTCTTCTAGTCAAGTTGTGCCACAAACTTCTCTTCTCCCCAATCCTATTCAATACCTCCTCATTAGTTACGTGATCTACCCACCTTATCTTCAGCATTCTTCTGTAGCACCACATTTCGAAAGCTTCTATTCTCTTCTTGTCCATACTAGTTATCGTCCATGTTTCACTTCCATACATGGCTACACTCCATACAAATACTTTCAGAAACGACTTCCTGACACTTAAATCTATACTCGATGTTAACAAATTTCTCTTCTTCCGAAACGCTTTCCTTGCCATTGCCAGTCTACATTTTATATCCTCTCTACTTAGACCATCATCATTTATTTTACTCCCTAAATAGCAAAACTCATTTACTACTTTAAGTGTCTCATTTCCTAATCTAATTCCCTCAGCATCACCCGATTTAATTTGACTACATTCCATTATCCTCGTTTTGCTTTTGTTGATGTTCATCTTATATCCTCCTTTCAAGAAACTGTCCATTCCGTTCAACTGCTCTTCCAAGTCCTTTGCTGTCTCTGACAGAATTACAATGTCATCGGCGAACCTCAAAGTTTTTACTTCTTCTCCATGAATTTTAATACCTACTCCGAATTTTTCTTTTGTTTCCTTTACTGCTTGCTCAATATACAGATTGAATAACATCGGGGAGAGGCTACAACCCTGTCTCACTGCCTTCCCAACCACTGCTTCACTTTCATGCCCCTCGACTCTTATAACTGCCATCTGGTTTCTGTACAAATTGTAAATAGCCTTTCGCTCCCTGTATTTTACCCGTGCCACCTTTAGAATTTGAAAGAGAGTATTCCAGTCAACATTGTCAAAAGCCTTCTCTAAGTCTACAAATGCTAGAAACGTAGGTTTGCCTTTTCTTAATCTTTCTTCTAAGATAAGTCGTAAGGTTAGTATTGCTTCACGTGTTCCAACATTTCTACGGAATCCAAACTGATCTTCCCCGAGGTCGGCTTCTACCCGTTTTTCCATTCGTCTGTAAAGAATTCGCGTTAGTATTTTGCAGCTGTGACTCATTAAACGGATAGTTCGGTAATTTTCACATCTGTCAACACCTGCTTTCTTTGGGATTGGAATTATTATATTCTTCTTGAAGTCTGAGGGTATTTCACCTGTCTCATACATCTTGCTCACCAGATGGTAGAGTTTTGTCAGGACTGGCTCTCCCAAGGCCGACAGTAGTTCCAATGGAATGTTGTCTACTCCCGGGGCCTTGTTTCGACTCAGGTCTTTCAGTGCTCTGTCAAACTCTTCACGCAGTATCATATCTCCCATTTCATCTTCATCTACATCCTCTTCCATTTCCATAATATTTTCCTCAAGTACATCGCCCTTGTATAAACCCTCTATATACTCCTTCCACCTTTCTGCCTTCCCTTCCTTGCTTAGAACTGGGTTGCCATCTGAGCTCTTGATATTCATACAAGTGGTTCTCTTATCTCCAAAGGTCTCTTTAATTTCCCTGTAGGCAGTATCTATCTTACCCCTAGTGAGACAAGCCTCTACATCCTTACATTTGTCCTCTAGCCATCCGTGCTTAGCCATTTTGCACTTCCTGTCGATCTCATTCTTGAGACGTTTGTATTCCTTTTTGCCTGCTTCATTTACTGCATTTTTATGTTCTCTCCTTTCATCAATTAAATTCAATATTTCTTCTGTTACCCAAGGATTTCTATTAGCCCTCGTCTTTTTACCTACTTGATCGTCTGCTGCTTTCACTACTTCATCTCTCAGAGCTACGCATTCTTCTTCTACTGTATTTCTTTCCCCCATTCCTGTCAATTGTTCCCTTATGCTCTCCCTGAAACTTTCTACAACCTCTCGTTCTTTCAGTTTATCCAGGTCCCATCTCCTTAAATTCCCACCTTTTTGCAGTTTCTTCAGTTTCAATCTACAGTTCATAACCAAGAGATTGTGGTCAGAATCCATATCTGCCCCTGGAAATGTCCTACAATTTAAAACGTGGTTCCTAAATCTCTGTCTTACCATTATATAATCTATCTGATACCTTTTAGTATCTCCAGGATTCTTCCAGGTATACAACCTTCTTTTATGATTCTTGAACCAGATGTTAGCTATGATTAAGTTATGCTCTGTGCAAAATTCTACAAGGCGGCTTCCTCTTTCATTTCTTCCCCCCCAATCCATATCCACCTACTGTATTTCCTTCTCTCCCTTTTCCTACTGACGAATTCCAGTCACCCATGACTATTCAATTTTCGTCTCCCTACACTACCTGAATAATTTCTTTTATCTCGTCATACATTTCATCAATTTCTTCATCATCTGCAGAGCTAGTTGGCATATAAACTTGTACTACTGTAGTAGGCGTGGGCTTTGTGTCTATCTTGGCCACAATAATGCGTTCACTATGCTGTTTGTAGTAGCTAACCCGCACTCCTATCTTTTTATTCATTATTAAACCTACTCCTGCATTACCTCTATTTGATTTTGTATTTATAACCCTGTATTCACCTGACCAAAAGTCTTGTTCCTCCTGCCACCGAACTTCACTAATTCCCACTATATCTAACTTTAACCTATCCATTTCCCATTTTAAATTTTCTAACCTACCTGCCCGATTAAGGGATCTGACATTCCACGCTCCGATCCGTAGAACGCCAGTTTTCTTTCTCCTGATAACGACGTCCTCTTGAGTAGTCCCCGCCCGGAGATCCGAATGGGGGAGTATTTTACCTCCGGAATATTTTACCCAAGAGGACGCCATCATCGTTTAATCATACAGTAAAGCTGCATGCCCTCGGGAAAAATTACGGCTGTAGTTTCCCATTGCTTTCAGGCGTTCACAGTACCAGCACAGCAAGGCCGTTTTGGTTAATGTTACAAGGCCAGATCAGTCAATCATCCAGACTGTTGCCCCTGGAACTACTGAAAAGGCTGCTGCCCCTCTTGAGGAACCACATGTTAATAAAAAACACAACCCACCACTGGACGCATGACGCCTGACGCCGCCGCCGCCGCCGCCGCCGCCGCCCCCAGTCCCCGATCCCACCACATCCGTGGCCGCCACAGCGCCGCTCTGGCGTCCATGGGCCACGCTCTCTCAGGCTAGCGGGTTAGGGCTGCAGCAACCATGCTGTTCACAGTGACCCAACTCCGCAGCATCTCCTCCTCCACCGTCACGTCCTCGCCGATCACGTGAGTTTCAGCACACACCCCTGTCCACCTTGCCACAGAACTCCAAGGCATGTTCACACTGATCCCATATGCAAAACGCCTCTGGGCAGCACGTGTGTTTACCGTTGCTGACACTATACCTGTGGATACTAACCTCACAGACCACACTACAGAAGTCTGTTCCAGAATGGCACAGGTTGCTTTCCCCCTAGCAATCCAAACGGGCCACACGAGCTGCGTCCAACGATGCGTACCTGCCCCAGCGTGACTGATGCCTCTCCGTGAAGCGCCCGTGTGGCGACTCACCATGTAATGGTTCTCAATGTTATACTGATGTCACACGGCTATGTAAAATAAGAACCCAGTCGACCTCTCGGAAATTGTATAGTGTCCCAGAAATAGTTAACGGTCGCTTTTGTAGGGGCTTTTATAATGTCTCAGCTTGTCCACATGGAAATTCTTGTCCTAACAGAACTTATTTACGAAAATAGCTTAGAATAACCTTGGAATGCATTCTCCCTCATGGTCCTAATGAGGCACCCCAGCCATCACTTGTCAGCCTTCCTGCTTTCAACATACGCAACCATTCTCATTGCTATGGAGAGACTCCTTTATCCCAGCACAAAGGATGTCATGTGAAATAATGGAGGACTATGATTGGTTTTTGTCGATATTACCCTCCTAACCACTGGTGAAAGCAGTGTGGAAGCACCGTCCACCTTTCATTTCTTGCTGCTGACACGACTTTCAGTGGCAAAAAAACTACTTTGCACATAATCGCCATATTGCACCATCAATTAAACCCTGCAAAGTGCCCCTGCATATCGCCAAATACGGAAAGACTCCTACTCAACTTGCTCTCCCACTGAGGACGAGAGCTAGAATATTCGAATGTGAAACCAACATGCAACCCATGAATATATCACCACGTACCCTACATATCGACAAAAAATTGTGAGACCCCTATTTCAATTACACTGGTCTCCCACCAAGGACAGGAGATTGAATATTACAAAGTAAAACCGATCTCCAACCTATCAATATATCACTGCATACTGTATTGATGTAGGAAACATTCAATTCGTATCCTGTGCCATACAAAGTCAGCCCTTTTGCATCATTCGTACACATACTGCGAAGACAGACAGCACAGTACGTATACTCGTGCCACAAGATATCGTGAGATCGGGCGAGCATCCATCTCCAACATGTGACCACAGCTCCCCTCAGTGGATCGATGTCACTCTCAGAACAGTTCCACAAATTTGGCCTCGATTCTTCCCTTGGCACAAATGCATTACTGTTTCTGGTCCAGACCTTCTCGCTTGCTCGCTCACTTTTCTGCACCCATATCCTGACTCTGGGATTACACGAACTTACTTAATTTCATATAGCTTCCTAGAATATCATATCATTTACGCGGTACATCTCGATATCAAACAGATATCAACATCGCTTGCATAGCAGTACCACTCGCACGATATAACTCAGAAGATACAGACTGGAAATTATTTCTCTGGAAACCTAAAACTTTTGTTGGATGGGGCATGCTATAAACCACTGACTAACTAGAAATCTGTCACGTCTGCGAAAATTTTTACTCACAAACGAAAAAAAAAATAGAGAAAATGATATTTCCACTTGTAAATACCGATTTCGGTGGTGTAGCAGATTCCAAATCACCCCTATAATTGACAAGGTTAACTAAGGTGTTTCTCACACCTAGAGAACCGGCAAACGTGTCTTCCACATGCTAGATGTGCACACCATGATCGCGATATCTTGTGGCACGAGTATACGTACTGTGCTGTCTGTCTTCGCAGTATGTGTACGAATGATGCAAAAGAGCTGACTTTGTATGGCACAGGATACGAAGTGCATGTTTACTACATCGATACAGTACACAGTGATATATTGATAGGTTGGAGATCGGTTTTACTTTGTAATATTCAAGCTCCTGTCCTTGGTAGGAGACCAGTGTAATTGAGTAGGAGTCTTACCATTTTTTGTCAATATGTATGGTACGTGGTGATATATTCATGGGTTGCATGTTGGTTTCACATTCGAATATTCTAGCTCTCGTCCTCAGTGGGAGAGCAAGTTGAGTAGGAGTCTTTCCGTATTTGGCGATATGCAGGGGCACTTTGCAGGGTTTAATTGATGGTGCAATATGGCGATTATGTGCAAAGTAGTTTTTTTTGCCACTGAAAGTCGTGTCAGCAGCAAGAAATGAAAGGTGGATGGTGCTTCCACACTGCTTTCACCAGTGGTTAGGAGGGTAATATCGACAAAAAACCAATCATAGTCCTCCATTATTTCACATGACATCCTTCGTGCTGGGATAAAGGAGTCTCTCCATAGCAATGAGAACGGTTTGCGTATGTTGAAAGCAGGAAGGCTGACAAGTGATGGTTAGGGTGCCTCATTAGGACCATGAGGGAGAATGCATTCCAAGGTTATTCTAAGCTATTTTCGTAAATAAGTTCTGTTAGGACAAGAATTTCCATGTGGACAAGCTGAGACATTATAAAAGCCCCTACAAAAGCGACCGTTAACTATTTCTGGGACACTATACAATTTCCGAGAGGTCGACTCGGTTCTTATTTTACATAGCCGTGTGACATCAGTATAACATTGAGAACCATTTAGATGGTGAGTCGCCACACAGGCGCTCCGTGGCGAGGCCTCGGACCACGCTGTGTGAGGTACGCAGGGTTGGAGGCAGCTGTTGTGACCCGTTTGGATCCCTAGGGGGAAACCATCCTGTGACATTCTGGAACAGACTTCTATAGTGCAGTCTATGACGTTAGTATCCAAAGGTATAGCGTCAGCAATGGTAAACACGCTTGATGCCCAGAGGTGTTTCACATATGGAATCGGGTGTGAGCGTTGCTTGGAGTTCTGTGGCAACGTGGACAGGGTCTGTGCTATACCTCACGTGATCAACGAGGACGTGACGGTGGAGGAGGAGGACGCTGTGGAATCGGGCCGCTGCGAGCAGCGTGGTTGCTTCTTTCCCGCCATTTCCTTAGGTTAGGAGAGATAGCCGAATTGACCTATCTTACCTTCAAAATTCAAACTTCCCGCCAATCCCTAGAAGAGTTGGCGGTTGGATGACTGAGGTTAGTGGCGGTAGCCCAGCTGCCCTTCCTTTTCCACCATTTTCTTAGGTTACTAGAGATACCTCAATTGACATATCTTCCCTCCAAAATTCACAATTTCCCACCAATTCCTAGGATGAGGTGGCGGTTGGGTGACTTAAGTTAGTGGAGGTAGCCCAAGTGACCTATCTTCCCGCCATTTTCTTAGGTTATTAGGTTAGTAGAGGTGCATTACTTTGTCCTGATGGAATTTGAAGTTCCCACCAGGGGGGGGCGTGGCGGGGGGGGGGGGGGGGGGGGGAGCTTGGCAGAGGGGCGCAGCACTTTCTCGTCATCATGGATAACGGTACTTGGGTAATCAGCTGACGTCAAGGCCGCCATCTTGGATGATGTAATCTTGGATAACGGTACTTGGGGGCTGCACTGGCCTTGTCCCAATACAAAGGGATTCACATCAGAAAGTACTGATGAAGTCCTCGAAAATGTTCAAAGAAAGGTATCTCTTTTTGTATTATCACGGGATGGAGTAGAGAGTGCCACGGATATGACACGCAAATTTGGGTGGTAATCATTAAAGTAAATGTGTTTTTAGTTGCAGAGGATCTGCTCATGAAATTTCAATCACTAATATTTTGTTGACGCCCACCGCATGTGGAATGAAATTATTATAATTATAAAATAAGAGAAATCAGTGCTCGCAAGGAAGTGGAGAGGTAAAGAAACGGATTGTCGGAAAAAGAAGTCACAACACCGAGAAGTAGTTGTGTATCGAGAAGTTCGTAGGTGTGTTTCCACATCTGATCTGCTTTAAATGCGCGGTGTAACGGTAGCGAGCATTTGTTACCTTTGAGGCTGGACATAGTGAGCTGATGTTAGTCAAGAATGCCTTTAAAGCGACGAAGACGTCAATCGGCACCTCACTGAGTTTGAACGAGGTCCTTACTAGGGCTGCAAGATGGTTGCTTCTGCGTTATGACAGAAAGACTCGGCAGGAAGGTGGCCACTGTACGTGACTGCTGGCAGCAGTGATCACTGGAGGGGTACAGTCGCAAGAAGACCGGGCTCCGGACAGCCACCTGGCACTGCCGGGAGGAAAGACCACCGTGTTCGGCGTACGGCTCTGGCGCATCGTACTGCATCTGCAGCAGCAATGTGAGTAGTAGTTGTCGTCACAGTGACACGACGAACTGTTACAAATAGATTACTTCAAGGGAATCTCCGAGCTAGACGCCCTGTTGCATGTTCCACTGATCCCACATCGCCATTTTCGACCTCCGTGGTGTCAAGCTGGAGCTCACTGGAGGGCAAGGTGGGCGCCTGTTGTGTTTTCTGACGAAAGCTGTTTGTGCTTCGGTGCCAAAGCTGATCGTGTGCTGGCTGGAAAGCGGCCGTTAGAGGGCCTGCAGCCAACCTGTCTGGACCTACACCTGGCAGCAGGAGCACCCCCGTGGCCATCCCACGCATCACTTCTGTGATTCGACCTGTTGTGCTGCCATTCAACAGGATAACGCTCGCCCACATACCGCAGTTGAACCCAACATGCTCAACAGAACGTCGACATGTTGCCTCGGTCTGCTCGATCACAAGGTCTGACTCCAATCGATGACATACGGGACATCATCGGACGCCAACTCCAGCATCATCCACGATCAGCATTAACCGTCCACCAGTTGACCGATCAGGTGCAAGAGAGACGGAACACCACACCGTAAATTGACATCCGGCAACTGTACAGCACCATGCATGCACATTTGCATGTTTACGTTCGACATTCTGGCAGTTAACCAGTTACTACTTTACCAGCATTTCACATCTCGCACCAACAATCAACATGTGATCTTGCAATGTTAATCACGTAAATATCTTACCTAGACTAACGTATTCCCGAAATTTCACTACTCTGCATCACTTATTTTTTGGTGTTCCAATTCCTTTCCATCAGTGTAACTGAAATTAGTTTCACGGGCACTTTATTGCGAATTGCGTAGTAATGATACAGATGTAGATGGAGATGCACTCCACGGTCGTCACTTGCCTTCGTAGTGATGGGATACTTGTCCGGTCAAAATTTGGATTTGAAAAGAACCAACCTACTGAGTCAGCCATTTATACATTTTATGATCACATAATAAAATTTTTGCATGATAAAACATCAAGCAGGCGAGATCTTTCTGTGACTTATTGAAAGCATTTGATTGCGTCAGTCATAATATTCTATAAGAGAAGTTACATTTTTATGCAATACGTAGTTCTGCAAAGGCCTGGTTTAGTTATTCTATAAGAAACGGAATATTAGGATAGGCTGTTCGAATAATACAAAGAGGGGAGACACATCCTTTGCACAGGGAAAAATTACAATGGAATCGATCATTGACTCACTACTGTTCTTGCCTTAAGTTAAGCAGAATTGGTCCATTTTGCAGATGATAAAAGAATTATTGTGATGCCTAGCAAAAAGCATCAACAAAATATTATAAATGGTGTTTTTGTGAAAGTTCCTGAATGCTTTTGTACAACTGAGCTAGCTTTAAACTGTGGAAAAGGTAGTTCGCCCAATTTTGTACTGTCAAAAACATCGCATCTCCTATTAAACTAGTATACGACAAGAAATAACAAACAGCACAGAAAACTGAAATTCTTAGGTGTGCGTATTGATGAAAACTTAAACTGGAAAAACCATATGGCAGACGTGGTAAAACGCTTAGCTTCAGCTACTTTTGCCGATACAATAACTGTCACTTTGGGATACAGAAGTCAGTAAGTTAAAGTGTTTTGCGAATTTTCGTTCATTGATGTCTTATGGGATAACATTCTGATTAAGACCTGTGTTAGGCAAAAAGTATTCGTCGCACAAAAGAAAGTAATTAGAATTGTGTGTGGAGTTCACACACATACCTCTTGCCGGTGTCTCTTTAAGAAGCTGGGCTTATTAATCACAGCCTCATAGTGCATTTATTCTCTCATGAAATTTGCTATCAACAATTCATCTAAGTTACAGAGAAATAGATACACAAGTGCAACACTAGCAGGAGAAATGATCTACATTATCCTTTAACGAATGTGACTTTGGCACAGAAAGGTGTGAAATACACAACTATAAGGTTCTGACAATCTACCCATGGAAATGAAATGTCTAACAGATAGTAAAATTGTTTTCAAATGTAGATGAAAGTGCTTTCTTCATAACTGCTCATTCTGTATCACACAAGAATTCTGGAGTAGAGAGAATTAGTCATTAAAATCCTGTAAACAGCGAGCATGCAGTCATATACGTATTGCATTTTACTTTTTAATTAGTGGTATAGGAGTGTTCTATGTTTATTCTGTTGCTAGATTCTGCATTATAACGGTCATAGCAGATTTGGTCTGTGAAACAAGTAAGTAACTAACTGTATGTTATATATCAGGGATTTTATCAAGTTTAAGATTTCAGCAATCTGAGTTAGCTATGTAGCTATATGTTCCACTGATAATTTGAAACTTTTTTTATTGAAACTATGATGAAGAGTCAGTTTACACGATATGCATAGGTGATTCGTTTCAACATATTACTTTCCAGTTCAGCCACACGGGGTAGCCGCACGGTCTGGGTCGCCTTGTCACAGTTCACGTGACTACCCTGTTGGAGGTTCAAGTCCTCCCTCGGGCATGGGTGCGTGCGTAAGTCAGTTTAAGTTAGATTAAATAGTGTGTAAGTTTAGGCACCGATGACCTCAGCAGTTTGGTCCCATAAGATCGTACCACAAATTTCCAAATTTTCACTTTTACTCATGCAACCATATTTAAAAACTAAGTTTTATTCTTTTACAGTCCACCAATTTGTAAATATAAATTTGTCTATGAAACAGAAGGAACGTCCAGATGACATGATTTAGACTAGATTTAAAACTTGCTGCCTGTCAGACATTTTATGTTATTGTCCAAACGGTCTTCACTGATGCATATTGAACCCTTTTCTGAGCCACTAGCAGCTTTAATAATTGGTAATAAAGGTCACTTTCCTTCTGCTGTTGTAGGTATGGGCATCACTACTCTTTTATAATTGTGATGGACTACTTATGATGAATTTTATTTAGCGTCTCAGATATCCGTATCAGACTTCCAAAGTGCGTGCGTTGTTAAATTCTTCTTTTGTTCAGTCCCTCGCGTTTCGATTTAAGTATCCGAAGTGGGTGATAAACGAAAAAAACTTGAAGTGACTATGGATTAGAAACTACGTGCTGTAATGCGATTGGCTTCTGGGGTAACAGCCAAAACTATTGCTTTGAAGTAAGGGGTAGCGAAAAGTACTGTTGGAGACTGGAAGAAAAATGGTGCATAACCTGATAAGTGATGTGCTTACAAGCCAGTGAGAGTGGAATAAAAGCAAGGAAGACAATGCTGAAAGATAAGCATAAAAAGTAGGTGAAGCTTTATTTTCGTGTCATGAAAATGTAAGAGGAAAGATTTGCCCGTTACTGGGCCGACATAGCAGGAAAAAGAATTGCAGTTTCAGTGACAAATAAATGTGATGGACAGCTGGATCGATAGTAAAAAGAATCGGTATTCGCCTGATTACCATTAATGAAGAGGCTTTTTCCTCTGACAAAGAGATTGTACCATTGTTTAAATACTATCTTTCGAGGTTAATTGACGAGGAAGGACTTTGTGGCAAATAGTTTCACTGTTGCGATGGAAGTGATTTAAATTACAAGATGCACCCTACGAAACCGCTTGATGGGAAAAAAGGAAGCTACGGCACACGGGTGCAAGAATAATAAGGAACTAGTTACTATAATGGCTTGCTGTAATACAACTGGCAACCACAAGCATATGCTTACGTTAATAGGGAAATCGCGGAAACCTAGAGCTTTCAAAAGCATTAAAAATCAGGAATCACTGCCCCTACAGTACACACATTAAAAGAAAGCATGGATGAATTCAGAAGTCTTTAAAACGTGGTTTCAAAATCAATTCGTACTGGCTATAGATAAACATTTGGAACACAACAGTTTACCAGGGGAAGCTCTGCTGCTTCTTGATAACGTGCCTTTGCATGCGGTCAGTGACGGACTCACAGCAAAGCATTATTTTTACCACCAAATGTGACTGCGTTTTGTCAGCCGATAGGCGAGACCAGGGCATCGTTGAAATGCTAAAGAAGAAGCATCGCCGACGTCTTCTCAGTACGTTGATATCAGCGACTGATGATAAGGAAGACTGTAACCAATCTGGAGAGGATTGACATGCAAGATGTCTTAAGGGTGTTTGGCCAAAGCATGGGAAGATTCTGAACATATCACTTGTGATGTCTTAGAAAATTTATTTTAAGCCATGAAGTTGGAGATTTTAACTTTGAGTGATTGTGTGAAACCAGAGTCAAAGATGTAAACGATGGCATCGTTTCGTTGCTCAAAAATGTACTGGGCTATGGGGATGTTGATGCAGACGACATCATGTAGAATGGATGCCAAATGATGAAGTTGATGAACTAACTGACAAGAATATTGTGGAAATGGTAACGCAGGGGTAAGAAACACAAAAGGAGGCGGCAAAATTAGATGACGGGAGAAATCTCAGCCCACATTCAGAACGGTTCAAGACGACTAAGCCACATTACTGAGCAGGAGGAAGCAATGCCAGCTGATATTATCTGCTTCCGTAAAGGGAGGAATATTGCAGCACAGAAGAGAGCTAACGGGGGAAACAAACATCCATTAATCACTTTTTAAAACATCAAACCTGTAAGTTCCATCTTTTTATTTCGGCATGGGTTTCACTTGTGTGTAATCATACGTTTTTACTTTACAATACAAATCCTTTTATGTTCCTGTAGTAAATTTTGAATGGAGCAGTGTGTACATAATATCCACTTATAACTAGCATGTAAGTCAGAAGAATGTTAGCAAAGTTAGGTTTTCATATAAAAAAAAGGGTGTTTTGAATGATGTAGCTAGGGTCAGAAGAAGGGGTTTATAAAACTCCAAGCTGTCCAGCTTTCTTGTTATCCAGCTCTATATTCCGCCACAAGCCCTTATCTTCTCTAATGGGGTCCCGGAGAACCCCAGACGATAGAATACAATACATAGTACGTGAACGGAACAACAGATGGCACCTGTGTGTGTTCTTGGTAATCCTCAGTGAAGTGCTGCCTTTTAACGCAGAGAGTTGAATGCGGTGTTTCCAGTATTGTTGTGTGAGATAAAGAAAAAGAGGTCTCAGAATACCGCACCAGAGTATTAACGTAAGTTGTTTTTGACTATCTCAGTTAGTGTTTTACGCGACTGAAATCTTAGAGTACTTCGAAAGCAGCACACTTTCCATGATAGCGTTAATTGTTAAAGCTATGTGAGTATGAATGCATTATTTTTCAGAATGGCATCATCGAAGTCATTAACAGATGACGAGTTGGAAAGAATAGTGAATGATCCTGCGGTTTTGCAATCTGGTGAGGAAACCACAGCAGATGAGGATGAATTTATACTAAGTGATCATGATTCCACCTCTGAAGCTACATCAGAAAGTAGTTGTGAAGAATCAGATGAAGAGGCGTGTATTAGACCTTCCGCTGCCAAATATTTTTTTGGAAAAAAGCAGTGCTACAAGTGGTCAAAAGAAGCCCCTCCTGCAACTCGTACTCGTGCTCACAATACAGTCAGTCATCTTCCAGGTGGTAAACGTGAAGCAAAAACGATTGTATTCAACTGACATATTATCTGCTTGGGAACTGTTCATTAGTGAAGATTTATTGCAACTAATACTCACCAATACAAATGTCAAGATACATGACATGTCAAACAAATACAGAGCTCCTAAGCCAGCGTTCATAAAGCCGCTAGATATAATCTGAGAGCATTTCTGGGTCTGCTTTATTTATCTGGAGTAATGAAATCCAATCACGAAAATGTTGTTGGACTTTTGGTAATGATGGAACTGGTCGTGATGGGTTTCGAGCCACTATGAGCGTTCAGAGATTTTTATTCATTTTGTCTTATTTGCGATTTGATTGTGCTGCTACAAGAGATGCTAGGAAGGCTGATGACAGACTTGCAGCTATTAGAGATGTGTGGGAACTCTTTATAGACAAATGTCAAAAGTATTATACTCGAGGATCGTACGTGACAATCGATGAAATGTTAGTACCCTTTCGTGGTAGGTGCAAATTTCGCATGTATATATGCCCAAGAAGCCTGCCAAATATGGCCTCAAAGTTATGTGCCTTTATGCAATGCATTTGTTTACACTGGAAAAGGGAAAAATAAAAGTACATTATCAATCCCAACACAGGATGTTTTGAAATTAATAACACCAATTGAGGGAAGCAATAGACATGTGACAATAGACAATTGGTTCATGTCACTTGAACTCTGTAATCAACTAGAAACCAAAAAGTTGAATGTCTTAGGCACTCTAAAGCAAAATAAACCACAGATCTCAGAAGAATTCAAACCAAACAGAAAGCGCCCAGTAGAACTTGCATTATTTGGGCATAACGAAGGACAGACAATTTTTTCTTATGTTCCTCGGAAAGGTCGAGCTGTTGTGTTGCTTTCATCTATGTATCACGATCAGAAAATTAGTACTCAACAGAAAAAACCTGAAATGATCATTGATTACAATGCCACAAAAGGAGGAGTGGACGCACTGGACCAAATGTGCGCCAACTATTCGTTATCACGGCGAACACGCAGATGGCCAATGTCTGTATTTTATGCCATTCTAAACATAGTAGGAGTCAATGCTGCTGTCTTGCTTCAGTGCATCAAACAACTTGATGAAACAAATGATTTAAAAAGATGAGAATTGCTACAAAAGCTTGGAATGGATTTAGTAAAGCCCCATATACAACATCGAGATGTCCGACCCCTTTCTCGTGAACTGAGAGACGTTGTTGTTAAACTTGGTGGTTCTTACCTCAACATCATCAGAGCCAGAACCCATGAGGAAAGCAAGATGCTACATGTGCGCAAGAAATGTGGACAAGAAAACCAAAATAGTGTGTGAAAAATGCTCGAAACATGTTAGCCCCAACCACAGATTTTCAGTGCGCCAAAATTGTTTGTAATCATTTCTCAAATATGTAAAAATGTTTATAATATTCAGTGATAAAAGTGCAATTCAAAATAAAATTTCCTTAAATGACAGTTTCGTTTTTCTTATTGGGGTACTCCGAGACCCCACTAGAGTATTAGTGAATGAGCATTTCACTAGAGTAGTTAAGGGTTAGCCCTGCTGTATAATGTATAGGGTATAAGTGCAGATATGGTGATACTGCCAACTCAATATGTACCCACTTCATTGTGTTAGTTGTCTTTTCAATGCATCTAGTAGTTACATAATTTACTACCTGATATTTTCTGCATGGTCGTAACCGCACCACTGAGTGGACTACTCCTGCCAGTATAGGCAAACCGTCCTACATCCATGCATCCACACGTCAACACCTGGCTTGCTGCCCATTGGAAAATAAGCATTCATGGCTTGCTCTTGCCACATGTACTTGGTGATACTAACTGAACTAGAAAACACAACTCATAATAGCTGTAGTTATTTGTTTGTAAATGAACCAAATGTAATGTTGTTCAGTACAAGTCGCCAATAAAATAGCTCCACTTGTACCCCTAACACTTTGTACTGAAGGTGCAGTTAAAATTCCTAAATGGCACTGCACTTACTAGACCATCAGGGCAGACTGTTATGTATGTAACTTCAGTTCGTCTGTACAGTTCGATGTATCTGACACTTGATGATGGATTATCCCGAAACGCGTAATATTTAAGTCATTTGTCCACCAGTTGGTGATTTTTGCTAATCAATATTAAACATTTATATAGTTCTGTTCTAGTTACATAATTTGTTTGGATGGTTCCTGCATGACTTCTTGTTGCATCTCCAATAAAATGCCCAACTCTTTGAAGATGAACCTACAAGATGACTGTGGGTGAACACGATATATTACATATTATTCTTACTACTTAATTTTGTTCAATCAGTTCTTTCTTTCTAAGGCATAGATTACCCCACAAAATTATTCCATACAACATTGTTAAGAGGAAATGTGCTCTATATGTCGAGAAGCGCATCCGTTTGTTTCCAAGACTAGTAGTTATACGAAAAGCAAAGGTAGTTGAAAATTATTTCAAGCATTTCAGTAATATACTCGTTGCAGTTCAAGTTTTAGCGGTGTGTACACCCAAACAATTGGAGCGTTCTACCTTGTTTAGTGACTCCTAATCATGTGCTCCATCAGTTGTAGCCATGACTCTCTCTGTTGTATAGAACTGAAAATAGTGTGTTTTCTCAAAACATGGAGAGGTAATGTTTTCAGAGAACTACTTAATAATTCTTTGGAAAACATCATTAACAATTTCTCCTGTTTGCTTTCTCTCTAATGGGATTTATAATAGCACTAGTATTGTCTGCAAAAAGTATCAATTTTGCTTGATGAATGTTAAGTGGAAGGCCCTTTACATATGTAAGAAATAGAAGTGAACCCACTGATTGTAAAGTAATCATCTTAGAGCTGAAGTTCTTTTTTCCCACCTTTGCTTTAACAATGGATATTTTTTAGATGGGGTTCACCTTTATCAAAACACAATTTTGTTTTTTTTTTCTGGACAACCGCCAGGAACCCTTCAACTGTTCCACTGTCAGCCATCCTGTTTTTACACCTTCAAATGCTCCATTGTCCTCCATGTTCGTTCTTACAGCCGATAAACAGTGACAGTTACAGCTCAATATAAAGTGTTTCATAGTGAAGAGGATGACGAAAAAAGAAAACGTAAGTGAAACGTCATGTAACTACACACACACACACACACACACACACACACACACACACACACACACACACACACACACACACACACAACGTTCCACACGAAATTAATTAATTTCAGGCATAGCGGTAACAACTTTCAAGTCGTAGTTTTGGATTAAGTAATTTCTCTACTTAAAGGTGTATGTGGTTGCAGATTGCAAACTGAAATAATACAGTCACTGTAGAAATGTAATACATCTGTAAAACCATACCATGTGGTAATAAGTAATTAATCATAATTTTATGCGTTTTCTTCAAATATCTGTAATTACGATTTTAAACACTAATATTTACATGTATACACCGAAGAACTGGCAAGTACAATGTGTCATGCGGTGG
Source organism: Schistocerca piceifrons (assembly GCF_021461385.2). Classification (NCBI taxonomy): domain Eukaryota; kingdom Metazoa; phylum Arthropoda; class Insecta; order Orthoptera; family Acrididae; genus Schistocerca; species Schistocerca piceifrons. The sequence continues at coordinate 5,235,751 of NC_060144.1, read as the reverse complement.
ATATCGCAACTCAGTGGCATCCAACAATGCCATTGCGGCTCCCATTGGCGAACTGCTGGTGGGAGCAGTCCAGCCCATTAGTTGCCAGATGCCAACCATATACATTAATTTGGCTTTAAAGTTTGCTTCTTCACAATGTTCACAATGCTCTCTAGATTTGGATCGGATGAAGCCAGTGGAAGTCGGTTGACTTTGTGCCAGTAGTGTTTTATGTCAGGTCAATGCCAACATTAGTAATCTAACATTACAGTACCTGTATATACCATAGCCATTATGAAGTGATTGTCGTCCCGCGCCACGCGTGTGTAGCATCACAACTGCGTGAGGAAATCACTACCGATGTATTGGACTTTGGTATGCGAAGTTTGTTTTTTCCGCTTCCGGCACCCCCCTGAAAACTTAGAAGGAAGTTGTGAACGAATTATGCATACGTGACAAAAACTAGTACAAGTTCAATGATTTTTTTGGGGGAGGGGGGAGGAGGGGGCACTGCGCAGTGTTGATGAGCGAGGTACCTCCGCAGTCTATCACATACAGCCGCGCTGTTCCTGATCATGTTTGTTACACAATGCGACATCGGTGCGGCAAGGGGCCAATAAGCCATAATGTATACGATAGCTGATGAATGCAAATAGTATCGCCTATATTGTTCTGTAACATGACCTTTGCACAGTGATCACTAGATCCCATTACCCTCCTTTGTATTACAGAGATGAATGTTGAATTGTTGTTTCTTATAGTGGCAGGTACTGATTTACAGCTAAATCATGGCTTATGGGTCCACTTACACCTTGGGGGAACGGATCAGAATGAGGACGTGGGCTCACAAACGACCCCATACAGTAAAATGAGTGAGAAATATTCAGCATAATTTCACTGTAAGGTTTCAGAAACCTTTTCCACCAAAACTTCCAGTTTTATAGTGGGGCAAAAAGCAGTTTGCACATGGTTGCACAGAAGATAAGCCTCGCTCAGAACGACCACCAACACAAATGGAAACGTGTGAACATTGCAGTGTCTGCCCAACGTTCGCCAAAAAAGCCTATTCATAAGTGGTCGCAGGGATTGGGAATTACACACTCGATATTACAAAAGTATAAAACAACAATATGAAGCTGAAGAAATTTAATCCTTCGTTTGTAAACGAATGACAGTGACATGCTTCCTTCGAGGGGAAAAGTGGTTTTCCCCTGATGAGTGTGCAATATATCACAGTGCAAAAGGGAGAGACATTTATTTCTAGAGTAAATAAAATCATTTTTTTGAAGAACTTGAAGGTAACCCAACATATGTCATGATCTGCGCTACAGTGTCAGCAACCCGCTTGGTAGCTTCATATTTCGTTGACAGTGCTGTGAATGACAATGCGAGTAGCTCAGTCAGTTAAGTGATGGAGCTATAGTGGCTACACACTATGTGTATTACCCATGAAGAGTAACTTTATCATTCATTTTGGGAATAACTGGGGTAGCATTGAAAAATAATCATATTAATAGGCGTAATACTTTGACTATAATGAGAGAGGTATGAAATAAAACACAAACGCAGTTTGTGGTTTTATATACAGGGTGAGTCACCTAACATTACCGCTGGATATATTTCGTAAACCACATCAAATACTGACGAATCGATTCCGCAGACCGAACGTGAGGAGAGGGGCTAGTGTAATTGGTTAACACAAACCATAAAAAATGCACGGAAGTATGTTTGTTAACACAAACCTACGTTTTTTTAAATGGAACCCCGTTAGTTTTGTTAGCACATCTGAACATATAAACAAATACGTAATCAGTGGCGTTTGTTGCATTGTAAAATGTTAATTACATCCGGAGATATTGTAACCTAAAGTTGACGCTTGAGTACCACTCCTCCGCTGTTCGATCGTATGTATCGGAGAGCACCGAATTACGTAGGGATCCAAAGGGAACGGTGATGGACCTTAGGTACCGAAGAGACTGGAACAGCACATTACGTCCACATGCTAACACCTTGTTATTGGTCTTTTTCACTGACGCACATGTACATTACCATGAGGGGTGAGGTACACGTTCGACGGGCGTTTCATAGGACGTGGAGGACGCATAAATCGGCCAGACCGTTCTCCTGATCTTACACCTCTGGACTTCTTTCTGTGGGATACGTTAAAGGAGAATGTGTACCGTGATGTGCCTACAACCCCAGAGGATATGAAACAACGTATTGTGGCAGCCTGCGGCGACATTACACCAGATGTACTGCGGCGTGTACGACATTCATTACCCCAGAGATTGCAATTGTGTGCAGCAAATGATGGCCACCACATTGAACATCTATTGGCCTGACATGTCGGGACACACTCTATTCCACTCCGTAATTGAAAACGGAAACCACGTGTGTACGTGTACCTCACCCCTCCTGGTAATGTACATGTGCGTCAGTGAAAAAGACCAATAAAAAGGTGTTAGCATGTGGACGTAATGTGTTGTTCCAGTCTCTTCTGTACCTAAGGTCCATCACCGTTCCCTTTGGATCCCTACGTAATTCGGTGCCCTTCGATACACACGATAGAACAGCGGAGGAGTGGAACTCAAGCGTCAACTTTAGGTTACAATATCTCCGGATGTAATTAACATTTTACAATGCAACAAACGGCACTGATTACGTATTTGTTTATATTTTCAGATTAGCTAACAAAAACTAACGGGGTTCCATTTAAAAAAACGTAAGTTTGTGTTAAAAAACATATTTCCGTGCATTTTTTTATGGTTTGTATTAACCAATTACACTAGCCCCTCTCCTCACGTTCGGTCTGTGGAATCGATTCGTCAGTATTTGATGTGGTTTACGAAATATATCCAGAGGTAACGTTAGGTGACTCACTCTGTATATATATCGTACATAGGAATCAGTATTTGAAAAAAAATCATAAGACTCTTCCTTTATCTTCTTCTTCGCACCTATATAGTATTTCCCAAACAAATCATTTTGACATGCAATAAATACCACACGTATCACCCTCAAGCCAATGGATGCCCCACAGTACATTTAATCTGTTTCTCTTTCAGTTCAGCGTTCATGTGCAAAACAAAGGTACTGCTTCAAATCGTCAAAATGTACACTATGCACAAATAGGAAATTTACACCATCATTGTATGCAGAGTCTATGCTCGGCAACAAACGGTTCAATCTCTCCAAAGCAAGACGTAGTGCAGTATCCAGATTGTATAAGCTTTAACTGAGGCGTGCCTTAGATAAACACAGTTCTCACCCGATTTCACACATAGTGGACAGTTATCATACACTGTTGTAATAGATAGTGTCTCACCAGTAAGGTGAATGTCTGGGGGAGAACGAGTTGGACAATACTCTGCTGATTGATGTAGCACTCTGCATGACATATTTCGTCCCAGTCGAACTCGAAAATAGACACTTTAACAGCCTTCGATGCGTTTTCAATTTCTATTCTCGCATGCAAGCCCCAGACATGATGTGCTTCTATACCAACGTTTACACGTTTCATTCCACTGGGAGTTAAATTATATGTAGAACTGAAAAGTATGGATACAGTCGATGCATTCTTATCCACAGCATCTGCACTCTGTACCTGCACTAGCACAGGGATGTTCTGCTGGCATGGGCAGTATGTTGTTCCTCCATCTTGCTGTTGTTTAGGACCACCACCAGCATTCGATGTGTTGGGAGCAGATTGCGTGTCCTCATTACACAAATCGATGAGTGGGACAGACAACAAAAGCTGCTTGTCCCGCTCCAGCAAGTGAGCTACGTGCGCTACATGGTCCCACGTGGTTGCTAAAGGTTCAGACATCCTGGAGGTTGTTGCTGCGCAGGTCCAGAGGTCGGTGCAGGTCTCCACAAGGTGGCAGCCGAGGTTGCAACCGGTCCGGACGTGGCAGAGATGAGCACGTCGGCGCTCGACGCTGAGGGCTTGGGTTCGTTGAGTGCTACTGCTGGACAAAGATGAGGAAGCATAACATATGGACCAACACAAGAAAACAACCAATAATAATAATAATAATAGTAATAATAATAATAGTAATAATAATAATAGTAATAATAATGGTTACTACAAATATTGGAAATATACAAAGTAGATCCTAAATTGATACAGTTCTTAAACATAGTAATGAAAAATTGGAAAACCACACTTAATTACCAAACAAATTCAAATAATATCACATCACAGCCAATACAGATTAAGCGTGGAATATACCAAGGAGAGTCATTAAGTCCTTTCTGGTTCTGTCTTGCTATGAACCAACATGCTAAATATACAAATTATGGATACAATATTACTGGAACATACCATCACAAAATCACACATTTGTTATACATGGATGATCTAAAACTACGGGCAGCAACAAATCAACAACTCAACCAATTACTAAAGATAACAGAAGTATTCAGCAATGATATAAATATGGCTTTTGGAACAGACAAATGTAAGAAAAATAGCGTAGCCAAGGGAAAACACACTAAACAAGGAAATTACATATTGGATAACCACAGCGACTGCATAGAAGCGATGGAAAAAACAGATGCCTATAAATATCTAGGATACAGACAAAAAATAAGAATAGATGATACAAATATTAAAGAAGAACTAAAAGAGAAATATAGACAAAGACCAACAAAAATACTGAAAACAGAATTGACAACAAGAAACAAGACAAAAGCTATAAATACTTACGCTATACCAATATTGACCTACTCATTTGGAGTAGTGAAATGGAGTAACACAGACCTAGAAGCACTCAATACACTTACATGATCACAATGCCACAAATATAGAAAACATCACATACATTCAGCAACAGAAAGATTCACATTAAGCAGAAAGGAAGGATGAAGGGGATTTATCGACATAAAAAACCTACATTATCGACAGGTAGACAATTTAAGAAAATTCTTTATAGAACGAGCAGAAACTAGCAAAATACACAAAGCAATCACTCATATAAATACATCGGCTACACCACTGCAATTTCATAACCACTTGTACAACCCTTTAGATGACATAACATCAACAGATACGAATAAAGGAAATTGGAAAAAGAAAACACGACATGGCAAACACCCGTATCATCTAACACAGCCACACATCGATCAAGACGCATCCAACACATGGCTAAGAAAAGGCAATATATACAGTGAGACGGAAGGATTCCTGATTGCAATACAGGATCAAACAATAAACACCAGATATTACAGCAAGCATATTATTAAAGATGCCAATACCACAATAGATAAATGCAGACTTTGCAAACAACAAATAGAAACTGTAGATCACATCACAAGCGGATGTACAATACTAGCAAATACAGAATACCCCAGAAGACAAGACAATGTAGCAAAAATAATATAACAACAACTTGCCATACCACATAAACTGATAAAACACGTTCCCACATACATGTATGCACCACAAAATGTACTGGAGAATGATGAATACAAATTATACTGGAACAGAAACATTATAACAGATAAAACAACACCACATTACAAACCTGACATCATACTCACCAATAAAAAGAAGAAATTAACACAACTAATCGAAATATCCATACCCAATACAACAAATACACAGAAGAAAACAGGATAAAAAATTGAAAAATACATCCAACTGGCTGAGGAAGTCAAGGACATGTGGCATCAGGATAAAGTTGACATTATACCGATTATAGTATCAACTACAGGAGTCCTACAACACAATATCCACCAGTACATCAACGCAATACTGCTACATCCAAAGTTATATATACAACTACAGAAATCTGTAATTATTGATACTTGTTCAATTACCCGAAAGTTCCTAAATGTAATATATACCATACAGCTAAAAGGAAGTCACGCTTGATCAAGGTCCGCGTCACTTTCCATTTTTAACCAGACATAACGTCTGAGAAAGGAAAGAATAATAAGAATAATACTGCTAACCACAGAGAAAGATGTGATGTGGGATACTTACTTTTCCGTTTGTTCCTGTTTTGCAAGGCTGTGTTGGATTGCGACTGCTGTTGATGCTTCATGGTTCTTCTTCTGTTGCTACTGGCTGACTGAGCAAGACTGAGGTCCCAGAGCTTCTGAGTTTGCCCTCCAATGAGATACCAGGTACCGCCATCCTACTGGCTGAAGTCTAACACGTGACTTGGTCCCTGCCATCTCTCCTCCCCCCCCCCCCCCCACCTCCCACCAGACCGCCACCTTGGATTACTCCACGGGAGAGACAATGGCGTCCTCTGGTGGCAGTACCGTGTACTTGGTCAGTTGGACTCCAGACCTCATGGTGAACACAATGGATGGAGCTACTGCCTCTAATTGTATAATAAAAACTGTGTGCAAAATAAAGACTTACGTCCATCCTATCCGGCAGAGGCTGAGTCCATTTCCCGCCGATTTCTAGGAAGAGGTGGCGGTCAGATAGCTTAGGTTAGTGGAGGTAGCCCAAGTGACCTATTTTCCCGCCATTTTCTTGGGTTAGTGGAGGTAGCTGTGGTGAGTAGCATTGTCCTGCTGGAATTTGAAGTTACCGCCATTTTCTGTGGGAGGGGAGGGGGTTAGGTTAATGGAGGTAGCTCATTTGACCTATCTTCCCGCCAAAATTTGAACTTCCCTCACGACGTCATTACGACGGTGCCGTATCTATTGCTTGAGTGTAACGACTGTTGTACAGCGGCTATTTGGGTCTGATGAATCGAGCTTAATGCTTGGAACTGTGTATGCCCGTTAAAGGTCTCGCAAGTGTAGTAGGTTCAAGCATACATTTTCTTGTGATTTTGTGGTAAGCTTGGTTAGCTGAATTACATGATCTAGTCTGTTAGCATTCATAACTGTAAACACTCCCTTGCCATGTCGTGTTTGCTGCAATTACATACATTGAACCTTATTAGTGCAGACTGGCAGCAACTTGGTACATTCAGATTTCACTGCCAGATAATGGAATTTAACCTTGTGTCAATGCTCATACGCCAAGCACCCTTTTAAGCAATATAAGCTTTCAGTATGACCATTGAGACCTGTAGTTAATTGCCTTTCCCTCCATGTTGCTGGGCAATTCAATTTGTTTATGGCGGTCAAAATAGCCTGTGCCGATCAGTTGATGGAGGAAGGAAACTGCACAATCCAGTAACCGTGTCTGTAATAATACTATGACAAAGGAGAGTGGGCTGGCACCTTGGTCCTGGATTGTTATGGACTAACATATCCATATAACAGTTGTGTTAAAGTTATTATGCTTAAAGGTTTGTTAAAGTGCCTTACTTAATTTGCTTGCCACTTAGCAACTGAACTGTATTTAAGCGTATGCCTAGTAGTATTTTCTTACATTGTGTGCGAGTGTACGAAATACACTTAATCACGTTTTAATCTCTGTAAATTATTACTAGCCATTTATTGAATATGGGTTTTACGATTTTTGCCAGTTTTGTGCCTTGAGAAATGATTGTTTCTAAAATGAAATTTTATTTTGTGATGGCATTCTTGTTATAAAAAATATAATCAGTTATTTTTCTAACCTCAGTATTTCAGTATTTGTTAGCGTCAAGTTTTGGCACGAATGCGGTCACTTGCTAGTAGTTCAAGATGTTGAGTACCTTAATAATGGCCAAATATATAAATCAAACATTTTACTTTAAATGCCATTTTCTTGGGATTTGTTAGTTATTTACGATACAGTGTTTTTTAAGAAAATTCTTGTCCTCTTTGTAAGAGATCATTATTTTAAATACATCTGAAACTGTTCAAGCTGAGTGAGATCTGGAAAAAATTCCTTAAGATTTTATTACCACAAATACGTGCTATATCAAATACGTGCTGTATCAAATTAAGCTTACCAATTGTTAAATAAATTTTCTGTTAACAATTTTTAACTGTGAATGGTGTTGCTTTTGTTACCCTTGAAATTCCCCTTCCATACCACAGCCCTTGGGCTGACGTTTACCTTCCCCCTGGTAAGATGTCCAGACAGACACTCTGGAACACGTTACAAAGAACAGGCACTCTACCTGAAAGCCGTCCCCTGCCATGACACCACATTACTGCAATGAGACCGTCTATGAATACACAGACAGGTCATAAGGGGTAATGAGGCTTTGTGATAACTCTGTACAAAAGGGAGCGTAATGGACGCAATAATAAATGAAAGATGCCACATTTGCAATGTCTTAGGTTTTCCAAGGAGCCTGAGAGATACAAAAGATCACAATAAGAACAGTTTAGTGATGTTTTCCCTGTAACCTAAGACATAGTGAAAATTAACGAGCCAAAATGGTTAGTAATTGGTAGAAGACATGATTTCTTGCCCAAAGGTTTCGTATACCCATACAATAACGTGAATATCTTTAGGCAGACCATATTATTAACATGGAAAACTGGTACAGAATGGAGTGGTTACATTATTTGACGTTCCGATAAGAGAAGATTGCTCCACAGCCGTGATAAATAGTCGGCGAAAGCTACAAAACCGGTCCACAATGTAGAGGAAGTCAGTTTCATAATTATTACTAGAGCAGAGGCGGAACCATCAGACCTGAAGACATCGAAGCTTTACGCAGTCGTATTTGTAGATGAAGTATTTACATTGCATAAGACTATTCGCATGTTGGAAAATCGATTGCAGTGAAAGAACCTAAAAATCATCAGATCTTATTCAAAATTGTTACGTGACAAGGGAAATACCTATCATATCAAAGCAAACAGCCACAGAAATACAATGAAGCGCCAAAGACACATGTACAGTCACGCATATTCAAATACAGAAGTACACTATGTGATCAAAAGTATCCGGACACCTGGCTGAAAATTACTTTCAAGTTCGTGGCGCTCTCCATCGGTAATAATGGAATTCAGTACGGTGTTGGCCAACCCTTAGCTTCCACTTTCGTAAGTATGCATTCATTCAGGTGCTGGAAGGTTTCTTGGGGAATGGCAGCCCATTCTTCACGGAGTGCTGCACTGAGGAGAAGTATTGATGTCGGTCGTTGATGCCTGCACGAAGTCGACTTCCAAAACATTCTAAAGGTGTTCTATAGGAATCAAGTCAGGACTCTGTGCAGGTCAGTCCATTACAGGGATGTTATTGTCGTGTAACGTAGTGTAACCACTCCGAGAGAGGCCATGCATTATGAACAGGTGCTTGATCGTGTTGAAAGATACAATCTCCATCGATGAATTGCTCTTCAACAGTGGGAAGCAAGAAGGTGCTAAAAACATCAATGAAGGCCTGTGCTGCGATAGTGCCACGCAAACCAGCAAGGGGTGCAAGCCCCCTCCATGAAAAACACGACCACACCATAACACCACCGCCTCCGAATTTTACTGTTGGCACTACACACCGTGGCAGATGACGTTCACCGGGCATTAGCCATACCCACACCCTGCCATCGGATCGCCATATTGTGTACCGTGATTCGTAACTCCACACAACGTTTTTCATTCTTCAATCGTCCAATGTTTACCCTCCTTACACTAACCGAGGCGTCGCTTGGCATTTACCAGCCTGATATGTGGCTTATGAGCAGCCGCTCGTCCATGAAATCCAAGTTTTCTCGCCTTTCGCATGTCATAGTACTTGCTGTGGAATTCTTGTGTGATGGTCTGGATAGATGACTGCCTATTACACATTACAACCCTCTTCAACTGCCGGCGTTCTCTGTCAGTCAACAGACGACATCGGCCTGTACGCTTTTGTGCTGTACGTGTCGTTTCAAGTTTCCACTTCACTATCACATCGGAAACAGTGGAACTAGGGATCTTTAGGGGTGTGGAAATCTCGCCTACAGACGTATGACACAAGTGAGACCCAATTACCTGACCACGTTCGAAGTCCGTGAGTTCCCATTCTGCTCTTTCACGATGTCTAATAACTACTGAGGTCGCTGATAAGCAGTACCTGGCATTAGCTAGCAGCAAAATGCACCTAATATGAAAAACGTATGTTTTTGGGGGTGTCCAGATACTTTTGATCACGTAGTATATGTAAACAAGCAGAATACGGCAACGCCTATAGAAGACAAGTGTCTGGCGCAGTTGTTAGATTGGTTAGTGCTGTTACAATGACAGGTTCTCAAGATTTCAGTGAGTTTCAACGTGGTGTTGCGGTCGGCGCACGAGTGATGGGACACAGCAGGGGGCTGGGTGCTGGGAGCCGTCCCCGATGCGTGCATATACACAGACATATACAAAACAGAGTAAACGCTCTCCGAATGTGGAGGTTGAGTACAGTGTTATATTACGTCTCCCGATCAGTGCATTTGGGCTAGGTGTTGGCGGCTGTGCTACATTTACAGGCAATTTTAGAACACATAACGAGATGTTATGTCGTGATCACATGGATAGATTGATATAAGTGGATAGAATTGCGAAAAATGACGAGGGGATAGGTATATAAATTGACAGAATACACACCGAAACGCTGTGAAATTGAGGAAGTACTTGCGTATCTTCTGGTTCACTCCGAACAATTTGTAAATAAGAGCAAGTATGCGGCAACAGGGGGAATCCGGGAAAACGTCGATATCGAGACGAAGGGAATGACGGAGGTAATTATTTTTTTTCCGTCGAGGCAGTATTATACTGTATGTCTGTTGAGGTACCAGAGACACACGTGGGCTGACTACTGTATTTGATGCTTTTCAGGAAGATAGAGAACCATTCACCTCTAAATGTACTTGCATCTGCGTTAAAGGATAACAGAGAGTGGACAGGGTGATCGATTGAGACAGAGCTGTAACGAGGTACGGTTTAATGGTTGACTGATTCATTCTAGAGAAAGACAAGTTGCTGCATGTCAATTTTTTTCCAGTGTTCTGTCCGGATGCATCAGTCGAGTGAAATAGTCTATAGTCTGCATTTTACTCGTATACAGTCAAGTGTTCTGTATGCGATTTGAAGCACTATATACTTGCGATCGTTAACGGTAAACCTGTCGGTCATCAGAGAACTTCCATCTCATGTGTAATGAAGCTTGACACATTCCTGTAAACGAACTTTCATTTATCTCATGTATTCCATCCCCCCCCCCCCCCCCCCCTATGGCATCCTGGGTGTAAAATCGAGACTAAGTTAGCGACAGGAGCTTGAGGCGTTGCAGTTCACGTGTACACATTCGCCCGACAGATGTGCTCTTTACAGAGTTAGTGATGGAAAGACTTGTAATTTTCACATGTCGGACGCTGCTGCTGTGCATTTATTTGTTTCCTTGTAGGATGTATGCCCCGCTACTAACGATCATTTTATGTAGGTCCGATGCAGGCATTGTATAATTTCTGGACGGTGTTCGGATGTGAACAGTGGACACTATACGTCTCCGGAAAGATATATTGTGCTCGTATCGTGCAGAGCAAGTGTTTTACGATTCGATAACATAGTTTTTCATAGAGAAACTGGGATGGAGGATGTATGTCATGCGCCTGAAAATTATTTCTCACAAAGCAATATTAACAATGCTACATTCCATACGTTTGATGGGTCGGAAACGCAGGTGATCTAACATTATAGCCCGTTTTAAGTGCAGAGCGTTATAGCCTTAGGAGTGCGTGTCTTTATGTTCTCTCTTACCAATATCTTTCAGGTACCGATCCTAGACTCTAGAACAGTTCTTTAGAATTGATAGCTTGGTTGATTTACGTAAAAATGCGTCGAACTCCCCCCATCCGTCTGGAGCTCCATCGCCTATGAAAATTACTTCGTTTCTTGTTCTCCTTAGCTGTCTGCTATTACATGACGGCACTTTGAAACCTGTTGCTATACATCGATAAAGAGTGCTAAGCTCCTCGACATGGACGCATCTATAGATGCGTGAGGACTCGGAAAGCTCCATTCATTCACGAGAGGTGGAGTGTAGCGGTCTTCTTCTGGTCGGTTGCAGATTAATTCGCTAACGGTTGGGTTGGTCAATGACAATGTGAGGAGGGTCTTTCACTCTCTAATTTTACCCTAAGAAAGCGAGAATGCTCTGTGACTGACATATGCAGAGAGACAGATCGTAAATTAAACAGTATGCTCGAGGTGATAGAAATATGTGGAGCGCTGTCTGGTATACTCTGATGATTATGTGTTCGAGAATTAACACTGAATGGATGAACTGCACAGTCATCTATCCATTGTCGCACTGATAGTCGCAAATTGGAGAAGGGTTTAGCTATGATACTGAAATTGGGAAAAAATACTGACACACCACTGGCCAGTGTTGAAGTTAGTGTAAAATCGTTCACGCTATCAACTGTGATGCTTATTATTAGAGTACATGGATGTTGTCTTTCCCATCCCATCCGTGCATTGGTTACCACATAATGATTGACTGATATTGCTTGTTTGAATTGGGGAAAAAGTTTTCGTGGATGGACAGCAACTTCTGGGATGGATAGCGCCAAAACACTGATCGCGTACATGAGTGCAATATGAGGAATGAGTCGAAATGGAACTCATAGTCATGAGCTATTACGTCAGTGTGAGAGACGAGTATAAATGTAGAGCTCGTGAATGACATTCGGACTGTAGTTTCGAGACCTACGCCAACGCGGCAAAATTCTTCCAGTTGGCTTATGTTGTAATTGTCTTTTATGTAAAATAAACCTATGTGTGGCATGTTATGCTATCGGCTGTAAGAATATCATTTACACCATAGAACGTCTAATTTCCTGTGAAAGACTGTAGATCAGAACTTCTAAATGTCAGTTGAGAACCTGACACTGGTCTCGAAGTCGTGGCAGAAAAACGAAATGTTTGGCATTGTACAAAAGCGTGTTAGAAAACAGTGTTTGAACCAGGACCACAGGGAGGGCCTCATGTGACTTAGTATAGTCTGTGGGATAAGATCATTCACCCAGAGTACAGCTGGTCAAACTTTAAAGTGGCCTCGGCACCCCCTGTATATTTAATAGGCGTTAGTGGCAGTAGCAGTCTGAGGTGTACATTCGGTGAGGGACTTGGTAAACAGGAATGCTTGGATGGCTGCACGCTTCGCTATTCTGGGGAAGCATTGCGAAATGCGTCATTGAGCCCGCATCGGTGCCTAAATGACTTCTAAATGGGATGAGCTTTTATAGTTGGTGATTTTTCTATGTTGCGGGTAGAGAATAACGATGATAGCATGTTGGGCTGATTGATTTGGATGGACGTGAATCTGTAGTACTTGTATGTAGTTTGGGGACATACAACATTGCGCGCATTTCCACTGAATAATCAAAACACTGTCCTGTTGCACTAACTCAGTACGTTCTGTTTCTACTCTGGTTGCAGAAGGTGGTGGGTATGCCTTCCTCCGACTTCTGCTCAGTTCAGACTTAAATTGGAATGATCACATGCGGAAAGCTGTAGAAATGGGATCAGTTGCAAGATGCATATGGGTTGACTAAAACCACGTTGCAATTTTCCTGTAGCAGCTAGGTTCGTGAAAGGTGACTCGTTTCGAGATATGAGAGTCCCAGAAATATGATTCACTTGTAGGTGTGATCGGATGCAGGTATGTGCTTGAATGGAGAGACCTGATTCCAAATGATTGACATCATTTCTAGCGGATAACGTAACACTAGATATCTGAGAAGCTGGTGTACATTTTTCTTCTTATGACCTCAATCGGCACATCATCTACTACTGCTGTTTGTGTTCCTTCTCAATCAGCCATCGCCTATAACTCAGTGGATATATGGCAGAACCTCTGATATGGTATCGAGACAGAATGCGCTAGAAGTACTATAGAATTATCTAGTTGGGGTGGTGTGAGGGAGTCGCAAATACAGCTTACATACCACGTTCCTTAGCCGAATCACTTTTATAAATGGGGCAATTTTATCACGAGGTTGCATAGTGGGCTGGTAATAGTCATTCCTACGATCACTGTCACGGTATTTGCCCAGAAAAAAAACCATCTCATTCTGAGGTAATGTCGTTCCTCGATTCGTAAAGCGGGTATAACTTTTAACGTGGATACTTGTGTGTACCTGTAGAACCAAGACCACTTGTGACAGTAGCCGGCCGCGGTGGTCTCGCGGTTGTAGGCGCGCAGTCCGGAACCGTGCGACTGCTAAGGTCGCAGGTTTGAATCCTGCCTCGGGCATGGATGTGTGTGATGTCCTTAGGTTAGTTAGGTTTAAGTAGTTCTAAGTTCTAGGGGACTGATGACCACAGCTGTTAAGTCCCATAGTGCTCAGAGCCATTTGAACCATTTTGTGACAGTAACATACGGTAGTTGCTGCGATTGGGTTTTTCTTTTAACATCTCACCGATTATGTCTCTCTTTCTAGGACAAGGTGGTAGGACACCCAAGAAAAACCTAAGAGACATGCACACACATCGTTGATTTTCGGTCAGTATTATTTCGTATCGTAGGCAATCATCTACTGACTAAGTATTATACTTAGTAGTAGTAGGGAATACGTGATATGTTTGCATTTGAGCATCAGGCTTATAAAGTATGTGTTGTGGAAAGGAAATGACTACGTCCACTCGTAAGGAGAGTATGGATTTGACTTGGAGTACTGTGATAGCAAAGGGAAGAGTATGTCCAGTCATAAGGAAGATACAGATTTTTCTATTTCCAGAGCCACTGCCTACAGTGGAATGTATTTCCGATACTTTGCTCATTGTCGAATGCTGTTCAATTGAGACCGCGCTCATAACATTTAATTGTAAGTATAATGATAAAATACATATGTGACCAGTTTTCTGGAATAATTCCTTGTATGCATGCGCTGTGTTAAGAATGATTCACGTTCCCCTTTAACGGCAGCAGCCGTCCAAATGCAGAGGCCTGTTGAAGTGTAGGAATGTACATGAGTTAACTTTGACGTCTCTAGACTATGGAATAGAGAACTAATACTTAGTATGTGTTGGGTGGCTTTCGTGATCAAGCAGAAATTTGAGAAGATTGTGTATGGAAGTGCATTTGTGCTGGACTGTTATTCCCTCCCATGTAAATTGTTCGGTTGACTGCTTCTGCACATTTCGGGCCTTTATTTAGTAGAGAGAAGGTCAATCGTGGTGTGTGCATCTGGCATGTGGAAGAGACGTTTGCCTGTTCTCTGGACATGGGAAAGACCTTAGTTGGCTTGTAAATTATAGGGATGATTTGGAATCTGTTACATCAGCGAGATCGGTATTCGCGGGTGGAAATATCATTTTTCATCTGTTTTTTTTTCTAGTTACTCAGTGGTCTAGAGCACGCTCCACCTAGCTAAAGTTTCGGGTTTGTAGAGAAATAATTTCCATTCCAATCTTTGGAATTATGTTGTGTGAGCGATCGGGTGGCTAATGCTGTGTGCTTGATATCGAGAAGTACAGGGAAAATGATATAATATTACGTCAGACAATGGGGAAATACTTGTGTTCGTGTAATCCCAGTATCTGGAGATCTGTGTAGCAAGCAAGCCGGCAGGTCCGGACCAGAAACAGCAGTGCATTTGTACCGAGGGGGATACGAACCTGTCTTTGTACATCAGTTCAGAGAGTAACTTCGATACACTGAGGGCCTTCTGATGTAAAGGGGGTGATTTCGTATTGCGTAGGTTACTAATTGTATGTTAACTACATCGACACGGTATGCGTTGATATATTGCTGAGATGGAGATCGGTTTCACTTACTAATATTCAAGCTCTCTGGCACGAATAGGAAGACAGTGTAAATGGCGTATTTGACGATATGTATGGCACTTTGCGAGGTTTAGTTGTCGGTGCAACATGGCGATCACTTAAAATAGTTTATTCTTTATGGCACTTTGCGAAGTCTAGTTATCAGTGCAATATGGCGACCAGTTAAAATAGTTTATTACGGCTGAATGTCACGTCTGTAGAAAGAAAGAAAAGGTGGATGGTGCTTTCCTAGGACAGGGGAGCATCGTGACATATAGCCTGTTTGAGTGTAGGCATATGATAATTTTTTCGGGTGCTGTGCAGATATAAAGGATAACTGCACTGTTTGTGTAAAATGTGTATATATTGCATTGTGAAGTTACTATGGTTTATGTTATGGCAATAGTAGAGAGGATGACTGTGTGTCCTATTGTAAGAGTATTTCCGTATTTGACAGTATGTATGGTAGTTTGTATGATTTAATTGTCAGTGCAATATGGCGATCTGTGTAAAATAACCGCTGAAAATCTCGTCTGCAGAAGGAAAAAAGGCGGACAGTGCTTTGATATCGGCGATGTCAGTAATTCGGCGAGTAAATTCGATAATAGCCAATCATTGTGCTCCATTCATTCACATCCTTTGTGCTTGGGTGTAGGAACATCTACATAGCGGTGAGAACATTTGCGTATGTTGAGAGCAGGAAGTGTAGCAGGTGATGGAGTGGGTTACTTGCATGAGGAAGACTGCATTCGACGTTGTTGTTGTTGTGGTCTTCAGTCCTGAGACTGGTTTGATGCAGCTCTCCATACTACTGTATCCTGTGCAAGCTTTTTCATCTCCCAGTACCTACTGCATCCTACATCCTTCTGAATCTGCTTAGTGTATTCATCTCTTGGTCTCCCTCTACGATTTTTACGCTCCACGCTGCCCTCCAATGCTAAATTTGTGATCCATTGATGCCTCAGAACGAGTCCTACCAACTGATCCCTTCTTCTAGTCAAGTTGTGCCACAAGCTCCTCTTCTCCCCAATTCTATTCAATACCTCCTCATTAGTTATGTGATCTACCCATCTAATCCTCAGCATTCTTCTGTAGCACCACATTTCGAAAGCTTCTATTCTCTTCTTGTCCAAACTATTTGTCGTCCATGTTTCACTTCCATACATGGCTACATTCCATACAAATTCTTTCAGAAACGACTTCCTGACACTTAAATCTATACTCGATGTTAACAGATTTCTCTTCTTCAGAAACACTTTCCTTGCCATTGCCAGTCTACATTTTATATCCTCTCTACTTCGACCATCATCAGTTATTTTGCTCCCTAAATAGCAAAACTCATTTACTACTTTAAGTGTCTCATTTCCTAATCTAATTCCCTCAGCATCACCCGATTTAATTTGACTACATTCCATTTTCCTCGTTTTGCTTTTGTTGATGTTCATCTTATATCCTCCTTTCAAGACACTGTCCATTCCATTCAACTGCTCTTCCAAGTCCTTTGCTGTCTCTGACAGAATTACAATGTCATCGGCGAACCTCAAAGTTTTTATTTCTTCTCCCTGGATTTTAATGCCTACTCCGAACTTTTCTTTTGTTTCCTTTATTGCTTGCTCAATATACAGATTGAATAACATTGGGATACGCTACAACTCCGTCTGACTCCCTTCCCAACCACTGCTTCCCTTTCATACCCCTCGACTCGTATGACTGCCATCTGCTTTCTGTACAAATTTAAATAGCCTTTCGCTCCCTGTATTTTACCTCTGCCACCTTCAGAATTTGAAAGAGAGTATTCCAGTCAACATTGTCAAAAGCTTTCTCTAAGTCTACAAATGCTAGAAAAGTAGGTTTGCCTTTCTTTAATCTAGCTTCTAAGATAAGTCGTAGGGTCAGTATTGCCTCACGTGCTCCAATATTTCTACGGAATCCAAACTGATCTTCCCCGAGGTCGGCTTCTACCAGTTTTTCCATTTGTCTGTAAAGAATTCGCGTTAGTATTTTGCAGCTGTGACTTAAACTGATAGTTCGGTAATTTTCACGTCTGTCACCACCTGCTTTCTTTGGGATTGGGATTATTATATGCTTCTTGAAGTCTGAGGGTATTTCGCCTGTCTCATACAGCTTGCTCACCAGATGGTAGAGTTTTGTCAGGACTGGCTCTCCCAAGGCCGTCAGTAGTTCTAATGGAATGTTGTCTACTCCTGGGGCCTTGTTTCGACTTAGGTCATTCAGTGATCTGTCAAACTCTTCACGCAGTATCATATCTCCCATTTCATCTTCATCTAAATCCTCTTCCATTTCCATAATATTGTCCTCAAGTACATCACCCTTGTATAGACGCTCTATATACTCCTTCCACCTTTCCGATTTCCCTTCTTTGCTTAGAACTGGGTTTCCATCAAAGCTCTTGATATTCATGCAAGTGGTTCTCCTTTCTCCAAAGGCCACTTTAATTTTCCTGTAGGCAGTATCTATCTTACCCCTAGTGAGATAGGCCTCTACATCCTTACATTTGTCCTCTAGCCATCCATGCTTAGCCATTTTGCACTTCCTGTCGATCTCATTCTTGAGACGTTTGTATTCCTTTTTGCCTGCTTCATTTACTGCATTTTTATATTTTCTCCTTTCATCAATCAAATTCAATATTTCTTCTGTTACCCAATGGTTTCTACTAGCCCTCGTCTTTGTACCTATTTGATCGTCTGCTGCCTTCACTATTTCATTCCTCAGAGCTACCCATTCGTCTTCTACTGTATTTCTTTCCCCCATTCCTGTCAATTGTTCCCTTATGCTCTCCCTGAAACTCTGTACAACCTCTGGTATAGTCAGTTTATCCAGGTCCCATCTCCTTAATTTCCCACCTTTTTGCAGTTTCTTCAGTTTTAATCTACAGTTCATAACCAATAGATTGTGGTCAGAGTCCACATCTGCCCCTGGAAATGTCTTACAATTTAAAACGTGGTTCCTAAATCTCTGTCTTACCATTATATAATCTATCTGATACCTTTTAGTATCTCCAGGATTCTTCCATGTATACAACCTTGTTTCATGATTCTTAAACCAAGTGTTAGCTATGATTAAGTTATGCTCTGTGTAAAATTCTACCAGGCGGCTTCCTCTTTCATTTCTTAGCCCCAATCCATATTCACCTACTACGTTTAATTCTCTCCCTTTTCCTACTCTTGAATTCCAGTCTTCCATGACTATTAAATTGTCGTCTCCCTTCACTACCTGAATGATTTCTTTTATCTCATCGTACATTTCATCAATTTCTTCGACAGCTGCAGAGCTAGTTGGCATATAAACTTGTACTACTGTAGTAGGCATGGGTTTCGTGTATATATTGGCCACAATAATGCGTTCACTATGCTGTTGGTAATAACTTACCCGCACTCCTATTTTGTTATTCATTATTAAACCTACTCCTGCATTACCCCTATTTGATTTTGTATTTATAACCCTGTATTCACCTGACCAAAAGTCTTGTTCCTCCTGCCACCGAACTTCACTAATTCCCACTATATCTAACTTTAACCTATCCATTTCCCTTTTTAAATTTTCTAACCTACCTGCCCGATTAAGGGATCTGACATTCCACGCTCCGATCCGTAGAACGCCAGTTTTCTTTCTCCTGATAACGACGTCCTCTTGAGTAGTCCCCGCCCGGAGATCCGAATGGGGGACTATTTTACCTCCGGAATATTTTGCCCAAGAGGACGCCATCATCATTTAACCATACAGTAAAGATGCATGCCCTCGGGAAAAATTACGGCCGTAGTTTCACCTTGCTTTCAGCCGTTCGCAGTACCAGCACAGCAAGGCCGTTTTGGTTAGTGTTACAAGGCCAGATCAGTCAATCATCCAGACTGTTGCCCCTGCAACTACTGAAAAGGCTGCTGCCCCTCTTCAGGAACCACACGTTTGTCTGGCCTCTCAACTGATACCCCTCCGTTGTGGTTGCACCTACGGTACGGCTATCTGTATCGCTGAGGCACGCAAGCCTCCCCACCGACAGCAAGGTCCGTGGTTCATGGGGGGAAGCGTTCGACGTTATTGTGCGTTATTGTTGTAAAGGGGTTCTGTTACGACAAGAATTTCCTGGCATACAAGCTGAGACAACACGAAAACTCCTACAAAAGCTCAGGTTAAGTATTTCTGGGGGACTATGCAATTTACTAGAGTTCGACTTGGTTATTATTTTAGATAGCAATGTGGCTTCAGTATGAGACTGAGAACGTTGCTAGATGCGCTTGTGACGGTAGGTAGCTACGCACGGCGAAGCATCGACCACACATCAGGCACGGTCCGTTAGAGTTGCTAAGGAGAAATCAGCTTGTGCTGTTCTGGAATGGATTTCTGCATTGTCTTCGCCGGACCGCGGTTAGAGCGAGGGTAGGGACGAACCCACGCGCGCGGCCGAGCTCGGAGCGTCTGCGGTCTGTAAATAAGTCTTCGCTTCCATCCAGACACGTCATCGACAGCGCCAAGATGCAACTTTCACCTGCGTTCGGCGGCGGCTCACGACTGTGACAGCGCCAGCGTCCCTGTCAGTCGCGCCAGGACCTGTGTCTAGGTGGACGCGTATCTGGGCAGGAATTTCTCAGAAATCAAGTATGAAAGGGATGGGGCTGCCTCATGCTTGCGGGACTCGAGCGGGGGTCCGTGCACGGTTTGAGAGCTAACGGCCGCGTCATTTCGCGGTCCAGTGGACAGGGTGTGTGTGTGTGTGTGGGGGGGGGGGGGGACGGTTTTTGCGTGCGTTGATTGCATTATTTTGCGAGTGGCCCTGTAGGGTGTGCCATGCGCTATTTGAACAGTTTAAGTGTACTGAGCGTGTCTACACATCACTGTGCTGCATTGTTTAAGAGTAGTCTGCAAGTGTGTACTGAAATTTTTTGGTTAATTTAGGAGTTGTTTGCGTGTCTGGAGAGCGTTATTTGGAAGTAGTTTGCAGGTCTGTAGGTTGTGTGAGATGGCCCCAAGCATGTGAGAGCGTGTGTTTTGTATCAGTGCGATAATTGTACACCATACCTAAATAAAATGTTCAAAAATAAATAGAGTGCCCTCCTTCCTTACTCTCCCCAGCAGCCCAGCGCAGCCTGAGTCATTTTCGCGTCATTTTCCCCCTACAGACCACCATCTGGGGTTCTATGACGTATAATCACGTGACTAATGCAGTAGCTAATAGGAGTGCAGCATTCTAGTAGTGGGGGTGTGCTACATCACGAATGAATGAACACTGCGCTCCTAATGGGAAAATATGAAAAATCTCATTTGATAATTGAATATCCAAATAGTACATTCATTTATGGAATTACGTTAAAATTGAATTGGAATTAAGTACCTATGTAATTGATACGTTAGATGCGCGATGTGGGTGTCACATGTGTTCAGTTACATTCGCTAGCATGCTTCCAGAAGACTATCTGTGGCGTCTGTGGGCTCTATTAGCGCGGCACACGCCATTATAGACGCGTAATGGAGGAAGCATTACAGCATCTCTCTCTCTCTCTCTCTCTCTCTCTCTCTCTCTCTCAGCACTTGACTACAGAAGTGACGTGTGTTTGACGTACTGCGAGTGATCATCTTGGATTACGTAATGAGATCGTGCGGTGGCTGTGTCCTAGAGCGCATGTCGAACAAGCTGTATGCAGCCATCTTGAATAACGGTGCTTGCGTCATCACCTGACGTCACGGTAGCACCCTCTGGGAGTGGCAATATGTACTAAGTCAGTTGGAGTCCGGATCTCGTGGTGAACAGACTGGGTGTCGCCATCTTGCATTACGGTATTTGCGTCATCACCTGACGTCTTGAAAGCGCCCTCTGGTGGTGGCTCTGGACCTTGTGGCAAACACACCTGCATGAAATTGTTTAAATAGTAAAGACATATCTCCAAGTCCTTTTTCCCACGAGTCATTAGGAAGAGGTGGTGGTCGGGCGACTGAGGTTAGTACAAGTGACCTTTCTTTCTCGCCATTTTCTTAGCTTAGTAGAGATATGTGAATTGACCTTTGTTTATGGCCAAAATTCAAACTTAGTGCCCGTTCGTAGGAAGAGGTGGCGGTGGGATGATTTAGGTTAGTACATGTGACCTATCTTCCCGCAATTTTCTTAGGTTGGTAGCCAACCCCAAATGAGCTTTGTTTACCTCCAAAATTTAAACTTGGCGCCAGTTCGTAGGAAGAAGTGGCGGTCAGGTGACTTAAGTTAGTTGAGGTAGCCCAAGTGAGCTATCTTCTCGCGATTTTCTTTGCTTGGTAGAGGTAACTGGGGTGTGGTGCATTATCCTTTTGGAATTTGAAATTTGCGCCATTTTTCTGGAGGACTGGGGCGGGGGGGCGTGGCAGTTTCCCGCCAAGATCCACCATCTTGAATGACGTCATGGCCACCAACTTGTATGACGTCATCGCCGCCATCTTGGATGATGTCATCGTCGCCATCTTGGGTAACGGTACTTTGGCGTAGAATCCCCCTTGTTCCGATACTAGCAGATGGATGTGTGCGTGTATGGAGATAACTTAATGAACCCACGGATTCTGCATGTCAGCGAGGGACTGTTCAAGCCGGTGGAGGCTCTGTAATGGTGTGGGGCGTGTGCAGTTGAAGTGATATGGGAGCCCTGATACGTCTAGATGCGACTCTGACAGGTGACACGTACACAAGCATCGTGTCTGAGCACCTGCAACCATTCATGCCCATTGTGCGCTCCAAGGGACTTGGGAAATTTCAGCAGGCCAATGGGACACCCCACACGTCAAGAACTGCTACAGAGTGGCTCCAGGAACACTCTTTCTGAGTTTAAACACTTCCGCTGCCCACCAAACGCCTCAGTCATGAACATTATTGAGAATGTCCAGTATACGTTGAAACGTGCTGTTCAGAAGCGATCTCCACGCCCTACAGGATTCTGGCGTGTTTCCTCCAGCAGTACTTCAGATAAGAGTCGAGTCCGTGCCACGTCGTGTTGCGGCACTTCTGCGTGATAGCAGGGGCGCTCCACGATATTAGGCTGGTGTACCACTTACTTTGGCTCTTCAGTGTACAAGAGAAACGAAGTGAGGAACGACAAGCATGTTTTAAAGATGGAAAGACGAAAGTAATTTGCAATTGTCACTTCAATCGTGAGATTTGTCTCTATTTACAGTTATTTTAGACCGATATTTTACAAAAGTTACAACTATTTCGTAAGTTACGTAGAAAAAAGAATTAAAAACAAAAATTATTCTTACGGCAGACGTGATAGAGGTGGCCGGTTTTCTCGCCACTTTGTCGCCGTTGTCGCTTCAAATGTCAGACCGTAACAAGTTTGAACGCAGTGAGTGTGGCGGCTGTGAGAGCTGGGCAGGCACGGCTGCTGGCGGAAGGTCGCGCGGTGAACACGGCTGCTTTGTAAGCGGTGCCGGCAACACGGACTTGCACTCTGTCCGGGCGAGGCCAGCCGCAGTGTAGCAGGCGCTGCGCCACACTTCCTCCCATGTCCTCCACCTAGTCTCACAAGTAAGTCACCTAACAGGCCACACTGCTACTTGGGAAGAGCGGGCTCAGTTCGACATACGGGCACCCTGATTTAGCCGATGTAACCAAATTAAACGGCGCGAACGGCAGGATGGTGCCCCCAACGCGGCAACGACCGATTTTCTCCTCAGTCCTCGTCTTCCGAGCTAGCACTCCTTCTCCAATAGCCTAGACGTTATTGGAGCTTTAAACCCAAGCCTCAGTTCCGTGTTTCGTCACAAAGTGCCTTGTGCATCATTTTTTGTGTGACTGCCAGTTCCTCTCTATTATAGGATAGGCTAAAGTAAATCTACACCAAGCGGGCGTAAAACAATCAAAACTGCATAGAAAATATATCTGAAGAACGCGTGCGTTAAGCCACTTTTACACGATCGACTTTCTTGTCTCCCTTACTGAATCTCGTCTGTCTCGAGTAGTCATTTCGGTTTACACGTCAACGCGAAAACTGCATGTATTGTCAGAGTTGTCTATTGTGCAGTATGGCACCTGAACAGTGAAGAGAGATTGTGAAGGACATCTACATCTACATCTACATCTACATCTACATTGATACTCCGCAAGCCACCCAACGGTGTGTGGCGGAGGGCACTTTACGTGCCACTGTCATTACCTCCCTTTCCTGTTCCAGTCGCGTATGGTTCGCGGGAAGAACGACTGTCTGAAAGCCTCCGTGCGCGCTCTAATCTCTCTAATTTTACATTCGTGATCTCCTCGGGAAGTATAAGTAGGGGGAAGCAATATATTCGATACCTCATCCAGAAACGCACCCTCTCGAAACCTGGCGAGCAAGCTACACCGCGATGCAGAGCGCCTCTCTTGCAGAGTCTGCCACTTGAGTTTATTAAACATCTCCGTAACGCTATCACGGTTACCAAATAACCCAGTGACGAAACGCGCCGCTCTTCTTTGGATCTTCTCTATCTCCTCCGTCAACCCGACCTGGTACGGATCCCACACTGATGAGCAACACTCAAGTATAGGTCGAACGAGTGTTTTGTAAGCCACCTCCTTTGTTGATGGACTACATTTTCTAAGCACTCTCCCAATGAATCTCAACCTGGTACCCGCCTTACCAACAATTAGTTTTATATGATCATTCCACTTCAAATCGTTCCGTACGCATACTCCCAGATATTTTACAGAAGTAACTGCTACCAGTGTTTGTTCCGCTATCATATAATTTTTTAAGAAAAGAATCTAAATATAGTAATAAAATGTAGGAAAGACCAAAGATAGTAATGTGTATGCTCTTGTAAAGTCGTGTGGTATACTGTCTGCACTCCTTATGACTGAAAGAAGAGGGAAAGTGTCGTCCAAACATTTCGAGACATATGCATTTATTTGCCCGAGAAAATATATACTTACAAACACATGAAACAATATCTAGAAAGCAGTAAATACCTCCTTTTTGCTTTATTCTTTGTGTCTTTTCTTCTTGCTAAGTGATAAATGACATATAAAATTGTTTCCATCACACACACTCACGACGTACTGACCTTCTGATTTTCACGCAGGCGCAAAAGGCGACCGCACTTCGACTAGCTGATTTTGTTCAGAGAGTCATTCGTGTAAAATGGGCTTTACCTGATTTTGACCCGTTATTGGGTCACTGGGCAAGGTGACATACGTTGTCTGTTCACCACACGCTCAATTTGTGCCCCCACTATCAGAAGCTAACATATAATTTTGCACATCTTGTAAGATTTTCATATGTTCTCTGCCATTGTAAATAATTCACCTTTGCTGTACTGGGACAAAGATGAATGAGCGCACAGGACGAGCACAGACATACATATGCGTGAGCGCACGAGCAGTGAATAACATCCATGACCACGTGTTTGTCTGTGGTTTGCTTGCTCACCTGTCAGTTGTGCAGCGCTAGGCCATTCCTGTTGGAGGTATACCAGCAGGGCAGCTGAGTTTCTAGAGAAATGCATTTGATAGTCGTGCATCTGGGGGAAAGGGGATCAACTGAACACTGGAATACAACCCGTCGGCTTTGACCAATGACCTCATAGTTAACTCATTAATGTCTATTTTCGAGTCATAGGTAATAAATCGGCTATTTTCTGTGGCAAGGGGTCTTCATTGTAAATTGAAATAAATGAATGAGTTTTTAAAAGACGGGGCTAGACATTATGTACGATTTTTGTCGCTTATATTAGTTAAATCATTTGTTCGTTCCAATTCATTCTGTACTTATTTTCGTTCTTAGTGAGTTTGAGATATTGTGGAAGAACTGTTTTTCATTCTGGAGAATTTTTACTTTTTCATTTTCGTTTGTAGGCATGGATTTATCTATCTTAACTGCAGTACGGGGTACAAATTTTACAGTTGTCGATTTTTTTCGCCTTCGACTAACACTAGCATTACTACAATATTTTTCAGCCGATTCAAGGCGAAAAGATCGACACATGAAAAATTTGTATCCCGTACTTCAGATGACTTATACGTAGGCTGGAACTTAAATAGTGGCAACACTGCTGTGGAGACACTATGCAATGGACTCTATTTTCGCTGATAGCACACGTTGTTGACATACCTACCATACCTCCGAGCAAATGGATTCGCCCGTCCCAAGTTACCGGCGTGCGCACAATCGAGGGTTTGCCTTTTCTCAGTCTAGCTTCTAAGATAAGTCGTAGGGTCAGTATTGCCTCACGTGCTCCCATATTTCTACGGAATCCAAACTGATCTTCCCCGAGGTCGGCTTCTGCTAGTTTTTCCATTTGTCTGTAAAGAATCCGCGTTAGTATTTAGCAGCCGTGGCTTATTAAACTGATAGTTCGGTAATTTTCACATCTGTCAACGCCTGCTTTCTTTGGGATTCAAATTATTATATTCTTCTTGAAGTCTGAGGGTATTTCGCCTGTCTCATACATTATGCTCACCAGATGGTAGAGTTTTGATAGGACTGGCTCTCCCAAGGCCGTCAGTAGTTCTAATGGAATGTTGTCTACTCCTGGGGCCTTGTTTCGACTCAGGTCTTTCAGTGCTCTGCCAAACTCTTCACGCAGTATCGTATCTCCCATTTCATCTTCATTTACATTGTCTTCCCTTTTTATAACATTGTCCTTAAGTACATCGCCCTTGTATAGTCCCTCTATATACTCCTTCCACCTTTCTGGTTTCCCTTCTTTGCTTAGAACTGGGTTTCGATCTGAGCTCTTGATATTCATACAAGTGGTTCTCTTTTCTCCAAAGGTCTGTCTAATTTTCTTGTAGGCAGTATCCATCTTACCCCTAGTGAGATAAGCCTCTACATCCTTACATTAGTCCTCTAGCCATGCCTGCTTAGCCATTTTGCACTTCCTGTCGGTCTCATTTTTGAGACGTTTGTATTCCTATTTGCCTGCTTCATTTACTGCATTTTTATATTTTCTCCTTTCATCAATTAAATTCAGTATTTCTACTGTCACCCAAGGATTTCTACTAGCCCTTGTCTTTTCACCTATTTGATCCTCTGCTGCCTTCACTACTTCATCCCTCAAAGCTATACATTCTTCTTCTACTGTATTTATTTCCATCGTTCTTGTCAATTGTTCCTTTATGCTCTCCCTGAAACTCTGTACAACCTCTGGTTCTTTCAGTTTATCCAGGTCTCATCTCCTTAAATTCCCACCTTTCTGCAGTTTCTTCACTTTTAATCTACAGTTCATAACCAATAGATTGTGGTCAGAGTCCACATCTGCTCCTTGAAATGTCTTACAATTTAAAACGTGGTTCCTAAATCTCTGTCTTACCATTATATAATCTATCTGATACCTTTTAGTATCTCCAGGATTCTTCCATGTATACAACCTTCTTTCATGATTCTTAAACCAAGTGTTGGCTATGATTAAGTTATGCTCTGTGAAAAATTCTACCAGTCGGCTTCCTCTTTCATTTCTTAGCCCCAATCCATATTCACCTACTAAGTTTCCTTCTCTCCCTTTTCCTACTCTCGAATTCCAGTCACCCATGACTATTAAATTGTCGTCTCCCTTCACTACCTGAATAATTTCTTTTATCTCATCATACATTTCATTAATTTCTTCATCATCTGCAGAGCTAGTTGGCATATAAACTTGTAGTACTGTAGTAGGCATGGGCTTCGTGTCTATCTTGGCCACAATAATGCGTTCACTATGCTGTTGGTAATAACTTACCCGCACACCTATTTTTTTATTCATTATTAAACCGACTCCTGCATTACCCCTATTTGATTTTGTATTTATAACCCTGTATTCACCTGACCAGAAGTCTTGTTCCTCCTGCCACTGGACTTCGCTAATTCCCACTATAACTAACTTTAACCTGTCCATTTTCCTTTTTAAATTTTCTAACCTACCTGCCCGATTAAGGGATCTGACATTCCACGCTCCGATCCGTAGAACGCCAGTTTTCTTTCTCCTGATAACGACGTCCTCTTGAGTAGTCCCCGCCTGGAGATCCGAATGGGGGACTATTTTACCTCCGGAATATTTTACCCAAGAGGACGCCATCATCATTTAACCATACAGTAAAGCTGCATGCCCTCGGGAACAGGACTCAAAAAGCGGCTGCCAAAACAGTAACTTTCGTATCTCTCGAAGACATTAGAGATCTTTTATGAAAGGCACCAGATAATACATAGAATGCTGTTGCACACACAGATACATGTTTCTTGAGATACCATCACTTTGTCCGCTGTTCTTGATTCAGGTAGTCCCATATCTGTGATCAGTATCATTGCATTCAACAGATATACAAAGGCGAGAGGCTGTCCTACATTACCTTTACGCAAAATCAAACTACAGGGTGCTATTTCAGGCAAAAGTGTTGACGCACGACCACAAACTAGTTTGGATTTCACACGTCAAGGCCAAACAGTTGTAACGAGTTTCAGGGTGCTATTTCAGGCAAAATTGTTGATGTACGACATCAAACTAGTTTGGATTTCACACGTCAAAGTCAAAAAGTTGTAGCGAGTTTCTTAATTGCACCGCTTTTGTCGACAAATGGGAGTAGAATTTTTAAAAGAACACAAATAAATTTTAAACTTTAATGATTCAGAGATAATCTTAGAATCTGAAGGCAAATCAATTGCAAGAACTTTAAGATATCTCAAAATTAAATGCATATTCATATATCTCTATTGGCCACAACCTAATCCTTCTGAACGCCTGCTTCGGGAAATCAATAAACTTTACAACAATATCAGAATTTGGATAGACATATACATATGTTTCAGAGCACTTTAAACAAAATTTCCATTTGATTTTGCTTCATTGCCTCTCTTAATAAGACACATTAGCACATGGGAATGCACTGTTGACTGAAAAGTTTTTTTACTGTTATATGGTGAACTAGGCATTGCTGAAAAACATAAATGAAAAGACTATTGATTTTACTGGTGTATTTTTATGGTAAAATGAGTATTTTTATGAACAACATGCTACCAATTCATAATGCTTTTTTCACTTTTTTACATTTTAGCACTTACTAATTGATTTTCTTGCCATGGATCAGGGTAATGTTATGTAATTTGTATAATTTTGTTGCAGAACATGACTATAGCTTAACATAGCTATTGCTTTATGTGAACTTTGGCATTACACAATTATTGTTGCACCAACATTCCTTTTCACACAGATTCCTTATTGGCGTTTTGTCATGACTGTGATATCTTGCATTTCTGTGTTGATATACTTTGCTTTAGTTGCGTTCGTTTATTTTATGATGAAACTCTATGATTTGTCTTATCTTAAGAATGTGTGCACTTCTTTTTGTTTATTGGTTTACCACAATTTTTTGCTGCATATGCATAAGATAAGGCACTTTGTTGCATTGCCTTCATGACAAAATACTTATCATGTTTATATGTGTATGATACTGAATTTGGCTGAATTGCTTTTCTGATGAAATATTTTTCATCAATTTTTTCATGTATATAGCGGTGCCTATAGTTTTATTTTACTTAGGACATGCATTTACTGTTAGAGGTTATAAATAAGTTAAATGTCATGACTGAGAAGAGAATTATCCAAAGTGTGTAGAGGAAGACAGTAATATGAGAATTCAGCATATCAACTAGAAGTTAAAAAGAAATGATTACAGAGAAATGAAAGTTGTGAAATGTGTGAATAGACAGGTCGAATAATATTTTATATATTCTTTTTCTGAAGAAAGATGTTGCCTGCAATGTGGAAATACAAATGAGTGTAAACAGACTAAACAATGGTTATATTACATAGTCATGTGATAACGAAATATTTGAAGGCAGTTTGAATATGATGGTTTTGTTAAGTAAATTGATATACAAGGTATTATGAGAAAAGTATAATGTTTCAGCAAAAATATAGATTCATGAAGTACATAAAGAGCACAAAAGTTAGAAAGATTATCAGTACATTAGGATGGCATGTCACAAGGACAAAATTCCACACTGAGACATTGAAGTGCACTCAATTCCCTTTCCTGTTCCTGTACATGAACTATGACACATTTGTTTGTTTGTCCTTTATTTCTGGTCTATACACTTTCTTGCTCTCTATACAACTTCTTGCTCTTATACTGTGTGTGTGTTTTTCATGTATGTATGTATGTATGTATTATTGCCACTGTTCCTATGTTTTACATGCTGCTCGTTAGTTCTGTGTAACCAGACATTTTCTGAGTGGGTAGGTTACATAAGATCTACACTCCTGGAAATGGAAAAAAGAACACATTGACACTGGTGTGTCAGACCCACCATACTTGCTCCGGACACTGCGAGAGGGCTGTACAAGCAATGATCACACGCACGGCACAGCGGACACACCAGGAACCGCGGTGTTGGCCGTCGAATGGCGCTAGCTGCGCAGCATTTGTGCACCGCCGCCTTCAGTGTCAGCCAGTTTGTCGTGGCATACGGAGCTCCATCGCAGTCTTTAACAGTGGTAGCATGCCGCGACAGCGTGGACGTGAACCGTATGTGCAGTTGACGGACTTTGAGCGAGGGCGTATAGTGGGCATGCGGGAGGCCGGGTGGACGTACCGCCGAATTGCTCAACACGTGGGGCGTGAGGTCTCCACAGTACATCGATGTTGTCGCCAGTGGTCGGCGGAAGGTGCACGTGCCCGTCGACCTGGGACCGGACCGCAGCGACGCACGGATGCACGCCAAGACCGTAGGATCCTACGCAGTGCCGTAGGGGACCGCACCGCCACTTCCCAGCAAATTAGGGACACTGTTGCTCCTGGGGTATCGGCGAGGACCATTCGCAACCGTCTCCATGAAGCTGGGCTACGGTCCCGCACACCGTTAGGCCGTCTTCCGCTCACGCCCCAACATCGTGCAGCCCGCCTCCAGTGGTGTCGCGACAGGCGTGAATGGAGGGACGAATGGAGACGTGTCGTCTTCAGCGATGAGAGTCGCTTCTGCCTTGGTGCCAATGATGGTCGTATGCGTGTTTGGCGCCGTGCAGGTGAGCGCCACAATCAGGACTGCATACGACCGAGGCACACAGGGCCAACACCCGGCATCATGGTGTGGGGAGCGATCTCCTACACTGGCCGTACACCACTGGTGACCGTCGAGGGGACACTGAATAGTGCACGGTACATCCAAACCGTCATCGAACCCATCGTTCTACCATTCCTAGACCGGCAAGGGAACTTGCTGTTCCAACAGGACAATGCACGTCCGCATGTATCCCGTGCCACCCAACATGCTCTAGAAGGTGTAAGTCAACTACCCTGGCCAGCAAGGTCTCCGGATCTGTCCCCCATTGAGCATGTTTGGGACTGGATGAAGCGTCGTCTCGCGCGGTCTGCACGTCCAGCACGAACGCTGGTCCAACTGAGGCGCCAGGTGGAAATGGCATGGCAAGCCGTTCCACAGGACTACATCCAGCATCCCTACGATCGTTTCCATGGGAGAATAGCAGCCTGCATTGCTGCGAAAGGTGGATATACACTGTACTAGTGCCGACATTGTGCATGCTCTGTTGCCTGTGTCTATGTGCCTGTGGTTCTGTCAGTGTGATCATGTGATGTATCTGACCCCAGGAATGTGTCAATAAAGTTTCCCCTTCTTGGGACAATGAATTCACGGTGTTCTTATTTCAATTTCCAGGAGTGTATTACACTGTACACACTAGATTTTCTTGTACATTTTCATGACCATTTGTCGCCATTAGAAGGTACTGATGTTTTTGTCAGTTGCTCCACTTATTAAAGTTTAGTTTTGTATCTTGCACAGAATATTGCTTATTTATTTGTGTATATAAATGTTTTCTGATCAGACTTTATTGTTGAGATCTACAAATATTCATGTTTAGCATATAAGCTTCATCGTACATTTTCATGCAACTCTCTTGTAGCATTTCACATATTTGCTAGGAATAAGATCATACTTTTACTATATATGAAAGCTTTGTATTGTTTTATTTCACTTAAATATTCATAGGTCATTTCTTAGAGAGACAATATGCATGTGCAGTTCAGATTTTTGTATAATATTAATGAAGAGACCGCCATGAGTTTAACTAATTATTGCACACACCTAAAGGAAATAGTAGTACTGAGTGTGAAGGTGCCTCTGAGACATCAAATGGACATATGACGATCCAGTGTCAAATTACTTTGCTGAGTCTGTTCATATTTGATTCTACATTTACTACCAATCATTAGAGTAATTACTATTAAAAACAGTCTTGATCACAATTTATTTTATAAGGTGACCGGTTTCGACCACTGCTGTGGTCATCTTCAGACCATTGAGTGGAAACCCCTTTCTGTTGGATTCTCCAACAGAAAGGGGTTTCCACTCAATGGTCTGAAGATGACCACAGCAGTGGTCGAAACCGGTCACCTTATAAAATAAATTGTGATCAAGACTGTTTTTAATAGTAATTATTTACAAGACATTGATCACTGCTGTTCCCATAATGCATTCAAAAGTAATCATTAGAGTGTTGTCACTGACAGTCAGTTGTCTTACTGAGTCTATCTCTGATATAACTTCAGCAATGCTTCAAGAAATGTGTCAATACTGTGCTAGTTGCATTCCCTTTCTAAGCCATATGACATTAATGAGAAGAGAAATTGAACAGTACCTTCGTGGGTGCTAAGTTATGCAACATTTTACCTTAAATAGTATTCCCACAGTGACCTCAGAATTAAAACTATGACACACTAAAACAAATCATCGATGTTTATAAGTGAAGCAATATTTCCCTGCAATGTACAAAACTCGGCAAATAGTGTGTGTGCTCACTCCCTGTGCAAAGAGAATCTTCAGATGTGAAACACAACTCAGAGCGTTCTCTTGTACACTTTGTAATCTAAAGTCCTAACACGTGTTATTTTATTTGTAACTGTAGCTTATTGTACTCACTTCTCTGTTATAAAAAAAATCATTCGATCTGTATGAATTTCTTTTGCTGGAAGTCAGTGGATAATGTAAGAATTTTATATATTTTCTGACATTGTACATAATTCACCTTTACATTATTAGAACAGAGATGAATGAGTGCACTGCAGAGAACAGTGAATAAGATACTTTACTGTGTTTATCTGTTGTTTGCTTACTCACCTGTCAGGTGGGCAGCGCTGCAGCGTTCTTATAGCAGTGAGCAGTTAAGTTTTTAGAGAAGGAGATTATATATTTATGAATTTGAGAGAATTAATCTGGAATGCTTTATTATGCAGATGAAAACTTGTTTGAAAACGTATGTTATGGTTCCACTGATGGAGAAGATTTTAATGGAGGAGATTTTTAAGATAACCAATGCATGTCCAAGAATTAAATGTTGGTCGGAACTATTAACTGAAGACAATTTGTGTCACTCAGATCACTAATAAATTCATGTTTCAACTTCAAATGTGAAAGTCCTAGGTTAGGCTATACTGTGATTGTTATTGACATCAAATGAAACAACAAGTTTACTGTTACCAGTCACAGTTGATTTATCTCCATGATGTGTTCCAAAGATTTAAATCTCCATCAGGTGGATTTACATTTGATAGTATGTGTGTGTGTGTGTGTGTGTGTGTGTGTGTGTGTGTCTTCCAGAGGTCACAGGTTCCTTTCACTGCCGTGACACATCACATGTATACTGCCATATTTTAACAACAATTTTATTAGATGTAGGGATCAATAGCACAAGAGAAACATTATCATAAAGTATATACATTATAACAACATTGTTACAAAACAAGCTTAAACTTCATACCCATTTACATAATTATGTTGGCTACAGTGGTAAAAATATATATAAATAACAATTTTGGTTGGTTTCACAGATAGGAATAAAATACTGGTGGCAGACTGTCTAAAGGTTGAGGTAATACATTGTTTAATGCTTTAAAATATGCAGATCGATGTTCAGTTAGTGCCATTAGTTGATTTACATATAATTTCAAGCTGACAGGGGGTGTAAGCTGTTGGTGTGATGGTATATTTCTAAATAAGGTCAATGACTCGTAAATTTGGGGGATATCATGGTAACATAACTAAATATTGATGGTAAATATTAAGGTGGGTGTGTGTGCGTATTGTAAATTTAATAACTTAGGCAGCCGCTGAAAACAGATGATACTATTGTAAATATTGTCATTTTTGTCATTTAAGATGGGCTCAGGTTGTTTTGTTTGGTGTTTGTATATATGGAGTGTTTCAAGGATGTCTAGTTTTTTGCCTTTAGGCTGAATGTGTAGGATACTAATACTTGTGTTGTTAATATGTTAACATTGTTTCATGCAGGTTGTTGGCTATTGCTGATGTGTGGTATTTTTTGTTTGTTAGTGTTGCCATGTGTTCTTTGAATCTAATCTCAAATGATCTACCTGTCTGACCTATGTAGAAACAGTCACAGTCCAGACATTCAATTTTGTACACACGTGTGAGATGAAGCAGATTTAGTGTGTTAATGTTGTGAGGTAACTTCTGTCCAATCTTGTTGTCTGTGGTAAAGGATATGTTTATGCCCTTTCATTTGAAGACATTGGCAATCTGATATATCCAATCTTGCTGTCCGTGGTAATGTTTATGCTAATTTACCTGCTTGAATACACACTTTCACACAACTATCTCACATTTAACAATAGAATCTACAAACAGGTGGCCTGCCAATGGGCTCAAATCTTTGTGAACTGTTGGTTGAAATATTCATGAGTAATTTAGATGAAAAAATCCTGAATTCCAATCACCACCTCCTCAAAAATATCACCTGCTACTACAGATATGTAGATGATAGCATAATTTTAATCAGTGGCGCAAAGGATGACATCAGTTAGAGTTGAACCAGTTTGTCAGATTGAAATTTATCGGAATCCTACAACAACACACACTACAATCCACAACTCCTGTCACCCCATAGGCCAAAAATCAGCACCACACACACACACACACACACACACACACACACACACACACACACACACACACACACACACACACCTTAATATTTACCATAAATATTTAGTTATGTCACCATGAATAAGAAACTGAAATTATAAAACAAACAGCTATTGCAAATGGTTATAGTAGATGCATAGTAGACATCCTAAAACACTCAATAGTGACAAAGCAATCACATCACAAGAAACAAAGGGAAGACAACATATCTCATGCAGTCCCCCACCTATCTAATATTTCATATCAGCTTGCCAACGTCTTTGAACGAAAAGGCATAAACATATCTTTTACCACTGAAAACAAGATTGGGATGAAGTTACCTCACATCATCAACACACAAAACCTGACCTGTCACACACTAACAAACAAAAAATACCACACATCAGCATTAGCTAACAACCTGCATGAAACAAAAAACAATGTTAACAACACAAGTATCTGCATCCTACAGATACAACCTAAAGGCAAAAATCTAGACATCCTTGAAACACTCCAAATATACAAACACCAGACAAAACAACTCGAGTCCATCTTAAATGTGTGTACAAAATTGAATGTTTGGACTGTTGCTGATTCTACATAGACCAGACACACAGATCATTTGAGATTAGATTCAGGGAACACATGGCAGCACTAAACCTAAAGGCAAGAAATGAGACATCCTTCAAACACTCCAAATATACGAACACCAAACAAAACAACCAGAGGCCATCTTAAACGATAAAAGTGACAATATTTACAGTAGTATCATCTGTTTACAACGCCGCCGCGCGCGTCATATCTCATAAATATTTCGTTATGTTACCATGACATCCCCCAAATTTACAAGGGATTGACCTTATTTAGAAATATAGCATCACACCAAAAGCTTACACTCCTGTCAGCTTGAAACTATATGTACGAGGGTTATTCCAAAAGTAAGGTCCGATCGGTCGCGAAATGGAAACGACTATGAAAATCCGATAAAGCTTTGCACAAATGTGTTGGGTAGTGTCTCTAGTATAACCCCAGTTAGCATCACGTCGCTCTTCTCATTTCTGAGCTCGCAGTGAGTGCGTAAAGATGTCTAGAAAATAGTGTCTGCCGCCAAGTACGAGGGCCTGGTGACAAAATTTCGCCTGAAGCTATGCAGCCAACATTACATAACTGTCGTGCTGTTTCGTCTTCACGACAATTCTCAGCCGCATTCTGCAGGGGCAATGAAGATGCTCCTGCATCGTTTTCAAATGGAAATGTTAGATTACCCACAATACAGTCCGCAATTGTCTCCCCCTGAGTTTCATCTCTGGTCACATGAACCGCTGTCTTTGAAGACAACATTTTGACACAGACAACGAGGTGTAGGCCAGCGTGGAGAATTGGCGGAAAGCACTGGCGGGTGCCTTCTATGATGAGGCTATTGAAAAGTTGGTACAACGCTATGACAAAAGTCTAAGTCAGAACGGCGACTACGTAGAGAAGTAGCTGAAAGGTGTAGCTAATTGTTACAAGTAAAACATTTCTGATGTTCACTGTGGTTTCAATTTGGCAATCAATCGGACCTTACTTTTGGAATAACCCTCGTAGATCAACTAATGACACAAACTGAACATCCATCTGCGTATTTTAAAGCATTAACCAATTTATTACCTCAACCTTTAGGCAGTTATTATGTGTAAGAGACATAATTTTAAAAACCCCTGCTCTGGAAGTTTGCTCTCATCCAATCACTCCTTCCATCTCTCCTTCTCTCTTTCTCTTCCTCTCCATCTACCTCCAATCTTTTATTCCTAATCCAACCTAAATTGTTATTTATGTATAATTTTACCTCTGTAGTCAACACAGTTATTGTACTTAAAGTTTGCAACATGTAACCTGATTATATACACAAGAATGAGGTTTAAGTTATATAAACCTGACAAAATCAGGTTTATATACTGGCTAAAATATTTATTCCAACACAGTTGTCCAACACCTCAAAATAAAGATCTCCAAAAACCTTTAGAATTTATTCTGTAATAATGTTGTTGTGATTCTTTGTACTTTATAATAATGGTTTTCTTCTGCTATATGATCCTTGCACCTAATAATTTCCAGACGCCACATTTGTTTACAATAAATGGCATTATACATGTGATGTGTCACGACAGTGACCACTGGAAGTACTCTATTTTAGTTATTTTATTGCTGACGTTAGAATACATTTACATATTTGTAAAAAAAAGCAAAAAACCATGTTCTAAAATAGTGTTTTATTTCTCCACTAGACAGTGCCTTAAGTTACTCAAATATATATATATATATATATATATATATATATATATATATATATATATCATACTAATAAATGTAAATCCATCTGATGATGGAGATTTAAAGCTTTGAAATGCGTCATGAAGATAAATAAACAGTGACTGTTAACAGTAGACTTGTTTCTTTTTCAGTAAATTCATGATTAGTGTTAACTTGATCTCTTTGTTTTCATTATCTTACAAATAGCTCAGTTGGTGGAATGTCTGCAATTTTTTTATTGAGAGAATTTCGTAATTTTTAGGGTCTTATGTTGTGCAGACTTTTTTTTGACAATAACCATGGTCTAATTTTTCAATGACGATTTTCTTTAAAGTAAATCCTTCCTCCATCTTCTTAGTAAACCTCTGAATATTTTGTAGTATGTCCGCTGCACCTTATGCCACACAAAGCCACAGACTGTTTCTTTCTGACATGCAAAAAACAAATTTTTAGTGAGTAATTTAGTTTTTCATTAGTTGCCACAGCTGCTGATTTCTATTTGCTTTCAGGACCGTTCAGTACAACACACACAAAACAGCATACTGAGCGTGAGATAAGTTACTTTTATTTCAGGGCTGATCTCATTTTGCATTCTTGTCAGCAAACAGTAGAAATTCAGATTTTGCCGGTATTGTGCTTATTAAGCAGATTAATTTAGAGTGAACAGTGTACTCAACATTAAACCGTTACTCACTACCGTATTGAGTATTTTATTTCGTGTACATCGCAAGTCAAACTTTGCATTTCATGTTACTCAACTTTCATAACATATGCCAGTAATGAGTTATAGTTAAATAGTGCACTATCTAGCAAACCTACGGCGAATCTTACTCAATATGGACGGGCCTTAGGTCGGGTGTGACACAGGATACGCACCATGATTTTCACACTCTCTCTTTGTTTCATCAGTTTCATAATCTCTGGTGTCCTCAATATTTCTTCTCACATATCAAGTACCTATCATTTTTGACTACTGTAACACCAGAAAACCGGATGGGATATGTCCAGTATCTTGGCTGTACCTTTGCACAACACTAAATTTTTCTCCATCTCCTTCTGCATTTCAAACACATGACTTTGGAACAAAAATCTCTCTAACCTGCATTTATCCAAAATCACTAGGTATTCAAGAAAAAGAGAAGATTAAAGCTTCATACTGTATAGCTGGCATAGCTATCATCTTGACGTTTTTCTGATTCCTTTCTATTTCCGTTTTATTTCTTAGAACTCATCTGCTAATTTTACGACGTTATTTTTTTTTCTGAACACATTTGTTCTTTCTGTACCGTTTTTAAAGTCTCTACTGCGTGTGGCTACTCACATAAGGTAATGTAATGAGGAAATTGCGTAATGTTAATAAAGCTGATATTTTTAAATTCCTCGTATTCATTGCTATAAATATTGTCATTATTATTACATTATTACCATTGTTATTATTATATGTTTTATATGTACAATTCAAGTTTCGACTAGGTAGCGGTGCACATTAGCATGTCGCTTTTGGGATTCGGAGAGCCGTACTGACCCAGATAGAATGTACTTGATGAGGTTAACGATGAGGCGTGCTGTGCTGACCAACCTGCATGTGTCTTACAGTTCTCCACCTCCAACCAGGAGAATACTCGGCTGGTAGCCACGTCCCATCTAAGTTACACGATTCGCAAAACAAATACAATCCCATACTTGGTAATTAACAAAGCTATGTTTATTTGATGATTACATTTTCCTTTCTTTTTTGTAAATTTTTTGGTTGTTGTTGGATGTTCACTCTCACCTATGTCGGATGTACGAATCACATTTGGCACGAATACAGAGGTGTGTTCTAAGTGTGTGCTAGTGCACGCTGGAGAGGAGAAGAGGCATGCAGACAATCATTCTTCCAGGACTTGATTCGCACAGAAAGTGTTTAAAGTTGGTACCAAGCAACCTTTGCCATGAACTTGACATTAGCTTGCTGAGTATATAGATGTAGAAGAGAGAGACGTGAGTGGGCGGTTGCAGGACTAGCTTGTTATACATCTGTCTTCTGTTGAGGCTAACAGTTTCTATGAAGTGGCAAATTCTCTCTGTCTCTCTCGCATTTGAGGGTAAATTAATTTATTCACTTACCTAATTGTGTTGCCTTCGTATCACTTGTACGCGCCTAGCAGAAAAAGTAGCAGGTTTTCGTTGCTGTTCCTCTCGGAGCATAAAGCTCGAAATGTACTAATTTTAAAAACGATGCATAATCACCTTTTGTCCAATAACACTACAAAAATGCCCTCTGAAGGAAATTGTGAAACTTACCCGCTTCGCTACGTAGTGAAAAATGAGATGATATCAAATAAAACCAAATTTATGCACACAAATTAGAACTATTCCATAGAAAACGTAAATTATGTTGATTCACGCGGAGGAGCAAAAATATTGTTAAGAAAATATTGCCAAGTTGATCTCTTTTAAAGTGCTGTATATTAAGGTAAGGGCTCATCTGAAAAAGGGAAGGATAGTTGGACCACACCTTAAGACACAAAGGAACTAGTAGAAACAGTCGACGGAAAACAAAACTTATGGTGTGACTCGTAGAACAGAAAATAATTTTTAACGTTAAATTATTTTTAGTGCTGCGTGTTAAGAAAAGAGCGCATCAGAAAAGGAAGGACGGTTGGACCGCACGTTAACACAAAGAAGCTCGAGACTCTGTCCAATGATATCTAATAAAAGAGTGTGTTGTAAGTGGAACGTTGTGTAACAAAAGTGCAGAGCTGGTAACAGTGCAACTCCACGTCGTCGTGTGATGACTGGTCTTTTAGGCATAGAAAATAAATAAAACCAATATTTGAAACGTTCACATATCTATTTATTTACACATTATGTACATTTTGTCACTTTACGGAAATATTTGGTGCTGTGTATACATGGTTCTCTGAGCAGCCTCGTTTATCTCTTATTTCAGAGTCTTTCTCATCCGGGCATAACGCCGTCTCTGGATCTGTGAGGCACGCGTTTGAAGGGTCTGAACTAGTTTTGTGAGAGTTATCCAGTGGGGCAGGGGACGATCAAGATACATTCACTGTACCACTCGATGAGCGCACTTTAACGTGAAATTTTGCAGACAAGTCTTTTCTCAGTGTTTGAATGTTATTTGACGAACACAAAACCGCAGGTATCACGAACAATAATATGCCTCACATACAAACCCATGTTGTGTCTGCTTATTTCTGTAATATGAAGTGTTCGCTACTTATAACACCGCCATAGTGGTAAATTTTTGGCACGTACCTATTTGAACACGGGGACCGTGTATGTTATTACAGGTTTTAGAGGCAAGGGTCTTCACAACAGAAGGGCTGGAAAATCTGCTTGAACTACACAGTGCTTAAAACCAGCAGAGATTTCGCAGACTGTGGAATAATATACGCTGGGCAGACGTTGTGATTTATTTTCACAAGACAGCGTAACAAAACTTTATCTTTCGATGTTGTCCTCATAACAACACAATCCTTTTGGAACAAATTTCAAATTGCAAATGCTTCACTAAAATATCCAATCGATGCGTCTGCAGTCGTGACGTGGAAAACTGTTATCGTCTGTTCAGCATCTCTGGAAGCCTTTGATGTCAGGCAGAAGAATTTATTTAGACACATCATTAGGTCCTTCCATTAGCTGTTCTCAGTCCGGTTAAACAGAACAGTCGACAGCATAAGCTCTGTTTTCTTCTCTCGGAGCCCTCAGTATGTGCTGCAGTACTCTGCAGTCATCTGCATCATTAGCTCGAGGATCACGTGTATTGAAAGCGTGTTTGCTTCCACGAACGTCTGGCTGGATGCAAAAAACAGTGAACTCATTCTGTCCAGACGTCGTCGGTAGTCTGCACCAGTCGCGACACTTGCGCTATTGGCGTTTCTTGTTATTCGGACTGACTGCTTCGTCTAACAGCATACTTCTTTCAGCAGAAGGTGCGCTGTGCTAATGAGAGAAGTGTAATTAACCAAATAGAGCGAACCGACGTCTGCACACCGACTGAGATGAAGCAACGCTCTCCATACGTTCTCCACATACAGATTACACAAAAGGAGGATAGAAGTGGTAGTGTAGACTGTGATTCGGCACCGCAGTGGTTCGCCACTTGGCTACCCTAAGCTACACAAGAAATTCGTCGCTAACAGCTGGCGTTGCTTCACTTCCGTGCTGTGCTTGTGCGCAATAGACACGGTGATCATTCTTCCGGCCACAGTTCGGCACTGTTTTTCGTGCAGTTTCGATCAATATTAGTGCCGAGTGGAGAAGTGGGGACTCGAAGTGACGGATAGAACTGGGCAGTGAAACGAACGGAGAGTTGTGAGCGTCGCGCCAAAACTAGGAACAATTTTTGAAAGAAGAGAGTTTTCGCCAGATGTTTGGGAGCTAATACTGTCTGAACGTATTCGATTGACAGACAGAGGAGGAAGGAAATAGTTACCCACCTTCGTGAAATGCG
This sequence comes from Schistocerca piceifrons, assembly GCF_021461385.2. Lineage (NCBI taxonomy): Eukaryota > Metazoa > Arthropoda > Insecta > Orthoptera > Acrididae > Schistocerca > Schistocerca piceifrons. Next base: position 5,194,576 of record NC_060144.1, on the reverse strand, counting down.
TTTGTAGCAATATGTTTTCCTGTACCCCACAGACGGCTGTCACAAACTGTTAATGCTAATTGTGTAGAACTCGGAGTGACATTCATTTGAAATTCAGCTTAGTGATTCGTGTTTGGAGAGTTGGTCGAATGTCACTGAAGAAGGTATGCGTCCGTTATATTCATGCTGCAACGCAGTACGCAAAATTCAAGGTTAATTTTGACACACATTTCCTCGTCGCTGCTCCCAGACCTACGAGGTAGGCGCGTTTTTCATGCGGCTCGAGCGACCTATGTTTTATTTCGGCTGGTGATCGTATCGTGGGACCTACTCTCCTGCGTGGGTCTATTCAGCCAATACTAAAGTGGCCCGAACATTTTAAGTGTTTCATCCGATGCAGAGCCACGAGACTGTAACTAGTGCGGGAGGGACTTTAACCTTCCGACTGATGTCTCTAAAGGAGCAGAACGGACGCTGTGTCTCACACGTGCTCGTGCTGCGTGTCATCCTGGAACTGTCCCAGACGGCGAGTCGCCGTGTTACGATCCAGGTGAAGTCGTTTAGCGCGGATCCATCCAGCCGATATGTCGAACGCGATCAAAGATTCTGTGTTTCATCCGATTTTAAGAGACGGAAGTGCACGAGTTTTAACGTTCCACGAGGTGTGATTGTCTCGACGTTTTCGATTTTCAAACTCAGAACGAAGGAAAATAGAGTTTCTTCTGCTAGTGCGCGCGTGAAAATATTTTTCCTGTCCCAGAGACAAAGAAATAATACTGTTTGTAGAACTCGGGGAGGCTAGCCTTTCAAAAGTAGGTCATTCGTGGGTTCTGTCTGGTGAAGACTTGGATCATCAGATTTGTTCCTGGAACTTGAAAAATAGGCGAAATCGAAGGTACACTCGACAGACGAATTTATTGGTCCTTTGCTTGAGGTCCAGACCTAGGCACGTTCTTCGTGAGAATCGAGCGATCAGTGTTTGATCATAGTTGGGGACGACACTTTTTTCAACCGACAGGCCGGTAGTGACCACCGAACTTTCACCCTTTCGTCCGATACAGGGAAGTACAACTAAATATGGTGGCCTTACAAGTCCATTGCTGCGGAGAAGGCGCTGTGTGCCACACGTCCCGCGCGTCGAAGGTCATCTCGGAACGGTCCCATACGACGACCAGCTGCCGCGGAAGGCAACGAGTAACGACAAATTGTCCCGCGGCGAGGTACGGCGCGGTTTAAAAGCGCGGCAGCTGGGAAGGCGCGCCGTGGAGTGGCCCTGAGGGCTCCGGGGTGGCGGCAGGGTCGCCGTCGGCGGCGGGCAGGCACTTGCGGTAGAAGTCTGGCGGCGGCGGCGCGGCGGCAGCGGGGCCGGCGTGCGGCGCCAGCAGGCGGCGGCACGAGTCGCAGACGGTGTCGCTGCGCGGCGAGCAGGCGCGCGCCTCGAACAGGCCGGGCCCGCAGCGCGAGCACAGCCAGCAGGGCGCGCGCGCCGAGTGGTGCGGCGAGTAGGCGACGCCGGCGGCGCAGCGCGCGCACGCAGTGCCCCGGCCGCGCGCCGAGTCGCACGCCGCCACGGCGCCCCAGCCGGGCGCGCAGCGCGCGCAGCCGGCCCGCCGGTGGCGCAGCCGCGGCAGCGCGCCGGCCTCGCGCACCTGCAACACCGGCAGCCGCCGTTAAAAAGGGCCGCTTCCCACCGGGGCAGCCGCGTGGTTGCCGCGGAAACGCCGTCAGCGTCGCGGCGCGGCGGGGTCTGCGTCGCGGTTTGCACGTGCCGCGCTCCAGGTCCGCGCCGCCAATCACAGAACGCGCTGAGCGTGACGTCAGGTGTGGAATCCCGGGCCACACGAACTTTCGCCGAACCCCTGGCGCGGATGCGGCGGCAGCTATGAAATACTCATCATCCGGTTCCAAGGAAACTATTGGGTAGAAAAATCTGATTCTTGTGAATGGCACAGCTTTATATCTTCTCTCGTTAAAGGATCGAATTTCTTTTCGTTATTCGTCGCGGTTACTTGCTGTATCGCATTTACGTAAACCTTTGCACGAGATTTTAATGAGTGTGCAGAGGTAAAAACGCATTGCGTCGACTTTTCGTACAATTCATTTTAGATAATACATTATTCCGTATGAAATTTAGCCAACATATGGAAATTGTTTTTAAAGCTGAGAGCAGAACGATAGCTATCACCGTTCTCGAGATATTGAATGATATATTCACATCTTTTTTACGTGAATAACTCATTATTTACAGTGAATCGAGTTTTTGGCGGACATTTGCATTTTCCCTCACCTGGTCACATGCTGGAGGTTGAACTAAAACTTAGATTATGGAACATAAGCACATTTTCATGCTCGTTCTTTTTTCTTCTGTCACTAGCTGCAGACATTTTACCGAAAACACTGATTTGAAGTCGTAACTACAGTGTGTTCACCTCATGTCCCTTTCTGTTTGGTTTCTTTACGTTCGCGTTGCCAACCTAAAGAATTACACGCTGAAAACAGACTGTTTATTTCTGTTCTCTTTATATCTGTATGTGTGTGTGGCTAGCCAGTGATAGTTAAAGAAAGTTGAAAGTGAATGCAGTAGTTGTCAGACAACGGTTGAAAGGTTTGGTGTTCAGCTGATTTCAGTTTTGATTTAAATGTTTTGTGGAGGAGTGCATGGAAGAGTAAATTCACTGCTTACATTAATAGACAAAATAGTAGAATATCATTTCAGCAGATGATTATTATCACAATACTATCATCCAACCCGTTTGTCCTCACTCTTTGACGCCTCATAATATGTCCTGCCAATAAAACCCCTCTTGTAGTCAAAGTTGTGCCGTAATTTCCTCTTCCTCCTCTTATTAATTCCGTACCTCTTCTTTAGTTACACGATCCTCGTATCTAATCTTCAGCATTCTTATTGATCACCACGTTTTGACAGCGTCCATTGTCTTCTTGTCAGAACTGTTCATCGTCCACGTTTCACTTTCATACAAGGCTGCACTCCACACAAATACCTTTGTAAAATAGTACCCAACCATTAGAATTTATATTCGATGTGAACAAATTTTCTTTTTCAGGACGCTTTTCTTGCTATTGACAGTCTTCATTTTATATCCTCTCTACTTCTGCCTTCTCAATTACTGCTTCCCTTTCAAGTAATTGATGTGTTAGAAATGCAGTTTGGTTTGTCTACAAGTTGTAGATAATCTTGTGGCCCTGTGTTTTATCGACGATATCTCCAGAGCTTCAAAGAATGTTTTAATTAAGATTGTCAAAATCTTTCTCTAAAGGTGCAAATGCTGTAAACACAGTTTCGCAGTTCTTCAGTCTGTCTACTTAGCTAAGTGGTGGGATCACTATTGCCTTGCGTGTTCAGACATTCCACAGGAATCTAACATTGTGCTTATGTTACTTTGTACAATCGCTCCCCCTCTCCTCTCTACATATTCCTTCCACTTTCTAGCCTTCTCTTATTTGCTTAGTTCTGGCTTGCCAAGTGAGTTCTTGACAGTTGCTTCTCCTTTGAGCAAAGTTTTTTTTCTTCTTTCTCATTTCCATCCTCCTATGTTTTCCAAGTGCAAAATCGCGTTGCGACTTTGGATTTTCTGTCAATGTCATGTTTAGACATTTCTATTGCCCATGGCCTACTTTAATTGCTTAATTTTTATATTTTTACCTCTTGTCAAATTTAATATATCACGTTTTATCTAACGGTTTCTACTGTACCTTTATCCCGTTCACATACTCTGCTGCATTCATCACTTTTTCTCTCAAAGATATCCATTCGTATCTTAGCGGATTCCTTCCTATGTTTCAGTCAGTCGTTGCATTACGGTAACTTTAAGATTATCGAAAAACTGTGGGTGTTGACGTATTCAAGTTCCATCTCCTTAATTTGCTACCGTTTACTGTCTCTTTAGTTGTAAACTGCAGCTCGTAACCAATAAATTATTGTAGGTTTACGTCTGCACCGGGAAATGTCTTACAATTTAAAATCTGGTTTCGAAAACTCTGTTCCAAATATATATTATTCTTTCGTGATTCTTAAGCAAGGTGCTGGCGATGATTACATTATGCTCTGTGAAAAATTCTATCAGGTAGCTTCCACTTTCATCCCTTCCCCCTAGCCTTTGTATTCTTACTGTTTTCGTGTACCTGCTACGGTATAACATTTTAAATTTTTGTCTCGCTTAACTATCTGAATAATTTCTTTTATCGTACATTGTTTCAATGTGTTAGGAGATAGTGAACAATCATGAACGGTAGTCATAAAATCTGCTTATGGTGAAATGAGAAAACATGAATAATGAAATACGTGAAAGAGTACATTGTACATAAAATGAAAAGCTGGTATGTCTTCACCCAACTTCGTCTTTCCTTGATGTAAGTGTAAGATATAGTTAATCAAACGCACCGGGCGTTTCAGTGGGTCCCGCCCCGTACCTCAGTGGCTGTCCGTCATTGGCAACCGCTAGCGTCTGCCGCTTCCAGACGGGAAAGCCAATTCCGCGAGCCGCCGCGTCAAAGCGGAAAACGCTTGCCGCTGCCGCTGCCGCACGCCGCGCTGCCGCGCTCTAGTGGGAACCGGCCTTTACGCGCTGCGATTGCAGCGTGCCAGGCAGCCGATAAGTCACACTATCGAATGTGACACGGGCGCGGATCCGCGATTCAGTGTGCTTCTGGCAGATTCGCGCGCCGCGCGAGTACTGCGGCAGGGGTGAGGCGGTGAGTGGGAAGGCAGCCCCCTGCCGTACGTTCACTTCGGCTCGGAGCATACGTGCAGTGGAAGTATTGGCCGTCCGAAAAATACGGCCTTACGGTATGCTGTATTTCATTATCACTCAGTAGTGTTTCGTTTTTCGCCGTTTAAGCGCTCCATCTCTTTTCGTTAGCACATAATAGTTTTCAGTTACATATATCTCTACAGTTGTTTTGTTTGTTCTTTTGCCAAGAACAATGCACAGTTCAGTAACTGGCGAGCCGTTAGCCGCTGGGATTATATCTTCTGCCTCCACAATGTTTTCAGATCGTAAGGAGGGACAGACGATTCATCGTGACGGTAGTGAATAAGGAAGTAAGGAGTATTATAAAATCACGTGATTTAGAAGTAAGACAAGAAAGTAAAACACGGTTACCTACTTGCTGCCTGTTATGCTGACGTATTCTACGATCTGTTGCAAAAAGTCGATGAGGTGTAATTTGCATAGATATGACCCCTTTCTGCTTCTGGTGAAAAGCGTCCGAGATATGAAGTACATAAGTTTCACTATCGTTACTTGGATATGGATGTAATAAGAGACATTATACTATGTACATGTGGACATCCGATTTCCACTGCAAACTAGAAACAGTCGGAAAGCAGTCACATATAACAATGTTTCAATTGCCTCACGGTGAAGAGAAAAAGCATTTCAACTGTTGCATACCCATTATCAGCATTAATAAACTAATTATACAACAGGCTACACAAATGAAAAAAATGGTCGGTATTATTATGAGAGTAGGAATATCGTAAAAGAGTGAGGTGATTAGATACATTTAATTTGTTGAAATGTACTGCTGACAAAGGTAGATCTACTTTCACGACGATGTTTTTCGAACTCCATCGCACAAGGCACACACGGCTAGCTTGTGCATTCCCGTCGCGCGCACTATCCTCCGCTGCTGACAATACACTGACCATTGTGTTGTGCGACAGAGCAGTTTTTCTCAGTAACAACTATTTTATTCGCGATCACAGTTTGGCAAGCCGTAAGTGAGTAACCAGCATCAGGCATGTGCCTATCATTCCGCTTGAAGGAACGCTCATCGTTACTTTAATACTGCTCAGATCAAGATTAGGAATAAAATACTTTGGTAAGTGTCCATTCCAGTCGCTCAGTGTTAAAAATACGATGGGTTACCGTGATTCAACCAAAACTCCAACAGAATTGGCAATTTATTTTTGTGTGCGTTGTTAACCTTTTCTCATTCGAAGATGCACCACTATTTATAAGTAACGGCCTCATCCCTCTTGTTGCCAGATTTAATTGTTCTTCCTTTACCAAAACACAGCGTAATTTGTACGTACAACAGAGTGCCTCATTAAACGAGTAACTGGCAATCACGGCGCTCAAGAGCTTACGAGAAACCTCATAGCGTCGGCTTGCAGTAACTTAAGCAGAAGTTTGATGTTTATTTTCATACTAGGAAACCCTTGTTTCGCTAGCTGTCGGTAACTCTAAAAAAATTACAGTCACTGGAGTGAAAAAACTGAAACGGGAAGTACTGATATATCGCCATAAAAAGTTCAATGTGTTTACGAATTGGCAAAATACTCTCCTACTTGTGTGCTATTATTCGCCAAACTTTAGTTTCGATTTCTATATATAGCGATTTAGGAGATATGAGAGATGTTGCGAGTATTTCATTCTCGCGGGCGTGAGATCGGAAGTGAGCGCGCTACACGGGATACATTTTCTCGAGATTGGAAGCAGGCAGAGAGCTCCTCCCAAGTCTAAACAAAAATTCAACATGTTAGCTAAATTTCATACGCAGCAACATATGGTGTAATCCGCACCAAACGCAAAATCATAGCAACCTCTATTTTTCGTTGCAAACTTTTCGAATTTTGCGTAGCGTCTTTCTAAAAAGTGTGACCATTAGCGAGATGATGGGCACTTCACCACGAAGCTGACATATAACGCTACAAGCAAGGTAAAAATGAAAATTTTTACTGAATAGTTTCTGTAAAATCGATTGAGAAAGATCGCAGTGTTCGCGTACATCGTTTCTGTCAGCGCAAAGCGTCGCCAAGCGGCGCGTGCGAAGTACGTGTACGCCTGTGCATACGCGTTGGACCCGCGCGACGAGAACGTGTCGCGCTATAGTGTCGTGTCACGTCACACGTGCTGTACGCGTCTCAGTTTGCCTTATGCGGGTGTCACTGTTTGCTAGTGTCTGCTTTCCCACCACCAATGCCAGGTTAGCCACATAGCAGGAGTTAAGTTTAGAGTTTTTTTTGACAGTCATTTCAAGTATAGCATTTATTTGTTGCAAGTAGACCAGTGAAGAGGGTGAATTAGCTCACCATTTGGTCAAGTTCGCAACAAAAAAATGGTTCAAATGGCTCTGAGCACTATGGAACTTAACTTCTAAGGTCATCAGTCCCCTAGAACTTAGAACTACTTAAACTAACCTAAGGACATCACACACATCCATGCCCGAGGCAGGATTCGAACCTGCGACCGTAGCGGTCACGCGATTCCAGACTGTAGCGCCTTTAACCGCTTGGCCACACCGGCCGGCAGTTCGCAACATTCTGCAAACTGATTAATAATGTTTCTGGCGTCACAATGAAGAACAGGCCTAAACGCTATGTCGGAGCTAGCCTCGATGGCCAGCAATAGCTTCTTAATGAAGTTTAGTTCACGCAATAAACCCCTTGCATGCAACCAACGCCACACAGCACAACAATTAGAAATGTAAAAGCTCCTTGATGTTGGCAACAGGGATTCAAAAAGGGCAGTCGGCACAAGTCCCTTGAGGTACAGACATCAAACAGTCGGTGCCTGGAGACCAATCGTCAACTTTTTTTACAAAGTAATAGATTATTAAGTGGGTAACATCGATTTTATAAAGTGATTACAAAGTTTTTTAACAGAAAAAAGGGAACCGCTGAAGCATAAGGTAAAGTGCTTCTTTGTTCATATATACGAGGGCTATCCACAAAGTACATTACGTTTTGGAATTAAAAATAAATAAAGAATTGGAATTTTTTTATTATATACAGATGGAAGCCACACTTAAATACTACTTTTCTACATAGTTGCCATTTAAATTAAGGCACTTATCGTAGCGATGGACGAGCTTGGAAATTCCCTCGTCGTAAAATTCGGCCGCTTTTATTTGGTTTTCATACGACCAAGCAAGTTTTGAATGACATATCTACCAATATGCATCAAAGGTAGAGAGCCACAGTCAGGCGTAGGGACTGGTTTTGAAAATGAGTAAGTTGGAAACGGGAATAATGTGCGTCGCTTGGAACAGAATCCTAGAACGCTTGCAAGCGGCTAGCGTTTCGCTGCTGTCGTCTGATCAAGATCTGAGCGCCTGATATGCACTTTATAAATCCTTCAATGAATATATCCAAGCAATGAGGTTCACGTTTTCAGAAACTGAGATAAAAGCCATATCCCTGACCAACTGTGACGAATATCAGCAACAAACTTCAAGATGACACAAGCGAAATACAAAGTTCGACCATTTTAGGGATCAACTACACTAGATGAAGCTGTAGAAAATCAAAAACCTGGAGAACATTTTGAATTTCAGGTGTTTATTGTAATAATTAACAAGGTACTGGCTGCATTACCTAAACGCATGGAAAAATACGATCACGTGACTAATCTCTTTGCAATATTGCGCGACATTCGATCTCTTACAGCAGAAGAGATCTCGGAAAGAACTCCCAGTATCGTGAATGTTCGCCCGGATGAATTAGACGTGTCGCTAGGCGACGAACTGGTTCAGTTCGCTGGGCTGCTGAAAACGGATATCGCTGCTGTCATTGACAAAAAGAAGAACGAAACTTTGGAACTACAAATTTACACTTCTTTTATGGGAAATTCGTTAGGAGCGTATTTTCCAAATGTACAAAAAGCCTTATGCATTTACTTACGTTTAATGATCATCAACTGCAGTGGAGAACGTTCTTTTTCAACGTTAAAGCGCATTAAATATTAAGAAAAACGGTGGGAGGAAGCGTCTAAATGACCTCAGTATAATGGACTTTGAATACGATTTGCCCAGAGACGTTGATCTAATTTGTATTATTTCTAAATTTGCAGAAATTAAATCGAGAAAAGTTTGTTTTATTTTATATCCTAAAGCATACGACCTCAACAAAGCAAGCGGCCCTTGTCAGAATTTACTACGGGTCCCGCGCTTGCTTAATCCGGTACTGCCCACCATCGTCCTTCAGGTACACAGTAGTTTGCAAAATAAATAAAATAACCGAGATTTGCAACATCTCACTTTACGTTTAATAATGTCAGTGATGCAATAAATAGCTGGTATTCGTAACTTTACCACTCACCATTTTACGGCGACTGACGCTATTCCATCCAGCTCCCAATCGTCATTACAGTCTGATACAGCACCAAAACCGTCTTCATGTTCGTCATTGCAAACACAAATACGATTGAATGTATTTGCCAACAATTTTGTGCAAGAATAAGCTTAGAGCTCTAAAATATGGGCATTTTCTAACAAAACTTAGCATTCATCTAGCGTTTTGTAAAGAAATCCATACATTTCGGCACATTTTTTAGTGACGTTTTCCCACCCCCGAAATGTTCACTTTATTTTAACGACACTTGTGACTTTGCTACAGCACGAAAGTCTTTACTGCTGTAGTAGGCATAAATATGCCGGCGAATTGCACCCGTCTTGAAACAATCTAAGGGGGTGAGGCAATTTTTTTCTCTCCAGGGGTCGCTAGAAATATATTATCTGATCCAAACGGCTCTGAATCATTACAGTTCACGTCTACATCTTTCAACTTTTGCGATTACACCCCTTTGCTTACCACTCTTCTTGCACTAATTGCATGACCTTTTGATGTTGGTTCCAGAACTTTATCTGCAGGAACTGTTGGCTCTCCATGAATATTTGCGTATATTTTATCCTGCTCGTGAAAGTCACCAGTTCTTTGTAGTAACTAAAGTGCCTCGCAGTATAGCGACACATCTTGACGCAAAGTATTGTCAATAGTATCAAATGGTTCGAATGGATCTGAGCACTATGGGACGTAACTTCTGCGGTCATCAGTCCCTTAGAACTTAGAACTACTTAAACCTAACTAACCTAAGGACATCACACACATCCATGCCCGAGGCAGGATTCGAACCTGCGACCGTAGCGGTCGCGCGGTTCCAGATTGTAGCGCATAGAACCGTTCGGCCACTCTGGCCGGCTCAATAGTTTCAGATTTCCCAAACCACAGTGAAACAAAACACAGTAAAACGGAAGCAGACGTTACAAACCATTCACAAGGCACGTTGTTTATGTTTACAGCAAACAAACCCGGCAACGTGGGAGCTTTGAGCCGGCCGGTGTGTCCGAGCGGTTCTAGGCGCTTCAGTCTGGAACCGCCCGACCGATACGGTCGCAGGTTCGAATCCTGCCTCGGGCATGGATGTGTGTGATGTCCTTAGGTTTGTTAGGTTTAAGTAGTTCTAAATTCTAAGGGACTGATGACCTCAGATGTTAAGTCCCATAGTGCCCAGAGCCATATATTAAACATAACGCGTAGTCAAATCAAAACAAGACAGATGAATAAAGTAAGTAAAGTGTTCATTATTTCAGAAGTAATCGCCATAACTCTTAATACAATTATTCCACTGTGAGACAAGACGGTCAGTGCCTTCATGGAAAAACGTTCGCGGTTGCCTACGGAACCATGATTCTACCCACGCATGCACTTCTTCGTCCAAAGCAAATCGACAGCCACGAATGCCTTTCTTCAGGGCCTCAAAAATATGGAAAAAAAATCACATGAACAGGGATTGGGACAGCATGGAGAATGTGTAAGGACTTTGGTGCGAAACTTCTGCAGCGTGGTGCAAGCAAACGGGGGGGGGGGGGGGGGGGGGGGGCTTATGGGCGCTCAACGTCGAGGTCATCAGCGCTAGTGCAAACAGTCTGCAACATACGGGAGGCTATTATCCTGCAACATAATGGTGCCGTCCATCAACCCTCTGTTTACTGACTTTCTGGAACGCTGCACCATAACTGACGCACAGTCCTACGTAGACACTTTACAAAAATCGAAGCGCGCCAAGTCGAATCCCTAGAAATGTTGAAGGACGGCATAAAAATAAAAAAAAAGTTCGAATGGCTTTGAGCACTATGGGACTTAACTGCTGCGGTCATCAGCCCCCTAGAACTTAGAACTATTTAAACCTAACTAACCTAAGGACATCACACACATCCATGCCCGAGGCAGGATCCTAACCTGCGACCGTAGCGATCGCGCGGTTCCAGACTGTAGCGCCTAGAACCGCTCGGCCACCAAGGTCGGCACGGACGGCATCAATCGGTCGCAGGATAACACCTGCCCACACGCTGCGACGGTTGTTTCGAGTAAGCTGCAGAGATTTCGCCTGCACATCCCCCATCACTCCCGATCCCTCCCCACGCGATTTCCGTATTTTTGGCTGCTTGAAGAACTGGATTCGTGGCCATCGATTTCCTTCGGACGAGGAGATGGACGCCTGAGCGTAGCAAACGGCAAACATTTTTTCATCTTGGCATTCACCGTATGATCTCACAGTGGATAAATGCATTAACAGTTTTCTATTGAAATAACGAACAGTTCACTTACTTTTTTCCAAGTCGTTTTCACTGTCCCTTATACCTAAAGCACCCAATGAAAAGCCTGTAACCACCTACCTGTCACTTCCTGTCATTTCCTGTCATTTTATCGGACCGAAAACGTTACAAGATCTACGCGTTTTCAGTTTTTCCACAAAGTGCCACTGCTCTGAAACAACGTATGTTCACTGCACTTAAGTTAAACCACCAAATACGAGCTTCAACTGCAAAAAACGCTATCCTGTATGGCGTCTCCTAAGTTCTGCATATGGCGTAGTCACCGAAGATGCATCTCAGTAGCCATGTCCATCAGCACGGAATAAATGCCTGACTCGTCTGGTTCTGCCTTTCCCTGTTGGTAATGTTCTGGCCTGCGGGATTCCACGCTGAAGTGCCACAAGACTCGACCAGCAACACGTCCGTGTCCCGTATGAACACGACTTACGAGTGTGCGGATTCTGCTAGCTGGTGCTAGTGCGACTTTGCGTCACGCAACGTAAGCTCCGAAGACGGGCGAAAGGAACGTTTGAAAATTTTAAAACAATGGTAATCGCTAATCTTAGTAGCGGCACTTCCAAGTGTCAACAAATACGTAAAAGGCTACACCTGTAAATCCGTCCTCACACAGGGCGATAAAACACTCGTGGACGTGGAGCTGGTCGAGTTTTGTGACGTCACAACGTGGAGTTTCGCTTTCCACGTTTTATCTCGGTACACGTCGTTTTGATACGACTTTTTTGGGATAAAACGACGGGAAACGTCATAATATTGTCGATTAAGACCCTCGGCATATCGGAGCATCAAAGGCACAGACTCGCATAACACGGTTTCACTCCACTAACACTGCGAACTACTCCTACCTTACCGTCTTCCCAACATCCGCTTCATCATCTCCTCCACGGAAGGAAGTTGCAAACTCAAAGGTAGTTGGTTTACACCTTGCCATCTGCAAATAGTTTATTCAACTTCACGTTTTCTGGGACTTTCTTTCCAGTCTACTAGAATTTGTTTCGTAGTATTCCATGTTTCAGAACTTTGTCACTCAGGAACGTGCCAGAGACCATGGACCAATAAACTGCGAGACTGCTATCTATATCACTAAGTCAGTCGATTGCGATTCAGTATTTATTTTTTTACTTATTCACTCAAAAAACTTTACACATTATGGGATACTCAATTCCTTTATAAATATTATCTGAACGTACATGAACACACACACACACACACACACACACACACACACACACACACACACACACACACATACATACATATATATATATATATATATATATATATATATTTATATATGAGTGGTCCATTGATCGTGACTGGGCCAAATATCTCACGAAACAAGCGTCAAACGAAAAAGTTACAAAGAACGAAACTTCTCTAGCTTGAAGGGGGAAACCAAATGGCGCTATGGTTGCCCCGCTAGATGGCACTTCCATAAGTCAAACGGATATCAACTGCGTTTTTTTAAATACGTACCCCCATTTTTATTACATATTCGTGTAGTACGTAAAGAAATATGAATGTTCTGGTTGGACTACTTTTTTCGCTTTGTGATAGATGGCGCTGTAATAGTTACAAACATGTGGCTCACAATTTTAGACGAACAGTGGGTAACAGGTAGGTTTTTTAAATTAAAATACAGAACGTAGGTACGTTTGAACATTTTATTTCGGTTGTTCCAATGTGATACATGTACCTTTGTGAACTTAACATTCCTGAGAACGCATGCTGTTACAGCGTGATTACCTGTAAATACCACATTAATGCAATAAATGCTCAAAATGATGTCCGTCAACCTCAGTGCATTTGGCAATACGTGTAACGACATTCTTCTCAACAACGAGTAGTTCGCCTTCCGTAATGTTCGCACATGCATTGACAATGCGCTGACGCATGTTGCCAGGCGTTGTCGGTGGATCACGATAGCAAATATCCTTCAACTTTCCCCACAGAAAGAAATCCGGAGACGTCAGATCCGATGAAGGTGAGGGCCACGGTATGGTGCTTCGACGACCAATCCACCTGTCATGAAATATGCTATTCAATATCGCTTCAACCGCACGCGAGCTATGTGTCTGACATCCATCATGTTGGAGGTACATCGCCATTCTGTCATGCAGTGAAACATTTCGTAGTAACATCAGTAGAACATTACGTAGGAAATCAGCATACATTGCACCATTTAGATTGCCATCGATAAAATGGGGGCCAATTATCTTTCTTCCCATAATGCCGCACCATACATTAACCCGCCAAGGTTGCTGATGTTCCACTTGTCGCAGCCATCGTGGATTTTCCGTTGCCCAATATTGCATATTATGCCGGTTTGCATTACCGCTGTTGGTGAACGACACTTCGTCGCTAAATAGAAGGCGTGGAAAAAATCTGTCATCCGTCGCGTAATTTCTCTTATGACCAGTGACAGAACCGTACACGACGTTCAAAGCCGTCGCCGTGCAATTCCTGGTGCATAGAGATATGGTACGGGTGCAATCGATGTTGATGTAGCATTCTCAACACTGACGTTTTTGAGATTCCCGATTCTCGCCCAATTTGTCCTTAAATAACGTAAATATCCGGCGAACGGTCCGGACACTTGGATGATGTCGTCCAGGATACAGAGCAGCATACATAGCACACGTCCGTTGGGCATTTTGATCACAATAGCCATACATCAACAGGATATCGCCCTTTTCCGCAATTGGTAAATGGTCCATTCTAACACGGGTGATGTATCACGAAGCAAATACCGTCCGCACTGGCGGAATGTTACGTGATACCACGTACTTATACGTTTGTGAGTATTACAGCGCCATCTATCACAAAGCGAAGAAAGTGGTCCATCTAAAAAACTGATATTTCCTTATGTACTACACGAATATGTGATAAAAAATAGGGGTTCCTATTTTAAAAAACGCAGTTGACATTCGTTTGACCTATGGCAGCGCCATCTAGCGGGCCAACCACAGCGCCATCTGGTTTCCCGCTTCAAGCTAGCCGAGTTTCGTTCTTTGTAGTTTTTTCGTTTGATGCTTATTTCGTGAGATATTTGGCCCGGTCACTATCAATGGTCCACCATATATATATATATATATATATGCCTACGCATGCTCGGGCCCGCACTTACATGAAGTACATAAAAATTACCAGTAATACTGCAGTAAATAAATGATTTTTTAGGTTATGTCTAGAAGACAGTGAATTATTTGCAGATATTGCAGTTCCTCCAAAGTATTATATTTCACGTGTTCTGAATAGAAACAGTGCTCTAATAAGAATGACGTTTGGATTTTATTACAGAATGTGAATAATGAAATTATTTTTATGCTACGCTAAATAATTTGCGTCGCACTGTGTGTCATGGAGTTTTAAAGGTCAGTTCTTACCGACTAGACACGGAAATTTTTTTGCCGTATATCGGGTTTAAGGACAGACTGTTGATGTGCTTGTTTGTGTACACTAGAGACAATAACATGTCTAGCATGTGGAAAAGACATTTTAATGGAACTAGCTTTGCAATCTGATGCACGTCAGTTTGGTAAACTATGCTTTTCGTACCGCACACAGCAGCCGACGACTACGGGTGGAGAGCACTGCGGTCGCAAATCACGGTAAGGGCCACGTTTTGTGTGAGGCACCAGATCATTTCCGATCGGGCATCAACCGCGACGAAACAACGTCTGGCGTGCTTCGTGATGAGGAAATGCCCCATGCTAGGATGGCTTAGCAGAGTTTGGATTCTGACAGCTGTCGTTAATGGGGTTTTGTGCGGCGCCTTGTAAGCTTCGAGAATGGATGAAAGGAATGTTTCAAAATTTTATAATAATGTTAGTGCCTAATGTCAACAGCGCATCTAGTTGTCGCTTCTAAAACTTAGCGATCCTCGTAGCGATGCGACAAGAGCGAGCATTGAGCCCATCTTGCGAGCCCAGGAGTGCACGTGCTGTTCCGGTTGCAGTGCGCCTCGCTCACTGTGGTCCCTGGACCGGCCCCTGCCCCGCGCGGACATCGAAGCGGCGACCCGCGGCCACAGGAGGGTAGAGATGGGCAAAAGTGTTCTTTTCAGAGATCAGATCAGAACTGTTCACTCACTGAAGTGAACTAGCTCTTTTTCATGACTCACCACTCATTCACAATAGAAAATAAATGAAAGGCACATTGCCCTTTAAACTTGGTTTAATCCAGTACTATACCTGTATTTTGATCTTATATTATCCTATTTTGAAGTAACACAGATAATGAGTAAGAATTTTGTATTGTTTATTGAAATTTCCACGATATGACAAAGTTTTTGATTACTGATTTATTTTGCACTATCGTGGTTTTTTGGGTGATCGGAAAATGTTGTAACTTGAGATTTACCATAACAATACAGGGTGATTCAAAAAGAATACCACAACTTTAGGAATTTAAAACTCTGCAACGACAAAAGGCAGAGCTAAGCACTATCTGTCGGCGAATTAAGGGAGCTATAAAGTTTCATTTAGTTATACATTTGTTCGCTTGAGGCACTGTTGACTAGGCGTCAGCGTCAGTTGATGCTAAGATGGCGACCGCTCAACAGAAAGCTTTTTGTGTTATTGAGTACGGCAGAAGTGAATCGACGACAGTTGTTCAGCGTGCATTTCGAACGAAGTATGGTGTTAAACCTCCTGATAGGTGGTGTATTAAACATTGGTATAAACAGTTTACAGAGAATGGGTGTTTGTGCAAAGGGAATAGTTCTGGATGGCCGAGAACGAGTGATGAAAATGTAGCACGCATCCTGCAAGCATTTGTTCGCAGCCCAGGAAAATCGACTCGCAGAGCTAGCAGAAAGCTGCAAATTCCACAATCAACTGTATGGAGAGTCCTACGAGAAAGGTTAGTTATGAAACTTAACGTCAACTACCCGAGGCGATGGATCGGCCGCCAGGCAGCCCGTGACAGAGCACTTCATCACTGGGCTCCAAGAAGCCCTGATCTTACCCCCTGCGATTTTTTCTTATGGGGGTATGTTAAGGATATGGTGTTTCGGCCACCTCTCCCAGCCACCATTGATGATTTGAAACGAGAAATAACAGCAGCTATCCAAACTGTTATGCCTGATATGCTACAGAGAGTGTGGAACGAGTTGGAGTATCGGTTTTATATTGCTCGAGTGTCTGGAGGGGGCCATATTGAACATCTCTGAACTTGTTTTCGAGTGAAAAAAAAAAAACCTTTTTAAATACTCTTTGTAATGATGTATAACAGAAGGTTATATTATGTTTCTTTCATTAAATACACATTTTTAAAGTTGTGGTATTCTTTTTGAATCACCCTGTATATTTGGCTATAATATATTAAAATTTCATTAACCTCGTACAAATACATCGCAAGCCATATACTTTTAAAGTGAAGATTTCCTTCCGAAGACGCCTAAAATCGCAAAATCGGTACTACAATAAGAGAAAAATATATAAATTTGACTATAAGACCAAAGTGCTGCATATAGCCTTACGCAGAATAAAACAAGGAAAATATTGGTGTATCACATTTTGCGATACGTTTATCGGTTCGCTCGTAATTAAAGCGTAAATTCGAGTGTCCATAATAAAAAGTCCTATAGTAAGAGGAGTCGTCAGGAACCTAATCTGATCAGTTTAAACAAATAAAAATAAAATAAAAACAAATGATGTATATATAACATAATTATGTAATATTCATACCGGTATTACTACGAAGAACAATATCCAGTAGAGACGAACTCCGATGCAGAGGCGCTGAGTCGAGCAGGTCGAGCCGCGAGCTGTATTACTACGTGAGCTAAGACCACAGAGACCAGAGTGACACCTGAGTTGCTTTGCTCAACGCTCTGGCTAGAATCGAGAACGGTGGGATGAGCGTTGAACGGGCGAGTTCCGAGGGTGGGGGGGGGGAGCGGTGAACGGCCACCAGTCACCCGCTCCGAGACAAATCGTCCGTTCTCTTGCGAGCAGGTTGTTGCAAGTAGTTCTTATGTTCTCCGCTAGGAGGCTCTCTGTCCTATTGCTCACATCAACTGCCCACAGGGCAGGACGTGCGACTGAAACGATCACCGACGGAGTGCTATGCTAAGGTAAGGTGCGCCAGACACTGCACGCGGCAGAGGAAGCACAGAGAGGGCACGGCATATGTGAAACACAAAATCCAATGGGGCACTGCACAATGCAGGCAGCCAAGGCAGAAGCAGGGCAGAGGCCGGCGCTGGCTGTGTTGTGTGGCGTGCAGTGTGCTCTGACCAGCAAAGGCCACACTGATCTGCTCCGACTCTCTCTCTCTCTCTCTCTCTGCTGTGGGAAACGTTTTTGGAGCTACCGTTCTTTTTTTCTGAATCACTGATTGTTCACTCCTTTGAAAGATTCAACTCTATGAATCCGTTCAGGAGCGGATCCGCCATCTCTACAGGAAGGGCGGCCGTGTGGCGCGCTTCCGGCCGGCCAGCGCGGCCCGGCGCCGCCCACGCAGGCGGCAGGCGCTCCGGCGACACGACGTGGCCGCCCTCACGTCGCGACGCCAGCACGCCCACACGTCAACACCTCGCCTCCGGCGTCCTCCTGACCACACCGTGCCCGCAGCGGCATCGTGGCTCGTCTTGAAGCTCAGACGCGCGGGAACTTCCGTGCCTCGCAACATACCAACACAAACCTAGGGTTCAGTTGATCCTGTACACCGTAAGGTCCCGAAGAAGATTCCAGCAAAGACGTCGAAACATCGATCGTCTAGAAGAAACGTAATGCGGCCTAACAAGTCGGAAGATTTTATCTTTAACACAGATCTACTTCTACAAGTGTACTCTTCAGGCTACTGTGAAGCGCATGGCAGAGGATGCTTCCTAATGTACCATTTGTTCCGTTCCATTTGTGAAAAGAGCTCCAGACGAGTGATTGCTTAAATGACCCCGTGCGTGCTGTAAATTCATCTGTGTTCGTGGTCCCTGCGGTGACGAAACGTCGAAGGTAACAGTATATCCCTGGATTACTGACTCAACGCTCGTTTTTGAAACTTTTAAGAGTTCGCGTTAACGGGATACGTACATTTAAGTTATATCTCTGCAATCCACGCTTACGGGCTTGGCAGATGGTCCATAGAACCACTCTCGGACTACGCCTCGACCATTCCATCCTCGAATACGACGCAGGAAAAATGAGCAGCTACATGTTTCAATGTCAGCTCCGATTTCTCTTATTTTGTTACGACGGTCATTTCTCCGTATGTACAGCAAGCATGTGAGAGTCAGCAAAAAGTTTCGCCGTTCTGAGGAGAAGGTTGCAGACTGAAATTTCTGTAAGAGATCTCGCAAAATCGAAAAACACCTTTATTTTAGTGATTGCCACCAGAAGTAGCTAATCATACTCGTGAGACACCCTGCCCAGTTTAGCGACAATACATAACAGGCTGCGTTTCTTTTAACTTCTTCCGTGTCATTTTTCACTCCTGTCTGCAGCAAAACTGCAGAGAAGGACGGACAACGCTGTCTCTTTAGCAGATTCGTTACAGCTTCTATCAATTAAACGCAGTTGGTTTGCCTCTATCTTTAAGCCTCTGCATTTTCAGATTTTTCAGTATCTTTTCCATTCTTGCTGCCCTTGTCTGTATACATTCATATTCGCTGGTTGATATTGATCCCACACACTTGAGTTATATTCCAGGATGGGCGGCGCGAGTGTTCGTAAGGAATCTCCTTCGTAGACTGATTGCAAAAACCAGTATTCTACCGATGAACCGAAGTCTGCGAAGTGCTTTACGTACAACTGGGCGTATCATTCCGTATCCCAAAAACTTATCACACCGAGGTATGTGTATGAGTTGTGTCTTTCAGTGATATTGTAGTCGTAGCATATTAAGTTTTATTTTCGTTTTGCGAACTCTCCAATTTTATGTTTCTGAACATTTAATATAAGTTGCTAGTCATTGCAACACCATGAAATCTTATCAAGGTCTGACAGAATACTTGGGGAGCTTCTTTCTGCTAGGGCTTTATTATAGATACCTGTGTCACCTGCGAAAAAATATGAGGTTACTATTAATATTGTCTACAGTGTCATTAATACACATCAACAGCAGGTGGTACAACGCACTTCCTCGGGGCGCACCTGAAGATACTTGCACTCTGTCGATAACTCCCCGTCCGAGACAACACCGTGCGCCCCCCCCCCCCCCCCTGCCAAGGAATCGCCACCTCAGCCACAAATTTCTCTTGATTCCCTGTACTATCGTACTTTTGATCAGCTGCTTTATACAGGCCTGTCTTACGGGATCTAACTACATATGAGTGATATCACCATTCGGATTTTTCGTCTTTGTTGTTGTTGTTGTGGTCTTGTGTCCAAAGACTTTTCTTTTTATTTAGCTCTCCATTCTAATCAATCTCGTCGAAAACCTCTTGTTCCCTGCATAACTACTGCAGTGTAAATTAATTTGCGTTACTTACTATGCTCAGGACCTCGTCTTCCGGTACAAATTTTACTCTACTGCTTTGTGGGCGTACTGTTACTGTATAAATGTTTGAGTTTAACTGGAATAATTGGAACTTTTAATTCCGAAGCGTATCGCAAAATTTTAAAAGTTTATCGCGGGTGAACCAGCACTATTACGGATTTAGCATAGAAACTCTCTGAAAACATTGATGTTGCAGCACGACACTGAGGGCAGGAGCCCTGAACCTAGCATAAAACCGCACATGAAAAGTTCAATTCAGTGCGACGGTCAAGTTTACCCGCTCCAGGCGAGACTAGAAAAAGCGCAGAATACTGCGACACATATCTTAGAAAAGAACAATGTGCCTAGCTTCATGCACAAACTGCCAATAAATAGAAACTTCACACTGTGTAATTAATTGAAAATAAAAATTCACACATCTTCTCTCAGTATATGAAAGAAAACAATAATCACGACAGACACACCTCTGCTGCAGAACAAGTGCTCGTAGCTTTTAAGTCACAGATTTTACGGCCGATGTTTACTAGGCAATGTTTCCTTCTTTCGGTCCATACTACCTCCTCCGAAAAAACGGAAGGCAAAGAACTTGCTGTAGAACAGATCCGGTGTCACAGGTATCAGAACGATTTTCGCTTATAACTTTCGACTCAGTCGCTTCCGAACCGGGGTCCCTTACCTCAAATCGATACATTTCCCCTTCTCCATCATCTCTAAAACTTTGTTAACATCAAAACGAAATCACCCCGTATATTCTTCATGTATAGTGTGGTGAAAGGAATTAGATGCATTCCTATTCATAACTTTGAAGATACCTTCTCTATCACACATTAAAATCTCCAATACTTGAAGATCGAAAATTGTAGTGCTACCTCTTTCTGTCCTGTGTACCGATCGAGTATTACGTTAGAAATGACACACGAAAGTAACAATGTTTCGTGAAATCACATGCTAAGGACGTTCATATTTAGATGTTGCATTTAGCTGATTTGGAGTCACACGAAAGTACCAATGTTTCGTGAAATCACATGCTAAGGACGTTCATGTTTAGATGTTGCATTTAGCTGAATTTCAGTCACACGAAAGTACCAATGTTTCGTGAAATCACATGCTAAGGACGTTCATGTTCAGATGTTGCATTTAGCTGATTTGCAGTCACACACGTACCATCAGCTACAATGCCACAACTACTACTTCGTTGATGTTGTCAGCAGTGGAAAGCGAATCCTTCGAGAGCAACAAATGCTGTTCATTAGCACGGTTTTTTCAATAAGTTTCGTCCAAGAGTAAACGGACGTAACATGGTGCGTGTTCGTTTGCCGCCGTCACCAGATAATTCGATGTGGTCCTAATTTTCAGTTCCTTCACTTTGAATAGCTACGACTTCCTTTATTATTATTATTATTATTATTTACATTTTATGTCCTTCATTGGACCACTCTAGCCAACTTTATACAAAGAATTTTTCAGTTTCCTGTCAGGCCAGTACTTCTTCATTCTCTCGGATCTCATCCTTCTTTCTTCATCGGAAATCACCCTTCCTATTATCTGTTTGTTGATTCTCGTTTGCAGTCTGGTTTGTTTATCTCTGAGTTTCCTGATTTTGTCAGTTTTGTTTCTTAGGTCTTCCAATGTCATCTGTAGCTCATCCATATCTTCCTTGATTTCTGTAATTCACTTAATGTTGCACTTACTATTCCACAATTTTTCTATTATTCTCCAGATGATCCTGTTCTCTGGTGTTCCGATCCGAAAAATGAAATGCGTTTCTTCATGATTGTACTCATTACCGATTCTATTTCCTTGTAGACTATTTCATTTGTGGCTACTCTTCAGTGTCCATCTTTCTGGTACGATTTGTTGATGCACGTTCTGATGATTCTTCTATCTATTTTGAGTATGTTTTCTATTTGTGCAGTGTTAGTTGTTTTGAAGACTGTTTCACTTGCGTGTGTTATTTCTGGTTGAGTTACTGTTTTGTAATGTTTTAATTTTGTTGCTATTGACAGACTCTTTTTGTTGTAAGCGTTCTTGGTGATATATTGTGCTCTAGTCAGTTTGTTTATTCTGTTAGGCCATGTTGGCTTTTCATTGAGGTTATATGTTATGATTTCTCCCAGATATTTAAATTTATCTTCAATTTTGATTTCTTGGTTTCCTATGGCAATTTTGTTTATGAATGGTGGGTCACTTAAAATGATGACTGTTTTTTCAAAGGATATTCCAAGACCAATTTTCTGTGCTATTTCCTATAGTGAGATAGCTTGTTGTTTGGTTCCCTGAATGCTGTTGGACAAGAGAGCAAGGTCATCAGCAAATCCTAGACAATTTAAACTTGTGTTGTCTTTGGGTCTTCCAATTTGGATGTTCTTTTGGTTATTCTTGTACAATTGCCTCATTATGTACTGTAAAGCACAGTTGAACAGCAGGGATGCCAAGCAATCTCCTTGTCTTAAACCTGTTTTTATGATGAATGACTCAGAGTGTTGCCCCCTGAACTTGACTTTTGATACAGTGTTGGTTAAGGTGAGTTCTATCAATTTGATTAATTTTGTATGGAGCCTGAAATTTCTTAAGATTTTTAACATTGAAGGTCGATGGATACAGTCATATGCATTTTTAAAGTCCACCAAGATTATTACAAGAGGTTTATTTCGTTTCTTGTAATATGCTATGGCTAATTTTAAAGTGATGATCTGTTATGCACAGTTTCTCCAAGGTCTGAAGCCTCCTTGGTATTCACCTAATTCTTCCTCTAGTTGCTCTTTGATCGTCTTGTATAGGATTCTGGAGAAATCTTGTATGTGCAGTCTAAGAGAGAGATACCTCTGTAATTATCTGGGTTGCTTTTATCTCCTTTTTTGTAGAGTGGGTGGATTACGGCTGTCGTCCAATGTTCGGGAAACTTATCTGTTATCCAGATTTTTGTTAGGGCTATGTGTAAGGATTATCGAACTGTATCACTGGCATATTTCCACATTTCTGCAAAAACTTGGTCTTCTCCGCATGCCTTATAATTTTTCATCTCCCTGAGTGCCGTTTCCACTTCTTGGATTGTTGGACGATTTATGAGATCAGGTGGAGTCTTGATGGGTTGGTCTGTATTAACTGTTAAAAGGTTCTGGGGTTCTTCACAATTCAAAAGTTTAATAAATGCTTTTGCCATGATTTCAGCATTTTCCTTGTCATTATGTGCCATTTTTCCATCTTCCCTTTTCAGCATTAACGCGAGAGGGGCAAATTTTTGTAATTGTTTTCCAAACATTTTGTAAAAGTCTCTGGAATTGGTTTTATGGTAATTTTCTTCTATTGAGTCGATTCGGTCTTTCTGTGATTTTCTCTTGGATTGCCTGAGAATTTGTGTGAACTTTTTCCTGATATTTTTGAGTTTGGTTGCATTTTCTTCTGTTTTGTGTGTTTGAAATTTTAACCATGCATGATGTCTTTCTTCATGAATTTTGTCACATTCTGAGTTCCACCAGACATGTCTTTTACGTGAATTCAATGGAGCTAAATTTCCTGCTTGCTGTCTGAAAATTTGAACCAGTTCTTCTAAATTATCTGTCAGTTTTACGTTTTGTGTGACTTCTTTATATTTATCATTTATAATTAATTGGTGGGTATCGAAGTTCCTCTTTCGTTTACTGAATTTTGGTTTCTTTTTTAGTGGTGTAAACTTAATTTTGATTTTGACAATGTAATGATCTAAACCTGTATCTACCCCTCTTAATACTTTGTAAATTTCTCTGTGGAAGAATTTGTCCGTAAATACATGATCCAGCTGTCATTCTCCTTTTCTCCAATCAGGATGTTTCCAAGTTTGGCATCCTTTTGGAGTATATGGACTTTGAGATCAATTTGTGTTCCCTACAGAGTTCAACAAGTCTTTGACCGTTCTTATTTGTTTGTTTATGTGGAGCCCATTTCCCAATGATAGCCCGCTATTTCTTTTCTCTTCCGAGTTGGGCATTCAAGTCCCCTAACAGGATCTTAATATTGTTTACTTGGTTTATTGTTTGGTCAAGGAGATACCAAAACTTTTCCACTTCTTTCATAGTCTTTGTTAGAAAATTCTTTTCATTAGTAGGGGCATGGGCATTAATGATGGCGTAGATTTTGTTGGGTGCTTTTAAACTCAAAGTTGCAATTCTAGGGGAGATGGCTTGAAAATTGATTATCGAATCTATTATTTTCACATTGACTATAAACCCAGTTGCAAATTGGGGACCTTTTTCTATAACCCTTATTCCAGGTTTCCCATTGTAAATTCTGTAGCCTTGTGATTTGAATCGTTCTTCCTTCCTTTATTATACCGAAATTATATTCGTTTTAGGGTATGGCTCGAAGAAGAGCACTAAAGGGGTCGGACTGCAAGACGAAGGGCTAGACAGACACAAGCCTTGTGTAGGCAAAGTAATAGGAATAGGGTGGTCGGTGATGATGATAATCCTACCGCTGATTTGAAAGAGAAATTTAAATGTGCATTGAACGTAATTCCAAGTAATTAAGGGAGTTACAATTGTGATTTGATGAATTTACACCGCAGATTTTGTAAGGCAAATCATTTCGTGTCTGAGGTTACTTCACGCGATACAATGACATTCACATTGTGTTGGCATACGAGGAAAATTAATCTGCTGCCTTTAACACAAGATTTATTTTCCAGTGCACTGTATCAAGGACTCAAGTCAAATAATGGAACAATTTAATAGAAATCAAAGAATTATTTCAAGAGAACTCGTAGCTACAATCCAGCATTTGCTACGGGTCACTCCTGAGAGTAAAATTTAAGATATAGTTGTACCTAGGGTATACCACTTTGAGATACATGACCTTTTTTTATCACAGATCAGGCCCTGTGTCTCAATTGCTCGAATTTCGACCATAAACCATACTAATTATTAACATTCTTATGTCTCCTCTCCCTCCCCCTCCCCTGCACCGGAACCGCCATCCAGGTATTGCTTCCCCTGGCGTTCGGAGCTGGGTGGTGGCTCGGAAACTCTTAAGTGACGAGAATACGTAATAGGTTGTCAGGCTCAGTCGTTTTTTTTTTTTTTTTTTTTTTGTCGTCAGTCTACTGCCTGGTTTGATGCGGCCCGCCACGAATTCCTCTCCTGTGCCAACCTCTTCATCTCAGAGTAGCGCTTGCAACCTACGTCCTCAATTATTTGCTTGACGTATTCCAATCTCTGTCTTCCTCTACAGTTTTTGCCCTCTACAGCTCCCTCTAGTACCATGGAAGTCATTCCCTCATGTCTTAGCAGATGTCTATCATCCTGTCCCTTCTCCTTATCAGTGTTTTCCACATATTCCTTTCCTCTCCGATTCTGCGTAGAACCTCCTCATTCCTTACCTTATCAGTCCACCTAATTTTCAACATTCGTCTATAGCACCACATCTCAAATGCTTCGATTCTCTTCTGTTCCGGTTTCTCACAGTCCATGTTTCACTACCATACAATGCTGTACTCCAGATGTACATCCTCAGAAATTTCTTCCTCAAATTAAGGCCGGTATTTGATATTAGTAGACTTCTCTTGGCCAGAAATGCCTTTTTTTTGCCATAGCGAGTCTGCTTTTGATGTCCTCCTTGCTCCGTCCGTCATTGGTTATTTTACTGCCTAGGTAGCAGAATCCCTTAACTTCATTGACTTCGTGACCATCAAACCTGATGTTAAGTTTCTCGCTGTTCTCATTTCTACTACTTCTCATTACCTTCGCCTTTCTCCGATTTACTCTCAAACCATACTGTGTACTCATTAGACTGTTCATTCCGTTCAGCTGATCTTTTAATTCTTCTTCACTTTCACTCAGGATAGCAATGTCATCAGCGAATCGTATCATTGTTATCCTTTCACCTTGTATTTTAATTCCACTCCTGAACCTTTCTTTTATTTCCATCATTGCTTCCTTGATGTACAGATTGAAGAGTAGGGGCGAAAGGCTACAGCCTTGTCTTACACCCTTCTTAATACGAGCACGTCGTTCTTGATCGTCCACTCTTATTATTCCCTCTTGGTTGTTGTACATATTGTATATGACCCGTCTCTCCCTATAGCTTACCCCTACTTTTTTCAGAATCTCGAACAGCTTGCACCATTTTATATTGTCGAACGCTTTTTCCAGGTCGACAAATCCTATGAAAGTGTCTTGATTTTTCTTTAGCCTTGCTTCCATTATTAGCCGTAACGTCAGAATTGCCTCTCTTGTCCCTTTACTTTTCCTAAAGCCAAACTGATCGTCACCTAGCGCATTCTCAATTTTCTTTTCCATTCTTCTGTATATTATTCTTGTAATCAGCTTCGATGCATGAGCTGTTAAGCTGATTGTGCGATAATTCTCGCAGTTGTCAGCTCTTGCCGTCTTCGGAATTGTGTGGATGATGCTCTTCCGAAAGTCAGATGGTATGTCGCCAGACTCATATATTCTACACACCAACGTGAATAGTCGTTTTGTTGCCACTTCCCCCAATGTTTTTAGAAATTTTGATGAAATGTTATCTATCCCTTCTGCCTTATTTGACCGCAAGTCCTCCAAAGCTCTTTTAAATTCCGATTCTAATACTGGATCCCCTATCTCTTCTAAATCGACTCCTGTTTGTTCTTCTATCACATCAGACAAATCTTCACCCTCAAAGAGGCTTTCAATGTATTCTTTCCACCTATCTGCTCTCTCCTCTGCATTTAACAGTGGAATTACAGTTGCACTCTTAATGTTACCACCGTTGCTTTTAATGTCACCAAAGTTTGTTTAGACTCTCCTGTATGCGGAGTCTGTTCTTCCGACAATCATATCTTTTTCGATGTCTTAACATTTTATTCTGCAGCCATTCCGTCTTAACTTCCCTGCACTTCCTATTTATTTCATTCCTCAGCGACGTGTATTTCTGTATTCCTGATTTTCCCGGAACATGTTTGTACTCCCTCCTTTCATCAATCAACTGAAGTATTTCTTCTGTTACCCATGGTTTCTTCGCAGCTACCTTCATTGTACCTATGTTTTCCTTCCCAACTTCTGTGATGGCCCTTTTTAGAGGTGTTCATTCCTCTTCAATTGTACTGCCCACTGCGCTATTCCTTATTGCTGTATCTATAGCGTTAGAGAACTTCAAACGTATCTCGTCATTCCTTAGTACTTCCGTACCCCACTTCTTTGTGTATTGATTCTTCCTGACTAATGTCTTGAACTTCAGCCTACTCTTCATCACTACTATATTGTGATCTGAGTCTATATCTGCTCCTGGGTACGCCTTACAGTCCAGTATCTGATTTCGGAATCTCTGTCTGACCATGATGTAATCTAATTGAAATCTTCCCGTATCTCCCGGCCTTTTCCAAGTATACCTCCTCCTCTTGTGATTCTTGAACAGAGTATTCGCTATTGCTAGCGGAAACGTGTTACAGAACTCAATTAGTCTTTCTCCTCTTTCATTCCTTGTCCCAAGCCCATATTCTCCTGTTACCTTTTCTTCTACTCCTTCCCCTACAACTGCATTCCAGTCGCCCATGAGTATTAGATTTTCGTCCCCCTTTACATACTGCATTACCCTTTCAATATCCTCATACACTTTCTCTATCTGTTCATCTTCAGCTTGCGACGTCGGCATGTATAGCTGAACTATCGTTTTCGGTGTTGGTCTGCTGTCGATTCTGATTAGAACAACCCGGTCACTGAACTGTTCACAGTAACACACCCTCTGCCCTACCTTCCTATTCATAACGAATCCTACACCTGTTATACCATTTTCTGCTGCTGTTAATATTACCCGATACTCATCTGACCAGAAATCCTGGTCTTCCTTCCACTTCACTTAGCCCTACTATATCTAGATTGAGCCTTTGCATTTCCCTTTTCAGATTTTCTAGTTTCCCTACCACGTTCAAGCTTCTGACATTCCACGCCCCGACTCGTAGAACGTTATCCTTTCGTTGATTATTCAATCTTTTTCTCATGGTAACCTCCCCCTTGGCAGTACCCTCCCGGAGATCCGAATGGGGGACTATTCCGGAATCTTTTGCCAATGGAGAGATCATCATGACACTTCTTCAATTACAGGCCACATGTCCTGTGGATACACGTTACGTGTCTTTAATGCAGTGGTTTCCATTGCCTTCTGCATCCTCATGTCGTTGATCATTGCTGATTCTTCCGCCTTTAGGGGCAATCTCCCACCCCTAGGACAAGAGAGTGCCCTGAACCTGTATCCGCTCCTCCGCCCTCTTTGACAAGGCCGTTGGCAGAATGAGGCTGACTTCTTATGCCGGAAGTCTTCGGCCTCCAATGCTGATTATTTATCAAAATTTGGGCAGTGGCGGGGATCGAACCCGGGACCGAAGACGTTTTGATTATGAATTAAAGACGCTACCCCTAGACCACGGGAGTCTCAGTGCTATAGTGATAAAACTGCGAGCCTGATCGCGAGATCGAATTCCCGCCAGACACCGGGATTTTTCAGTCTGCGTTTATACACTAGTTCTCACCAGGAACGACACGCGGTTCGTATTCAACATTAAACTGTTCGTCCCCTGTTCCCAGGAGGATTACTAGTTTAGGTTAAACCTGCGCAAGTTGAGCAGTGGTGTCCAATTGAAAGCACTTGCAAACGGGTGGATGAACATTCCTCTTGAAAGACTCCGAGCCAATCGTGTAACACGAATTTAATTTACTACTTTGCAACGTATTTTCACGCAGTGAACAATAAAATATTTTCTTCCAACTTGCCGCCCTTGTTCCGACACTCTAGAGACGTTTTTAATAACAGATCTATTCGGAAAGTAAGGTCCGGCTGGGCACGAAATAGGGACCACAGTGAAAATGCGATGGAAATTTGCGCTGATGTTCCGAGCGCACAGTCATCACGTAAAGATACCTAGGTAAATAGTGTCGCTCGCCAGGTATTAGGGCGCGGTGAGAGATTTCGCCTGATGTCGTGCAGTCGACATAACATAACTGCCACGCGTTTCGTTCTTCATGAGAATTCTCAGCCGCACTCTGCAGGGGCAATGAAGATGCTGCAGATGCTCCGGAAGCGTTTTCGACGGGAAGTGTTTCACCATCCCCTGCGTTTCATCTCCGCTCACGTGAACCGCTGGCTATAAAGACAACACTGTGGCACAGACAGCGGGCTGTAGAACAGTGTAGAGAATTGGCTGATGCCGCAGGGGGCTGCCATCTACGGCGAGAACATAGGAAAGTTGGCGCAACGCTACGAAAAATGTCTTAAGTCGGAGCGGCGACTATGCAGAGAAGCAGCTAATCGTTGCAAATAAAACATTTTTGATTTTCACAGTAGTTTCCATTTCGCAGCTGATGGAACCTTACCTTCCGAACAGCCCCCGTACATTCCCCTACTTTTACATCCTGAATCAATATTTCATAGGGGAATAAAAGAAAAAGATAATAACTGAGCCATTACAAATTCCTTCCACTACCATGCCACCCGGGGTAGCCGTGCGGTCTAGGGCGTCTCGTCACGGTTCGTGCGGCTGTCCCCGTCGGAGGTTCGAGTCCTTCCTCGGGCATGGGTATGTGTGTTACCCTTAGCGTAAGTTAGTTTAAGTTAGATTAAGTAATGCGTAAGCCTAGGGAGCGATGACCTCAGCAGTTTGGCCCCGCAGTACTCGCCACAAATTTCCAATTTTCCACTACCACAGTGTTTCTCGATGCCTCAGGATGCGTCCTGCCAGCGCTGTGGTAGCAAACATTTCTCTGCAGGCCGCGCGGGCAGAGAGAGAGGCCCGCCGGAGCGGCGGGGTCGCGGTCCCGTTGCCGCAGGCCGGCAATAATCGGAAACAGAGAGGCCGGGGGGGCGGGCCGTGCCATTGTGCGGCTGTGCCCTGCGTAGCGGGCGGGCCGCCGCTTCCTGCCGCTTCCTGCCGCCTTCCGACTGTGAATGCCGCGGCGCGGCGCGGCGGAAACTGCCCCGGAAGCCTGTGGGAACCGTGCGCTACTGTACGCCACCGGCGCCATGCAAATTCGCCCGCTCCCGACTCGCGGAGCGATGGCGCACCGTTAGCGAGATTTTTTTTTATTTTCGTTTTTCGCCGCTACTCTCTCCATTGCTATTCATGACATGCGTACCTGACTTGGCCCACAAACGGTCGCAGCACTCTGCCGTTCTTCACGGGCTGTGCGGTATTTATCTCGTGGGAACTACAGCCGCAACGATGCAGACGTCCAGAGAGTTAGACGCCCTGTAGGTGACCGGTGCCGGTCATAAGTAGCTGTACACCAGTGGTCGTCAAACTGCGGCCCGCGTTCTCAGCCGAACTTTATACACTGAAGAGCTAAAGGAGCTGGTACACCTGCCTAATACCGTGTACAGCCCTGCGAGCACGACGGTGCGCCGCAACAGGTTGTGGCATGGACTCCTCTAATGCTCCAAGTAGTGCTGGGGGGAACTGACACCACGAATCCTGCAGGGCTGTCAATAAATCCGCAACAGTACGACGGGTAGGATATCTCTTCTGAACAGCACGGTGCAAGGCATCCCAGATAAGCTCGTGTCTGGGGTGTATGGTGGCCACCGGAAGTGTTTAAACTCAGAAGAGTGTTCCTGGAGCCGCTCTGTAGCAATTCTGGACGTGTGGGGTGTCTCATTATACTGCTGGAATTCCGTCGGAATGCACAATGCACATGAATGGATGCAGGTGATCAGACGGGGTGCTTACGTTCGTGTCACCTGTCAGAGTCGTATCTAGACGTATCAGGTGTTCCATATCACTCCAACTGCACACGCAAGGGACGCCCTTCCTCGTACTCCTTCTGTCCGCTTACAAACCGCCGTCTCCACATCTTACTCGATACAACCAGTACGTAAGGGACCTTCTTCTTCGACATCATGGCCAAATACAGAGCTTCTTTTCCGAAATCGAAATATTTATAACTTTTGGAAAACGAAAGCAATACCGACGATTATGTCGGTATGTAATTAGTTCTGCCAAGTATAAATATCGATTCCTCTGTCTGTACGGTAGCTTTCTTTCACGCTTACTGATTGCGATAGAAACAGTCCATCGCCATGGGAGCAACAAAAAAGGAACGATGTAACCAGAATGCGAATGTACGCTAACCATTTCTTTTGATCACTGCATTTGTGCCTACTTTAATTACTACAACTGCATGCTCAAAAGACAACAAGGAAAGAACAAATGGGTATGTGAATACTTGAAAAGAAGAACGACATACTCCACATTAATTTACTCTCTAAAATGCGATATCCCTTGCGGTTAAAAATTAGTTAATAAAGTGTAGCGGGACAATGTTCAAAACGTAACTGAAAATACGTTCACTAAATACAGATAAGAACATCTATGATTGACATGTCATCTAAAGTCGACGTGCAATTTTAAAATGTTAGAAATAAGGAAATCAAGTAATACAGAATGCTATGCTTGTAACGTACGTTGTTGTTCTACATTGTTTAGCTCTGGTATTTACAGGGTCACAGACAAAGCATCCTAGGTTTTGGAGGGAAAAACCGTAATTGTAATGATCTGCACTACAACAGAAACAAGAAGCACAACTTAAGGAAAAATGATGTAATGTGTGTTCCAGCTCACAAGCGACGTTGAAGCAGATAGTTCCTGTGACTTAGTATGGGCAGAGGTTATATTCGACAACCGGAACAAATTAATAACTGGCTCCTCTTACCGACCCACGGTCTCACATGAAACAGTTGGTGAACAGTTCAAAGAAAACTTGAGCCTCATCACAAATAGGTACCCTACTCATACAATAATAGTTGGCAGTGACTTCAATCTACCTTCCGTATGTTGACAAAAAATACGTTTTCAGACCCTATTGTAGATAGAAAACAACTTCCGTAATTGTTCTAAATGCTTTTTTTAAAAATTATTTTGAAGAATTAGTTCACGAGGCCATTCAAATTGTAAATGGTTACGAAAACACAGTTGACCTCTTGGCCACAAATAATCCTGAGCATCACGACGGCTACAGGGATTAGTGAACACACAGTCGTAGCGAGGCTCAATTCCGTAACAAATAAATTCACCAAAACTAAACGCAAAATATATCTATTTACAAAAGTAACTAAAAATTCGGTTGACGTTTTTCTAAGAGACAGTCTCCAATCCTTCCAAACTATGTATGTGAAGACCATATGTGGCTTAAGTTCAAAGAAATAGTATCAACAGCACTCGAGAGATTCATACCAAATAAATTAGCCGGCCGGAGTGACCTAGCGGTTCTAGGCGCTACAGTCTGGAACCGTCTGACCGCTACGGTCGCAGGTTCGAATCCGTTCGAATCCTGCCTCGGGCATGGATGTGTGTGATGTCCTTAGGTTAGTTAGGTTTAAGTAGTTCTAAGTTCTAGCGGACCGATTACCTCAGCAGTTAAATTCCATAGTGCTCAGAATCATTTGCACCATTTTTGAACCAAATAAATTAATAAGAGACGGAACTGATCCCCCATGGTACACA
The DNA here is from genome assembly GCF_021461385.2 of Schistocerca piceifrons. Classification (NCBI taxonomy): domain Eukaryota; kingdom Metazoa; phylum Arthropoda; class Insecta; order Orthoptera; family Acrididae; genus Schistocerca; species Schistocerca piceifrons. The sequence continues at coordinate 5,162,355 of NC_060144.1, read as the reverse complement.
AAACACGACAGAAAGCTGCTGCAGGAGCACCGAAAAAGGCAAGTGTAATTTAGACGAACGCAAAATCTCCAAGATTGGCGAAGTCTTACTGAGGTTCAAAATTTGGTGCGGATTTCAATGCGAGATGCATTTAATAGTTTCCACAACGAAAATCTCTCTTGACATGTGGCGGAAAATCCAAAGAGGTTCTGGTTCTATGTTAAGTAAACCAGCGGAAAGGCTCAGTAAGCGATGTGGTGGAGGAGGAGGAGGAGGAGGGGGCGACAAGGGACCAAACCCTTCGGAGTAGGTAAAATCGTGGCAAATGTCCGGCGTGGCAAATGTCCGCACACGCTCCACACCATTACAGAGCTTTCAGCAGCTTCAACTGTCTCCTACTGACTTGCAGAGTCGATGGATTCACGACGTTGTCTCCATACCAGTACACGTCTATCCGCTCGATGCAATTTGAAACGAGATTTGTCCGACGAGGCAACATGTTTCCAGTCACTAACAGTCCAATGTCGGTGTTGATGGGCCCAGGCGAGGCGTAAAGTTTTGTGGTGTGGCTCTGAGCACTATGGGACTCAAATTCTGAGGTCATTAGTCCCCTAGAACTTAGAACTAGTTAAACCTAAGGACATCACAAACATCCATGCCCGAGGCAGGATTCGAACCTGCGACCGTAGCGGTCGTGCGGTTCCGGACTGCAGCGCCTTTAACCGCACGGCCACTTCGGCCGGCGTAAAGCTTTGTGTCGTGCAGTCATCAAGGGTACACGAGTGAGCCTTCAGCTCCGAAGACTCATGTCGATGATGTTTCTCTGAATGGTTCGCACTCTCTTTTTGATGGCCCAGCATTGAAATCAGCAGCAGTCTGCGGAATGGTTGCTCTTCTGTCACGTTGAACGAGTCTCTTCAGTTGTCGTTGGTCCCGTTCTTGCAGGATCTTTCTGTGGCCGCAGGGATGTCAGAGATTGGATGTTCTACCGGATTCCTGATATTCACGGTACTCTCGTGAAATGGTCGTAAGGGAAAATCGCCACTTCATCGCTACCTCGGAGTTGCTGTGCCCCATCGCTAGTGCGCTGACTGTAACACCACGTTCAAACTCATTTAAATCTTGATAACCTGCCATTGTAGCAGCAGCAACCCATCTACATCTACATGATTACTCTGCAATTCACATCTAAGTGCTTGGCAAAGGGTTCATCGAACCACAATCATACTATCTCCCTATCATTCCACTCCCGAACAGCGCGCGGGAAAAACGAACACCTAAACCTTTGTGTTCGAGCTCTGATTTCTCTTATTTTATTTTGATGATCATTCCTACCTATGTACGTTGGGCTCAACAAAATATTTTCGCATTCGGAAGAGAAAGTTGGTGACTGAAAATTCGTAAATAGATCTCGCCGCGACGAAAAAAGTCTTTGCTTTAATGACTTCCATCCCAACTCGCGTATCATATCTGCCACGCTCTCCCCCTATTACGTGATAATACAAAACGAGCTGCCCTTTTTTGCACCCTTTCGATGTCCTCCGTCAATCCCACCTGGTAAGCATCCCACACCGCGCAGCAATATTCTAACAGAGGACGAACGAGTGTAGTGTAAGCTGTCTCTTTAGTGGACTTGTTGCATCTTCTAAGTGTCCTACCAATGAAACGCAACCTTTGCCTCGCCTTCCCCACAATATTATCTATGTGGTCTTTCCGACCGAAGTTGTTCGTAATTTTAACACCCAGGTACTTAGTTGAATTGACAGCCTTAAGAATTGTACTATTTATCGAGTAGTCGAATTCCAACGGATTTCTTTTGGAACTCATGTGGATCACGTCACAGTTTTCATTATTTAGCGTCAACTGCCACCTGCCACACCACACAGCAATCTTTTCTAAATCGCTTTGCAACTGATACTGGTCTTCGGATGACCTTACTAGACTGTAAATGACAGCATCATCTGCGAACAACCTAAGAGAACTGCTCAGATTTTTTTTTTTTTTTTTTGAGCACTATGGGACTCAACTGCTGTGGTCATAAGTCCCCTAGTACTTAGAACTACTTAAACCTAACTAACCTAAGGACATCACACACATCCATGCCCGAGGCAGGATTCGAACCTGCGACCGTAGCGGTCGTGCGGTTCCAGACTGTAGCCCCTTTAACCGCTCGGCCACTCCGGCCGGCAACTGCTCAGATTGTCACCCAGGTCATTTATATAGATCAGGAACAGCAGAGGTCCCAGGACGCTTCCCTGGGGAACACCTGATATCACTTCAGTTTTACTCGATGATTTGCCGTCTATTACTACGAACTGCGACCTTCCTGACAGGAAATCACGAATCGAGTCGCACAACTGAGACGATACCCCATAGGCCCGCAGCTTGATTAGAAGTCGCTTGTGAGGAACGGTGTCAAAAACTTTCCGGAAATCTAGAAATACGGAATCAACTTGAGATCCCCTGTCGATAGCGGCCATTACTTCGTGCGAATGAAGAGCTAGCTGCGTTGCACAAAAACGATGTTTTCTGAAATCATGCTGATTACCTATCAATAGATCGTTCCCTTCAAGGTGATTCATAATGTTTGAATACAGTATATGCTCCAAAACCGAACTGCAAACCGACGTCAATGATATAGGTCTGTAGTTCGATGGATTACTCCTACTACCCTTCTTAAACATTGGTGCGACCTGCGCAATTTTCCAATCTGTAGGGACAGATCTATCGGTGAGCGAGCGGTTGTATATGATTGCTAAGTAAGGAGCTATTGTATCAGCGTAATCTGAAAGGAACCTAATCGGTATACAATCTGGACCTGAAAACTTGCCCGTATCAAGCGATTTGAGTTGCTTCGCAACCCCTAAGGTATCTACTTCTAAGAATCTCATACTAGCAGCTGTTCGTGTTTCAAATACTGGAATATTCCATTCGTCTTCCCTGGTGAAGGAATTTCGGAAAACTGCGTGCAATAACTCCGCTTTAGTGGCACAGTCGTCGGTAACAGTACCATCGGCACTGCGCAGCAAAGGTATTGACTGCGTCTTGCCACTTGTGTACTTTACATATGACCAGAATTTCTTCGGATTTTCTACCAAATTTCGAGACAATGTTTCGTTGTGGAACCTATTAAAGGCATCTCGCATTGAAGTCCGTGCCAAATTTCGCGCGTCTGTAAATTTTAGCCAATCTTCGGGGTTTCGCGTTCTTCTGAACTTAGAATGCTTTTTCCGTTGCCTCTGCAACAGCGTTCGGACCTGTTTTGTGTACCATGGGGGATCAGTTCCATCTCTTACCATTTTATGAGGTATGAATCTCTCAATTGCTGTTGCTACTATATCTTTGAATTTGAGCCAATCTCGTCTACATTTGCATAGTCAGTTCGGAAGGAATGGAGGTTGTCTCTTAGGAAGGCTTATAGTGGCACTTTATCCGCTATTTTAAATAAAATTATTTTGCGTTTGTTTCTGGTGGATTTGGAAGAAACGGTATTGAGCCTAGCTCCAACGACCTTGTGATCACTAATCCCTCTGGATTGTTTGTGGCTAAGAGGTCAAGTGTGTTTTCGCAACCATTTAAATTCGCGTGGGTTCGTGAACTAACTGCTAAACATCTAACAACCACACCAGACACTTGTTGTCTTATACAGTCGCTGCCGACCGTAGCGCCGTATTCTGCCTGTTTACTGCCTATACCAGTTTCTTTGGCGCTTCAGTCTAATAACTTGTTTGTAGCAACTACCAGCCGAATGCATAAACACCAACTAACGTTAAGAAGTTATCGCTCTGTTGCATGGTGTTGCCAGTCGGCAACGAACCGTAGATCTACGTATAGTGATAAGGAAACCACTCGTATATGCATGATGACGTCGTCTGGCAACACACACAGTCTGCCTGCATCGAGCTAGGCTGTGTTTAGCCTCATTACGTTGGCAGAAACAGTTAAAAATACATAATCTTCCCTTGATGTCCAGTGTACATAAACAGTCGCGAAAGCAGACGAAAGAGTGCATTATTTCTGCCCCATACATCAGATCTAGTTAGATTTTTCAGGTGTGCAAAACGAAGCTTAATGATAGCCGATAGTACGGTTTCACGTCTCTGTAACTAAACTATTAATAATTAATCAATATTTTCGGTGAATAAATCAAAATTAAATCAAAAGTTCTTTGTTCGACGTGTTTTATAGTAACCTGGTTTGGTGTGTCAGGTCTTACCTCCAGATTTTTTTCACTTAAATTGGTTTCCTAAAAAAAGTTAGGCATAGAAGTTTAAGACTGTAATTTTCCTGCTCAGAAAAAAAAATACTTATAAAGACAGTAATATTTTAAGAAGTGCTTAATTCTAATTGGCGTTCTTGAATTCGGCCATCAATTAGAGTTGGCCGCTCACCTCAGGGGTATCGGGGTAAGGAGAGCGGCCATTGCAGTGTTGGAGGGAGGAATATTTTATTGTTTGTCTCCAGTACTGACAACTGACAAGCGTGCGCGATCCGTACCGATTAGCTGCCGCGGTTCACACTTTGACGCGTAGGTAACATGGATTCGTGGATGTCCGTTATAGAGACGGCAGTTTTCAAACGTAGTACAGATCTGTTGCAAGGAATATGAAATAAATTTTTACTGTAGTAAAGCGTAATGAGTAGAAGAAATATGACATTTGAATCATTTAGTAAACATTTGTGATCGTTAGTTACATCTGACATTGTCAGAGAACAAGAAACCTGTCACATATAGATTTCTTAAAATTAAAAAAAAAAATTGTTTTTGATATCTAATTTTATAATTGACTGCAATCTCATTAAGCATGGTTTTAATATATTTTGTTTTACATTGAAAGCATTACATATACGGACACACTGCAAGCTACACAGACAATACAGAGTTTCAGTATGCTGTATACCTGCTAACATTTATTTTACGATGAGTGATCTGAGGCTGGTTGCGTAGTCGACTGAAACCAGTCATCACATTTTAGTGTTTTATAAAATGTACGTGGTCTAGCCAATTATAAAAAATTTAAAATATATATATTTTTTAATTTTAAGAAATTTGTTATCCTGTCTCGTATTGCATAATGCATTTAAAAAGCAGCACAATTGCTGAAACATTCTGGGAAATTAAAACTGTGTGCCGAACCAAAACTCGAACTCGGGGCCTTTGCCTTTCGCGGGCAAGTGTTCGCTAGTACTCCGTCTCCTACCTTCCAGACTTCACAGGAGATCTTCTGCGAAACTTGGAACACTCCTGGAAGAAAGGATACTGCGGAAACATGGCTTAGCCACAGCCTGGGGAATATTTCCAGACTGAAATTTTCACGCTGCAGCGGAGTGTGTTAGCTGAGGCTGTAGGCCACTTACCCACGAAAGGAAAATGTCCCGTGTTCGAATCTCGGTACGGCACACGGTTTTAATCTGCCAGGAAGTTTCGTATCAGCGCACATTCCGCTGTAGAGTGAAAATTTTATTCTCGTACAATTGCTGTCATTAATCATGTAATCATTCGCTCACACAGACCACTCAACAACACGTCGTTAGACAACTACAGTGTGGAAAGTTTGAGGTCGCCGAGGGTGGTGGCAGTCTGAAACAGGGAGCAGTCGACACGACGTATTGCTAGTGGTGCACTTTTAACGATCACTACTTGGGGGCCGGCTGTCAACTTCACGCATCCTTACTATAGCTAGCTCACTGGCGGCTCATAACTTACTGTACTAAATTATGTAGGTTACCAGTTAATAATAAGATCGGAACATATACGGCCCGAGGCGTTGCTTCATATTTTCAGCACTGGCTCTTGAGCGAAAAGGTTTGACGACCACTGATAGAGTGGCACACATACCGCTGAATGTGCACGTGTGCCATCACCTGTTTCATTCGTGAAGTCAGGGGCTGAGTGTGAACACTTCAGGCGGTGGTGTGGCAACAGAGTTAGCGGATCCACTCAAATAAATCTGTTCTTTATACTCTGCAGCAGAGGATGTGCTGCTTTTGTGCCCGTCCGATTAAGACTGGGCGCTGGAATGTATGACGTACCTTATCACAATCGGGCGATTTTATTTTCTATAATCGGATCTTTTAGTTAATAGTAAGAGTCTTCCCATCCGCTATTGTGTCGAGCAGTAGTTTATAGAGCCACAGGGCTGTAGCAACAGACTGTTCCTGAGGCTGAAAAGTAGCTTGACATCGCATTCACTGATGAAACGAAATATTATGACAATCTACGCCTACGTCATACTCCGCCAGTCACCTATGGTGTGCGGCAGAGGGTACTTCCTGTACCACTAAGTGATCCCTCCCTCCCTCCGTCCCTCCCCCTACTCTGTTCCACTCGCGAATGGCGGAGGGAAGACGGAGGGAAGAATGATTGTCGGTAAGTCGCTGTATTGACTCTAATTTTCTCGTTGTGGTCATCACACGAGAGGTGTGTGGGAGGAAGTAATATGTTGTCCGACTCTTCCCGGAAAGTGCTCTCTCGAAATTTCGATGCACAACGCCTCTCTTGTGATGTCTACCAACGGACTTTTTGAGCATTTCGCTAACGCTTTCGCGCCAGCCAAACGATCCCGTGACGAAACGCTCCACTCTTCGTCGTATCTTCTCTCTCTCTCTCTCTCTCTCTCTCTCTCTCTCTCTCTCTCTCTTGTATCAGTATGAAAAATCCTAAAGCCTCCGTCAAATAAATGCTTTATAAGCCACTTCCTTTGTGGATGAGTTACATTGCCTTAATAATCTTCCTATGCATCTCAATGTGGCATCTGCTTTTCTTGTTGTTTATTTTATGTGATCATTCCTCGTAAAGTCGCTTTGGCTATTTACTGCTAGTTATTTCGTGGTAGGTACTGTTTCCAGCACTTTATCATCGGTAGTGTAGTTGTACAGTAGTGGATTTCTTTTCCTGTATACGCGCAATCTGATGCGTTTATTCACGTTCAGGGTCGACTGCCACAGCCTGCACCAGTCGTAAATCCTCTGCGGGACATTATGCAAGTCGATACTGTCCTCCGGGGTTGCTACTTAGTTGTAGACAACCGCATCGTCTGCGGACAGTCATACGAGTTTCTGATGCTTTCTGCTATATTACTTACATACATTGTAAACAGCTACGGTCCTATCACACTTTCTTGGAAACCTACGAAAATTACTTTTACATCAGTCGATTTTGTTCCGTTAGTAGCGACTTGTTGAGTTCTATCTGCAAGGAGGTCTTGAATCCAGTCACAAACCTGGTCCGATACTCTATAAGAGTCAATGATTACAGAATCAACCTGAATATCATTGTCTACAGCGGTATGGACCTCATCGAGGAACAGAGCGAGCTGAGTTTTGCAACATATCTCTTTGCTGAATTCATGCTGATATTTTAGTTCTCCAAAAAGTCATAATTCCTGAGCGTAAAACATGTTCCATAATTCCACAACAGGTCCATAATTGTGTGATTCTGTCCTACAGACACGCGTTTTTTTCCAGTCGCTAGGTGCCTTTGTTGCTCAGCGATCCCCGATAAACTGCTGTTAGAAGCGAAGCAAGTTCTTTCACATAATCTTTGTGGATTATTATAGGTATCTCATCTCGTTCTGATGACTTTCCAATACTAAGCGATTATAGTTCCTTTTCCATTCCGCGATCGGTTATCTCAACATCTTCCACTTCGAGTTTCGGACAATGATTGAAAGATGTTACGATCTTCCGCGGTGAAACAATTTTGGAAGACCGAATTCGGTTTTTCGGCCTTCTCTCTGATATCTTCCGTTCTGGTGACAGTACGGTCTGTGAGCGAATGGACAGGTGATTTAGAACCTTTCGTATCCCGCCTGGGAGGCGGCGCGTGGGTAAGGAACAGGAACAGGAAAAGGTACTAATCTCTCGGTACTGCAGATGCAGTTAACGCAACTTTACTAGTGAATAAACATATCCAAACATATTACATAACTTGCAAGGTGGTGTGAAGTGTTCTGGCTGTCTGCACCAGATAAAATGGGGCAGAATCTGTAGCGGATCTCGTAGAGCTGCACAGCAGCACTATCGATACCACAGAACCAGTTACTGATTTCACTTAAGACCGAAGGCTTTAGGCCTGAGTGTTTTTACTCAGACCCGTTGACAAAATTTTAATTTAAAACGAACGCTTCTACATCTACACATCTACATCTACATCTATACTCCGCGAGCCACCTTACGGTGTGTGGCGGAGGGTACTTATTGTACCACTATCTGATCCCCCCTTCCCTGTTCCATTCACGAATTGTGCGTGGGAAGAACGACTGCTTGTAAGTCTCCGTATTTGCTCTAATTTCTCGGATCTTTTCGTTGTGATCATTACGCGAGATATATGTGGGCGGTAGTAATATGTTGCCCATCTCTTCCCGGAATGTGCTCTCTCGTAATTTCGATAATAAACCTCTCCGTATTGCGTAACGCCTTTCTTGAAGTGTCCGCCACTGGAGCTTGTTCAGCATCTCCGTAACGCTCTCGCGCTGACTAAATGTCCCCATGACGAATCGCGCTGCTCTCCTTACGCTCATAATCACCTACGTAACAGCATCACGACCCACGTTGGAACGAATACAGAAACGATCCTGGGTAGGTTCGAAAACTCGTTGTTAGATCTCCGGAGGTACATGCACCAGTAGTCTAATCACAGATCACACAACTCCGCTGAATTACGGGACGATGGTTAGTGGGAGCAGATCTAGCGCGCGTATGTGTTTTACCGGGCTCAGATTGCGCGAATCTGGTGCCCACAACGCCAACGTGAGTTCAGTATCATGTTCCTCAAACCGCTGTAGCACGATTCTGGCCTTGTATCGCACTAGAAGGCCCCATCGGCGTCGGGGTAGAGACCAAGTATGGAGTATGCAGGTGGTCTGCAATTATGTTCGTGCAGTCCACAGGCCACCGGGCCTTAGATTACTTACACACGTCCCATGAAATCACGGGCGAACGTCCCTCATGTTGTAGTACTGTCGCCGCCGCCCTGCGTTCGTGGTGTGTTGTGTGTTTCGTGTGGGCGTTCACTTGGATGACGATGTACCCGGACAGCACCATCGACCTGGTATAAAGAGGGACGTAATTCGTCGGACCAGGTGACACGTTTCCATTGATCCACGATACAAGCTCGATGATCCCGTGCACACTGCAGTCGTAAATGTCGATATCACTTGGGGGGCGTCAGCTGCGAAGCCCTGTGTCCAACAATGTGAGCTGACCGGTGTCGCTGCGTACCTCGGCCTCGTACTCTGTCGTGATATCTGCCACAGATACCGCTTTTCCGGGTTCTTCGACCCCCAGGTTTTGTGATGAGGCGCAGACACCCAACACTTTGTCGCCTAGCAGTGCTTTCACCGTTCTTCAACCACTTTCCGTATATGTTAACGAGAGTAGCCACCTGACCATAGAAATCTGCTACTTGTCAACGTCGCTTATGCCACTGGATTGTACCAATCGCGGCCCATATCGTCGCTATAATGATTGCTCATTCTTTGTTGCTCCGCTTACAGGCTTTTCTTCCGTCACGTGCCTGCATCGACACCAGGAGACATTCAGTCTCGCGGCGGGCAGTGGTTATAATGTTTAGCCTCTCGTGGCATAATGGTAATTATGGCAGGTCGGCGAAGAGAGGAACGGCTCGCTACGTGAGAAGGCATCACAAGCTAACATATATACGGGGTGCTAACTAATATGTCTGAAATTTCTGGAAAATCGATATAGGACTTAAAAAGAAACAAAGAAGTTCATAAATTAAGTGTCCCAAGAGGAATAGCCAGTATTCAGCGATATGAAAGGAACTATCATACCAAGCAAAACGCCGATAACAATGGGCTCTGAATGCTTGCCTTAAGAGCTATGAGCACTGCCTCATCTTTCGATATTGTGAACAGATCTCTCCTACTCCAAGCTGTTCCGTTCCTATATTTTGGGAGGGGGTAGCATGAACCAAAACAAGGAAAAACGCCCAGTAAAAATAGGTTATCGAGTAGATATCGTAAGAGCTCTGAGCGCTTCGTTAGCGTGAAACAGCCGGCCGTAGTGGCCGAGCGGTTCTAGGCGCTTTAGTCCGGAACCGCGCTACTGCTACGGTCGCAGGTTCGAATCCTGCCTCGGATGTGTCTGATGTCCTTAGGTTTGTTAGGTTTAAGTAGTTCTAAGTTTAGGTGACTGATGACCTCGGATATTATGTACCATAGTGCTCAGAGCCATTTGAACCATTTAGCGTGAAACACATTCTTCTACTGAACAAGTCCTCATACCTCTTCAGGCATGCATTACAGAGCCCATGTTTACTAGACTTTCTTACTTCGCACGATCGTTCCTATCGTATCCCTAAATACTGATCACCGCTTCTGCTACAAACTCTATACATATGGTCAATTTTTTTCCTTACTTACAAACACTTTTTTGTTGTTACACATTTGGTTTCATTCTGTCTCTTTGTTTTCAAATTTCCATCTTGGTTCTACAGAATTTTTTCTTTTCAAATGTTGTCTTCTTAGCCGGCCGGAGTGGTCGAGCGGTCCTAGGCGCTACAGTCTGGAACCGCGCGACCGCTACGGTCGCAGGTTCGAATCCTGCCTCGGGCATGGATGTGTGTGATGTCCTTAGGTTAGTTCGGTTTAAGTAGTTCTAAGTTCTAGGGGACTGATGACCTCAGAAGTTAAGTCCCATAGTGCTCAGAGCCATTTTTTGTTGTTTTCTTATGGCTAAATTAAATGCTTAAAAATGTCTGCCATTAGCTTTAACACAAGCATCTTCTGTACCTGCTGAAGTCTTTCTTTAACACGCTGGCGAACAATACCAACATTCGCAATGAGTCCTGAATACACTATGTCCTTTCGGAGATCAAGCAGACCAAGATCTTACTGCCTCACGACCTATTTATTTGGGAAACGCTGTTTTAAAATTGTTCTCGCTTACATTCTATTAAAAATATACTGTATGATGTTCCAGTATGTATACCATGGAAAATGGAAAGTCCAGTTAATCTGTCTGCAATTATGCCAGTCCGTGCTTGACTGTTGTTGACGCTTAATACTCCCATCCGCACATACAAGAGTGTTGTGAAACTTTTGCACACCATTCCTGGTAGACTTTGCTTCGTCAAGTGAATAGCACGTTAGACAGGAAAAGTTGGTTCTGACCACACGTGCCCAGTAACGAAGCACAAATTGTTTCTATAAGACCTTGCACTCTCTGAAGAGGGTATGGATAAAAGAGCTGCTCTCGTAATAGTTTCCACACAGTCACACGAGTCGTGTTCTCAGTTTCTGCTGCTTCTCTGGTACTGCTACCATCATTGTCCTCAATACGATGAAGTACTCTATCTTCTAAATCAGTTGTTCTAATACGATTTGGTCTTCCACAATGAAATTATCTTTTCTCGAAAGAGCCTGTCTCCACAAGACGTTCACGAAGTTTTTGAGAGGTCTTATTGTTCGGCAAATCTCTGTTATGAAATCTTTCAGCATACATACGTCTGGTTTCGGACGCATTGCAATTCGCAGATCCGTGCATCAGGTGCAGGCTAGCCATCTACTGATCGGAATATACAGGATCTTTCTGCCAGAAATGGACAGTACAGACTAGCTGAATAAGAGCGTCGAGCAGGCGTCACGCCCACGACTGGAAGTCAGACAAAACACATGGCTGTCCAGCTGAGGTCGCTAAAGCGCGGTTGTTCGTTGGCGCCCCTCTCGGGAATAGCCGATTCGATTCCTAGTGGGGGAAGAACGTTCACTAGACACTTAACATTAATCCAATAAGAAGTGCAGAGTACGCTTCCACTGTTGATTGTGTTTTCAGTACTAAGAGGATTTGCTTATTTACTACTATCATGGCAGCTAAGGTAAACACAAGAAGGGTCTGACGAAACAGTTCCCCAAACAAACATTTAGAAAGAAAAAAGAAGTACCTGCAAAACCAAGGTGGGAATTTGAAAACAAATAGACGAAAACGAGGCAATGATAGAACAACAAAAAAGTGTGAAAACGAGGCAATCATAGAATAACAAAAAAGTGTCTTTTAAATAAGAAAATAAAAAATGTCAATGTATTCGTGAACATTTTGACATCTTTTAAAATCTGTCAGTTCCCCAGAGGTTTCCCACAAATTAGTTAACATCCTGTGTACAGGATAAACATTAATAAAACCGAGAAACCGCAGGGACGGATTCCTGACTGCAGATGGAGGAAAAACATTTGTCCGGAAAAGCATCGTTGCAACGGTAAACGGCGCTGACGAATGAAAGTTCCTCTGACCGCGTGCGGTGTGCCCCTTGTGTGATTGACGCAGCGTAGGAGAATGGTCCGGTATTGATGTCGGTAACAAGCCGAGATGGTGTTTCTGTACTATTGTCAAGCAGACAAACAGTCGAGAGGCACAACGGCTGTACCAAAACAAGTACTCTCATAGACACTAAACATCACACAAATTTTCAAGCTATTTTTGGGCGTGATCGTGGGTACTTCCAGACAGACGACCAAAAAAGGCTTGAAATGTTGTGTGATAACGTTCGTGTCTCTGACGGTACTCGTTTTGGTATAGCCGTGCTGTCTCTCGACCGTTTCCATCTGCCTGGCCGTACACAAACACTATCTCGCCTTGTTCCCGACATGGATACTAGACCATTCTGCAGCTTCCAGTACGCTGTGTGAATCACACATTTTGCAACACACGGAACGTGGTCAGAGAAAATGTCATTCGTCAGCGCCCTCTACCGTGGCAACGATGCATTTCCGGACACGTGTTCGTAGGACCTTTTTTCCTCCATTTCCAGCCAGGAACCCGTCCCTGCAGTCTGTCGAGTTTATTGGTGTTCACTCTGCATACTGTAGATGACCTGGATGGGCGCCAAGCAGTGGTAAGTTGAGACAGAGACACTGTGCCGTGATGAGCACGCCACCATTTGGCTCGACACAAATTTCCCGGCGGCGCTGCCCAGTGAGGCCCCGGCGCGAAACAGTGGGGGCTGTTGTCATCACCTGGGCCGAGCCAGCTGGCTGGGTGCGCGCCGTCCGGAGTGGACAGCGGGGAGCAGGCCGGCGAGCCACGCACGGTGAGGCTGCGCTGGTTTGGCGCTTCGACTCTGATGTGTCGGCGAGGTAGCCGTAAAATGTTGTTCAGATCCTCCGGTGGCAGTTACATGTATCTAGCGTCGTTAGTCATTCCAAGTAATCTGAGACACTGACTCATTTCCGTTACTGTTCCAGGGTTGCGGAATTGACATGCTCTGCAAACAGTTCGTAAATAATTTTCCTTTTTCGATTACTTCTCCTCCGACTTGAATCATTTCTACTCAAACACTATAATTTACAGCCCTCTTTCCTCGCTTCCTGGCTCGAGTGGTTTCATATGTCTCGTCTGACGGTATTTCTGGGACGTAGTTATTTTCAGCACTAACTATCTACTTTTTGATTCATCTCCAGGACTGTACAAATAAATAAATAAATAAATTAAATAAAATCCGGAATGCGAGTACGACTTTCTGACCTAAACATAACTTAGGAAATACTCATTACAGAGCTGATGGTACAGCAAAGCTGTTCCATTAGCGTTTCCAGAGCCTCGCAAGATGGGTGCCGTGTACATACAGCGTCCTTCGACGTCGTCCTTCTCAAACCACTTTACGGTGAACACGACGACGCCTTACGCAACACGGCCTGACTGCCGCGGTGCGACAGTGTTTGTCCTACTGATTTCCATGCGTGTCTTGGAGCGATCCGACAAAGCTGACGACTTCTCCATTACTTTGCGGTATCGACGATGGTAGTTCAGTTTCACGCGTCGCCACTGAGAACGGGTTAGATTTATCACAATAACATTTGCTTCTCGCCTGCAGATGGGCCAGTAGATTGGACACGGTCACAGAGGTAAACAGAATTAGGTACTACTACAGTCAGAGACTACTCGAGGGCAACATCGCCTAGAACATCAGATGGCTGCTCGGTTACTTCTGATGGTTTGGCGACCCTTTATCGGGTTTCCTGTGGTGAACAGTACACAGTCGGTCATTATTTTCCTTAAGCACCCGGATGAGACACGGCAGGGCTTGGCAGAACTGTAACGCTATAAATACTATTAAGAACTCATCAGAAATTTGAAAGAAAGTTGTACAACACATAAGCTACATCAATATAAGAGATGATTAAATAGACTGTATTACATGTGTGTGTCAAAGGTGCCGCTCTATCTTTTCGGGCATCTATTCCTGTCTTTTGCTAATCTTCTCATCTACATTGCTGGGCTACGGTCGCAGGTTCGAATCCTGCCTCGGGCATGGATGCGTGTGATGTCCTTAGGTTAGTTAGGTTTAAGTAGTTCTAAGTTCTAGGGGACTGATGACCTCAGATGGTAAGTCCCATAGTGCTCAGAGCTATTTGAACCATTTTACATTGCCGGAAAAAAAGCAACACCCTCAATGACAAGGTCATTTTATTGACAGGTGAGGTGACAAGTAGGTCATCATTGTAGGCTTATATAATAACAAATTCAGACCAACTGAAACGCACATATCACTGGTAGCGGCGTCCAAACAGTTGTATTATTTTACAGCGTAAATGCCCCCTCCCTTGGGGGCAATGTTGCATTTTGGCAGTGGCTCCTGCGAGCCCTGGAAAGGAGTAAGTTCCCATTTCATCATGTCCCATGAATTTTTAACTGGCGAAAGATCTGGTGGTCTTGTTGGCCAGTGCAGTTCTACACTGTGAAGAGCAGGACGTTGCGTCGCAGCCGCGATGTGTGGACGCGCATTGTCCTGCTGAAAAACACATGCCCTTCCTCGGAGGAATGGCAATAGCGCAGGGATAACGGCTTTGCAGAAACAACAAATGTGACAGCTTTTCCCCCAACCTCCCGTCCCCCCCCCCCCCCCTCTCTCCTCACTCCCACCACCAAGAAGCCTGCGATGGGATTTACACGTCGTGGGCGAGTACTCTGGAACAGTCAGCTCACCAAGTCTATGCCGTGTACGTGTACCACTCCACTCCCATACCGAGAGAGCCTACTGCCATCAGTGAGCACCATTTCAACTCTCCACGACGCCAGAACGGCCGCGCTTGGCGGTGTCGAGGTGCCGGCGATAGTCTGGCCAGAGGCACGCGTCATCTTAATCTTGCTGCAGGAGGGCGGCTTCAGATGATCCTTGCTGACACAGCAGTTGCAAAATGTTCCCGAATTTCGTCCCTGCATGACGTTCGGTCTGCCACCGCTGCTCGTACAGTGCTTTGATCCTGACGTGCGTCTGTACAAGGCGGACGCTTAGAGCCTGGTCTAAAGGTACGGGAGCGGTCCACAGGTCACTGTTGAAAGTAGGGACACCGTGCCCGACATGTGCAGCAAGGCTTCGATACGTCCACTCTCCTTCCTGGTGGCCCAAAATGCCACCCATTCAGATGGATGAAGCTGTTCAGCAAGGCTATGTACTCATCGGCAGGGCAGTGTTGTGCCCTAGAAGGAATGTTGCAGACAGTGTTCACCTCTAAACCCAGCACAATTACTGCCTGCAATGTCAAAACAAAGGGTGTGCAGACAGATCTGCTCGCCGATGATCGTGTGAAAGGAATCACCAACACCACAGCCCCTTAGAAAGCACTAATACTACCTGATGCCACTGAACACAGTCCTTTTTCTGGGAGTGTACATGGGAGACCGGCAAAAGATAGAAAGACATGCCCGAAAAGATAGAGTGGCAACGTTAACACAGACTGATTTGTGGCACATGAATGTATGAACATCTACTACACATAATGCCTTTGGCGATGTGTTTTACATGCTCTAATATTTTTATGCTCTCTTAATTCTCTCCCCCCCCCCCCCCCCTCCCTCCTCCAAATGCTTATTTCACTACTGAGTGGGTTACATCTGGATCTTTTTTGCTCAACTGTCACACTGGTTCTTTCTTATTTCCTCAGCAGTTCTTTCTATCACCAGTTCATTTTCGACTTCACAAAGTCACTCCTTTTTTTACCATTCTTATGTTACGCAACAACACCGCAGCGAAGTGTGGCGTTGCCGCACCATGCATGTGCTACGTTCCTCAACCATGAGCCATGGGTGAAATTTGAGCCGACTTACATTCAGACTTAATCGGACAGTTCACATTCCAGTTACTTTTCGTTCTAACTGAGACAATATCTCATACTGGAGACGGTGGTGGCTGGTGACGATACAGTTGCAGTTATCTTGTAAACAGCACTTTTGGAGACTGACGTTTACTGGAAACTTTCACACCTCAGAGTTTTCGCCATTAATTGTGATACAGTTCATGTAGCTCAAAAATGGTAAGATTATGTACATATGTACATCGTCAGTGAAGACGGCTAATTGAATATTCTGAACATATATCTATTATTAGCAAATACAGCTCAACACCCAAGAGATCCACTAAGAAAAGAGATCGACTGAAAAGAGGAAAATGAAACTCATATGGAGGCTTGAAACTAATCACGAATAGGGAAGAATGTTAGAGGTGTATTCCACCATACACTATATACTAACGTGCAAGGTAAAAATATAAACAGACAAGACACGTGAATAGAAAGAACAGAACGCTGGGTAAAAATTTAATCTGAACTGGCTGTTTTGCTGGTAGCAATTAAGGGAAAGAACTCAAGATAAGTTCGAAATTGGGCTATAGATTGAGGTGACAAAGGTCATGGGTCAACGATCTGCACATATACCGATGGCGGCAGTATCACGTACACAAGGTATAAAAAGGCAGTGCGGAGCTGTCACTCGTGACTCACGTGATTATGGCCGCACGACGAGAACTGACAGACTCTGAACGCGGATTCGTCTTTGGAGCTAGACACAGGGGACATTCTATTTTGTAATTTCATAGGGAATTTAATACTGCGACATTCACAGCGTCTGTAGTGTGCCGAGAATAACAAATTTCAGACATCGCCTCTCACCACGGACAACGCAGTGGCCGACAGCCTTCACTTGACGATCGAACGGATCGGCATTTGTGTAGAGTTCTCAGTGCTAACAGACAAGCAACAGTGCTTGAAATAACCACATTAATACGACGAACGTATCAGTCAGGACATTGCGGCGAATTGGCAACAGACGACAGATGCAAATCCCTTTGCTAGCAGCACGACATCACCTGCAGCGCCTCTCCTGGGCTCTCGGGCATAACACTTGGACCTTAGACGACTGGAAGTCCGCGGTCTGGTCAGACGAGTCCCGATTTCGGTTGGATGGTAGCTGATGGTAAGGTTCGAGTGAGGCGCAGATCCCACGAAGCCACAGACCCAAGTTGTCAATAAGGCACTGTGCAAGCTGATAGTGTTTACATGGAGTGGACAGGGTGCTCTGGTCAAACTGAACCGATCGTTGACTGTAAATGGTTATGTTCGGCTATATGCAGATCATCTGCAGCCTTACATGGACTCACGTTCCCAGATATGTCACCAGGTCACAGTTGTTCGCGAATGATTCGAGGAACATTCTGGACAATTCGAGCTAACGATTTGGCCATCCAGATCGCCCGACATGAATCCAATCGAACGTTTATGGGACATCATCGAGAGGTTTCTTCATGAACAAAATCCTGCGCCACAAATCTTTCGTAATTATGGAGGGCTGTAGAGGCAGCACGGTTACATATTTCTTGGCGCCCACTTCTCGAGTACAGGCTGCGTCTAGTTGCAAAAGGAAGTCCGACACGATATTAGAAGGTAAGAAGGTGTTGTATATACCAGATATAATTAGCATGTTTGTTGTAGCAGGATTCAGAGAAGGAGATGTTGGCTGTGAGACGCTGATGACTGTGGAAAGACGACAGTAATTTCTTGTCAGGAGGTTCATGTCCTGTAGTCCAGGGACGTAACAACATTCGTGGGGGCCTTGGCCAAAATGACCTTAAAGTGATGTCCGATCTTTCGTGCATGACAGCCACCTTTCTCCCTTCGCCATCTCATTTAAACGCGTCCCCCTACCCTGTCCTCGCCAGACAAATACACATACATAACCAGAGACAGAAAGAACAAGAGAGAGACATTCAAATTATGGTCCAGGTACAGGATGAAAACAATCTAACATTGGATGCCCACTTATAGCATCAATACAAACATTGAAACAAGTGACAAATTATAGTACCGTGAGTAAACAGCATTTGCATTGTTTTGAGAACTATGTTTCCATTCGAGGAACTTTAATATGAAGAGAGTAACAACAAAACAGCTGTAATCTATTACAAGAAAAATAGTTTGTGACTTTTGCCAGATTTATTCATCCTGCAGCACAGTTACGGTCTTATTTATGACAAATTTGATGACAAACTACCCATCCAAAATGAACGAGCGTTCTCTGAACAACGGAAATGTTATGGGTTGATTTGGCATCGACACTATTATTTTTAAATTATTTGAAAATATTGTAGATACTACAAGTGTGGAGAAAATGTTTGGGTGAAGAAATATAAAAATACCTAATTTGCAGGCAGACCTGTTCGTTTAGTGAATTAAATGGACTAAAATGAAGTGATCGTATACTCTTATTATTGGAGGCAACGTCTGGGGTTCTCTGGCCGCTAGCTGCAAACACTTTTATTTAGCACCACTTCGGCGACTTACACGTCTTTGTGATGAAGATTAAAAGACTAGGAAAACGCAAACACCCTGTCGAATGAGGAAGTTCTCCAACCAGACCGGGAATCGAACCGGGGTCCATGAGATCTAGAGACACACGGGCTAAGCACTACACCACGAACTGCAGACAATGAGTAAATTATTTGCTGACGCGGTACCCGAAGATTGAGATTGGACTTTGAGAATCCATAAGACCAACAGAAAAGTCAAAATACATTGAAGAAAAAAATCCAAAACATAATTAATGTAGAGTAATGAAATTTCGGGAATAAATTGACTTTTTTTTTTTTTTTGGTAATCAGTGTACTGACTGGTTTGATGCGACCCGCCACGAATTCCTTTCCTGTGCTAACCTCTTCATCTCAGAGTATCACTTGCAACCTACGTCCTCAATTATTTGCTTGACGTATTCCAATCTCTGTCTTCCTCTACAGTTTTTGCCCTCTACAGCTCCCTCTAGTACCATGGAAGTCATTCCCTCATGTCTTAGCAGATGTCCTATCATCCTGTCCCTTCTCCTTATCAGTGTTTTCCACATATTCCTTTCCTTTCCTCTCCGATTCTGCGTAGAACCTTCTGATTCCTTACCTTACCAGTACACCTAATTTTCAACATTCGTCTATAGCACAACATCTCAAATGCTTCGATTCTCTTCTGTTCCGGTTCTCCCACAGTCCACGTTTCACTACCATACAATGCTGTACTCCACACGTACATCCTCAGAAATTTCTTCCTCAAATTAAGGCCGGTATTTGATATTAGTAGACTTCTCTTGCCCAGAAATGCCTTTTTTGCCGTAGCGAGTCTGCTTTTGATGTCCTCCTTGCTCCGTCCGTCATTGGTTATTTTACTGCCTAGGTAGCAGAACTCCTTAACTTCATTGACTTCGTGACCATCAAACCTGATGTTAAGTTTCTCGCTGTTCTCATTTCTACTACTTCTCATTACCCTCGTCTTTCTCCGATTTACTCTCAAACCATACTGTGTACTCATTAGACTGTTCATTCCGTTCAGCAGATCATTTAATTCTTCTTCACTTTCACTCAGGATAGCGATGTCATCAGCGAATCGTATCATTGATATCCTTTCACCTTGTATTTTAATTCCACTCCTGAACCTTTCTTTTATTTCCATCATTGCTTCCTCGATGTACAGATTGAAGAGTAGGGGCGAAAGGCTACAGCCTTGTCTTACACCCTTCTTAATACGAACACTTCGTTCTTGATCGTCCACTCTTATTATTCCCTCTTGGTTGTTGTACATATTGTATATGACCCGTCTCTCCCTATAGCTTACCCCTACTTTTTTCAGAATCTCGAACAGATTCTCGAACAGCTTACACCATTTTATATTGTCGAATGCTTTTTCCAGGTCGACAAATCCTATGAAAGTGTCTTGATTTTTCTTTAGCCTTGCTTCCATTATTAGCCGTAACGTCAGAATTGCCTCTCTCGTCCCTTTACTTTTCCTAAAGCCAAACTGATCGTCACCTAGCGCATTCTCAATTTTCTTTTCCATTCTTCTGTATATTATTCTTGTAATCAGCTTCGATGCATGAGCTGTTAAGCTGATTGTGCGATAATTCTCGCACTTGTCAGCTCTTGCCGTCTTCGGAATTGTGTGGATGATGCTTTTTCGAAAGTCAGATGGTATATCGCCAGACTCATATATTCTACACACCAACGTTAATAGTCGTTTTGTTGCCACTTCCCCAAATGATTTTAGAAATTCTGATGGAATGTTATCCATCCCTTCTGCCTTATTTGACCGTAAGTCCTCCAAAGCTCTTTTAAATTCCGATTCTAATACTGGATCCCCTATCTCTTCTAAATCGACTCCTGTTTCTTCTTCTATCACATCAGACAAACCTTCACCCTCATAGAGGCTTTCAATGTATTCTTTCCACCTATCTGCTGTCTCCTCTGCATTTAACAGTGGAATTCCAGTTGCACTCTTAATGTTACCACCGTTGCTTTTAATGTCAGCAAAGGTTGTTTTGACTTTCCTGTATGCGGAGTCTCTCCTTCCGACAATCATATCTTTTTCGATGTCTTCACATTTTTCCTGCAGCCATTTCGTCTTAGCTTCCCTGCACTTCCTATTTATTTCATTCCTCAGCGACTTGTATTTCTGTATTCCTGATTTTCCCGGAACATGTTTGTACTTCCTCCTTTCATCAATCAACTGAAGTATTTCATCTGTGACCCATGGTTTCTTCGCAGCTACCTTCTTTGTACCTATGTTTTCCTTCCCAACTTCTGTGATGGCCCATTTTAGAGATGTCCATTCCTCTTCAACTGTACTGCCTACTGCGCTATTCCTTATTGCTGTATCTATAGCGTTAGAGAACTTCAAACTTATCTCGTCATTGCTTAGTACTTCCGTATCCCACTTCTTTGTGTATTGATTCTTCCTGACTAATGTCTTGAACTTCAGCCTACTCTTCATCACTACTATATTGTAATCTGAGTCTATATCTGCTCCTGGGTACGCCTTACAGTCCAGTATCTGATTTCGGAATCTCTGTCTGACCATGATGTAATCTAATTGAAATCTTCCCGTATCTCCCGGCCTTTTCCAAGTATACCTCCTCCTCTTGTGATTCTTGAACAGGGTATTCGCTATTACTAGCTGAAACTTGTTACAGAACTCAATTAGTCTTTCTCCTCTTTCATTCCTTGTCCCAAGCCCATATTCTCCTGTTACCTTTTCTTCTACTCCTTCCCCTACAACTGCATTCCAGTCGCCCATGACTACTAGATTTTCGTCCCCCTTTACATACTGCATTACCCTTTCAATATCCTCATACACTTTCTCTATCTGTTCATCTTCAGCTTGCGACGTCGGCATGTATAGCTGAACTATCGTTGTCGGTGTTGGTCTGCTGTCGATTCTGATTAGAACAACCTGATCACTGAACTGTTCACAGTAACACACCCTCTGCCCTACCTTCCTATTCATAACGAATCCTACACCTGTTATACCATTTTCTGCTACTGTTGATATTACCCGATACTCATCTGACCAGAAATCCTTGTCTTCATTCCACTTCACTTAGCCCTACTATATCTAGATTGAGCCTTTGCATTTCCCTTTTCAGATTTTCTAGTTTCCCTACCACGTTCAAGCTTCTGACATTCCACGCCCCGACTCGTAGAACGTTATCCTTTCATTGATTATTCAATCTTTTTCTCATGTTAACCTCCCCCTTTGCAGTCCCCTCCCGGAGATCCGAATGGGGACTATTCCGGAATCTTTTGCCAATGGAGAGATCATCATGACACTTCTTCAATTACAGGCCACATGTCCTGTGGATACACGTTACGTGTCTTTAATGCAGTGGTTTCCATTGCCTTCTGCATCCTCATGTCGTTGATCATTGCTGATTCTTCCGCCTTTAGGGGCAATCTCCCACCCCTAGGACAAGAGAGTGCCCTGAACCTGTATCCGCTCCTCCGCCCTCTTTGACAAGGCCGTTGGCAGAATGAGGCTGACTTCTTATGCCGGAAGTCTTCGGCCGCCAATGCTGATTATTTATCAAAATTTGGGCAGTGGCGGGGATCAAACCCGTGACCGAAGACTTTTTGATTATGAATTAAAGCCGCTACCCCTAGACCACGGGGACTAGATAACAGATGTAAGTGATTAATATTGCAAAATCACGGGTTAATGTAAGCACGGTGGCTACATTCCTGGCAAGCCTTCCTGCAATGTCGCAGAAGGAATACTCAGCTTCTCTTAGTCCTATTTCAGGATATCGCTCAGGGTCAGTGACGTGCCGATAGTGGCATTTTTGTTGTCTTAAACACATTCTTGAGCAACATCGAGCTACCAAGTCGGCCCCGGTCGTTACTGACATCGTTATTGAGATGGCTGAATGGCTTCGGCTCGAAAGACAGTCAATCGCAAAAAAGTACCTCACAACGCACGGTCACAAAGGTAACGAACCCTCACGACCGTTGCAGGTGTGTTTAAACCAAGTAGCGCCACTCGTAAGTGACTAGCGCGAAATCTGAACAGGTATCATCTTTCAGATGTAGAAACACGCCTACGACGATTCCTTTATGTCCCACAACTCACGCCTACGACGATTCCTTTATGTCCCACAACTCCTTCTTGGTGTTGTAATTTTTTTTCCGTCAGTATATATCAAGCTAGACCAACATTTGTATTAGAACACTAGTAACAAGGAGTGTTGTCAGCAGGCGGAACTACTTTCGTCGGACCACAACTGTGGATGCTTTGACTGGTCGGTGAGGTGGCACATGAGACTAGAACACATGAAATATTATTTCGCTTTGTTACATAAATTACAAAAAAAATTACTTAACTCTGACACACTTCTTTGTCACAGGAGTACCGGATAATTTACAACTGTCATGGACCAGCAAAGCTCCAGTTGATTCACTAATTTTCAAACTGTTCTCTTCAGCTACAACGTTCAACATTAACAACACTACAAGTTCATATGAAACTTTAACTACTCGTTGGTCTCGAAATGAGGCAGTATGATTGCATGCTCAACACTATATTGACCTCAATCTGAGTGCGTTGCAGAACTAAGGTGCGGGAGGTGTAGTCTTCAGGAACGCCTCGTATACGTCACTGGGATCGCAGCGAATCCTCGCTAATGTCTGTGGAAAAAATTCGCGTTGCCAACTTTGGAGTGGCAACGCGTTCTCTGTATGCTACCACAAACAGCAGATTAGGAAAATTTACCATTGACGACTCTAAAACAGAAACATTGAATAGCGCTGGAATTAGTTACCTTATCAGCAGACTTCCTTGGCAATCGGATTTTAACAGTTTCTGACGTGCTGTGCCGTCGTGAATGAAGCATACGTCTTAACAGCAGCCTGTTGTCTATCAGCTATTGGCGGAATCTGAACGGAAAGAAGTCCATTTTGATCGCATTCAGAGGAAAGGACTGGTTCGACAACACAGCTGTTGGTCATCAACGTGCTGTGTACATTTACAGTCGTATATCGACGCATGTAGTTTTTCTTATCTATTTTTCACTTTCCTATTTTCACTTTTCCTCTCTTTTGGGCGTCAGCGGGCTCCTTGTTCTCGGACGGCCCGGGGCATTGCCCCGTCGTTCCAGCCTAGTTACGCCCACGGTCTGGTCCCAGTATGGCGTCTGGAGCAATAGCCTGGCTGCCCGATAGCCGGCCGTCCATTAGGGAACGCGGGATGGCGGCAGAGTCCTTGTAGAGGAGTGTGACGCCGGGAAAAACTGCCCGGCATTCCTGTGCGGCGTGCGACCCGATGTCGGCGGCATACGGATCGGCTATTAGCCTGTTCCCGGACACTTCCTCCACTGGCAGGACGTCCAAATCAGGCGAGGCCGGCCGTAAGAAACGCGCCAGCTCTGATCGCGACTCCGCAGGTCCCGTGGCACGCCCGTTGCGTCGTGCTCACGGCGGAAGAAGAACGGAGAGTCCAGCTGACGCTAAAGGCACGACAGAAACTCGAACCCAGCCATCCTTCATGCGTGATGTTATACATAGCAGCTTATGGTAGACAGAAAAGTTAATTGCGGCGATTGGTGTCGTACGTATTGCGAGTATGCGGTGGACACTTAATCACTTGTGTTTTGTAATTGCAGTAACAGTCGGCTTCCCAAGCTTCTTTTGTATCACCCATACCGTCGCTCCACAGTGACCTTGTATATCAATAAATGGCTCAAACGGTCACTGGTTGCCAATTATGGGGGTCTAGATAAAAAAAAAGGTATTTTCAGTATTCCATATAATTACTGATAAAATTTAAAAAACTTAAAATGCTGTAATAATCTACTCATTAAGAGGTATGAGCTAACGTTAGAGGTTTAACGCAATAAATCAATTTAATTTTATCCGTATTTTGCAGCTGCAAACGTGACTGTATCCGGTACACTGGAAGTATGAGTTAAGAAACAAGTTCAGTTGCAAATTGTCCTTTTTTTAAAAAAAAATACACGATGCAATTCGTACCCTGTGGGTCCATCATCAGGCGTAAACTGTCTTAATAGATGATTTATTTTTGTCTTGAATGAGTTCAAATGCATTATCCTGTCATGAAAAGGTTTGATGTTAGGTTATGAATTTTGTAAATCAAATGCGGAAAATATGTGCTAAACAGTGGAATGAAATGAACAGTGTAAACTTACCACATGATCAAAGAAAAGCGTTTTTAACTTACAACACCATCATAGATTGGTTTCTCCATCGTGTTCTTGTATATTACTTCACTCAAGAGACAAATTTGTACACACATTTTTGTAAACACTTCACAAGGTGTGACCCAAGATGAATTTACTCGTAGTACCAGAGATCTAATTATAAAACAACTGACGTATGCAGGGAATAACTTTAGAATGGGTCTTCAAAATTACTAAAATAACTGTGGCTTGCGAAAATCTGTCTGTTCATTAACATAGATTCTGGATTTTTTATTTTACGCTCCATTTTTTTGTGTATTTAATTTTATGTTTGGACGAGTAAGTTTCCTAACTCATTATTAGTTAAGAATGCAACTGTTACTTTTTTTTTAAAATGTTTGGGATTTTTAGTGATATGGGGCCCAGGAATGGTATATTGGCGAATTTTTTTCTCTTCTTTCACTATGTGGCCATCTGTTGTCTTACTTTGGTGTATCTGTCTGTCTAAATTGTCAATTGTTTGGCTGTATAGCCATCGTTTATGGCAATGCTTTTTATTGTATCTAGCTCGTGCCTCAGGCTGTTTTCTTCGAATTCAAGAGAGTTCGGCATACATAGAAACCACGCATACGCAGACATAACATTGGACGACTCATCATGCTATCCCACCACACAGAAACATGCTACACAGAATACACTCTCTTGATTTCGAAGGAAGTGCCTCAGGAATGAGATAGATACAATAAAAAGCATTGCCATAAACAATGGCTACACAGCCAAAACAACTGAAAATTTAGATAGACAAGTACACAAAAGTAAGACAATAAATGGCCGCATTGTGAAAGAAGAGAAAATATTCACCAGTATGCCATACCTGTGCCCAATATCACAAAAATAAACTTTTCAAAAAAACAAATGTAACAGTTACATTCACAACTAATAATAAGTTAGGAAACTTACTCATCCGTAACATAAAATAAAGTACACAAAAATTCGACAGGCCTGGAGTATACAAAATACTATGCCCCAGTTGTCCTGCCTACTATGTAGGGAAAGAAGGCAGAAACTTAAAAAACCCATTTTCAAAAACACATAAATGCTTTCAGGCTCAACCACTTCGAAAAATTACTTATCGGGCAACATATGTTGGAAACGAAACATATCATCAACAGTCTAGAAAACAATTTGGTAGTATTGCATAGTGAAGCCAATGGTAAGATCCTAAATCTGTTAGAACAGCTGGAGATACACGATCATAAAATATAAAATCCAGAATGAATACTGCTCACACGCTGTGAAGTGTTTACAAAAATATATGTATAAATGTGCCTCTTGAGTGATGTACGTAAACGTGATGGAGAAACCAATCTACAATGGTATTGATCTGAAGATCTCCATTGAACTGGCTGAAACTGGTTATCGCCGGCCGATGTGGCCGAGCGGTTCTAGGCGCTTCACTCTGGAACCGCGCGATCGCTACGGTCGCTGGTTCGAACCTGCCTCGGACATGGATGTGTGTGATGTCCGTAGGTTAGTTAGGTTTAAGTAGTTCTAAGTTCTAGGGGACTGATGACCTCAGGTATTAAGTCCCATAGTGCTCAGAGTCATTTGAAACATTTGAAACTGGTTATCTACGTAACAAAACTTGCGATTTAGGTAATAAAGCGCTCTAAAACGACACTAGACTCTCAAATATAGAAGGTCGTCTCCCGCTTCACTGACGATGTTTGGTAATATGACGGTTTAATTTATTACTTCTTATTGTTTATTCGCACAGCAGTTTTCAGACAGTACTCGTCTACAACCGAATGTACTTGCAAAACTGTATCATTTTACGACACATGAGTCAGGAGATATGAAATGCGTGAAAAATGAGTTGCGTGAAAACTATCTTTTCTCAAAATGGAGTGCATATTACGCAGACTCAATGTTTTCCTTCTATCTTTATTGTTAATAAATGGGCGAATCATCAAAAAGTAATAAAACCAATATAATTACGGTTTTGCTTCTTCAGCCAAATAGACTCTACATATTTAGCGTCAAATATTTAAGACCTCTTGGCCCCATTGATACTGGGAGCTTGACGGTAGATTGGCTCTGTTAATGGCTGTCGTGTCAAGTTCTCACAAGGTTCATGAAAAAAAAAAAAAAATGCCACTGGAGGCTCCCTTAAGAGCACATCTTAATACCGGCAAGGATAGTACATTGGCCGATTCACAATAATCTTTTCAGTGGACGAAGAACAAGCAACAGGACAGCACTGCATCCCTGTCGATAAATTTCTTTTTCAGCGTCACATTCGGATCATTATAAAATTTTATTTCTGAATTCGCCGAAAAATAAACAGTTCCTAATTTGCTTTTCCATGTATTTTTTTGTAATCCTTTTTACACTGCCGGAAAAAAGTTAGTATGCCTGGAAAGACGATGTTAATTTTGATCCGATGACGGCATATGCCACCTGGGGGATAGTAGATGTTATGATAATAGTTTCAGCATAGTCCACCAACAGATAGCGTAGTGGAATAGAGACGAGAGTGCCGTCTGTGTTTTTGAAAGCTTACTACATCGAAGTGAATGAGTTTGAAACAGATCAGATTGCAGCCTTCCGAGTGTCGCGATGGTCCTTTCGGAGAACTGCCATACAAGTTGGACGTGCTGCGTCGGTTGTCCAACGACGCTAGTGTCAGTGGTCACGTGAACATTCACTCACACATAGACGAGAGTCTAGACGTTCACGCAGCACAGACGCCCGCCACGGTCGTCGTAATGTAAGGGCAGCAGCGGCAGATCGTACAGCTAGCTACCACAGCACTGGTAAGAGGGCCTGTGAGCCCAGACGTGTCAGCACGAGCTGCTGCGAACCGATTGTTGGCAGTGGGGCTGCGGGCACGCACAGCTCTATTCCGTCTTCACTCACACCACAGCATCGACGTGCACCGCTCAACTGGTGCCGTCTGCAGATCACTAGCATGTCGGAATGACGCACCGTGGTCTTCAGTGATGGTGATGCTCTTTTGCGTGTAGATATGGACCTGATGAGCGCTGTCTGGCAGAGTCCATTCGTCCAAGACATACTGGCCCGACACCAGACCATCTGGTGTTTCTGGAGGGGACGCCCTCGGTACGTGCAGAATGTTGTTAGACCCGATCTTTTGCCGTTCTTGAACAGAAAGGTGATGTGTCGTCCCAACAGGATAACGCTCGCCCACACACTGCCAGTGAAACTGAACGTACTCTGCAACAAGTGCAGCAACTGTGCTGGCCAGCACCACCTGCGCACTTGTCTCCATTCCAGCACGTACGGGATATGATGGGACGAGAAGTGACTCGTGCGGCTCGTGAACCAGCAACTGTTACAGCGCTATGTGGACCAGTCGAGTAGGCATGGCGTAATGTACCTCAGGTCAGTATTCCCCACATGTACGACAGACTAGATGGCAGAGTCAGTACCTGCACTGTCGCCCGTGCAGGCTGCACCACGTGGTGATACGTGTGTTTCAGCAAGGGTCGATAACTGGCACCTCAGATTCGTCCGCCACAGACAAGCGTACACGTGCCTCATACCGTCGGGTGAGAGCACGCAAAATTACTTTTAGGAAAACTCGTACTACTCCTCTAATGATAATTGGATCAGAATAAAGCTTTCACACAGTGCTACCGAGATGTCAGACTAGTTGTTCCACGGGTAATTGATATAATATTCTTGCAGATTTTTAAATTATTTAGTAAAATTAAGAATGCATACTTCTCTTACCTGCGCCTACCGTATGCTCAGGGAGCACACTTATCTGCCAGAGTAACGTTTTATACAAGCTTTCTTAAAAAATCTCAACGAGCTAGGTCACTTTAGACAAATAGGTAGTGATGAAGCACTTACCTCTCACCTCACGCCCCGCACTGTTAAGTGCCCCTATAACACTGTGCAATATCAAGTTCCCTTTACACTTCTCAATGATATTGTTGCAAGCACAAAAAAGTGCATAGAAAATTGGGTAAAGGAGAATGAAATATCATTCAAGAAAATTTGTTTGGAGAACTAAAGCTGAACAAAAGAAAAAAATATCATAATTTCTCAGGTTTGGATGTGCAACATTTCATACTTTACTGGAAATGATTGTCCCCATAAATAACCACTCCTCCTCCCTAGAATCTGGAGTACAGAGTTTTTATTCATAACAAAGTTTTCCTATACTTCTCTATCGTTTCACCGTCGATCCGCTAAACCTCTGGTTTATCCAAATGTAGCACTGCGTGGCTGATCACAGTGAGAGAACACTAAGGCTTTAACAATTGCTGTGTGTATGTATGTATGTTTGTTTGTTTGTTTCAAGTCTTTTGTGTCACCTATAAAATTTAGTTCTTTTGGCACGACACGTCTCAAAACTGACCAACTCATATATATAATGTATGGCAATTTTAATGACTTTATTAGTGATGCGGTTTGCCGATTGTAAATGTAAACTTTCAACTGTATCGGATTTCACGTTAATAGCATGTAGAGTCTGCCTGTAAGTGTGCACACTTACATGGCCGAAATGTTGCAGGTAGGACTTGGTAACAGTTCTGCACAGTGACATGCGTGAGGAGACAGAATGTGTTGTGTTGTCATTTCTGCACAGCCCAGGATACTACAGGTAATCTTCTGCTTTCACATTCTTTGGCTTCCCCAGCTCACAGTCAGACTATCACCTTCCAGCCTAACATAGGCGTAGGGCTAAGCTACATATCAGTCTATCACCCAACCAGGTTCTTTGCTCGCGCAAGTAAATGAAAGATATTCCGCGTTAAAATAGCTTGTAAATTCTAGCATTCCTTGACGTTTTCCAGATTCTTTACAGATTAAAAGAAGAGAAATTTGTACACTGGAGGGTGCACGTAAGATTGTAAACGCTGTTAACAAACTTTTTTGGGGGGAGGAGGTTATGACCTCCACGATGATGCCCCTGCCACCCGCCTCCTTTGATCCGCACGTGTTCTGCTGAAAGAAGAAGAAGAAGAAGAAGAAGAAGAAGAAGCCGCAGGAACCAGTCGTCTCACCTCAGACCATGAGCGTAAGTAGAGTGGCCTTCGGGGAGCACGAAGTGTGTCAAGCTTCCCTCCTCCCTCTGGATACCCACAACCAAACAAGTGCTGGTCGCTCCCCGCAACTTGCCTTCTACTGTGCGTACATTCAGCGGCATATGCGGATACTGTGTGCAGAATATGTCGCGAATACACTTAGTAATACTGTAATAAAGAAGAAATAAATTAAATAGGTCATGTTTCATGTGCCAGTTTTACTGCACGGACAGCGAAAATGTAGTAAATGATTAACTTTTTTCGTCTCATCATTTTGTGTAGGCTGTCAGAGAGGAAAAGTTTCGTAAAGGTTTGAAATTATGAGTAAAGTTTCTTGAAAGTCACTAAGTGTTCTCATTCTCCAATGCTGGACAAATAAAGTATCGGCATTCGCGCGGCGTGGGCCACACTTCTTTTCCACCCCGCCTCCATCCCCAATCGTTTGATAAATAGGTAGTTCTTACCTCCGTAGCGGTTCCCTCCTGCCAATAAGTGATACACTATGTGATCAAAAGTATACGGACACCCCCGAAAACATTGTTGTTGTTGTTGTGGTCTTCAGTCCTGAGACTGGTTTGATGCAGCTCTCCATGCTACTCTATCCTGTGCAAGCTTTTTCATCTCCCAGTACCTACTGCAACCTACATCCTTCTGAATCTGCTTAGTGTATTCATCTCTTGGTCTCCCTCTACAATTTTTACCCTCCACGCTGCCCTCCAATACTAAATTGGTGATCCCTTGATGCCTCAGAACATGTCCTACCAACCGATCCCTTCTTCTGGTCAAGTTGTGCCACAAACTTCTCTTCTCCCCAATCCTATTCAATACTTCCTCATTAGTTATGTGATCTACCCATCTAATCTTCAGCATTCTTCTGTAGCACCACATTTCGAAAGCTTCTATTCTCTTCTTGTCCAAACTATTTATCGTCCATGTTTCACTTCCATACATGGCTACACTCCATACGAATACTTTCAGAAATGACTTCCTGACACTTAAATCTATACTCGATGTTAACAAATTTCTCTTCTTCAGAAACGCTTTCCTTGCCATTGCCAGCCTACATTTTATATCCTCTCTACTTCGACCATCATCAGTTATTTTGCTCCCCAAATAGCAAAACTCCTTTACTACTTTAAGTGCCTCATTTCCTAATCTAATTCCCTCAGCATCACCCGACTTAATTAGACTACATTCCATTATCCTTGTTTTGCTTTTGTTGATGTTCATCTTATATCCTCCTTTCAAGACACTGTCCATTCCATTCAACTGCTCTTGCAAGTCCTTTGCTGTCTCTGACAGAATTACAATGTCATCGGCGAACCTCAAAGTTTTTATTTCTTCTCCATGAATTTTAATACCTACTCCGAATTTTTCTTTTGTTTCCTTTACTGCTTGCTCAATATACAGATTGAACAACATCGGGGAGAGGCTACAACCCTGTCTTACTCCCTTCCCAACCACTGCTTCCCTTTCATGTCCCTCGACTCTTATAACTGCCATCTGGTTTCTGTACAAATTGTAAATAGCCTTTCTCTCCCTGTATTTTACCCCTGCCACCTTTAGAATTTGAAAGAGAGTATTCCAGTCAACATTGTCAAAAGCTTTCTCTAAGTCTACAAATGCTAGAAACGTAGGTTTGCCTTTCCTTAATCTTTCTTCTAAGATAAGTCGTAAGGTCAGTATTGCCTCACGTGTTCCAGTGTTTCTACGGAATCCAAACTGATCTTCCCCGAGGTTGGCTTCTACTAGTTTTTCCATTCGTCTGTAAAGAATTCGTGTTAGTATTTTGCAGCTGTGACTTATTAAGCTGATAGTTCGGTAATTTTCACATCTGCCAACACCTGCTTTCTTTGGGATTGGAATTATTATATTCTTCTTGAAGTCTGAGGGTATTTCGCCTGTTTCATACATCTTGCTCACCAGATGGTAGAGTTTTGTCAGGACTGGCTCTCCCACGGCCGTCAGTAGTTCCAATGGAATATTGTCTACTCCGGGGGCCTTGTTTCGACTCAGGTCTTTCAGTGCTCTGTCAAACTCTTCACGCAGTATCATATCTCCCATTTCATCTTCATCTACATCCTCTTCCATTTCCATAATATTGTCCTCAAGTACATCGCCCTTGTATAGACCCTCTATATACTCCTTCCACCTTTCTGCTTTCCCTTCTTTGCTTAGAACTGGGTTTCCATCTGAGCTCTTGATATTCATACAAGTTGTTCTCTTATCTCCAAAGGTCTCTCTAATTTTCCTGTAGGCGGTATCTATCTTACCCCTAGTGAGATAGGCCTCTACATCCTTACATTTGTCCTCTAGCCATCCTTGCTTAGCCATTTTGCACTTCCTGTCGATCTCATTTTTGAGACGTTTGTATTCCTTTTTGCCTGTTTCACTTACTGCATTTTTATATTTTCTCCTTTCATCAATTAAATTCAATATTTCTTCTGTTACCCAAGGATTTCTACTAGCCCTCGTCTTTTTACCTACTTGATCCTCTGCTGCCTTCACTACTTCATCCCTCAAAGCTACCCATTCTTCTTCTACTGTATTTATTTCCCCCATTCCTCTCAAGTGCTCCCTTATGCTCTCCCTGAATCTCTGTACAACCTCTGGTTCTTTTAGTTTATCCAGGTCCCATCTCCTTAAATTCCCACCTTTTTGCAGTTTCTTCAGTTTTAATCTGCAGGTCATAACCAATAGAGTGTGGTCAGAGTCCACATCTGCCCCTGGAAATGTCTTACAATTTAAAACCTGGTTCCTAAATCTCTGTCTTACCATTATATAATCTATCTGATACCTTTTAGTATCTCCAGGGTTCTTCCATGTATACAACCTTCTTTCATGATTCTTAAACCAAGTGTTAGTTATGATTATGTTGTGCTCTGTGCAAAATTCTACCAGGCGGCTTCCTCTTTCATTTCTGTCCCCCAATCCATATTCACCTACTATGTTTCCTTCTCTCCCTTTTCCTACACTCGAATTCCAGTCACCCATGACTATTAAATTTTCGTCTCCCTTCACAATCTGAATAATTTCTTTTATTTCATCATACATTTCTTCAATTTCTTCATCTGCAGAGCTAGTTGGCATATAAACTTGTACTACTGTAGTAGGCGTGGGCTTCGTGTCTATCTTGGCCACAATAATGCGTTCACTATGCTGTTTGTAGTAGCTTACCCGCATTCCTATTTTCCTATTCATTATTAAACCTACTCCTGCATTACCCCTATTTGATTTTGTGTTTATAACCCTGTAGTCACCTGACCAGAAGTCCTGTTCCTCCTCCCACCGAACTTCACTAATTCCCACTATATCTAACTTCAACCTATCCATTTCCCTTTTTAAATTTTCTAACCTACCTGCCCGATTAAGGGATCTGACATTCCACGCTCCGATCCGTAGAACGCCAGTTTTCTTTCTCCTGATAACGACATCCTCTTGAGTAGTCCCCGCCCGGAGATCCGAATGGGGGACTATTTTACCTCCGGAATATTTTACCCAAGAGGACGCCATCATCATGTAATCATACAGTAAAGCTGCATGCCCTCGGGAAAAATTACGGCTGTAGTTTCCCCTTGCTTTCAGCCGTTCGCAGTACCAGCACAGCAAGGCCGTTTTGGTTATTGTTACAAGGCCAGATCAGTCAATCTTCCAGACTGTTGCCCTTGCAACTACTGAAAAGGCTGCTGCCCCTCTTCAGGAACCACACGTTTGTCTGGCCTCTCAACAGATACCCCTCCGTTGTGGTTGCACCTACGGTACGGCTATCTGTATCGCTGAGGCACGCAAGCCTCCCCACCAACGGCAAGGTCCATGGTTCATGGGGGGCCCCCCCGAAAACATACGTTTTTCATATTAGATGCATCGTGCTGCCACCTACTGCCAGGTACTCTATATCAGCGACCTCAGTAGTCATTAGACATCGTGAGAGAACAGAATGGGGCCTTCCGCGGAATTCACGGACTTAGAACGTGGTCAGGTTATTGGGTAACACTTGTGTCATACGCCTGTACGCGAGATTTCCACACTCCTAATCGTCTCTAGGTCCACTGTTGCCGATGAGATAGTGAAGTGGGAACTAGAAGGAACGCATACAGCACAAAAGCGTACAGGCTGACCTTGTCTGTTGACTGACAAGAGACAGTCGACAGTTGGAGACGGTCGTAATGTGTAATAGGCAGACATCTATCCAGACCCTCACACAGGAATTGCAAACAGCATCAGGATCCACTGCAAGTACTATGAGAGTTAGGCGGGAGGTGAGAAAACTTGGATTTCATGATCGAGCGGCTGCTCATAAGCCACACACCACTCTAGTAAACGCCAATTCAGCTGGCCACAAAACTCAGCAGACATGAACATTATTGAGCATTTCTGGGGTGCCTTGCTACGTGCTATATCAAAAAGATACTTCCACCCCCTCCTACTCTTACGGATTTATGTGCAGCCCTGCAGGATTCGCGGTGTCAGTTCCTTCCAGCACAACTTCAGACATTAGTCGAGTACATACATACCACATCGTGTTGCGGCACTCCTGCATGCTCGCGGGGGCTGTACACGATATTTGGCGGCTGAACCAGTTTCTTTGGCTCGTCAGTGCCTAGAAGTATGTACATCCATTTTTGTAATATGTATCGATTCGCTCATTTATGTAATTAACTTTAACAGATCTTAAGCAAACCCGATAGAAAGGCGAGATGTAGTGAGCAAACAAGCAGAGAGAAAACAGCAGAGATTGATACTCCGCTAAGTGCGGTAGGTACCCAAGGGCTAGGGGGTCCGCACCGAAGTCCTTGGGTCCATCGCCACGGGAAAGGCCCTTCTACTTACTTGTGTGCTCTGTGCACGCCACCAGCCCGGTCACACGAGGCAGGAGTTTACCCTCACCTGCTACGTTCAGTTCTAAGAAATCCCACGTGCCCTGCCAGCCGGCGGAATGACACCTCTCGCGTAGCCCGCTGGGGACGTGTCAGGACAACGACTCGCGTTCGTGTCGCGAGCGGTGTGAAGTTTTTTCTCCCCGCGAACTGTCAGGCTGGCTGCGCTGCTCGTGGCAGGTGTAATTAATTACGCGACCGAACCCCTCGCCAACTCGCAAACTGCAGCTCTGCGACACGCGATGGCCGCACAAAGCCCCCCCCGACGCGCCGATTCCCTCGAGAATCTGGAGGCCCGTTCTACAACTCCACTTCACACGTCGTAGTCGCATGACTAACAATCACGCTGTGAAACCGCACCTGTTCTCCACAGTTGGTATTGAGGTGCAACAACGTCAGACACGAGAGCAATTTTTTGTGATGCTTTCAGTCCCCTACGGGAATGGATAGCTGCAACGTTCAGCTCTTACGCCGTAGGCATACAATTGACCGAGAAAACATTATAATACAGGGTCCGGCAAAAGGTCTCCCGTGTTACAATAGGTAGTTACAACCAAACGATAATACAGATAAATTACTCTTAATTGTAAACAACAAATACAATGCCATTTTATATTATTTGTTTTAAAAAAATCATGTGTGATAAATGGCGCCCTCTATTGTTGACACATTGACGTAGCCTTCCCGGAGTTTGTCCACAGTTCTTCGAGTCTTTTCCTGTGGAAGGGCAGCCACTTCCTGTGTTCTTTAATAGTTAAGTTTCTTAAGTTTCTGCAGGTAAATTTAATATCTAATAGCCACAGTTCTAGCGTTTTCATTTGCGTCGGAAAGTAAACCGATTTTGTGACATATTACAAGATCCCAATCAGGGGTGAATTTTTTAGTTTCACCTGAGTGTTTCGGTAGTTAGGTTTTTGAACATCTGCGTATTATTACACACACTTCCTGCGTTTTCGTCAGGGTCTACAGTAGAGTTGGGCAGTACGTGCCGATAGTCCGTTTATCAGCACAGTTTAGTTTTCCACGGTCTTTAGTGTGGACAGGGACTGCGATTGTTGTGTGTGGATGCGAGCCGAGTTGGTGACACTTCGCTCTCAGCTCCAGGCTGTGATGGCTTCAGTTACAAAGCTTGAGGCTGCAGTGGATGGGCGCCACTGTTGTGGGCCGGCCGTGGGGATCCAACGGACGTCCAGCACGTCCTTCGATCGGTCCTCACCGGTGGTCGGCCCAGTTACTGCTCGCACTGAGGCTGACCCCTCACCTGTGGTCGAGTGGGAGGTCGCCCCGGGGCGAAGCAGGCGGCGAAAGACTTCCCAGGCGGCCGTACGTAAGGCCTCCCTAGTTTATCTGACAAAGAGGTTCCAGGTGCGGTCTGTGGCTGACACTGTCGCTGAGCCAGATGCTGTCGCCTGTCCTCTTTCAGAGGAAGCAACTCAGCCTGCAAGATCCGGACAATCACAGAGGATGGGATTATTGATAGTTGGGAGCTCCAACGTTAGGCGCGTTATGGGGCCCCTTAGGGACATGGCTGCCAAGAACGGAAAGAAAACCAATGTGCACTCTGTGTGCACACCGGGTTGAGTCCTCCCGGATGCCATGAAGAGCACAGGGTGCAGCCAACAGCAGGTGGTTGATCATGTCGGTACCAATGATGTGTGTCACTTTGGATCAGAAGAGATTCTCTCTGTTTCGAGTGGCTAACAGAAGTGGTAAAGGCTGCCAGTCTTGCTTCCAAGATGAAAGTAGAACTGACCATTTGCAGCACAGTCGACAGGACCGATTGTGGACCTCTGGTACAAAGCCGAGTGGAGGGTCTGAACCAGAGGCTCAGACGGTTCTGCGGCCGTGTAGGCTGCAGATTCCTCGACTTGCACCAAAGGGTGGCTGGGTTTCGGGTACCGCTGAATAGGTCAGGTGTCCACTATACGCAGGAGGCGGCTACACGGGTAGCAGGGGCTGTGTGGCGTGGACTGGGCGATTTTTTAGGTTAGAGGGTCTCGGGAAAACACAAGAAGGGCATCAGTCACAAAGGGCGGAGGCCGAACACAGGCAGAACTTAAATACAGGAACCATTGGTATAACAGTATTATAATAATAATTGTCGTAGCTGTGTTGGGAAAGTACCAGAGCCCCAAATCCTAATAGCACTGATGCCCAAATCGCTATAGGCACTGAAAGTTGGCTAAAGCCGGATATAAGCTCAGCCGAAATTTTTGCGAAGAACCTAACGGTGTTCCGAAAGGATAGGCTAAACGCGGTTGGCGGTGTCGTGTTTGTTGCTGTTAGAAGTACAGTAGTTTAACTTGTCGCGAAATTGAAGTAGATACTTCCTGTGGGTTAGTATGGGCAGAGATCATTGTTGGCAACCGGAATAAAATAATATTGATCCTTACACAGAACTGGTACTTAACATCTATGGTCATCAGTCCCCTAGAACTTATAACTACTTAAACCTAACTAACCTAAGGACATCACACAACACCCAGTCATCACGAGGCAGAGAAAATCCCTGACCCCGCCGGGAATCGAACCCGGGAACCCGGGCGCGGGAAGCGAGAACGCTACCGCACGACCACGAGCTGCGGACTACACCGAACTCTCAATTCATATGATACAGTTGCTTAAATGTTCTAAGAAAACTCGAGCTTGATTTCAAACGTGTACCCGACTCATACGATTATAGTTTGTGATGACTTTAATTTACCCTCAATATGTTGTCGAAAATAGATGTTTAATTCCGGAAGTACGCTTAAAATATTATGCGGAATTGTGCTAAACGCATTCTCTGAAAATTATTTCGAGCAATTAGTTCATGAGCCCACGCGAATAGTAAACGGTTGTGAAAACACACTTGACCTCTTAGAAACAAATAATTCTGAGTTAATAACGATCATCAAAACCGATACAGGGATTAGTGAAGACAGGGCTGTCGTAGCGAGATTGAATATTGTAATCCCCAAATCCTCCAAAAATAAACGAAAAATATACCTATTCAAAAAGCAGATAAAAATTAACTTGACGCCTTCCTGAGAGACAATTTCCACTCATTCCAAGTTAATCATATAAGTGTAGACAAGATGCGGCTTGAATTCAGAGAAATAGTATCGGCAGTAGTTGAAAGATTTATACCAAATGAATTAACAAACGACGGATCTGATCCTTCTTGGTACACAAACCGGGACAGGACACTGTAGCAGAAACAAACGTACCAAATTTGAACAGACGCAAAATCTCCAAGATTGGCGATCTTTTACAAAAGCTGGAAATTTAGCGCGGACCTCAATGCAAGACGCTTATAACAGTTTCCACAACGAAACTTTGTCTCGAAACGTGGCAGAAAATCCAAAGAGATTCTGATCGTGTGTGAAGTATGTTAGCGGCAAGGAATAACCACTGCGTTCTCTGCGCGATAGGAATGGAGATATTATCGAAGACAGTGCTGCCGAAGCAGAGTAACTAAACACAGCCTTTCGAAATGCCTTCACAAAAGAAGAAGAAGTAAATATTCCAAAATTCGAAACGAGAATAGCTGCCAACATGAGTAAAGTAGAAGTAAATATCCTCGGAGCAACTTAAATCACTTAATAAGAGCAAGTCTTCTGGTCCAGACGGTATGCCAATTAGGTTCCTTTCAGAGTATGCTGTTGCATTAGCTCCATACTTAACAATGATATACAACCGTTCGCTCGACGAAAGATCCGTACCCAAAATTTGGTGACCTCTGGTTTAAACACACAGGTAACCAGATGAGCACGTTCAAGTTACTCTCTCGCAATCGAATTGTTATGTTCAAAGTTTACGAATTCGTATATTAAAAATGCCAGCAACTAAATTGTTTAATGATTAACAACATACATTTTATTAAGATGACTTTCCATATCAATATTCCTGCCACAGCTCACACGGTGGCTTCACCAAAAAAGGGACTTCATTCTGCTGGGCTCTGTATAATGCAAGAAACAAACGTTTTTTACAAAAGCAACTTCACTGGACAAAATATTAGTGGTTACTTTGGAGTGGTATGGAACTGCTGCCTGTTGGTCGTGTGAGGCGCCACCGCTGACCCAAGTGATGCCACTGAAGTGGTGTCTACGTGCCAGTCGGCTGTACGGAATCATTACAGTCAGATGGCTCTACCTGGAGTCGTCACAGAATGGCAGAAAGGAGCTATCGTGTTCCGTCCTGCAAGTGGCCACATTGCGAAAAAAGTTGCCCGATTTCTTGGAGCATCATCGCAGACTATCCCAAGCGTCGGCAAGGATTGGGGCACCACTCACAGCTACGCAACGCGGCCTAAGAACAGCGGTTGTAAAAAGCTCCTGATGCGCAAGAACTGCAGATCAGTGTCACGTCGTGTTACTGACAATGTTATTCACTGTAAATCAAAGGAGGTCTACCTCAACCAGTCTACAGGGTGCCCATAATTACAATCACAGTTTCAAAACGCTGTGGAAAGAGAGCCACTCTTCAGAATTACATCTAATTTGAACATAATATTATTGACACAGAGGGAAATGTCACAAAAAAAAATATTAACGAAAATTTGACCACTAGATGGCGCAGAATGCGCACACCAAGAGAGGCGCCCAGCACGGCGTCTGTCTCCGTGAAGCGGCGCTCGCGGCTGGTAAAGTTCTTTTACCAGAACGTAACTACGAGCCACTAGCCCTGCAGAAGCTCCGGACACTCAGAGCTATGAAAAAAAGGCATTGATCCGATGTCCGCTAAGGGTTTGGAGAAAAAGACAGGTTCTTTTGAAGTGCAATGTGGCAGAAGGAGGAAAGCAGTTGATCCTCCGTCTGGCTACAGCACTGCAAGAGGGTCGAGCGGTTGTGTGCCAACACGCAGTGCACTGGAATTGCCCGAACGTTGGACACGGCTGCGAGCAAGGTGCATAAAATCCTACGAAACATTCTGCGCTGCTGTCCATACAAAATCGGTCATGTTCAGGACTTGCTTCCTGCTGACCTTCCAGCAAGACAAATGTTCGCTCTGGAGTTTCTTGCTCACATGGAAGTGGACAATCCACGGCCACGGAACATTCTGTGGACAGCCAAAGCCCACTTCCACCTCCAAGGACATGTCAATGCGCAGAACTGCAGAATATGGGCAACGGAAAATCCGCACGCACATCAGTCTGTACCAGTTCAATCTGCAAAGGTGACTGTGTGGTTCGGATTGACAGTACAGTTTACCGTAGTGCCGCATTTTTTCGAGGATGTGAGTCCTGCGGGATATGTTACCTGTAACGTCACTGGCAAACGGTACAAGAGTCCTTTGTGCACCAACGTCACTCCAGCCCTTCAACAGCGTGGATGTGTGGGTAGCATTTCTATGGAGGAGGCGGTCCTCCGCACATTGCACAGCCAGTGAAGCGCCTGCTGCAGACATGCTGGAATTATCAGCCGTCCTTTCCCAGATCGCTCGATCTTCATCCGTGTGACTTCCGGCTGTGGAGTTACCTGTCAGATACTGTGCGCTCACTGCTCCAATTACGTACGCAGCTGAAACAGAGGGCGCCACGCACTCTGAACGTCAGCCCCCAGACGCTTCGACCTGCTGTCGAACACTCTGTTCCTCGATTTCAGTTTGTGGCAAAATACGGTGGACGGCACACTAAACATGTCTTTTGCCAGTCTCACGACGATTAGAAACCGATGTCATTTTGATTTTTATGCAGGTTTTGGCCACAGGACAATTAACAATCAACGTCATTTTGATTTTTAAGCGGTTTTGTCCCAGGAAATATAAAAGTCGGTGTCATTTTTCCTTTTTATGCGGTTTTTGGCCTCAGGACAGTTAAAAACCGATTTTTCCAGTCCGGTGTGGCACTATCTCGCCACAACTGTTGACTGCCGAACTCGTGCAGTCATGTACGTTGAACTTTGAGGATGGTCTAATGTGCAACTCAAATCATAGCCGTCGTATTGTGATTCATCTGCATTTGTAGCCGACTCCATTTCCGTTAAGATGCTTACAGCGTCATCTAGTGGCAATTTTTTTTTTGGTTTCGTGACTTTTCCCCCTTCATGAAATATAACTTCATTCTGAGCAGTGGTTCTCTTTCCACAGCGTTTTGATACGGACCACTGCTCACAGCGATACATAAAGCTGGATCAAACAACCCAGAATTATTGAACTGCACAGTAACTGACTAAATGCGTGTATTGAAGCCCGACGTTGCGATTTTGCTTCTTTTCAAATGACGCAAGTAGTCAACTGAACCGACGGTCCATGAGGTGTTCAACCCAAAGTATGTTGCCCGTTTAATTCAGGCTGGTGGTTCTGTGACGTTTTGTGTGGGTTTCTCTTTTCATTACTTGGTACTACTCACTCCGATGACCGTGAACATGTACCAAAATGTTTATTTCAACATTCTTAGTGATCAACAGTGGCACTGCCCTTTCTTTTACATCTTCATGATGAGTTTGCTCTGGACACTCGTTTTTTCCAAGACGAAAACATTCATGCCATACTGCAGCACGCATCGTTCTTGATTCGACGAACATCCAGCATCTCGAATTGCTCGCTAAACCACTTCGTCTTAATTCCGTACGAAAATGTATGGAGCTATTTGGAACAAAGAGCGAAACGTAGCAGTCGACTTCCAGGCAGTTTGGTGGCTCTATGGGATGTAATGATCAATAAGTGAATTCAGCTTGATATGGAGAACGTGAAGAAACTTGTGACTTGTGGATTGTCTACCACTCCGAAATGAATCCATTACTAAGACTACGAGGGTGGTTTGGCAAGTCTGATAAAAATCCACTTTCCTTACTTCTCGACATAGTCTCCTTTGAGGGATATACATTTGGTCCAGCGATCCTCCAGCTTTTTTTAACCGCTTGAGAAAAATAGGTTCTGTCAAACTCTGCAACATACTCGTTGGCTGCAGGTATCACTTTCTCATTTGATGAAAATGTCTTCCCAGCAAGCCAAAGTTTCAAGTTAGAGAACAGGAAGAAGTCAGTTGGGGTTACGTCTGGTGAATGTGAGCCTTCAACGCGCAGTTCGTGAACTTTCGCCGTTGTAATAGCTGCTATGTGGGATCGTGAATTATCCTGGTGAAAGACCACTTTTGGCATGTCAACTTTGATCTGTTTTCAGCCAACGCAAGTTTCATATGACGTAACAATGAAGCATA
Organism: Schistocerca piceifrons; assembly: GCF_021461385.2. Taxonomy (NCBI): domain Eukaryota; kingdom Metazoa; phylum Arthropoda; class Insecta; order Orthoptera; family Acrididae; genus Schistocerca; species Schistocerca piceifrons. The sequence goes on along the minus strand of NC_060144.1, from coordinate 5,120,566 downwards.
ATAGGTCCAGTTATGTTTCTCTCTTTTTCCTAGTAATCCGTGAAAACTATTCCTTGGAAATTCCAAGAAATGGCGGCCATCACGTTACCAGCTGACAAAACGGTCTTTGGCTTCTTCGTTCCACTTTCACCAGCCTGTGTCCGTTGTTTTGACTGCCGTTTTGACTCTGATGTGTAATGTTGGATATAGGTTTCATCACAAGTCACAAATCGGCGGATTAAGATTAAACATCGCCAGACACTGTGTTGAAATGTTGCGCCGGATGAGCTCTCCTTCGATTGTGAGCGACTTCACCCTCCTCGCACACAGCTTCTTCATAGTCAATTCTCCGTGTAGGATATTATGCACTTGCTCAACTGAGATGTCTATAGCTCAGAAATCTCACGAATTTTTATTCGGCGGTCTTTCATTACTATATCACGGTTTTTGTCAATGTAGTGACCTCAAGCGGATGACCAGAAAATGCTTCGTCGCTTCTCCGAGCAATTAAATTCGTTAATCCAAAAGTTAATGTTCTTTAGTGATGATTCAGAGCCCGTGTGAACTTGGACCTATTCTGTTTTAATTTTTACAGCAGTCCAACCTTTCTAACGAAAATGTTTAGTAAGAGCACGAAAACTCGGTTTTCTCCGTTTTCAGTCGCAATCGATACGATGTCAAATTCGGACGGCTGTCAACGACGAACTGTAGGCTGTATATTGTCGAAATCCTTTATACGATCCTTGGAATAATCGAGCTGACCAACCGTGAGGGCGCAACAGCCGGCCGCTGTGACAGAGCGGTTCTAGGCGCTTCAGTCAGGCGCCGTGTGGCTGCTTCGGTCACAGGTTCGAATCCTGCCTCGGGCGCGGCTGTGTGTGATGTCCTTAGGTTTCAGTAGTTCTAGGTGTAGGGGACTGATGACCTCAGATGTTGAGTGCGATAGTGCTTAGAGCCATTTGAACCATTTTTTGAAAGCGCAACAAGAATGTTCCACTCTTTCAGGAACTGTACCAGACTTACCAAAGGAAGCAAAGAGTGGCTTCAGCTGTATGTTAGCTACCTGAAGAAACTTGTGGATTGTCTACCGCCCCGCAATGGGTTCATTACAAAGGCTACGGGCGATGTTACACAGCGTTAGTGAGATGCCTCCTGGGGTGACTAATTTTTTCGTCAGGTGTCCTTATATCCGCGCAAAGAATACGGAAGCAGCTTTAAGCTGGCACGCCTGAAGGCCGCGGTCGTTTGTGTGCGAGCCGCCAGCCAGCAGTGCGCCGCTGCCGCTGCCGCTGCCGCCGCAGCCAGCGCCAGCCCCCGCCGTTTGTCAGTGGTGCGGCCGCCCCCCCTGATCTGCTGCCTGCTACCCGGGCAGGACGTGGGGGAACCGGCGCGGGACAATGCCCGGGGGCGGGGCCGGTCTCCACAGGGCGCGCCTTTCGCTCTTCTCCCGCGTTTACGAGCCCCGCCGCTACTTCAGCGGACATCTGGTTTGTTCTCCATTCGTCATCGTCAAAGCCGCCGAGGGAGACCTGGCCGAGACCGTTATTATGTGGCCGAGGCACCGTTCCGTTCCTCCCCCGCGTGGGAGAGAGAAATTTGGCGAGGGGCTCAAGGGTGGGCCGAGCGCGCAGGAGGACAGCCGGACGTGCGTGCGCCGCGGAAGCTGTTCGCCACGAGTGCGAGGTGGCCTTCACTGCGTTGAATATTTCTATTACTTTTTCAATTTTGTTATTTCATCTCCCTCGCTGCATGCAGATGCCTGATCTCAGACACCATTTCACAGAAGCAGACCGAGTGCAGAACCGGTTGTCTTTCGTCCTTTGAAGCGAACAGAATCGAAACGCTGTCGCACGGTTCTAAATGTTTCGTGTGCTTCTCACTGTCCAATATGTTTACACAGGCAACAAGTTGCAATATGCGGCATCTTTCCATTCTAATACCCTTGTTCCTGTACTGTAGAGCTGGGAGACTGCTCTCGACAACCACGAAAGGTGTACAGTGACCCCATGTAATGTCACCCCACAACATCACCACCATCTTGTTGTCCTTATGGGGCACAGTGTTGGAGGCGTTTGAAATTACCAGATTGTCTCTAAATACGTTGTGTGCGATTGTCAGGGTACAAACACACCCGACTTCCGTCCCTGAATACCTGACTCCAGCCCTGGAACGTCCATTCTCCTCACTGCGTGATTCCTTTCCCATCTGTGTTGGAGTTGACGGTGTTGTACAGAACATGGTGTCCGCCACGGCCATCGGGAATGGAAATTCGCATTATACAGTCATTTCCCATCGATTTGATGCTAAACGTAGCGTCCTGTTAGTTTCTCAGAACGCCGAATTCAGTCCTGGAGCACTCAGCCTAAGGTTCCTTTGGCTCAGATGTCGTACACGTCGATGATCGCGTGCACCTGTCCAACGTGGGCGGCCTGTGTGTTGTTAAGTCGACTGAAACCGATGCCACGTCTGCGCCGTATCACTCTGAGTAACGCTGAAGGTAACTGTGTGTATGTTTATAGACATACGTCAGGGGGGATCAGGAACAGTCACACTAGCAACACACACGCACGACATATGGGAATGATTCAAAACGATTCTTGATGAGTGTAGCAACTAAATATATCAAAAACGACGCATGTTCTCCCGCGTGGGTGGCGTCCACTTCGTATTTTCAAACGGGAAGCCCCCTTTTTATCGCATATTCATTTTCTACGCCAAAAAATACGTACGGATTACTGTAATCCACAAATATCAAGATAGCCTCTTTTTTCGCAATTAACAAACGACGCATTTTAATCTACCTTTTATTTAAGATGTAAATGAATCGTGGTGCCTAATTTCCCCGAGTCCTCTTGCATCTTACGATAATTGTAACTCACGATAAGTGCTCAGAGTGAGAACCTCCATTTCGATACCTCTATTAATTCCTGCATACATTTATGGTGAAGCCGAGGAGACTCACCCCAGTGGTGAGAGGCAAGGGGATTCATCACAATCGAGGACCCCTGGGGGAATAGAACACTACTGCATCCACGTCGTTGTTCCTGGATCACGTTAAACGGAGTTTTTAACCAGACATTGAAACAACTAAAAAAAATCTGAAACACTACGAACATAAATATCAACTATTAGCATTTACATTTACGTGGCAAATGAAATGCAGAATCAAATGCGTTGGTTCTTAATTCCAAAAACAGGCAATCTTGAAATTTGTCGATTACCTCGCCGTCTATCGCGAATGGGAAACAACGATATGAGTAAACCGTACGTACGTTTTGGCGTACAATCTGGATATGCAAGAAAAAAGGGGAGCTTCCAATTTGAAAATACAAAATTGACTGCGCCCAAGCAGGAGGGGTGGCTAGGAGGTCTCTACTTGCAGCCAGACGAATGTCTCCTTCATTAATATTAAGTTTTCATCTAGAACATTTTTTTAGGACGATGCGTCGTTTCCGAGGTATTTAGTTGTCCCAAGTTGAAACAAACACACATATTCAGTGATGATTTGCTATACTTAGTGGAAGTGACGAGGAAATCAAAACCTATTGAATGGAATAAACAATCTACCGAGCATACACTACGGATTCAGAATAAATGGAAGAAAGACGAAAGTAACGAGGAGTAGCAAAAATCAGACTAGCGAGTAGACGAAATAAAAAAAATTCTGCTGCTTTTGCATGGTGGACGAATTAACGAGGGCATAAAAGGCCGACTAGCACTGCCAAGGACGCCGCTCCTGGCCGAGAGAAACCTACGAGGAACAAACCTCGGCCTTAATTTGCCGAAGAAATCTCTGAGAATGTACGTTTGGACCACAGCGCTGTATGGCAGCGAGTCGAGGACTGTGGGGATATCTGAAAAGAAGAGCATCTGAGTGTAAGAGATTTGGTGCTACAGAAGGATGTTGAAAATTAGGTCGATTCTTAAGATAAGGAATGAGGACGTTCTCTGTAGAATGGGCGAAGAGAGGAACTTATGGAAAACATTGACAAGAAGAAGGAACAGGATGATAGGACAAATGTGAAGACATTAGGAAATAACTTCCACGGTAGTTGAGGGAGTTGTAGAGAATAAAAACTGAAGGGGAAGACAGAGAGTGGAATATACATCAAACTAGTCAGAAGTTCGACGCCATGTTGTAGACGGGAATTTTTTGAGTCAAAAGGTAAACTGTTGGGTGGCACAGGAACCAAGTGAACTGAACAGAGCCCATGGAATGAGAACCGTATGGAAGCCTAGAGAAACGAATCTATACGAGCTTTGTGATCTAGCAACATTCATCGGCAGTGTAATAAATTCTAAACAGCAGTTATCTTATAGGAATGATAAATCCGGTAGAAGCTGACCCCAGAGAAGATCAGCTTGGATTCTGGAAAACATGCGAAGCCATACTGACCATACGGTTTATATCAGAAGATAGGCTGAAGAAAGGCAAACCTAAGTTTACAGAATTCGCAGATTTAGAAAAATCTTTTGGTAATGCTGTCTGTTGTGGACTCTGAAACTCTAAAGGTAGCAGGGGTTAAACACAGAGAGAAAAAGATTACGTACAAATTGTAGAGAAACTGCAGTTACCTGAGTGTAAGGATGTGAAAGGGAAGTACTAGTTGAGAAGGGAGTGAGACACGGTTGTATCCTTTCCCCAATGTTCACGCAGCAAGCAATAAAGAAAACGGAGGAGAAATTTGGAAAAGGAGCTGGCGAAAGACTTGCAAGATCAGCTGAAAGGGATGGGTAACATATTGAAAAAGTTATAAGAGGAATATCAGAGAAATTATATGAGACGAATATCAACGAAATTAAAACAAGAGTAGTATGTAGTCGAATTAAAGCACATCAGGGAATCAGATTAGGAAGCTAGAGACTGAGAAGATGAGTTTTCCTATTTGGAGAGTGAAATGATTGATGAGGGCCGAAGTAGAGAGAATATAAGATTTATAACGCAGACTGGCTCTAGCGCAAAAAGCATTTCTAAAAGAGAGGAATTTGCTAAAGTCGGATATAAGTTTGTTTGAAAGTCTTTTCTCGAGTGTATTAAGCAGTTCTGACAAAAAGACAATAGATTTAGAGAAGTCTTTTCATAATGGTGTCTGGAGGGCACTATGAAACTTTGAAGATAGCAGGGGTAGACCACAGGGAGCGAAAAGTTATCTACAAATTGTGCAGAAACTGCAGTTACTAGAGTCGAGTGGCAGTATAGAAGAATTTTGAAAATTAGGGGGGTACATCGAGAATAATAACGAGGAGGTACTGAATCGTATTGTGGAGAAAAGAAATTTGTCGCACAACTCGACTAAAAGAAGGGATCGGTTGATAGGACACGTCCTGAGGCATCGAGTAACTGTCACTGTGGTATTGAAAGGAAGTGTGTGGGCTAAAAATTGTAGGAGACCAAGGCTTGCCGACAGTAAGCAAGTTCTGAGGTTGTAAGTTGCAGTAGTTATGCACAGATGAGATGCTCGTATCAATTTACTGACCGAAGATCACAACAACAACAACAACTACCGTCGCATGACACTTCCTTGGGATACTCCTGATATTTGATATTTGTCTATATTGTTCCTTTTAGAACGGCATCGTAAAGTTCGGTATAATAGACGGCGAAGGGGCGTGGTGCGTTGTACGGCGTGAGCTGGTGGCGGGCGGCGGGCAGCGAGTTGTGGCGTCGTGTGTCCGGGCGAAGCGGCTGCTGAGGCGGCAGGTGCGGCGGCAGCGGCACGGCCCACCTGCCCAGCCAGCCCTGGGAACGGGCCGACGCAGACGCCGGCGCCCAGCAGGTTCCCACAGCGGCCGGCGCGCGGGAGCCCCACCTGCCACACTGATACTGACCGAGCTGCTCACAGTTTGCCACTGTCTCTCTCCTCGGCTCCCCAACTATAACTTGCCGTCCAGACCACTTTTCAGGCAACACAGATGCCTACAATCCTAATCGTGGCAAATTCCCCGTCGGCTGCTGTCTCGGGTACTTCGACCGATGTCTGTTTGATGATTTTTCTGACGTTTCATCAGCGCGAGTGGCTGCTAATGTCAAAACTCCAGCCTGCATTGGTGGTGGTGGACTGGAGTCGGGATCGCGACCGCAGGCTATTCACTAATGCGCCAAAGAAACTGGTATAGGCGTGCGTATTCAAATGTAGGCAGGCAGAATATGGCGCTGCGGTCGGCAACGACTATATAAGACAACAACCGTCTGGCGCGGTTGTTAGATCGGTTACTGCTGCTACAATGACAGGTTGATTCAAATGAGTTTGAACACAGTAACATGTTGTTTTGTAGGGCGGGCAACCACAGCCAAACTTCGACATTTTCCAAAGAAAATTCCGCACTGGCTGTATCAGTGATTTTTATTAAATCTGCGACCGGTTACTCACCACTTATCGGTCCATCCTCAGGCAATATACGCTATTTATAAAATGGTAACGTTGAACATTGCCCTGTAGCCACTCCCCACCATTCACGTCCAATATACCGTCATCTGGTGATAGCGGTAGTTAAAATTTAAAAATCTTTTTTAAACATTTTTAAATTTTAACTACGTGATGTTCAACGTTACCATTTTATAAATAGCGTATATTGCCTGAGGATGGACCGATAAGTGGTGAGAAACCGGTCGCAGATTTAATAAAAATCACTGATACAGCCAGTGCGGAATTTTCGTTGGAAAAATTTGAACGTAGTGTTGTATTCGGCCCACGAGCGATGGCACGCAATATCTCCGAGGTAGCGATGTTTTCCCTCACAACAATTTCACGAGTGTATCGCGAATATCAGGAAACTGGTAAAACATCAGATCTCCGACACGGCTGCGGCCGGAAAAAGATTCTGCAAGAACGGCGCCACGACGGCTAAAGAGAATCGTTCAGCCTGACGGAAGTGCGACGCTTCCGCAAATTGCTGCAGATTTCAATGCTAGCCCATCAACAAGTGTAAGCGTGCGAACCTTTCAACGAAACTTCACGATATGGGCTTTCGGAGCCGAAGACCCAACCGTCTACCCTTGATGACTGCACGACGCAGAGCTTTACGCCTCGTCTGGGCCTGTCAACACCTACATTGGACTGTCGATGACGGAAAATTATTGCCTGGTCGGACGGGTCTCATATCAAATTGTATCGAGTGGGTGGACGTGTACGGGTACGGAGAGAACCTCATGAATCCATGGACCTTGCATGTAAGCAGCGGAGTGTTCAAGCTGGTGGAGGCTCTGTAATGGCCGTGTGCAGTTGGAATGATATGCGACCCCTGATACGTCTACATACGACTCTCGTACATACGTAAACATCCAGTTGGATCACCCGCATCCATTCACGTCTGTGGTGCACTCCGAAGGACTTGGGCAATTCCAGCAGGACAAAGCGACTTCCAGAATTATTACAGAGTGGCTCCAGCAACACTCTTCTGAGTTTAAACACTTCCGCTGGCCACTCCCTAGATACGGAGCATACACGTGATGCCTTGCAACAACCTGTTCAGAATCGATCTCTACCTCCTTTAGCTCTTACTGATTTATGGACAGCCCTGCAGGATTCACGGATCAGTTCCCTCCAGCACTGCTTCAGACATCGGTCGAGTCCATGCCACGACGTGCTGCGGCACTTCTGCGTGCTCGGGGGGGGGTTCACGATATCAGGCAGTTGTACGAGTTTCGTTTGCTCTTCAGTTTATGTACGTCCTTCGAGCTCGACTCCAGTCCACCACCGCCAATAGAGTTGACACTTTGACATTGGCAGCCACTCGTGCTCGTGAAACGTCAGGAAAAATCATCAAATAAACGTCGGCCGAAGAACACGAGATGGTAGCCAAGAGGCAACTGGTTAACAAGCGGCCACGAAAGCCTTAACACTTTTGTAATTGTAATAATAATTACAATTTTCGCACAAGCTGAGAAAAAAATTGAATACACTGAGGTGGCAAAAGTAACGGGATAGCTATACGCACATATCTACATCTACATCTACATTGATACTCCGCAAGCCACCCAACGGTGTGTGGCGGAGGGCACTTTACGTGCCACTGTCATTACCTCCCTTTCCTGTTCCAGTCGCGTATGGTTCGCGGGAAAAACGACTGTCTGAAAGCCTCCGTGCGTGCTCTAATCTCTCTAATTTTACATTCGTGATCTCCTCGGGAGGTATAATTAGGGGGAAGCAATATATTCGATACCTCATCCAGAAACGCACCCTTTCGAAACCTGGCGAGCAAGCTACACCGCGATGCAGAGCGCCTCTCTTGCAGAGTCTGCCACTTGAGTTTATTAAACATCTCCGTAACGCTATCACGGTTACCAAATAACCCTGTGACGAAACGCGCCGCTCTTCTTTGGATCTTCTCTATCTCCTCCGTCAGACCGATCTGGTACGGATCCCACACTGATGAGCAATACTCAAGTATAGGTCGAACGAGTGTTTTGTAAGCCACCTCCTATGTTGATGGACTATATTTTCTAAGCACTCTCCCAATGAATTTCAACCTGGTACCCGCCTTACCAACAATTAATTCTATATGATCATTCTACTTCAAATCGTTCCGCACGCATACTCCCAGATATTTTACAGAAGTAACTGCTACCAGTGTTTGTTCCGCTATCATATAATCATACAATAAAGGATCCTTCTTTCTATGTATTCGCAATACATTACATTTGTCTATGTTAAGGGTCAGTTGCCACTCCCTGCACCAAGTGCCTATCCGCTGCAGATCTTCCTGCATTTCGCTACAATTTTCTAATGCTGCAACTTCTCTGTATACTACAGCATCATCCGCGAAAAGCCGCATGGAACTTCCGACACTATCTACTAAGTCATTTACATATATTGTGAAAAGCAATGGTCCCATAACACTCCCCTGTGGCACGCCAGAGGTTACTTTAACGTCTGTAGACGTCTCTCCATTGATAACAACATGCTGTGTTCTATTTGCTAAAAACTCTTCAATCCAGCCACACAGCTGGTCTGATATTCCGTAGGCTCTTACTTTGTTTATCAGGCGACAGTGCGGAACTGTATCGAACGCCTTCCGGAAGTCAAGAAAAATAGCATCTACCTGGGAGCCTGTATCTAATATTTTCTGGGTCTCATGAACAAATAAGGCGAGTTGGGTCTCACACGATCGCTGTTTCCGGAATCCATGTTGATTCCTACATAGTAGATTCTGGGTTTCCAGAAATGACATGATACGCGAGCAAAAAACATGTTCTAAAATTCTACAAGAGATCGACGTAAGAGATATAGGTCTATAGTTTTGCGCATCTGCTCGACGACCCTTCTTGAAGACTGGGACTATTTGCGCTCTTTTCCAATCGTTTGGAACCCTCCGTTCCTCTAGAGACTTGCGGTACACGGCTGTTAGAAGGGGGGCAAGTTCTTTCGCGTACTCTGTGTAGAATCGAATTGGTATCCCGTCAGGTCCAGTGGACTTTCCTCTATTGAGTGATTCCAGTTGCTTTTCTATTCCTTGGACACTTATTTCGATGTCAGCCATTTTTTCGTTTGTGCGAGGATTTAGAGAAGGAACTGCAGTGCGGTCTTCCTCTGTGAAACAGCTTTGGAAAAAGGTGTTTAGTATTTCAGCTTTACGCGAGTCATCCTTTGTTTCAATGCCATCATCATCCCGTAGTGTCTGGATATGCTGTTTCGAGCCACTTACTGATTTAACGTAAGACCAGAACTTCCTAGGATTTTCTGTCAAGTCGGTACATAGAATTTTACTTTCGAATTCAATGAACGCTTCACGCATAGCCCTCCTTACGCTAACTTTGAAATCGTTTAGCTTCTGTTTGTCTGAGAGGTTTTGGCTGCGTTTAAACTTGGAGTGGAACTCTCTTTGCTTTCGCAGTAGTTTCCTAACTTTGTTGTTATACCACGGTGGGTTTTTCCCCGTCCCTCAAAGTTTTACTCGGCACGTACCTGTCTAAAACGCATTTTACGATTGCCTTGAACTTTTTCCATAAACACTCAACATTGTCAGTGTCGGAACAGAAATTTTCGTTTTGATCTGTTAGGTAGTCTGAAATCTGCCTTCTACACAAGGTGTAAAAGGGCAGTATATTTTCGGAGCTGTCATTCGCACTCGGGTGATTCATGTGAAAAGGTTTCCGACATGATTATGGCTGTAAGATGGGAATCAACAGACAGAGCGTATATAGATACTGTCTGCAAAATATACTGCAGATAGTCACTTGAAAAGAAGTAATAAATGAAAACGTTATACCCCATGCCGAAGTTTTACTCATGAACAGCGAAAACGTGCTAAGCGACAAACATTTTTTCTTTCATTATTTCGTGAGGGTGTCATAGAGAAAAAGTTTCTAAAAGGTTTGAAGTAATTTGTAAATGCTTCTTGTAGGTCATTAAGTGCTCTCATTTTCAGTTACTCCATGAATATAGTCTGGGTAATTTACGCACTGTCAGCTATACTGCCTGAAGACATATACAGCCGGCCGGAGTGGCCGAGCGGTTCTAGGCGCTACAGTCTGGAACCGCGCGACCGCTGCGGTCGCAGGTTCGAATCCTGCCTCGGGCATGGATGTGTGTGATGTCTTTAGGTTAGTTAGGTTTTAGTAGTTCTAAGTTCTAGCGGACTGATGACCTCAACAGTTTAGTCCCATAGTGCTCAGAGCCATTTGTACCATTTTTTTTTTTTTTTTTTTTTTTTTTTTTTTGAAGACTGTGAGTAGGCTGTTTAGGTTTTTATATTGGTAACGCCACGTAGCGCTCTGTATGAAGATCACTGGCTGTGCTGTGTGCAGTCTGTGGCTGGTTTGCATTGTTGTCTGCTATTGTAATGTTGGGCAGCTGGATGTTAACAGCGCGTAGCGTGGCGCAGTTGGAAGTGAGCCGCCAGCAGTGGTGGATTTGGGGAGAGAAATGGCGGAGTTTTGAAATTTGTAAGACTGGATGTCATGAACTGCTATGTATATTATAATTTTTCAACACTATTAAGGTAAATACATTGTTTGTTTTCTATCAAAATCTTTCATTTGCTAACTATGCCTATTTGTAGTTAGTGCCTTCAGTAGTTTGAATCTTTTATTAAGCTGGCAGTACCGGCGCTCGCTGTATTGCAGTAGTTCAAGTAACGAAGATTTTTGGTGAGGTAAGTGATTTGTGAAAGGTATAGGTTAATGTTAGTCAGGGCCATTCTTTTGTAGGGATTTCTGAAAGTCAGATTGCGTTGCGCTAAAAATATTGTGTGTCAGTTTAAGCACAGTCATTTACAATTTTTCTAAGGGGACGTTTCAAGACATATACACAGTTTCTAACTTGAATACTTGATTTATTGTGTTAAAACTTTAACGTAAGATTACACCCCTTAATGAGTAGATTCTTACAGCATTTAACCTTTTAAATTCATTCAGGAATTATATGAAGTATTGAAAGTAACATTTTTGTTGCCCCTGGAAGCCGCTTAGACAGACAAACTGCAAATGGAATTGTGGGACCATTTTGGCCGTTTAGTAATTGTGTGCCAAACCAGAACTCGAAACTGAAACCTTGCATTTCGTCTTACCGGGTGATCTGACCAGGCAAAATGCACGAATCGCCCTCACAAATTTACTATCTGGGTACCTGTCCCCAGCCTCCTAAATTTACCTGATGTTCTCGTGTACATCTTACGGGACGAGCACTCCTGAAAGAGAGGATTTCGCTTAACCACATTCTAGGGCCTAAATCAGTAAGAGGACCTCCTGAGCCATGGTTGGGTAGCTCAGTCGGCAAGAGCATTTCCCGCGCAATGTGTAGTTCCATGTTCCAGCCCCGGTCTTCACCTGCTACGGAGTTTCAACGGAAAACGCACTCCCCGCAAAAGAATGAAAGATTCATTCTGGATAGGAGCCAGCTGTTAGTATGTCTGCGTTAGCTATGGTCTCAGATTCATTCAGATATATTCATAGAATCCAGATCACTAACCGACTGAAACTGGCGCGGGAGTGCAAACACCGCTGCAGATTGCCTATCTAAAGCCCCTTTAACACGATCAACTTAACTTGTGTCAGTTGACTAATCGGGACTAGTGAGTCTACTGCAGTGCCCCTGGCGTTTTATTCCTGTACTGAGTGTAAGTAAGTCTCATCCGTTTCGACTGGTCATTTTGGTTTAACGTCAGCGCCAAACTGCATATGGTATAAGAGCCGTCTGCTGTGCAGTTTGGCATCCGAACAGTGAAAGTGAGGTTATGAGGGACTGTCCTTTTTATGAAAATCGAAATATGGTAATAAAAATGAAGGAACAAGCAATTATAACAGTTAATTAACGACCGCAGCAGAGTTCATTGTGGTTGTTAAAGGTCGCGTGGTAAATTCTTTACACTTCTAAGAAGTAAAAGAGAAGGAAAAGTGTCATTCAGTCGTTTCAGAACATATACATTTATTTGCTCGAGAAAATGTATCCTTGCAAACAATATCTAGAACGCCGTAAATAGTGTCTTTTTGCTTTACAGTATCCTTTGTATCTTGTTTTCTTGCTAAGTGTCAAATAACATCGAAAATTATTTTTCTCGTCAGATTCTGACTTTTCACTGTCGAAATAATTTTCTTTAAAATACATTTTACGCTCTTATTTATGCTTACTGTGGGTTTTGTCTACCTGAAAGGTAAATTCCTTTTTACTTTAAAAAAATTCGCCTCTCTGGTAGGAGAACATTAGTAGGAAAAAAGTAGCAGGGCCTTGTGTAACTTTGTAGTGTGTCACGAAAACAAAGCAGACAAGACAGTAAAGATTAAGAGGACACAAAAGCACAAATTATATTTCTATATTAGTAGCGAGCTCTCCATGCCAGCAGACGCCGCCATAGTCCCCTGTTTCGGCGCATACTCGGGAATTTAGAACTGCACACTCGGTACAGTCTACAGATCATTGACATCATAAACGTACTCTCGTTGTTGTTGGTTGCTGATTTACACAGGCGCGCGAAAAATGCGCATACTGCGAATAGTCGATTTTGAGCAGGAATCCACTAGTGTAAAAGCGGACTTAACAGCTTTTAGGGGGAACTAAAATTTGATTTTGCAGTCTTTCATGTAATTATTGACCGATTTTAAAAATTTAAAACTCTTTCATAATCTGCTCACTGAGAAATATTATCTTACGTTAAAGGTATAAAAAAAGAAGTAAAGTACTGAAGTTAGAATATATATGAGTGCACTTAGCGACTTTCAACACTTTACACATAATTTCAAACCTTTTCGAAACTTTTTCTCGCTAACATCCACCATGATAAGGAAAACGTTTCCACTTTTTGGCTGTTCTTTCAGTAAAACTTCAGCAATAGGAATGATGTTTTAATTTATTACCTCTTTAATACTGACTCTATTCGCAACATTTACGCAGATAGTATTCACATATATCACTGAACGAACCTGCAAAATTACATCATTGTACGACAGATAGTTCATGGGATCAGGAGCTATGGTCTCATAAACATTATATTGGGGGTGGGGGCACTTTTACTGGTCAGATAGGATACGAATTGAGTGGGTAAATGTTTTTACCGAAACACACCGACGAAATGTTTGTGAACCAATTTTGTGTTTGCTGGATGTTTTTTGTGGGGACGAAGAACTCATTCAGCCAACCTATCATTTCTCGACAGTTTATCCAGTTTCGAAAATATACACCATCTATACGAGCGACTTCAAAGTTCTTCGTTACTGCTTTATTCCAACAGTATCGGGCTTGGTCCGATCGCATATTTTAGGGGAAGTCGTAAATGCAGAACTAAAGACACTGTAATAGATACGATTTTAATACTGAAAAATAATGAAATACACTGCCCCACAAGAGAAGGTGACGCACGAAAAGAGGAGGAGGAAAGTACACGAAATTTCAAGGGATGAGAAGGTATGTGATGTTACTTCAGTGATTTCAAAATCGAATCAAATTTACAAAGATCTTGACAGTATGGGTACACTCACCAGCACGACGTTACACCTCCTAAAGCTTCGGTGCAGACACTGATTCAGTAGGGACTGTGTCATAAAGGCGTTGTATCGTCTCCTGAGGCGAACTAGATTATACCTGTAGTATCTGGAGCTTTACATCCTGGATACTGCCACTGAAATGACATCCGAGTTGATTCCAAACATCTTCTATCGAGGACAGATTTGGGGATCTTGCAGGCCACTAGAGTACCTCGCCTTCGCATGAACAGTTCATGGAGACGCATGCCGTAAGTGGACGAGCATTGTCCAGTTGAAGAGCGGCACAGCAACACTGTCGCCTGAGAGGCAACACATGAGGACGTGTGATGTCCGTGAGGCACCGCAGAGCTCTCGCAGTCACTACGAGCCGTGACCTCAAGTCCGTAGCGACGGCTCCCCACACCGTAACATCGCTGTGCCTCTCCAAAAGCACTGGAAGAACGGGCTCCCTCCCCAGGTCGCTACCACGCTCGCCGACTGTTCGTCCGGGGTAGCGCGGAACCGCGATTCATCTCTCAACACAGTGCGACGCCACTGCAGACGCAGCCATTTCTGTTGTGGTGCTGACGGCGGCCTACGCATAGGAACGATAATTCCCCAGCACGGCTGCTGTTCGTCTCCGACCAGTTGCGTAGGGAGACTCATTTGTTTTCGGATGGTTGCGACGTGCTTTGTGCACGATACGGCGATCCACCCTTGCCGGGATCAGTTATGACGTCCGCCGCTTTGACGACTAGATGCTTGCCCTCACCGCCCATCCAATCCAACATCGTGTCACTGTGATGTTATAATGGCCCACAAACCAGGATATTGCACGATTCGACCAGCAGACCAAAAGAGGACCCACCGTTAGGCCCCTTTCAAATTCTGTCAGGTACTAATAACGCTATCTCACGTGATTACATGGGTTCTCCGTGTCCTTCACAGTGACCACCCAACATGTGTCGCTGTTCACAGTACTTATACGAGGAGCGACAATAAAGTAATGAGACTGAGGCAAAAAAAAAAAAATGTTGCTTACCGTTTTAGTCAAGTTTAGTGTTGTCTCCTTCAAAGTAGTTCCCTTCTCATTGCAAACACCTTTTCCAGCGCTTCTGCCATTGATGGTAACATTTCTGGAACAAGTCTTCTGTAATATCCTCCAGGACCCTCGTCACAGCCTTTTGGACGTCTTGTGTTGTTTGGAAATGGTGTCCCTTGACCGCCGTTTTGACTCTTGGAAATAGAAAAAAAGTCGCACGGAGCGATATCTGGTTAATAAGGTGTCTGTGATAGTACTGAAATTTGTTTTGAGGTTAAAAATTGCTGTACTGACACAGCAGTATGCGATGGCGCATTCTCGTGGTGCAGAACCCAATTATTAGCAATGTTGGCATGGACACGAAGAACTCTTTTACGAAGTCTTTCTAAAATTTCTTTGTAGTAATATTGGTTAGCTCTTTGTCCAGGAGGCACTCACTCTTTATGAACAATTCCCTCGGAATCAAAGAACACACAAGCATGCATTTAACTTTTGACTTTGACATGCGAGCTTCTTTTGGCTTGGGTAATCCCTTTGAGCACCATTGCGAACTTAGGGGTTTTGTCTCTGGATCGCACTGAGAAAAACCAACTTACATCACTAGTGATAACACGGCACAACAATTCTGGATTGATTTCCGTTTGCTCTAACAGATCGGCTGCCACATTTTTCCGTGTTTCTCACTGTTGTGGTGTGAGATTTTTGGGGACCATTTTTGCACAAATTTTTCTCATACCAAGATCTTCAGTTATTATTAGACGAACCGTTTCTCGGTAGATGTTCAGTTCTTCTGCAATCATTTTCATGGATAATCTTCTATCAGATCGTACGAGTTCACGCAACCTTGCCAAGTTGACAACTGTCCGTGAGGCTCATGGTCGTCCACTGCGGTCTTCATCTTCAGTATTCGTTCTGCCTTTACTAAACATTTTATTCCAACAAAAAACTTGAGCTCTTGACATAACCTTCTCTCCAAAAGCCTTCTGAAGCTTACCGTAAGTTGTCGTCGCGTTTTCACCCAATTTAACGCAAAACGTTGCGCAATATTAGCGGTTCCATTTCCGTGACGAGAGACACAAACACGTGTTAACTTATTACAGCACAACTCACGACTGAGCAGATGCATCGATGTGCCACTTGGACTAGAAGCAGCTTATAGACCAAGGTCAAAGATATTGTGTCTACGCGAGCCTGCAGAGTCGCCACATCTTGCAAAGAAAATCAGTCACATTACTTTATTGTCGCACCTCGTATACCCTACATGACTTGGTTACAACATTAAACCCGAACAACACTAATGTACTCTGGTGGCTATTCTACATGTTACAGGGAATTGCAACTCTAAGCGTTTACATGCTCTCTGATGGTGTGAACGTGTACGACATTCGAATGAAACGTATCTTCTGGGTGCTAAATGTTTTCCGCCAGACAGTGTGTTTAATAGGGTCTGCTATTGGCTACAAAACTGACAAAAGGAGATCGTGGACTATAGGAGAGACACGTGACATCGTGGACCTGATAGACAGGTATTTTCTAAACGAGTACTGATATTGTTAATTGTAGTATTTAAGTGACAGACACCGATTTCGAATGCAGATGGCAGATTCGTTCTGACACAGCCACACGCTCTTCTGAGTGTCTTGGTTTTTTCATTTGGTTGACGATGACAAGTCCGCAACTTCCCGTAGTGCTGAAACTGCCTTACAGTAACGACGTCAGCAAGACTTATTCCTTGCCATAGTTTTGTCTTTATCATTCCTGCTCTGAACAGACTGTGATTCCTAAAGAGAGTCAGAACAGTTTTTATTTTCTTTACAGTTCCGTGCAGTATGGAACATTTCGACGTCAGAAACGATCTTTCAAGAATAGTACAAAATTTTAGACCTAAAGTATATCATGCTACATCTCGCTACATTGCAACCTAAATTAATCCTGCTTCTTTCATGGTTGACAGTAGCGTTTGTTTTGTTTCCTTGGGGCTTTTTGCGCTCTATTACTACCTCACTTGAGGTGTTATGTCTCTATCGACTGCTTTCGCTTCACTTGACAGTATAAAATGAAAAAGGAAACATATGAAAACGTTCGGCATAGTAATCTGTAAGCGCCCGTTGTAAGCACTCAGAATAATTTATCCAGGTAATGTAAGAAACTGTTGCTGAACTTAACGCAAAACTTCGGATTCGCCTAAACTATTGTACATAAATGTTTAGCGTGTCCACAACTTTCATTACGATTCAGTTTGCAGTGCGTCGACACCCAGGTTGATATACATTGTGTTATTACAGACGTCTAAGGGTTGGAGAGCGGACTTAGTAAATAAGGTTTTGATAAGGAACCCATGTCCATAACCGTACCATTTGAATTTACAAAAAGTTTGAAGGTCGGATCACTTTCTCTTTCAAAACTCGCGTTTCACGGTATAATAAGTGATGGCAAAGCGGCACAAAACATGTTCCAAAAACTTCCCCGGAGTGCCTAGGTCGTTATACCTCTCTTTCATTGCGTCCAGTAAACGACGTAGAGACGAGGTGCAGATCGACCAACTCCACGTCAGTAAACCTATCCATGCTGCCGTGTCCCACTGTTAACGTGCAGCTAAACACTGTCGGAAAAACACACCCGAGCACTGCTGAAAGCAAGCCTGAGAGCTAAGAGTTAAGAGGGCATTACTGTAGTCAACATCGAGCACCGGTAATGAATGGAGCAACTTTGTGTCCAAACAAGACACGCAGCAGATATCGTCGACATTTACAGTCTTGTGCAGATATTTTCAGTACAATACGGATACAAAAGAAATCATACGAAATGCTGTTACCCTGTAACGAGTTATCGGAGACAGTGGACCTCTTATACCAAAATTCTTAGGAAATATTCCTGAAGATTCTCAGAAATCGTGACAATGGAATTCAGGCTTACTCAGCCTGCACACGATCATAGTAGAGTGACATGTCTTTGTCACCACTTGCACGGAAATATCGAAACGTTGGATACCGGCCGTCAGCTTTGTTTGATCCATGATGTCACCAAAATGGGGAATACCTTATTTAATATGGCGACCATGATATCACACATTCAAGAAGTGAAACTACGGAAACAACGCCATTGTATAAAATACGATCAAAATAATTCAAATGGTTCAAATGGCCCTGAGCGCTATGGGATTTAACATCTATGGTCATCAGTCCCCTAGAACTTAGAACTACTTAAACCTAACTAACCTAAGGACAACACACAACACCCAGCCATCACGAGGCAGAGAAAATCCCTGACCCCGCCGGGAATCGAACCCGGGAACCCGGGCGCGGGAAGCGGGAACGCTACCGCACGACCACGAGATGCGGGCTCAAAATAATTCGAAGAATATGAAACTAACGGGACAAGCCTGGCAATATGGGGTTTTGGGTGAGGACAAGTAAACGATTTTCCTAATATAAATTACATACCGAAACAAAAACT
Organism: Schistocerca piceifrons; assembly: GCF_021461385.2. NCBI lineage: Eukaryota > Metazoa > Arthropoda > Insecta > Orthoptera > Acrididae > Schistocerca > Schistocerca piceifrons. The sequence continues at coordinate 5,102,192 of NC_060144.1, read as the reverse complement.
TAGGCAAAAATCCAGTAAGCCAATATTACACCAAAATGGACAAAATTGGTATCGCTAACTTCAGTTCTACGATACCAACAAACAAATCAGCAATAAACTCGTCTCAGAAATTTCATTTGACCTGACTCAAACAAAATTAAGGATACCACGAAATGACAACGCTTCAAAATCGGGTAATGAAACCTTCACATCATCTATATCGCTCAAACGAAGTCCACGATACGACGAAACCACAACTGGCTCCAAAAGCTGGTATAAAAACCTCACTTAATACGTGAAAGTCACCGATACTACAAAACCAGAACTCGTTCCAAAAACTATTATAGGAAACTTCACTTGGTCTATATAGCTAAGATGAAGCCGGCGATGCCGGGAAACCACTATTCATTCCACTAACTAATGTCGGGAACTTCATCTATACAGCAACAACAGGCTCCATAATATATAAAAAAAGCCTCGCTGCACTATTGCTCTAAACGTCACTCAATCAAAACGGCTACAATAATAATAATAATAATAATAATAATAATGTCGTGTGACGAGGGCCTCCCGTCGGGTAGACCGTTCGCCTGGTGCAGGTCTTTCGATTTGACGCCACTTCGGCGACTTGCGCGTCGATGGGGATGAAATGATGATGATTAGGACAACACAACACCCAGTCCCTGAGCGGAGAAAATCTCCGACCCAGCCGGGAATCGAACCCGGGCCCTTAGGATTGACAGTCTGTCGCGCTGACCACACTTTTTTTCCCATTTTGTTCGTTGTTGATCGTAGTGTTTGGTCGTTGCCGACGTCACATGACATCCGTTATAGTTCGTTTCTTGATCCTTCCACTCAGTTTTTTTTTAATTACAGAAGCCAACCAGCTCTCTGACCGAACACGCTGAGCTACCGTACCGGCATCAAGGGCAAAAATTACACCACAAGAACTAAGTATTTGACGTCGGCATTCTCTGGAGACTGCCCTCCACCACTCAGCTACCGGGGGCGGACAACGGCTACAATAAAATCCACAGTATCAAGAAAAACGAAACTCTCTAGTATAAATGTTATCGAAAATCTAACTTGACCGCAACAGCTGAAACTCCACAAAACCTATCAGTCGTAATTAATCGTTATTTAACGCAACCCACAAGTTCATAAAAATTTTCCATTAATATACTATAACTAATAGCTATAAGTATTACTCTGCAAATGAAGTAAACACTGATGTAATTTTGTTCAATACACCGTCCTCCTTCACCAATAAAAATATCTGCGGTTATACCCCTAACAATATATGCCATTAGGAGTTCAGAACAAAATAAACAGCAGTAACTTTGGTCAACTTCATAGATTCTCCACAAGCATGCCATTTGACGCGCTGGGTCAGCAGACAACGCAATTGGAACGATTTTGCTGTTGTTGCCATATCGTCACCCATTACGACATGCAACGACCTACTACTGAATTTCCTCGTCGTGTCTAACTAATCACAAAAAGCAAATCCAAAATTAAATCTGCAAAAATGTACAACATGCCGAGCTAACAGCTCCAAGGCCGAAAATCAAATATGTCGCCAGTAACCGCAGACACTACAATAACTCACTAACGACGTTCCAAACACACAATTCCAATATCTGATAAAGAACACGGCACCAGACCCGTCACTGATTAACAACATTTAAAATCAATTTCAAAACGGCGACATTGAACACTAGGGAGCAGCACTAAAAACTACAAAACGCTCTCTTCAAAGACGGCCCATTTCACTTGCACCTCGCAACCGTGACGTCACATAACACACGTGCGTCTTGGGTCAATGCAGACGACGGTATCGGACGTTTCGGTTGATCCCTGTGTACAGATTATTTTGCAGTCCATATATTCTAATTTAACTTCAGGTTATGCTGAAGCTTTTACTAGAGGTTTGTTACGAAAGTGAACCGGTGCTTCTCAATTGACCCTCCAGTCACAGAGTGGGAAATACTAGTTACGTCGACAGGGACGGTAATGGTGTACAGTACGTAGGCAGCGCATAAACGAAATGAAGGCGATGCTAGAGGACGCGGGCCGACCACTGGAGTGCCACGCTTAATTATTAGGAAGAACAAGGGGGCGCAGGTAACAACGAAACAATGAATGGCCGTCTCCCGGAGCAGCCCTCATTAGGGTGGATTTGTAGCGACCGCCCGAGGTCCTTTTTATCGTTTTGTCGTATTTTGATGAAAACGGCCGGCCGGCTTTTTTTTGTGAAGGCGGCGATAAAGAGGCTGCGGCGGCGAGCGAAGCAATTAAAGCGGCGGCCCGGGGCGGCCGCTTCCGGCAGAGGCGAGTAGCCCGAGGCCCGTGGTCCCAGCCCAGCCCAGCCCCGCCGCGAGGCTCCGTGGCGTGAGGAGGCAGTAGGCTGGGCTGGGCTGGGCTGGGCTGGGCTGGGCAGCCTGCCCCAACTGTGCGCGGCGGTAGTCTGGACGTAGACGAGTGAGCTGCAAGAACAGCACCTACGTCACACGCTCGGCAGTACAGAGTCGCGAGGCGCTAATTGGCCCTCAAATGGTTCAAACGGCTCTGAGCACTATGGGACTTAACTTCTGAGGTCATCAGTCCCCTAGAACTTAGAACTACTTAAACCTAACTAACCTAAGGACATCACACACATCCGTGCCCGAGGCACGATTCGAACCTGCCACCGTAGCGGTAGCGCGGTTACAGACTGTAGCGTATAAAACCGCTCGGCCACATCGGCCAGCAATTGGCCCTCAGCTGAAGCTCATATGTATATATGCCGCTTGTGAGCGCCAGAGAACTGATGACCTCTTGAAAACCCGTGGTTAATTGTATGATTCGTTGTAATAAAATGACGGGAAACGTCATATTCGTGGTAAACGAAATATGAGACTATGCCATTCGAAGCCAGCGGCACATTGAATATCCATCAAAAACGCATTATTCTTGGTACAATTTGTTATAATTAAATGTCAGTAACACATCTACGGTTAAAGATTTCGCGAGATTGTAAGGTGCGAAGAATGGGGGTGAACCATTCATGATCGGTAGCGCAATGAGTAGTGTCATAGTCTTGATCATAATCCACTGATGTGTTGTTGCTCCGCATCTCACTGCTTCCAAACACTTTATTAATAACTTCCTCATTTTCAATAGGTTCTCATACTTTCTTACCACTGTAATGTAAATATGATCTATAATATTTGCTGTTATATAAATATAACTGCGCTTTTCTGAGAAGTGAGTTTGTTCGATTGGCTTTATCTGCAAGACAGCTTACGCTACTTGAAGTACAATATTTTGCACTTTCTTGTTTTAAGTTTAGTGTTTTCATATGTTGCACACATTTTGCTACTGGATAGAAAAAGAGATGAAGCAAGAGTGAACTTAGGGCTCTACTAAAAAGTGAGAATGATGAAATATCTTGCGTGGAGAACTATTGCATATTTGTATCGCAATATTTATAACGGAACTTTTATAAGGCGATGTCCTTCTTGACTGGATACCACCGAGCGAGGTGGCGCAGTGGTTAAACACTGGACTCGCATTCGGGAGGACGACGGTTCAATCCCGCGTCCGGCCGTCCTGATTTAGGTTTTCCGTGATTTCCCTAAAGAGACAGCTTACACTACACTCGTTCGTCCTTCGTTAGAATATTGCTGCGCGGTGTGCGATCCTTACCAGGTGCGATTGACGGAGGACATCGAAAGGGTGCAAAAAGGGGCAGCTCGTTTTGTATTATCACGTAATAGGGGAGAGAGTGTGGCAGATATGATACGCGAGTTGGGATGGAAGTCATAAAGCAAAGACGTTTTTCGTCGCGGCGAGATCTATTTACGAAATTTCAGTCGCCAACTTTCTCTTCCGAATGCGAAAATATTTTGTTGAGCCCAACGTACATAGGTAGGAATGATCATCAAAATAAAATAAGAGAAATCAGAGCTCGAACAGAAAGGTTCAGGTGTTCGTTTTTCCCGCGCGCTGTTCGGTAGTGGAATGGTAGAGAGATAGTATGATTGTGGTTCGATGAACCCTCTGCCAAGCACTTAAATGTGAATTGCAGAGTAATCATGTAGATGTAGATGACTTCACACTTTTGATTATTTAGGGTCAGCTGCCAATTTTCAGCCTGGAACCGTGCGACCGCTGCGGTCGCAGGTTCGAATCCTGCCTCGGGCATGGATGTGTGTAATGTCCTTAGGTTAGTTAGGTTTAAGTATTTCTAAGTTCTAGGCGACTGATAACCTCAGAAGTTAAGTCCCATAGTGCTCGGAGCAATTTAAACCATTTTTTTGCCAATTTTCACACCATACAGATATCTTTTCTAAATCTTGTTCAGTTTGTTTTTCACTTCTTATGACTTTAGTAGACGATAAACAACTGTATTACCTCGAAACAACCTAAGTCGGCTGCTCAGATTGTCTCCTGAATCGTTTATATAGATGAAGAACAGCAGAGGACCTATAACACCACCTTGGGGAACGCTAGAACTCACTTCCGTTTTACTCGACGATTTCCGTCAATTGCTACGTACTGTGACCTCTCTGACAGGAAATCAGGAATCCAGTCACATAGCTGAGACGATATTCCATAAGCACGAAATTTCACTATCAGTCGCTTGTGAGTTACAGTTTCAAAAGCCTACTGGTAATGTAGAAGTACTCAATGAAATTTAAACCCCTTGTCAATAGCATTCAACACTCAAGTAACACATCCCAAAGAGGTTGTATTAGTGGAGTCAGGAAATGGTAAATGGAAATGCCTGTGTTCTGCTTCTGCAGTTGAACTTTGAAATGCCTGAAATGAAAAGTAAGCGAGGAGCTCTCGAACTTGGGACTCAGCAGGCAGCCCTGAGGGCGCTGTAGATGGGCGATGTGGGGCACAGGTGGGACTTTCAATGTTTCCGGAGTTAGGTGTGAGTCGTCCTTAGTGGTAAACCAAATTGTTCTGCCAGTACGGGGTAGACACGCGGTCCAGGGCGCCTTGCCACGGTTCGCACGGCTTCCCCCGTTCGAGTCCTCCCTCGAGCATGTTGCCCTTAGCGTAAGTTAATTTAAGTTAGATTAAGTAGTGTGTAAGCCTAGGGACCGATGACCTCAGCAGTATGGTCCCATAGGAACTTACCACAAATATCCAAATTTACAGAAATCCTTCAAAGAGTGGCTTCCCTTGCACGGAGGACGAATTCTGATGTAGTCATTTCTGGTCATTTTTATTCTAACCGTTTATCCATTAACTAGCTGGAGGTGGTCAGTTATCTAAGCGGCGAGGATGGACTGGAGCAGAGAAATTCCATTTCTGTGGAAATGAAAAAAAAAATTTTTTTTTTGGTGTAACCTTTTCCCTACTGCTTTAAGGGGCTCTGGAAAGGCTCAATATCATGAAAAGTTCAATTTTTACTTTTTTGAGTTTTCTGAATCTGCAGACTATTACCTTTTAATAGATATATAATTTATTCAATTCCGAAGACTACAAATATTTTTAAATTTTTTTTGAAATGTGTTCTACATGGGCGTGACCCACTGTGGCGCTGTTAAACTGCTGTCAAATGGTGCTATTATTAACGTCCGTGTTCATCAGGTACATTTTAGTGGTGTGAGATAAAGTATGTGTTGTGGCTAACCTGTGATGGTTCAATATATATCGCTGGTGTGATTGTCGATTGTTTCATGTTTATTTACTCTGTCGTTATCTCGAAAATATTCGTAATTAATTCTGTTTCTTGAGTCTCTGTTTTGTTGAAGTATAATAATGAGTAATAGTAAAGTTATTAGAAATCCTCTGAAGGCTTTTAAGAAAAGGAGAAATGTTGGAAAGCCAAAGGTATGTGTTATTACTGTAAACAATAAAGAGGATAACCAAGTGAGTGAACCTAACCTCTCAAGTACACCTGCCCATAGCAGTCAAAGTGGGAAAGAAAATACTTCACAGAAGAAGCTTGGTTCAATGAGTAAAAACTATGAATGTTTTATGGGCGAATCGGATGTGAATGAAATATTTGATATGTCGGTTCTCAAAGGAATTTTTTCAAACTGTGTAAGATGTATTCATTGTAGTGAAGTTGGTCTGGAACTCTCCATAATAAAGCACGTAGGACTTGCTAGTGAAATACAACTGAAATGTGATAAGTGTTCATACATGACCACCTTTTGGAACAGTGTTGCAGTAACTGCAACTGAAGAAAATGGTAGCAAAATCTACGAACACAACAACGAGCGATGCTTGCTTTAGACAAGGAACGCCTTCGGGCTGCAGACAGGGCTGTAAAGAGTCTAGAAATACAAGCAAGAGTAAACAGGAGGAGGAACAAGAGGAAGCTGGAGGAGGAGTTTGCAGAGGATGAAGATAATCCATCTTATGGACCTGGAATGCACTAAAAAGTTAATCCAATCTTTGTCGCTCGATTCCCAAAACTTTTATTTTCTCATACTAATTACATGTTTTCTAAGGATCTTCCAAACATATTTTTTCCAAACTTTCAGTAAATGTTACACAGTACCTTATACATAATTTAACACAGCCTTTTTCCAAAAAACTGTGTATTTTTGAATATATAAATAAAAAATTGCAAAAAAATGTTGTGAATTTTCATTACAATTGAAAAAAAATCATCTTTAATAACTGAACTAAAATTTTGTAAAATCCCTGTGTTAAGTTGTAGCCCATATTCCAATAAATAATCTGTAGAAAGTTCAACTTCCTACCTCAAACACTTTGTGAGGAAAGATGTAATTTATAAGCGTTATTTTACCATTGCAAGTATAGGGCGTTCCGGAGCCACTTAAACCGTTTTCGGCTTTTGTTGCTGTGTATATGTATTGCCGCAGCGTAACTCGGGGCACACAAGTTATTCAGACTATTTTCTGGTATCTGGGTATGAGAGCACTGAGCGACATTCAACATACTTTATACATATTTTCAAATCTTTTCGAAACTTTTTTCTCGCTGACACCCTGCCACGAACTACTGAAAGGAAAAAAGATTATTGCTTCCTATATTTTCGCTGTTCATACAGTAAACATCAGCATGAGACATGACGTTTTAATTTATTACTTCTTCACTACCAACTTTATTCGCAACACATTTTGCAGACAGTACCATCACAAGACACTGAATATGCTTGCAAAATTATATCGTTATGCGACAGAGTTTCAGGGAGAGCATTAGGGAACGATTCACAAGAATGGGGGAAAGAAATACAGTAGAAGAAGAATGGGCAGCTTTGAGAGATGAAATAGTGAGAGCAGCAGAGGCTCAAGTAGATAAAAAGACGAGGACTAATAGAAATCCTTGGGTAACAGAAGAGATATTGAATTTAATTGATGAAAGGAGAAAATACAAAAATGCAGTAAATGAAGCGGGCAAAAAGGAATACAAACGTCTCAAAAATGAGATCGACAGGAAGTGCAAAGTTGCTAAGCAGGGTTGGCTAGAGGACAAATGTAAGGATGTAAAAGCATGTATCACTAGGGGTACGATAAATACCGCATACAGGAAAATTAAAGAGACCTTTGGAGAAAAAAGAACCACTTGCATGAATATCAAGATCTCAGATGGAAACCCAGCTCTAAGCAAAGAAGGGAAAGCAGAAAGGTGGAAGGAGTATATATAGGGTCTATACAAGGCCGAGTTACTTGAGGACAATATTATGGAGATGGAAGAGGATGTAGATGAAGATGAAATGGGAGATATGATACTGCGTGAAGAGTTTGATAAATCACTGAAAGACCTAAGTCGAAACAAGGCCCCGGGAGTAGACAACATTCCATTAGAACTATTGATAGCCTTGGGAGAGCCAGCCCTGACAAGACTCTACCATCTGGTGAGCAGGATATATGAGACAGGCGAAATACCCTCAGACTTCAAGAAGAATATAATAATTCCAATCCCAAAGAAAGCAGGTGCTGACAGATGTGAAAATTACCGAACTATCAGCTTCATAAGCCACGGCTGCAAAATGCTAACACGAATTCTTTACAGACGAATGGAAAAACTGGTAGAAGCCGACATCGGGGAAGATCAGTTCGGATTCCGTAGATGTGTTGGAACCCATGAGGCATTACTGACCCTACGACTTATCTTAGAAAATAGATTAAGGAAAGGCAAGCCTACGTTTCTAGCATTTGTAGACTTGGAGAAAGCTTTTGACAGTGTTGACTGCAATACTCTCTTTCAAATTCTGAAGGTGGCAGGGGTAAAATACAGGGAGGGAAATGCTATTTACAATTTCTACAGAAATCACATGGCAGTTATAAGAGTCGAGGGGTATGAAAGGGAAGCAGTGGTCGGGAAGGGAGTGAGACAGGGTTGTACCTATCCCCGATGCTATTCAATCTGTATATTGAGCAAGCAGTAAAGGAAACAAAAGAAAAATTCGGAGTAGGAATTAAAATCTATGGAGAAAAAATAAAAACTTTGAGGTTCGCCGATGACATTGTAATTCTGTCAGAGACAGCAAAGGACTTGGAAGAGCAGCTGAACGGAATGGACAGTGTCTTGAAAGGAGGATATATGATGAACATCAACAAAAGCAAAACGAGGATAATGGAATGTAGTCGAATTAAATCGGGCGATGCTGCGGGAATTAGATTAGGAAATGAGACGCTTAAAGTAGTAAATGAGTTTTGCTATTTGGGGAGCAGAATAACTCACGGTGGTCAAAGTAGAGAGGATATAAAATGTAGACTGGCAATGGCAAGGAAAGTGTTTCTGAAGAAGAGAAATTTGTTAACATCGAATATAGATTTAAGTATCAGAAAGCCGTTTCTGAAAGCATTTATATGGAGTGTAGCCATGTATGGAAGTGAAACGTGGACGATAAATAGTTTAGACAAGAAGAGAATAGAAGCTTTCGAAATGTGGTGCTACAGAAGAATGCTGAAGATTAAATGGGTAGATCACATAACTAATGAGGAGGCATTGCACAGAATTGGGGAGAAGAGGTATTTGTGGCACAACTTGACTAGAAGAAGGCATCGGTTGGTAGAACATGTTCTGAGGCATCAAGGGATCACTAATTTAGTATTGGAGGGCAGCGTGGAGGGTAAAAATCGTAGAGAGAGACCAAGAGATGAATACACTAAACAGATTCAGAAGGATGTAGGTTGCAGTAAGTACTGGGAGATGATGGAGCTTGCACAGGATAGAGTAGCATGGAGAGTTGCATCAAACCAGTCTCTGGACTGAAGACCACAACGATAACAACATGCGACACATTTTTCAGGAGTTCGATTCTTTCAAGAATGTGGTATGGTGTTACTGAATAGTGCATACTGAATGAAAATCCACGAGCACCTAAACGTCGAGTCTTCATGCTGCTTCTTCCCAGCGCATCCTCTAAACCAGGAATGTCCGAACGGAACTCCGCGAGTGCTCCGCCTGGTGGGGCTGTGGGGTGAGGAAGAAAAACCTGAAAGCTGCAGACAGACGCTGCTAGGGCAAAGCAGTGGACTTGTCAGATGCCAAGCAGGTTGCTGACAACACTACTTGCGTTAAATCAGTGTAAGTTCTGAATTTGGAGTACTATGGTAAGTATGTAGTTGGGAAAGGTGGGGAGGCCACATTGTTCAATGCCGAGCGGAAATTACATTACTTTTCGTATCGTTTAAGAGGCATGGGAAGTGCTTCAATACAGTATTGATACTCTATTACAAAACTAACCACGAAGACGACCTTATGCACTTTTCTTCTGAACGAACGACTGTAAACGATGGCTGAACTGAAGGCGACCATTAGGAAAAAATCTGAGCTAACTCTTACTGTAGTGATGACAACATGTTTTATAGTCGACGTCACCAGTTATTGGAACTTATTAAGTGTCTTAATGCAGGATCATTTGGTAACAGATATGGCGGACAAGAAATAATCCTATAAAGGTGAAATAATGCTGTAGAAAAATCATCTTTTAGTTCGTCACATCGAACTTTTCCCGTAACTCAAGGCAGTCATTTGCGGACCAGACATGACTGACTACCTTTCAGTAACTGAAGAGTTTCATTTTGAGTTTTCAAAGGTATACCAAGACACTGCACTATTGGAGACGCGTTTCGATTTGTTTGTCAGACTGCTCTCGCGTTCGGCTGCTAACGTACCCCATTACTTCCAGATTCCATTACGGGGTGTTACACAGAGCAGCAACCTGTTTATCCAATCCAGGATTTTACAAGACTTTTATAAAGTGTTACCTTGAGAGCAATATCTTCGGCTGCACAGACAAGCCGCCAAAGGTGTTCCAGTGTTTGGCTCAGCACATGTGCGAGAACTTTTTTTTTCTGTTATGAAACTGACAAAGTCCACCAGCGTTTTGGTTTAACAGATTTTAGCCTGCGTAACTCCATGTGTTGGACAGTACTGCGAAACCGTTTCCACTTATATTATATATTCTAAAAACTAAGAGTATAAAACGTCACAACTTTATGTTGAATGCGTGTTTGTAAAGATTCTTGTAGTCCCACCGATCATACTATCACTATCTGCTGTTTTTATTTAACCAAGTAATACAAGTTACTGCTTTGGCGATAAAATAAAAAAATAAAATAAACACACATGATAAAAACTTGACTGTGAAAGTATCCTGCAATATTCGCCTCTTAGAAGTCGTTGCAGTATGCTGCAAACACGTCTTTCTAACTTTCGCGCGTGGGCAGACTTCGGCACTCGCACAGGACTTTCTTCGCATTTGAAATTCTTCCTACTGTTCTCTTCATTCCGAATCCTTGTTCTTAGAGACTGTTTAGTGCTCACCTTTACGCTGCAGTTCTCGAGGCTGCTTTGGAGACACTTCCTTTCGCGCACAGACCAGTAGGACGCGGGGTGTCGTCGGGGGACTGGTAGTGGCGGTGTTATGGTGATGGAAATGGCACTGGTTCCTGTTAACCATTTCTCCTACAGGGAAATAACTTTCCAACCTTAAGCGTCACAGCATTTTTAAACTTTCTCTTCCCTGTGTCACATATATTTGGACCATAGCAGTTATCATTTTAGCGTTTTGCCCCTCAAAAATTACCAATGTGGCAGCTGATTTTGATCCCATTTGAAAGCTAAGTCAGCTGCACCATTTTAAATATATATATATATATATATATAATAGAGGGAAACATTCCACGTGGGGAAAATATATCTAAAAACAAAGAAGCTGTAACTTACCAAACGAAAGCGTTGGTATGTTGATAGAGACAATAAAAACAGTAAAAAACACACACACAAATCTCAAGCTTTCGCAACCCAAGGTTGCTTCGTCAGCCTGTGTGTGTGTATGTGTATATACACTCCTGGAAATGGAAAAAAGAACACATTGACACCGGTGTGTCAGACCCACCATACTTGCTCCGGACACTGCGAGAGGGCTGTACAGGCAATGATCACACGCACGGCACAGCGGACACACCAGGAACCGCGGTGTTGGCCGTCGAATGGCGCTAGCTGCGCAGCATTTGTGCACCGCCGCCGTCAGTGTCAGCCAGTTTGCCGTGGCATACGGAGCTCCATCGCAGTCTTTAACACTGGTAGCATGCCGCGACAGCGTGGACGTGAACCGTATGTGCAGTTGACGGACTTTGAGCGAGGGCGTATAGTGGGCATGCGGGAGGCCGGGTGGACGTACCGCCGAATTGCTCAACACGTGGGGCGTGAGGTCTCCACAGTACATCGATATTGTCGCCAGTGGTCGGCGGAAGGTGCACGTGCCCGTCGACCTGGGACCGGACCGCAGCGACGCACGGATGCACGCCAAGACCGTAGGATCCTACGCAGTGCCGTAGGGGACCGCACCGCCACTTCCCAGCAAATTAGGGACACTGTTGCTCCTGGGGTATCGGCGAGGACCATTCGCAACCGTCTCCATGAAGCTGGGCTACGGTCCCGCACACCGTTAGGCCGTCTTCCGCTCACGCCCCAACATCGTGCAGCCCGCCTCCAGTGGTGTCGCGACAGGCGTGAATGGAGGGACGAATGGAGACGTGTCGTCTTCAGCGATGAGAGTCGCTTCTGCCTTGGTGCCAATGATGGTCGTATGCGTGTTTGGCGCCGTGCAGGTGAGCGCCACAATCAGGACTGCATACGACCGAGGCACACAGGGCCAACACCCGGCATCATGGTGTGGGGAGCGATCTCCTACACTGGCCGTACACCACTGGTGATCGTCGAGGGGACACTGAATAGTGCACGGTACATCCAAACCGTCATCGAACCCATCGTTCTACCATTCCTAGACCGGCAAGGTAACTTGCTGTTCCAACAGGACAATGCACGTCCGCATGTATCCCGTGCCACCCAACGTGCTCTAGAAGGTGTAAGTCAACTACCCTGGCCAGCAAGATCTCCGGATCTGTCCCCCATTGAGCATGTTTGGGACTGGATGAAGCGTCGTCTCACGCAATCTGCACGTCCAGCACGAACGCTGGTCCAACTGAGGCGCCAGGTGGAAATGGCATGGCAAGCCGTTCCACAGGACTACATCCAGCATCTCTACGATCGTCTCCATGGGAGAATAGCAGCCTGCATAGCTGCGAAAGGTGGATATACACTGTACTAGTGCCGACATTGTGCATGCTCTGTTGCCTGTGTCTATGTGCCTGTGGTTCTGTCAGTGTGATCATGTGATGTATCTGACCCCAGGAATGTGTCAATTAAGTTTCCCCTTCCTGGGACAATGAATTCACGGTGTTCTTATTTCAATTTCCAGGAGTATATATATATATATATATATATATATATATATATATATATATATGTGTGTGTGTGTGTGTGTGTGTGTGTGTGTGTGTGTGTGCGCGCGCGCGCGCGCGCGCGCTCATGTGTATACCTGTCCTTTTTTTCCCCTAAGGTAAATCTTTCCACTCCCGGGATTGGAATGACTCCTTACCCTCTCCCTTAAACCCCACACCCTTTCGTCTTTCCCTCTCCTTCCCTCTTTCCTGAAGAAGCAACCTTGAGTTGCGAAAGCTTGAAATTTGTGTGTGTGTTTTTTATTGTTTTTATTGTATCTATCAACATACCAACGCTTTCGTTTGGTAAGTTACAGCTTGAAATTTCCTGGCAGATTAAAATTGTGTACCCGACCGAGACTCGAACTCGGGACCTTTGCCTTCCGCGGGCAAGTGCTCTACCATCTTTTTTTGTTTTTTTTTTTTGTTTTATCCCATTCCAACCAAAACTAAATAGGGTACCGACAACTTCACACTTTTTTTTTTCACTTGAGGGAAGACTTTTTTTTACTTTTTTTATTTTTGACCATTTTGTTTTTCTATTTATATATAAATAAAGAAAGAAAATTACCTCTTCCACTTCAGGCGTGGGCCCCTATCACCCATACTACCCCCAAAAACCTATCTAGCCTAAAAACAAAAACAAAGCTAGTGCCACCGCCACTTTCACCCTAAAGCTAACTAGGACGGCCGTTCGCCACCACTTCAGGTTCCGCCGACGAAACAAAAATTAAATATGCCTCTGAACTTTTTATAAAAAATATAAAAGGAGAAAGGAAAGGGCATAATACTTTATTATATTTTATTTGTTGTTCATTTTGTTCTTAGTTTGTTCTTGTGTATTTATTTGGATTCGAAAGCAGGTCTCCTGCCCACTTTTTTTATCTTTTTTTATTTATATAGATATCAATGTGCGAACAGTCATAGTTAATCAAGCCTGGAGAACTAAAACAGAATGAAGACACCATCGAAGATATTAAACATAAATAACATGGAAAGAAAGCTACCACGTCGTAGTTAGGCCTTCCCAGCGACTGCGCCCACTGACAAAGATTGTTCAATATAAGCTCGTTTGCAGTTCGTTTTGAGCTCATCTGCCACTGCCTGGAACATTCCAGCTGCACGGCGGGCTGTGAAAGGCACTCCATAGGTAGTTTGCGAAGCTATGTCGATATCTGGTATGCCCGGAAATAGCATGATGTCTTTCTTGCAAATAGAGCCAGAAGTCAAGGAAATTCTTGTGTCCGTCACGACAGAGGTAATGGACCGCATATCCACGTATCCAGGTGACGGAGTTGGTTCGAGTCTTCGGGTAAAATGTCTCATCCGGAAACAATAACGTGCGTGCAGATATATGCTCCGGCCTAACTCGCAAGAGATAAGCCAGCATCTGCCGCACTAGGTGCCAAACCGGTTCCGCCTCTCCACAGCTGAGGCGGTGCTCGTCAGAATCTACTGTATTACAACCCACACAATTGGGAAATTCTGCCATGTGGATATTGTAGAGACGTTCTTGCGTCACCAGCTTCCCATTAACGACTACGTACCATTGGGAAACAACATCGGAATCAAGCATGGCATCGTGTACGGTCTTCCACACCACGCGCCACCGTACGTCAGGATATTTTAGTTCGACCACATTTATGGGGCGGCGTTGCAGCATGTCGTGATATAGGCGTCGAGTCGTGGCCATTGGTGGTGTCGTGAGCGCTACACTGCAATAACTTTGTTCTAAATAGAAACGTCCTATATAAAAGAGGGGCCATGGGATGTCCTGTAGTGGCACCGGCGCTCTTAGTGAAGCAGGTCGTAGCGCCGTCAGAAGCAGACTCGTGAGGCTCGTAGGACAACGGCGCAGCAGACATAAATGTGAGCTAACATAGAGGGCAATGGCCCTATCATGGACGTTAACTAGGCCGAGACCACCTTTTTCCTTGGGGAGGGTAAGAGATACGTATCTGATCTTCAGTAACATACCAGCGGTGACGAAGTATCCCAGCGCTGCCATAATGCTACGAGCCAAGGGTTTCGGAATGGGTAGCGTTTGGGCGACATGCGGTATGCGGGACGCAAGGTATACATTGGCATAATACGCCCGCTGAACGATGTTGAGGGATCGCAAGCGTTGATTTGCAATTCCGGCCCTAATTTGGTGAAGAAGGCGTCGATAATTGAGCGTCGTCGCGCGTCGCATGTCGTTCATGAAATCTAAGCCCAAGAGGCGGACAGTATCACTGAAGCGTAAGGGGGCAATGTGTTCCTGAGGTAGCCCAATCCCGATGCTCAATGAGACAGACTTGTCAACGTTGATTTGGCTACCAGAAGCTGTACCGTAGGTTGCAATCCAGTCCAACGCTGCGGCCATATCGTCAGCTCCTCGTATGACGATCATCAAATCATCCGCATATGCGGTGCAGCGATAGATGGAGCCGCCGAACTGTATCCCAGTGAGCCAGTCTCGGAGACCACACAACAAAGGTTCTAAGGCCAATGCAAATAACAATGTTGATAATGGACATCCCTGTCGTACCGATCGGCGGATCGGCATGGGTGCCGTCAGTCTTCCATTAACAAGAACTCGAGAAGTAGCCCCATGCAGAAGGCGTGTCAACACTGTGATACAGGGTTCGGGGTATTCCATGCGCCGTAGAACGGCCGTGAGGAAAGTGTGGCCCACACGGTCAAAAGCCTGGCTAAAGTCGATAGACGCCAGGGCTGCCGGCAAACGTCTCACCCGTGCAAGGGAGATGAGATCTCTGTAACGTCATAACGCAGTTCTGATGTTGGGTCCCCCCAAGGACCTCTGATCGCTGGACAGGACGTGCAATAGTGTGCCACGAAGACGTTCTGATAGCAGCCTCGAAAAGATCTTGAAGTCGTTGTTCAATAACGTTAAGGGGCGATAATCACGGACATGATTCCGTCCCTTCGGCTTATGGATGGGGACAATCAGTCCTTCCAAGAACGGTGCAGGCAACGGTATACCCGGGGACATCAATTCCTGACAAATTTCAACCCAACACGGTACCAACAGTTGTTTAAATGCTCGATAGAACTCTAATGGTAATCCATCGATTCCTGTTGATTTATGGGGTGCACCTTTACCAATGGCGTCGAGCACTTCCTCTTCTGTCACTTCTCCCAGTAAAGTCGGTACCATGTCTGGTGGAACTGTACCGTGGACATGTGCTGAAACGGTGTCTACCGTCGCCATATCAGGGAGCACTGCTCAATAAAGTTGAGCGTAATGCCCATAGATGGCTTCTGCTATATCTGCTTGTTCTGCCACGTATCGTCCGTCGTCCGTTATCATGTCGGTTACCAGTGCCCTACGGCGCCTCCTGCGTTCTAGGAGCACGTGGTGCATAGATGGCCTTTCTGATTGTATCATGTCTGGAGCACGCGACCGTATAACAGCGCCTTGTAAATGATGGCGTGCTAAGGAGACGAGCTGCGCTTCCGCGCGATTGACTATGAACTGCCGGTCAGGTGAGGGCTCCATAGCAAGACATTCCCGTAGGACGGTGTAATAAAAGTTTTCCGTGCTCCTCCTCCATGCCGCCGCTTCCCGGCCGTAAGCCATGAAGGTGCGCCTAAGAGCAGGCTTCGCACATTCAATCCATCCACTGAGGGTCGATCGATAACGACCACGACGCTGTAAGGACGCGTTCCACGGCTCTTCGATAGCACCTTCACATGCCGGCTCGTCCAGATGGGCGACCTTCAGTTTCCAGGGGGGCCTCCTGGCCACACACGTGCAGGTTGGAGGGCAATGGTGCACATATATGCTGTGTGGTCGGTGAATGCAGTGGGGCAGAGCTCTGCTCCTCTCGTCGCCGTCGAAAGGGTGCTTGTGACGTAAATCCTGTCTAACCGACTTGACGAATGACTTGTATAGTGGGTGTAACCAGGAGCTGGGCCACAGATGTGGCGCCACGTGTCGATCAGGTGGAGGTAACGCACTAGCATTTCCAATTCCGCACACGGGACGTGATGTGGCTGCTGATCGGATGGAGATAATGTACAGTTAAGATCTCCTCCGATCACCATATCGTCTATGCGGCCCATAAATAGACGCGTAATATCTTCCGAAAAAAAAGCGCGCCCGATCTCTCCGTCTCCCTGATCCTGAAGGGGCATATACATTGATGAGTCGTACACCATTGACAGTTACTGCCATGGCTCTTGCACTCGGTAAGTACAGTACGTCCGTAGCCTCCAAACCGTCCCGTAGCAGAACAGCCACACCACAATCGGTAGAAGAGGCGTGGGAGATGTGGGCGGTATATCCGTAGAAGTCACGGAAACTAGCGACACATACTACCTGTAAGAGGGCCACGTCGATGTCCGCCGCATCAAGCATGCGTTGTAGCATTGTCAGTTTGTGTGGTGCCCTTAACGCGTTGATATTGATTGTGGCAAGGCGAAAGGTGTGCTGCCTAGCCTCTTCACCCAGGGTAGCCGCCATGGCAATCAAAGCTAACCGCAAGAGATGCCGAACCCACCAAACCCGTTACAAATTATGTCTTTCACGCTAGGAGTGGCATCCCCAATGCCACCCCCTCCCCTGTCACCCGTGCCCTCTTCGGGAAGTTCCTCAACATCGTCCGACCACAGTGGCTGCAACACGATGCTGTGTAGCTGATCGGCACCTAAATCTCTCTCACGTACGTCGTCTTTGGTAGAGGTACACGGAGCGCCATCCATCGACGCGACCTGCTGCATCTGTGGTGCAAGAAGTAACTGGGCACTCGTAGTATGGGCAAGTGAACCGTCTACACCACTTAGATCCTCAGCAGGCGCAGCATCCATGCCGTCTGATGAGATGTCACCTTCTTGACCGGCCGTGTGTAGGAGGCAATCGTCAGAAGGGGTCCGCCGACGTCTCTTCCGTCGTCGAGGCGAACGTTGCTTTCGAACGTGGACATCCGTATCCGAATGTGGGAGGCAATCCAGCGTCGTATCACCTTCCGCTAGGAAAGCCGCGGTCGGGACAATGTTCGCGTCCACGTCCATCGCGTTCTGAATGTTACGTTGCGTCTGGAGTCCGTGGGACTGTTGCTGCTGTTGTTGCTGTGGAGGGGGCGACATATTGGCTGGCATCGGGGGTCCTTCCTCTTCCCCCCTTGGTACTTCCGACGTCGATGGATGTGTCTGATCGCCCGCTTCGTCCTCAACTATGGTGCGCATCGTCGTCTGAGCGTACATGAGGGGCGGGATTGTCGTTCCCGTCGGGGAAACAGAGTCTCCCACTGGTATCTGCGTAATTCTACGTTGTAAGCAGCTCGATCGAACATGGCATTCCTGCCCGCATCCGGAACAGGTACGCGGTTGACCGTCGTACATGATGATTGCACGACAGCACCGATGTTCAAATAGGACGGCACATGTTTCTTGAGCTCAAGTTTAATTTGGCGCACACCATTATAGACCTTGTAAGCCGAGAAAGTTTGCCACTTTTCTGCAACGTGGCTGATAACATTGCCATATGGTCGGAAGGCGTCCTTGACAACTTCCTCTGGGACCTCGAAGGGGAGCTCAAAAACCCTTACAGTCCTTAGGACCATGCCTGCATGATCCACCGCCACTGCACCGATATGCCCGTCAGAATGTTTGAATCTGAGTGAGTTCGAGTATATAGACACCACTGTCGCGCAGGCCTCTGCACTGGTCATTTTAACATAAACTACGCTCGCCGTTATAGAAAAATGTATTCCGACGACAGTCGCCGGATCTAAACGTAGATCGTCGCGTCTGAACTGTTCTATTTCATAGGCTCGAGGACGCGCGTGATCTGGTAGGAATGTAATTTTGATCGTATCGTGGCGCCATGTGTGTGCCATAGTCGCACTCAACTTGGAACAAATACAACTCGCGCCGCGAGAAGGTAAACACAAGAAAGCGCTCACGGTCGCGCACGGCGGGGCGCAGCGGACGTCCTCGCCCCACCGCAGCCGAAAGCAGACTGTGCCATCTGAGCTACCGAAGCACGACTCACGCCCGATCCTCACAGCTTTACATCTGCCAGTATCTCGTCTCCTACCTTCTAAACTTTACAGAAGCTCTCCTGCGTACCTTGCAGAACTAGCACTCCTGAAAGAAAGGATACTGCGGAGACATGGCTTAGCCACAGCCTGGGGGATGTTTCCAGAATGAGATTTTCACTCTGCAGCGGAGTGTGCGCTGATTCTGGAAACATCCCCCAGGCTGTGGCTAAGCCATGTCTCCGCAGTATCCTTTCTTTCAGGCGTGCTAGTTCTGCAAGGTTCGCAGGAGAGCTTCTGTAAAGTTTGGAACGTAGGCGACAAGATACTGGCAGAAGTAAAGCTGTAAGGACCGGGCGTGAGTCGTGTTTCGGTAGCTCAGATGGTAGAGCACTTGCCCGTGAAAGGCAAAGGTCCCGAGTTCGAGTCTCGGTCGGGCAAACAGTTTTAATCTGCCAGGAAGTTTCATATCAGCGCACACTCCGCTGCAGAGTGAAAATCCCATTGTGGAAGTTACAGCTTCTTTGTTTTTATATATATATATATATATATATATATATATATATATATATAAAAACTGGTAATTAAGATCAGACCGTGAAGTACAGTCTCCTCTTCTAGTTATCATTCTCATATTTTGAGTTAATACTTTTCCCCCAGATATACGGTAGGAATTCCACTTACTGGTTTCTCACTAATAGGAGGAGGCATCGGCACATTGTGAAGTCTCTGCCCAGATACGTATATCACGAGCTGCCCGATTCGCAAATGGATACCAGCCGAACACAAAATTCCTCTTAGTGACTAGACTGGTTTCCGATAATGCCGAAGTCCCACAGAGCACAGCCGCGAGAACTGGCTCCGCCAAAGCCTGTAGTCGCTCCGGACTCCTTTGGGGCGAGTGTCGTCCTGTAAGTGACTGCTACGGCTTCATCAGTCGTCAGAGACAAACTGCGGTTCATTTCGCTCCACTTGTTCGTATGGGAACTCGCGAACGGCGGCGAGCAGTACAGCGTTCGTTGCAGACCCTCAGGGTGCCAGTGGCCGGCGGCAAAGACGACAGGAGGCAAGGCTAGTCGGGCCGTGACAGCGGCCGCCGCGGTGCGCCGCGCACTGCCTACTGCCCAACTAAAGCCCACTGTCCGCGAGCAATTGTCTCGGGTGGAGTGAGTGTAACCTACAGGTCACGTACTTGACGTCATTTTGATGTCACAGGCACTTATCGAAGACCGTAGGAAATGCTAGCGACTTTTGCTAACATTCGATGGGGCTGTGGGAAAAACCATATCCGATTCCGTTATTTCGTGTCGTGATTTGCGAGTTACGAAAGTATGCCGTTTCATGGCAATGGCACATTGATAACAAATCATACAAAGAATGTGTTTTTATAAATCTTCATTGCCACATGATGACGTACTGGCGGCTAAAGCCTCCATGAGATCAGTATAAAGGAAAGGTGTAGTTATTATACGTCAAGTTCGAGTCCAGCCGTGTCTGAAACTTTTTTTCACCTGCACGTTTCAAAAAGGTACTAGAAAGTTAACAGAAGTATGGTTTGTAAAATTTGATGTTATATAAAAAATGGGGAGTTATCTCTATCTGGAGTGAACTGTCGTGTCAATAACTTACAAATTAAGCATGAAACACGCAAATGCAAATAAATACTCAAAATGCGTCGGTAATTTAGTAAAACGGACTACCACTCAAAATAAAAAGCATAGAAAAAACTGACACATTTGCAAAAGAGTTAAAAGATAGTTTAGTCTCAGACGCCTGTAAAGTATAAAAGACAATGTACGAGCTTCTTTTAGAGCACATTTCTTTGCCAAAAAAGGCCTGCAACTAAAGTACATCTTTAACCAACAATATGAACATTTTTTTGCAATTTCGATATAATAAATTTTACCAATACCGACACGTTTCCGAGAGATCCTCCATGTTTTGATGTTTTAAAACAGTATTTATTCACTGTACATAAGACAAATGAGCCGCCACTTTATTTCGTCTGCTAGAATGGCTACTGTCTTTTCTAACTACAGGCCAACTAGTTTTGAGAGCTTCGAAAAATAAGTTTATTTTGTTTAGACACCTTAAGGAACTTTCTCGATTTTTTTAAAAATCAGTAAGCCGCTCACTTTCAGTGTTGATGAAGACGAAAAACAGTACAACTTTTTCAGTACGTTTCGAAGTTAATTCTTGCCAACATTTTAATTTCTCCCTTATCCACAGCCCAGTCCACATGAATGCAGAACTTTACATATTTATAACCGATGTAACTTCGAGGTCTAACCTCCAGCTGAACCGAACGATCACGAAAGGCGATAGACAGCTCTTTTCGCCTTCGATACAGCTTGTGACTTCTAAATGACGTCACGTGTGCACGAAGTGTAGGTCGGGCGGCGAGTGGGTGTCGCGCAGCGGCCTGGCGTTCTGCCGCCACTGCGCGGACTCTCGTCCCACCCGACTCGTCACTTTCGTTTACACGTCAGCAGCAAAGTAGTGTGTCCTGTGACAGCAGTATTTTGTGTGGTTCGGTACCTGAAACTTGAATGTGAGATCATGATGGACCATCCAACGAAAAGACCGAGATGAAGGAACAAGGAATAATAATCGAGTTTGTTAATGGTCAAAGGAAAAATCGGAGTGGATGTTCTTGACAAAAGGCCTAGTAAAGTGAAAGAATAGAAAGAGCGTCATCCATACGCTTCAAAAATCGTATGTTTGTTTCCTCGAGAAAATATGTACTTACCATAAATATCGAATCACGAAAGGACGCCAGAAAAAAAAACACAAAAAAAACTCGCCTAATCATGAGTTTTAGCTGTAAACCTTGTAACTTAAGCAGAGACGCACAAATCGAGCCACTTTCGCTAGCCCTTTAAGAGATCACACGCATGCGGTAACTGCTCATTTCACGCTCACTGATTGGGAATTGGAGGTAAAAAAGCGACACAGCCACGTATCATCTATAAGCAAATAGTCCCGAAGGCAGTATTTAGAGTCTCTCAAAGGCCAAGCGAATTAAGACTTCGGTGGAATTAGATAGTTCCAGCGGACGACTGCAGCCTCGGATGAACGGAACTACAGCAATACTATGTAAGTGAGCATCGGACTCAACTAACTTGCACTAAGAAGGACTTGCAAAAGCTCGCCTGCACATGCCTCTGGGCTATGGTTGCTGGTTTTCATAGTACATTTTTCTGCATGTACACCGTATATCTGTTCAAATGGTTCAAATGGCTCTGAGCACTATGGAACTTAACTTCTGAGGTCATCAGTCCCCTAGAACTAACCCTAGGACATCACACACATCCATGCCCAAGGCGGGATTCGAACCTGCGACCCGCAGCGGTCACGCGGTTCGTGACTGAAGCGCCTAGAGCCGCTCGGCCCCACGGCCGACCGAGGAGAAGCACCATCAGTCACTTCTGGAACTGCAAGTCGGGATCGGGCACATGGAGTTATGGAACTAAATATCGCCAAACTAGAATCAGTAAAAGTCTGAATGATTCTGACTTGTCGTCTAGCAAAATTTACTAATGTGTTTCAGTTTCTGAGGATGCGTCAGTCTACCCATGCTTATAGAGCTGAGAAAAATACGATATACAGTGCTCATTGTATTTGTAAACGTCGCCGTGTTCATTTTTTTACCTAGCACTGCTGGATTGCGGACCTGTCTAGTTTACATCATCATTGTCATCATACGCTGGAAGTATGCCTTTCCATCAAAGCGCCACAATCTCGAACAGACTTTGAACATAAGAAAGCTCAAGTAAAGTGCTCTTTGTTGAAGCTATTATATTAAAATATTGGTTCCCGATCCCTACCAGTATTCGTGGTACGGTTACCAACAAGTGGATTGTTTAGTAGCATTTAAGGAATTCGGCCTGATGGATTTATTTACCAAGAAGATGTGTAATTTTTTGGTGGGGTTCTTTTCAGAATGCAACTTTAAATTACAGGTGTTGCGTGCCACATTCACTTTAGACAAAATGCGCTCCATACAGCAAGTATGGGCCCATCAAATCCAACTATGGCGTCATGATGACCGGAAACTGAATTCGGGTCCGCTGTCATGAATTAGGATTTCGCTGGCTTCTATCGAGTTAGAGGAACGTCGGCATGTTTCTGTAAAACAGGCCACGAGTGGTTCCTTATGCGGTCGTTCTTCAGTCCAGCTACTGCTGTATCTACGGTGACCTGAAACTTGACCGGGTGATGGCTTTTAGTGTAGAGACTCGCTCCTGACGTATACTCGTGAAAAGCTTTGTCAAGGCTGTCCATAATGAAGGCCAAAGCTGTTTTTTTGTAAAATCCAAAATTGTTGATACTATTTTATATTATAGAATACAATTGTAGCCCAAGAAATCCTCGCCGCAGTCTTACCGCCTGGTGGTGGGCTTGGTACCAGCTTTCCTCTTCACTGATGTAACAGGAGCCATCGGCATACGTGACACACGTGCTGAACCAACAGTACGTGTGGTATCTGCCTGGCTGCTTCACAGTGACCGGCGCTTCTTGTAACTACAGTCCAACGATATATGCAGACACCGTTCAGAGTAAACAAAGAAATCCTTCTAGTTAAGTCGTTAATTCCTTTGTGTTCCCACTGGACTCACGTTGGGGAGGGCGACGGTTTAATCCCGCGTCCGGCCATCCTGATTCAGGTTTTCTGTGATTTCCCTAAATCGCTCTAGGCAAATGCTGGGATGGTTCCTTGAAAGGGCACGGCCGACTTCCTTCCCTATCCTTCACCAATCCGATGAGGCCGATGACCTCGCTGTCTGGTCTTCTCCCCGAAACAACCCAACCCCAACCCCTTTGTGTTCCATTAAGGAAAGCTGCTCTGCAACTCTTTTTTCTCCAGTGATATCCTAATCATGCACATGATTTGACACCACCTACAGCTGTCATTTTTTATATATTTGCGTTTTACTGTACAGTTTCGGTCTTTAGGTCATTTTCAAGTATCCACATAAGCGGAAGCAACAGAAATTTTATACAGTATGCATATGTCACAATACGGGAGGGGTGAGGTCTATATAGACCTGTAATTGTAAGTTTTGATGGCTCTGTTTCATTATATAGCTGTAACAGTAACCATTTATTTTATTTTATTTTACTCGACTGGCCATTTTATTTAACCTATCCCATCATTCCAAATTCGCATAAAGGAAGTTTATAGACGCAGACTATTGATAGCACTGGTTATATCGTCTCTATTGGTCGCATATATCATCTCTTTGCGTCTGCTGCATACTTAAACATTGTCATTCCCTTATAAACCATTGTTAGGACATGCCGTGACGATGCATGGAAACACGTGTAATGTTAAATGTGCAACGTGCACCCGTATTAACGGTGCTGATGTTTTATGACAACTACGATATCTGCACTCACAGACACAATTACAATGGACGACATTCAAACATGACGTATGTCGAGGCCACTGCGGCCCAATGTTACATACCTGAATTTTTGCACAGTTAGTGTATATTGAAGATAGCACTTTTATCAGCGTACCAGTAATTCCCTTCTGCCCCTGGTTCTCTGAACAATCTGACTACGTTTTAAGAAGACGTAGTTCTTGCAGGCACGATCGGTGTGTATGTGGAGTCTGCCCGGAAAACGTTTGACAATACAGTTAGTGGTAAATAAGTAATAAATTAAAACGTCATGACTGATGCTGCAATGTTACTGCGTGAGTGATGAAAATGTTGTAAGCGACAAAAATGTTCGTTTCATTATTCTGTATGGGTTGTCAGTGAGAAAAAGTTTCGAAAAGGTTTGAAATTATGTGCAATGTTTGGAAATTTGTGGTAAGTTTGTATGGGACCAAACTGCTAAGGTCATCGGTCCCTAGGCTTACACACTACTTAATCTAAATTGGAGCTCGATAAGTGCTGTCATCCTCAAATGCGCCGAAAATATTGTCTCGACAATTTACGACGCTCGAATTACGCTATCTCAAGGTATGCAGGTAATTTCTAACTGTAACATTTGACCTTTTTATTAAGCTTTCAACGTTTTCTTAATGAGTAGATTATAACAGAATTTTAAATTATTTAATTCGGTCAATAATTATACGAATACTGAAAACGAATTGTCGTGAAAACAGTTAGATGGACAACCTGGAAGAGCCACTGCGTACCATTTCAGCTGTTTTGTAATATATATTAGTTACTGCGTTTAATTTTTAACAAATTGGTAATGCACTGAAACTTCCTGGCAGATTAAAACTGTATGCCGGACAGAGACTCGAACTCGGGACCTTTGCCTTACCCCGGGCAAGTCCTCTACCAACTGAGCTACCCAAGCACGACTCACGCCCCGTCCTCACAATTGTACTTCTGCCAGTACCTCGTCTCCTACCTTCCAAACTTTGCAGAAGCTCTCCTGCGAACCTCGGGTAGCTCAGTTGGTAGAGCACTTGCCCGCCAAAGGCAAAGGTCCCGAGTTAGTCTCGGTCCGGCACATAGTTTTAATCTGTCAGGAAGTTTCATATCAGCGCACACTCCGCTGCAGAGTGAAAATCTCATTCTGGTAATGCACTGCTGTAGGCGGTTTCAAATCGTGTAAACAATTTATCACAGCTGCAGACCAAGTACAATGATGGTCGTGATATCTCTATTCGAGGGTTGCCTAGAAAGTAATGCCCCGCATTTTTTTTCTCAGTCCAAAACAATGTTACGGTTGCGAAACGTTACGTATGTATTATTTGAAGTCTATTGAGTGAGCGCGCCAAGTTTCCGTCACTTCCGACGACAGCGTAGCTGCAGGACAGTTTCGAAATGGAGTCGGTGGGTGACGTACGTTACAAGCAACGTGCCGTCATTGAATTTCTCACTGCAGAGAAAGAATCTGCGGAGAATATTCACAAACGGTTGTGCAAAGTCTGTGGAGCATTTGCTGTCGAGAGAAGTAAATTTAGTTGCTGGCTGCGGAGGTCGACGTCATCAGAAGGCGCTCCACGATTTGCAGCGGCCGGGGAGACCATCCGCGGATGCCACTCCTGACACATCTGACGTACACCCCTCGAACTTCCACTTGTTTGGGCCATTAAAGAATGTAATTCGTGTGAGGACGATGAGGCGATTCGTACCGCCACCGGCACAAGGGTTGGTACCGACAGGGCATAAACGCCCTTGTTTCGCACTGGGTTAAGGCCATAGAACGGGTTGAAGGTTACGTCGAAAAATAGAGTGTGTAGATAAAACACCATTCTTTCGTGCGTGTAATTCTCATAATGTTGAAGGAAACAGAATGCGGTGGATTACTTTCTGGACAACCCTTTCTGTTCATGTATGAGAGGTAGTCAAATGAAAACCGCACATCCGACACAGCGCGACCATAGAATGTTTCCATTCACAAGTAATCACCACAAGAGTTCAGACATTTTTCCCACTAGCAGACGAGACGATCAGTTCCTGTTTCGTAGAACGCGGTCGCCGATGATGTTCCACAACCGCATCCACTCTTCCACTTCCTCGACCGACTGAAAGCGACGTCCACGCACGTATTTCTTCAGGTCACCAAAGACGCTAAAATCTCACGGTGAAAGATCCGCGCTGTACGGAGGATGTTGCAGTGATTCCCAACCAAATCGCTGAAGCTTAGCCTTCGTCCGATTGGCAGTGCGGGGACGAGGACGATTTCGCCGGACAGCATTCCGACAGCCTGAGAACAAACGGCGAAGACAACACTGAGGACAACCCTCGACAAAGAAATCCACAGCTGTCCACACAAGCTCAGGTAAGATTACGATGGCCTTCTTCTTTGACTGTAAGAGCCCGCTGCTCGTCGAAAGTCTCGAGCGTGGAACCATAACCAATTCGCAGGGCTGTGAAGACACTTTGCAGAAACTGCGACGCGTCATCAAGTCAAAACGCCCAGATACACTGTCGGACGAAATTGCCGTCGTGGACGGTAACGTCCGGCTCCGCGCTGCCAATGAGACGAAAGCTGCACTTCAGCGATTTGGCTGGGAAACACTGCAACGTTCTCCGTAGAGCATGGATATTTCACCGTGTAATTTTCACACCTTTGGCGACCTGTCGGAAGACGTGGGTGAACTTCGGTTTCAGTCGGACGGGGAAGTGCAAGAGTGGGTGCAGTTGTGGATCCCTGAGCCGCCGACCGCGTTCTACGAAACGGGGACTGATCGTCTCGTCTCCCAGTGGGACAGACGGCTTAACGCATGCGGTGGTTACTTTTGAATGGAACTATTCCTCGGTCTCGTTATAGCGGGTGTTCGGTTTCCATTTGATTGCCTCTTATACACTGAAGCGCCAAAGAAACTGGTGTAGGCATGCATATTCAAATGCAGAGATTTGTAAACAGGCATAATACGGCGCTGCGGCCGACAGCTCGGTTCCTGCTGCTACAATGGCAGGGTGTAAAAATGTGAGTGAGTTTGAACGTGGCGTTATAATCGGCGCACGAGAGATGGGACACAGCATCTGCGAGGTAGCGATGAAATGGGAATTTTCCCGTACGACCGTCTCACGAGTGTACCCTGAATATCTGGGATCGACATCGCTGCGGCCGGAGAAAGATCCTGCAAGAACGGGACCAACGACGACTAAAGAGAATCGTTCAACGTGACACAAGTGCATTGGACTGTTTATGAGTGGAAGCACGTTGCCCGGTCGGACGAGTCTCGTTTCAAATTGTATCGAACAGATGGACGTGTACGGGTATGGAGACAATCTCATGACTCCAATGACCCTGCGTCTCGGCAGGGAACTGCTCAAGCTAGTGGAGGCTGTGTAATGGTGTGGAGCGTGTGCAGTTGGAGTGATATGAGAGGCCTGGTACGACTTTGACAGGTGACACGTACGTAAGCATCCTGTCTGATCACCTGCATCCATTCACGTCCATTGTGCATTCCGACGGTCTTGGGAAATTCCAGCAGGACAATGCGATACCCCAACACGTCCAGAATTGCTACAGAGTTGCACCAGGAACACTTCCGCTGGCTACCATCCTCCCCAGACATGAATATTATTGAACATATCTGGGATGCCTTGTAATGTACTGTTCAGAAGAGACCCCTCCAGGTCTTACGGATTTATGGACAGCCCTGCAGGATTCACGGCGTCAGTTCCCTCCAGCACTGCTTCAGACATCAGTCGAGGCGATGCCGCGTCGCGCTGCGGCACTTCTGCTTGCACGCCTACGCGACATTAGGCAGGTGTAGCAGTTTCTTTGGCTCTTCATTGTAGATATGACGTGGAGGTCGGTTAGCAAAGTGCACCGTCGATATCGCAGATGAATGTCAAAGACATGACGGGTAGCTAGAGATTGAAATGGTGTGATGGTGGCAGTGTAATACTACACTTTGAGTGATATTGTGCCGTCAGGACGAGAAAGCGACATGACGTTTGCTTGTAATGGTCCGCGAGCGCGGACTGGTTCCCCGGCTGGCGCGCGCGTGGGAATGGTCGCCGGTCCCCCGAGTACCGGGTTCAAGGCCAGGGGAGGGCAGCGCGTAATTCGTGGTGCGTACGTGCTCGCGCGCCGCCGCCTTAATGGGCGTAATTAGTTAATCAGATCAGGGGTGGCAGGAAGGCAGGCAGGCAGGCAGCGCCATTTCGTAACTAGCTGGGAACCCGGGCGCTTCCTGTGGGACCCCGGCCGCACAGATAGGCATCGCGCCCGCCCCGCCGCGCGCCCACGCGCCTTTACACCTGCCGGCGGCTGCGCGCGCCCTCCAGTGGCCTGCCAAATGGCTTCTAATTGCCAACAGATCTACAGCAGTTACCCCAAGAGCTCCTTCACTTGCCAGCTCCAGTTACCCAGATGTGCGCCCTCCCTTTCCTTCATTATACACATGCTGCCTAGACAATTCTTCTTCCCATCCCACGGTAGTTCTTCCCACTTCACTCTCACATCGTCGTTTTCTTAGTCTTTCCCTCGACCTTTATCCTTTCACTACTAGATAGTAATAATAACAGCAGTGGCGACATGCCAAAGTGCAAGTATTTCAAGTGCCACTTCGGTGTGGCCAGCCGGTGTGGCCGAGCGGTTCTAGACGCATCTGTCTGGAACAGTGCTACCGCTACGGTCGCAGATTCGAATCCTGCCTCGGGTTTAAGTAGTTCTAAGTGCTAGGGGACTGATGACCTCGATGTTTAGCCCCCATCAAACCCCAAAACCAACCAACCAACCAACCTAGCCAGATTAAACGCAGACTGAAAATTTTTGTGTTCTGCCCGGGATACGAGCCCGCGACCGCGGTTTTCAGGCAAGCGCTTTCCCTCCTGACCACCAGCCCAGACGCCCAATTCGATGAGAAAGCTGCCCTGGTGTTCTCATAGCCTTCACTTCCATTTATCGTCTGTGGTATTGAATTTTGAGATTCTCTACAGCTTCGTGTCAGCACGAGGGAAAAACAGGGAAAGTTGCAAATTACGCTTTCCTTACTTGATGACTAGTTTCGGACCGGGACCTCATTTTCAAATCATCCTACAGTAGAGAAAACCAATATTAAAGTCAGGTGTAATAAATTTGTTACCAAATTATTACGCGTACATAAAAAACATTGAATGTATATCAGAAATACAACAATCAATACAATAACATTACATGTGAACAATAAAATTAATACCTTTAAATTTTTACCAAAAACAGAACAATATTTTATCACTGAACAGTAAATATTTTGGCTGTCTGGTACATATATCTTGAACCATTAATATTTTCACTTATTCTCAATGCATTTGATCAAAAGATAGATCAGTATAGGAAAAAAATTATAGAATTACAGGAGAACAAAATACAAAAACTAATAAGCGAACAAATCGCTCCTAAATTAGAATTTTCTGAATACCACCATAAATTTTACCCAAGGTTTGCAAATCTAACCAAAATCGATTTTTCATAAGCTCAAATTTAATAAAGGATTAAAATACAACATCCCCCCTATAAATAATAATAATAAGAAGAAGAAGAAACGAATTATCGCCTAAGTGAAAATGGCAAGTAAAAAAGGCAAATTAGACAAACGCGACACTTATAGAATAGCATTGAAACTGAAAAAAAACTTCAAAAAGAGAAAGATAAAAGTTTTAGGGGTAATAAACGGGAAATTGGAATCCTTAAGACCATTAACAAAAAACTAACTACTAATAAATCAATCATTACGAAAGCAGATAAGGGCAACACCCTTGTAGTCATAACCGAAAGTGACTACATTTCTAAAATTAAAGAATTCTATCAAGATAATGACATTAACGTAATTACAAAGGACCCAGGACCCAATTTTTAAACAAAAATTCGCTGAATGATAGACGAAAATTAAAATCTATTTCCTCCTACAGAAACACTCCTTCTCAGAATAACGAACCCGCAAATACCAAGACTTAGGGCCCAAATAAAACTGCACAAACAAGGCTGGCCTATACGACCAATTGTTAATAACATAGGGTGTCCTCCATATAACCTCAACAAAAAACTGAATTTTATGTGTATGACGAGAACTATACACTGAAAAATTCCTATGAACTAGCGACAGAAATACATAATATTAGTATACCGGTGACTGCTAAATTCGCCACATTAGATATACAAAATTTGTACACCAATATACCAGTAACACAATCATTAGAGAGAATATTATAGGTCATAACACTCTTAACCAAGTAGAGATAAATGAGTTAATTAATTTACTCGAGGTAACCCTAAGTTTCAACTATTTTACCTTTAATGATCAAATTTATCAACAGAAAGAGGGTCTAGACATGGGGAATTCACTGGCGGGAACTATAGCAGACATCTTTGTTAACAACAAAGAAGCAGCTTTTTTTAAAAAATTCATCCTCATATACGTCAAAAAATAATATATTACAAAGGATACGTTGACGATATTTTAATATTATTTAACGGCACAACAGAAGAAATAAATAACTTGACGGAAATAATGGATAGTATACATCCAAAACTTACACTTACAGTGGAACAAGAACAACATAAAAGTATTAATTATCTGGATCTAACAATTTATAACGATAATGGACAGCATACATTTGGCATATATCGTAAACCGACCACTACTGATACAATAATCCATGCCAAATCATGCCACCCAATGAGATATAAAAAAGCTTTCTTCGTTACGATGATAAATCGGTTGAATAAGATATCACTAATGCCAGGGCAGAGACAAAAAGAAATCAACATATTAAAACAAATAGCTATATCCAATGAATACGATGCCAGTATAGTAGAGACAGTACAAAAGAAAATACAGGCGCAACGGCCCAAAATACCCCAAAATAGAATCTTCTCAAAAATGCAATATATGGGGACGATATCGGATAAAATAAATAGACTATTTAAGAATCAGATATTACGATAGCCTTCTTCTCGAACACCCTAGCAAATAACGTTAGACAAAGGATAGGAGATTTTAAAAATAAAATCTTCTCTACATCGGGCGTCTACAAACTAACTTGCAATCACATCAAAAAATCAGAAAGTACTAAATGAATACACATCACTGTGCAGTAATACCCTCTTCGCCACAATTGAAGAACTATACAAATAAAACCCACACCAAAACTACTCATGGAAAAACAAACACACAAACACAGACACACACACACACACACACACAAAGCTAACACCACACCGCCAAATACAAAACCGCGCACCTCACCCAGTCAAACTCGCTGCGAAACAAATCAATACTACACAGCCACAACAACACGTAGAGGCAGTGAAAACTGCCCATGTTTAGAAAAATCGGAGAAAGTGCAGTGTCAAGCGACTGTAGGTCACGAAATCAGCCTATTCGCCTCGCCAACGACCTATGAGAAAACACCACAACATCAAAGTCGTAAGTTACACACAGAAAACGTGATCTATACTCATTTCCGTTTGTAAACGCATAATATAAAAAAAAATTAAGTCTTGCTGTTTGCAGGTGAGGAGCTGTAGATTGTGTAGCAGACTAGCTACCAAAATAATATCCAATAGCATCATATAAGGTATATAAACTAATGCATACATCCACTCTCTTGCCAATTAAGCTATAACTAGAACTAGACATAATGTTATGAACAACACGCAGAGCATCAGGTCGTTGATATATACCTCAACTATGAACTGTGAACAAATGATGTTTAATATTTTACAATTATCCATTCACAATTGTAAATATTATGTACCAAAAGTTTGGCTAAATGTTAATATGTAAGAACAATTTTACAGTAAGAAAATAAAAAATAACCCACTGAAGATAGCACAAAAATTGCTGAACATGTCTGGGCAAAACAAAATTGAAATTGTGTTTCGCGTAAGGCGGAATTCCTTGTCCTATTTTCGTAGCAAGCACGGAAGCACGGATATAACAAGAGGAACTGCAACACCACAAGATGCGTACTTACAAATAGAGCCCCGTCCGCTGCACTACGAGCGGTTGTGAGGGAAGGTCGAGAAGCAGCGCAGAGGGGGAGAGCTGTGGCAAACGGGTGCTGCAGACAAACGGGCAACAGGAACAGGGGGTGTACGGCGATCACGACAAGAGCGCGATGCGCGACACTGGTAGTGCAGCCGTGGGGCGTTCCTCACTGCGCGAGCAGGCGCCCCTCACCGGCAACCGCGATGCTGCCTCGGAAACAGGGAGCCGCCCCTTGCAACCAGGGGACCGTGAAGTGTCAGATCCCGACCCAGCGCCCAAGAAACCGACAGGGTGTGCCTACGAATCGAATCGTGGACCGACAGGGTGCTTTGTGAAATGTGACACACAGAAAACTGATGTAATCTGTGTGACCTAGCTGTATAGTGGCAGGCGGGAGAGAAACAAGTCGTGGAACAATAGCAGTTGTAGCTACAGCTATGTTGGTAATAGGTGTAGTCTATTGCATCCTAAATAAATTAACATCTGCTTCAATGTTGGTTTGTAACTTCTTCAAACCGTAATCTCTTTCTGGACTGTCAGTCCTATCTTCAGTTACATATTGAAATTTCCATGTAATCGATGTTAGATATTTGTTTTTAAGTATCGCTTGTATTATCTAGCCTATATTTCAAGGTGAATGTGAAGATGGGGCTGGCAGTTATAGAATCCCATCTTCAATTTAATTTTTTTGTCTTCTATATGTAAAGTTTAAAATGTATGTTACGACAAAGACGAGCAAAGAGTCCGCTAGTGATATTTAAATTACTGTAATAAGATCATTTATAAATAAAGAATGACGCAGCCTTCACGTTTCCTGCGAGCAGCGAGGAGAAGCATCGCTTGCATTAGATTAGTCTGTTAGTAGTTAAAGATACTGAATTAATTTAACATTTATTTGGTTTGTTTACTTAAAAACCGCACCATATATTTGCATATCGTGCTATGTAATTATCAGGTTTTCATGTATAGTTATTACATGGAATTTCAGAGTGTGATTAGTCCGCCATTGGCGTAATGTGAAATTCTAATATATGAAATCATTTTCTTTTATCGTGCGGTAAAGGACCTGCAGTCTCTCAGAAACGAAGACCAACTTTCAGTTAACCATGTATCGTGGCGCGATTGTCCGGTCGTGTTATGCACTCGTCCTGCACCTACTTTTCAAAATTACGATTCACGTATTTGAGGTAGCGAATCCTTTCACTCCAAGTCTGACGCCAACGACGGTAGTCGGCATCGGCATTCCTTGTGAGTATCGCTCTTCGTGGAGCGAAGCTTTTACGGAAAATTAAGTGGTTGACTGCTGAGGAGCTGAAAGAAATTACAATCTCTAATCCTTACTTCCCTTACCTTCCTTCCGTGTTCACAGATAGCGGTCAACTCACACAATCCCGAAAGCGATTATGCATTAAAGAAACTACAAATTATCATTTATTACTGCAGATCATTATCCACCTGCGTTCCCATAATCTACTACGATGAAGTCAGAGTGAAGTCTTCGTTAATAGTAAAAAAATGTTACGGTAATAGGAAGAGTGGTGTGTTAACCCTACTAGAACAGGCTACGATGTAATAAATGATTAAATAAACACCTTTTTTGTTTCAAATAGAAACGTCGCGTGACGCAGGTAAGATTTGTTCGTACAAGTTGTGTGGTGCAGCTGTGTTAGCCTTGCAGCAGGCGGCCGGGCCGGACGCTCGCGTCGGCCGACCCCTCTGCGTCGCCTCGCGACCTCCCAGCTGCCTGAGCGTGACGCGGGTGCAGGCTGCGCTAGATCTGTCCCAGGCGGGAGGTGCGCAGCCTTCGCTATATACAGGTGCCCGTCTGCGAGGCGCAAAGTGCGCGTTTCGGCCCTGCTCTCTCCGACGCCTTTACCTTATCTAGCTTTAAATGAAACTGATTACGTGGATGAGAAGACACTGAGACACGAGTGGACTTCAGTTCCGTCGTTACGTGAATGCTAAACTCTACATCTACACGACTTCTCTGAAATGAAACTTTTGGCAGCTGCACGAGTAGTGCCGGAATTAACACTTGCCCGCATGAAATCGACACGTAAGAAAACATGTGAGGTGTGTTTGGATCTGTGATTGCATAAAAAAAAAAAATACCGGACACATACGAATAGGATTCGCACTCTGAAGGTTCCGTACAATCACTAACTATGGCACGAAGAAATTACGGACATTGACTGCGAGTGGGCGTTGATTTCAATCAATGGCTAAAGTTAAACTTGTGACACACCGGAATTCGAACGCGGGACTCCTGCTTATTTGGCAGATGCTGTGACCACTAAGCCATCCGGACACGGTGGTCGTCCCAAATGCACGGACTACCCTAGCACTCTTTGCGTCATACCCAAATTCTCAACTGATCCACACATTACTATTCTCATTACTCGCGGCATTTCGCCAGTTCGCCTGGTGGAGAATTTGGGTCTGAGAGGAGGGGAGGCGTGCCAGCTAGTCCGCGCAGTTGCGCTGATCACCGTGTCCCGATGGTGTAGTGGGCAGAGCGTCCGCCTAGCAAGCGGCAGAACCGGGTTCGAATCTTGGTCCGCCACGAATTTTCAACTTTCTCCATTGATTTAAATCAGCCCTCAATCGCTACCAATGTCTGTAATTCCTTTGTGTGTTAATTCATGGTGGCTGTCGGATCAAACAACAGACACCACATAATACACACAATCATAATTATGAAACTTCCTGGCAGATTAAAACTATGTGCCGGACCGGGACTCGAACTCAGGACCTTTGCCTTTCGCAGCAAGTGCTCTGCCAACTGAGCTACCTAAACACGACCCACGCCCCGTCCTCACAGCTTTACTTCTGCCAGTACCTCGTCTCCTACCTTCCAAACTTCACAGAAGCTCTCCTGCGTACATTAGACGTTGTCCGTTCCGCAACCAGCTGTTTTACTTACTTCTCTCTTTTTCTTTTGGTAATTCGCTTCTGTACTTGTTTTTAAGGGAATGAATCTTGCTGTTCAGTCTTTCCATGACCAGGTCGAGCAGGACAGCTTGAACTGTAGCAACAGGGGACTGTCTGTTAATTATATACAGTCGATGTTCCTGAGGCATGCTGGGTATCACTATACCTACGACAATTATGCAGGTTGAAGCAATGAGTTAAGATTTGTACCGCTGCTGGCATTCAAACCCGGGTCTCCTGTTTACTTGGCAGATGTGCTGTATTTTGCACCACATTGGTGCTGCGGCTTCCACAATTGCGCGGAGTACCCCAGAACGTCTTCCTTCCCAACTGAACTTCCAATTCATTGCTGTTCCCCTTCGAAACTCGCATCAGCTTTGTCAAGGCTCTCCAACATTTGATCGGCACCTCAGCAAAGAGCAACATGGGGTTAACTCCGCCTGTATCTCAGGTGCAACATAGCGCCTCTATCTCTTAAACAGAAGACCCTGGTTCGATTTTAGCATTGGTACAAATGTCATAGATAAAGATAAGATTCAGTATTTCTCAGGAACATCAACTATATATGGTTAATTATGTCACCTACGGCTAGAGTCCACGCAGGATTACCTCCATTTCGCTCATTGGTAAGGTGGCATTCCAAAACCGGAGAGCCTCGCCAACACTGATGCGTGTTGAGAAGGTGAACAGCAGTGGGGTGAGGTGTGAACCGGAATTTGTGGAGCAGCACTGGCAGCTGTGCTGGCTGGAGTGTCAGCAGAGGGGGCAGGAGACCTAGCTCGCAACACTGGCGCTGCTACAAGTCATAGTTCAGTGGTCCGGCCTGTGTCACTATCACAGGTCCCTGCTTGTTTGTGAAGGAAATATCACTGAAATCCCACAAACTCCCCTGCGCGTAGCATAGATGTCCTGCAAGCGAACGGTTTGCTCAGTTCCCCACTTCACAATTAAAACTTTGTTGACACGATACCGACACGGCCCTGAAGGGCTTCGCTAATGTTGGAACCAGGCCGAAATTTTTCAGTTTCGTCCGCGACTTGTGTAACCGAACGCCTCTCATGCGCCGTGGCCCGTAGCGCAGTTTGGAAACTTGATTTCACAAAATAGTGTCGTGTTAACTAGCCTTTAAACTGGCACACGTCTCCTCAGTGTAGAGCTCCTTGCCTCGTAGAGGTCGAGGTGCTACGCCGCTATGACAGGTCGTGGAACTGGGTTGGCAGAAGTCAGGGAGACAAGCTTATCACCCTGAGTGGGTTCGCGGTGCGTGGATGCCTCGTAATTGTGCAACATGTCGTCATGGGAACATTCATTTATTGCTCATTACCAAAAAGAATCGGAGAGGCGAACCTCCTGTGGACGCAGAATGGTACGTGGCCTGTGAAGAAGTGCGGCTAAGGTTGCCAGGTCCAAATATAGAAAAGCCGGATCGGTGCTATATGTAGTAGCAAAATTTGCCCTAAAAGACGGACAACCCATTTTATATAGAAACAGTGTCAGCTGCTTATTCTGAATCGTTTATTAATAATCAATTACAGCCAGTTTTTTTGAGACATTAACCTTAAACGTGCACCAAAAAATGTTAGTGAACAGCCTCACAACTTGTCAAAATGGTTCAAATGGCTCTCAGCAGTATGGGACTTAACTTCTGAGGTCATCAGTCCCCTAGAACTTCGAACTACTTAAACCTAACTAACCTAAGGACATCACACAGATCCATGCCCGAGGCAGGATTCGAACCTGCGACCGTAACGGTCGCGCGGTTCCAGACTGTAGCGCCTAGAACCACTCGGCCAACCCGGCCGGCTTACAACTTGGCAGTTACGATAACAACTAAGTACCCAGACTTCTTAATCTCTGAGTGCTTTACCTATGATAATATAATGTCAAAATAAGCAAAGCTTTTCATTAAACAAAATAAATGTTTATCTATCTTTGTGCGACGGAAAAACGAAAAGATGATCAATAAATTTCGTCGTTTAAACTAGATTTGTAAAGAAGATAACAATAATGTGTAGCTTGGTATTATTATTTCTCTTTTAAAAACAACTTTATCAAGAACGGTATTTTTCTTGGAAATCATTTCGTGAAACTATCGACAAGATTCTTTTAGATTACACAACGACAACATCGTCTCTGTGATTGCTTCGGTTTGCAGTTTATTGCGTTCCTTGTTTCAATGGCTGTTTATGAAAGAGAAGATCCTTTGGACGTTGACAATACGACCTGAAATTTCAAACTAGTATTCCTCCAGTTTCCATAACTCCGAATAAAATTCTTCGTTGTGATGTGACTTGAAATAAGCTGTCCACTTTTCTGTAGTGTTTGAAGTACCGAATTTCGTGAAATAATGCTACTGTGACTTTTCAGTCTTTCCCGACGGTCCTGTTGCAAATACACTTGTGGAGTTTGCCGCCGGATCATACTGTGAAAATCCCACAATATTTCGTCGATACAGCTGTTGACATGTTCAGCTGGTGGTGGTTGCTGTTGTGACTGCTGCAAGACGCGGCTGGTGATAACTGCGCGGCGGCGTCCGAATGAATGAGACGGAGCAAGCAGGTGGTGGCAGCGGGCGAGGCGTGCGCGGGAAGGCAGGCGCTCGCAACTGCACGGCCGCGGAGCCACGGGCAGCTGAGCCGCGCGCGCAACCACTGTGCTACCGGGCGCTCCCGTTCAATTTAAGCAGGGCTCTGGGTCGAGTAATGAGTCGCAACTTCTCGTTTCTCCCGTTTTAATTTAACGGCAGCCAGTGCTGCATTCCAGGCGGCACTTAATTGAAAACCTGCATCCCTAATGATAAGATTGTCCGCCGTACGAATGTGTATGACCTCCTTAAGAATACAGTCCCAGAAAGGTGGCACTGAGGATAGAACTTTAGTCTTCCCGTAAAATATGCCGTGCCCCGTGTCCAGACTGCGTTCCGCTACCGCTTGTTTATCGTGTTGCCCCAGGCGTGTATGACGATGGTGTTCGAGACAATGTTCTCGGACGGTTCAGCATGTCTGCCCTATATAAGATTTTGCACACTCGTATGGGAACTTATATATACCACATCTACTAAGGCCAAGGCCGTCTTTGACCGCAAATTAGAAATTCCTCAATTTTTCTGCTGGACAAAAAACATACTTGTGGTCATTGTTGGCCATACAAATCCGTACGGCGGACAATCTTATCAACAGGGATACAGGTTTTCAATTAAATGTCGCTTGGAATCCAGCTCTGACTGTCATAAAATTAAAACTGTAGAAAAAAGAGCGTCAGCCACTGCAAATGTGAAATGCAGGTACATTAACAACCGGTGTAGCCACCGGAATGTTGAATACAAACATCCAAAATTGCATGCGTTGTGTCGTATAGGAGCCGGATGTCAGTTTGTGAGATGCAGTTTCATGCCTGTTACCCTCGGTCGGGCGATGCAGGAACGGTTAATGCTGTCTGAGGATTGCGCTGGAGGTCTCGTGCGATGATGTCCCATATGTGTGTTCTATTGGAGACAGATTTGGTGACCGAGCAGGTCAAGGCAACATGTTGACATTCTGTAGAGCATGTCAGCTTACAACAGCGATGTGTGGGCGTGCATTATCGTGTTGGGATAAAACCTCTGCAATGTTGGTAATGAACTGCAGCATAACAGACCGCATTACCAGACTGACGTACAATTTTGCCGTCAAGGTGCGTGGGATAGCCACGAGAGTGCTCCTGCCGCCGTCACACGAAATCGCACCCCAGATCGTGACTCCAGTCGTAGGTTCAGTGAGTCTAGCACGCATACAGGGTAGTTGCGCGCCCTCAACTGACCTCTTTCTGTCCAACGCATGGCTATCATTGTCACCGAGGCAGAACCAGCTTTCACCAGAAAACACAACAGACCTCCACCCTGCCCTCGAATGAGCTCTCGCTGGACACCACTGAAGACGCAAATGGCGACGGTTTTGTGGTGAGTGGAATGCACGGTACAGGGCGCCTGTCCTCGGAGTAGCCTGTTAGTAACAGATGGTCACGTAACTCTGGCGCCAGCTGCTGTTCTGACTGTCGCCGCAGATGCAGTGCGATGCGCCCATCACGACGCTCTTCGCTCTCGACAGCGGCACGTGGCCGTCCGGAGCCGGTCTTCTTGCGACAGTACATTCTCGTAACCACCACTGTCAGCAATCGAGTTCAGTGGCTACATTCCTGCCGAGTCTTTGTGCAGTATCGCAGAAGACATACCCGGCTTCTCGTAGCCCCGTTACACAGCCTCGTTCAAACCCTTTGAGGTGCTGATAATGGCGCCTACGTCGCCTTAAAGGCATTCCTGACTAACGTGGTTCACCACGTCCGATCCCAAAAGTGACTGACGCTCACGGCCGTCGCAGCGTGTATTTAAAGTAAACCTGATGTGTGTCCTCATAGTGACGCTGCCAGCACCACAGTTATATATTGGTGCGAAATTTGAATAGGCATCATCTTTCTCATGTCGCACAACTTCTTCTCGGTGTTGCGATTTTTTTCTGTGATTGTGTTTGGCCGGACACCCGGTAGCCAGAGGTGCGGCTGTCAGCGGGCGGCGCGGATGCGCGCAGCGTCGCGTCGCACTGCCGCTGGAGTGGCGACGGCAGTCACACCGTGGACCCAGGCCGGATGGATCCTATCACTGCAGCAGCAGTAGCTGTAGACACTAGCAGGGCTTGCCCGCACAAGCGAAGGCGGCCGAGCAGCTGCGCCGCCCTGGGATCGAGCTATAGCTCACCAGCTGGCCCACCGGCTCAAGGGCGCCAAGTCCACAACACGAGCAGGAGGACCACAGCTGCCAGCGACACAGGCCGGAGGCGGAGTCTAATCAATATTTCCAGACCGTCGTAGGTTTCCCCCTAGGACCTGGTGGCTAGCAGATTGCAATCGCTACCTCTGGAAAGAAGTGAGGAGTACTTATTTATTCGGTCTTGTTCCGTCCTTTTTTCTGCTAGAGCAAGGGTTTCTGTCATGTGATCCATAAGAGAACAATGGCTCGGACGTGAAGTAGTCAGCTCACCCATGTCGCAGACGCTCTGCCCAACTGCCGGGTCAGTGCTGCTACGCCTCTGAGCCCCCCGTTTGTCCGCACCATGTGGTAACCGCCCCGGCGCCTCCTCAGAGACAGTTAGTTCCTGCTATACGATCAGACAGCCCCTTATGTAAATCCGCTTGGCCAGCCTGAACTGACGTGCTTGCGCAGCCTCTTGCATTAGCCCAGGAAGGTGTATTAATTTTGCTCAGCCATGCGCAGTAAACTGTTTGCGGCGCAACAGCTCGGAACTAATTTCTAACATAAATTTATGCTCTACCTGACTACAGATGACTCACAATTTATGAAAAAATATTTTCTGCAACGTTAGTTACGGTTTTCAGCGATGCTTTTCCATTTTGTGCAGTTGTTTCATCATCGTTATTTGCCTTACCTTAGGTTTTAATTTATATTTATACGGTTCCCTGCACATTATGTTATGTCTTTCACGGTGTTAAAATGCATCATAAAAGAATGAAAGATGCTAAAGCACCATGTATACTCGACTCTGCTAAGAGTAGTCCGGCACATTTTCTTTGGTGCTTCACGACATATTTGCATTTAGGTTTTTGCATTGTGTTGATCGTCAGCCCAGACAAATTCTGCTCATGATACGTTTCTTGCGTCGCCTAATATCACTGCAAAATGTCAGTTTGTTCTTGTTACAACTTTCTTTAAGTGGAATTTAATGCGACTTTCCCAAAGAGTCTAGCGCAATACCTGTCAACAGCTGCAGCAAAACACTGAGAATAGCAAGTGCCCCAGTAGCGACCGAATATCTCTGCTGCACGGCGGTATATACGGCAGAAAGACAGCGTGGCGCCGGCCCGAAGTGGGGAAGCTGGGCGGCGAAGACGTGACTAACTACTTTTTAGAGCTGTGACAACCTGTTGAGGACGTGTTGTTCAGCCAAGTATCTCACTGGACTAATCCGCGATGGCTCTTAAATAGTCCCACTAAAAAATTGCTGACGAGGAGCAAATCGACGTATTCCATTGACACATGGCGTTGCATGAACTACCTGATGAGCATCATTTGTTTCAGCTCATACTGTCTACACAACGCAAAAACTAAACTGCAATCATCTTCCGAAACACCAGACAAAATATGCCTGGTGACTCTTAGAGCGATGTCTGACACATCCAGCTCACATACTCTCAAGTCTGTTACATAAGGAATGTTTGACACCCAAGGGGGGTAGGTGGGTGGGGGGAGGGGGGGGGGAAGGGACAAATAGCACCATTGCGGCATTGTGCGGCCTAAATATTGGCGGAACTGTGGAGTAGACACTCCTCTGCTCCCTTTGTTGTGTAAGTAGAGACTTTCCTCCCCTCCCCCCACCCCAAATCAGGCTTTGCATGGACTACCGCTGGTCAGGTGTCTACACGACACTCTTAATCGGAATGTGACCATTCGATGGGCAACCACTCTCCCAACAAAACACATTTTGCTGTTGTGGCGCGTGGCAACAGAAAATGGTAAAATATAGTATGTAGTAGACACTCTCAGCAGCACATTACAAGGAATATCGACGATCGATTTAGGATCACCAACATCCATTATCAAGTGTTCTACAAAAATCAAAAATCTAAACACATAACTCAAATTTTAAAAGAAACTACTTACATATTCGAACTGGCAAAAGTCTTTAAAACATTGATGAACCCACCTTGATCTTACATGCTATTTCAGTTCTGCATTTTATGTAATAACTATCATGATTATGGACTGGGTTTCCTCTACAAGTTCTTTGTAAAGACTCTGTGAATTCTTTGTGAAGTCGCTGTGACGAAGTGGTAGCTTCATCACTCGGTTATGTGTGAGTAATTTACGAATTCTGTTATGAAAGTAAATTTCTCGTATAAGTTGCACATTTATATCGGTAATCTTTAATTTTGACCTTTTGTAGTAAACTTAACAATGGATGAATATCATCCAAAACCTGTCGTCAATAAACAGTAATATGTAAATGAAAACTGTGTACTACATACAACAACTCTATAGTTTAGATTTTGGATCGAAGTGTCTCTTCAACGATATTTTTAAAAGACTCCTCTGGGGT
Source organism: Schistocerca piceifrons (assembly GCF_021461385.2). NCBI lineage: Eukaryota > Metazoa > Arthropoda > Insecta > Orthoptera > Acrididae > Schistocerca > Schistocerca piceifrons. The sequence continues at coordinate 5,060,101 of NC_060144.1, read as the reverse complement.
ACACATATCGCAGCCATACCTTGTGAAATTTTGTAGATGGCCAGCGTATTATAATCCCACGGGGTTTCGTGAACACTGAACGCGTTCACTGAATGAGCTACTAACTACAGGAGAGCGAGATGGAGCCGTGGTTAACACCCTGCCCTCGTATCGGGGAGTAACGCGATTGCAAATCCCCTCTGGCTGCCCTGAATCATAACTCTCCTAAGTCTTCTGTAACTATCACCTACATCTACATGATTACTCTGCAATTTACAGTTAAATATTTGACAGAGGATGAACGGAACGAGTTTCAGATTATTTCTCTACCGTTCCACCTTGGAATAGCGTGTGGGAAAAATAAACACCAGAATCTTTCCCTGCGAGCTCTGATTTCTACTTATCGAATCACGATGGTCATTTATCCCTATGTATGTGAAACTAAAAAAGAATATTGAGGCGTTAGGAGGAGAAAGCTGGTGACAGAAGTTTAGTGAAAAGATGTCACCGCAACGAAAATTGCCTTTGTTTTAACAACTGATATCCCAGCTCGGTTGTCGTATCCGCGACACTCTCTCTCCTACTTCGAGATAATTGACAACGAGCTGCCCTCGTCAAAACTTTTTCGATGTCTGCTTTCACTTCTATCGGGTAGTACAGAAGAAGACGGAAAAGTGTAGTGGACGCAGTTTCTTTAGTAAATTTGCTTCAGCTGCTAAGTGTTCTACCAATAAAACGTTTCCCTAATACATGTTCTACACAATCTTGCTGGTCCCACGACATCATTTCATGGTTCCAATTTAGTATCTAGGCATTTAGTTGAATCGCCAGACTTCAGTATTGTGTGATCTGCCGTTTACCGGAATTTAACGGAATTTTTTTAGTAATAATGTGGAGAACTTTACACTTTTAAATGCTCGCGGTCAACCGTCACTATTATTTTGTGTAACTCATTTTGAAATTCGTTTTGGTCATCAATTTTATCTAGTCTAAAACGCTTTGTAATTCGTTTTGATTTTTTGTCGAGTCTAGTAAACGATGAACTTGGCGAGATCTTCAAACAATCTAAGAAGAATGTTGTCTCCTAAATCTTTTATGTAGACTAAGATGAGGCTAAGGCCAGACATAACTTCGGTTTCTATCACTTGGGAAAATAGTTCATCAAGAAGGGCAAACAATTATTCCTATGCCACACGGTAGCTGAACTAACGCCCTGCTTCTGACGACTATAAAGGTGGAGCAGATAGTGATCAGTTTCCTCCTGTGTAGTGGCGACAGTTCAAGGCAGACATTTCCAGACGCAGGTCCTCTCGGGTCAGGCACGGCAATTTCGTGAGCAAGGCCGTCACGTGAGGAACTGCGCTGGAGAACTCTTCAGTGTCTCGCCGGTTCGGGACGAGCGGCCGCGTCCCACGCCTCCGTGGGGACAACTCTGCCGCAGCCTGACGTGAGCGCTCCGGGCAGTGTCCTGCCTGCGTGTCGCGGAAGCTCTACTGATACCATCTCGCCGGGTCGACGACAGCAGGTGGCGTCAAAAAGTGGGAAGGGCGGAGGGGGGCTGCCGTGTGGCCCGCTCGTTACTAGGGTCGTCAGCTGGCGTGGGGGGTGGCACCTGCTGTACCGGCTGGCGCCACGCCACAACACGCCGACCGGCTCCCGCCGTATGCTTGCACCTTTACCTACACTGTCGGACTCACGGAACTAGCCTCACAGGGTGTGGCTCACTTCTGAGCAAATGTGCCTAGCAGAAAAACATGTTCAAGCTTCAGTAAAGTGAGCTCCTCAATCACTCTTGTCCCTTGTTGAAGGTAGGTGGATCCAAAGCTCACTGTTCAGTTTGATAACAGTATATATATTTCGCGATGGTCAGTAGTTAGATGTTAAAAAGTAAAGTCGAATGGTACGAATGGCTGGGAGACCTCGAAGGCATCCTTCCTTCCCAAAGTGTGAGAGCCGTGTGTGCAACCGTATGTGTCGAGTGTAGATGACTGTAGTGGCGATGGATAGTGCAGTGTCGTGTTCGTGTTGGAGGTGATGAGTGAAGAGAAAAGGTGAAACTCGGTGCCGGCCCATTCTCGAAGAGCACCCAGGGACCCGCCTAGCCTGACGTCCCCACCCGACGGACGAATCACCACCAACAGCATCGCATGCTCTCACTTCCCGAGGCACTGCGGAGGGGTTTTGAATTTAGTCCAGGACACTGGTGCAAAGACTGGTGATCAGCGCTTTACGTCATCGCCCTGCTTTCCCCTTTGTCGTAAAGGTAAAGGGAAAATTATCAACAGCACTTGACGTATCCGCACGATCACGCATCCGAGTACTGGCCACGGCCGACGGTGACCTGACGTGAACCGGTGTATCCACCTTGGCACAGCCGTTAGTTGATGTTGAAAAATCTTCGATAAGTGCGTGGCTGTAAAACTTAGAGTGCTTCGTTGTTAGTTTCACTAATAATGGTTTTAGTTCCTTTCCATTAAGCGGAAATTGTTTTGACATTAACGCCTCAGTATTTTTCTGAAGGATTCAAAGCAGTCGCCACTGAGCTTCGGTAAATTATCATTTCTGCTTTGTTCCGTTTTATACACTCCTGGAAATTGAAATAAGAACACCGTGAATTCATTGTCCCAGGAAGGGGAAACTTTATTGACACATTCCTGGGGTCAGATACATCACATGATCACACTGACAGAACCACAGGCACATAGACACAGGCAACAGAGCATGCACAATGTCGGCACTAGTACAGTGTATATCCACCTTTCGCAGCAATGCAGGCTGCTATTCTCCCATGGCGACGATCGTAGAGATGCTGGATGTAGTCCTGTGGAACGGCTTGCCATGCCATTTCCACCTGGTGCCTCAGTTGGACCAGCGTTCGTGCTGGACGTGCAGACCGCGTGAGACGACGCTTCATCCAGTCCCAAACATGCTCAATGGGGGACAGATCCGGAGCTCTTGCTGGCCAAGGTAGTTGACTTACACCTTCTAGAGCACGTTGGGTGGCACGGGATACATGCGGACGTGCATTGTCCTGTTGGAACAGCAAGTTCCCTTGCCGGTCTAGGAATGGTAGAACGATGGGTTCGATGACGGTTTGGATGTACCGTGCACTATTCAGTGTCCCCTCGACGATCACCAGTGGTGTATGGCCAGTGTAGGAGATCGCTCCCCACACCATGATGCCGGGTGTTGGCCCTGTGTGCCTCGGTCGTATGCAGTCCTGATTGTGGCGCTCACCTGCACGGCGCCAAACACGCATACGACCATCATTGGCACCAAGGCAGAAGCGACTCTCATCGCTGAAGACGACACGTCTCCATTCGTCCCTCCATTCACGCCTGTCGCGACACCACTGGAGGCGGGCTGCACGATGTTGGGGCGTGAGCGGAAGACGGCCTAACGGTGTGCGGGACCGTAGCCCAGCTTCAAGGAGACGGTTGCGAATGGTCCTGCCGATACTCCAGGAGCAACAGTGTCCCTAATTTGCTGGGAAGTGGCGGTGCGGTCCCCTACGGCACTGCGTAGGATCCTACGGTCTTGGCGTGCATCCGTGCGTCGCTGCGGTCCGGTCGCAGGTCGACGGGCACGTGCACCTTCCGCCGACCACTGGCGACAACATCGATGTACTGTGGAGACCTTACGCCCCACGTGTTGAGCAATTCGGCGGTACGTCCACCCGGCCTCCCGCATGCCCACTATACGCCCTCGCTCAAAGTCCGTCAACTGCACATACGGTTCATGTCCACGCTGTCGCGGCATGCTACCAGTGTTATAGACTGCGATGGAGCTCCGTATGCCACGGCAAACTGGCTGACACTGACGGCGGCGGTGCAGAAATGCTGCGCAGCTAGCGCCATTCGATGGCCAACACCGCGGTTCCTGGTGTGTCCGCTGTGCCATGCGTGTGATCATTGCTTGTACAGCCCTCTCGCAGTGTCCGGAGCAAGTATGGTGGGTCTGACACACCGGTGTCAATGTGTTCTTTTTTCCATTTCCATTTCTAATTACAGTATCTTAAATATTTTAACAAATATGAAAGCATCCGAACGCTCCGATAAATCCCTTTCAGAATAAATGTGTAGACTTTCACGGCCATTGTCAATTTGAACGAAATTCTTTAGACATTTTGAAATACTGAAACAGCTACGAAATCGACATTTGGATTTTCCTTTACACAGGTCCTTTCCTGGACGACGAAATGAGAGAAATCGTGCTTTTTGCAGGCTGGTAGGACTGTTGCTACGCGACATTCATCATTCGAATACAAATGGTGAAAGCCACTTGTGTAAATTTTGACCACTCGTGTTCAATTATCTTCCCTCCGTAGCGGGGGTCGCTAACGCAAGCCTGTGCGGTGGCGCTCGACTCGGAAGTAAGTCGGTTCAAACATCGACGGAGGAAAATTTTCACTGCCAGTATCTGGTCGGCAAGGGCAAGACGGATGGTGGCCTAAAGTTCCTGGTCACTGGTCTTTGCGCCAATGTCCTGAATTAAATTCCAAGCGTCTCCGCAGTGTATCAGGAAATGAGGGTATGTGACACTGTTCGAGCTTATCCGTCTGCCCGTCGGATGGGGACGTTAAGCTCGGCAGACCCCTTCGTGCTTTTCGAAAGGAGTAGGGTATTTGGCGGCATCTGCTTTCTCTCTCTCTCCCTTCCTTTCATCCATAACAACACTAACCAACGGTACGCTATGCAAGGTAGATGGTATTAGATTCACAACTGACGCTTCCTGACAGGTGGAGGAATGCGAAGGCAAACAGCTTTCAATAAGAACTTGCCACGAACAGCAAAAATCCTGAATCTGCTCCACTACACTAATTCCTTGAGTATGGCACCAATGTACTTTCTGTATTCCAAAACCATTGTGCGACCACTATGTTACCACCATCGTATATTATGTGTAGGGATCATGAGAATAAGATTAGAGGCATCAGGACACGTACAGAGATATATAGAAAATCATCCTTCATTCGCTCAGTACGGTTAGAAAATAGATAATGCCATGTGGCTTTCGGAGAACTTGTGTACATCTAAAAGTAGGCTTCCGCGGCCATTGTCACAGTCAATAAAATCTGGGTTTGTGACCGCATTGTCAATATGTAAAACTAACGACGTTTCGGTCACTGTTGTAAGTGACCTCCTTCAAAACACCCTGGAGAAGTTCACTTGTAACAGTGACCGAAACGTCGGTAGTTTTACATATTGCAGTAGTTGTGTAAACGTACAGTGATGGAAATACATCAGGAACTTTGTCTTCCCTCTGTCACACGTAATACCCCGAGGTTCGTACCCTAGAATTTGACCGCAGCAAGACGGTCGAAACACTGTTTTTTTTTTTTTTTAATAAAACTTATCCTCAACAATTTGAATCTGTTTGTCTGTGGTAGAATGCCTAAAGTTCGTCTCCTGTCCTTGCGTCGAAGTCTCCATTCTGAAGGCCGCGGTACCCGCTCTACACTGACACCTGTTGGCATACTCCGCTCACGGATCTGTGCGTCCCTGAGGACGCTGCCGTCACCTCGTTAAAGTGATATACAAATATCGCACGGGCAATACATTTCTCCAAATACAGTGCGGCTGCTGTGTTAAAGTGATATACAAATACCACGGGGCGCAATACATTTCTCCAAATACAGAATGGCAACTGTGTTTGTTCCTACTTCTGTTTAAATTTGGTTGAACAACGTATTTGAAGAAGTACTTTCCAGCAGACGATGGTGATGTCACAGAACCTTCATTAAAGCACGTACTGCAATCGTTGCATATGTGTAGTGGGCGCCAGAATAAGCGTCACACTTACAACTGTTCATCGACTTACAGTATGTGGCGTTGAAGGTAGCAGTCATGAATGGAAACACAGTTATTATATGGATCAAACCTTTTACACCTTTGCTAAAGGGACCAAAAGAAATGTGGTTGCCAGAAGTCGTTTATTATTTTTGAATCGTTTGCAGTAATTTCAAAAGTTCGGTTTTCGAAAAATACCTACAGTCACATCATTGACGAAGTATTATAGATTCATATAATTATTTCCTATTGGCATATGTTTTCTAAAACTTCATGTTAATAAATTCATGACTAGATTACGTTTTTGATATTTGGCAATTATATACAACAGCTAGCTCACAGAAAGGTCGCTACCAAACGACTGGAAAATTGCTCAAGTCACACAAATACCCAAAAAAGGGAAGTAGGACTAATCCGTTGAATTACAGGCTCGTATCACTAACGTCGATTTGCGTTAGGTTCAAATGGCTCTGAGCACTATGGGACTTAACTTCTGAGGTCATCAGTCCGCTAGAACTTAGAACTTTTTAAACCTAACTAACCTAAGGACATCACACACATCCATGCCCGAGGCAGGATTCGAACCTGCGACCGTAGCGGTCGCGCGGTTCCTGACTGTAGCGCCTAGAACCGCTCTGCCACCCCGGCCGGCATTTGCGATAGGGTTTTGGAACATACACTGTGTTCTAATATTATGAAGTACCTGGAAGAAAGTTATTTACTGACATATAGTCAGCACGGATTCAGAAAGTATCGTTCTTGTGAAACACAAGTAGCTCTTTATACTCATGAAGTAATGAGTGATAACGACAGGGGATGTCAAGTTGATTCGATATTTTTAGATTTACAGAAGGCTTTCGACACCGTTCCTCACAAGCGTCTTCTAACCAAACTGTGTGGGTACGGAAAATCGGCTGTGTTGTGCGATTGGATTCGTGATTTCGTGACATAAAAGTCACAGTTCGTAGTAACAGACGGAAAGTCATAGAGTAAAACTGAAGTAATATTTGGCACTCCCCAAGGAAGTAATATAATCCCTCTATTGTTCGTGATCTATATTAAAGACAAAGTACACATTCTGAGAATGTCTGCAGATGATGCTGTCATTTACCGTCTTGTAAAGTCATCAGATGACCAAAAGAAATTGCAGAATGAACTAGATAAAATATCTGTATGGTGCGAAAAGTTCAAGTTATTGACATGAGTACTAAAAGAAATCCATTAAATTTCGATTACGTGATAAGTCACACAACTCTGAAGGCTGTAAAGTGAACTAAATACTTAGGGAATACAATTACAAATAACCTAAATTGGAACGATCACGTAGATAATGTTGTGGGTAGAGCAATCCAAAACATTCTGTTCCACCAACCTACATAGGGAGACATGATCATTGCGATAAAATAAGAGAAGTCAGGGCTCCCACAGAAAAATTTAAGTGCTTGTTTTTCCCGCGCGCCGTTCGAGAGTGGAACGGTAGAGAGACAGGTCGAAGGCGATTCATTAAACCCTCTGCCAGGCACTTTGTTGTGAATAGCAGAGTAATGACGTAGATGTAGATGAAGGAATAGAAGGGCTGGCGGTGAGTCCCGACTCACCCCATCGAGTATATGTGGGATGTGTTTGGCGGACGTGTTCGTGGTCGTCGTCTTCCGCCACAGACTCTCCGAGAACTGTCACAGGCTCTCACAGAAGAATAAGGGACACCGCAGTGTGATCTCCGTAGAGTTATACGGAGCATCTACGTAGCTGTCTGGCAGTGATAGGCGCTGGCGAAGGGCATACACGTTACTGAAGTTCTCGAAGTCCAATGAAAAGCTCCCAGGATGCCGGGGTGAATGGTAGTTCACACTTTGTTTTCAACACCTGTCGAACATTTCAGTTCTTTTTTATGCAAACGGAAGAGGATTTGATAATGTTTTGTTGTGTTATTAATTCGTGACAGATAAAGGCGTAATTTGGTAAGATACACAGTCCTCAATCGTTGCTTAAACCGAGCGAGGTGGCGCAGTGGTTAGACACTGGACTCGCATTCGGGAGGACGACGGTTCAATCCCGCGTTCGGCCATCCTGATTTAGGTTTTCCGTGATTTCCCTAAATCGCTCCAGGCAAATGCCGGGATGGTTCCTTTGAAAGGGCACGGCCGACTTCCTTCCCCGTCCTTCCCTAATCCGATGAGACTGATGACCACGCTGTCTGGTCTCCTTCCCCTAACAACCCAACCCCCCAATCGTTGCATAATGGAGTACGTCAGACGCCAGTTCGCCAATGTCTCCGAGTACATTTCACGCCACTGTGTACCAGCAGTATTCTCATCCGAACAGTTCGCTTTTCGGTTCATTGTACCACACTCGGGACAAAGACGGCCTCTGTGGGCTCCGCACATTTATCGGAAGCTATTTTGGGAAGGCTGTAAACTGCGCTGAGGCGAGTGAGGTGTCGGTTTGCGACGCGGCCTCGGCTGTACGAGCGTTTAAACTAAACGAAGCAGCGCCGGCGGTGACGCGGGCGGGCGCGGCCGCGCACGTGACCGGCAGGCACGATCGCCGGCCGCCGGCCGCCGCCCACGCGCCTCGCTCGCGCCGCGCCGCAGCCGTGGGCGGCGGCGAGGGAGGGGGAGGCAAACCCGGTACAAGTACACGGACTGTCCCTCTCGAGCACTGGACTCGTTTAGTGAACGGCAACTCTCATCAAATGTAGTTAAATGCCGACTTCGAACGCAACGTAAGGAGAGATGGGTTGCAGAATGGTGCGGCGACTGTTGGCGTAGGAAAGCTGGACAGGAGCATAAATGATCAGCGAAGATAGTAAACAGAAGTAAACATATATCAATACAAACAATGCAAGAAGAATTAGTGTCCGGCTATCAGAATGTCAACAAGGATGAAGCACGACGACGGTGTAGTGGTGGCCACTGCAAGTGGAGCAGAGCGGCTGCCAGCGGCCGTCCTGTATCGCGGTGGCAGAGGGCGCTCGTGGTGCACAGCCAAGAGACAATCGAGGCGTGGCACGGTGGGCGCGCACCACTGGCTCCGTCCGATCCCGCATGGCCGCTGTCGGCCTCCAACGGAAAATTGCAATTCCGTTACCAACGTAACGATGCCCAAGCATGGTACTGATACCTCATACCACAGTTACCATCTTCCGAGATTAATTGTATCTTACAGAGCCACTCAAATTTAGTGGTCATGCTACGAAGCTGTTTGTAATGAAACAAACACATAAAATCGCCAGTACTGAAAGACAGTACGTGTTGTGGAGCAGACACCAAAGTGATCCGTATACTCATATTTTATGATCAACAGAGTAATATCTGGCGAGTTAAAATGTCAGAAGTTCTAAACATGTTTTTTCCACAAAACAATTTTTCTCTGCTATTGTGTTCTTGCTACATGTCTCTAGAGATGTTCAGAGTACCAAATCGTGGAGATAATGTTCTGAATATTTATTACTAGAGGGGCACGGTCATTGTGTCAAGCAGTGCAATCCTCTAGAGTTATAAGTGTCTTGCCTTGAGGTCTCCTCTATTTAGTTGATGTACGGTTGTATTTTCGATGATGTTTCTGTTGAGTCTCGGATGGTTCAAAATGGTTCAAATGGCTCTGAGCACTATGGGACTTAACATCGATGGTCATCAGTCCCCTAGAACTTAGAACTACTTAAACCTAACTAACCTAAGTACATCACACAACACCCAGACATCACGAGGCAGAGAATGAGTCTCGGATGGTTTTTGGTGAATGGAGACTATTTTGAGCTGCGGCAGAGATTTTGAAATTATAGGGAAACGAACAAAGGTAAACAAGACCTCTATTCTGCAAGATTTCGACAAGTTTGTTGAGTCAGCTAAAACTATGAACACATTTCATTAATATATACATATAGGGGATGTCTGTTCTTTGCGACACGTTCGAAAAAATAGACACCTTATGTGATCCAACGGCCTTACAAATACTTATTCAAAGGTTTCAGTGACGTAAGACGCATTTGGGCGTTGAAATGAATCTATGGTAACGAGTGAAAAATTGTGCTGCTAACTCCAGCAGCCGCCTTAACCGCCTCGAGCATCCGAGCACCCTTCCCATTCGATCCAAGTTGCTAGCCTGTTACACACTACTAGCGCCACCTGCCCAACAGCCTCTTATTCACCGTTTCGGATTCCCACAAGAGACAGGGCTTGGTGTGCATCTGCACTGAAAGAATGTTTCTTTGGTCGTCTGTTCTTTCGGACCCGATCTCTTGCGGATATCCGAAATGGGGAGTGAGGAGCTCGTGGGTAGTGTGGGTAGTGTGCGACGGGCTGGGAGCGCGGCTCACACCGTAAGCGCGCTCGGGCGGCCGAAGCCGTTAAGCTGAGATGAAGGGGAGATCCAGGTCCTCCAGCGCAGCACCGGCACAAATTTTCGGCTGCCCAAATCAGGATAACGTCACTGAAAACCTTTGATTAAACATTCGTTTAATTCCAATGCACACGACTTCTTTGATTTTACATATGCTGCTGAAACGTTGTTGTTTATGTAGGCTGTAAGATCTCTCAGTGCAGTATGATAAAAGTGCTCATACTCATCCATCTCAGCTCAGCTATTAAATATTCTTACTCTGAAAAAGGAGAATGGAAAGATTTCAGCGTATTCAAAAGAGAAAAAATCGTGGCAAATGTATGCCTTTCCGTACTCAATATGAAAGACCAACCATGTTTTCACACGTATCTTAGAGAAATAAAATTGCAACATATACACTGAGACACGTCAGACTGCCATAGAAATGACAACAGTCGATCTATTACCGCGATACAATCTCTTTTTTCTAGTCATATTTGTACAGTACGTTGCGTGTGCGATGAGGAGGAAAACTGTGAATACTGCATTAGAAACCTACTCTAACTTTAATGTTAAATACAAGTGATTCTTGCGTTTAGCTTTGGTGTACTCGAAATATTATGGCTGAGAATTATTTCTAATTACACTGTATTTCGTTTTACGCTGTCTTAGCCCTCGCAATACAAACTGTCACTACAAACGAATTTCTCAGACCAGACATTTCTACAATTATCAGTGTCTCGCACCAACAGCAGCTTCTTGTCCCAGTCATCGGGAATTAAAGAGCGTAATATCGGACTGAGATGTTTCATTTGGAAGGAACACATGTAACAGATTAAATTGGTTTGCTTCATGTGAGTATACGAATAAGATGGCGGGTGTAGAGGCGGAGGAGTGGACGAAATTAGCGGGAGATGACGGTCGTTTATGATCCATTTAATACACTGAGCAGCGAGGAGTAATTATACGCACGAATGACCGACGTAAATAGCTTCTCAGGCACACGACCTGGGCAGAGCCACTGACCGTTGCGCTGTACATTGGTTTTCGTTGCGTCGCCTCGAATCGCAGGTAGCGGGCGCTCGTTACCCCGGCTGCCGGAATTCTTCTGCTGCTGCAGCGATCGGAAAACTGCCTCGTGAATCACAGCGCGCGTCACAGTCGAAAAAATGGATACGGCTTTCTTTTATGGCGAATATTAGAGCAGCAAGTTCTATAAAAAAAAATCAGGAAGTGTAAATATGAAGAACGAAACAAGCCAATCAAAATGAATATCAATTAATGAGAGAAATACAACTAGCACTTTAGCAGCGGTAACAAAGAATGCACTTTTCATACGAGACCTGTGGTGTTTGCGATTATTACATTCTAACGCACATTACCTTTTCCACATTTCGCTTCAGCAACTGCTTCGTGGCAATGACGCTCAAAATCGGTTCAGTTCTCCGACGGTGTGTGCGAAAATTGCAGTGACGCGGAATTTCCTTGCAATAATTTTTTTACGGATGAAGTGCCATTTACAAAACCAGGGCAAATCGGTCTTATCAATATGTATTACTGTTGAGCGCAAACTCCATGCTGGTTAAAGTACTGGATAAACAACGAACTTGGTCTGTCAATGTATGGTGCAGGGTTTTAAGAATCGCATTATGGTTCCCAGTTTCATTGATGGAACTCATAAATAGCACTAAGAACCTACAGTTCCCAACGCGTTCGTTGGTACAGTCATTGGAAGATATCCTACTAGACATAAAGAAACCCTTGTGGTATCGACAGGGCGAAAGTAACTGCCATTCAGGACGGATAATTGCATATCATGTTAACAGAACACTGGAGATGGTTGCAAGTGTCGTTCGTGAAACGCAAAATGGTGTGCACGCTCGCCAGACTTAACACAATGGGATTTTTTATCTATGCGGAAAATTAAAACAAGAGATCTACTTGGAAACGCCGACAATTCCCGAAGACAATATAATTTCACATAGCGCGTGTCTGTGTTAAGTCCAGATGAAATACAGCGTGCAGCAGGGTCTATCTGGAATTGTTTTATACCATGAGTCAGTGCTCAAGGTCACATTTTGAACTTTTCATATCGGAATAATAGTAATAAACACGTGAACCGTACTTCAATAACTAGTCTGCGTACATTTAACACAGTAGAGCAGATACTTGTGGAACCTCTTCTGAAGCGACAAGGTTTTTGTATCCCGCCTGGGAGGCGGTGCGTGGGTCTGCTCTTGTAAACTGAAGGGTAGGCCGAATGTAGGAAGTGAGTAGGAGCAGGAAAAGGTGAAACACTTCGGTACTGCTGGTAGATTTTACAATTTTACTATAGTCAGAATTAGGATTACATTAGGCTTACTTAACTTTGGCTGAGAAGAGCACGTAGGTGCGAAGCCGTACAGGTATCAACGCTAACAGCTACTAGTAGTGGACAAACTACCACTGAAGTCACTGAACTAACAAAGTCTGTAGTGGCTAGCCTCCTATGAAGTAGAAGCTAAGTTGCTTGGTCGTCGGTTCGGAATCTCATGGGCTGAATCCGGAGCGGCGCTCGTAGAGGGCGCTGTCGTCGGTGTCGGTGTCGTAGTGCCAACTTACGAACTTGTACTTACTCCGTGGAATCGTAGCTATCGATACCACAAAGGTGATTTGAGGATCTCTTATACTGTAACTGTTTGATCGTGTTGCACACATAATATGTTGTTGAGCTTCTCGTTGAAAGCAATTTCAAATGCAACAGGAACAAGTGGATAGTTCCATAATAAATTCGGTGTCATAATTCGCCAGTTCTAAAAGTACGTGAAAATAATAATCACATTGTCCACCATAATTATAAAAAAGTCACATCTATAAATATAAATAGATAGAACTATTTACTCTTTTTTGTTAGAGGTACGCGGCTATTAAACTCCATAACATCCAGATCACGTTCCTCCATTGAATGCCATTGTTCTCCGGTGTGTTGTGTCTTGCGGGTGTCAGTGGGAGAAATAATACGTAATTCTCGGTAAAAATCAATGGAGAAACGGCGATGACTGCGAAGACTAGTAAGATGAATAGTGACCTCGTAAGGCGGGCATGTCATTTCGATTTCTGTCAGTTAAAGATGTTGTGCTCGTCAGAGAGAGAGCGAGTTATGTTATTGTTATACAATCTGTGGTCTTGTTGTGGCACAGTCTTTGGCTCTGCGCAGTCTGATGCGTTCTTCGTTGCAGTGTGGTGGCAGGCGACGGACGTATTCAGGAGTGCTGTGTTGACTTGTGATTGCATCTGTTGTATGTAGAAGGATTTGTGGAAAAGAAAACACAGCAGGGATCAATATGATGTATATATTGAAAGGCGAAAAGAATGTAAATGTTGAATAACTTAAAAAAAAAGAAGTTTGAGTTAAAGACTGCAGCAATGTGCAGCTACTTTGTCGGAATGATTATTGTCAGCTAGTTAACTTTGTTCACTTGTTCAGAGTTGAGAGAAACTCTACCCCACTTCCCTGAGTCACACATCAACATACAAACTGATTAAGCTCTTTGGTTTTTACAGGAATTCTCCGTTAAAATTTTACCATTTTAGATCATTGTTAACTTTGCTAAGCATGGTATTGTTCGGACCAATGTTATGTGTGAAGATCAGGGAAGTTTTACGCTGTTTTTCTGTATAAATACTTCATTCTAAAATCGTTGTCTAGGAACATAATTTCATAGGAGTAGTTACTCCCCATTCCACTGTTTAAAGAAGATTTGTCATTACGCGTTACCACATTGCACTATATGGTATGCAACAGTTTGAATAGAGTTTGGAAATTATAAAAAAGAGAAATTTAGCTTAGCCGCTGCCTGTCTCCTGTTTGCTACTATGCTTTCGAGAAATATGTAACGATGTTGTCAAGACGCGAGGTAGGTGGAAATTTTGATTAGAACCAGATAATTGTTTTACTACATTTGCGCATTTAATATAAAGACAAGTTGTATTCAGACCACTTACAGTTCATTTCGAATTGGGTTCTGTTTAGTCAAAGGTTGATTTACGAGTTTAAGGTGGATAACAGTTTGTGAGTACCTAGTTTTGGTGATACGTAGACTTTTCGTAGATTGCGATGTAAATTTGGGTTACATTTCATACAGGAACAAATAGTGGCGACCTTACAACTTCCTACAAATAGACGCTGCGAAAGACAACACAAGTAGCGGAAATATTCTGCTATGTTGGCAGCAAGTTGGCACATTGTGGGCGCACCAATACATTTCCAGAAGTAAACTGCCTTAGGCACAGGAAACACCCTCCAACAAAAGACCTCGAAGTATCCAAATACTGACTTGACAGGTATGAAGATGCTTTCGAAATGTGAGCGTACTGTTGGAATACTGCAGAACAAGACACTGGGAACGTCAAAAATGTATGGATGTTAGTAATTAAGTGAACAAATAAAGTACAGAATAGGCCCTTACTTCCTCTCATATTCTGTAATTATATGGAAAGTGTCCCCCTGCGCCTCGATGGCTGTCGTACACATTCTGTGAGAGGGACGCTACACAGCTATTGGAGATGATTCAGTGTATGTCGACAGACTGTTTTATCCAACTGTTACTCACACCATAGCGAACACATACTAAAAATAATTTGAAATTCCAGCATGTTTTATTTGCAATAGTAGGAGGCAGCTACTAGAGTAGAATGGTGACAATGCAGGACTTGTGATGGAGCAAACGGGCGTTCGCGTGGTATTAACTTCCGTTCATTGAAGAGTATTTAGAGTAACGTTCGACACATTACGTATTTTGAGGTGGTAGTGCTTTACTTATAGAAACTTGTAGCTTTTTCAACGAGTTTGAATATTCGAGCCGAATAATGTGTTAAATTGTGACTCAGAATGGTGGGAAGGAAATGGGAATGAACTGTTTTCATCCAACCTGATATTCCGGAACGAAGCAACAAATTATTAGTAGCGACAGTTCAGTCGAGTGCGGGGAAACCCTCCTGGGAGATAAAGTCTGTGTTAGCTGGACAATGGGGGCACCCTTTGCTGCCAGAGTCCCAGCTTCACTCTGCCAAAATCTAACTGCTACTCCTCCAAACGCCACACCAGTTCTCACGCCCACCTTGTTGGGTGATGCAACGCAGACGTTACACGAGTCTCTTCCCTCCCTGAGAACCCAGCAGCATGCCACATTAATGTGGGTGAGCTGCAGTTGCTGTTCTACTCGCGATAAAATTATAACTTCACCGAGACACGAAATCTCTCACTGGAACATCGATGTTCCCCGCTACCAAAATCAAGGACATCCGAACACTCGATTACATCGGTTAGTGAGAACGAGAGTTACATCACCATGACCCCCCATGTCGCCAGAGCATACACTATGGTTTCTTATTTTGCGATATCTTCAATCCCATGTTTACATCTCTCACTGCCACAAGCGATAGCAAAACATACAGCAGTGCTACTGTTGTGAGCACTGAAGGGTCAGTGCTGTGTGGAATACATAGCGACCTCCATCAACCTTTCGGTTTGTGTCGTGGAACTATTATGAAACCTGTTTCGAAAGCTGAGATTTTCTGCCCAAGTCACTCTTTATATATGCCAACGGGAAATATAGGGTGGTTCTAAAAGAGCTTTATATTTTCTAGAGGTGGTGCCTCCAGCTCTCATGCCTATTTGAAAAATATCATATTACTACCTTAGGCTGCTCTTAAGATACTTTATTTATACATATAAATTGATGACGTAATTTTGTGTTATTGCATGATAACAGTGTCTTATTCATGGTTTTATGATCACACGGTAAAGATTTTATATTTCTCCCAACATGATGCTGTGAATACTTTTATTACTCTGGTGATGGTCAAACTGGTAGTGTAAATAAAGTATTCTACCAGCAGCTCCAACTGCTGATACGACATTTTTCAAAATTTCAACTTTACGTTTATAAAGAATTTTACTGAGGAGTCTTATTTACGTCGTAAAGGTGTCATCTTGTAGCAAGACAGTGGAAGTTTCATCCCATGGATTCACTTTCACTTTAACTTTCGCTTCGGCTAAGTGAGTCATTAGTCATACAGCGAATGATCCATCTGAACTCAATTTCTTACCACACTTTATTCAGCATACCTGGCGTCACTTCTGCAGCTGATATCATATCACTGGCGTTCCTAATGGTGGAATTCGGTACTACAATAGCAGCTGAATGAAACTCGAAGTATTTCGCTACAAAATGGCACCTTAACCACGTGTCTAAGTCGTCTCAATAAAATTCTAAACGTAAGTGAAGTAGTAAAGCTCTTTGAGAATCACCCTGTAGTTTGAAAATATAGACAGTAACGTGAAAATACTTCATAAATAATATAAAATTGTTATGGACCCGAAGGCTGGTTTGAACACCACCGCGCTTAACTAGGAATATTCCTAATAGAGATGGTGTACTGTTTCCTTCTTCCAATGTTTGAACTAGCTTACCGAACTAGTTATAGGAGTACCTACAGTTTTACATGGCCTTCGAACCACGGTGAGAATCGGAATTTTTCACATCAATAAATACCGCTAGAGGGGACAGAAGTGATAAGAAGCAGACGGAATTTCTACAGCTGACCAGATATGTAATACAATATTTAGTGTCATAGGCACACATAAAAAAGGTCATAAAATGAATGTATATGAAAAGAATGAAATATAGGCAAACAGCAAGCAAATTGCACAAATATACACTCTCAGACAAAACAAAGGAAACCGATGCACTACGAAGGATTTACCAGAAATGAAGGGGCAAATCCGAAATTTTGATGTAGGTACATGTACAGACAAACAAATGATTACAATTTAGAAAATGGATGATTTCTTCAAGAGAAAGAGTTTCGCAAATTGAGCAAGCCAGTGATGTGTCGGTCCAACTCTGACCCTTACGCAAGCAGTTATTCGGCGTCGCATTGATTGACAGAGTTACTCGATGTTCTCCTAACGGATGTCTTGCCACATTCTGTCCAAATGGCACGTTACATCGTCAAAAGCCCAAGACAGTTGCAGGGCGCTGCCCACAATGCTCCAAAAGGTTCTCAATTGAGGAGAGATCCAGGGACCCTGTCGCCCGACGTAGGGTTTGGCAAGCACGAAGGCAAGCAGTAGAATCCTTCATTCTGTGCGGACGGGGCACTATCTTGCTGAAATGTTAGCCCAGGGTGGCTTGCCATGGACGGCAACAAAAGGGTCGTAGAATATCGCCGACGAACCACTGTGCTCTAAGGCTACAGCGGATGACAACCAAACGGATCCTGCCGTGAAATGAAACGATGCCACCCAGACCGTCACTGCTGGTTCTCGGGGTGTATGGGCGGGCGACAGTCACGTTTGTTTCCCATTGCTATCCGGGACGTCTACAGACACTTCGCTATTCACGGGGACTTAATTTGAAGCGGGACTCTTCACTTAAGACAGTTCTACTGCCGCAGATGAGATTCCAGGCCGAAGACGACCCGGACAGAGGTGCGACAGCTCCCTGCCACCAATCGTGCGGATCGACAGCTAAGAGTGGCGGTCCGGGGTGCCATTTCTGTTCATAGCAGGACCCCTTCGGTTGTCGCCCGCGGTATCCTTAGAGCACAGTGGTTCGTCGGCGATGCTCTACGACCCTTTTGTTGCTCTTTACGGCAAGACATCCTGGGCTCACATCTCAACTGATAATGCCCGCCGGTACGCAGCGAGCGTTTCTACTGCTTCCCAAACCCTACTTTGGCCAGTAAGACCGCCGGATCTCTACCCAGCTGGGAACGCCTGGAGCATCATGGACAGGGCTCCCTACTCAGCTCTGGCTTTTGCCGATCTAAAGTGCCAGTTGGACAGAATTTGGCGATACCCCTCAGGACAACATCCAACAATCTATCAGTCAATGCAAAGCTGAATAACTGCTTGCATAAGGTCCAGAAGTGAACCACAGCATTATCGACTTGTTCAGTTTGTGAATCTCTTTCTCTCGAATAAGTTATCCATTTTTTTCTGAAATTGCAATCATACGTACATATTCATCACGTCTACCGACTTCCGCCCCATTCGGATAATTCCTCGTGATGCGCCGTTTTTTTCCCTTAGAGTGTATATTCTTTCAGTGCTAAACGGCCGTATTTCTCCGCCATTGCAAGCGGACTCCTTATCTTACCGTAGGCTGCCGGAAACGCGCTACACATTCTCTAACCAAGAGTGAGGATCTTGCCGCTCAAAGCTGTTGCGTCTTTGTTTACAAAGACTGTGGAAAGGTACTAACTGTGATGAATCCTTGACAATAGCGGCTAATGAGGCAAAGCGTCAAGCGGACGGGCAGGCATGAGTCGTTAAACAGCTCTCTAGCGAGTCCGCGTGAGCAGCTCTCTACGCCTGCACCGAACGAGCACCGCGGCCGGCGCCCTCCAAGACGACAACTGCCGCCGCACTGCTGGTCCAAGCACAACTCTGAGTAGCACGGCAGGTGTAAATCTGCGTCTATGATTCACAAGCACGCTGCTGTGTGAAGGAGAGTAATTGTGGTTCCCCTATCACCATTTTCATGTCTTCATTGTACCAACAATGATGCATGGGAAGAAGGCCTTTGGATAACACCCCCGAATGAGTTCAGTTTCTCCGATTTCCTCGTCTTTACCGATGCACCTGATGTTTCTAGGAATCTTCTAGGAACGCACGCTATCAAAATTATAACAGTAAACCTCTCTGGGGTGTACGACGCATCTTTTGTAGCTTATGACCCTGGTCTTTGGTGAGCTACACGTCCATGATTTCTCTGCAGTTCATATTTAAATGTTTGGCAGAGGGCGCAAAGAACCCAATTTCAGAGTTTTCCTCTAAAGTTTCACTCGTGAATAGCACGTTAGGAGAGTGAACACCCAAACCTTCCAATGGAAGCTCCGATTTCTCTTATTTTATTATGATTGTCGTTTCTCCCTTTGCAGGTAGGAGTCACCAAAAAATTGTTTTTGCGTTCGGACGAGATATTTCATGAATTATGATTTTCTTGTAATGTTTGTCACCCCAACAGACTCACAATCTCCGTGACGCTCCTTTACCTCTTTCGTCATAATACAAAGACCTTCTTAGAAGTTTTTCGACATCCACCGTCAGTACACTTTAGAAATGGTCCCATATGCCGCAGCAGTATTCCTGAAGAGAACGGATAAACGCACATTAGGAAGTTTCTTTAGTAGATTTTCTACACCTCCTATCAAGTCGCCAGTTCGCCCTCCCCACATTTCCTGTCTTATGGTTACAATTTAAGTCGTTCCTAATATGTAGAGTTTAAAATTATTGAGTTATCGAGTAATCGAAATGTAATGGAACTTTTTCAGTACTTTGTTCAGGCTTAATTGACACTTCTTCTACAATGCAGACACGTTGTCTAAATCATTTTGTAATTCGATTTGATAGTCTGACGACTTCTCTAGACGGTAAACGACGGCAACATCTGCAAACACCTTCCTAATTAATTTTCATAGAATATGAACAGAAGAGGTCCTATAACGCCTCCTTGAGGATGAACAGCCCCGTAAAGCCGTCGCGCTTACTATATGAACCTTGTTTGAATATTCACACCAATGAAGCAGCCAAACGAGTGT
This sequence comes from Schistocerca piceifrons, assembly GCF_021461385.2. Classification (NCBI taxonomy): domain Eukaryota; kingdom Metazoa; phylum Arthropoda; class Insecta; order Orthoptera; family Acrididae; genus Schistocerca; species Schistocerca piceifrons. The sequence continues at coordinate 5,040,425 of NC_060144.1, read as the reverse complement.
TTTTGTAAGTCATTTATGTCTGTTAGCGATGATTTATATTATCCCGAATTTTTTCCTATGAATCTCAGGTTGCCGCCTACTTTTTCTACATCTCATTTTATGGCGTCGTTTCATTTTTGGTAGGTCCGAACGTTTACACTCAGGCACTGTATGCTCGTTTTTATTTCCATTTATTCACCAGTAATAGTGTATTCGAATAGTAATGGTTCTTTCGTCACACTTATACACAGTACAGTACTTTTATTTAAGTTGAGACTCAACTGATAATGCGTGCACCAGTCGTCACTCCTTTCCAGGTCTTCCCGGTTTTCGCTACAGTTTTCTAGCGCTGTACCTTTGGAGTACGCAACGATACCATCCGCGAACGACTTCACGGAGATTCACATCTTCAAAGACGAAAGCATTTTGCATAAGTCGTCACTTGTGGAATATCTACTTGACGATATCTTACAACTGGACGTTCGCATAGCACATCAACAACATCGCGACAGTTCTTCCCTCTTTGCACTATCTCCATAGGAAACGTGGCCGCTGCCACGATCTTCCGCCGGTGCCTGCTAAATGGACGTCCATTCAGCACGTGAGGGGCCTGCCCTAAAATCTGGCCTTCCCCTCCCCCCCTTGGTGAGATGTAGTAGTCCCACCTCTGCCTCACGTGAGGTTCCTTCCATACCCAGGGAAAAATACATAGAAATGAAAAAAAATTTTGTCCGCAGCTCGTGATCGTGTGGTAGCGTTCTCGCTTCCCACGCCCGGGCCCCCGGGTTCGATTCCCGGCGGGGTCAGGGATTTTCTCTGCCTCGTGATGACTGGGTGTTGTGTGATGTCCTTAGGTTAGTTAGGTTTAAGTAGTTCTAAGTTCTAGGGGACTGATGACCATAGATGTTAAGTCCCATAGTGCTCAGAGCCATTTTTAGCCGGCCGTGGTGGCCGAGCGGTTCTAGGCGCTTCAGTCTGTTAAGTCCCATAGTGCTCAGAGCCATTTGAACCATTTGAAAATTTTAAAAATTTGTTTTAAACATTGATGAAAACACTTTAACAAAACCATACTCTACCAAGAGCCGACACAACAATCTACCAACGCAAAACCATATTTTATTCATAAAACGTATTAAATAGTGTTTTTAACGTGTGATTATAAACATTTTATTTTAAACACGTCAGACGGACAGATAGACAAGAGAGAGACGGATAAAATGGCTCCACGAAAATAGTATTAACTGTTTTGATGGATCACTAAAAAATTGGCCGTTGATAGGTATACTGTTGTATACATTAAATGTTATTGAACCTTCGCTTATATTGTAGACGAAAGACAACATCCTTTGTACCGTCATTTGAGCTGTATGATAACGAGGCTTTTCCGTCTCTTGCTTTATATGATCACTAAGAGAATTCTTGTGTGTGAACTTCAGCTTAGCTTCCTTTCACAAACAAATAACTTCTTACGCTGGAGGTATGAATTAAAAAACGCCTCCAGCCACAACTTTTCGTGTTTTGTTAAGCACACGATGCATTTCGGCCCCTGTGGGTCCATCATCAGGTGTAATTTGTCTTAATACGTGCTTTACTTCTTCTTTTGAATGAGGTGAAATGCATATCCCTGTCACGAAAATGTTTAATGTTAGGTTATGAATTTCGTAAATCAAAAGTCGAAAATTTGTGCAAAATAGTGGAACAGATGAACAGTGTAAACTTACCACATAATCCACGAAAAGCGTTTTTAACGTTTTGGCAACAGCAAACATTCTTTTCTCCGTCGTTTCCGTACATGTCACTTCATTCAAATTTGTGTATTTGTGGTAAGATCTTATGGGACAAAACTGCTTAGGTCATTGGTCCCTAAGCTTCCACACTACTTAATCTAACTTACGCCATGGACAACACACGCACCCATGCCCGAGGGACGACTCTCGAACCTCCGAAGGGGCGAGCCGCGTGGACCGTGGCGAGGCGCCTGAGAACACGTGGACCCTGGCAAGGCGCCTGGGAACACGTGGACCATGGCAAGGCGCCTGAGAACACGTGGACCGTGGCAAGGCACCTGAGAACACGTGGACCGTGGCGAGGCGCCTGGGAACACGTGGACCCTGGCAAGGCGCCTGAGAACACGTGGACCGTGGCAAGGCGCCTGAGAACACGTGGACCATGGCGAGGCGCCTGAGAACACGTGGGCCGTGGCAAGGCGCCTGAGAACACGTGGACCCTGGCAAGGCACCTGGGAACACGTGGACCATGGCAAGGCGCCTGAGAACACGTGGACCGTGGCAAGGCACCTGAGAACACGTGGACCGTGGCGAGGCGCCTGGGAACACGTGGACCCTGGCAAGGCGCCTGAGAACACGTGGACCGTGGCAAGGCGCCTGGGAACACGTGGACCATGGCAAGGCGCCTGAGAACACGTGGACCGTGGCAAGGCACCTGAGAACACGTGGACCGTGGCGAGGCGCCTGAGAACACGTGGACCGTGGCAAGGCGCCTGAGAACACGTGGACCATGGCAAGGAGCCTGAGAACACGTGGACCGTGGCAAGGCGCCTGAGAACACGTGGACCGTGGCAAGGCGCCTGAGAACACGTGGACCGTGGCAAGGCGCCTGGGAACACGTGGACCGTGGCAAGGCGCCTGAGAACACGTGGACCGTGGCAAGGCACCTGAGAACACGTGGACCGTGGCGAGGCGCCTGAGAACACGTGGACCGTGGCAAGGCGCCTGAGAACACGTGGACCCTGGCAAGGCGCCTGAGAACACGTGGACCATGGCGAGGCGCCTGAGAACACGTGGACCGTGGCAAGGCGCCTGAGAACACGTGGACCCTGGCAAGGCGCCTGAGAACACGTGGACCATGGCGAGGCGCCTGAGAACACGTGGACCGTGGCAAGGCGCCTGAGAACACGTGGACCCTGGCAAGGCGCCTGGGAACACGTGGACCATGGCAAGGCGCCTGAGAACACGTGGACCGTGGCAAGGCGCCTGAGAACACGTGGACCATGGCGAGGCGCCTGGGAACACGTGGACCGTGGCAAGGCGCCTGAGAACACGTGGACCGTGGCAAGGCACCTGAGAACACGTGGACCGTGGCGAGGCGCCTGGGAACACGTGGACCCTGGCAAGGCGCCTGAGAACACGTGGACCGTGGCAAGGCGCCTGAGAACACGTGGACCATGGCGAGGCGCCTGAGAACACGTGGACCGTGGCAAGGCGCCTGAGAACACGTGGACCGTGGCAAGGCGCCTGAGAACACGTGGACCGTGGCAAGGCGCCTGAGAACACGTGGACCGTGGCAAGGCACCTGAGAACACGTGGACCGTGGCGAGGCGCCTGAGAATACGTGGACCGTGGCAAGGCGCCTGAGAACACGTGGACCATGGCAAGGCGCCTGAGAACACGTGGACCGTGGCAAGGCGCCTGAGAACACGTGGACCGTGGCAAGGCGCCTGAGAACACGTGGACCGTGGCAAGGCGCCTGGGAACACGTGGACCGTGGCAAGGCGCCTGAGAACACGTGGACCGTGGCAAGGCACCTGAGAACACGTGGACCGTGGCGAGGCGCCTGAGAACACGTGGACCGTGGCAAGGCGCCTGGGAACACGAGGACCGTGGCAAGGCGCCTGAGAACACGTGGACCGTGGCAAGGCACCTGAGAACACGTGGACCGTGGCGAGGCGCCTGAGAACACGTGGACCGTGGCAAGGCGCCTGAGAACACGTGGACCATGGCAAGGCGCCTGAGAACACGTGGACCGTGGCAAGGCGCCTGGGAACACGAGGACCGTGGCAAGGCGCCTGAGAACACGTGGACCGTGGCAAGGCACCTGAGAACACGTGGACCGTGGCGAGGCGCCTGAGAACACGTGGACCGTGGCGAGGTGCCTGAGAACACGTGGACCGTGGCGAGGCGCCTGAGAACACGTGGACCGTGGCGAGGCGCCTGAGAACACGTGGACCGTGGCGAGGCGCCTGAGAACACGTGGACCATGGCAAGGCGCCTGAGAACACGTGGACCGTGGCAAGGCGCCTGGGAACACGAGGACCGTGCAAGGCGCCTGAGAACACGTGGACCGTGGCAAGGCACCTGAGAACACGTGGACCGTGGCAAGGCACCTGAGAACACGTGGACCGTGGCAAGACACCTGAGAACACGTGGACCGTGGCGAGGCGCCTAAGAACACATGGACCGTGGCGAGGTGCCTGAGAACACGTGGACCGTGGCGAGGCGCCTGAGAACACGTGGACCGTGGCGAGGCGCCTGAGAACACGTGGACCGTGGCAAGGCGCCTGAGAACACGTGGACCATGGCAAGGCGCCTGAGAACACGTGGACCGTGGCAAGGCGCCTGGGAACACGAGAACCGTGGCAAGGCGCCTGAGAACACGTGGACCGTGGCAAGGCACCTGAGAACACGTGGACCGTGGCGAGGCGCCTGAGAACACATGGACCGTGGCGAGGTGCCTGAGAACACGTGGACCGTGGCGAGGCGCCTGAGAACACGTGGACCATGGCGAGGCGCCTGAGAACACGTGGACCGTGGCAAGGCGCCTGAGAACACGTGGACCATGGCAAGGCGCCTGAGAACACGTGGACCGTGGCAAGGCGCCTGGGAACACGAGAACCGTGGAAAGGCGCCTGAGAACACGTGGACCGTGGCAAGGCACCTGAGAACACGTGGACCGTGGCGAGGCGCCTGAGAACACATGGACCGTGGCGAGGTGCCTGAGAACACGTGGACCGTGGCGAGGCGCCTGAGAACACGTGGACCGTGGCGAGGCGCCTGAGAACACGTGGACCGTGGCAAGGCATCTGAGAACACGTGGACCGTGGCAAGGTGCCTGAGAACACGTGGACCGTGGCAAGGCACCTGAGAACACGTGGACCGTGGCGAGCCGCCTGAGAACACGTGGACCGTGGCGAGGCGCCTGAGAGCACGTGGACCGTGGGGAGGCGCCTGAGAACATGTGGACCGTGGCGAGGCGCCTGAGAACACGTGGACCGTGGCAAGGCGCCTGAGAACACGTGGACCGTGGCAAGGCGCCTGAGAACACATGGACCGTGGCAAGGCGCCTGAGAACACGTGGACCGTGGCAAGGCGCCTGAGAACACGTGGACCGTGGCGAGGCGCCTAGAACACGTGGACCGTGGCAAGGCGCCTGAGAACACGTGGACCGTGGCAAGGCGCCTGAGAACACGTGGACCGTGGCGAGGCGCCTGAGAACACGTGGACCGTGGCAAGGCGCCTGAGAACACGTGGACCGTGGCAAGGCGCCGAGAACACGTGGACCGTGGCAAGGCGCCTGAGAACACGTGGACCGTGGCGAGGCGCCTGAGAACACGTGGACCGTGGCAAGGTGCCTGAGAACACGTGGACCGTGGCGAGGCGCCTGAGAACACGTGGACCGTGGCGAGGCGCCTGAGAACACGTGGACCGTGGCGAGCTGCCTGAGAACACGTGGAACGTGGCGAGGCGCCTGAGAACACGTGGACCGTGGCGAGGCGCCTGAGAACACGTGGACCGTGGCAAGGCGCCTGAGAACACGTGGACCGTGGCGAGGCGCCTGAGAACACGTGGACCGTGGCGAGGCGCCTGAGAACACGTGGACCGTGGCAAGGCGCCTGAGAACATGTGGACCGTGGCGAGGCGCCTGAGAACACGTGGACCGTGGCGAGGCGCCTGAGAACACGTGGAACGTGGCAAGGCGCCTGAGAACACGTGCACCGAGGCAAGGCGCCTGAGAACACGTGGACCATGGCAAGGCGCCTGAGAACACGTGGACCGTGGCGAGGCGCTTGAGAACACGTGGACCGTGGCGAGGCGCCTGAGAACATGTGGACCGTGCCAAGGCGCCTGAGAACACGTGGACAGTGGCAAGGCGCCTGAGAACACGTGGACCGTGGCAAGGCGCCTGAGAACACGTGGACCGTGGCGAGGCGCCTGAGAACACATGGACCGTGGCAAGGCGCCTGAGAACACGTGGACCGTGGCAAGGCGCCGAGAACACGTGGACCGTGGCAAGGCGCCTGAGAACACGTGGACCTTGGCAAGGTGCCTGAGAACACGTGGACCGTGGCGAGGCGCCTGAGAACACGTGGACCTTGGCGAGGCGCCTGAGAACACGTGGACCGTGGCGAGGCGCCTGAGAACACATGGACCGTGGCAAGGCACCTGAGAACACGTGGACCGTGGCAAGGCGCCTGAGAACACGTGGACCGTGGCAAGGTACCTGAGAACAAGTGGACCGTGGCGAGGCGCCTGAGAACACGTGGACCGTGGCGAGGCGCCTGAGAACACGTGGACCGTGGCAAGGCACCTGAGAACACGTGGACCGTGGCAAGGCGCCTGAGAACACGTGGACCGTGGCAAGGCACCTGAGAACACGTGGACCGTGGCGAGGCGCCTGAGAACACGTGGACCGTGGCGAGGCGCCTGAGAACACGTGGACCGTGGCAAGGCACCTGAGAACACGTGGACCGTGGCAAGGCGCCTGAGAACACGTGGACCGTGGCAAGGCGCCTGAGAACACGTGGACCGTGGCAAGGCGCCGAGAACACGTGGACCGTGGCAAGGCGCCTGAGAACACGTGGACCGTGGCAAGGCGCCTGAGAACACGTGGACCGTGGCAAGGCACCTGAGAACACGTGGACCGTGGCGAGGCGCCTGAGAACACGTGGACCGTGGCGAGGCGCCTGAGAACACGTGGACCGTGGCAAGGCGCCTGAGAACACGTGGACAGTGGCAAGGCGCCTGAGAACACGTGGACCGTGGCAAGGCGCCTGAGAACACGTGGACCGTGGCAAGGCGCCGAGAACACGTGGACCGTGGCAAGGCGCCTGAGAACACGTGGACCGTGGCGAGGCACCTGAGAACACGTGGACCGTGGCGAGGTGCCTGAGAACACGTGGACCGTGGCGAGGCGCCTGAGAACACGTGGATCGTGGCGAGGCGCCTGAGAACACGTGGACCGTGGCAAGGCACCTGAGAACGCGTGGACCGTGGCAAGGCGCCTGAGAACACGAGGACCGTGGCAAGGCACCTGAGAACACGTGGACCGTGGCGAGCCGCCTGAGAACACGTGGACCGTGGCGAGGCGCCTGAGAACACGTGGACCGTGGCGAGGCGCCTGAGAACACGAGGACCGTGGGAAGCCGCCTGAGAACACGTGGACCGTGGCAAGGCGCCTGAGAACACGTGGACCGTGGCAAGGCGCCTGAGAACACGTGGACCGTGGCAAGGCACCTGAGAACACGTGGACCGTGGCGAGGCGCCTGAGAATACGTGGACCGTGGCAAGGCGCCTGAGAACACGTGGACCATGGCAAGGCGCCTGAGAACACGTGGACCGTGGCAAGGCGCCTGAGAACACGTGGACCGTGGCAAGGCGCCTGAGAACACGTGGACCGTGGCAAGGCGCCTGGGAACACGTGGACCGTGGCAAGGCGCCTGAGAACACGTGGACCGTGGCAAGGCACCTGAGAACACGTGGACCGTGGCGAGGCGCCTGAGAACACGTGGACCGTGGCAAGGCGCCTGGGAACACGAGGACCGTGGCAAGGCGCCTGAGAACACGTGGACCGTGGCAAGGCACCTGAGAACACGTGGACCGTGGCGAGGCGCCTGAGAACACGTGGACCGTGGCAAGGCGCCTGAGAACACGTGGACCATGGCAAGGCGCCTGAGAACACGTGGACCGTGGCAAGGCGCCTGGGAACACGAGGACCGTGGCAAGGCGCCTGAGAACACGTGGACCGTGGCAAGGCACCTGAGAACACGTGGACCGTGGCGAGGCGCCTGAGAACACGTGGACCGTGGCGAGGTGCCTGAGAACACGTGGACCGTGGCGAGGCGCCTGAGAACACGTGGACCGTGGCGAGGCGCCTGAGAACACGTGGACCGTGGCGAGGCGCCTGAGAACACGTGGACCATGGCAAGGCGCCTGAGAACACGTGGACCGTGGCAAGGCGCCTGGGAACACGAGGACCGTGCAAGGCGCCTGAGAACACGTGGACCGTGGCAAGGCACCTGAGAACACGTGGACCGTGGCAAGGCACCTGAGAACACGTGGACCGTGGCAAGACACCTGAGAACACGTGGACCGTGGCGAGGCGCCTAAGAACACATGGACCGTGGCGAGGTGCCTGAGAACACGTGGACCGTGGCGAGGCGCCTGAGAACACGTGGACCGTGGCGAGGCGCCTGAGAACACGTGGACCGTGGCAAGGCGCCTGAGAACACGTGGACCATGGCAAGGCGCCTGAGAACACGTGGACCGTGGCAAGGCGCCTGGGAACACGAGAACCGTGGCAAGGCGCCTGAGAACACGTGGACCGTGGCAAGGCACCTGAGAACACGTGGACCGTGGCGAGGCGCCTGAGAACACATGGACCGTGGCGAGGTGCCTGAGAACACGTGGACCGTGGCGAGGCGCCTGAGAACACGTGGACCATGGCGAGGCGCCTGAGAACACGTGGACCGTGGCAAGGCGCCTGAGAACACGTGGACCATGGCAAGGCGCCTGAGAACACGTGGACCGTGGCAAGGCGCCTGGGAACACGAGAACCGTGGAAAGGCGCCTGAGAACACGTGGACCGTGGCAAGGCACCTGAGAACACGTGGACCGTGGCGAGGCGCCTGAGAACACATGGACCGTGGCGAGGTGCCTGAGAACACGTGGACCGTGGCGAGGCGCCTGAGAACACGTGGACCGTGGCGAGGCGCCTGAGAACACGTGGACCGTGGCAAGGCATCTGAGAACACGTGGACCGTGGCAAGGTGCCTGAGAACACGTGGACCGTGGCAAGGCACCTGAGAACACGTGGACCGTGGCGAGCCGCCTGAGAACACGTGGACCGTGGCGAGGCGCCTGAGAGCACGTGGACCGTGGGGAGGCGCCTGAGAACATGTGGACCGTGGCGAGGCGCCTGAGAACACGTGGACCGTGGCAAGGCGCCTGAGAACACGTGGACCGTGGCAAGGCGCCTGAGAACACATGGACCGTGGCAAGGCGCCTGAGAACACGTGGACCGTGGCAAGGCGCCTGAGAACACGTGGACCGTGGCGAGGCGCCTAGAACACGTGGACCGTGGCAAGGCGCCTGAGAACACGTGGACCGTGGCAAGGCGCCTGAGAACACGTGGACCGTGGCGAGGCGCCTGAGAACACGTGGACCGTGGCAAGGCGCCTGAGAACACGTGGACCGTGGCAAGGCGCCGAGAACACGTGGACCGTGGCAAGGTGCCTGAGAACACGTGGACCGTGGCGAGGCGCCTGAGAACACGTGGACCGTGGCAAGGTGCCTGAGAACACGTGGACCGTGGCGAGGCGCCTGAGAACACGTGGACCGTGGCGAGGCGCCTGAGAACACGTGGACCGTGGCGAGCTGCCTGAGAACACGTGGAACGTGGCGAGGCGCCTGAGAACACGTGGACCGTGGCGAGGCGCCTGAGAACACGTGGACCGTGGCAAGGCGCCTGAGAACACGTGGACCGTGGCGAGGCGCCTGAGAACACGTGGACCGTGGCGAGGCGCCTGAGAACACGTGGACCGTGGCAAGGCGCCTGAGAACATGTGGACCGTGGCGAGGCGCCTGAGAACACGTGGACCGTGGCGAGGCGCCTGAGAACACGTGGAACGTGGCAAGGCGCCTGAGAACACGTGCACCGAGGCAAGGCGCCTGAGAACACGTGGACCATGGCAAGGCGCCTGAGAACACGTGGACCGTGGCGAGGCGCTTGAGAACACGTGGACCGTGGCGAGGCGCCTGAGAACATGTGGACCGTGCCAAGGCGCCTGAGAACACGTGGACAGTGGCAAGGCGCCTGAGAACACGTGGACCGTGGCAAGGCGCCTGAGAACACGTGGACCGTGGCGAGGCGCCTGAGAACACATGGACCGTGGCAAGGCGCCTGAGAACACGTGGACCGTGGCAAGGCGCCGAGAACACGTGGACCGTGGCAAGGCGCCTGAGAACACGTGGACCTTGGCAAGGTGCCTGAGAACACGTGGACCGTGGCGAGGCGCCTGAGAACACGTGGACCTTGGCGAGGCGCCTGAGAACACGTGGACCGTGGCGAGGCGCCTGAGAACACATGGACCGTGGCAAGGCACCTGAGAACACGTGGACCGTGGCAAGGCGCCTGAGAACACGTGGACCGTGGCAAGGTACCTGAGAACAAGTGGACCGTGGCGAGGCGCCTGAGAACACGTGGACCGTGGCGAGGCGCCTGAGAACACGTGGACCGTGGCAAGGCACCTGAGAACACGTGGACCGTGGCAAGGCGCCTGAGAACACGTGGACCGTGGCAAGGCACCTGAGAACACGTGGACCGTGGCGAGGCGCCTGAGAACACGTGGACCGTGGCGAGGCGCCTGAGAACACGTGGACCGTGGCAAGGCACCTGAGAACACGTGGACCGTGGCAAGGCGCCTGAGAACACGTGGACCGTGGCAAGGCGCCTGAGAACACGTGGACCGTGGCAAGGCGCCGAGAACACGTGGACCGTGGCAAGGCGCCTGAGAACACGTGGACCGTGGCAAGGCGCCTGAGAACACGTGGACCGTGGCAAGGCACCTGAGAACACGTGGACCGTGGCGAGGCGCCTGAGAACACGTGGACCGTGGCGAGGCGCCTGAGAACACGTGGACCGTGGCAAGGCGCCTGAGAACACGTGGACAGTGGCAAGGCGCCTGAGAACACGTGGACCGTGGCAAGGCGCCTGAGAACACGTGGACCGTGGCAAGGCGCCGAGAACACGTGGACCGTGGCAAGGCGCCTGAGAACACGTGGACCGTGGCGAGGCACCTGAGAACACGTGGACCGTGGCGAGGTGCCTGAGAACACGTGGACCGTGGCGAGGCGCCTGAGAACACGTGGATCGTGGCGAGGCGCCTGAGAACACGTGGACCGTGGCAAGGCACCTGAGAACGCGTGGACCGTGGCAAGGCGCCTGAGAACACGAGGACCGTGGCAAGGCACCTGAGAACACGTGGACCGTGGCGAGCCGCCTGAGAACACGTGGACCGTGGCGAGGCGCCTGAGAACACGTGGACCGTGGCGAGGCGCCTGAGAACACGAGGACCGTGGGAAGCCGCCTGAGAACACGTGGACCGTGGCAAGGCGCCTGAGAACACGTGGACCGTGGCAAGGCGCCTGAGAACACGTGGACCGTGGCGAGGCGCCTGAGAACACGTGGACCGTGGCAAGGCGCCTGAGAACATGTGGACCGTGGCGAGGCGCCTGAGAACACGTGGACCGTGGCGAGGCGCCTGAGAACACGTGGACCGTGGCAAGGCACCTGAGAACACGTGGACCGTGGCAAGGCGCCTGAGAACACGTGGACCGTGGCAAGGCACCTGAGAAGAAGTGGACCGTGGCGAGGCGCCTGAGAACACGTGGACCGTGGCGAGGCGCCTGAGAACACGTGGACCGTGGCAAGGCACCTGAGAACACGTGGACCGAGGCAAGGCGCCTGAGAACACGTGGACCGTGGCAAGGCACCTGAGAACACGTGGACCGTGGCGAGGCGCCTGAGAACACGTGGACCGTGGCGAGGCGCCTGAGAACACGTGGACCGTGGCAAGGCGCCTGAGAACACGTGGACCGTGGCAAGGCGCCTCAGAACACGTGGACCGTGGCAAGGCGCCTGAGAACACGTGGACCGTGGCAAGGCGCCGAGAACACGTGGACCGTGGCAAGGCGCCTGAGAACACGTGGACCGTGGCAAGGCGCCTAAGAACACGTGGACCGTGGCAAGGCACCTGAGAACACGTGGACCGTGGCGAGGCGCCTGAGAACACGTGGACCGTGGCGAGACGCCTGAGAACACGTGGACCGTGGCAAGGCGCCTGAGAACACGTGGACCGTGGCAAGGCGCCTGAGAACACGTGGACCGTGGCAAGGCGCCGAGAACACGTGGACCGTGGCAAGGCGCCTGAGAACACGTGGACCGTGGCGAGGCACCTGAGAACACGTGGACCGTGGCGAGGTGCCTGAGAACACGTGGACCGTGGCGAGGCGCCTGAGAACACGTGGAGCGTGGCGAGGCGCCTGAGAACACGTGGACCGTGGCAAGGCACCTGAGAACGCGTGGACCGTGCAAGGCGCCTGAGAACACGTGGACCGTGGCAAGGCACCTGAGAACACGTGGACCGTGGCGAGCCGCCTGAGAACACGTGGACCGTGGCGAGGCGCCTGAGAACACGTGGACCGTGGCGAGGCGCCTGAGAACACGAGGACCGTGGGAAGCCGCCTGAGAACACGTGGACCGTGGCAAGGCGCCTGAGAACACGTGGACCGTGGCAAGGCGCCTGAGAACACGTGGACCGTGGCGAGGCGCCTGAGAACACGTGGACCGTGGCAAGGCGCCTGAGAACATGTGGACCGTGGCGAGGCGCCTGAGAACACGTGGACCGTGGCGAGGCGCCTGAGAACACGTGGACTGTGGCAAGGCGCCTGAGAACACGTGCACCGAGGCAAGGCGCCTGAGAACACGTGGACCATGGCAATGCGCCTGAGAACACGTGGACCGTGGCGAGGCGCCTGAGAACACGTGGACCGTGGCGAGGCGCCTGAGAACATGTGGACCGTGGCAAGGCGCCTGAGAACACGTGGACCATGGCAAGGCGCCTGAGAACACGTGGACCGTGGCAAGGCACCTGAGAACACGTGGACCGTGGCGAGGCGCCTGAGAACACGTGGACCGTGGCAAGGCGCCTGAGAACACGTGGACTGTGGCAAGGCGCCGAGAACACGTGGACCGTGGCAAGGCGCCTGAAAACACGTGGACCTTGGCAAGGCGCCTGAGAACGCATGGACCATGGCGAGGCGCCTGAGAACACGTGGACCGTGGCGAGGCGCCTGAGAACACGTGGACCGTGGCGAGGCGCCTGAGAACACGTGGACCGTGGCAAGGCACCTGAGAACACGAGGACCGTGGCAAGGCGCCTGAGAACGCGTGGACCGTGGCAAGGCACCTGAGAACACGTGGACCGTGGCAAGGCGCCTGAGAACACGTGGACCCTGGCAAGGCACCTGAGAACACGTGGACCGTGGCGAGCCGCCTGAGAACACGTGGACCGTGGCGAGGCGCCTGAGAACACGTGGACCGTGGCAAGGTGCCTGAGAACACGTGGACCGTGGCGAGGCGCCTGAGAACACGTGGACCGCGGCGAGGCGCCTGAGAACACGTGGACCGTGACAAGGCACCAGAGAACACGTGGACCGTGCAAGGCGCCTGAGAACACGTGGACCGTGGCAAGGCACCTGAGAACACGTGGACCGTGGCGAGCCGCCTGAGAACACGTGGAACGTGGCGAGGCGCCTGAGAACACGTGGACCGTGGCGAGGCGCCTGAGAACACGTGGACCGTGGCAAGGCGCCTGAGAACACGTGGACCGTGGCAAGGCGCCTGAGAACACGTTTACTGTGGCGAGGCGCCTGAGAACACGTGGACCGTGGCAAGGCGCCTGAGAACATGTGGACCGTGGCGAGGCGCCTGAGAACACGTGGACCGTGGCGAGGCGCCTGAGAACACGTGGAACGTGGCAAGGCGCCTGAGAACACGTGCACCGAGGCAAGGCGCCTGAGAACACGTGGACCATGGCAAGGCGCCTGAGAACACGTGGACCGTGGCGAGGCGCTTGAGAACACGTGGACCGTGGCGAGGCGCCTGAGAACATGTGGACCGTGCCAAGGCGCCTGAGAACACGTGGACAGTGGCAAGGCGCCTGAGAACACGTGGACCGTGGCAAGGCGCCTGAGAACACGTGGACCGTGGCGAGGCGCCTGAGAACACGTGGACCGTGGCGAGGCGCCTGAGAACACATGGACCGTGGCAAGGCGCCTGAGAACACGTGGACCGTGGCAAGGCGCCGAGAACACGTGGACCGTGGCAAGGCGCCTGAGAACATGTGGACCTTGGCAAGGTGCCTGAGAACACGTGGACCGTGGCAAGGCGCCTCAGAACACGTGGACCGTGGCAAGGCGCCTGAGAACACGTGGACCGTGGCAAGGCGCCGAGAACACGTGGACCGTGGCAAGGCGCCTGAGAACACGTGGACCGTGGCAAGGCGCCTAAGAACACGTGGACCGTGGCAAGGCACCTGAGAACACGTGGACCGTGGCGAGGCGCCTGAGAACACGTGGACCGTGGCGAGACGCCTGAGAACACGTGGACCGTGGCAAGGCGCCTGAGAACACGTGGACCGTGGCAAGGCGCCTGAGAACACGTGGACCGTGGCAAGGCGCCGAGAACACGTGGACCGTGGCAAGGCGCCTGAGAACACGTGGACCGTGGCGAGGCACCTGAGAACACGTGGACCGTGGCGAGGTGCCTGAGAACACGTGGACCGTGGCGAGGCGCCTGAGAACACGTGGAGCGTGGCGAGGCGCCTGAGAACACGTGGACCGTGGCAAGGCACCTGAGAACGCGTGGACCGTGCAAGGCGCCTGAGAACACGTGGACCGTGGCAAGGCACCTGAGAACACGTGGACCGTGGCGAGCCGCCTGAGAACACGTGGACCGTGGCGAGGCGCCTGAGAACACGTGGACCGTGGCGAGGCGCCTGAGAACACGAGGACCGTGGGAAGCCGCCTGAGAACACGTGGACCGTGGCAAGGCGCCTGAGAACACGTGGACCGTGGCAAGGCGCCTGAGAACACGTGGACCGTGGCGAGGCGCCTGAGAACACGTGGACCGTGGCAAGGCGCCTGAGAACATGTGGACCGTGGCGAGGCGCCTGAGAACACGTGGACCGTGGCGAGGCGCCTGAGAACACGTGGACTGTGGCAAGGCGCCTGAGAACACGTGCACCGAGGCAAGGCGCCTGAGAACACGTGGACCATGGCAATGCGCCTGAGAACACGTGGACCGTGGCGAGGCGCCTGAGAACACGTGGACCGTGGCGAGGCGCCTGAGAACATGTGGACCGTGGCAAGGCGCCTGAGAACACGTGGACCATGGCAAGGCGCCTGAGAACACGTGGACCGTGGCAAGGCACCTGAGAACACGTGGACCGTGGCGAGGCGCCTGAGAACACGTGGACCGTGGCAAGGCGCCTGAGAACACGTGGACTGTGGCAAGGCGCCGAGAACACGTGGACCGTGGCAAGGCGCCTGAAAACACGTGGACCTTGGCAAGGCGCCTGAGAACGCATGGACCATGGCGAGGCGCCTGAGAACACGTGGACCGTGGCGAGGCGCCTGAGAACACGTGGACCGTGGCGAGGCGCCTGAGAACACGTGGACCGTGGCAAGGCACCTGAGAACACGAGGACCGTGGCAAGGCGCCTAAGAACGCGTGGACCGTGGCAAGGCACCTGAGAACACGTGGACCGTGGCAAGGCGCCTGAGAACACGTGGACCCTGGCAAGGCACCTGAGAACACGTGGACCGTGGCGAGCCGCCTGAGAACACGTGGACCGTGGCGAGGCGCCTGAGAACACGTGGACCGTGGCAAGGTGCCTGAGAACACGTGGACCGTGGCGAGGCGCCTGAGAACACGTGGACCGCGGCGAGGCGCCTGAGAACACGTGGACCGTGGCAAGGCACCAGAGAACACGTGGACCGTGCAAGGCGCCTGAGAACACGTGGACCGTGGCAAGGCACCTGAGAACACGTGGACCGTGGCGAGCCGCCTGAGAACACGTGGAACGTGGCGAGGCGCCTGAGAACACGTGGACCGTGGCGAGGCGCCTGAGAACACGTGGACCGTGGCAAGGCGCCTGAGAACACGTGGACCGTGGCAAGGCGCCTGAGAACACGTTTACTGTGGCGAGGCGCCTGAGAACACGTGGACCGTGGCAAGGCGCCTGAGAACATGTGGACCGTGGCGAGGCGCCTGAGAACACGTGGACCGTGGCGAGGCGCCTGAGAACACGTGGAACGTGGCAAGGCGCCTGAGAACACGTGCACCGAGGCAAGGCGCCTGAGAACACGTGGACCATGGCAAGGCGCCTGAGAACACGTGGACCGTGGCGAGGCGCTTGAGAACACGTGGACCGTGGCGAGGCGCCTGAGAACATGTGGACCGTGCCAAGGCGCCTGAGAACACGTGGACAGTGGCAAGGCGCCTGAGAACACGTGGACCGTGGCAAGGCGCCTGAGAACACGTGGACCGTGGCGAGGCGCCTGAGAACACGTGGACCGTGGCGAGGCGCCTGAGAACACATGGACCGTGGCAAGGCGCCTGAGAACACGTGGACCGTGGCAAGGCGCCGAGAACACGTGGACCGTGGCAAGGCGCCTGAGAACATGTGGACCTTGGCAAGGTGCCTGAGAACACGTGGACCGTGGCGAGGCGCCTGAGAACACGTGGACCGTGGCGAGGCGCCTGAGAACACGTGGACCGTGGCGAGGCGCCTGAGAACACGTGGACCGTGGCAAGGCACCTGAGAACACGTGGACCGTGGCAAGGCGCCTGAGAACACGTGGACCGTGGCAAGGTACCTGAGAACAAGTGGACCGTGGCGAGGCGCCTGAGAACACGTGGACCGTGGCGAGGCGCCTGAGAACACGTGGACCGTGGCAAGGCACCTGAGAACACGTGGACCGTGGCAAGGCGCCTGAGAACACGTGGACCGTGGCAAGGCACCTGAGAACACGTGGACCGTGGCGAGGCGCCTGAGAACACGTGGACCGTGGCAAGGCACCTGAGAACACGTGGACCGTGGCGAGCCGCCTGAGAACACGTGGAACGTGGCGAGGCGCCTGAGAACACGTGGACCGTGGCGAGGCGCCTGAGAACACGTGGACCGTGGCAAGGCGCCTGAGAACACGTGGACCGTGGCAAGGCGCCTGAGAACACGTTTACCGTGGCGAGGCGCCTGAGAACACGTGGACCGTGGCAAGGCGCCTGAGAACATGTGGACCGTGGCGAGGCGCCTGAGAACACGTGGACCGTGGCGAGGCGCCTGAGAACACGTGGAACGTGGCAAGGCGCCTGAGAACACGTGCACCAAGGCAAGGCGCCTGAGAACACGTGGACCATGGCAAGGCGCCTGAGAACACGTGGACCGTGGCGAGGCGCTTGAGAACACGCGGACCGTGGCGAGGCGCCTGAGAACATGTGGACCGTGCCAAGGCGCCTGAGAACACGTGGACAGTGGCAAGGCGCCTGAGAACACGTGGACCGTGGCAAGGCGCCTGAGAACACGTGGACCGTGGCGAGGCGCCTGAGAACACATGGACCGTGGCAAGGCGCCTGAGAACACGTGGACCGTGGCAAGGCGCCGAGAACACGTGGACCGTGGCAAGGCGCCTGAGAACACGTGGACCTTGGCAAGGGCCTGAGAACACGTGGACCGTGGCGAGGCGCCTGAGAACACGTGGACCGTGGCGAGGCGCCTGAGAACACGTGGACCGTGGCGAGGCGCCTGAGAACACGTGGACCGTGGCAAGGCACCTGAGAACACGTGGACCGTGGCAAGGCGCCTGAGAACACGTGGACCGTGGCAAGGTACCTGAGAACAAGTGGACCGTGGCGAGGCGCCTGAGAACACGTGGACCGTGGCGAGGCGCCTGAGAACACGTGGACCGTGGCAAGGCACCTGAGAACACGTGGACCGTGGCAAGGCGCCTGAGAACACGTGGACCGTGGCAAGGCACCTGAGAACACGTGGACCGTGGCGAGGCGCCTGAGAACACGTGGACCGTGGCGAGGCGCCTGAGAACACGTGGACCGTGGCAAGGCACCTGAGAACACGTGGACCGTGGCAAGGCGCCTGAGAACACGTGGACCGTGGCAAGGCGCCTGAGAACACGTGGACCGTGGCAAGGCGCCGAGAACACGTGGACCGTGGCAAGGCGCCTGAGAACAGGTGGACCGTGGCAAGGCGCCTGAGAACACGTGGACCGTGGCAAGGCACCTGAGAACACGTGGACCGTGGCGAGGCGCCTGAGAACACGTGGACCGTGGCGAGGCGCCTGAGAACACGTGGACCGTGGCAAGGCGCCTGAGAACACGTGGACCGTGGCAAGGCGCCTGAGAACACGTGGACCGTGGCAAGGCGCCTGAGAACACGTGGACCGTGGCAAGGCGCCGAGAACACGTGGACCGTGGCAAGGCGCCTGAGAACACGTGGACCGTGGCGAGGCACCTGAGAACACGTGGACCGTGGCGAGGTGCGTGAGAACACGTGGACCGTGGCGAGGCGCCTGAGAACACGTGGATCGTGGCGAGGCGCCTGAGAACACGTGGACCGTGGCAAGGCACCTGAGAACGCGTGGACCGTGGCAAGGCGCCTGAGAACACGAGGACCGAGGCAAGGCACCTGAGAACACGTGGACCGTGGCGAGCCGCCTGAGAACACGTGGACCGTGGCGAGGCGCCTGAGAACACGTGGACCGTGGCGAGGCGCCTGAGAACACGAGAACCGTGGGAAGCCGCCTGAGAACACGTGGACCGTGGCAAGGCGCCTGAGAACACGTGGACCGTGGCGAGGCGCCTGAGAACACGTGGACCGTGGCGAGGCGCCTGAGAACATGTGGACCGTGGCGAGGCGCCTGAGAACACGTGGACCGTGGCGAGGCGCCTGAGAACACGTGGACCGTGGCGAGGCGCCTGAGAACACGTGGACCGTGGCAAGGCGCCTGAGAACACGTGGACCGTGGCAAGGCGCCTGAGAACAAATGGACCGTGGCGAGGCGCCTGAGAACACGTGGACCGTGGCGAGGCGCCTGAGAACACGTGGACCGTGGCGAGGCGCCTGAGAACACGTGGACTGTGGCAAGGCGCCTGAGAACACGTGGAACGTGGCAAGGCACCTGAGAACACGTGGACCGTGGCGAGGCGCCTGAGAACACGTGGACCGTGGCGAGGCGCCTGAGAACACGTGGACCGTGGCAAGGCGCCTGAGAACACGTGGACCGTGGCAAGGCGCCTGAGAACACGTGGACCGTGGCAAGGCGCCTGAGAACACGTGGACCGTGGCAAGGCGCCGAGAACACGTGGACCGTGGCAAGGCGCCTGAGAACACGTGGACCGTGGCAAGGCGCCTGAGAACACGTGGACCGTGGCAAGGCGCCGAGAACACGTGGACCGTGGCAAGGCGCCTGAGAACATGTGGACCTTGGCAACGTGCCTGAGAACACGTGGACCGTGGCGAGGCGCCTGAGAACACGTGGACCGTGGCGAGGCGCCTGAGAACACGTGGACCGTGGCGAGGCGCCTGAGAACACGTGGACCGTGGCGAGGCGCCTGAGAACACGTGGACCGTGGCAAGGCGCCTGAGAACACGTGGACCGTGGCAAGGTGCCTGAGAACAAGTGGACCGTGGCGAGGCGCCTGAGAACACGTGGACCGTGGCGAGGCGCCTGAGAACACGTGGACCGTGGCGAGGCGCCTGAGAACACGTGGACCGTGGCAAGGCGCCTGAGAACACGTGGACCGTGGCAAGGCGCCTGAGAACACGTGGACCGTGGCGAGGCGCCTGAGAACACGTGGACCGTGGCGAGGCGCCTGAGAACACGTGGACCGTGGCGAGGCGCCTGAGAACACGTGGACCGTGGCAAGGCACCTGAGAACACGTGGACCGTGGCAAGGCGCCTGAGAACACGTGGACCGTGGCAAGGCGCCGAGAACACGTGGACCGTGGCAAGGCGCCGAGAACACGTGGACCGTGGCAAGGCGCCTGAGAACAGGTGGACCGTGGCAAGGCGCCTGAGAACACGTGGACCGTGGCAAGGCACCTGAGAACACGTGGACCGTGGCGAGGCGCCTGAGAACACGTGGACCGTGGCGAGGCGCCTGAGAACACGTGGACCGTGGCAAGGCGCCTGAGAACACGTGGACCGTGGCAAGGCGCCTGAGAACACGTTTACCGTGGCAAGGCGCCGAGAACACGTGGACCGTGGCAAGGCGCCGAGAACACGTGGACCGTGGCAAGGCGCCTGAGAACACGTGGACCGTGGCGAGGCACCTGAGAACACGTGGACCGTGGCGAGGCGCGTGAGAACACGTGGACCGTGGCGAGGCGCCTGAGAACACGTGGACCGTGGCGAGGCGCCTGAGAACACGTGGACCGTGGCAAGGCACCTGAGAACACGTGGACCGTGGCAAGGCGCCTGAGAACACGAGGACCGTGGCAAGGCACCTGAGAACACGTGGACCGTGGCGAGCCGCCTGAGAACACGTGGACCGTGGCGAGGCGCCTGAGAACACGTGGACCGTGGCGAGGCGCCTGAGAACACGAGGACCGTGGGAAGCCGCCTGAGAACACGTGGACCGTGGCAAGGCGCCTGAGAACACGTGGACCGTGGCAAGGCGCCTGAGAACACGTGGACCATGGCGAGGCGCCTGAGAACACGTGGACCGTGGCAAGGCGCCTGAGAACACGTGGACCGTGGCGAGGCGCCTGAGAACACGTGGACCGTGGCGAGGCGCCTGAGAACACGTGGACCGTGGCAAGGCACCTGAGAACACGTGGACCGTGGCAAGGCGCCTGAGAACACGTGGACCGTGGCAAGGCACCTGAGAACAAGTGGACCGTGGCGAGGCGCCTGAGAACACGTGGACCGTGGCGAGGCGCCTGAGAACACGTGGACCGTGGCAAGGCACCTGAGAACACGTGGACCGTGGCGAGGCGCCTGAGAACACGTGGACCGTGGCGAGGCGCCCGAGAACACGTGGACCGTGGCAAGGCGCCCGAGAACACGTGGACCGTGGCAAGGCGCCTGAGAACACGTGGACCGTGGCAAGGCGCCTGAGAACACGTGGACTGTGGCAAGGCGCCGAGAACACGTGGACCGTGGCAAGGCGCCTGAGAACACGTGGACCGTGGCAAGGCGCCTGAGAACACGTGGACCGTGGCAAGGCACCTGAGAACACGTGGACCGTGGCGAGGCGCCTGAGAACACGTGGACCGTGGCGAGACGCCTGAGAACACGTGGACCGTGGCAAGGCGCCTGAGAACACGTGGACCGTGGCAAGGCGCCTGAGAACACGTGGACCGTGGCAAGGCGCCTGAGAACACGTGGACCGTGGCAAGGCGCCGAGAACACGTGGACCGTGGCAAGGCGCCTGAGAACACGTGGACCGTGGCGAGGCACCTGAGAACACGTGGACCGTGGCGAGGTGGCTGAGAACACGTAGACCGTGGCGAGGCGCCTGAGAACACGTGGATCGTGGCGAGGCGCCTGAGAACACGTGGACCGTGGCAAGGCACCTGAGATCGCGTGGACCGTGGCAAGGCGCCTGAGAACACGTGGACCGTGGCAAGGCACCTGAGAACACGTGGACCGTGGCGAGCCGCCTGAGAACACGTGGACCGTGGCGAGGCGCCTGAGAACACGTGGACCGTGGCGAGGCGCCTGAGAACACGAGGACCGTGGGAAGCCGCCTGAGAACACGTGGACCGTGGCAAGGCGCCTGAGAACACGTGGACCGTGGCAAGGCGCCTGAGAACACGTGGACCGTGGCGAGGCGCCTGAGAACACGTGGACCGTGGCAAGGCGCCTGAGAACACGTGGACCGTGGCGAGGCGCCTGAGAACACGTGGACCGTGGCGAGGCGCCTGAGAACACGTGGACTGTGGCAAGGCGCCTGAGAACACGTGCACCGAGGCAAGGCGCCTGAGAACACGTGGACCATGGCAATGCGCCTGAGAACACGTGGACCGTGGCGAGGCGCCTGAGAACACGTGGACCGTGGCGAGGCGCCTGAGAACATGTGGACCGTGGCAAGGCGCCTGAGAACACGTGGACCATGGCAAGGCGCCTGAGAACACGTGGACCGTGGCAAGGCGCCTGAGAACACGTGGACCGTGGCGAGGCGCCTGAGAACACGTGGACCGTGGCAAGGCGCCTGAGAACACGTGGACTGTGGCAAGGTGCCGAGAACACGTGGACCGTGGCAAGGCGCCTGAGAACACGTGGACCTTGGCAAGGCGCCTGAGAACGCGTGGACCATGGCGAGGCGCCTGAGAACACGTGGACCGTGGCGAGGCGCCTGAGAACACGTGGACCGTGGCGAGGCGCCTGAGAACACGTGGACCGTGGCAAGGCACCTGAGAACACGAGGACCGTGGCAAGGCGCCTGAGAACGCGTGGACCGTGGCAAGGCACCTGAGAACACGTGGACCGTGGCAAGGCGCCTGAGAACACGTGGACCCTGGCAAGGCACCTGAGAACACGTGGACCGTGGCGAGGCACCTGAGAACACGTGGACCGTGGCAAGGCGCCTGAGAACACGTGGACCGTGGCAAGGCGCCTGAGAACACGTGGACCGTGGCAAGGCGCCTGAGAACACGTGGACCGTGGCGAGGCGCCTGAGAACACGTGGACCGTGGCGAGGCGCCTGAGTACACGTGGATCGTGACGAGGCGCCTGAGAACACGTGGACCGTGGCAAGGCGCCTGAGAACACGTGGACCGTGGAAAGGCGCCTGAGAACACGTGGACCGTGGCAAGGCGCCTGATTAGACGTGGACCGTGGCAAGGCGCCTGAGAACACGTGGACCGTGGCAAGGCGCCTGAGAACACGTGGACCGTGGCAAGCCGCCTGAGAACACGAGGACCGTGGCAAGGCGCCTGAGAACACGTGGACCGTGGCAAGCCGCCTGAGAACACGAGGACCGTGGCAAGGCGCCTGAGAACACGTGGACCGTGGCAAGGCGCCTGAGAACACGTGGACCGTGGCGAGGCGCCTGAGAACACGTGGACCGTGGCAAGGCGCCTGAGAACATGTGGACCGTGGTGAGGCGCCTGAGAGCACGTGGACCGTGGCGAGGCGCCTGAGAACACGTGGACCATGGCAAGGCGCCTGAGAACACGTGCACCGAGGCAAGGCGCCTGAGAACACGTGGACCATGGCAAGGCGCCTGAGAACACGTGGACCGTGGCGAGGCGCCTGAGAACACGTGGACCGTGGCGAGGCGCCTGAGAACATGTGGACCGTGGCAAGGCGCCTGAGAACACGTGGACCGTGGCAAGGCGCCTGAGAACAGGTGGACCGTGGCAAGGCGCCTGAGAACACGTGGACCGTGGCGAGGCGCCTGAGAACACGTGGACCGTGGCAAGGCGCCTGAGAACACGTGGACTGTGGCAAGGCGCCGAGAACACGTGGACCGTGGCAAGGCGCCTGAGAACACGTGGACCGTGGCAAGGCGCTGAGAACACGTGGACCGTGGCGAGGCGCCTGAGAACACGTGGACCGTGGTGAGGCGCCTGAGAACACGTGGACCGTGGGGAGGCGCCTGAGAACACGTGGACCGTGGCGAGGCGCCTGAGAACACGTGGACCGTGGCAAGGCGCCTGAGAACACGTGCACCGAGGCAAGGCGCCTGAGAACACGTGGACCATGGCAAGGCGCCTGAGAACACGTGGATCGTGGCGAGGCGCCTGAGAACACGTGGACCGTGGCGAGGCGCCTGTGGACACGTGGACCGTGGTAAGGCGCCTGAGAACACGTGGACCGTGGCAAGGCGCCTGAGAACACGTGGACCGTGGCAAGGCGCCTGAGAACACGTGGACCGTGGCAAGGCACCTGAGAACACGTGGACCGTGGCGAGGCGCCTGAGAACACGTGGACCGTGGCAAGGCGCCTGAGAACATGTGGACCGTGGCGAGGCGCCTGAGAACACGTGGACCGTGGCGAGGCGCCTGAGAACACGTGGACCGTGGCAAGGCGCCTGAGAACACGTGCACCGAGGCAAGGCGCCTGAGAACACGTGGACCATGGCAAGGCGCCTGAGAACACGTGGATCGTGGCGAGGCGCCTGAGAACACGTGGACCGTGGCGAGGCGCCTGTGGACACGTGGACCGTGGTAAGGCGCCTGAGAACACGTGGACCGTGGCAAGGCGCCTGAGAACACGTGGACCGTGGCAAGGCGCCTGAGAACACGTGGACCGTGGCGAGGCGCCTGAGAACACGTGGACCGTGGCAAGGCGCCTGAGAACACGTGCACCGAGGCAAGGCGCCTGAGAACACGTGGACCATGGCAAGGCGCCTGAGAACACGTGGATCGTGGCGAGGCGCCTGAGAACACGTGGACCGTGGCGAGGCGCCTGTGGACACGTGGACCGTGGTAAGGCGCCTGAGAACACGTGGACCGTGGCAAGGCGCCTGAGAACACGTGGACCGTGGCAAGGCGCCTGAGAACACGTGGACCGTGGCGAGGCGCCTGAGAACACATGGACCGTGGCAAGGCGCCTGAGAACACGTGGACCGTGGCAAGGCGCCGAGAGCACGTGGACCGTGGCAAGGCGCCTGAGAACACGTGGACCTTGGCAAGGCGCCTGAGAACACATGGACCGTGGCGAGGCGCCTGAGAACATGTGGACCGTGGCGAGGCGCCTGAGAACACGTGGACCGTGGCGAGGCGCCTGAGAACACGTGGACCGTGGCAAGGCACCTGAGAACACGTGGACCGTGGCAAGGCGCCTGAGAACACGTGGACCGTGGCAAGGCACCTGAGAACACGTGGACCATGGCGAGGCGCCTGAGAACACGTGGACCGTGGCGAGGCGCCTGAGAACACATGGACCGTGGCAAGGCACCTGAGAACACGTGGACCGTGGCAAGGCGCCTGAGAACAAGTGGACCGTGGCAAGGCACCTGAGAACACGTGGACCGTGGCGAGGCGCCTGAGAACACGTGGACCGTGGCGAGGCGCCTGAGAACACGTGGACCATGGCAAGGCGCCTTAGAACACGTGGACCGTGGCAAGGCGCCTGAGAACACGTGGACCGTGGCAAGGCGCCTGAGAACACGTGCACTGAGGCAAGGCGCCTGAGAACACGTGGACCATGGCAAGGCGCCTGAGAACACGTGGACCGTGGCGAGGCGCCTGAGAACACGTGGACCGTGGCGAGGCGCCTGAGAACACGTGGACCGTGGCGAGGCGCCTGAGAACATGTGGACCGTGGCAAGGCGCCTGAGAACACGTGGACCGCGGCAAGGCGCCTGAGAACACGTGGACCGTGGTAAGGCGCCTGAGAACACGTGGACCGTGGCGAGGCGCCTGAGAACACGTGGACCGTGGCAAGGCACCTGAGAACACGTGGACCGTGGCAAGGCGCCGAGAACACGAGGACCGTGGCAAGGCGCCTGAGAACACGTGGACCATGGCAAGGCGCCTGAGAACACGTGGACCGTGGCGAGGCGCCTGAGAACACGTGGACCGTGGCGAGGCGCCTGAGAACACGTGGACCGTGGCGAGGCGCCTGAGAACACGTGGACCGTGGCAAGGCGCCTGAGAACACGTGGACCGTGGCAAGGCGCCTGAGAACACGTGGACCGTGGCAAGGTGCCTGAGAACACATGTACCGTGGCAAGGCGCCTGAGAACACGTGGACCGTGGCGAGGCGCCTGAGAACACGTGGACCGTGGCAAGGCGCCTGAGAACACATGGACCGTGGCAAGGCGCCTGAGATTACGTGGACCGTGGCAAGGCGCCTGAGAACACGTGGACCATGGCAAGGCGCCTAGAACACGTGGACCGTGGCAAGGCGCCTGAGAACACGTGGACCGTGGCAAGGCGCCTGAGAACACGTGGACCGTGGCGAGGCGCCTGAGAACACGTGGACCGTGGTAAGGCGCCGAGAACACGTGGACCGTGGCACGGCGCCTGAGAACACGTGGACCGTGGCGAGGCGCCTGAGAACACGTGGACCGTGGCGAGGCGCCTGAGTACACGTGGATCGTGACGAGGCGCCTGAGAACACGTGGACCGTGGCAAGGCGCCTGAGAACACGTGGACCGTGGCAAGGCGCCTGAGTACACGTGGACCGTGGCAAGGCGCCTGAGAACACGTGGACCGTGGCAAGGCGCCTGAGAACACGTGGACCGTGGCAAGGCGCCTGAGAACACGTGGACCATGGCAAGGCGCCTAGAACACGTGGACCGTGGCAAGGCGCCTGAGAACACGTGGACCGTGGCGAGGCGCCTGAGAACACGTGGACCGTGGCGAGGCGCCTGAGAACACGTGGACCGTGGCAAGGCGCCTGAGAACACGTGGACCATGGTAAGGCGCCGAGAACACGTGGACCGTGGCACGGCGCCTGAGAACACGTGGACCGTGGCGAGGCGCCTGAGAACACGTGGACCGTGGCGAGGCGCCTGAGAACACGTGGACCGTGGCGAGGCGCCTGAGAACACGTGGACCGTGGCAAGGCGCCTGAGAACACGTGGACCATGGCGAGGCGCCTGAGAACACGTGGACCGTGGCGAGGCGCCTGAGAACATGTGGACCGTGGCGAGGCGCCTGAGTACACGTGGATCGTGACGAGGCGCCTGAGAACACGTGGACCGTGGCAAGGCGCCTGAGAACACGTGGACCGTGGCAAGGCGCCTGAGAACACGTGGACCGTGGCAAGGCGCCTGAGAACACGTGGACCGTGGCAAGGCGCCTGAGAACACGTGGACCGTGGCAAGGCGCCTGAGAATACGTGGACCGTGGCAAGCCCCCTGAGAACACGAGGACCGTGGCAAGGCGCCTGAGAACATGTGGACCGTGGCAAGCCGCCTGAGAATACGAGGACCGTGGCAAGGCGCCTGAGAACACGTGGACCGTGGCAAGGTGCCTGAGAACACGTGGACCGAGGCAAGGCGCCTGACAACACGTGGACCGTGGCAAGGCGCCCGAGAACACGTGGACCGTGGCAAGCCGCCTGAGAACACGAGGACCGTGGCAAGGCCCCTGAGAACACGTGGACCGTGGCAAGGCGCCTGAGAACACGTGGACCGTGGCAAGGCGCCTGAGAACACGTGGACCGTGGCAAGGCGCCTGAGAACATGTGGACCGTGGCAAGGCGCCTGAGAACACGTGGACCGTGGCAAGGCGCCTGAGAACACGTGGACCGTGGCAAGCCGCCTGAGAACACGAGGACCGTGGCAAGGCGCCTGAGAACACGTGGACCGTGGCAAGCCGCCTGAGAACACGAGGACCGTGGCAAGGCGCCTGAGAACACGTGGACCGTGGCAAGGCGCCTGAGAACACGTGGACCGTGGCAAGGCGCCTGAGAACACGTGGACCGTGGCAAGGCGCCTGAGAACATGTGGACCGTGGCAAGGCGCCTGAGAACACGTGGACCGTGGCAAGGCGCCTGAGAACACGTGGACCGTGGCAAGCCGCCTGAGAACACGAGGACCGTGGCAAGGCGCCTGAGAATACGTGGACCGTGGCAAGCCGCCTGAGAACACGAGGATCGTGGCAAGGCGCCTGAGAACACGTGGACCGTGGCAAGGCGCCTGAGAACACGTGGACCGTGGCAAGGCGCCTGAGAACACGTGGACCGTGGCAAGGTGCCTGACAACACGTGGACCGTGGCAAGCCGCCTGAGAACACGAGGACCGTGGCAAGGCGCCTGAGAACACGTGGACCGTGGCTAGCCGCCTGAGAACACGAGGACCGTGGCGAGGCGGCTTCAGACCGAGCAGCTGCCGCGCGCGGCACTTCATTCAACAGGCATATTTGCACGCCGGCCGGGCGGTTGTAGGCGCTACAGTCTGGAATCGAGCGACCGCTACGGTCGCAGGTTCGAATCTTGCATCGGGCATGGATGTGTGTGATGTCCTTAGGTTAGTTAGGTTTAATTAGTTCTAAGTTCTAGGCGACTGATGACCTCAGAAGTTAAGTCGCACAGTTCTCAGAGCCATTTGAACCATTTGGACCATATTTGCACACACATGTTTGTGAAAACTTTACAGATGTTTTTGTACATGGTGTTGTCAAGTATCAATTTATTCGTAGTGCTGAAGATGTAGCTATTAAACAATTGACACATGCAAGAAATAACTTTATAATAGGTCTTTAAAATTATTAAAATAATTTTGGCTTGCGAAATGAGTTTGTTCATTTAACATAGATTTTGGTTGTTTGATTTTGTGGAACCGAAGAGCTTCGGAATGCACAATAGACATAAATGGATGCACCAATAATACAATACAAACAGCCGTTAGTTTGGTTTTATTTATTAGGCAACCAGTTTCGACATTACATTATCTCATCTTCAGGCCTGCGTATATCGAGTAAGCCTCGTGTTACAAACCAAACAGTGCTGCATTGCTTTCTGAGACGAGGTTTACTCGATATATGCAGGCCTGAAGATGAGATAATGTAATGTCGAAACTGGTTGCCTAATAAATAAAACCAAAGTAACGGCTGTTGGTATTGTATTATTGGAAATCGACCAGACGAAGTCCTGCACTCCAGAAACAGGATGGAGTTACATTTATTAAACGGATGCAGGTGATGAGACAGGATGCTTACGTACGGGTCAGTTGTCAGAGTCGTATCTAGACGTATCAGGAGTCCCATATCACACCAACTGCCCATTCCCCACACCATTACAGATCCTCCACCAGCTTGAACAGTCCCCTGCTGACATGTAGGGTCCAGGGATTCGTGAGGTTGTCTCCATACCCGCACACGTCCATCCGCTCGATACTATTTGAAGCGAGGCTCGTCCGACCAGGCAACATGTTTCCACTGATCAACTGTCCAATATCAGTGTCGACTGGCCCAGGCGAGGCGTAAAGCTTTGTGTCATCAAGCCCATATCGGTGATGTTTCGTTGAATGGTTCGCACGCTGACACTTGTTGATGGCCTAGCATTGAAATCTGCGGGAGGGTTCGACTTCAGTCACTCTGAACGATTCTCTCCAGTCTTCGTTGGTCCGTTCTTGCAGGATCTTTTTCCGGCCACAGCGATGTCGGCGATTTGACGTTTTACCGGATTGCTGATATTCGGGGTACACTCGTGAAATGGTCGTACGGGAAAATCCCGACTTCGTCGCTACCTCGGAGACGCTGTGTCCTATCGGTCGTGCGCCGACTGTTACACCACGTTCAAACTCACTTAAATCTTGATAATCTGCTATTTTAGCAGCAGCAACCGATCTAACAACTGCGCCAGAGACTTGTCTTATATAGGCGTTGCCGACCTCAGCGCCGTATTTTGCTGTTTACGTATGTCTGTATTTGAAAGCTCATGCCTATACCAATTTCTTTGGCGCTTCAGTGTAAAACACAATGTTATCCGTTGTCTTTGAATTGAAAATTTGACGTGAAATTTTCCCATTGCCCCCTCCCCCCGCCTTTAAATGAGATTTTTTCCTCTGAAGGCAAGGAATCGTTGCTGGCGCTGTCACCTGTCGCAGGAAGCCACTACCACACCATTTCAGTCTCTAGATAGCTACGTTGTGTTTGACATCCATCTGCGGTCCGTCTGCGCACTTCTCTCACCGTCCTGCACGTTATACCTCTACGATCACAACTGCAATGAAACGTTCTTCTTTCTCGCGAGTGCAGCCGTTATTCTTGACTGCAGTGCAGCGGACCTGTCTGCCTGGTAGTTGAGTCCGGCCCACCGTGCCGCTGGCGCTGACAGAGCCGGCTCCCCCGCCACTTGGCGCATTTCCTTTAGGACGGACGGCGTGCGCCGTTTGCCCACTGCCCGGGCTCGCCGCCCGTGTAAACACGCGCTGCTCGAAGGCCGCGCACTGCCGTGCTGTGTGGCCAGGCAGCGGGCGGCGGGCGGCGCGCGGAGGGCTCGCTGCCGCTCGCGCCGGGAAGGTCGCCGCCGCAGAGGGTCACGCCCACCCGGCAACTGCTTGCCTCACTTCCTACAATAATTCGGCTCCATCTTTTGGGCGCACACGGCACATGCAGTGCAGGATTTCAGTGATAAGATTAGCTACTGATATAATCAGTGAAAATAAAGAACAGTTATAGGAACGAACAGTATAATCGGCACAGAATATGGAGTGAGCGCAAATGAAAGTAAGACACAAGTATTGATGAGCAGCAGAAATGAGATGATCGATAGACATCACATCGAAATTGGCCGATCTGAAGGAATTTTTTCGAAGCAAAGTAGCACACGAAGGGCGAATCGAGAAGGATATAAGAAGCATTGCAGCACAGGAAAATAGGGCATTTTACGCTAAAAGAGGTCTAGTATTATCAAAAATAGACGCTAATTTTTGGAAGAAATTCCTGACAGTAAACTTCGTGAGAGCCACCATTGTACGCAAGTGATTCGTAGTCTATGGGATAGCAGAGAAGAAGATCGGAACGTTTCTTGTGTGTGGGGTGGTGGAAACATTCAGGTATCGATCAGTGGTGTCTGGTTTCCTGTACACAGCCTTCCGCTCAGCTAAAACACCCCAGAACGCTAGCTCGAATTCCTTCTCTATCTCGATTGTAAATCTCATGCCGTGATGGACAGCGTTCTGTGATCCGTAAAATGCTGCAGCGCGTATTCGTTGTGAAGCAATATCGGGGAAGTGAACGTAGCTTTCTCTTCACCACCCTGTACCCAAGGAAGCGATCCTGTACACAGAGCAAAAATTATTTCTGTCGACGACCTCCTACAGACTGGATTGCAGAATTGAGACTTGTGTTCAGAGAGAATGGTTACAACCAAAGAGATTTGCAATCGCTTTCAGGTGCCACCGAAGAAAGGCAAAGGGCAAAGAGCAGCAAGTGAAGCCGTGTGCTGCGGGGGCGCGGACTTACACCACTGCTCCGGCCCGCCCTCAAAATACGGGATAAGCTGCGCATTCTTAAAGACGACGTAGCTTGTCACGTGCCCCGAGTGTACGGCACCTCTCGCGAATGCAGCAGCATCTGTATAGATAAAAACAACTTGCACAGTTACGGAACGTTGCACTGAGCACAAGCGACACATTAAACAAAGAAGTACGACAAGTCAGCCATAGCTCAGCACTGACTGCAAAAAAGACACAAAATACAGTTTGAATAGACGAGAATGTTTGCCATCGAAAGCTCGAGAATTTTATTCCAACTGACGCGATTCGAAAACTGAGAAGATTTCACGCAACAAATAATGATAACAATAATAATAACAATAATAACAATTATAGTAGCAATAACAGAAATAATAATAATGATAATAATAATAATAATAATAATAAAATTCTCTCGGGATTCCACAGGCGTCAAGTGATCTAAAACCCACGAGCTTTTGACCGAGTGACATTCGGCCATTGTCGAGTAGTAACTGTCGTTGGTTGTTGCTGCCGTCCTTACTTAGCGGCCCTACCCTCTGTGACGTCACTGATGCTGAGTCCAGCGCCACAGAAGGTTGCAAGACAACCGTGCTCGCATCAACCTTCCGATGGTTGGGTTCCGAACTGTCTTTAACTGCAGATCGCAGTCTTTTTTTGGGGGTGTTCTTGGAAACGTTGATCTCGATGGCTTGTTTTATGATGCTGTCCCGGAAACCATTTGTCATTTTAATAACAGAGGTTTCAGCGAATGCAGTGTGGTATCCGTTTTGCAGACCGTGCTCTGCCACGGCTAATTTTTCAGGTACTGTATGCGGAAACACTTTTCATGTTCTATATCGCGCTATTGAATAATGTGCACAATCTCTCCGACATAAAACTATCGACACCAGTACGGTATTATGTGTATTCCCGGCGTTCTGAGGCTTACATCGTTTTTCACAGAACTTGTCGACTATTTGCTGGAAGCCTAAAGATTGAACAGATTTTGTGCCTCTTGAGCCATCTAGTCTTTCCTGATACTGAGCCACAGAATGACCAAAACGCAAGCTTCTTCTTCTCCTCCTTGGGGGCCTTCTGCTTACAAGTCCTCGATGAAGTAGCTTGAGAAATTTGTGATGAAGTCTGGCATACGCTAAAGAAATGGACTATCCCAATGCTATTTACCTCTGCTGCAAAAAGTTGACAGGGAGTGGAACATGGCGACCCACAGTGAAATCCGAGTGGAAAAAAAAAGCAAGTGAATCAAAGTGAGTTGCCTAGCCTTTGCTGATAATATGTTCCTACTAGACGAGAAGTGGGAAGATGTCAAAGAACAGACCCTCAAACGACAGAAACAAGTAGAAAATAGAAGTCTCAAAATTTCTACCGAAAAGGCCAAATTAATGACAAACCATAAGAAACCGATCGAAACATCTTAAAGCGGGAGAACAAAATGTAGAAATCGTTTAAGAATTCAAATATCTTGGACAGTGGATCAGCTGGAATGTCCTCGAGATAAATGCAATGAGATCTATAAGAAATGAAATTGAACTGGTCTTCCAACTCACAAAAACACGTAACAAGAAACCTCTGTCTTGGAATGCGAGCATGTCACTACAACAGGTTAATCAGACCCGAAGTCCTATTTGCAACCTGTTACGGCGTAAAGTGAAGCGCTGGCACGCCAGTCGCGACCGACAAGGAAGGTAAGGCTGTGGGAAGGAGTCAGCCGACCGCGCGCTCACCCACCTGCCTTCCACGACGACGTAAGCGCCGCGACCGAATGCTGGCAGCCCAGTTCAACAGCAGCTTCTAGATTAGCAACTCGGATAGCAGCGTCGACGTTAGGCACTTCGATAGCAGTTCAAGAAAGACTTTCGTCAGTTAGAGATCAGCAGTGACTGTAAAGGCTGATTATTTCTTACGTCACCCTTTGCTTGCGACGCATCTGTGTAATTGCCAAAGTCAAGTATTGTATTTGATTAATTGTAACAAAACTCATTAACACGACTTGTTTGACTGTCTGTCTAGCAAACCGAGTATGCAGCCTTCCTCGACACGACGAGATTGACGCCGAGGATGGACGAGACACAACCGAAACATTGTCCTTCAACAACCAAGGCCCAATTAAAAGGTTGGAAATCAATCAAAGAAAGGTATTAATAAAAATCCTTGGCCTCAGACTCCATAACAACAAACTAATCCAAATCAGACGTGAAACTTATCAAACAACCAAAAACCTCTTCAACACAACGAGGTAAAGTAGAACTCATTTTTATGGACACATCTTCAGAATGAAACCTAATAGACTATGCAGAAAGATTTTTGACAACTTCCGCAACAAAGAAACCAAACCACACTGGTTTAATGAAATGTAGAAGGAATTAAAAGAACTCCGAATCACAGAAAATATGCCCACAGATAAAACGGCAAAAAAGGTAAGAAATTTCCTAGTCAAAATCAAAACAAAACGAACAATCCAAATCTCTGAAGAAGGAAGGACAGCAAGATCATAAAGAATGAAACAACACTGGGCTAAAAGAAAGGAACTAAACATTAGAAAGTGACTGGGCTAACGTACTCCAAAGTCGGGTAAAACGAAGAAAGAAGAAGGAGAAGGAGAAGAAGCAGAGAGTGCAGTGTTGACAGAGCCTCGTGCAGTGTTTCCGGTCAGCAACTGCGCAGCTCAGACCTCTGTGACATTCTGGCCAGACGGCGTCTTACAGAATGTTGCGGCATTCGTAAACAGTTCTTTCGCGCTGACAGCTGCAGAAGAAGCTCATTCCTCACCGCAGCCTGAACCAAGTTTATCGGTTCTCTTCGCCTGAGTGATCGAATGGCCGTTATGGTCCAGAGCACTGAATCATTAGAGACAAGCGTATCACGCACGTTGCTCATACGAACAATTGTAACCTCTGAAGCTTTCACTTCTGACATTTTTAGTTTCGAGCGTACTTACATTTACGTACAACGTTGGACGGACAGCATGCTTAAGACTGTAATGGATTGTCGATTTTTGCACTTAGTGGTTGATGAAAAATGTTTAAGGTAATAGAGGCACCCGTATGCGATAGATACTGCAGGTAAAAACAACTACGTCGTTGATCAGACAATGCGGGCTTTTTGTGTCCTTGAACTATTTTTTACAGGCATTAGGCCGTGGAAAAAAATGGCTCTGAGCACTATGTGACTCAACTGCTGAGGTCATATGTCCCCTAGAACTTAGAACTACTTAAACCTAACTAACCTAAGGACATCACACACATCCATGTCCGAGGCAGGATTCGAACCTGCGACCGTAGCGGTCGCGCGGTTCCAGACTGTAGCGCCCAGAACCGCTCGGCCACTTCGGCCGGCTAAGGCCGTGGACAAGGGCATATGTCTGTGAGGAATGTTTCTTCTCCTAATGCTGGGGTACCATCACACCCAAGTTGGATTTTTAAAGCAGCTGAGCGAATCCTTTACGCGTAACCGCGCGACACTTGGGTTGGACGTCACGAGGCTGCTGGCTAACGCGAATTCGCGCCACCGTGTGTCACGGAGCTTGTAGTGGGGAGGAACGGCGCTGACTGGTTAATTTGGCACTAAGGCCCACCACTTACTTGGTTTCAATCCACAGTCTTGCCTCTTAATCTTGTTTTTGGGCTTATGAATCTCTGTGGCCTCTGCGCTGTAATGGTGGATCTTGATAAAAGCATAGTGCTGCAGAAACGAATTTCGTGGTTCCCTGGCCCCAGTGCGCGATCTACTACTGCCTATTTATAACCTACTACTTTGATTTGTCTGTGTTTCCCAGACAACAACAACTCGTGTTCCTGAAGCCAGATGTTAATTCTTCTTCTTGTAATATTAATGCATCTTTTTGTAGTCTTAATCAGTGACTTGAAGACGGTCCTTGGTCTAAACTAGCTGTCTGTGTCTAAATTCATTACATCATCTTTTGGTGGTTCCATGATGTCGTTCCTTCTGCAAATTGCGAATAATATAACAACTGCTGATATGATTCCACATTGTTGCTGTAACTGATCCTCTTGAAAATCTTGTATCACATTCGGTGGTTCGGTGGGACAAAATCACCTGGCTTGTCCGCGATGTTAATTGTTGTATCCTAGCCAGTAATGCCACCCGAGCCCGCTGCCAAAAGGTTGGCAGCATCAAAGTTCGGACGCCGTCCGCATAAGCAGCGCCAGCGAGAGAGGAAATCGCCGCAAGTCTGCGCGCGCCACCGCTGGCTTCTGGCTTCTTAAGCGCTGGAGTCGCGAGCGCTAGGACAGTTCTGTATTCGCCGCTCAGTTGTATACTCGCCACCGAACTGTGTACTTGCTAGTCAGTTGTGTGTTCATCGCGGCAGAGTTGTCGTTTGTCGTCAGCCGACGCTGACCTAGTCGCTCCGACTCGAACTAGACAGATTTCTGTAGACACCGAGTTCACTACTGTGTTTCAGTATCTTCATCAATAAAGCAAAGTACCGACTTTTATTTAATCAGAGTGTTTGGGGTTTCATCTTTCTGTTTACTGTTCCAGCGGACCGGTCGGCCCGCTATTAAAAGTGTGGCGGTGACTTCGTAAGCCATTTCTACAGCCAAGTGTTTGTCGCTACGAACACCGCCACAAAACTGGCGACGAGGTCTTCCGAACTCGTGTGCAGGGCTGGTTCAACTTGTTCTTGTTATACTAATTATAGCGATAAACTTTTGGGGGCTGGTTTAATTTGTGTTCACTATGTCTGCCGAATTACAACAGTTGATCTTGTTACAGAGTCAGCAAATACAAAGTCTGGTGGAAGCAATCGCCAAACAAGCGGCTAATCCTCCAACACAAAAGGAACAAGCACAGGCAGCACCACAGTTCCGGGCTTTTGATGAATCCAGAGAAGAATGGCGAGAATATTTCGCGCAGTTGCAGGCGCACATGACAGTCTACAAAATCACAGGTACTGAGCGGCAGCTTTATTTAATTTCCACTGCAGGCGTGGAAATCTATCGACTACTTTGTAAGTTGTTCCCGGAATCCCAGCCAGAAGCTTTAGACTATGACGTTGTTGTTAACAAGCTTGCTGAGTATTTCGAGTCGCGAGTTCATGTGGCAGCAGCCAGATTCAAGTTCTTCAGATTAAAGAAACTGCCACATCAATTTAATAAACAGTGGTTAACAGATTTACGGGGCCTCACCCGTCAGTGCCGATTTAATTGTGTGTGTGGAGCTTCCTACAGTGATGTCATGTTACGAGACGCTATTACGCAAAACATTGCAGATTCTCGTATTCGTGCTGCTATCTTAAAGTTGCCTGACCCGTCATTAGAGACTGTGATGAACATCATTGAAGCCCAAGATACTTTTGACTATGCTGAGTGTGAGTTAGATCAGCCATGTATTTCTCAAATTGCCTGTGCTAAGCAGGTTAGGTCACGCCCGCGGCCCCACCGGCAGAGTCAGACTGTAAACACTAGCCGGCCGCGTCATGTTAAACACATTCGTCACCCGCGTGTGCAAAATGATAAAGTTAAGTCTTGCCCTAAGTGTGTTCTTGCTCATCCTCGTGAACGTTGCCCGTTGAGAAACGCGGTTTGTCACTTTTGTCAAAGGAAAGGACACATCCAGACTGTTTGTTTGCGTAAACGCAAGAACAATTCTAGTGCTGCCCAGCCCATGGATATTCATGTTCTTCAAAGCCAGCCCGCCCAGAAGGTCGCGTTTAAAGACTCTTCCACGGTTCGTGTGGGTAATAAACTTGTTCGCAGTAAGCCACCCACCCAGCCCTCTGCTATGCGACCCAAGCGTAATTCCAACGCTGTAAAAAGTAATGTACAGACTGCAAGTGAAGCGGGAGTTGTTGTTCCACCCGCCCAACCCACGAGTTGTCGTAAGCAGCGAACACGCGCTAAACGCGCTGATTTTGTGTCTTCCGCCTCCACTGCACCGACCCAGAGACAGTGTAATAAACTATTTGTGAAGCTACGCATCCAGGATAAGACCTTCAATTTTCAATTAGACACTGGTGCGTCTGTGACTCTCATAAATAGTGCTACGTATGCGGCTATCGGCCGCCCTAAACTTTCAGCGGCAAAACATTCTTTGGCTACTTATAGTGGAGAACGAATTCCTGTGTTAGGTGTATGTAGCGTGCCAGCCACATTCCGTGGCAATACAAAAACAGTTTCATTCACAGTGCTCCGCGCTACAGACAGTGTAAACATTTTCGGATTAGACTGTTTTGACTTGTTTGGCCTGTCTATCCAAGACAATGTGTTGCAAATTAATTCTGTTGTTGTTCCTCAAGACAGCATAACCGATTTGTGTAAACGATACATTGACATATTTAAAGACGAACTAGGTTGTGCTGCGAACTTTGCCGCTCATATTACGTTAAAAGACAATGCTCAGCCTCGATTTTGTCGTGCTCGTCCAGTGCCTCACGCCCTCCGTGCACCTGTAGAAGATGAACTTCGTCGTTGGCAAAACAACGGTGTTATTCAACCCGTTTCAGCGAGCCAATGGGCTTCTCCCTTAGTTATTATAAAGAAACCGTCTGGCAAGTTACGTTTTTGTGCTGATTTTAAGTCGACAGTGAATCCTCAGACTGTCATTGATTCTTTTCCTTTGCCTAGACCGGACGAGCTGATGGATAAGTTAGGGGAAGCTCGTTTCTTTTCCAAAATTGATCTCCGTGGAGCATATTTGCAATTACCCCTCGACGAGCAATCACAACAGTATTTTGTCATAAACACGTCGTTGGGGTTGTTCCGTTTTCTGCGTTTGCCTTTTGGTTGTGCGTCAGCTCCAGCTGTTTTTCAGCGTTTTTTGTCACAACTTCTGGCTAATGTGCCATCGTGTTGCAACTATTTAGACGATATTGTTGTGTCCGGTCGGACGCCTGCTGAACATTTCCGTAATTTGGAGTGTTTGTTTAAAGTGTTGTCTCAGGCAGGCCTACGTTGCAACATCGATAAATGTTCATTTTTCCTTACGGAGATGGAGTATCTGGGACATGTTATTAATGCTCAAGGCATTCATCCCTCCCAGTCACATTTAACAGCTATTCGGGATTTGCCCGCCCCTCGCAATCTGCATGAATTGCAAGCAGTTCTTGGCAAATTGACGTATTATATTAGGTTTATACCTAATGCATCACAGATTGCTGCACCGTTGCATCGTCTCCGCCGTAAGAATGTTCCGTTTGTGTGGTCAGCTGATTGCCAATCAGCCTTTCAGCAGCTTAAAGGGGCTTTATTGAATGATCGTTGTCTGGTCCATTACGACCCTAACAAGCCTCTGGTGTTAGCTTGTGATGCCTCTTCTTTCGGCCTCGGTGCTGTGTTGTCTCACCGAGTCGGTAACACCGAACGTCCTATTGCGTTCGCATCTAAATTTCTCAACAAAGCTCAGTGTAATTATAGCCAATTGGACAAGGAAGCGTTGGCTATTGTGTTCGGTGTCACAAAATTCCATCACTACCTCTATGGTAGACCATTCTATTTACTAACGGATCACAAGCCCCTGACGTCACTGTTTCATCCGTCTAAACCAGTTCCTCAGCGGACAGCTCAAAGACTACAACGTTGGGCTCTTTTGTTATCACAATACCAGTATGAGATACTGTATCGCCCTACAGCTCAGCGTGCAAACGCTGACGCGCTTTCTAGATTGCCGATTGCTGCGGATGATGTCTTCGATTCCTCCGAAGACTCTTGCCATCAGATTGACGCCGATGAGCATCAATCCCTCCGGGATTTTCCGATTGATTATCGTCAGGTGGCACGTGAGACAGCTACGGATCCTCATCTGAGTTTACTATTACGTTTTGTTCAACGTGGTTGGCCGTCCAAGGCAAAGAACATATCGGATCCGGTGGTTCGTCGCTATTATCCGCAACGTCATCTGTTGTCTGTTTCGCACGGAGTTTTGCTGTTATGCACCGAGAATGACCAGCTTCGTGTAGTGGTTCCCCAAGTGCTCCAAGCCAAGGTCCTCGACTTGTTGCATCAAGGTCATTGGGGGGTGGTCCGCACCAAGCAGCTTGCCCGCCGTTATTGTACATGGATCGGCATTGATAAGCAGATTACGCAGATGTCTACAGATTGTTCGACGTGTGCCGAACACCAAGCTGCTCCGCCTCAACGCTATTTTGAGTGGGCACGCCCTGCCGGTCCCTGGCAGCGAGTACATATTGATTTCGCTGGTCCATATTGGAATTCTCGTTGGCTCATCGTGATAGATGCATTTAGTAATTTTCCGTTTGTTGTGCCCATGCAGTCTACAACGTCTGCACAAACTATACAGGCGTTGACTTCAATTAGTTGTATTGAGGGTCTTCCAGAAGTTTTAGTGTCTGACAATGGTCCACAATTTACCTCTGCTGAATTTGAAAGTTTTTGTTCTGCCAATGGCATTCGTCATGTTATTACTCCGCCGTTCCACCCTCAATCGAATGGTGCAGCGGAACGTTTTGTACGCACATTCAAGGATCATATGGACCGCCTCCGTGCTACGCACTCTCGTCAGCAGGCCCTCATCACGTTCCTGTCGTCGTACCGGACCACGCCACGCGACGGCCCTTCGCCTGCGGAGCTTCTCCACGGCCGTCGTCATCGCACCCTACTACGGTTGTTGCACCCCCCGGATCGACCCGCCGCTTCTGAGCATCGCACGCGTTTTCAGCGCAACGACGCCGTTTTTTTCAGAGTTTATCACGGTCGCCGTCGTTGGGAACGTGGTACCGTGATAGGTGTCCAGGGTCGCGGTTTTTATACTGTTCAAGGTGCTACTGGGGTGCACAGGAGGCATCAGAACCAGTTGCGCCGCGCTGGCCGCCCGGATTCTGCCGCTCGTTCTTTGTCCCCAGATTTGGTCCGCGGCGGGTTCCAGCCGCGCCTTCCGACTTCGCTGCCGCCCCCGGAGCAGCAGCAGCAGCCGTCGCCGCTACCACGCCGACAGCCGACAGCCCGTCCCGTTGATGCCTCCCGCGCAGCTTCATTCGGGAGCGCTCCAGGTGGTCGCTCCGCCGCCTGCGGTCCCTCTTCAGTCGCCACCGCCTTCGGAGCTGATGGACGTCGACCCCTCAGCCGGGCCGCCTTCCCAAGCGGTGGCCGTGCAGCCTGTCCTGCAGCCGCTTTCCTTGGGCACCCCCAAGGAGTCTGACACCGCAGCGCCTTGTCCGGCGCCCACTCAGCAGCCGTCGACGCAGCGTCAGGAGACGCTGCCTCTCTTCGTGGGTCCCGACGCCCCGTCGCGTCCAGTACCAGAAGCTGCACCCGTGGTCACAGGCGGGCACCCTGACCTCGGTTTTCAGTCGGTGTTTCCCGGGGCCCCGCGCAGCCAATGCTGGGGTGCGGACCGGGGACTGCCACCGACAACAGTCTCCGCCCCGGTCTCTTCTGCTACGCCTGCGGCCGGACCCCTCCCCCGCCGTCGACGCTCGCCACGTCATTATTCAACGACGGTGCGGCGATTTGGGGGGGAGGAGTGTTGTATCCTAGCCAGTAATGCCACCCGAGCCCGCTGTCAAAAGGTTGGCAGCATCAAAGTTCGGACGCCGTCCGCATAAGCAGCGCCAGCGAGAGAGGAAATCGCCGCAAGTCTGCGCGCGCCACCGCTGACTTCTGGCTTCTTAAGCGCTGGAGTCGCGAGCGCTAGGACAGTTCTGTATTCGCCGCTCAGTTGTATACTCGCCACCGAACTGTGTACTTGCTAGTCAGTTGTGTGTTCATCGCGGCAGAGTTGTCGTTTGTCGTCAGCCGACGCCGACCTAGCCGCTCCGACTCGAACTAGACAGATTTCTGTAGACACCGAGTTCACTACTGTGTTTCAGTATCTTCATCAATAAAGCAAAGTACCGACTTTTATTTAATCAGAGTGTTTGGGGTTTCATCTTTCTGTTTACTGTTCCAGCGGACCGGTCGGCCCGCTATTAAAAGTGTGGCGGTGACTTCGTAAGCCATTTCTACAGCCAAGTGTTTATCGCTACGAACACCGCCACAAAATTAATCTAGTCGGAAAAGGCGAACTGCATTCCCGCCGGGCTTTGCGAGCATAGTTTACGTCGTCCCGTCGCCACTGCCATGAGCAAGTCTGTCTGGTAAGGGCTGTAGATCCTAATGAGATGGAAGGAAACAGTTCCCTCTGGCCGTAGTCTCACGACGGCTTAATCGTGCTGTTGGTCACCACAGACGCCCGCAGCCAGCTCTCGAAATTCTGCTTGGTGCACGACAACCCCCATGGCAGGGCGACACAGCGGCGTCGCCCCCGCGGACAGTTAGGCAGGCTTTCTGAATAGCGATAAGGAACGTATAGGCAGGAAGGATCTTTCATCGAGCGGCATAGTGTGCACTGTTACGAAATGTCCTGCTACATTAAAATTGCTTGTCTGACCAGGACTCGAACCCGGTACCTCGCGTATTGAGACGTGCCTAACGCCGCTCCCACACTGGCGCTGGAGACATGTTTTCCGTTGCAAACACGTTTACTGTGCAGTTGGGAACAAGTCTGCAACATTGATTCTTGTTATGTATCTGGCAACACTCGCGGGAAACATTTGTCATGTTCCCGCATCATCTGCATCGGTTTGTTTAATAGTGTCCACAACTGGCGCCTATTTATTACAGTGTCTCGGATTCGATTCACAGCCAGGTCGGGTTTTTCTTCGCTCGGGGACTGGGTGTTTGTGTTTTTCTAATCATTTCGTACCATCTTCATCACAAAGACGCCCAAGCTGCTGAAGAGGCGTCAGATACTTTTCTTTCGTGTGTTGCAGCTGTTTTCTGACCCTCCGCCTAATTTCTTACGATGGGTCGTATGGCCTCTTAGCCGCTGTGTCTGCTTGTACATAACAGTATTCTCCGCCCCCCACAACCACGCACACCGTTTGTCGTGTACCGCCACGTGGAGGCGGGCCATACCAGTATCCCTCTTTTTAACCTATCTTCCATCTCTTTGTTCACTATCTGCAGCGTTATTTACCTTGGAAATAT
The DNA here is from genome assembly GCF_021461385.2 of Schistocerca piceifrons. Classification (NCBI taxonomy): domain Eukaryota; kingdom Metazoa; phylum Arthropoda; class Insecta; order Orthoptera; family Acrididae; genus Schistocerca; species Schistocerca piceifrons. The sequence continues at coordinate 4,999,023 of NC_060144.1, read as the reverse complement.
TATAAAAATGAGGAAATTGGAAAATATAAAACAAATATTACTTTAAGAAGAAGGAATAGATGACAGGAAGTGTTGAGAATTATGACATCCGTAACCGTAATAATATTACAATCTTTGAATAACATTATAATTTTGTCTAAAGCGCTGAAACATATTTTTTCCTTACAGACATGCTTTCTCAATATTACCTAAGATTTACAGACAGACAGACTTACAATTTCATCTTGTTTTTCAAATATTGTTAGCGGTAGTGTTTCCTATCAATGGCTCGATAATTACCCTAACCTGAATCTAAAAATGTACATTTCTTAGTGGCTTACATGGTAGATCCATACATTATATTCTATCAAGATGCAGTGATGAATTACAGTGTTTCATGCTTACTCGATATTCTATAAGTGTGCGATACTGAAGTACAGTGTTTCATGGTGTAAACTTCTTTATATTATTATGCTTATGTAGTAGCTGCAGTGATAGCTTCTGCAATGATTGCAATGATAGATGTGCAATACTGAGTTGCGAGGTTACAATCTTTCATTTTGTATTATTCTGAATTTTGTGACATCTATTCTAGTAATTCCTTCGTGGTCGACATCGTCAAAGATCTTGAGGCGTCAACTTTAAAATAATGTCTCTTAGACTGTTTAATGTTCGCCAGTGTTCAGTGTGTCGGACAACAATGCATAATCTTTCATCTGCAGGTAAGTTGAAGTCATTCGCCTATCTTGTGTCCCTGTAATTTCTACACTGTAGAACCACATGCTCTGGGATCCTTCTTCTCCACATGTGCGTATTTTTGTCCGCCTTTTGTTCACGCGACGTAGATGAGTTGGATATGGACAATGCCCAGTCAAGAAATGAAACATTCAACGACTTGTGCCAAAGTGGCTCATCCTTAGCCTCTCCGTAATACTGGGGATTATTTCATATACCCGTCGCCTCTTGTCGCTTAATTCCCATTCCGTTTGCCAGGAGTCAATTCGCCACCGTTTTAGTTGATGCTTGTCTTCGATTCGTACACCTGTTATTGCAGTGATCTTGCCCTATCTTCCTAACTCAAGCCAGTACATTGCAACTCGAAATTTAATTGTCTATGATGTAAATACGTAGCGCCACACATAGTCCATCCACTGAAGTGGTGCCAAATGCTCCAGATAGCCGTAGTAGCACACTCCTTTGTCCACGTATGACAACTGTAATGTTCGTCACTAAGGCAAGACGGTGTGTCCACCTGCTGGCTGCAGAGCTCATTATCGATTCAAATAGAGCACAGTGGTACGTTTTTATTGTTTTAGCCGAGACTCTGTATTTTTATGTATTTATTCGCGCCAGCTTGCGTAAAATTTTTTCTGATTTTTCTGTTACAATATACATTAAAGTTCTGTCGTTCATCAGCATGTACCAACAGGAATTGTGTGACTATTGTTCCTTTGATGCTGGTGTCGATAAGTTCAACAGAACGGTCTCCCTTCTGAGAAACTTTCATTAAAATATATGTGGTTTAGTTTTTTCTAGTGCAAGCTTGTGTTGGTTGAACCATGGTGATACTCTGACAGTGTGCCACTGGCTCTTTCCTCTAACTGTAATCTTGTATCTGCTGAGATCATGACAAGTAAATCATCAGCGTATGCCACCAAACCATCAATTCTATTATTGGCATCCGTCACCTGTGGGAGTGGCTCAATGCTGATGTCCCAGGAGATGGGACAACTTATTGATTCCTGTGGGTATCCCTTGGATATCTGTTTGATCACTTTACGACTGCCCATTCGCCACTCTACAGCTTTGCCCTTGCAGTAGTCTAGTAGACTATAGCACAGAGTTTGGGGTACCACAACATCTCACTGTGTCACAAACACAGAAGGCACCTGCGATGCCAATTACACAGGCGATCGAAAAATTTCCTTTGGAAAACTTTTTTACTTTGATAGCTCATCTTTACAGATTTTTATGAGCTGAATCCAAATCTAGGTTTAGTTTTTTTGTATCAACCATAGTTTTTCGAGAAATATGCTTTTTTTATAGTATAAAAATCCTATGCTATACGGTAAACGGGAAATTAATCAAACGCTTTGCTACAACATAAGCATGGTTTGTATTTACAGTAAGCTACTTACAACAATGATACGTGTTAATAGAGGTTTCACTTGTCAGCTGGAATTGGTTTGTATTTTCTTTTTTTTCTTTGAACCTTCTTGTGTAGCTTTTTCTACGATGAATCGCTTGCTGAACTTCTCGGTGAAGTGACCAACAGTGGTCCCCCATCATGTTGGTGTTCCAGCGGCCTTGGTAGGGTTTTTCCATCACTTTAATGCCCTGGTGAAAACGCTCTCCTTGCTCCTTACTAACATCTCCCATATTGTGCGGGAAGTATTCAAGGCGACTGTTCAAAACGTAAACCTTCAGGCTCATTAAAGATCCTAAAGTTTTATAGTTATTTAACATTGTAGCTATAATAGAAACATATTCTGGGTCTTTTTCATCTCCTAAGAACTTTTTAACGATTTGCTTGAATGATACCCATGCTTCTTCCTCATTTAAGGTCAAAGTTACCATCAAACATCAGTTTTCTAATCTCAGGTCCGACAAAGACGCCTTCTTCTAGTTTAGCTTCTGAAAGGTGTGGAAATTTCTGGCAGAGATACTTAAAACACGGCCCATCTTTAGGCAAAGGATTTTCAAACTATTTCATTAGGTCTAACTTTATATGTAGAGGTGGTAGGGGTACGTTTTTTGGATCTACAAGGTTTTTGCGTAGAATGTTCTTCTCACCAGGTTTTAAAGACCCCCTCACAGGCCAGTTCTTTCTGCACCAGTGTTGATCCCTAGCCCTACTGTCCCACTCACGCAAGAAACATGGTAATTTGGTAAAGCCACCTTGCTAACCAAGGAGCATGCATGTTACTTTTAGATCGCCACATATCATCCAACCATGAGCAGAATAGCCTATTTTATTTAGCACTATTTATAGGTTTTCGTAGCTTTCTTTCATATGTACAGAATGTCCAACAGGTATAGATGCATACATGTTACCATTGAGTAATAAAACAGCCTTTAAACTAGTTTTCGATTAATCAATAAACAGCCTCCAGTTTTCCACTTTGTATTCAATACCAGACTGGGAATGTCTGAGCCGTACACTAGATCACCTTATTGTTGAAAAAACTTGGAGAATTGCTGCTCTGTCTTTCTATACATGTATATGCTGATTCCAACTGCCAATAATTCAGTTCTTTTAATGTAGAGCCAAGCAATTCAGCTTTTTCCTTCGTTAAGCCCACATCCTTAACCAACTCGTTAAGCTCGGTCTGAGTAAACAATTTGGGCTCTAGACTTTCTGTATTACAGTGAAATTCATCATCATCTGGTTCATGTAAATCAGATTGTACATCAGAAAACACTGCTGTTGGAATATAATTTAAATCATCTGGTTGTTCAGGAAACGGAAAATCTACACCATACCCTACTGGTGGACAGAAGATCAGGGTAGCTTGTTACCTTCTTGTTTTTCGAATTGTGACCAGTAATATCAACACTACAAAAATAGCAATCATCAGAATGATTTCTTGGCACCCTCCATATCATAGGAACAGCAAATACGAAGGCTTTTGTCTCCTTTTTGAACTATTTTCTCAGATCTTCAACACACACATAACATACCTTATGTGGCGCCCAAGATTTATCTTGATCACCAAGTTTAGATCCAAATTAGATAAACCTTTTCCACAAAGTCTGTAACGTTTCTTTGGTTTTTTTAATCACAAATTCACCACAAATATAACAAAAACTGTCGGAAGGGTTTTTATAACCACGATTAGACACTGTACTGAGCACATGAACAGTGAGGTTAGGTTGACAGTAAACAAAACACCATCTGCTAACACGAAAATAGGGTCGACCTTGTTTTGCCAGCAAATGTTTTTCAGCAGTTATCTACATTCATGACACTTCCTTTTTAAATTACTTCAACTGTATAAAAGCTGTTAAATTCTTTAAAAAATCGCTTAATTTAATAAATTGAACTGTAAAATGTCAAGAAATGGTGGGTGATACAGTTTTTTAAGTATCGTATTAGGATTTCCCACCCTTTTGAGCAAAAAAGTTTTTTCATCGTTGGCCTGTGTTATTATTGCGACTGCATATTTACGGGTGCTTTCTCCTATAATCGCCGGCCGGAGTGTCCGAGCGGTTCTAGGCGCTACAGTCTGGAACCACGCGACCGCTACGGTCGCAGGTTCGAATTCTGCCTCGGGCATGGACATGTGTGATGTCCTTAGGTTAGTTAGGTTTAAGTAGTTCTAAGTTATAGGGGAATAATGACCTCAGCAGTTAAGTCCCATAGTGCTCAGAGCCATTTGAACCTTGAGTATGCTGGAGGGTGACCCTCTGTGTTCATAACGAATAGACCTACTTCTTGTATGACGTCATTCGTCGGTCTCTCTGTCATTTGTCCTGTCAGAATCCTACAGGGTGGACTTGGCATTGATGTCAAATGGAACTATTAATTTGTTCAAACAATCCTGTCGGAGGAACATCCGCGACTGAGCATTATACCAGAGGTTGAAAATACCGCTGCAGTTGAAAGGTTCTTTTATTTAGGACACGACCGGTTTCGGGCTCTTATACGCCCACCTTCAGGTGTCGTAACTTGATGTTGTGACTACGAGCACCGCGGTGGACAAGTGTTATGAAGGTTTCAATTCTGTGGCAATATTGAGCATATAGGTATGAGACTACCCAGGTTTCATTCCCTTTGGAGATCTCTATGGTTAAAAGGTGTTTGTTGCACAACTGGTTAACTTTGACAACCTTCCACTCCGATTTTGGGCCGACTATTGCAGCCATGGCATGAGTGATAGCACTTATGGATACTGTCCTGGGAGGAAAAGATGACAGTCTACCTTGTTTCACATAAGGCTCCTGAATACAGTGCTCATCAAGTCTTAGGTCTCGAGCAATTTTTGAGATTTCCTCAGCTTCAAGTAAACTTCGGATTGTGTTAAGTAGCAGAAATTTCATGCTAGCTTATTGTAATGGAAAAATTCTTACTAGCTTTAATACAGTCATTATTAGTTGTCTCAGTTTATTGAGTTAGAGTTATGAGCATGTTACAAATGTGTAAACTATTTAGAAGTATTCTGCCTTCTCTGCCTATTCTATACATACATAGCAAAAGATGTAAAATAAAAGACAGAAGACAAATGACAAAAGGGTAGGTCTATCATAATTATTTTATCCTAGTTAGTGGGTTTAGTTATGTTAACACTGGTCTGTTTGTCTGTTTGGTGTTGGTGGACCACGTTGAGTCCTTATTCCCTTGTGTGGTTTCCATCGGCGCTCTCTGGACTGTTTCCAGATAATGCAGCTTGGACTGTTGGTGTTTAATGTCAGAATTTATGTTCCATGTGGTGGCTAATCACAAGAATGTTATGTTCCAGTGCCTTCTCTTGTGTTCGCATAGTAATTGGTTCTGTTTTGTAACTGAGTGTCAGTCGTAATATTTGGTACACCCCACTAAGGCCATAATCAGTGGAGTTAATCAGTCTATCGTACAACATTCTATACATTGGGCGCTCCCCACCCTTGCTTTCGTCACATTTTTTGTTTCTTTTACAGCGTGGCGCACAGACGGGGCCATCCCTAGATGTACATTCTGCTTTTCTGTGTCCGTCTTTGCCACATTCCGCGAGAACGATTTCGTTGCTCCTGCAGCTTTTTGTGGAATGGCCTAGATCACAGTACTTAAGGCATTGCACTACAGCACTGTAGTCTTTGACTGGGAATGACTGGTATTCGAGGGAAACTCTGTTTTTTTGTTGAGGGGTTTTTCTCACAGTGGGGCTAATCTCAAGAATGTTATGTGAAGACCCTTTACCCCTTGGTCCAGTGTTAACATTCAGTTCCACATCTTTGTTGATATAGCCATTCGAGAAATTCTTCATCACTGCAAGTGGCTGGCTCTGAGGACTATGCGACTTAACAGCTGTGGTCATCAGTCCCCTAGAACTTAGAACTACTGAAACCTAACTAACCTAAGGACATCACACACATCCATGCCCGAGGCAGGTTCGAACCTGCGAGCGTAGCGGTCACGCGGTTCCAGATTGAAGCGCCTAGAACCGCTCGGCCACACCGGCCGGCATCACTGCAAGTGTCTGGCACTTGATAGACTGCTAGCAATAACTTTCTTTTTCGTAGCTTCACACATTTTGTTTCCTTTATGGTGTTGGCTCCCTCTGTTAGTTTTTGACAGTCTTCCTGTGAGACTGTCTCAACAATGATTGTGTTGGCAGTTGTTCTGAGAGAGTTAATTCGCTGATCTGGCTGGTTGATGCGTCCATGACTGTTTTGGAGCGCTTGTTCCATGTCGACTTAATGAAGACAATGGTTGCCCGTTAAACTTTTGCCTTTTGGATCTTTGGATCTTTACTAATTACTGCTGCATGAAGTTTTTGGAGATTAAGCCACGTAGCAGTTTCCTTCACCTTCCTCGTATTTTCCTCCTGTAACTTCGTGATTTGATGTTTCAGTGCCTCAGTCTGCACATATTTCGCTCGGTCATCGATCTCTGCGGTCTTGAATTTTCCTCTCTTAAGGCAACAGTTCTCCCTTCCAAGCAGGTGAGTTCAAATGCAAATGGGTAGAGCTTCTGCTTGATCAATGAGACAAGCCTTGCTGTAGTTCTACTGCAAACTCACTTAATATGTCCTCGATTGAGCAATTTTGTCCCTAGACGGCCTTGGCACGAGCTCCGCTTCCTGTGGATCCACATCAGATGTGACGGGCGATGAAGCTCTGGCAGGCCCTGGTTCGCCGCTTCCCTTCTGTTTGTTCCGGCATTAGCGCGCTGTTTCGCTGCCCATCACTGCGGCAGTCGGATAGAGAGACTTGCACCAGGCAGCCGAACAACCCCAGTTGGGTCTTCCGGCCAACTTTTTTTTTTTTTTTTTTTTTTAAATTCATTGGCTTTCGACACATTCTCATACATCATACAGCAAGCACAGGAAACGTTATATAACGGTTGGTTTGTACAGTTCGTGGTAGGCATTAACTTACGTGGTATCCAGGTACGATGTAACAGTCGATTAACAAAAGACTGATTCGAAATAAAATAAGATTTATAATCAGACTATACGAGAACGAGTAAACTGAAGGAAATGGAACACATAGTCATAATATGCTATAAAAATCCTACCGGTAACACAACAAAGAACGATAAATCGCCGTTGGTACACATTTGGGATATTCTCATTTCAGCCCAGTTGTACGTCCTGTGAGAACTGTTTCAGAAGCTACGGATGAATAATTGTGCCGGTCTACAGGTACCATCTAGATGGAACAGGAGAACAGTTTACAAGAACCAGAGTTATGTGTTACAGCTACGGATATAGATACACCAGTATTCAGACACGTACACATCCGGACAGTAACACCACACATACATTTCATTATTTTTTTTTCTTATTTTCGTCTAACCCGTCTGCTACTCTATGTCTAGTGACGAGGAAACTGTATTGATATGATTAATGCTCAAAAATTTAAGCACATAAAGAGAGAGGCGATGTCGTTGGTGGACGAGAACAGAGTGTGATCGTTGAGTATCCGAGTCTCGTGGCATGTTTTATTGCTGTTATTCAATAACATCTTTCGACAAGGGACAAAAAAACTCATAGTGGCATATCAATCCATTGTGCTTAAAGAACTTCACCCAACAGATCATTCAATAACACTGACGATGAAAGACTCCATCATCGTCAGGCAGGAGGGTAATTGTCAAGACGAGATGAGCCTTACAAGCTGATTAATGATCTCGCAAAACAATCGTCACCACTTACATCTGGAACCTCTGCTTGATGTGAAAACAAGAGTGTGTCGTGCAGTCAGTACAACACCAATTACTCAACCGATCTTTTTCCCCAAACCATAACTTCTTTTACTCGAACCTTTTTTGCTGGAACAAACATCTAGGCGAAAAGACGTACGGTTATTTCATGCACGAGAATGCGAGAACTCAAACATCGCCAGAGCGTCTGTGCTAGTATTTCGAGGTGTTTTCAGTGGTAGGAATTATCCTCATAAAACAGTCGTATAGTACGCATTCTCCTACAGGAAATAACCGTAGGTATTTTCGTCTAGTTCGGCTAAAGCTGAAACGTCACCTGTCAAAGTCCGATCTACCGACGAAAACAACCTCCTGCGGAACGAATGTGCAAGGCGGCACTGAAAGATCTGATCTGGAAGACGCTCGAAGACAGACGCGTACTATCTGGAGGAAGCCCAGGCACAAGGTTTCTAGAACCAACCTTAAATGAGGAAGAACATCGTGATTGCCACCAAGAGCTGCTGACAAAATTTCTTTGTTTAACAAACAGTTTCGGTCCACGGACCATCATCAGGGTCATAAAAGCGTTTACAACGTCACATTAGGCGACATAAAACCGTTTGTAAAATCCATGAATTCGTCACTGTCGTCACATAGTAATACAAATTACACCCTAAATCCTAAATGTACCAGACGTGTACTCATTCATGCCACTGAGTACACAGAACTCTGCTCGGTTCCTAGCGTTAAAGCTTGTAAGGCTCCATCTCGCTTTGCTCACTTGTTGATAATTGCCTTCTGCTTGACGATGACGCATTGTTTCATCACTAGTATTACTTAATGACCTGTTGGGTGAAGTTCATTGACGTGCCACTACTAGTGTTACTGAATCATAGTAATTTAATCATAGTAATAGAATCATGGCACGTGATCGGAATAAAACTTCAACTTTCGTCAATGCTTCAGTCTCGGATAACATTTCCTACGTGAGAGGTGCTTTTCAGCATTCTTCCGACACGCGACCGCAAAGTTCAGCACACTACTTGGTTTTCTCGCAACCGACCACATATGGACACTCCACTCAAAAACAAACAGCCGTAAAACTCACAGTTAAACCCAGGGACGCATAATTGCACATTGGCGCACCTTGCAGAGGTTGTAGTTGTTCTCGTATTGATCGAGGCGCAGCACCGGTCACCTCACAACCTAAATACAGTCACAAATTTTTTTTAAGGAACTATGCCATTTTTGTGTCAGGACATCAGATCTGCACGACACAAATGCTGTGACGTAACTCCTTGCAGGCCTGACAGGGATTGCGGGGCAAAACTACATTGTGCTGCTTCTGTGACCATTTGAATGGTGCGCCGTCCAGATAGGTACGACAGGGCATCCGATGTACGATGTTACGCCACTTTCACTATTCTAGACTTCCGAGAGGCGTGACATTCAAAGAGCTGCCACTACAGAATAAAAATCCCCCTATTCAGTATGACTGTGCTCCATAAGTACTTGCCATGCTATAAAAGAGCTACGTCACGAAGTTTGCCATATATATTCTGTAGCAAAAATACCATACATAGCTGCATTAAAATTAGAAAAGCTTAATTCTTGTATGCATTACTGTGTTCTCAAGCAGCAATAAAAGCACAAGGCATTATGTTCCACCGAGTAATTTAGGACTACTTTCGCAGTCTGTTGGAAGTATACGACATATACAAACGGTATTGAAACGAAGTTAAACACACACACACACACACACACACACACACACACACACACACACACACACACACACACACAAGTGCTTCCCTGTCGCATGTCATTCAGAAAACAGGACAATGTATGTAGCTCGTAACTGAATGGACAGTGTATGGAGCTAGTAACTGAATGCACAGTGTATGTAGGTCGTAACTGAATGGCCTGACGAATACTGGAAATGGCTTATCGAGCTAATAGTCTGTGCTTAACGAGGAAATCGGACTCATATGTAAAATTATCTGCAGCTATGAGTCCCTACTATCACAGAGCAATCAACGCTGCCTCAAGAAATAGGATTCATTGCCCAAAGAAATAGGATTCATCATCAGGTTCACATCCTCTGTGAACTCAAATATCATTCGACAAGCAGTTTTATTTATGTGGCCGCAAGCTGTGAATTTTTACATTTTCGTACTAGGAGACAATAAATGAGACAATCCATATATCTCTCAAAAACTCCAGTAGGGTTGAAGGTCTCATAAGTTACAGTTGCTGTCACCAGATGGTACCGAACAAATTTTAATATATTTTTTGAAGGACAAATATATTCTGGTACCAAAGGTTGGCCTTAGTACGCTATTAGTTAGACTTCGTCAAGCAAATCTGTAGATAGGTGTTTTCTTTTCGTTAAGGACGTGGTGTAGGATCACACGAGAGGCAACGCATCCTGACTAGCAGTACACGTTAAGATTGCTTCGAACGTCTAACGTGGAAATAATTAATATCAAGCTGATGATTTAGCAGAACCAGAGTAAAGTCAGAAAACAGCTGTTGTATCAAAACGCGTAAAAATTCAGATGCTCTTATCCGGATGCATAAAAAAATGCGATTTCGTAAAACGCGTAAAAATTCAGATGCTCTTATCCGGATGCAAAAAAAATGCGCTTTTGTCAAGATCATGAATAATTTAATGGTATTACAGGCACATATACACTTATCTCGATACGTATTTAGAAAGCTATACAGGGTGGTCCATTGATCGTGACCGGGCCAAATATCTCACGAAATAATCGTAAAACTAAAAAACTACAAAGAACGAAACTTGTCTAGCTTGATGGGGGAAACCAGATAGCGCTATGGTTGGCCCGCTAGCTGGCGCTGCCATAGGTCAAACGGATATCAACTGCGTTTTTAAAAAAGGAAACACCCATTTTTTATTAAATATTCGTGTAGAACGTAAAGACATGTGAATGTTTTAGTTGGACCACTTTTTTCGCTTTGTAATAGATGGCGCTGTAATAGTCACAAACGTATAAGTTCGTGGTATCACGTAACATTCTGCCAGTGCGGACGGTATTTGCTTCGTGATACATTACCCGTGTTAAAATGGACCGTTTACCAGTTGCGGAAAAGGTCGATATCGTGTTGATGTATGGCTGTTGTGATCAAAATGCCCAACGGGCGTGTGCTATGTTTGCTGCTCGGTATCCTGGACATCATCCAAGTGTCCGGACCGTTCTCCAGATAGTTAAGTTATTTAAGGAAACAGGAGGTGTTTAGCCACATGTGAAACGTCAACCACGACCTGATGCCCAAGCAGGTGTTTTAGCTGCTGTCGAGGCTAATCCGCACATCAGTTGCAGAGAAATAGAGCGAGAATCGGGAATCTCAAAAACGTCGGTGTTGAGAATGTTACATTAACATCGATTGCACCCGTACCATATTTCTGTGCACCAGGAATTGCATGGCGACGACTTTGAACGTCGTGTACAGTTCTGCCACTGGGCACGAGAGAAATTACGGGACGTTGACAGATTTTTTGTACGCGTTCTATTTAGCGACGAAGCGTCATTCATCAACAGCGGTAACGTAAACCGGCATAATATGCACTATTGGGCAACGGAAAATCCACGACGGCTGCGACGAGTGGAACATCAGCGACCTTGGCGGGTTAGTGTATGGTGCGGCATTATGGGAGGAAGGATAATTGGCCCCCATTTTATCGATCGCAATCTAAATGGTGCAATGTATGCTGATTTCCTACGTAATGTTCTACCGATGTTACTACAATATGTTTCACTGCATGACAGAATGGCGATGTACTTCCAACATGATGGATGTCCGGCACATAGCTCGCGCGCGGTTGAAACGGTTTTGAATAGCATATTTCATGACAGGCGGATTGATCGTCGAAGCACCATACCATGGACCGCACATTCACCGGATCTCACGTCTCCGGATTCCTTTCTGTGGGGAAAGTTGAAGGATATTTGCCATCGTGATCCACCGACAACGCCTGACAACATGCGTCAGCGCATTGTCAATGCATGTGCGAACATTACGGAAGGTGAACTACTCGCTGTTGAGAGGAATGTCGTTACGCGTATTGCCAAATGCACTGAGGTTACGGACATCAATTTAAGCATTTATTGCATTAATGTGGTATTTACAGGTAATCACGCTGTAACAGCATGCGTTCTCAGAAATGTTAAGTTCACAAAGGAACATGTATCAATTGGAACAACCGAAATAAAATGTTCAGGCGTACCTACGTTCTGTATTTTAATTTAAAAATCCTACCTGTTACCAACTGTTCGTCTAAAATTGTGAGCCATATGTTTGTGACTATTACAGCGCCATCTATCACAAAGCGAAGAAAGTGGTCCAACTAAAACATTCATATTTCTTTACGTACTAGACGAATATGTAATTGCCGGCCGCGGTGGTCTCGCGGTTCTAGGCGCGCAGTCCGGAACCGCGCGAATGCTACGGTCGCAGGTTCGAATCCTGCCTCGGGCATGGATGTGTGTGCTGTCCTTAGGTTAGTTAGGTTTAAGTAGTTCTAAGTTCTAGGGGACTGATGACCTCAGATGTTAAGTCCCATAGTGCTCAGAGCCATTTTGATATGTAATTAAGAATTTGGGTTCCTATTTAAAAAAAAAAAAAAAAAAAAAAAACGCAGTTGATATCCATTTGACCTATGGCAGCGCCATCTAGCGGGCCAACCATAGCGCCATCTGGTTTCCCCCTTCAAGCTAGACAAGTTTCGTCTTTGTGGTTTTTTCGTTTGACGCTTATTTCGTGAGATATTTGGCCCGGTTACGATCAATGGACCACCCTGTATATGCTGTGTAGCGGACTGAACATTCTTTTCTAGAAGCGACGTTGCTGAATTGCATCGGAGGTAAGCAGCACGGCTTTAAACCGCTCTCCCTGATCAATAGCTCTTGGAAACCACCTCAGCGAACAAAGGAAGGTGAATTTCGCAGGCTATTAGAGCTCCTGGCGTCCCCTTTGATTCCTATACACTTGGTCCGCTTCGAGAAAGCAAAAGATGTGTTCCACAATTCAACAACAAATTTAAGTCGTTGCCGCTATCGTCCAGTGAAGCGCTATCGAGAGATCTTAGTAGGTTATCCAATATCGCCCTAATGCATCTCTACTGCGCTATCTCATCAGAACTATAGAGGCATCCCGTCCTGATTTAGGTTTCCAACGATTTCCCTAAATCACTTGAAGCAAATGCCGGGATGGTTCCTTTGAAAGGGCATGGCCGATTTCCTTCCGCACCCGTCCGTCATCCGATGGGACCGATGACCTCGCTGTTCGGTCCCCTCTCGCAAATCAACCAACCAACCAACCAACCTATGTAATGCGGAACTGGCCACTAGATGTCACGAGAAGCTCGCCCGCCATAGAGAGCCTGTATAGGGAGAGTGTGGCCAACCGGACGATACGGCGGCCATTTTTCTGCCAAACTGCGGGCGGGACTTTTGAATGGCCAGTAGTGGAGTAGTGGAGTACACACTCACCGAATCAAAAGCACAAGACAATATGGCGAAATCATTCGTTAAATGCCTTTCTTTGCAGCTATAATATACTCATAGTAGCCTACTACGTACAGCACAGGAAAATTTGATACAGTGGCTGTAAAAATTATTCGTTACTTGCATTTATATCCTTTAAAATTCGTTTACTAGACATATTGCAATGAAAGTAACGTAAATAAAAAAAATATAGTGTATAGCATTTGTTTTGTATCGGAAGTGCATAACGCTAAAGATTTAACGTACCTGTATTACGTCAGATGAATGAAAGTCGTAAGCAGTTGTTTACTTGTGACATGCAAAAAGTGTGAGACGTATTAGTACTTCTTGTCACGTCTTCAAACTTTTTGCATGTCACAAGTAAACAACTGCTTACGACTTTCTTTCATATATATATAATCTCTCGTAGATAACAAACGAAAAAGATTACAAAAATCAGATAATGTTAAATGTAGGCTACTGTAATAACGACCAAATATAACAAGAAAACTACCGTATCCCTTCTACCTCACAGTAAGTAGGCCTATTAAAAACTGTCTTCAAGGGTATCTACAATTATTTACTACGAATAATGTTTCAGCAACCACGAGAAAATGAAGACAGAAAGCTGGGAAACTTCCTGCCCTAACAGCATTAATGAAATAGTTATAAAACTACGATCAGATTGCCTGGAATTACTAACAGTGGCCTAGAAATCAAATGACACTCGTGGAAATCTTCAATACAGTACTGTTTTAAAAAAACACCTTATGACACTGAAGGACGTAATTATGACGTCTGCAGCTTAGCAAAATTCTTTCACATTAGATACAGAATCCCATTTTAATTCTATGTTCCTAAGAATAATGTGTTATAATAATTTTCACACAGCCAATTTACAGATCTATTTTCAAATTTAACTATGTATACTGCAAGTTGTTTTATTTGTAGTAAAAAACAAAAACCACTTCCTTCGCACAGATAAGAGTACTTGGTTGGCTCCCACAAGGCTCCTGTTTGATTTTTGTCAGCCCTGTTGACTGCGACTGCCCACTGCCTTCGCTTTTCTTCATCGCGTGGAAATGCTAACCTGCGAAGTCCACCTTCGCCTCTATTGGAACAATCAAATGCAGCACAACCTGGTATCGTTTACGAACGTCTGCAGAACGAATTACAGATGTCAAAACCAATACTGTACAATTACTAAAGTGTTTACTACAAACATGTAGGCCTACGGACTTCATCACAAAACGCTTCATTACTTCAACTCCTATTTAAGATCGCAAACGCTAATTACGTACTAAAAACGACATACAACTAAATCGAACATGCATGCACAACGCACAACAAGTCTCTCAATAATTGAAATACCTTTTAATCGTTTCCAAAAGTCCTCTGAACTCAAAAGCACGGCGAACGTAGGAAGCGCGAGAGACGTTTGGCGCTATTTTTTTTGCCAAAGCTAATCAACCAATCACGGCCAACTTCACGTGTGGCCACTCTCTCTGTATACAGGCTCTCTAGCCCGCCAGTATAAAAGGGAGGGGGGGGGGGGGGGAGTGCTGTGTTGTCAGCAGAGAAGCAGCGGCAGCAGAGGGGTCTGTCACGAGAGGTCGGTGACTTGGATCGCGGATACCTGGACGTGACCTGAGTAACAAATCACCAGAGACATTTCAAGCCTTTCAGAGGTGCCCAAGCCGACGGTGAAGTGGAGTGGAAGCGCGAGGGAAGAGCCACAGCTGAAGTAGCACCAGGGAGACATCACGCACTGACCGACAGAAATGGCCCAGTGTTGTCGTAAAGAGTCGCGTGAAGCCAGCAGCAGGAATCACTCGCCACTTCCAAAGCGCTGCCACCTCTCCAGCTAGTACAATGACTGTGCGTTGGGAGCTGGCTGCAGTACAATGCTCCAGCAACTCCTCCTGCCCCACACATTTCTATAGCCAATGCTACGCGACGCTTGAGCTTGTGTAGAGTGCGACGCCAGTGGACAGTGATTTGGGGCGATGACTCACGAAATCGCCTGTGGCAATCTGATGGAAGGATCTGGGTCTAGCGAATACTTGGAGGACGTTACCGCCATGATATGCAGAGTAAACATTGAGGTAACGGATCAGGAGTTATCGTATGCGAATGTTTTTCGTGGGATGAAAGCAGAGCTCACCATCTGCAGCATCGTCAACAGGACTGTCTGCGGACCTTTGGTACAGGGCCGAGTGGAGGGTCTGAATCAGAGGCTGAGGCGGTTCTGTGACCGTGTGGGCTGCAGATTCCTCGACTTGCGCCGTAGGGTGGTGGGGTTTCGGGTTTCGCTGGATAGGTCAGGAGTCCACTACACACAGCAGGCGACTACACGGGTAGGAGGGGTTGTGTGACGTGGACTGGGCGATTTTTAGGTTAGATGGCCTCGGGCAAGTACAGAAAGGGCAACAACCTCAAAGGAAGCGGGCAAGTACAGAAAGGGCAACAGCCTCAAAGGAAGCGGGGCAAAGTCAGGACATGCAGGGACCAAGGAGCAATCGGTATTGTAATTGTAAATTGTCAAAGCTGCATTGGTAAAGTACTGGAACTTCAAGCGCTGATAGAAAGCACCGAAGCTGAAATCGTTATAGGTACGGAAAGCTGGCTGAAGCCAGAGATAAATTCTGCCGAAATTTTTACAAAGGCACAGACGGTGTTTAGAAAGGATAGATTGCAAGCAACCGGTGGTGGCGTGTCTTTCGCTGTTAGTAGTACTTTATCCTGTAGTGAAATAGATGTGGATAGTTCCTGTGAATTATTGTGGGTGGAGGTTACACTCAACAGCCGAGCTAGGTTACGGCTCTAGTCGTAGCTTTCCTATCTAACGGTTTCCAGGAGCAAAAGAATTTTCAATATCTGATACAGTTATTGACCGAATTAAAAAATTAAAGTGCTGTTAAGATCTGTTTATTAAGAGCTATAATCTTGTGTTAAAGGCTTAACATGGTAAGTCAAGTATTACAGTTAGAAACTCTGTATATATCTTAAGACGAGCGTAACTCACGGCGCGCAGTTCACCCAGACTATGTTCATTCAGTGTTTGAGAATGAGAGCACTTAGCGACTTCCAACAACCTTTAAAGGCAATTTGAAGCCATTTGTAAACTCTCTCTCGCTTACATGCTTAACGATATATGTTTAAGGCAATAACTCATTCTTAATCAAGCGTTTGAACCTGTTTTAAACGTGAGATTCAATAGAGAATCAGAGGCGGAGGGTTTAGTGGTAAATAACAGAAGTGTTTTCTGAAAGTTTGATTAAGTTATGTTTCAAAATCGTCATGACCTGCTGAGATATATCTTTATTTATTACCGGTTTCGCTCTTCTGGCCATCTTCAGACATCATAAAATTGTTTATAGCAGTTGGCACAGAGTGCTTTTAAACGAAAAAGTGAAACTTCATTACGACAACACGCGAAGTTTGTTACTGTTCACTGACGCAAGATGACTTTGCTTCTGTTTGACGCTACAGTAAAAAAAGATGCCGTAGTGGCTGCTGTAAATAACTGTTGTGATATCTGAAGTTGATGAAGTGTTCGAAAACAAAACAAAAAAAATCATTTTATCGGCAGTTCTTAGCGGCTTTCAAATGTGACTATTTTGACACACTTACCAGCTGCTATGCACCACCTACCAAAAATATGTTGTACAAAATTTTTGTCTGGAATGTAGCCTTAATCGTGGAAGATAAAACAGTACAGACAAGAAGAGAATAGAAGATTTGGAAGAAATCTAGTGTCACAGAAAAAATGCTGAAGATTATGGGGATCGAATAACTAATGAAGAGGTACTCACGCTCTGGTGAAAGGAGCCTTATAGAGAAGTTTGAATTGATGGGACACATCCTGAGGAATCAACAACTCGTCGGTTAGATTTTTGAGGGATGTGCACGTAGAAAAAATTATAGAGGCGGACCTTGACTGCAGAAGTCGTGGTCAAGTGGATGCCGGATGCAGTGGTCATACAGTGGAGTTGCGCTCTACCAAATTGCGGTTCGGTAGTTTTGGCACAGTACATGAGTGACGCAGTAATGGTATGGTACTGGAAGTATTGGTAGCATTGGTAGGGAAAGAAACGTAAATAAATGTATGAGAGATAAACTGGGAGGAGACAACTTTTGCTTTGTTTGTTTGTTTGTTTTGCACGTATGTAGAACCGCACATCGTTCAGTGTTAGTCGTTGTGTATTTCACATCCTTACAAAATATAAATTATTTTTTATACGTAATAAAAATCATTGCGTAACTTATGCCCCTTTATGTAACCAAAGGAATTACTTTTTATACAAGTATAGTTTACACGCACAAACGTGAAAAAATCTATATAATTATTGCCACTCTTTGTAGTCGATAGGATGTTCTTCATCATAGTCAAAGGCAAGAGTTTCCTGTCATTATTGATAAGCGCGGAAGTGTTTATGAATAACAGAAACATGTTTCATATAGGCTCGACGAAGTATTGATACGATGTGCCATATGTTTTTGTTTTGCGTTTTTCTTTCTTTTCAGTTTTGCCCTGTATTACTACATCTCTCTGTTTCACGTTACAGATCAACAATGAAACCTGAATTAAACATTGACGGTTTGAATTTTGTTATAAACACTGTTCATTTTTAAGTAACAGATAGGAGGATAACTATGTGTGACAAAATTGTTCCATAGGTTATGCTGCCCTCTATGTTCCCTCATTCAGCTTCTACACAGTTCACCGCCTCCTGTTTCTAGGGGAATCTAGTAAGACACATATTGCATACACAAACATAGGGATCGAAACGAGGTAACGCCCGAAAAGTATGCAGTACACCTAACGTTCTGGTAACGGGGTTATTGTCTTACCTGACCAAGGCTACTAGGAAAACTGCCCAGTCTACGCTTACTTATGATAGTCTACAGCAGCCTAATGTAGTTTTACAACTCCGATACAGATATAAAGAGGCTTGCACTGGACAGAGTAATGTGGGAGCTGCCTCTAACCCGTCTCCAGACTGGAGAGGAGGCTGGAGTGTGGTATTCGATTCCTCCCCACTCCCTCCTTTCCCTTTACTCTTTTAAATATTGACGACTGACTTGTAGCGTAGCCCGAGATCTAGATGACTTCGAAAGGTGATAATCTGGTTGCGAGATGGCGATGCGAGAGAAAGCGAATGCCAAATAAAGACTGTGGTAAGAGATTAACTTCTACCGTACCCTAATGTTGACGTATTCGACGCACTTTTCGTCTTAAAAACTAATACTGCAAAGTAAATTCAGAAAATGTGTATAACGTACTGGACAAGTCTCCGACGAGTATTTTGATGCATATTATGTACATACATGTTGTACATTAACGAAGCAAAATGTAAGCGAGGTCCACTGTGTAATTTAGCGAACAACAGTAGACTGCTTTCCTTCTGGCATGTACAACAGACTAGAAAATTTCTGAAACAACGATATTTCCACCATAGACTATAGCCGTTGTTTATATTCTAACACCGGCCTGTTCCCTCTGTTATGCCGTTGTCACGCGGTATTCGACGTGCACGAGGACGGGCCACAGAGGTGTCTGCCTGCCGGTACAGCCCGGCAAACGTAAAACACGTGACAGGCAGGCAGGTGTAAAAATTAGCGTAAAAACAGTTGAAAATCTGCAGCAGAAACGAAAATACAGCTCTGCCTGAGACAGCTGCAATGAAATAAAGTATCCTTGTACCAGTAGGGGTGAGACCGACAGTAATATTAGCAACTGGGTGTTCGCTGAGGTGTTGTTCTCGTCCGTCTCAAAAAAGACTCTTTGCTTTTGAAGTCTCGAACATGGTAGCAATCAGCAACCGTAGCCTTATGGATAGAATGGAAAACATTCAGCCAACCAGTTGCATGTTAAAAATTTATTCGAACCTTTACCTAAGTTTATGCGGATATACACTTATCTTCCCCAGAAACAGTAATAATACTCGTTATATGCTGTGCGAAAAGACAAACGAAGTCATAGGGCTCAGTTACCAGTAAAATGATCCATATAAATGCTATGGCACAGATTGGTCAATGGCTGACTATAAACAATGATTATAATCGATGGCGGAAATGATATCACTTCAGAAATTTTTTACCATTGTTGGACGAAATATTCGCTGGAAACTTGTCCATTATCTCACACACCTTTTATGAATTTACTTTGCAGTTCCAGTATTTACGACCAAAAGTGGGTAAAAATTTGTGTACTAATTTTGCTCATTACTTTGTGAAAAGTTTTATGTTTGTTCACTGTATGCAGGTGGACAGACAGCTTGGTGGCCTGACCTCTTGACAGCAGCATAACAGACGAAATAATTATAGTCGATGGCGAAAATGTTGTCTCTTCGGTAGCAGCATAAATGACATTTGCCTTCACAGCGGAAATGCGTTGTAGAGAGGAGGCGCCGTGTACCTGTGGCAGGATGAGCAGCAGCAGCAGCAGCAGCAGCAGCAGAGAGAGCGACGCGAGGGTGGTGCTAGCGGCCACCATGGTGCGGGCGTGCCATGGCAGGAGCAACCAGGGGCAGAGGTGGCGGCGGCGGCGGCGGAGGCTGCGGCGGAGGCGGAGGCGCGCTGCGGACTGCTCGGCCGCCCCGCGCGCCGCCTCTCACCACCCCTCCCCCTCCCCCCCCCCCTGCCCCCACCACCACGCCCCTGGTCACGTGCCGCGGCCCTCGACCTGCTATTGTCACCTGTTGCTCCTACACCGACGCATTTGGGACAGGGATCTCCGACAGACTCCCGGGACTTGCAAGCCGCCTCCACCACGCATGCGTCTCAATGAATACAAAAAAAAAAAAAAGGTTCAAATGGCTCTGAGCACTATGGGACTTAACATCTGAGGTCATCAGTCCCCTAGAACTTAGATCTACGTAAACCTAACTAACCTAAGGACATCACACACATCCATGCCCGAGGCAGGATTCGAACCTGCGACTGTAGCGGTCGCGTGGTTCCAGACTGAAGCTCCTAGAACCGCTCAGCCGCTCCAGCCGGCTCAATGAATACATAACACGCTTACGGTTATCTGAGATTACTCGGGGCCGACACTGCACGAATAAACGGGAACTCTGGATAATCCCAAATTGGCGCGCACTTCAGTCCGAGAGGCTAAGGACCGCTTGGCCATACCCTTTCTGTACTGTCTATAGTAAGTTCCGGGAAACAATTGTTCTACTCGAAGAGATAAGAAACAATTGCACATAGGTAAATATTGCGAGAGTGGGCGTTAAAAGAACATAAGAGCATATCACGACGTCATCTTCTCCATGAATAGACGAGCTATCCGAAGCAGCTTTTCTACAGAATTTCGCTCATCTCCTTTCCAGTTGAAACGTAAGTTTATTTAAAGCTCTACTCCCTTTGACAATAACAATACGCAGATACTAACCTAATTAACCTAACATGTTCTTTTAACGCCCACTCTCGCAATATTTACCTATGTGCAATTGTTTCTTATCATTTATTTTGTTCCATTAGTAAACCACAATATATACGTAACATAAATGTCAATAACGTTTTTTTACAAACTTTTCGTTACTTGTTTACTTACCAATGTTCATTCACCTTAAACGGTATGTAATGAAACGTTTGTACACTGTAAATTTTATGCTGTCACATCGATGTACAGAATTATCATAAGATCCCTGGGAGCAAAATTCTTTGGCACTATTTTATGTGTGACATGTTGTTGTTGTTATGGTCTTCAGTCCAGAGACTGGTTTGATGCAGCTCTCTATGCTACTTTATCCTGTGCAAGCTTCTTCATCTCCGAGTAACTATTGCAACCTACACCCTTCTGAATCTGCTTAGTGTATTCATCTCTTGGTCACCCTCTACGATTTTTACCCTCCACGCTGCCTTCCAGTACTAAACTGGTGATCCCTTGATACATCAGAACGTGTCCTACCAATCGATCCCTTCTTCTAGTCAAGCTGTGCCACAAATTCCTCTTCTACATCTACATCCATACTCCGCAAGCCAAACAAGTGGATCATGCTTCTTAAATAAGGGGCACACAATTGCAGTTTTCCAATCTGCAGAAATGGTTTCTGTCTCCGAAATTGTTTCTATTAACGCCTGTATTTCTAATTCCAGTAGTGAGCCTTCATTCTTTAATAACTCAGCGTATATCTTGTCCTCGCCACAAACCTTGTTACTCTTTAGTTTCTTTATTGCTTGCTGTATTTCATTTACTGATGGGGTAGTAACTGTATCAGCTGTATCAATTGTATCAGGTTCTTCCAATTTAAAGTAAGAGGGTGGGTCACTGCAGTTGAGAAGTTGTGAAAAGTATGTCTCCCATCTTTTTTGTTCAAAAGTTCAAATGGCTCTGAGCACTATGGGACTTAACATCTATGGTCATCAGTCCCCTAGAACTTAGAACTACTTAAACCTAACTAACCTAAGGACAGCACACAACACCCAGCCATCACGAGGCAGAGAAAATCCCTGACCCCGCCGGGAATCGAACCCGGGAACCCGGGCCTGGGAAGCGAGAACGCTACCGCACGACCACGAGATGCGGGCATCTTTTTTGTATGTCACTTTTGTTGGTCAATATTTTCCTATACTGATCCTCTGTAAACTGTTCCCTTTTATTGAGTTTACCAAAGGATTTTTTTATATTTCGATACATCTGCCTTGTCCTGTGATGTTGGAAATGATCCTCTGCTTGTCTCATCACATTGTTATAGTATTCCCTTTTCTCTTGTCTTAGGGTTCTTTGTGTTTCTTGGTGGAGTTTATGGTATCTTTCCTTCAAAGTCATATTGTCCCCTTCTTTAATCCATTCATTCCTTTGCCTTTTCTTAATCTATCTTCTAAGATAAGTCGTAGGGTCAGTATTGTCTCGAGTGTTGCAACATTTCGACGGAATCCAAACTGATCTTCCCCGAGGTCGGTTTCCACCAGTTTTTCCATTCGTCTGTGCAGAGTTCGTGTCAGTATTTTGCAGCCGTGACTTATTGAACTGATAGTTCGGTAATTTTCACATCTGCCAATAGTTGCTTTGTTTGGGATTGGAATTATTATATTCTTCTTGAAGTCTGAGGGTATTTCGCCTGTCTCATACATCTTGCTCACCAGATGGTAGAGTTTTGCCACGGTTGGCTCTCCAAGGCTATCAGTAGTTCTAGCGGAATGTTGTCTATTACCGGGGCCTTATTTCGACATGTGTGACATAACCATCTTTATGTGGTACAAACAATTTGGTGTGTGTGTATGTTTGTGTGTGTAATGATCTACATTAAGTGCATATTTTTTCTATGAAAAAAGTGTTTAAATGCTGGCGTACGCCTTCGCCAGCACACCCGTCGGCACTAGGAAACACTGTACAGCAGGCGCTGAACCAGACGCGCGTATGACAAGAGACTGAAGACACGCCACTAGGCTACGCCCGCTGGGCAGCCGCCGCCGCCGCCGCCGGCCCAGCTGTCTCAGTGTCACTACCTGAGTACCTCAGTACGTCGCAGCGGGACTCAGTTCACATTGCACCTCAGTGTGTCCCACTGTGCTCAAGTCTTACTCAGTGGTAGTCGTCGCCTCGCACCTTAGCTAGCTGTGGGGGAACGTTAGGCATTGTATACGGTTGTGATGTGGACACGGACAAGATGCAAGAATTAGCACATGTCATTTGAATGCTGATAACCACAGAACTTCAGATTGGACACCATTGAAGTTAAGTACTCAGTTGGTTTCTGTAATAAAGTGTATTTTAAACACGTGGGCATTTTGTGTTGTAGTGAGAGGAAACCGGCCACCCACCTATCGTACCACCCTTTTCTCATCCAGCCAGGAACCACAGAACGCTACAAGAGAACACAGCCACAATATTTTATATAGTTATCAGCACTTCGTGAAAATTAGCAGTCAACCGTATAACATCATTACGTAGTAGATTGGACGTACGTAACCTAAAAGTAATACAATACTACATTAGTGATCTGTTTACATTGTTTTAATTCCTTGTTAGGTACGGTTTCTCACTTGTCTTTTTGCTGTAGTGCACTATCACCCCAAGGCATTTTCGCCACACAGGAGACAAACAGCAGAGAATCAGTATAAACAACAAAAAATGTAGTTCTCAAGATGAATCTGTCGGATGCAAATGGAAATGAGCGTCTGGCGTCATTGGCCCAGGTCTTATTACATTCGACGCCACATTGGGCGACTAGAGCGCCGAATGGGGATGAAGACAGCGCAACACCCAGTCCCTGAGCAGAGAAAATCCCCGACCCAGCCGGGAATCGAACTCGGGCCCGTAGGACGGCAATCCGTCACGCTGACCACTCATCTATCGGGACGGACAATGCGTCGGATGGAAAACTGATTATGAACATAAATATCACTATTGACAGTGGCTGGTCGCTGTTTTCTTCTCTTGTATTTAATGCTCAGCTATGCTCTCAAAATGTCAGTTTTGGACAAAACAGAACAACGTTTTTCTGTTCGACGTTACTGAAGTACCCACTCCGAAAGGCATCAGCTGCGTCCTTCGGAGCACTGATAAGCAAACCTCCAGACGCCAGTCAGTCAGGTCGGTATCAAAGGCTGTATATAGGCGGAGTATCAACCAAAACACCGATATAGTTTGTGCTATGTGCTGTCATCCGGGACGACGTGCGTAAACGGTGGATAATACAGTAAGTACCACATAACCTACGGAGCACAGCAAGAACATAGCTGTGAGCGTTTGTCGGGTGAAGCTTCTTCGGAGAAGTCGGTAGATCGTTAGTTCGTCGTACCAAGAGTACCGGATTCGAGCCCTGGCTATCCCAGGTTTTGTACTGCAGTACTGCAGCATGTATGAACCTTTTATATGAGACTGTTCGGAATTTGTAGATATACAGCAGTGCTGCCATATAGCAGTCAGTTATTGTTCTTATCATTACTATTAATACTTCCGCACGTGTTATGCAATTGTTTCTTAAAATTTCTGTTCATATTGCTTGTTTATTTTTTGAAACTAAAAAGGTACTGTATGTTTTATACTTTCGGGTAAAGAAAGGACTACCAATAGAACATTGCTGTAAACTCCGGACAGTCCCTTTACATGTCAGGAACATGCTGTGCATGTGACAGTTGCACCTGTACTGCGGTGCAAAAAGTGGCAAGAGAAGGGCTGGAAACCGGGAACCTTCGTACCACAAAGTAACGCTCTGCGAACTTTCCCGAAAGAGCTCTGCGCGACAGATGCTCACACTTATGCTTTACCTGGGCTCCGCAGTGTTAGCTATTACTTATATACACTCCTGGAAATGGAATAAAGAACACATTGACACCGGTGTGTCAGATCCACCATACTTGCTCCGGACACTGCGAGAGGGCTGTACAAGCAATGATCACACGCACGGCACAGCGGACACACCAGGAACCGCGGTGTTGGCCATCGAATGGCGCTAGCTGCGCAGCATTTGTGCACCGCCGCCGTCAGTGTCAGCCAGTTTGCCGTGGCATACGGAGCTCCATCGCAGTCTTTAACACTGGTAGCATGCCGCGGCAGCGTGGACGTGAACCGTATGTGCAGTTGACGGACTTTGAGCGAGGGCGTATAGTGGGCATGCGGGAGGCCGGGTGGACGTACCGCCGAATTGCTCAACACGTGGGGCGTGAGGTCTCCACAGTACATCGATGTTGTCGCCAGTGGTCGGCGGAAGGTGCACGTGCCCGTCGACCTGGGACCGGACCGCAGCGACGCACGGATGCACGCCAAGACCGTAGGATCCTACGCAGTGCCGTAGGGGACCGCACCGCCACTTCCCAGCAAATTAGGGACAATGTTGCTCCTGGGGTATCGGCCAGGACCATTCGCAACCGTCTCCATGAAGCTGGGCTACGGTCCTGCACGCCATTAGGCCGTCTTTCGCTCACGCCCCAACATCGTGCAGCCCGCCTCCAGTGGTGTCGCGACAGGCGTGAATGGAGGGACGAATGGAGACGTGTCGTCTTCAGCGATGAGAGTCGCTTCTGCCTTGGTGCCAATGATGGTCGTATGCGTGTTTGGCGCCGTGCAGGTGAGCGCCACAATCAGGACTGCATACGACCGAGGCACACAGGGCCAACACCCGGCATCATGGTGTGGGGAGCGATCTCCTACACTGGCCGTACACCACTGGTGATCGTCGAGGGGATACTGAATAGTGCACGGTACATCCAAACCGTCATCGAACCCATCGTTCTACCATTCCTAGACCGGCAAGGGAACTTGCAGTTCCAACAGGACAATGCACGTCCGCATGTATCCCGTGCCACCCAACGTGCTCTAGAAGGTGTAAGTCAACTGCCCTGGCCAGGAAGATCTCCGGATCTGTCCCCCATTGAGCATGTTTGGGACTGGATGAAGCGTCGTCTCACGCGGTCTGCACGTCCAGCACGAACGCTGGTGCAACTGAGGCGCCAGGTGGAAATGGCATGGCAAGCCGTTCCACAGGACTACATCCAGCATCTCTACGATCGTCTCCATGGGAGAATAGCAGCCTGCATTGCTGCGAAAGGTGGATATACACTGTACTAGTGCCGACATTGTGCATGCTCTGTTGCCTGTGTCTATGTGCCTGTGGTTCTGTCAGTGTGATCATGTGATGTATCTGACCCCGGGAATGTGTCAATAAAGTTTCCCCTTCCTGGGACAATGAATTCACGGTGTTCTTATTTCAATTTCCAGGAGTGTAGTTCTGCTGGACGACAGCGCACAGCACAAACAGTGTCGACGTTTGGTTGATGCTCTGTGGATAAACAACGTTTGGTACCGCTCTGAGTGTCTGACATCTGCATGCCTGGGGGTGAGTTTCTCGGCTAGAACAGCAATTGCTTGGATCCTGTAGCAATGTTTAAATCGTGTCATTCCTCCTGATGAAGTGTTAAATTTTCCTTTAATCTTCGGAGTTTCATTGAACTCTCTTGCGTTCTCTATTAACATCTACCCTGCTGGAATCATAAGTGCTGTGCTTCATCTATTTCATCTATTGCTGACCTGCTGTATTGTAGCTAAATGATAAAGGATCTTTCTTTCTATGTATTTGCAGCACTTGCTCTTCAGGCTGTTACGTACGGCTTTGTACCTGCTTTGGTTGCAAATTTGACAGTTTCCTCTTTCTTTAAGGCTCTCACTGTTTGTTCTCCTATTTCATAATCATGAGAAAGTTTAACTGGAGATTCACCGCTTTTATAGCTTTTTTATAACTTCTAATATCTTTTTTTACCTTTACAACAAACGCTTGCATTTCTCTGTCCTCTTCTTAGAACACCTAAACTGCCCGTAACTTTACATCAGCGAGACATGTGATATGTTAACGCTAATTGTCAATAAACTATGGTATTATTGAGATTTGTAGGAAGTTTGAAAAGTACCTCCATCAATGCAATTCCTGGCGGTATTTAACAGTAAGCTTTATTTTCCAATCAATACAGATCAAGAATTGTGAAGTGAAGAGACCCAGGAGGAAACCTAAATCATTTTCTTTTACTATTGCCTTCAAGTGAATTAGAAATTAGCTGTCAGGAAAGCACACAGGGCGTTTAATAGGAGTTTGACATATTCCTAAAGGAGGATATTGGTCAAATCTACAACACAAATTTCTATAATGTTATGTCCGGAAACCATTACATGTTGAGATAAGGGCCATTGAAGATTCGCAGTTTACAGCCTGCATTTTATTTACAAATAATCAAGGATTCGTGAGAGATGGCATGTTAAACGTAAGGGCAGTAATTGTCAGTGACAGAATCATAGGGCCATTCATTTTACGAAACAGATTAACCAGTGTTCTATATTAGGTGTGTTGATACAATATCGACATGGATCTGTAGATTCTTTCCCCGAGAAACGTCCATATATCAAGATGGTGATTTGCCCGACGGTATAAAATGTATCGATATCGAAATGGTCATACCGAGTGCCGATATTTTTATTTCATTTTATATTCTTTTTCGCAATTTTCGGTAAATAGCTGAAGCTGTTCTTTTGAAATTGTAGTACAACATAATTTTATTTTCACTGTGTGTTACATGGTCATTCCATTTTAAATCACTCCCAATGCCTACTCCCAGATAATTCACGGTATTAACTGCTTCCAGTTGCTGACCTGCTATATTGTAGCTAAATGATAAAGGATCTTTCTTTCTATGTATTTGCAGCACATTACACTTGTCTACATTAAGATTCAGTTGCCATTCCCTGCACCATGCGTCAATTCGTTGCAGATCCTCCTGCATTTCAGTACAATTTTCCATTGTTACAACCTCTCGATATACTACAGCATTATCCGCAAAAAGCCTCGGTGAACTTCCGATGTTATCCACGAGGTCATTTATACAGGGTGTTTCAAAAATGACCGGTATATTTGAAACGGCAATAAAAACTAAACGAGCAGCGATAGAAATGCACCGTTTGTTGCAATATGCTTGGGACAACAGTACATTTTCAGGCAGACAAACTTTCGAAATTACAGTAGTTACAATTTTCAACAACAGATGGCGCTGCAAGTGATGTGAAAGATATAGAAGACAACACAGTCTGTGGGTGCGCCATTCTGTACGTCGTCTTTCTGCTGTAAGCGTGTGCTGTTCACAACGTGCAAGTGTGCTGTAGACAACATGGTTTATTCCTTAGAACAGAGGATTTTTCTGGTGTTGGAATTCCACCGCCTAGAACACAGTGTTGTTGCAACAAGACGAAGTTGTCAACGGAGGTTTAATGTAACCAAAGGACCGAAAAGCGATACAATAAAGGATCTGTTTGAAAAATTTCAACGGACTGGGAACGTGACGGATGAACGTGCTGGAAAGGTAGGGCGACCACGTACGGCAACCACAGAGGGCAACGCGCAGCTAGTGCAGCAGGTGATCCAACAGCGGCCTCGGGTTTCCGTTCGCCGTGTTGCAGCTGCAGTCCAAATGACGCCAACGTCCACGTATCGTCTCATGCGCCAGAGTTTACACCTCTATCCATACAAAATTAAAACGCGGCAACCCCTCAGCGCCGCTACCATTGCTGCACGAGAGACATTCGCTAACGATATAGTGCACAGGATTGATGACGGCGATATGCATGTGGGCAGCATTTGGTTTACTGACGAAGCTTATTTTTACCTGGACGGCTTCGTCAATAAATAGAACTGGCGCATATGGGGAACCGAAAAGCCCCATGTTGCAGTCACATCGTCCCTGCATCCTCAAAAAGTACTGGTCTGGGCCGCCATTTCTTCCAAAGGAATCATTGGCCCATTTTTCAGATCCAAAACGATTACTGCATCACGCTATCTGGACATTCTTCGTGAATTTGTGGCGGTACAAACTGCCTTAGACGACACTGCGAACACCTCGTGGTTTATGCAAGATGGTGCCCGGCCACATCGCATGGCCGACGTCTTTAATTTCCTGAATGAATATGTCGATGATCGTGTGATTGCTTTGGGCTATCCGAAACATACAGGAGGCGGCGTGGATTGGCCTCCCTATTCGCCAGACATGAACCCCTGTGACTTCTTTCTGTGGGGACACTTGAAAGACCGGGTGTACCGCCAGAATCCAGAAACAATTGAACAGCTGAAGCAGTACATCTCATCTGCATGTGAAGCCATTCCGCCAGACACGTTGTCAAAGGTTTCGGGTAATTTCATTCAGAGACTACGCCATATTATTGCTACGCATGGTGGATATGTGGAAAATATCGTACTATAGAGTTTCCCAGACCGCAGCGCCATCTGTTGTTGAAAATTGTAACTACTGTAATTTCGAAAGTTTGTCTGCCTGAAAATGTACTGTTGTCCCAAGCATATTGCAACAAACGGTGTATTTCTATCGCTGCTCGTTTAGTTTTTATTGCCGTTTCAAATATACCGGTCATTTTTGAAACACCCTGTATATATTGTGAACAGCAACGGTCCTACGACACTCCCCTACGGCACACCTCATATCACTCTTACTTCGAAAGACTTCTCTCCATTGAGAATGAGATGCTGCGTTCTGTTAACTAGAAACTCTTCAATCCAGTCAGACAATTGGTCTGATAGTCCACATGCTCTTACTTTGTTCATTAAACGACTGTGGGGAAGTGTATCAAACGCCTTGCAGAAGTCAAGAAACACGGCATCTACCTGGGAACCCGTGTCTATGGCCTTCTGAGTGTCGTGTTTCACACGATCGTCTTTTTCGAAACCCATGCTGACTCCTACAGAGTAGATTTCTAGTCTCCAGAAAAGTCATTATACTCGAACATAATACGTGTTCCAAAATTCTGCAACTGATCGGCGTCAGATATAGGTCTACAGTTCTACACATCTGTTCAACGTCCCTTCTTGAAAACGGGGATGACCTGTGCCCTTTTCCAATCTTTTGGAAAGCTACGCTCTTCTAGAGACCTACGGTACACCGCTGCAAGAAGGGGGGCAAGTTCCTTCGCGTACTCTGTGTAAATTCTCTTCTCCCCATTTCTATTTAGTACCTCCTCATTAGTTATGTGATCTACCCATCTAATCTTTAGCATTCTTCTGCAGCACCACATTTCGAAAGCGTCTATTCTCTTCCTGCCTAAACTATTTGTCATCCGTGTTTTACTTCCATACAAGGCTACACTCCATACAAATACTTTCAGAAACGACTTCCTGACACTGGAATCTATACTCGATGTTAACAAATTTCTCTTCTTCAGAAACGCTTTCCTTGCCATTGCCAGTCTGCATTTTATATCCTCTCTACTTCGACCATCATTAGTTATTTTGCTCTCCAAATAGCAAAACTCATCCAGTACTTTAAGTGTTTCATTTCCTAATCTAATTCCATCAGCCTCACCTGACTTAATGCGACCACATTCCATTATCCTCGTTTTGTTTTTGTTGATGTTCATCTTGTATCCTCCTTTCAAGACACTGCCCATTCCGTTCAACTGCTCTTCCACGTCCCTTGCTGTCCCTGACAGAATTACAATGTCATCAACAAACCTCAAAGCTTTTATCTCTTTTCCACTGATTTTAATTCCTACTCCGAATTTTTCTTTTGTTTTCTTCACTGACTGCTCAATATACAGGTTGAACAACATCGGGGGTAGGCTACAACCCTGTCTCACTCCCTTCCCCAACCACTGCTTCCCTTTCATGCCCCTCGACACCGGCTGGCGGTGTGAATGGAATAACAAGATTTCCGATGTCAAGAAATAGCACACCAGTTTCGGTGAGAAACGATTTTTAGTGCAACTAGTGTGCAATTTCTTCGTATCGGCGTTCTCCAAAAACAGTTGCTGGATACGATGAACAAAAATCTAAATGACACGATTGGTCTTTGCGGTGGCCGGAGACATCTGAGGGGAAATGCTGACGTAATCGGCGTTCGGCTCTATGAACAAAAATTGCAACGTTTAGCTTCAACACGCAATTCTGATACTATCGCGCAGTTTTGACGCTACAGCTGCTAGGACGCTGGCGTTGACAGAAATGGAAAAAAAGCAGGAAGTCTACATGAAGTGTTGTGGACAAATGCGATATGTGACCAAACCGAATGACGGGCCCATAGGACACCTTTTATTGTGCCTCTTACGTGCAGTCAACACTGTTAGCAAAGTGGTTATCGTCAAGTGTGAACGTGGATAATTTTCCTTTCAATTCTTGGTCCAAGGGGGATAGGCAGACTGCTAGCTTGTACAGAATATCTAATAATAAATCAGTACTTAATAATGCAGTTCTGAAACCAACAGTATATTTACAACGTGTAGCACTGTAGCCGATATTTTTATAGGCCGGTACATCGATATTTTTCGGACGATAAAACGATACATTTTTTGATATATCGAGAGCCGATAATGATTTTTTAAATACCTATGTATCGGATTTCTGATATTTTGAAAAGTAACAATAGTCCTAATCTGTATCGCTTGTGACTGGGCTATGAATTGCCAGCGCTATTGAAGAACATTACCCTTGCAGAAGGACAACGACTGTGGTTTATGCGCGATGGGCACTACGCCACTTTATACGAATCGTGCGGCTATTACATGGGCGACGTGTTGGCCGAGTAGGTCCGATAGCTTGGCTTCCTCATTCACCGGAGCTGAATCCTTTGGATATGTGACTACGTGGACATTTACAGACATCAATGTATGCAAAAGCAACCGGCAATGTGCAGACGTTGCGGGTGCCTGTGGCAAATACACTTGACACAATCCAAATGGGGCCAGGTGTACGTGGAAGAGCGCGTGATCCACTGCGAAGAAGGGCTGCAAGAGTATGTATCAGGGTGCACTGCAACCACACGCGGAACTGGCTGTAGTCTCTGCTTCTGCGCAGTAGGCAGGTAGGAATGGAAGAAGAGACTGGCCATAGCTCCATAGGTATTGTTTCCCCAACATATGATTATACGAACATTTCTTTTAGGTTTGACCAATACTACCTCCTGTAGGAGTATCTGACTTTTTTCAAAACACTCTGCACAGAAAAGGATTCTGCTGCAGCCATGTCACAAGAGTAGTGTCACGGATTTATCTGGATGTAAAACGAGAAACAATGGAAAAATATTTCAGGGATGTCCAACGGTGGAACTGGTGTCAGCGATTCAGAACTGTATTAAAAATTAGATGGGTAGATTCAACAGGTAATGAGGAGATACTGGACCTAATTGGGGAAAAAAGAAGTATACGGCACACATCCTCAGTCATGAAGGAATAATCAGTTTGGTAATGGAGGTAAGTGTAGGCACGAAAATTATCGAGAGAGACCTAAGCATGTAGATTTTCGTAGTTACGGAAAGACGAAGAGGCTTGACCAGGTTAGAGTAGTGTGGGGAGTTGCATCGAACGAGTCTTCAGACTGAGGACCGCAACAACTATAGCGTCTCCAATTGACGCAGCATACAGACCAAAATTGAGATGAAATGCAAGGACATCAAACAGGATCAGTTACCAAAGGTTTTTACAGACAGGCTGTGGCACGTTTGAACTGTCAGAATGATGGCGTAGTAACTACAGTAAATTTGAGTCGGTTTCCATCCGTCAGGAGAAGGCGATAAGAAATCCGAAATGTCGATCCGTGCCATGGTAGAGCACTTGACTGTTCTTGTGAAGCGGCTGAATGTAAATTATCATTTACACTATATGAGCGCAACGGCGCGTGCTAAAATTTTTCCAGTAATAACAAAGAGGATGACCGAGCTATTCGATTCCTTAGCAGAGAAAAATACTGTGAAAAGCTTGCAAAAAATGCCGCTGTTTGGGAAGTCTAGGCAATAACAAGAAAACTCACCAATAAACCGCCAACATTCGTAAACAACTGAATTGAAGACTTTGCTGACATTACTACACCTCCACTGGCAGAAAAAGAGCGTTAAGAATGAAAGCAGCATTCACGATAACGATATGTATCTTGTGAGTTACTCACGACAGCATATTTAATGCAAGAATTAGAAATGATACTTAAATATTGTACTGACACGGCACCTGGAACTGATCAAATAAATCTCCCTATGGTACTGAACATACAATAGCAATAAAAAAACATACTGTTCCAAGTTTTTAATGGAATATGGGTAGAAAATGAAATTCCTCGACAATGGAGCATACAAATTATCATACCTTTACCAAACCCCAGCAAAGATCCTTCAACAGCAAACTACTATGGGCTAACTGCATTGTCACTGTGTTTAACAAAGACTTTTGAACACCGTTCCAAATTATTTACTTTTCGAATGGTGGTTCTAACAAAAACTTTCGTCGCTGTCACAATATGCCTTTCGGAATGGGAGAAGCACCATTGGCTATTTAAATATCCTGATGATGGGCATCGAGAAAACCGTTGCTGAAAATATGTAATGCCTTCATTCTTTGACAGAGAGTGGGCATGTAACTATGTCGACGTTTTCTTACTTTTACAAATGGTATAGAACTTAAGTGTGCACATATTCGAATTCGTTTTCTACTAAATTATTTACACGGTAGAATCGGTTACACGAGAAAGCGAGAGAATTGTTTATATGGAGCTTTATCAATGCTGAGCGGAGTACCTCAAGGTGCTATTCTAAGTCCCCTTCTATATGCTTTATTTGTAGTTGACTGTGCATGTGCTATATTATATAGATGATGTCCGTCTATATATGTCGTTTATCACCTTCGAACTGAGTTGCACACGGATGGATAATGCATGTGATATTCTATCTCAGGGGCCCATGACGAATGATTTCATCTGTCACCATCCAAATAGTCTGTGGTTTTCTTTAAACGAATGCACCGGATGTACCCAATGAATACAATAAGCTTGGGAGCAGAGTCAGTTCTGGTAGCACAGTCGCGCTTCAGAATCCTATGGCGTGTTGATGGTGTTGCTAGTTGACCCATCAGCGGCTTGCGGCGAAGGCGATCTCCAGGGAGCGAACTCTGGTCCCCGACGTGTGACTGACAGCATCAGGCGGCGGTAATCGTTAAGTGGATGGTGGTGGCCAGGAGGGTCCCAGTTCTATCGTCGATCCCACTGAGGCTGGATGCAGGACTGTCTGGGGGGCAGGAGCAGGCGACGACTGTGTTACGTCGCAGTTTGTGCCAGAACTACCACACGACCTATCTGGTAAAGTATTATGCACATCTCAGTAGTCACTATAGTCGACACTACAACGCTGCGTGAAAACTACAGACAGTGTTCACTACAGTCAATGATTGCACAACTCATGACTTCTTCTTCTCCTTTCCTTTTATTGTGGTGAGGGGGCCTGTTATTTATTGCAGCCTAGGGAGCTTTCCTTACCTGGCTTACGACAGCCAGAGTGTCATAAACTCGTTCAGCGTTGAAAGCAGCCCCCAAGCACGTACACAGTAAGATAGGGAAGGCACTGTGCCCCATCTCAGCACAGCAGGCGTCTAGGTGGGGGCTAAGTGCCATAAAAACTCGATTGTGCAACACAATGGAAGGAATTCTTTGGGCGAAACAAGATCTGAAAGCCAGGTGAAGCACTCAGAACTTGAGACCATAGGATTGGCCATTGTCTGCAGCCACATCACAAAGGGAGGTCTGTTTAAATTTGAGTAACAGAGACTGTGACTGACCCACAGTAATTATTTCGGTAGAAGGTGCGGTTTTTCGCACGTATCTGCATGCAAGACTTTTGGTTGGCTGCCGCTGTCACGCAGTGGGAGAGGTTTACTGCCTGTCTGCCCGTGCCACATCATTATCGGTTAATCGTGGCAGAATCCGTGAGATTAGAAATTTGTTAAACTTATATTTCAACTTATTATTGGTCAAAATTTGCAAAGTATGCTGCAATTGGTCGGCGAGATTCCGACACTAGAAGTGCTCTGGAGCAATTAGACTTTCGGAAGTGAAAATCTGATAACAGCTGTGGCATGACGTAGTAAAATTAATGAGGAAAACAAAGAAAGAAAATAAAACACTTCATGTAATGTGGTTAAAGAGCCACGCAAATATTCGACACAATGAAGTAGTATATGGTGTTTCAAAAGAGAGCATCAAAGAGGAGAATCCACTATTTATACAGTTTCCATATCTTCATGTTCTCCGTGTATCAAGAAAAGATGCTTACTGGCAATGGTAACAGCAGTGGGAAATATCGAAGCGCACCTGTCCAACAAAACCGTGGCACCACCACAATAATCTATCGAGGAGACATGCAAACACCACTTATACGAGTAAGGTGCACTATAGGTGTACCTGTTACACACCTGCTGCAGACCCTGGTGCGTGTCCGTGGAGCACGACAGTCAACCCCCCTAAGTGCAGACGTCGCCGTTTCTCGCAGCTCTTGGTTTTGCCGGATGAAAATTTTATGTGATGAACTGAGGCGTTATGGAAGTCTTTCGCGAAAAATGCGTTGCGCAACTCTGCAATTATGAAAAGTGGAAGATTTGAAAGAGATTCGCTCTTCAAACTTGTT
This sequence comes from Schistocerca piceifrons, assembly GCF_021461385.2. Lineage (NCBI taxonomy): Eukaryota > Metazoa > Arthropoda > Insecta > Orthoptera > Acrididae > Schistocerca > Schistocerca piceifrons. The sequence goes on along the minus strand of NC_060144.1, from coordinate 4,963,821 downwards.
TTATATCCAAACACTGCATTTCTGGACATAAGTTCCTTACCAGAACCTTATCTAGCAAGTCGCCTCTACAACCCCTAGAAGCATGTAATAGGAATTGTGAAACAACTTGCAGGTAGCACACTTCCACTTACAAAATGTAACTTGTCATCCTTTGATGTATTTCAGTTTGCACCCATAGCAGCAACAATTATTCGCCATTGCTGTTTCTAAAAAACAAATATATGAAAAATCTTAGCACAAAATACATACAAACAGAGTTATACGGAAGTCACATAACAATCCCAGTTTGACATCGACGACATGCGCAGTACGTTACGTTCACTCCATAGAGTATGTACATCTATGGAGTGAATATAGTTTAGTGTGTATGTTCTCAGCATCAAACTGGGCTAGTCTCGTGATTTTGTGACGACGCTGTTTGTTTATAATTTGCGGTAATACCGAAACTTTTGAACATTACACGTAAAAGGAGGACCAGTTACCTTTCTTTGGTATGTACAACAAACCTATAATTGAAAATGTCATATTGATTTGAGGCACTTTATTATGTTGAAAAATATCAGGTCACTGTATTATAAAGTCTTGTATTGTGCAATAATTTCTGCGATTTTATGGGCAAGTGTTTACGAGACAAGTACTGTATAAATTTCCAAGTGTTTTTGAATAAACTGATAATCAATGTTACATGCTAATGCTACGTTCATATGCAGATATAATTTATGCTGTAGACAATTTCCTACAATTTATATAGGTTCTCAAACCTTTGAGCGTGTCTTAGTATTTCTGCATGAGATAGTTTCCTATTCAGTATCGTTGTAACATAATTAAACAGATTCGACGATATGAATGAGCGTAATAGAAAACCTAAAAAAAAAATTGATGGTTGTTACTTTTTTTATTACTTCAAAATTCGAGGATTGATCTTGCATATTTTATTTTTTGTGCGTATTGTATGTTTTTACTTTTTTACTGAGATGACCGAAAAATGTTATAGATATTTTAGTTGTCTATAAAAAGAAGACGTGTAAATAAAGAACAATTGAGAATAATAATGAACAAGCGGGTGATGCAAATCACTTGTCGTGTGTACTATCACAATGTCGTAGTTCCAAATGCTTTGTTTCTCCGTGACACTTCGCCGTCCACAGTGTCATTGTAACGTAATTAATTAGACCAGATACGAAAACACGAACAAGAGTAACTAAAAACGTAAGAAATATTGTTGGCTGTCACTTCTTGTACGGTTATTGAAAAAACCTAAATAAAGTGGAATCTAATCTGTGATACTGTGGCGAAAATGCACGATACCATTGGTTCAAAATTCAAATGGCTCTGAGCACTATGGGACTTCTGAGGTCAACAGTCCCCTAGAACTTAGAACTACTTAAACCTAACTAACCTAAGGACATCACACACATCCATGCCCGAGGCAGGATTCGAACCTGGGACCATAGCGGTCGCGCGGTTCCAGACTGTAGCGCCTAGAACCGCTCGGCCACTCTGGCCGGCGATACCATTGGTCTTCTCATCTCTAAGCCAAGTTCAGTTCCTGGTATCAAATTTTTAAGATGTCTGTAAAACGCATATACAAAGTTCCACGGTATTTCTGAAGGTGATATACCTGCAGCAGCGAAGTAATAACACTCAAAATACACCAAGGGCTATACGGGCTAAAATATGCCGTTCTAAAATCATGTGAAATCACGTGACTTGAGCTGCAAGAGTTGTTGCGGACAGAATTCTCGTTCTGCATAGTGAGTCCATAGAAATTTATATTCTATGGTTTACTCCACAGATATTCCTACTCTGTACTTTCGACAGTGATGTCTGCAGGTAGAACTCTGGTCTCTGGAACACAGAACTTCAGATTCGTGTCGTCTGCATCGCCCGCTCTGTTGCAGTGAGGCAAAAGATTTCTATCGATCTGTGTGTGATTCAGGATTATTTATTAATTTCTACTTATGAGCCTTATGTCATTTACTGTAAGGGTATCTGAAGCAGGGAATTGCCAAATCGGTACAGTACTCCAATACTTCGTTAGAAGACGCTCACATACCCAGAAAAAACGCTTCTGACTAAACTTAAGAACATGTCCGGATGGAAGGACAGTTGGCAGTAAGAACTATAGGCTGTGATAGCATCTCCTGCAGAGTTCGTACCAACTAGTGTCACTAAATGATGGAAATAGTTCCTCTTACGGTAAATATGTGGACTGCCATGGAAGAAAGATGACAGAGTGATCCGTAGCGTAGCCTGAGTTCTAGGTTAGGTTGCAGTGTTACACTTTCGCCGCTCATTCGCAACAATCCCAATTAAAATTACCTATTCAAAAACTTCTTCGGCTGTTTTCAGAAAGTTCCGATTTCCAAGATGTTGGTTAGTTGGGAACGTAAGAGTACAGCTTAAATTTTACAGAACATCCTGTTTCATATGACAGCATTCTGTACAACTGAACTTCATTATGTCGCCACGTATTTTCACACACTCAACATAACGATGAGTTACACGAGCACAACTTTCTTAGGTTACGCCATACTGTGCAATCAATCAACATCCGTCGTTGCCAGCTACTGTATCATATTTTGCGTATTTTCTTAAAATTTCCTTTTCAGTGAACTTAATGGCCGTGTGTATGATTTGTACTAGCAGTTATACTTGGTATCCACGTTTCGGTACAATACATATGATTGCAATCAGTTACATATTAACGTCTTTTAATCGACTCCGGTCCGGTTCTTAAGTTTTACCAGACCTTTTTTTTACCTAAGCTATTAATTTTACAGTGTATCTTGGGGTTTTGTTGCTGCAAATGGGAGCGAAAAATTTAGTGCTACAGAAATATTTAAAGTGGTCTGTATCTTTATTACGTATATCCTGTATGAATCTGTCAAGCATTTGAAACATTATTCTCAAAATCCGTTGTCTGTCGCCTTATACTTATAGACCTGTCTCTGTTATCGAATTAGACGATACGTACCGAGAACACTATATTTAACGTCATACTGAGAGGAGTACATTGCTAGATTTGCAGGGCGTGTGTCTTTATCATACTGAGTGGTAACATAAGTGCTGGTAGGGAGTAGATCACTTCAGATACTTAGTATATAAAATATAATTCGCCTTAGGTGGAGAACTGGGTACCGTTGTAAACATGTGACCATCCATCCTGCACTTCTTTGCATACATTCAGTATTCCATATTAGTCTGTCTGGTATGGTTGCCATACGTTTGAGACATATTCTGATGTAATGCACAACTGTTTTCGCACAAAGATATTCCGACACATCTTTGCACCATATTTTGATTGCACACAATGTAGAAGAGACATTACTATAAGCAGAGAGTCAAAAAATACAATTTTCTAATACTAGCACGTAAAAAATGTCACAAGATTTATATTTTTCGATTGCAGTGAAACCACGAATAGAAGATTGCAGGGCAGGAGAGGTATATCAACACCCACACAAACATCGCACTTGATAATGAGGATTAATTCTCGAAAAGCATCGTGCTATGCATGAAAAAATGTGACGATGTTGTATGAGATTAAGTTGTAGTTAAGTTATTTTGCTGTGAGGCAGGTAACGATCAGATACATAGGAACAGTTTTTGTATTGACAGTTGTAGTGAGCTTCCACATTGGCAACAAAAAAGTGAAAAATAATAATGTCACTTGCAAGTACAATGTCCAGAAACTTTTAGAACACACAGCCATCTGACATTTTCAATTGCATGGAGAACAGCAGTGAACAATAAATTCGGTTTAGGATTTCACAGCAATTGGCTCTGGCTACGCTTATCACTAGTCAATGTCCATTACGTGTTCCGACTTCCTCGACGTTGATTCTGAATTGATACGCCTATCAGTTTTCAGGTGCAGGATCCGAGCTCGGTTCACAAAGACGCTTTTTTTCCGTCTCTGTATATGCCTTTGATTGGCTCTCTATGAAGGAGACAGGATGCGATTTAACCGCAGAAAACGTGCCTCAAACTGAAATCCGTAGGAGAATAAAAGCTGTGTACGGTGATGATTGTGTCGACATCGGTAGTGTACGATGTTGGGTTGTTCGTGCTCACATCTTGATACCGCAAACAGGAGAACATCAGTGGGGTTCCGCCACATAGCCAAAAACATTCAGGACCGTGGCATCAGCAGGCGAAGTCATGCAGTGTCCAGGGCGTGATGCGTTTGAAATTCGTGCCTAAAAACACCTCCAGAAACTCCGAAGAGTACTGCGAGACCCTCAGAAAACTGGAAGCACGAATTCGCTGAGTCAGTCATCCAGCGTTACAAAACCAGACCGCACACGAGCGCCGCGACGTCTGTAACAGTGGCACGCCTTGGGTTCTGTCATTGACAATCCTCCGTACACTCCCGACTTGGTCCATCCAATTATCATCTGTTTCCAGAACTTAAGGAACACCTTCGACGACTTCACTTCGATGGTGACGAAGGGGTGCAAGCAGAGGTGACCTTGTTGCTGCATCAACAGAGTCAAATATTATGCAGTACGGTATCAACAAAGTGGTCTCTCGTTGGAGGAAATGAGTTCGTCGCCAGTGTGATTTTTTTGAGAAACAAATATGTAGACGAGGAGGATAAAGATGTAGAATGTTAGTAAGGAAAGTTTTACTTAAAAGAAAAAAAAAAGACTTTAAGAGTTTTCACATAAAAAATCCGGAGCATCGCTTTTCAGTACGCCCTCTTCGTAACACGTAGCTATCATTTCTTCTCAAAGCCCTCAGCTGGAATAGATTATTTATAGCAGTATCACCCACGCTGACGTCACGGCCGGCCACCCGCGCTGCTCTGTTGTGTGTATGCAAAATATTCGCCATTAATCTGGTCTGCTATGAATCCGGCACGCTTCATCAGTGTTGCACGACAGGTTTCTCCATTGTATTATAAGCAGTCTCCTGTACCGATGGAGTGGTTCCCGGTATGAAACGAAGTCTGTCCCGTATCTTAAGTATCAATTAAGAAATGAGCACGGATTGTCTTCCTTTTGATGTCGCTGCCACTTGTATTTTTACTATCAGTGAAACGCATTACATTAGCTGTTTCCCATTAACTGGTATTATCTATTTAGTGCCCCCCTCGATACGTGAGCAGCCGGCGCGGTAGCTCGGCGTGTTCGGTGACAGGGTCAGAGGGTCAGCTACACTCTCTGATAAAAAACTGAGTGAACGGATCAACGAACAACCTGAACAGGTGTCAGCGGACGACCGCCCCGAACAACGAACAATATAGAACAAAATAGGATGAGAAAAAAAAGTGACAGCGCGACGGAATGCCATGCTACGGGGCCCGTGTTCGATTCCCGGCTGGGTCGGATATTATTTCCGCTCGTTCCCATCGACACGCAAGTCGTCGAAGCGGCGTCGAGTCAAGACCCGGTACCAGGCGACGGGTCTACCCGACGGGAGGCGCTAGCCACGCGACTTTTCATTTCATCTGTTTCGTCCGGATTACCGTCTCATCAACATAAAACCGGACAGAAGAAGTTCCTTAGACATACCGATACCAAAATTAGCACTAAATAAGTTGCTGCGTGGTACATGATACCACTACTACGAGTTTTCGTCTTTCTACCAATTCTGCTCACATTCTAATCCTTCTAGTTTTCATTAGTGTGCACTCAGTGAAAGGCTGTAAAAATCAGGTAGAAGTAATGGGATGACGTATTCCGCATTCTGAAATGGTGGGTATATCGGATCAGATACGTGACAAGTACAGTTCCCTATTATTCACATGCGTTTGTCAACTTTTAACCAGCCTAGGCACACTTAATCAGAAAACCATATTCTAATAAATCCCTCTAACAATCTCTTTACCCATAGTACTAATTTATATTTTTCCTTTCATCGTGTCTATCCTACTTCACTCACCGTCTACATTAGTATCTTATTTCGTACCGATAACTGTTCCACGTATCGCCACTCTGTCTCTTAGTTTCTACCGCACACTTTCCTCTACTACCAAATTAACTTTTCCTTGATACTCGTTTAGTAATTTGTGCTATATTTTTTCCATGATTAAATTCAGTATCTCTTCATTAACAGCCCTATTTTCCCATCTAATCTTCACCATTCTTCTGTAAGACCACTTTTTAAAAGCTCCTGTGATATTTTTGTCTGTACTACCTAGCTTACATGTTTCTCTTCCATAAGGCTGTATCCCAGAGAAATAGTTTCATCAAATACTTCCCGTCACCTAAATATCTCAGTTTTTTTCTTGCCTTGCTGTTGCAAGTCTGCATCACTACATCCTCTTCTCCTCTGCCATCACCAGCTATACAACTCTCCAGATAGGCAAAATTGTCTGCTAATTCGATCATACTTCATTACAGTTATTTTACTTTTGTCTGTGTTCGTCTTTCAATCTCCTTTACAGCCACCGTCGATTCTGATCAACTGATCTTCCAACTCCTCTACTGGCAGAACTACTATGTCTTCGACAAACTTAAAATTTTTTATTTCTTCTCTCTCTACATTAATTCTCTCTTGAAGTTTCTCTCCGGATCTCTTTACAATTTACTGAATATACACATTGAATAATTTCGGCAGGTAGGCCAACAACATATCTAAGTGTTTATGTATCTAAAGTACCAATTCCATCCGCTTTACTACAGGTAACAGGCTCAAATGGATGCAGGATGCAATAGTTACACACAGATGAAAAGACTTGCACAGACTACACTAGCATGCATTAAACGTCTTCAGACTGCTTACGACGCCAACAATATTGATGTAACTCAATAAACATCATTCAACACTGCAAACTGTGACGCAAAGAAGCAAGGTAATCCGCGTTGGGCGCCAAAATGTAGCTTTCAGGAGTATCTCCAGAACAACAAGAGTTTTTGCTTGTTAGAACGAGCTCGAGTCTTCCTTGGGCATTGGTGGTTTGGGAGAAGACAGGTGAGACACGTGGGAAAGCTGCAGACAAAACCAGAGTTGATCATAAAACAGCTGAGTAGCGCCCTTTGTCTGACTCTGTTAGTCTAGCTCCTCCTTTGCCCTCTTTCTGCCTGTCTCCCCCGGCTCCTGTCCGTCCGTCTCTTTCTCTCCTCTCTCTCTGCCTGCCTCCTCCACCCCACTATCTCTCTACCTCGTCCTGCCCTCTCTGTACATCTGCCAGTCCCCTCTCTCGCTGTCCATCTCCTCCCCCCTGTCTTCTTGTTCATCTCCTCCTCTTCCTTTTTTCTGTCCAATTCTTCCCTCCCACTCTCTGTGTCCATCTCCTCTGCCCTCAAATCTGTATCTATGACCTGTCTTCTTGTTCATCTCCTCCTCTTCCTTTTCTCTGTCCAATTCTTCCCTCCCACTCTCTGTGTCCATCTCCTCTGCCCTCAAATCTGTATCTATGACCTCCTTCCCCCTCTCTGTCCATCTCTTTCTCCCCCTTCTCTCTCCATGTTGCCATCCCCATCCCAATACGATGTTACCGTTTCTTACCCCCCCACAGTATTTCTTTCCAGATAGTAAGTAATATGTGTACCCAGCTTGGCTGAAATCGATCCATTGGTTTAGGAGGAGTTCTTTATTCACAGCCTTGCCTGCATACACACATGTCACATGCAATTCACATATATTTAATATATTTCGCACATATTTGTATACATAGTATCTCTAGCGAATTTCGCCCTCCCGTTTCGTTTATACGCAGCTCAGTGTTAATATCTCCTCAACTACGTACTGTACAACTATATAATTTTATAGTTACACTCAGCGACGTATGTGGGAACTGTATTTCAGATGTGTTGCGAATAGAGTTTGTAGCAAAGAAGAAATAAATTTAAACGCCATGCACGATGGGGTAGTTTTTCATGTATCTCAGCGTTTATGACGCCATATCTTCTGAGTTACACTGATGGGCCAAAACGTTACGACCACTGTCCATCGCGAGGTTCAGTGAGTCCTGGTGGTGTTGCCGACACGTGGCGCAGTAATGAAAGAATGTAATTGGAAGAGAGACGAATGGGTACTCATTATAGCTAGATATGGACCGCAAATGCGGAAATCGACTGATATAAGCGGTTTTGACAAATGGCACATTGTTGTGGCGCTGTGGCTGGAAACGAGAACGAGAATCAGGTCGCCTGTTGACGTACTACTGTCGTGAGCACCTGTGGAAAGTGGCCGTAGCATGGTGAAGTAACGAATAGGCCGTATGGTATTCGACGACCGCGCCTCATCACAAAACGTAGAGGTTGAAGGATCCTCCGTGTATAATCCTGGATAGGCAGCGATTGTGCAGATCTGAAGACAATGCTAGTGCAGGCACATGTGTTTCGGAGCACACCGTTCAAAGACCATTGTCGAACATGGAAATCCACGTCACACTACCGCTACACGTTCCAGTGTTAATCCAACGACACCGTCAGTTATGATTGCAGTGGGCGCAGCGTCACTGAATTTTTACCGTGGATCGATAGAGCGTGTCGCCCTTCGAGGGAATCGCATCTCTTGTTACACCAGGTGGGTGGCTGGGTGCTGACACGCGGTCACCCAGGCGACTGGCTGTACGAAACATGCACCGCGCCACAGATGCCGCCCAGTGAGGGCAGAATTATGCTATGGGGTACACCGAGTTGGGCTTCCGTGGAATCTGTGGTGGTAATCGAAGGCAGCGCTGACCTACGTGAACATCATTGCGGGCCACTTGCATCGATTTCTGCTTGAAGTCCCCCCCTACAGAGGAGATGACGCCTTCCAGCAGGATAACACTGTCCCAACTGTAAGGTCAGCATCGTGCTACCGTGGTTCGGGAGCATTATAGTGAACTCACACTGATGTCTTGGCCAATAAATGTTCCTGATCTGTACGCATTGGAACACATGTTGGGTGTTAGCTGCGTGTTCGTAAACCAGCATCCGACAATTTTTGGGAACTGCTTGACCTGTGCGTAGACATGTGATGCCACATACTTCTGGAATCCTGTCAATGACTTGTAGAATCCGTGCCAAGCAGAATCTCTATTGCACTGTGTTTGAAAAGTGGAATGACACGCTATTAAACAGATCCTCGTCGTGTTTTGGCTCATCGGTATATGTGTCGCACAATGAAATAATTTTGCAGGTACATTCAGAGGCACATGTGAATAATGTCTGCAGAATGTGTCACGAATACAGTCTCTAGTAAAGAAGTAATTAAAGCGTCGCGCCTGATGCAACAGTTTTACTGTATTAACAACGAAAATGTAGTAAGCGATAAACATTTCCCCTTTCATCATTTTGTGGGGGGGTTGTCACGGAGAAAAGGTTTCGTAAGTAAGCAGCAAAGGTTTCGTAAATGTTTTTTGGAAGTCACTAAGTGCTCTCATTCTCAAATACTTGATAAATAAAGTGTGAGTATCTGCTCGTCGTGGTCTACAGTTTTCACTCCCACCCACTTGATACGTAGGTGACTCTTACCCCCACAGTATTTCCTTCTAGACCGTAAGTGCCGGCCGCGGTGGCCGTGCGGTTCTGGCGCTGCAGTCCGGAACCGCGAGGCTGCTACGGTCGCAGGTTCGAATCCTGCCTCGGGCATGGGTGTGTGTGATGTCCTTAGGTCAGTTAGGTTTAAGTAGTTTTAAGTTCTAGGGGACTTATGACCTAAGATGTTGAGTCCCATAGTGCTCAGAGCCATTTGAACCATCTTTTTAGACCGTAAGTGAGATGTGTACAAAAATTAGTTGAAATTGGTGAAGTGGTTTAGCAGGAGATGTGGGACATAAAGACATACATACCCACATTTTTATAATCTGTATGGATTCAACTTAGTTCTAACATGTAACTGGTCAGAAGTGACTGCGGACAGGCATAAGCACGAACACAAACAAATCTTTAATTAATCCATCAAACCAGCCGCTCGTGGCTCGGCGTGCTACATGTCGAGGCAGCAACCTCTTGTACTTTGAGGGCATCCCAGCGGGAAGGGTGATGGCCTTGGCAAGAGTCAAAGTCTGCACCACGTGGCTAAAGACAAGGGACAGAAGGCTGGCAGAGCATTCGGCTGCCAGGGATGCACCAATAGACGGACGTCCCTCGTTCGCGGCTCAGTTTTGGCAGCGATGACGGTGGCGATAACATAATGGCAGCGAAGGCTACGATTAACACAGACTGGGCGTCACATGCTGCTCAACTGACCGGAAGGCTTAGATGCAGCTATTCCCTGCTGACTTATCGTGGCGTTTCTATGTCATGCCGAATTGTCTGGAGTGGAGGCAATGAGTCTCTGTCGAATCGCTAGCGGACAGTAGGCGGACAAAGTATGTTCTGCGCCAAGTACCATTATCCTAGATGGCGGCGATAACGTCATCCTAGATGGCGGCCGTGAAGTCATCTGATGATGTCATGGCGCGAAGATAGGTCTATTGGAGTATCTCCAATAACCTAACCCCCCCTCCCCTCCCCCAGAAAATGGCGGTAAGTTCAAATTCTATCAGGACAATGCAACACACCACGGCTACCTCTGCTAACCTAAGAAAATGGCGGGAGAATAGGTCCCTTGGGCTACCTCCATTAACATAAGTCATCCGACTGCCACCTCTTCCTAGAAAATGGTGCGAAGAGGACTCGGCCTGTGCTGGACATAGTTCCTTATTTTGCATGCAATATTTATTTAAACAAGTAGAGGTAGTACCAACATCCAGTGTGTTTGCCACGAGCTCCAGAGTCCAACTGACCTAGTACACAGTACTGCCACCAGAGGGTGCTGTCATCCCTCCCATCTGTTCGGCCGCTCACGATCCTAAAGGGACATGCGTGACGTGTCTAGCCCACATGCGCATACTGACGTCACAGATCGTACTCTAGAAATCTGTTCCACATCTTACGATCCTAACGGGAAATCTGTGATGTGTCAAGTCTGCATGTGTACGTACTGATGTCACAGCGTCTAATCCACACACTCGTACTGATGTCACAAATCGTGCTCTAGAAATCTGTTCCACCGCTCGATACCCTAACGGGACATGTGTGACGCATCTAGCCCACATGCGTGCATACTGACATCACAGATCGTGCAATAGAAATCTGTTCGACTGCTTGCAATTCTGTCTGGACATGCGTGATGTGTAGCTGACACATCGCTGCGAAAAGCGTGCATCTAACGAAGTTCTCAATGTCACATCGCTGTGTAAAAATAAGGACCAAGTCGAACTCTTGGAAATTGTATAGTGTCCCAGAAATACTTAACGTTTGCTTTCTTGATGTCTCAGCTTATCTGCATAGAAAACCGCTTGCCCTAACATGAGATGTTTACTGAAATAGCCCAGAATTTCATCCTTCCCATTTGTAAACCATTCCTAGATACCAAAAAAAAATTCTCCGTTTTATCATCTCAAGACTTTCTAAATGATTTGCTTCAGCGTTTACGAAGCTACGCTAAATGTAAGAAAAACTAGTCTTAATACCAGCAACCTAGAATTATACATATATAACATTTACCTTCGAAAATCACTAAGCTCGCAGGCTTTGAGCGAAATGCAATAAAAATACATCCCTTCCTGATCAAGAATATATCTAATTGTTTTCTCTGGAGATGAGCTCGTAATACACATAATGACTCCAGATGCAGAGGCTGAATTCAATATCGGCCAGCGTGTATTTCAAAAAGCATCTTCACTCACAATATGAATTTTTTCGCTGTAAATCCATAAATTATCAGGGACTCAGGTCTCCTCGAGGAACTGGAAGCACCTGGCTAGTTCAGCTTTCAGTCTCTGGGACTGCTGGCGAGATCACCCCCCCCCCCCCCCCCCCCCCCCGCGGACCAAAATGCTCAGCACGCATTGGTTCACGCTGAGATCATGTGATGCTGCGTCTTCACATCTGTATAAGGAATCGCTGTCCAACAGTCTTTCTCACTCATCCTTAGTTTGTCTCAGCGTTCTCTTATGTGTGCGTGTCTTTGTTCGCTACTTCTTTTATCGTCACAAGATGAAGAGAGGTAACTCCAGCAACACCTCAGAGTGTAGTGGCAAGAGACGTAGAGTTTAGGAGACAGGATTATCAAGTGAGTAGATAATTTCTATTTTGAGTCTAAATTTTCGTGTTTATGTTAATTTGCCTCATTAAATCCGTCTCCTTGTTATAGAACAACTCGTGGATTTTGTCCTCGAGTGTGAGGAGAGGCAGGGGGGGGCTGGACCGCAACAGATTCTGGAAATCCAGCCTGCTGTGTTAGGTGCACAGTCGGAATTGCCTTGTGAGTATAGTTTTCATTGTAATTTTTTCTTCGTCTATAGCAGCCATTCCAAATTTTTTTCTTATTTCATACTTCTGTTTTTTATGATCACCTGAAGCAAATGCAAATTCAGTTGGAGGAAGAGCTGCAGGCTGTTCCACATAGCGTGCCGCTGCTGCAGTAGATAATTGTTTCCGGCCCCCAGCTGTAGATAACCGACAACAGCATCCACGTAAGTATAGAAAAAAAAGCATCCGTGTCTGATCTTTCAGTGTAACTCGACATCCAGAATAAATAAAATTATGTCTGGTCCTGTTACAGGAACAGCTCTGCAGGACTTGGATTTGTTGGACAGGGAGCTGAAGGTGTTCATCAGCAGATGCAGAAACAGCCTCCAGCAAGTAATGGGATGTCCAAGTGGCGTACTTGTAAGTTTAAAAAAAAGATTGTCTGTCTCTAGTAGTAGTGGTAGTAGTAGTGTAGAAAGTTTTTTTTTTTTCTCTAAGCGGTTTATATATCTTGTTGTAGGCGAAGACCGACAAAGGCACTCATATCCCTCTCTCCTGCACGATAATTACGATGATTTTTTTGAGGGTGCGGTGGAGTCACCTGATTGTTTTTGGCCTGGAGCCAGAGAGAAAAAGGTAATTACTCACTGTGGTTACACCATGTGATCGTCAGAATTGTTTCTTTCGCCGTGCCAGCAGCAGTAAACAATCTACTTAACTGTTATTTATTTTCTCTCTTCTCCTTCTTCTACAGCGGTCGCGCCTCAACATGGTGTGGCACGCATGCCGGTGGTGGCGGAAAGGCGCGCCTCGCCTCGCCTCGCCTCGCCTCGCCTATAAGGCCGCCGCTAGCCGCCGCCGCCGCCGCCCCTGGGCCCCGACGCCGCCCCCGCCCCGGCTGCCACTGCCTCGCTATGGCGTCCATCGGCCGCCCCCTCGCAGCGGCTAGATTCAGCAGCGTGTCCTCCTGCGCCGTCACCTGAGGTTCAGCGCGCACCCCTATCCACCGACCAGTTCTAGTTACAGTGTTGCTAATAGAGAAGATCCTGTGGCTAGTGGCAGTTCCCTTCCCCCGTCCTTTTAGTGAAGGACATCAGGTCAGTGACACCATACCGCAGTCAGAGCACTCGGTGATTGCCGACCCCTTTGAGCAGCGATTCTCGTTCGCCAGTATCGACAACCTGCCCGGAGGGTACCGCGACCCTGTCTGATTTCTAAGCGCGTGCCTTACTGTCGTGGAAACGGAGCTCCTCAAGGTAGTCAACGATCCGCGGAAAATTGCGTGACAACACGGAGCATATCACTCGCCGAGTGGTTTCGTAAATCCACGTTGAGTGCAATATTGCGCCGGTTTTCTGAGATGGAAGTGAGAGACACTCAGCAGAATACTACACCTGGAGGGATCATCCTCATCGTCCCAGTACATCAGATTTAGGTTATAATATTTGTGAATGTTATAACTTTGATGGTATAGAGTTCCCTGTATGATCCAGGACATACCTAAATTTGAGGCGCAGAATACCTGCATATCGGTTCATGTTTATGGGCTGGAGAAGGAAAGCAAGTCAGATGAGCAAGACAAGCGTACTGTCATCGTCCCCTCCATTTCTCAACATTTTCCGGTGAGCGTGAGCTGCATGTAAACATGCTGCTCTTCTCTGAAGGTGATAATTATCTCTATGTTTCGATGAAGGACATGTCCCGGTGCCTTTCCTCCCAACTATCAACAAATTGTCGTGTAAAACATATTTGTTTAAGGTGCCTCAATTATTTCTCCTCACACAAGTTAATAGCTGTGGATCTAGTAGACTGCACTTTCAAGGATCCGGTACATGTTTTTACGCCTACTGAGGAAAACAAATTCATAAAGTTTAAGAATGTTCACCGCCAGGAGCGATGCCTGTTTGTAGTGTACGCCGACTTTGAATGCCTCCTCGCACCTGTCACCCCCTGTGAAGGTGACCCTACAGCCTCACATACCACCTTTACAGAAATACACGTACCATATGCGGGAGCATACCAAATTGTATTGTCATATGATTTCAGTCTTAACCGCTATAAATCTTATGTCCGGGACAACCCTTCGGTTTGGTTGCTCACAGAGCTCCTAAAACTTTTATGGGAGGTTGATACGCTTTACGGCAACGTTCCCATGACCAAATCGAAGGACAATGAAGATTTGTATAATAACGCTTGATTGTCATATTTGTTGGCTGCCATTAGATAGAAAAGCGTAAACTCCTCGTAGGGACCACTGTCATCTTATGGGGAAGGTCTGTGGCGCAGCTCACAATGTGTGCAATTTGAGGTACCAGCTACCTAGACACATACCCGTTTTCTTCCACAATTTAAGTGAGTATGACGATCAGGTCAGTGTCCCACCTAACTGTGTGGAGAAATATATTTCATTCTCCAAACGAATGACGCCAAGAATTATGCTCTGCCTCATTCATACGCTACGTTTCACGCAGGCACCACTCCAGAAACGCGTTGAAATTCTACCTCGGGGGGGGGGGGGGGGATGTGCATATCACTCGCGCTTCATTTCCCAACGAGGAAAAGTTTCAAATTGTGATGAGGAGGGGGTTTTCCATATGAGTATGTGGATACTATGGCGAAACTCAACAAAACTAGGCTACCCGACATAACCGCATTCTCCAGCAACCTCACAGGCAATGCCATAACGGGTGCAGTGTGTGAGCATACCGTGAATGTCTGGCGGGAAATCAATATTCCACTTTAGGAGTGTACGCACGACTTTACATGGACACAGACGTGTGCTTGCTTGCGGATGTTTTTGAGAAATTCCGGAGTCTATGTATGACCACATACCAGTATTCTCTGGATCCCACCTTTTATTACATGGCACCTGGGTTGTCTTGGGACTCAATGCTCAAGAAAATGAAGCGCAGCATTGAGTTATTGACTGATGCTGACATGCTTCTTTTCCTTGAGCGAGGGGACCGTGGGAGACTTTGGCAATGTGTCCATAGGAATGCGAAGGCAAATAACCCACCGATGGGTGACAGGTTCAGCGCATCCCATGATTCCAGTTATATAATATACCTCGATATGAATAACTTATATGGGCACGCCATGCAGCAATCACTGCCGATTGGTGAGTTTCGATATGTGTCCGAAGACGAATGCAAGGGATTAGGTGGAAAAATCGTACGGTACGTGGTAGATGCAGAACTCACATACCCTGTTAGTTTGAATGATGCACACACAGATTTGCTGCTGTCTCCGGAGAAACTAGTTCCACGAGGAGGCTCCACACCAAAAATGATGACAACGCTGAGGAATGAGCGGTGATATATTATTCATAATTGTAATCTCCAGCAATGCCTCAGCTTGGGTATGGAGCTGGTTAGAATCACCCAGGCAATCTCCTTCAAGCAGTCCCCCTGGTTGAAGGAGTATAATGGTTTGAATACCAGCTTCTTCGACATGTGACTTTGAGGAAGATTTTTATAAATTAATGAATAATTCAATTTTCGGTAAAACAATGAAAATTTGAGGGGACGACGTGAAATTTTTATTAGAACCGAATGGGATGGGCGCTATGGCGTAAGAAAATGGATTGCCGGACCAAATTTTAAGCAGGTGACTATATTCAATATGAACATTGTTGCTGTGGAGATGTGGAAGACTGCAGTAGAGTTTACGAAACCTATTTATGTGAGCATGTGCATACTACACCTATCCAAACTCCACATGTACCGCTTTCATTGTGAGTTTGCAAAAACTCATTTTGCAGATCCTAAATTACTTTATATGGATGCAGATAGCTTCATCCGTTGGCTGAAGAACTGCAAACCATATGAAGTAATTAGGTGCCACAGTAAAGAATTCGACACGTCCTCATACACAGCCGATAATCCTTACGCTATTATTGTGCGGAACAAGAAGGTTATCGGTCTTTATGAAGGACGAGTCGAATGGATTGCTGATTGTGGAGTTTGTAGGTCTACGCTCCAAAATGTATGCCTATTGCACATTGGAAGGTGCCACCCAGCGGCGAGCTGAGGGTGTGCGTCACGTGGCATAGAGAGCCCTCTCTGTCGGAGAATATCTGCAGTGCCTGTGCAGTGGTGTTCGCGGTGCTGCACCGCAGCCACCGCATATGGTACGGCAGACCAGTGTTCGATCGAGAGGACACGAGGTGTACACTGTGCTGCAGTCTAAATTCGGTCTGTCGCCTGATGATGATAAAAGGGTCATTTGTGATGACGGGTTTGAAACTCGCCCGTACTCACACTACTCACCTGTAGCGAGAGAAGGGGTGGGGGACTCTGATTGAGTGATAGTGTGTGTGTGTGTGTGTGTGTGTGTGTGTGTGTGTGTGAGAGAGAGAGAGAGAGGGAGAGAGAGAGAGTCTGCAGAGTAGTAGTATGACCCTTTCATCATAGTGTAATTAATTTCGTGCATGTATGTGTGTGTGTGTGTGTGTGTGTGTGTGTGTGTGTGTGTGTGTGTGTCACGTAAATATTTTTGTGTACTATGTACACGTGTATCATAGAGAGAGACAGAGAGAATGTGTGGAAAAGAAAGGATAAAACAAAAAAAGAAACTTATGTTTATATATGCACACCGTGTGTGTGACAGAAAGAAGCACAAACAGAAAGAAGTAGTAAAAAAAAGCAAAAATAGAAAAAAATTAAATATTGATTTGTTTGTTGTTACGCAATGTATGTGTAGCCTATATATATATATATATATATATATATATATATATATATATATATATATGCACCATGTGCGTGTTGTAAATAGAATAGCTTTTAAGTTTTTCACCTGCCGCTAGCCATCCATGTCAGAATAGCTTTAAGTGTTTGTAGCTCACAGTCCTTCAGAATTTTTATTGTAAAATCCTTCGCTACTATGGACTGTGGAAATTAGATTCTAAGTGTGCACTGTCCATCAGGATTATTATAAAAGTTATGCTACTGGGGCTGTGGAATTTAGCTGTAGTCGTAAAGAAAATATTTCCACATCAGTTTTTAGCATAGATTTATATAAAAAATATTCCTTCCGGTGTTAGTATTGTAGCGAGTAAGTTAAAAGTATTTCTGCATTGGAATTGCAGAATAAATTTGCACCTCAAGAATAATATATTGTATCTCAAGAATTATATTGTACCTCAATAATATTCTATTTCCGTGAACTGAATAAACCAAGAAAAAAATTAGTCACCTTACATCTTTGTTGTTATTTACAAAAAAACCTATCCCCTATTGCATTATGTATGTTTATATATATAAAAAGGCTGTGCATGTCTCAAATGACAGTAGTTTTGCTGAAGATGAGTGCTATTAAGGAGGTGAGGTTTAAATATGTAGAATGGTTACATGGATCGTGCATCACGAAATGGGTTAAGGGAGCAGGAGGCACGTGACCAGCAGACGTGCCTACAATTATATCTCCTGTGCTTGAAGAAAACCACAGACATAGCATGTGGTTAAAAAACTATACACTGTCACAGTGGGAACAGGGTTGAGAAAGAAGAACACAGAGGTTGTGAGGTAAACATTCATTTATTTCTCATCCAACTTAAAAGTAATTTTACATTTTCGTAAGCAGACATAGCAACACTTTTTTCATGCATGTTCTTGATCGATGGAGAGAAGGAGACCGTAGCATTCCAGATCTTCAATAGCAGCAAACTTAAAGATTCGACGCATGCATGAGATATTCTCCTTCCCCTTCACGTAGATGACGGTATCCATGTGATTTAATAATTTAAGTGACATCATCACATCTTTACAGGGTATGCCAAGATCATCCCAGTGAATTCAATGGTAGAAATGTGTTAACCACTTCGCACTCTTTCGTGTCTTAGCACGCTTCACATACTTGAAAGACCTAGGTGATGCAATGTTTGCTGAGAATGTCTCTATTATTCTAGCATCTTGTGTGTACGCTACAAACGCAACATCTTTGAATATGAACTGTCTACGTTCACCATCATAGAAACACTGAGCATCCGCAGTGATGTTCACACCTTGAGACGTCATTGTGAAATGCTCTAGGTATGGTGCAGCACCTGTTCATTTATACAGCTTGTTGCACAACACTGGTGAGTGGGCAGTAGTTGATCACACGGTCATGTAGAACTGGAGCATACGCGGTAGTGTGTTCTGGGAAATTTGTCAAAGATTCAAATTCAGTTCGCACTTCTATAGGTCCCCCCCCATGAACCATGGACCTTGCCGTTGGTGGGGAGGCTTGCGTGCCTCAGCGATACAGATAGCCGTACCGTAGGTGCAACCACAACGGAGGGGTATCTGTTGAGAGGCCAGACAAACGTGTGGTTCCTGAAGAGGGGCAGCAGCCTTTTCAGTAGTTGCAAGGGCAACAGTCTGGATGATTGACTGATCTGGCCTTGTAACAATAACCAAAACGGCCTTGCTGTGCTGGTACTGCGAACGGCTGAAAGCAAGGGGAAACTACAGCCGTAATTTTTCCCGAGGGCATGCAGCTTTACTGTATGATTACATGATGATGGCGTCCTCTTGGGTAAAATATTCCGGAGGTAAAATAGTCCCCCATTCGGATCTCCGGGCGGGGACTACTCAAGAGGATGTCGTTATCAGGAGAAAGAAAACTGGCGTTCTACGGATCGGAGCGTGGAATGTCAGATCCCTTAATCGGGCAGGTAGGTTAGAAAATTTAAAAAGGGAAATGGATAGGTTGAAGTTAGATATAGTGGGAATTAGTGAAGTTCGGTGGCAGGAGGAACAAGACTTCTGGTCAGGTGACTACAGGGTTATAAACACACAATCAAATAGGGGTAATGCAGGAGTAGGTTTAATAATGAATAGGAAAATAGGAATGCGGGTAAGCTACTACAAACAGCATAGTGAACGCATTATTGTGGCCAAGATAGATACGAAGCCCACGCCTACTACAGTAGTACAAGTTTATATGCCAACTAGCTCTGCAGATGACGAAGAAATTGAAGAAATGTATGATGAAATAAAAGAAATTATTCAGATTGTGAAGGGAGACGAAAATTTAATAGTCATGGGTGACTGGAATTCGAGTGTAGGAAAAGGGAGAGAAGGAAACATAGTAGGTGAATATGGATTGGGGGACAGAAATGAAAGAGGAAGCCGCCTGGTCGAATTTTGCACAGAGCACAACATAATCATAACTAACACTTGGTTTAAGAATCATGAAAGAAGGTTGTATACATGGAAGAACCCTGGAGATACTAAAAGGTATCAGATAGATTATATAATGGTAAGACAGAGATTTAGGAACCAGGTTTTAAATTGTAAGACATTTCCAGGGGCAGATGTGGACTCTGACCACAATCTATTGGTTATGACCTGTAGATTAAAACTGAAGAAACTGCAAAAGGGTGGGAATTTGAGGAGATGGGACCTGGATAAACTAAAAGAACCAGAGGTTGTACAGAGATTCAGGGAGAGCATAAGGGAGCAATTGACAGGAATCGGGGAAATAAATACGGTAGAAGAAGAATGGGTAGCTTTGAGGGATGAAGTAGTGAAGGCAGCACAGGATCAAGTAGGTAAAAAGACGAGGGCTAGTAGAAATCCTTGGGTAACAGAAGAAATATTGAATTTAATTGATGAAAGGAGAAAATATAAAAATGCAGTAAGTGAAACAGGCAAAAAGGAATACAAACGTCTCAAAAATGAGATCGACAGGAAGTGCAAAATGGCTAAGCAGGGATGGCTAGAGGACAAATGTAAGGATGTAGAGGCCTATCTCACTAGGGGTAAGATAGATACCGCCTACAGGAAAATTAAAGAGACCTTTGGAGATAAGAGAACGACTTGTATGAATATCAAGAGCTCAGATGGAAACCCAGTTCTAAGCAAAGAAGGGAAAGCAGAAAGGTGGAAGGAGTATATAGAGGGTCTATACAAGGGCGATGTACTTGAGGACAATATTATGGAAATGGAAGACGATGTAGATGAAGATGAAATGGGAGATATGATACTGCGTGAAGAGTTTGACAGAGCACTGAAAGACCTGAGTCGAAACAAGGCCCCCGGAGTAGACAATATTCCATTGGAACTACTGACGGCCGTGGGAGAGCCAGTCCTGACAAAACTCTACAATCTGGTGAGCAAGATGTATGAAACAGGCGAAATACCCTCAGACTTCAAGAAGAATATAATAATTCAAATCCCAAAGAAAGCAGTTGTTGACAGATGTGAAAATTACCGAACTATCAGCTTAATAAGTCACAGCTGCAAAATACTAACACGTATTCTTTACAGACGAATGGAAAAACTAGTAGAAGCCAACCTCGGGGAAGATCAGTTTGGATTCCGTAGAAACACTGGAACACGTGAGGCAATACTGACCTTACGACTTATCTTAGAAGAAAGATTAAGGAAAGGCAAACCTACGTTTCTAGCATTTGTAGACTTAGAGAAAGCTTTTGACAATGTTTACTGGAATACTCTCTTTCAAATTCTAAAGGTGGCAGGAGTAAAATACAGGGAGCGAAAGGCTCTTTACAATTTGTACAGAAAGCAGATGGCAGTTATAAGAGTCGAGGGACATGAAAGGGAAGCAGTGGTTGGGAAGGGAGTAAGACAGGGTTGTAGCCTCTCCCCGATGTTGTTCAATCTGTATATTGAGCAAGCAGTAAAGGAAACAAAAGAAAAATTCGGAGTAGGTATTAAAATTCATGGAGAAGAAATAAAAACTTTGAGGTTCGCCGATGACATTGTAATTCTGTCAGAGACAGCAAAGGACTTGGAAGAGCAGTTGAACGGAATGGACAGTGTCTTGAAAGGAGGATATAAGATGAACATCAACAAAAGCAAAACAAGGATAATGGAATGTAGTCTAATTAAGTCGGGTGATGCTGAGGGAATTAGATTAGGAAATGGGACACTTAAAGTAGTAAAGGAGTTTTGCTATTTGGGGAGCAAAATAACTGATGATGGTCGAAGTAGAGAGGATATAAAATGTAGGCTGGCAATGGCAAGGAAAGCGTTTCTGAAGAAAAGAAATTTGTTAACATCCAGTATTGATTTAAGTGTCAGGAAGTCATTTATGAAAGTATTCGTATGGAGTGTAGCCATGTATGGAAGTGAAACATGGACGATAAAGAGTTTGGAAAAGAAGAGAATAGAAGCTTTCGAAATGTGGTGCTACAGAAGAATGCTGAAGATTAGATGGGTAGATCACATAACTAATGAGGAAGTATTGAATAGGATTGGGGAGAAGAGAAGTTTGTGGCACAACTTGACCAGAAGAAGGGATCGGTTGGTAGGACATGTTCTGAGGCATCAAGGGATCACCAATTTAGTATTGGAGGGCAGCGTGGAGGGTAAAAATCGTAGAGGGAGACCAAGAGATGAATACACTAAGCAGATTCAGAAGGATGTAGGTTGCAGTAAGTACTGGGAGATGAAAAAGCTTGCACAGGATAGAGTAGCATGGAGAGCTGCATCAAACCAGTTTCAGGACTGAAGACCACAACAACAACATTCTATAGGTCCAGACTCAATTATCTCGTTCTGAGTAGACACTCTCCTCCCTCTCCTTCAGCAATTTCATACTAAGAAGCACGAAACCTTGCATACATGTCATAAGTTAGGCTGTATACATTTTGATTCCACTGCAGATGTAAATTGTCATAAGGGTAAAATTTTGAGTTGAGGCAGACTTTGGTATTAGTTAATTTGCAGTTGTCGAACACTGTGGAATCATTTGCTATTTCAGCTGTTATATCAGTCTGAAACGCAAGTATGATGATTTAGGTGTCTCTAGCTGCGAAGAGGTTTTAATAGCCCACGTTTGTCTGCTCGCAGTCGGCAACACTGGGTACTCGGAAACCTCCCACGAGAGAAATGCGAGTGACAGAAATATAACGGAATTCAGTACTTTTAAAAGCTTCAAACGCTCCTCGTTGGATACATTGATGTGAGGCATTTTCCATATTACCTTGCTGATTGTGATCATATTCTTCTCTTGAGCTCCTTGAACGTATGAGTTACTGTCCGTCGCATTCCGAACCAGAATGAGTTCCTTTTTAGCGTTCATAATAATCTGTCTCATGTCCTCAAAGTACCCCGTAAGCATTTTTAGAGGTATGCACGCAGTAAATCGCTTGTACTCTGCAACTGTTCTATCCTCTGGATCGCCTGTGAACCATCCCGCATTTTCTAGACTATGCAAATCTGCGAGTGATGCCGAGACGTATGTTTTAAGGGTTGATGTTATGCCGACATTGCGTGTACGGTAGATCTCAGACCCATTGAGTTCATAGTGTATCTCTTGGAACAGGAATGCTAAAGCGTTACGTGTAAGCTTGGATCCCACTGTATCGTTGCCGTCGGCTTTCTTGAATGACCCCTCTAGAAATATGAAACTCTTGCATGGAAGCGTGAGTGCGTCTTGGTGCTTTTCATCGTTCTTGTTAAATGTGGTTGAAGTGTAAGGTTTATGAGAGAAGTATTCCTGTCGTATAATTCTCTTGTCATAGTCTACCGGACTGGTTATGTTGAGTGAGGACGTCATTGCGCGGTTTCAAGTCAACTGATTTAAGAAACTCGTATTTCGCACGTGTTATCACTTTGCTGTTCATTAGCGAAGTGGCATGCTGTGCATTGCGTGCTCTTGTTTTGTAACATACGCCCATCCTGCCTTAGATGTAATCGTACAATGTTTTCCTCATCACGAAAGTCAACAAGTTGGTTATTCTGGTCTACAATATGCAGCTCCAAATAATCCAATGTCTGAGCTGTCACTGGAAGGTATATTGCATTGGCAGGGGTCCCACAATCTTAAACTCCGTTGCAACTGAGGGGAAGAATCTGGAAATTGTTTGAGTGAGACTATCTTTGAGATAGGAATTCGTTGCAATGTTACACTCGACTCTGATTGTGCAGACGGGAAGTATCTCCACAGTCTGATGTGACTTTTAAAATTTACTTGGATCCTTCTCCAAAACCTGCCCTTTTGTGAAAGCCAGCAGGCCCCTTTTGAACCTTTCTGGCTAAAGTCAATCATTGCATTTACAGTCCTTATTTCACATTTAAGGGGAATGGAAAAATCGAAAAAAACAAGAATTAAAAGAGCTTTACGCCCAGCCTGACATTATAAAAAGAATAAGAAGAAGAAGGTTGACCTGGGCTGGACATGTAGCAAGGATGAAGGGAGGATTCACCATGATGTGTTTCTGGGAGCTGTAGCTGGAAGGAGATACCGAGGACGATCGCGGACAAGATGGAAGGACAATTTTGACAAGGACACCGAGGACATGGGACTAGGAGCGGGCGGGTGGTGGCAGTAGGCTCGCAGTCGGGAACGATGGAGGAGGAGTCTGGAGCAGGCGTATGGCCACTGAGGCCCAAGCCACGGGTAAGTAAAGTAAGTAATTTCAGATTTAAGTGTATTGATGTTTACACGTAGTTCAATACCTTTTCCAGACTTCGTTTAAATCGTCGATGTCGTATGCACCCGGTTCTATTTTCACACTATCTTTTTCACCATTAATATCCAGATGCAGTTTGTTGCTAGTCTCAGTGATATTCGGGATTCTGTTGTACGTCTCCAGTCCAATCAATGCAATACTCCATTCACCAGAGTTCAAATCAATTGGTGGGAAGTAATCTGCACACAGAACAGATGATCGTCCTTTTAACGTCAAAGTGTACGACATTGCATCTGAACCTCAACTGACGAAGGAATGTTTAATGCTCCTCCTCATATAGCATGCTTCTTCTTCTTTGTAAACTTCAAGAGAAACATGATGCATGGATGTCCACAGAGGTGCGTATTAAAGACTTGATAGCGCTGATAATTGTAGAACACACGTCTTCTGTGAGTGAAGTATCGTTGTAATTCTTCTGGCGGTTGCAGGTCACTAAATGAGTCGAAATACTAGACGGCATCCGCATTTTTCACGACATATGATACCCAGTGGGTGCCGGGTCCTCCAGCAATATCTACATTCACAATGCCACATTCACTAGTTTTCGGCATAGTCTTCGGTAATGTAACCCGCATAAACACACCGCGGAATCTTGGTATGTTGACTTTGTTTCTAACAAACTTAAGAAGATCAGTGGTCCATCTGGAAGGATCTGGAAGGACCGTTAATGTGCTTTTTTTTTTAAATTTATGAATAGACCAAGCCCTTTACTGTACGGTTTCAAGTATAGTCGTTTTCCGATGGCTGCGGTTATGTCTTCTTGTCTCTTCTAACTGTGCTTGGGAGTTTTGCGCGTTCTTGACTGTTCGAGCGATAGCTGCAGCACCACCAGCGAGGGACCCTCCCGCTGAGAGCGCGGAGAGGGCCGGGACGAGAAATGGGAGAAAACTGGCAGATGTCTTGGGTCTTGGTAGAAGTCGAGCTGCTTTAACTGATCCTCTTCCTTTTCTTCTTCCTGCATCTTTCTGCTTCAGTGCGTTTTTAGCTGCATGCATCGCTGACAGGATACATTTCTTCAAATAGTTCTGGTTCCCGCCCTTGTCTTTCTTCTTGTTTAGTGCACAAAGTGCAGCATTCATAACTCGCTTGAACTTCATCACTCCAAAACCCAACTTAATTTTTCCTCGATGGTTTTATCAACTGCAAATGCTGCGAAGCGTTGACCTATACCAATATGCTTTCTTCTCCATATCGCCTTAGCCTTATCAGCTAAAATCCTATCTGCCAAGTGGCTTGATAGATCTTTATTTGCAGCGTATGCAATGTCGTGTTCCATACACGCTTCGTCGAGCAGATTAACCCCCTTATCAGCTCATGCCAAGCGTCTCTGAAGCTTTGTCTCAGGTCCACAGTAGTTATACCCACGGATGTGAAATTCCACTGGCAGTTCGTCTACAAAACCACCACCTCCTCTAGTGCGTCTCCTAGCACGCATATTATGCTACCGCGGTGGTTGTGAACTATACTTCCTCATTATATAATAAATCGTCGGCATCAATCCAACTGTTTTGTGTAGGAGGAAAACCAAGCCATTTGACTAGTGCTTTATTTCCACGACGTCTTATGACATCCGGTTCTGAGCTTTTCTGCAACTCGTCGGTGTAGAAGCAGCCTGCAACTTCTTCACCTTTACAATACGTCAATATATAAGTTCTTTGCACTTTTGAAACTCTAAATATCTCTGTTGGCCGGCCGGAGTGGCCGAGCGGTTCTAGGCGCTACAGTCTGGAAGCACGCGACTGCTACGGTCGCAGGCTCGAATCCTGCCTCGGGCATGGATGTCTGTGATATCCTTAGGTTAGTTACGTTTAAGTAGTTCTAACAAGGGAACCTCCCCATCGCACCCCCCTCAGATTTAGTTATAAGTTGGCACAGTGGATAGGCCTTGAAAAACTGAACACAGATCAATCGAGAAAACAGGAAGAAGCTGTGTGGAACTATGAAAAAAATAAGCAAAATATACAACCTGAGTAGTCCATGTGCAAGATAGGCAACATCAAGGAGAATGCGAGCTCAGGAGCGCCGTGGTCTCGCGGTTAGCGTCAGCAGCTCCCGAACCAAAGGTCCTTGGTCCAAATCTTCCCTCCAGTGAAAATTTTAATTTTTTATTTTCGTACAATTATGTGACGCACATGCCGTCACCAGTGTCGTATAGAATATATCAGAAGTGTTTTCCTGTGGAGGAATCGGTTGACTTATGACCTTGCTATCAAATGTTATCGGTTCCCATTGGAGAGGCACGTCCTTTCGTCTACTAATCTCACGGTTTTGCGGTGCGGTCGCAAAACACAGACACTAAACTTATTACAGTGAACAGAGACGTCAATGAACGAACGGGCAGATCATAACTTTGCGAAAAAAAGCAGTAAAGGTTTGACTCGAGGGAAGACTTGCACGTAGGACCTCTCGTTCCGCAGCTGCTCACGCTAACCACGGGGCCACGGCGCTCCTAAGCCTACGCTGTCCATGAAGTTGCTTATCATGCGCATCGACTACTCAGTTTGTATATTTTGCTTATTTTTTTCATAGTTCCACAAAACTTCTTCCTGTTTTCTCGATTGATCTGTGTTCAGTTTATCAACTTATAACTAAATATGAGGGGGGTGCGATGGGGAAGTTCCCTTGTAAGTTCTAGGGGACTGATGACCTCAT
This sequence comes from Schistocerca piceifrons, assembly GCF_021461385.2. Lineage (NCBI taxonomy): Eukaryota > Metazoa > Arthropoda > Insecta > Orthoptera > Acrididae > Schistocerca > Schistocerca piceifrons. The sequence continues at coordinate 4,937,559 of NC_060144.1, read as the reverse complement.
AAGTTAAGTCCCATAGTGCTCAGAACCATTTGAACCATTTTTTATCTCTGTTGACCAGTTCCCTAGGTATGATTTCTCTGTGTTTTGAGATATGTACCAAGTCACCTACATTAAATTTCTGACTACGTCGATCCAGCATTTTAATGCGATCTTGCACCGCATGCATGAGTCCATTATCACGAACATCGATTGGTCTCATTTTTATTGTGGTATGTTTGGTTCGACTATACTGAGCAATTATTTCGGGGAGGATACCTGTCTATTTGTATGAGCGGCGTAGGTTAAAACGCATCCACATTCGACCCTTTATTGCTCTGTTCAGACGCTCCACGGTACTTGGCTTCAGGTGGGTGAATGGTGAGTAGTGACGTATTCCATACCGCTGCATGATAGTCTTGAAATACCTGTTGTAAAACTCTCCGCCGTGATCGGTTTGGAGGTTGTCTGTACATCGATTCGTCCCTGTCTGAAGCAAACGCTCAAAAACATCCGCGACATTTCTACCCGTTTTTGTTTTAACAGGTAATGCCCAAGCAAATTTGGAGTATGTCTCAATAACCATTAAAATATATTTGAATCCATTATTCTCATGTGAATATTCCTTCATGTCTACAAGATCAGCTTGCCATAAGTCATCCAAACCTTTAATCATAACATGCCTACGAGGGTGCGTTTTGCGTGCTGGTTTGCGCCATTCTCGAACTACTGTCTCCATACTTATTCGATGATACTTCTCTCTCTAAGCCCAGAGATTACTGAAACAACCTCATTCGAATGAGCTGTATTACCTGCAGCAGCTGATGCGTGAGCAGCCATAGTCGATCTATCAGCTCGTTGGGGTCGTCATAATATGCTGTGGGATTCGATTGTTCACTGCTTTATGTTTAATGTCAATACCATCACCGCTGCTGCTGCTCTTTTTGTTGTTGCTGTTTCCGACATCAAGTATTGGTTTTATAATAGTTTTATATTTCTTGTTGCTCAGGCTTTTCGCGATCTTATGTACATCAGTCATGTGCAGTATTTCACGGTACGTTTCCCTATCATTAACTGAATAATTTATAGGTTTTTTGGTAGGTCTTAGGAAAATAAGATTCATTAAGCCAATCTGTATCATGTCATCAGTTATAGTTATAGGATGCGTACCCAATATGTATGTTCTTCCCCTACTAACGCCAAATGTTCTATACGTCTGTCTGACCAGGGACGTGTGATGGATAATGAATTCGTCAATGGCAACACCGTCGTTATCGTGCGTTTTTGTTTTTGCTGAGAGCTGTTGGAGAGATTCAGCAACCGGCTTAAAGGTCTCTCTTAGTGTTTGCTGCCGATCCATATGCCCTAACCTCAGCAACCGTAATTTCTCACGAAGCGCTTTCCGCGCTTGAATCACTTTCTGCTTCGTTGACATCTCGGTGTATACTAATCAGACATCTCCGCAACGTTAGGCTTTATATATCCCCTCATCTTCTCCTCTTACTATGTACCTGCTCCCGCTTTTCAACAACAAGGAACTCTACATGTATTATCCCCTCAATAGCCTCGTCCTCTTCAGTTAAGTCTCTAGTTCCCTGCGCATACCTCCAACTTTATGCACAATAGCCTGAATTTCCGCATCCATGAATGTCTTGTACACCCATTCTCTCGTTTTGTGAGCTAGACATACGCGCGAATTTGTCCATGGTGCAGCTTATACTGATGTGCTAACCTCTCTTACCATGCTACATATGCAAAAACTCTTGAAAGTTTCGCCTGTACCTACCATCACTCAGTTTTCTTGTTTTATCAATAACGAGAAACCCATACTGTGAATGATTCCAGCAATCAGCACATATCTTTACAAAATCATTGAACGACATGTTCGTTCCGACATTTGCCTGGTAAATATGTTTTAAATTCAGATTGTCTTGTTTGAAGGCTCTAATGAGGTTTGCATTATCCCTAACCAACTGTTTCGGCATTCTGGAATATGTTTGGCTTAGATAAAATATGTCAGCACCCATATGAAGACCGAAACAGGAATATTTTCGAATTTGGTCTTGCTTTTTCACAGCAACATCGTCAAATATGAAGACAGTGTTTGGCTTCGCTTTTTCAGGTTGAGAGATATCGCCGCTTTCACTGAGTGTCGTGTATGTAATACCATCTATACCACGCAATATCTCCTGTAATAGCTGATACTTGGGTTGAAACAGTGCTTTTGAGGCTGATATTTGAGTTGAAACAGTGTTTTCGAGAGTACACAAACATGTTCAAATCGGACTCCATCTACATGTGTTAGCAGCGTCATGAGGACATTAGTCTTCCCACAATTGTATCGACCTACAATACTTGCTCGTATATTATCAGGAAGGAGAATTCCGTTCTTCTTCTTCAGGTCTTCTTTTGCACCTTCACAGGACCAGTCACTGAAAACAAAGTCCTTGTGATGAGGTTGTTTCACCCACACTGCCATGACACTAACTATGCCAGGTACTGACAAGTACTTGGTATATATAAAAAGATACACTTGAAGGGACAGTAATAGTACGTGTAGCCACTATAGCTCCATCACTTAACAGACAGAGCTATATTGGCTACAAAGAGAAAACACACACACACACACACACACACACACACACACACACACATATATATATATATATATATATATATATATATATATATATATATATATATTACCCATGAAGAGTAACTCGATTATTCATCATATCAATAACTGGTATAGTATTGAAAAAAATGTTAATAAGCGTAATACTTTGACTATGATGAGAGAGGTATGAAATAAAACACAAACACAGATTGAGAATACATAAATTATTTATTTATTTAAATATCAAACATAGCATGCAGTATTCAGGGAAATCATTACACTCATTATGTATCATCTTCTTCGCACCTGTACAGTATTTTCCAAACAAAGCTTTTTGATTTGCAATAAATTCCGCGCGTATCTCACTCAGGCCAATAGATGCCTCACAGTACTCAGGTTTTTCACATGCACTTTTAATCTGTTTCTCTTTCGGTTCAGCGTTCATTTGCAAACAAAGGTGCTGCTTCAAATTATCAACATGTACACTATGCACACGTAGGGCGTTTACAACATCATTGTATGCAGAGTCTGTGCTTGGCAACCAACGGTTCAGTCTCTCCAATGCAAGACATAGTGCAGTATCCAGATCGTATAACTTCATAACTGAGACGTGCCTTAGATAAACACAGGTGTCACCCGATTCCACACATAGTACACAGTCATCATATGCTGTTGTAATAGAAAGTGTAACACCAGTAAGGCGAATGTCTGGGGGTGAGCGAGTTGGATAATATTCTGTAGTCATCTGCTGATTGATGTAGCGCTCTGCACTACATATTTCGTTCCAGTCGAACTCGGAAATTCGTACTTTAACACCCTTCGATACATTTTCAATTTCCATTCTCGCCTGCAAGCCTCAGACATGACGTGGTTCTATACCAACGTTTACACCCTTCGTTCCACTGGGAGTTAAATTGTATGTGGAACTGAAAGGCATGGGTACACTCGATGCCTTCTTATCCATAACATCTGCACTCTGTGGTTGCACTATCACAGGGATGTTCTGCTAGGATGTGTCATATGTTGGTGACCAGTCTGTCCTCCATCTTATTGTTGTTTAGGACCACCAGCAGTATTCGATGTATTGGGCTAAATCGTGTGTCCTCATTACACAAATCGATGAGCGGGACGGACAACAGCAGCTCCTTGTCCTTCTCCAGCAAGTGGGCTATGTGTACTACAGGGTCCCAGTCCCACATGGTCACTACAGTTTCAGACGAGCTTGAGGTTGTTGCTGTCATAGGTCTAGAGGTCGCTGCAGGTCTCGACACGGTGTCAGTTGAGGTTGCTACAGGTCCGGACATGGCAGAGATTGACATGTTGGCGTTCGACCCTGCTGGCTTGGCTTTTTTTTTTTAAATGGCTATGAGCACTATGGGACTCAACTGCTGTGGTCATCAGTCCCCTAGAACTTAGAACTACTTAAACCTAACTAACCTAAGGACATCACACACATCCATGCCCGAGGCAGGATTCGAACCTGCGACCGTAGCAGTCGCACGGTTCCTGACTGCGCGCCTAGAACCGCGAGACCACCGCGGCCGGCCCTGCTGGCTTGGATGCATCGAGAGCTACTGCTGAACAAAGATGAGGAAGCATTACACATGAACCAATACGCGGAAACAGTGAATAATAATAATAATAATGATAATAATAATAATAAAATGCTAACTACAGAGAAAGATGTGATATGTGATACTTACGTTTCCTCCTTCTGCAGGGTGATGTTGGATTGCAACTGCTGTTGCTGCTTCATGGTTCTTCTTCTTTTTCTGGTGCTGCTAACTGACTGAGCAAGACTGTCCCAGAACTGCTGAGCTGGCCCTTTACCCCCTCCAATGACGTTACCAGATACTGCCATCCTACTGGCTGAAGTCTAACACATGACTGGATTAAGGGCTCCTATTGGTTCCCAACATTTTCCTGCCCACATCCTGGACAGCCATCTTAGGTTACATCACCGAAGAGATGACTGTGCCCTCTGGTGGCAGATCTGTTTCCTGCCATTTTCCCCCCACCCCAGACCACCATCTTGGATTATGTCCGGCCCCTCCCGCCGGAGGTTGATTCCTCCCTTGGGCATGGGTGTGTGTGTTGTTCTTAACATAAGTTGTTTTAAGCAGTGCATAAGTCTAGGAACTGATGACCTAAGCAATTTGGTCCCTTACGAATTCACACACATTTGAACATGTGGATTACATCACAGAACAGACCTTGTGGTGAACACACTGTTTCCCACCATTTTCCCCCACCCCAGACCGCCATCTTGGATTACATCACAGATTGGATGACAGCACCCTCTGGTGGCAGTACTGTGTACTTAGCCAGTTGGACTCCGTACCTCATGGCAAACACACTGGATGGTGGTACTGCCTCTAAATGTTTAAATAAACAGTGCATGAAAAATAAAGACCTATGTGCAATACAGGCCAAGTCTTCTTCTCGCCATTTTCTAGGAAGAGGTGGCGGTCGGATGACGCAGGTTAGTGGAGGTAGCGCAAGTGACCTATTTTCCTGCCATTTTCTTAGGTTACTAGAGGTAGCTGTGGTGTGTTGCATTGTCCTGATGGAATTTGAACTTCCTGACATTTTCTGGTAGAGGGGAGGGGAGGAGGGTTTGGTTAGAGGAGGTAGCCCAATAGACCTATCTTCCTGCCCAAATCTGCCATCTCGGATGGCGTTATCAGGTGACTTCACAGCCTCCATCTTGGATGACGTTATCGCCGCAATCTTGGATAACGGTACTTGATGTAGAATATACTCTGTCCCCCTACTGCGGACCTGGCAATATTACTTCTTCGTGGCTGGCGTAGTTTCACCAGGCAGAAGGCTGTGACGCGGAAGAGTCACTAAGCACTTTGACCTGATTACCGTCTTGGTACTCCACTGCTCCAGTCCCAAGCCGCATAATACCTTTTTCCCTTTGCAGTTGCCCCCCACCCTGGGGAAAAAATTTGCCCTTGTATTTTGCTGAAACACAGACACTGATTTACTTACAATTATCTACACTTCACCTCTCCACCTACACTTACAGTGTCTCTTTGTCCTTTGCACCGTTTTCTTATCCCACTTCAGTAACATGTAGCTCTACACACAGCTCGTTGATCATGGTTAACTTTAATCTATGTCAAAGTGTTTCTCATTAGTGACCAGCTTGTGGCTCCATTTCATGGGGGGAAGCAGATAACAGGAGGCCTCCTAGCACTACTATCTGATTTCCTGTTATTTATTCCCCCCTCCCCCTCCCTTAGCATCTTCTACAAGTTGACACTAACAAATTACAACCTATTATTAACGACTAACATGGAAACTAGAAATATTGCAGTATATACCCTTACTTAATCTATGGAGGACAAAACTGATCTATGCGAAAATAGGGGTTCGTGCACTGCCTTATTATTTGGTAATACTTGCCTCCATGAACTTTATGGTCTGTGCACTGTCGTTTTGCTCCTCCTTCTTGTGTCTTACAAATTCGCAAAAGGTTATTTACCACATAGGAGATCTATGGTAACCTTGCTTTCGTCATTGTCTCAAACTGTTGCGACTGTGGAACCCATCCAAACTTCTATAACCTATTACTGTTTATTGATTCGTTATTTAATCCTCTCGCCCTGAGAGCTCTCCAGTACCACAACTACAGGTACTGTACCAGCCCTATATAAGCTGTATAGTAATCCTATCTTTTCCTTAATTGTTCCCTGACTGCAGGCACTGTATCAGCCCCATATGTATCATGTGACAAAATTGAATCCCTTCAATTTCTTTACTTCCACATATCTTCCAACATCTGAAAGACTTACCCGCTTTTTCACTTGGTCAGCTGTTGCTGATAGACCTATCAAGATTGTGAACATTGTTTCTTGAGGGACGTTGAGTGGTTTATTTGATGTCAGTAGAGGAATGATGGGGGTGCTGGGCCAGAGTGCATTGTTAACAGATGTAACTAAGTTGGCAGTAGTGACAAGATAGCGGCCCTTAGACTTGACAACAGCACATGACATCATCCAAGATGGCGGCTGTGACGTAAACTTGTGACACAAGTCCCATTATCCAAGATGGCGGCTTTTGGTGGGAAAGTGCCACACCCCCTGCCAAGCTCCCCTGGCATGAAGTTTCGGTTTCGGTGGGAACTTGAATTATGTGCTTCTTCATGTCACCTGACAGTCCCCTGCCCCCCTTTCCGACTTTTTGCATGATGGCACGATATCCTCTTGGAAAATGAGCGGGAATTTCGAATTTTGGAGGCAATTTTGCTCTAAGAGCTTATTCCTGCAGCTGAGGGGAGTTAGTATGGTGTTGCCCCCATAGAGACTGCTCATGATGTCATTCAGTTCTAATACAATTTGTTTAAATTCGTATAAATTTGTTTAAAATTTTTGAAATTTGTTGAAATTTGTTAAAACATGTTGAAATTGGTTGAAATTTGTTTAAATTTATTATCTACGTGCAGCATTAGTGGCTTAGTGTGGTGTTACCACCACAAGAGGCTGAGATATCAGTGCTTGTTGAGCTGTCAGTGTGGAAGGAGCATGTTTTCAACTAGCAAGATGGTGGTGCCAGACAGGGGGAGTTTTAATAGCTGTGTTACATGTGCTCATTCATCTGAGGGGTGCACCCACAGCTCACTGCATGAAGAATGGAAGTGAGCATGAATGCTTCAACATATGAAGAGGAAGAATACGGTTCTGCAAATAAATGCTTTGCATTGAGATGCATTACACAATGCATGGAAACATCTGTCTCTGCTGGAACTGTCTGTCATTTCTAAAACCTACGTATAAGATCCCACCTGACAAGAGACAACTGCCTCCGATCCTGCAGACCAAAGAACTGAGCTAGTTCGCGTGTTCACTGCTAGAGGGCACTGCGATGGGTCACGTGATCGTGCAGTTTAGTTAATAGGAACACAGCATCATGATGACATCATGTGTTTTTCTCAGCTGCACGTGTGCCCCAGCCTCCTCATCCCAATGGCGGTTTGGAGAGGAAGAATGGTTGAAAAAGGACTTAATCTGTTCTGTGTTGCTGGAAAGAGGAAGGAGTGTATGAGCCGTTTATTGTTGTCGTCTTCTCTTACGATATTGCCGCCTCGTTTTCTTATTCCAATTACTGGCTGCCTTACTGCCCATGAGTGGCAGCAGCAGCACTTATCGATAAGTGCACTGTCAGACCACCTCTGGAGCGACCAGTTGTATTTCTGGGTCGTCTTTTGTCGGGAGTTCAGTTGGGTGATCAGTCGGGACGCAGCAGCAGTGAAGTTGGGGACGGAGTGCCAGTGAGGTACGGACAGCCAGTGCTCGCTGACCACTGGCGACACACGTGAACTGTCCGACGGAAGGAGATTGGAATGGGACACACGTTGGTTGGTTGTTCGGTTGATCGTCTCATCGGGCAACGTGTACTTGGTCCTTTGACCGTTTCTGGGCCTCGTCAGTTGTTCATCTTGCCGGATGTGGGTCGGTTCCTTCCTTGTGCAGAGACGTCATGGCCAGTGGGCAAGAGTTACCTCTGCTTGGTTGGGTCTGAGCCAGTGTGCCCGGGTCGCCGTGTCTCCGAATTCCGAACGGACGTGGAGTTGAGTCGGGTTGGAGCTGCAGTCAGCTTCGGACAGCCAAACTCGCCCGACCGTTGCCGACACACGTAACTTCACTGGGAACGACCTGGGTTGGTCGTTCGGTCGGTCGTCTCATCGGACGACGTGTATTTGGTAGCAGACCGCTTGTGGAAACTCTCTGTGTGTCGAATTGATTCGTCCTTGGTGTTCGACAGTGATTGCTTTCATGATTGTTCGAGTTCTTGTGCAAGTGTGTTTACGTGGAACCGTGTGTAGCTTCTGTGATTCCCACTGAGCAGATGAATGCTGTTTGTATACTGGAGTAGTTAGTCGGCCAGTCGAAATGGAGCAGCGAGTGTGTCTGGTGGAAGGTTTAAATGGCTCTGAGCGCTATGGGACTTAACTTCTAAGGTAATCAGTCCCCTAAAACTTAGAACTACTTGAACCTAACTAACCTAAGGACATCGCGCACATCCATGCCCGAGGCAGAATTCGAACCTGCGACCGTAGTGGTCGCGCGGTTCCAGACTGCAGCGCCTGGAACAGCTCGGCCACCCCGGCCGGCTTAGGTGGAAGGGAATTGATTAGGCTGTTGGTCGGTTCCTCGGCCGTCCCTAGGTCGTGTCGCCACCTGATTGTTCGCTGTTACGCTTGGCTGTCTGTCTCACCTAAACTGTGGTTGGAGTTTCCTCCCCAGGACGACCCTAGGAACGCTTCTGAGCACCACTGTTAGTTGTTTGTGATTGTCATTCTATTTGGTCGTGGGTACTGTGCCAGGCATTCAGCCGTGTATTAATATTGTCTGTTTTATGTTTAGTATATGGCCTTCAGTCGAACTTCATAACAACTTTAGGATTAGGCCTTCAGCCGTGTTTCATTGAAAATTCTTATTGCTCTGTATTTAGGCCTTCAGCTGCGTTTGTTTCAGAATCTGTGGCTTTAATATGTAAGTCCTCGTCTGTATGGTTTCTCTTTAATTATTTTGAATTCTTGAAACGGTCTTCAGCCGTGTTATGTAAATGTTTATCTTAAGGATGTCTTTAATTATTCTTGAGTAGTTGTTTGGGCCATCAGCCGACAAGATACTTCAAGTTTTCTTAAGATGTTTCTCTGTTGTACTGTGTAAAGGCCGGGGAGGCCGAGCGGTTCTAGGCGTTACAGTCTGGAACCGCGCAATCGCTACGGTCGCAGGTTCGAATCCTCCCTCGGGCATGTATGTGTGTGATGTCCTCAGCTTATTTAGGTTTAAGTAGTTCTATGTTCTAGGGGACTGATGACCACAGACGTTAAGTCCCATAGTGCTCAGAGCCATTTGAACCATTTTTTTAAGTCTCTCTTTTATTATGTAAAGAAATTTTTTTAATTGGGCTTTCAGCGGAAGAAATAACTTGAATTTTCCTTAATATGGCCTTTAGCCAGAATTTGTAAATACATGGCATTTAAAGAATTTCCTTAGCTGATCTGAAGTATTATTTTGGCATTTAGACGAGAAGACATTGTAATTTTACTTAAGTTAGGCCTTCAGCTGTTACTCTAAATTCTGGTGTTTTAAAAGCAATCATTTAAACTTATTCTGGAGAAATTACTTGTGCCCTCAGCAGTGAATTGATCTTGTTGCTTTAAAGAGAAAAGTGTGCATTGGTTTGAGGAATAAAGTTGTATGTGTTCTTGTATAACTAACAGTAATTGACCTTGGTCCCTTTCCACTACCTGATACGCTCTGTCCTGCGAATCCAGATTTCAGTGTACTTTATTTTTGGAAAAAGTTACTTAGGGACGGATTTCACATAGTTTATTTATTATGTTGATACAAAACACTCATCCTGACGAGCTTGTGGTCACAATATACAGTTTACATACCTGGAAACTACTCGTAAATAATGCAGTACACTGATGTACAGAGAAGCAAACAACTAGTAAATTACCGAAATAATCCAGTATACAGCATACTGACGTGCAAACCACTCGTAGATCACTGAAATAATGCATGTGTATCCCAATGCAAACACGCTCACAACATTTAAACACCCAGTCACTACGTGCATGTAAAGAACGCAATTTATCAGCAAATCAAACCCTGGTCCTCCTTGTCGGAATGCCCAAGTGCAACCCCTAACACAATTAAACCACCAGAGGCACTTGGAATTGACGGGAAATTGAAAATGGCGGTGCCCTTTCTGGGACTCGCACCCTGGTGCTCCTGCATGGAAAGTCCAAGTGCACCCCCTAACACACGGAAAATGTCCAGATGCGGGAGGGGAAGGTCAGGTTAGTGTACTTTATTTATTTTGGTCGGGAAACTGACGCAAATATCGATCCTAATTGTAGAATTAATCACAAAGATCGGTCCGAATTACACAACTATATGCGTAGCGTTGCACAAGGATGGCATAAAATCACAATACAGCGCAAAAACTGACGAGACCATACAACTGGTGTTATCCTGCTGGGAAAAAAATCCGCAGCATCACTCGAAGCCAGCGACAGAAATACTCAAACTGTGCCCTACACTGTCAAGCTGGTGGGAAAAAGGCTGAGGTGTAAGGTACTATCTTTATTTTTTTTTTGTGGGAAATATGTTCAACTGACGAGGTGCTGGTGTTGGACGTAGAGGAGTTTAGAAAGTGTATTACCTGTAAGCATACAGCATCCACCGCTGTTTGACATCAGATTTCGCTACAGACGCCTACTAAAAATGACCCTAATACTCAGCTAACCGAAGCCAATACATGCAGGCACAGCTGCTGGAAAAAATGCGTCACAGTTCTAATTACACTTCGAAATTGTCATGAAAAAACCAGCACATTTACAGGGGAAAATCATCATCCTAAAAGACTGCAGAGGAGGCGGTAGTTGAACAGGCATTCTGCTCTATGTACAATCACAAACCGCTGAAAATCAGTGCCCTCCCTCCCTCCAACCACCTACGGGATGGATGGATGGAGGGGGGGGGGGTGGAGGGGGGGGAGCTACTTCTTCAGCAGCCTCATGACACGTGCTGGACGCTGTCCGCCTTTAGACGATGGTCCTTCGCCTATACAAAAGCGGGTATAGTTAACTAAACAATAGGAGATAAAAGAATGTCCGTCCCGAATGTATCTCGGTCATCTAAAGTGTAGTGACACAACCACCCCTAATGCATAGGGGGCGCAGCTGCAGCGACGATCTGTCACAGACTACACTGGTCCCCAACGCCTCCAATAGGCCTCTTGTTCTGGGATGGAAAACACTTTCGTTAAACGTCACGTAGGACGCTCCAGCCGGGACTAGAGCAGACTACCGGTCTCGTAGAAAAGTCGCCCGCTGTTCTGCGCTGGACTATTTAACATCAACATGACTCCTATAATAAAGCAGCTATTAAAAAAAGGAAAAAAAAAACATTGGGGACGATAGCAAATGTCCTCTTTCCACGAAAATAGACAAAGTCCATTTTCATGTAGTTTTACGAGCAAAATCGATATAGTTTTTTACATTCGACTGCACTCGCATCTGACTATTTAGTGATATCTAGCGAAGTGTACCGACACTAATCACAACTGATCAGCAGACACATATCCACCCTGAAAATAATCATGAAAAAGAAACTTCGACTATTTTGATGCGAAAACTACCGATCACCGCAGAATGTCCTAATTATTTAGAAATTAAATTGATCATGAGAGTGACTTTGCATGGCGAGTGATTTTTGTTATTGTCTTGTCTGTAGTCGCATTACACTCAACAGGTAGGGCAAATTGGAATCCGTGGAGGGAACACGATGTTCTTTTCGAGGAACGTATTGAGAAATGACATCTGAAGCCGACCACAGAGGGCTTCTACAGCCCACAACATACAATTCGCGTAAGGTCCGTGCTATTAAAAACACGATCCTCACGACTACGTTCCCGTCACAATTCATAAAATGCAGTCTTGAGTCTGCAGGTACACACACGAGCAACTGACAGTGTTACGCTTTTTGGTAGAAATGCTGTCAGCGATTTGGAATCAAGTCTGTGCATTCAACCACTTACTTGCGTTGGATCCTCTAGAGACATCTTTTAATGATTACAGCCACTGATGAATCATATTCGTGGCACTCTCATTTCTGGAAATGAGTCCCTTTTGTCTCTCAGGGTGCATTCTTGTCTACCGCTCAAACATATGTAGCGATCCTATTAAATATACAGGTACACATTGGAGCACGTGGTTCGTGATCGAAGTCGCTTCCACAGACCGGTGTAAAGTTTCATCACCTATACTGTAGGATGAACATACCCAACAGATTATCAATCACACGAGAGGGTTCCTGTATTGCTCCTTTATAAGCAGTTTAATACATTGTTTTTTTTTTTCGGTTGAAACGCATCTAAACAGCGCACACCGCCATATGCTTTGTTTTTTTCTACCATGACTTAGAGACCCGTGTCAGCTGCCGCTGCTTCGATCCTCCGGTTCTCACAGAAAACTGAACATCGCGTGGCATGAACTGTACAGCTACCACACCACAGTCTGGTAGAGAGAAAACACAGACACGATGTTTCTCATTGACAAAAATGTGGAAGACACCCCAACATATGGAAACTGGAAGAGTCTGCGTATTGTAGAGCGCTTCCGACAACTATTCGAAAGTGATTACCACTACAGTTAATCTCGTCTTCCCGTCGAAAGGGTAGCGGATGTCTCGGTGCTCCATTTCGAAAAGCATTGTTCCTTCATTTTGCAGTCATGTACATGATTACTGTTCCAGTGTTAACCATCGCCGGAAGGTGCTAATCACATCACGCGTGAGGTAACACAAATAAAAAGAGGTACTTTTATCTTATTGGTGAAAAAATATAAAAATAAAAACATGTGTACGGTATCGCAGCATATATAAATAGGAGGAGTCTGTATGAATGAGGAACGCTTCCAAACAACTGTATTAAGGTGATGACCTCTACATTTAACGCCATGTTCCACAGTGACAAGTAGCAGATATCCAGTGTTCTGCCAAGGCTCCCTCCATCTCAACGCAGTGGTGTCGCTCATTCAACACCATACACAGTGGACAGTCGAGATTGGAAAGATCCCATTGATATGGACCGATGTACTGTAAAACACAGTGCAGTTGACAGCGAGATCAGTTTTAGCAATTTTACCCAGAAGTCGGACACAGCAATATCCAACACATTCTGTAATCTGTTTAGAAACAGAGTGGGCTGAGTTAATGCTATAGGAATGTTTTGACCACTCGGTGGAAGTGGGAACAAGCTCCACCACCCGTGTACGACGTGTAACGTCAGCGTCAAATGAAGCCTGCTTCAGCAACACGACGACAGTAGGAGCTGTTACGGTGGTGTTTCTTGCCGGGAAAAATAGGAAGACTCAGCATCGCCGCATCCCTCAGAATCCATTCACATCTATCACCCAAACATTCTGTCATTGTTATTTTGTACCATCCAGCAGAGAAAAATTATGAATTATCTGCATGCCGGAATCGAGCACATGTAACGATTCTATTAAATATACAGGTATTGATGTATTGCACAGACCAGTGTAAAGTTGCATTGCCTGTACTGTAGGAGGATGACCGTACTCCACAAACTATACAATAAGTCGCAAGAGACGCTCCCTGTGACCCTGTGTCGTTGTTTGAAACATTGGGTTTTCTGCTGTAACGAGCTTTCTACACTGCCATACATTTTTTTTTTTTCACCACGACTTAAAGGTCTGTGTCAGCTTCTAAACTGACATTAACACGTTCTGATCCATTGCTTCCCACAGAAAACTAGACGTCGCAAAGTATAAATCATGTTGCTACTACTGCTACCGTAACACACCACACACACTGTATGATTTTAAATAAAAGACAGGTACGACATAACGGAAGTAGAAGAGTTCGGTGGCATTGTGGAAAGTCTCCGAATTGCTGTCCAAAAGTGATTGACAACCTCTACATTTAAACTCATCTGCCACAGTGACGGAATAGCTGGTGGTTAGCATTCCGTTTCGACTGATTCCTCATATTGCAATCATGTATGCAATCACTTCTTCGATGCTAGCCATCCCCAGAAGGTTTTACCCCTATACCAAAACTCTTTCTCCAACGCATGCAAGCGATGCCAGTCAGTCATGTGATAACCATCAGCGTACCAGTGGTCGGATGGGGTGGAGAAGACGCCGTCGATGTACTCTAATAATAAGCTTCACAGTTGATAGTGCGAACAATTTTAGCAATTTTACAGTAATTTCAACACCAACCAATGATGCAACAGCATGTTTCCCAATTTCCATGTAATTGCTAAACCGTCTCTCCTCTACTTCGCAAGTGTCATTTATACACCATCAAAGTATACCAGACAGCACTCTAAATATTTCTACCATAATTTAAGATCTATCTCTATGCGGATGGGAGACACAGAGCATCCTTGCAGTCTTAGGATAAAATTAGAGACTGAAAGACACCCTAGCACTGTCTTTGACCAATCCAATCTGCAGCACCGTTACTGATTTAGTCTGCAGCTGACCAGAATTAGACTGCTACATTCGTGTCTCTTGAATGATTGGAGCTTGCCGACTCCTTGCCTGTCCAAGTGCTCAAGATTTCTCTAGATGCTCCCATGTCGAGGAGGTTAGCACCCCTTATTGGTGTACAGCAGTACATGTAATAGCAGACAAGAAGAACAAGAAATGGGCTGTTTTCATGCATGATGGATGTGACAAGGGAATGGAGTACATCGCATTAATCTTCATTCATTTAGAGAAATGTGTCGAAACAGTGCAGAACGGCGGGCGACTTTTCTACGAGACCGCGGGTCTGCCCTAGTCCCAGCTGGAGCGTCCTACGTGACGTTAAACGAAAGTGTTTTCCATCCCAGAACAAGAGGCCTATTGGAGGTGTTGGGGACCAGTGTAGTCTGTGACAGATCGTCGCTGCAGCTGCGCCACCTATGCATTAGGGGCGGTTGTGTCACTACACTTAAGATGACCGAGATGCGTTCGGGACGGACGTTCTTTTATCTCCTATTGTTTAGTTAACTATACCCGCTTTTGTATTGGCGAAGGACCATCGTCTGAAGGCGGACAGCGTCCAGCACGTGTCGTGAGGCTGGTGAAGAAGTAGCTCCCTCCCTCCACCCCCCCCCCTCCATCCATCCATCCCGTAGGTGGTTGGAGGGAGGGAGGGCACTGATTTTCGGCAGTTTGTGATTGTCCATAGAGCAGAATGCCTGTTCAACTACCGCCTCCTCTGCAGACTTTTAGGATGATGATTTTCCCTGTACATGTGCTGGTTTTTTTTTCATGAGAATTTCAAAGTATAATTAGAACTGTGACGCATTTTTTCCGGCAGCTGTGATTGCGTGTATTGGCTTCGGTTAGCTGAGTATTAGGGTCATTTTTAGTAGGCGTCTGTAGTGAACTCTGATGTCGAACAGCGATTGATGCTGTATGCTTACAGGCAATATACTTTTTAATCGCCTCTAAGTCCAACATCAGAGTCTCATCAGTTGAACGATTTCCCACCAAAAAAAAATAAAGATAGTACCTTACACCTCAGCCTTTCTCCCACCAGCTTGAAGGTGCAGGGTAGAGTTTGAGTATTTCTGTCGCTGGCTTCGAGTGATACTGCGGAATTTTTTCCCAGCAGGATAACACCAGTTGTATGGTATCATCAGTTTTTGCGCTGTATTGCGATTTTATGCCATCCTTGTGCAACGCTATGCATATAGTTGTGTAATTAGGACCGATCTTTGTGATTAATTCCACAATTAGGATCGATATTTGCGTCAGTTTCCCGGCCAAAATAAATAAAGTACACTAACCTGACCTTCCCCTTCTGCATCCTGACAGTTTCCATGTGTTAGGGGGTCCACTTGGTCTTTCCATGCAGGAGCACCAGGGTTCGAGTCCAGGAAAGGGCAACTCTATTTTTAATTTCCCATCAATTTCATGCACCGCTGGTGGTTTAATTGTGTTGGGAGGGTGCACCTGGGCTTTCCACCAAGTAGGACTAGGGTTCGATTTGCTGATAAATTGCGTTCTTTACGTGCGCTGAGTGACTGGGTGTTTAAGTGTTGTGAGCGCGTTTGCATTGGGGTACACATGCATTATTTCAGTGATCTACGAGTAGTTTGCACATCTGCATGCTGTATACTGCATTATTTCAGTAATTGATAAGTTGTTTGCGTCTCTGCACATCAGTGTACTGCAATATTTACGAGTAGTTTCCAGGTATGTAAACTGTATACTGTGACCCCAAGCACGTCAGGGTGAGTGTTTTGTATCAGGATAATAAATAAAGTATGTGAAATCCGTCCTTAAATAAATTGTTCCAAAAACAAATAAAGTACACTCCTTCCTCTCTCCAGCAGCACAGAACAGGCTGTCCTTTTCCCACCATTTTTCCCCTCCAGACTTCTGGGGGGACGAGGAGACTGGGGCACACGTGCAGCTCAGAAAAACACGTGACGTCATCATGATGCTGTGCTCCTATAGACTGAACTGCATGATCACGTGGCCTATCATGGCTCCCTCTAGCAGTGAACTCGTGAACAAGCTCAGTTCTTTCGTCTGCTGAATCAGAAACAGTTGTCTCTTGTGGGATTGAGCTTATACGTAGATTTTAGACATTACAGACAGTTCCAGCAGTGACAAATGTTTCCTTGCATTGTGTAATGTATCTTGAATGCATCTCGATGCAAAGCATTTATTTGCAGGACCGTATTGTTCCTCTTCATATGTTCAAGCATTCATGCTCACTTCCATTCTTCATGCAGTGAGCTGTGGAGCTGAATGAGTGCATGTAACACAGCTACTAAAACTCCGCCCGTCTGGCACCAACATCTCGCTAGTTGAACACATGCTCTTTCCACACCGACAGCTCAATAAGCACTGATATCTCAGCCACTTGTGGTGGTACCACCACATTAGGCCACTAATGCTGTAGGTAGATAATAAATTTAAACAAATTTCAACCAATTTCAACATGTTTTAACAAATTTCAACTACTTTTAAACAATTTTATACAAATTGAAACAAATTATATTCGAATGTAATGACATCATGAGCAGTCTCTAGTGGGGTAACACCATACTAACTCCTCTCATCTGCAGGAATAAGCTCTTAGAGCAAAATTCCCTCCAAAATTAGTAATTCTCTCCCATTTTCCAAGAGGATAACGCGCCTTCGTGCAAAAAGCCAGAAAGGGGTGGGGGTGGGGGACTGCCAAGTGACCTATAGAAGCACAAGATTTGGAAAGGGAGGGGCAGGGGACTCCCAGGTGATCTGTAGAAGCATATAATTCAATTTCCCGCCAAAATTCAAACTTCCTGTCAGGGGGATGTGGCAGTGGACGTGTCACTTTCCTGCCAAATGTCACCATCTAAGACAGTACTCTCGTCCATCTGCTGACGTCATGGCCACCAGCTTGGATGACGTCATGTGCTGTTGTCAAGTCTACAGGTCGCCATCTTGGGTGATGTCATCACCTCCATCTTGGATACATCTGGCAACAACGCACTCTGGCCCAGTACCCCCATCATTCCTCTACTGATGTCATGATGGCTAATAATCATCTCACATCCATGGAGTATCTCAGCACTTTTGATGTTTCGGGACAATTGTAACCTATCTGTGTATTAGAGTGATAGATGAAAGGCATGTATAAACTCTCTTTAAAGGAGTCTGAGGGAATATTATTTTTAAGCTAGCCCATAGAGGAAACTATAAGTACAAAGAAGCGAGTCGTCAGGCACAACACACTGTCATGAATAATAGGTGGAGGAAACACTCTAACTGCATTTGAATATCAATTGCATCAACAAAATATGGAAGGGTCGACTATTTGCAGAAATTATTGTGGATGTTCGTCTGTTCACTGACCTGCAACAGAAAATGCATGACTTCTAGACCCACACAGCTAGCGAGAATGACTATAAATTTATATATCTGACCGAAAATCAGTATGCATACAACAATTTACTTTTCTAAAAGCAAATATATTCAACAAGTGATGCAATATACGAATTACCATAATGGGATTGTGGTGGAATCGGGGACTCGTGAATTGAATCTCAACGATAATCATAAATCCACACATGTGATTTATTCACGATATAAAAGATCCTTAAATACAACTTGCGATTTAAAACAGGAGTGGTTCCTGCTAGTAATTTATCTTAGAACAATTTGTATATGAGAGGAACATACTATAATTCAAATGATGATTTCTGTGTACAAATACAGAGAATACTACAAGCATAGCTAGGTTCTGGGACGAGAAACATCGTCCATCCGTACATCCTTTTGTAAAATCATTCAGTACAAACACCCTATTATAACGGTACGGCATGCAGTTCTAAAACACGTCGGCAGAGCGGCAGTAACTCATCACCAACGAAAACGTTCTAAGTTTAGAAGAATTATTAACTGACAGAAAATCGGGGCTCTGATCACGTGTCACTATTGGATACTATCAGATAATCCACTGCCGGAGGGACGCGTGGCTGAGCACCAGTGCACCAACACCATGAAGACCGATTGAAATCCTGATAGAGAACGTACAGTAACTCGTGTGGAGCGCCTGATTTGATTAAGCAAAGCCTTTCCTAATGCTCTATATCTTATACAAAGTACTTCAGACCGTGATACACGTTAACTGCCAACCGCAAAAAGGCATGTGCATTCTGAAATATTAAGTACATTAACACAAAAATGGCTATAAGCAGCGAACTCCTGTGAAGCGCATTGATTTACGAAAAGTATTCCTCGTCACTGAGAAATGGTTTGTATCAATAATCGTTGTCTAAATGTCCACTTTCGATGTATATTCAGTACACGTGGCCCCAACGGTCCTACACAAAAAGCTTTCATGAGAATGAAAGAAAAGTACTTCTAAATGTCTGACATGTATATACAGTGAACAGCCGAAATATCACGACCACTGCCCACCGTGACGCTGGATGTCGGCCGGTGGCGTTGCGGGCGTGACGCGGTGGCGAAACTATGTAAGCGAAGCAGGCCCGCACTAGCGAAGGTATTGGCTGCAATGCGGAAGTGCGTTGAGGCGAGCGACTTTGACAAACGGCAGATTATTATTACACAGAGACTGTAAACGAGGATCTAGGAAACGGCGAAGCTAGTCGAATGTTGACGTGCTACTGTCGTGAGCAACTACGCAAAGAGGTAGACGGGCAGTCAAAGTACACTAGGCGCTAAATGGTTGGTCTTCAACGACTCTTCACGGAAAATAAGGTTCGGAAGCTTGTCTGCTCTGTAAAGTAGGATAGATGGCAATCTGTATCATCTTTGCTGAAAGAGCACAGTGCTGGTACACGCACAAGTGTTTCGGAGCACACCGTTCATCGTACATTGTTGAACCTGGAGCTCCGCAGCAGACCACCCCTACGTGCTCACATGCTGACCCAACTACACCGTCAATTATGATCCCAGTGGGCATGGGACCATCGGGATTCGACCGTCGATAAAAGTAAACGTGTCGGCGCTTCGGGTGACTCACATTATCGCCACATTGACTCAATGGTCGACCGTTATCGAGATTAACGGCGACTCGACACGTGCAGTGCGCCACGGACGCAGGCTGGCGGAAGCAGTGATATGCTATGAGAGACATTTTCCTGCGCTTGCGTGGGACCTTGACAGTTATCGAAGACACACTGACATCTGCGAACCACCTGTACCCCTTCATGCTTGATGTCTTCCCCGACGGCGATCTCATATTTTAGCAGTCCGTGTCTCGAAGCCAGAACCGTACTACGGTGGTTTGAGAAGCATAATACTGAACCCACCTTGATGTTTCGACGACCAAATTCGCCTGATATAAATCCCATGGAAGCCATCTTGGTCTCTATCAGCGGCCTGTTATTTACGCGAATTACGTGACCTGTGCGTAAACCTCTAGCGCCACAAACCTACCAACAAACCATCGGAACCCTGATACGCACAATCAGTGATCTATTTCGTTCCAAAGAGTCACAAACGATATATTAAACAGGTGGTCGTAATGTTTTGGCTCATCAGTATATGTGAGCTTTGAAACATCAGTAGGAGTATATTCAGTAAAAGAAAAGCCATTAACCAATCTAAAAACGCGCTACGTTAAGAATCTGAACATGTGCATAACACAAAATCTAAAGTGGATCGTGTCCACACCTGTCTCACCTGATACCTGGCCTGCAAGTGCCTGCCCTGCCGATTTCCGCTCTCCTCCCGTTCGTAGCTGTGAAGAGGGAAAACTCGCCAAAAAAACTTTCCGCGCCGTTACCAACTTCGTCAAAACACCCTTTGTTCTTATATCACGAACGAGTTGTACAGGTGACCTCTCTGGCTAGGCACTGTAGTGTAACGACATAAGTTTTGTATAAATGATTTTCTTTTGACATATGACCATGTGCAGACTTCGTCACCTATGTCAGTTACAAAACACTTCAAAATTACTTAAATTCTTTTTAAAATTGTCTCTGAATGGTTCTTGAACGAAACTGTAATTAAAACATCATCATTTGAGTAGTATGCGCAGAATTACGTCACTCAGTCCTGTTGGTTTGCGCAAACTTTTTTCAATTTAGATGTCGTTTGTTTCTTCTCAGAAATCATATTAATGCAAGTTATCTGCTTTAATAAATATTAGAACCACATCGAATAAACTTTCAAGACTCAAACTCGCGATGAACGTTGTCAAAAATTAATAATCTTGTCAAATAAATCAGTGATACTTCTTCCTTAATATAATTCTTCATAAATAAATTCTCGGAACGCGTATTTAAACTTTTATAGTATACACTAGTTTATTATCTTCCTATATACTACATATAGACGTGAACCTGAGCCTTGACAAGATAGGACTGAACATTTACAACATGATTAAACTTTCTATGACGTCATTGTTGTAGAAACATTACAAATTCTTATTTTTTCAGTTTTTAGAAGCACGACGCGACAACTCGGTTTCAGGATCTTCTGTTGCTCTCTGGCTGTCGACCCGCGACGTGTAGTGGCCAGCAATTTTCTCTCTGGCCCCGGCAGTGAAGATGCTGTCTCCGTTCGTTGCGCCGCTCTCTCCGTGCATGAAACATAAAAAATAAATACAAAACTTCAGATAATGCACAACAATTACAAAGATTACAAAAATACATAAACAAACCACTAAATTAAACTTATATTCACCTGCAAACTGGGCTGGCACTAGTGGATGGGTGACACTTCAATTTCGCGTCCCACTACAGCACTAATATTTTAGAATTGACAAAGCTGCGTTGACAGAGAGTTGGAACCATTCACCCAAAGAACAGACTTATTTTAGATTACTTATTTTACCCAGGACGTTGAAAGTAGGAACGAACATTTATTCACTCTATCATTCATCCAAACTGAACTACTCGCAGGATCGGGAGGAATAGGGGTAATTCTGAATCGTGTTAGCACATTTTTCTTTCCTCGAGGTCTGCTACAGACATCACTAAGTAACGAAGGGTTTAATAATTATAGACATATTAACTGCTATGAAAGGGATGGCACCTTTTCACAACGCCGAATGAAGTGAAAATAGTAAAACTTGACCAAAGAGTACAGACGTGACTCTTCAGTTCTAATTCATCGGCACTGTACCACTGAATAAACCTACCTTAAGGAACCAAGTAGTACTTGTTAACTACTTTTTCTGGGATACATACTCTCCCAGATTACATCACCTAATACTCCTCACTCAGCTATGACCTTAAATCATGCATGATGCGTATCTGTAATTAACGATAGACATATTACTTCTGTTCTCCTTAATCATAACAATACTTTTACTCTATACGTATCTTATTTACAAGAAAAACCTTTTGCCTATTCTGGCTTATTCTCAAGACGTTAACGTCATTTTACTACTCCTAAGCAAGGCAATCTCACTGCACTGGTTGGCGTAATATCCTTTGTTATGGTAAACCCAATAATTTACTGGATGTGACGCAGTTCACCTGTCTGAATGCCCAACTAGACCGTACTGCGTGCATATTAGTGGAGTTAACGGTTCGGCCTACAGTCCCTTACTGAACACTACAGCGGAGCTAACTCCGAAATTATTTTCAAATCTAAGGATGTAGGGAATCCCACGAGTGAAAATTAAAGTTCACACGGCTACTTACAAATCTTGCTGTGCCATACGAAAATGTTCAAGTGTGTGTAAAATCTTATGGGACTTAACTGCTAAGGTCATCAGTCCCCAAGCTTACACGCTACTTAACCTAAATTATCCTAAGGACAAACACACACACACCCATGCCCGAGGAAGGACTCGAACCTCCACCGGGACCAGCCGCACAGTCCATGACTGTAGCGCCTTAGACCGCTCAGATATTCCCGCGCGGCTGCTGTGCAATACGATTCTTCAGCACTCTGCCCCTATTCCCGTTAGAAAAGCTGTTTCTAGGAAATCATGCAACTGGCTGTTCTCTTCTGATTGTCCATCTTCATCTTCGTCTTCAGCAGTCCTTCTGACACCCATGAAATTTAAATCAGCGACTTCCTCCTCAGAGTGTGGAAATATTTTCTTGGCACCCACCTACATAGGGACAAAGGATCATCATAATAGAATACAGGAAATCAGAGCTCGCACAGAAAGACTTAAGTGTCCGTTTTTCGCGCTCGGTGTTCTCGGCGTCACACACTGCCCGCTCGGCCGAAAGCTGATGGGCTGGTTCAGGCGGACATAAATACTGCAGCTCCCCGCTGACTTTGTGGGAATGAAGGCAATGACCGGCTATCGTAACCAGTGGCGGATCGGGCCATATTGGTTCCTAGTGTTTGGCCTGGTTTCGTCACACAGAAACCTGTGACGTGGAAGAGGTAGAGGTTCACTCAGCACGAAGGTCAGTGACCAGCATTTGGCTGACCAGATTACCATTCTAACGCCCTGTCGCTGCCTTCTAGTCCCGTTATTATTTTTCCCTTTATAAAACAGCCCCTACAGGACAGCCAGTAATATTTACCAGGTGTAGAACTACGAAACCGGAATTTGATTCGACTAATCACACGTCTGTAGTATGAAACAGATAAACAACGTTTTATTCAAAATAATCTCCATAGCTATTTATACATTTCTCCCACCTCTCCGGCAGGCTATGAATGCCACGCCAAAAAAGCAGTTCTTCTTTTGAAGCAAACCAGTCAGCGAGCCATTTTCGTACATTTTCTTACGAATTGAAGCGCCGTTCAGCGAGACCGTGTCCCAGTGGTGCAAATAGATGACAATCGGACGGAGCTAAGTCTGGTTCAAATGGCTCTGAGCACTATGGGACTTAACTTCTGAGGTCATTAGTCCCCTAGAACTTAGAACTACTTAAACCTAACTAACCTAAGGACATCACACACGTCCATGCCCGAGGCAGGATTCGAACCTGCGACCGTAGCGGTCGCGCGGTTCCGGACTGAAGCGCCTAGAAGCGCTCGGCCACGGAGCCAAGTCTGGACAATAAGCCGCATGACCTGGTATTTCCCAACTGAACGGCTCTATCGTTTCCCTTACCCATTTTGCTGTGTGTGATAGGGCGTTATCATATGACTTTGTGTTGCCGTTTTCCATATTCCGGTCGTTTTTCACTTAATGCTAGGTTTCAATCGATCATTTACTGTTGGCAGCGATAAGTGTTAACAGTTTCACCAGATTTTAACAGCTCATTATAGATGACATCCTTCTAATCCCACCGAACACAGAGCATTGTCTTCTTTCCAAAACGATTTGGTCTTGGAGTGGATGTCGATGGTTTGCCTGGATTCAGCCATGATTTACGACGCTTAGGATTCTCAAAATATATCCATTTTTCATCACCTGTCACTATCCGACCTAAAAATGACTTTGTTTTTTATCTGGCGAGCAGCGCTTCACAAGTGGTCTTTCGATTTGCTGGCTGTCTTTCATTCGGTTCATGCGGAACCCATTCTCCCACCTTCTGCATCTTTCCCATAGCTTTCAACCGAAGTGAAACGGCTTTTTGCGTCACATTCAATTGTTCCGCGAGTTTCTGTTGAGTTTGAGTATCATCTTCAACCAACAAGGCCTGCAATTCGTTTTCTTCGAACTTTTTCGGTGGTTTCCCGCGCTCGTCGTTCCTCACGTCAAAATCACCACTTTTGAAGTTTTTGAACCACTCGAACACTGTCTTTTCCCAAGAGCATGTTCGTCGAAGATGTGGACAAGCATTCGATGCGATTCTGCAGCACTTTTCTTCAAACGATAACAGAAAACCAATGCTGTCCACAAAACGTAGTTGGTACGTACAAAACTTGACGTGTTTACGGGTGTGTTGACATTCGTCGTCAGCCGTTACAGGAGGCGATGGCGCTGCATACGCAGACGCGGTCTCACGGACCCTGCACTGACGGCTGGCACCGTCTACAGGGAAATTCCGGTTTCATACTTCTGCACCTGGTAGATAAGAAAAGACATTATTCCACCGTGCTGCAATTTTAAAATACTTTATTCTTCAGTACTGTAGCCCGAATCATGAATGACGGTGGTCTGCGCAGGTCGAGGCGTGGGCGGGTTCAAAAATGGCTCTGAGCACTATGGGACTTAACTGCTGTGGTCATCAGTCCCCTAGAACTTAGAACTACTTAAACCTAACTAACCTAAGGACATCACACACATCCATGCCCGAGGCAGGATTCGAACCTGCGACCGTAGCGGTCGTGCGGGCGTGGGCGGGGATTGCAGTGTGACGCTTCCAAGCCACAACTGTGGACCGACATCTGCCTGTCGCAGTTTGAGCCCAATTCGAACGTCTGCGAATGTCCATAGGTACTATGAGGGTTAACATTTCAATATCCATGTGTATTTCTGAAATAAAGTTCTTACTCTATAGCCGGCCGCGGTGGTCGAGCGGTTCTAGTCGCTTCAGTCCGGAACCGACCGACTGCTACGGTCGCAGGTTCGAATCCTGCCTCGGGCATGGATGTGTGTGGTGTCCTTAAGTTAGTTAGGTTTAAGTAGTTCTAAGTTCCAGGGGACTGATGACCACAGATGTTAGGTCTCATAGCGCTCAGAACCCAACCGGTTTTCCCACACCCCGAATTCCACTACCACATAATGCTGTGAACATAAATTCTCAGAAACTTCTTCCTCAGATTAAGGCGTATGTTTGATACTAGTCGACCGCTCTTGGCCAGGAATACCTTTTTGCGCATCTTCCCTGCCTTTTCGTCATCCTTGCTCCGCCCGTCTTGGGTTATCTTGCCGACTGCGGAACAGAATTCCTTAACTTCATCTACTTCGTGATCACCAACCCAGATGTCCGCCCCTGGTAGCTGAGTGATCAGCGCGACTGAATGTCATACCTAATAGCCCGGGATCGATTCCCGGCTAGGTCGGGGATTTTCTCCGCTCAGGGACTGGCTGTTGTGTTGTCCTTATCATCGTCATTTCATCTCCATCGACACGCAAGTCACCCAAGTGGCGTCAACTCGAAAGACTTGCACCAGGCGAAAGGTCTTCCCGACGGGGGGCCCTAGCCACACGGCATTTCCTTTGTACCAACCCTGATGTCTAGTCTCTCGCTGTTCACATGTCTGATACTTCTCATTAGTTTCGCCTCTCTTCCATTTACTCTCAGTCCATATTCTGTACTTATTAGAGTTTATTCCATTCAACACATCTGTAATTCTTCTTCACTTCCTCCGAGGATAGCAATGTCATCAACGAATCTTATCATTGATATCCTTTCATCTTGAATTTTAATCCCACTCTTGAACCTTTATTTTATTTCAGTTATTGCTTCTTAGGTGTATAGATTGAACAGTAGAGGCGAAAGACTACGTCCATGTCTTACACCTTTTTTAATCCGAGCGCTTCCACTTTTACTGTTCCCTCTTGGTTCTTGTATGTATTGTGTACTACCCGTCTTTCCCTATAACTTACTTCTATTTTTCTCAGACTTTCGGATAGCTTGCACCACTTTACACTGTCGAACACTTTTTCCGGATATACAAATCCTACGAACGTTTATTGGTTTTTCTTCAGTCTTGCTTCCATTATTAGTCACCGAGCGAGGTGGCGCAGTGGTTAGCACACTGGACTCGCATTCGGGAGGACGACGGTTCAATCCCGTCTCCAGCCATCCTGATTTAGGTTTTCCGTGATTTCCCTAAATCGTTTCAGGCAAATGCCGGGATGGTTCCTTTGAAAGGGCACGGCCGATTTCCTTCCCCATCCTTCCTTCACCCGAGCTTGCGCTCCATCTCTAATGACCTCGTTGTCGACGGGACGTTAAACACTAACATCCTCCTCCTCCATTATTAGTCACAACGTCAGAACTGCCTGTCTGGTGCCTTTACCTTTGCTAAAGCCAAACTGATCGTCATCTAACAGAGCTTTAATTTTATTTTTCATTCTTCTGTGTATTATTCTTGTCAGCGTCTTGGATGCACGAGCTATGAAGCTGATTATACGATAATTCTCCCATTTGTCAGCTCTTGTAGTCTTTCGAATTGTGTAGATGGTAGTTTTCGAAAGTAAACGATATGTGGCCAGACTCATATATTCTACACACCAACTTGAACAGTCGGTTTGTTGCCACTTTCCCCAATGATGTTAGAAATTCTGATGGAATGTCATCTATTCCTTCTGCCTTATTGCACCGTAAGTCCTCCAAAGCTCCTTTAAATTCAGCTTCTAATACTGGACCCACATCTCTTCCCTGTCGACTCTTATTTCTTCTTCTGTCACATCATCAGGCAAGTCGTCTCCCTCATCGAGGGCTTCATTGTACTGTTTCCACCGATCCGCTCTCTCCTCTGCGTTTAACAGTAGAATTCCCATTGCATTATTAATGTTGCTTTCAATTTCACCAAAGGCTGTTTTGACTTTTCTGTTTGCTGAATCTGTCGTTCCGACGATCATTTCTGTTTCAATTTTATCACATTTTTGACACAGCCATTTCTCGTTAGCTTCCCGGGGCATTCTATTTCTTTCATTCCTAAGTGATTCGTACTTCTGTATTCCTGGATTTCCCTGAACGTTTTTGTGCTTCGTTCTTTCGTCGACCAACAGAAGTATTTCTTCTGTTGCCCAAGTTTTCTTCGAGGTGCCTACGTTTTTTTTCCAACTTCTGTGACTGTCACTTTTAGAGAGAACCATTTCTCCTCAACTGACCTGGCTGCTGAGCTGTTCACTGTCGCAGTACCTATAGCCCCAGAGAACTTCAGGCGTATCTCTTCCTTGATTAGTACTTCCGTATCCCACTTCTTTGCGCATTGATTCTTTCTGAGTAGTCTCTTAAACTTCAACCGACTCTTCATCATTACTAAATTGTGATCTGAGACTAAATGGTGATCAGAGTGTCCTGCGTGCGCAACGATCAAGACACATAAAAAGTACACCTGCTTTGACAAGTACGACTGTATAGTAAACTGTGTCACGTGACGTGCTGAAGCAGTATTTCTTCTTTATGTAGGTCAAGGGCGAAATTTGAACCGAATTAGTTGGTATGTAATGTTGGTGTTTTCTTTTCAAATACATTTCTACCAGCTAGTACAGTATTTCATACTGCAGTCAGCATTGGCTTGTAACCACGCTTTCAGTATTATTTCGCTAACGATTCGTTTGCAGACCCGCATTTACCGAAACATTTTTGCTTGTGCAGGGTGACAATTAATTATTTAATGGCCACCTTTACATTGAAATTTCTGTGGTACTTACTTGTTTCTTTTTCTCTTCCTTGCTTTTCAGGGGAAGGTAAGGAACAACATCTGAGAAATTCGTTGGTGTAACACTCAAAGTCTCTCTCCATGTACCATGGACCTTGCCGTTGGTGGGGAGGCTTGCGTGCCACAGCGATGCGGATAGCAGTATCGTAGGTGCAACCACAACGGAGGGGTATCTGTTGAGAGGCCAGACAAACGTGTGGTTCCTGAAGAGGGGCAGCAGCCTTCTCAGTAGTTGCAAGGGCAACAGTCTGGATGATTGACTGATCTGGCCTTGTAACACTAACCAAAACGGCCTTGCTGTGTTGGTACTGCGAACTGCTGAAAGTAAGGGGAAACTACGGCCGTAATTTTTCCCGAGGGCATGCAGCTTTACTGTATGATTAAATGATGATGGCGTCCTCTTGGGTAAAATATTCCGGAGGTAAAACAGTCCCCCATTCGGATCTCCGGGCGGGGACTACTCAAGAGGATGTCGTTATCAGGAGAAAGAAAACTGGCGTTCTACGGATCGGGGCGTGGAATGTCAGATCACTTAATCGGGCAGGTAGGTTAGAAAATTTAAAAAGGGAAAAGGATATTTTAAAGTTAGATATAGTGGGAATTAGTGAAGTTCGGTGGCAGGAGGAACAATACTTCTCGTCAGGTGAATACAGGGCTATAAATACAAAATCAAATAGGGGTAATCAGGAGTAGGTTTAATAATGAATAAAAAAATAGGAGTTCAGGTAAGCTACTACAAACAACATAGTGAACGCATTATTGTGGCCAAGGTAGACACGAAGCCTACGCCTACAACAGTAGTACAAGTTTATATGCCAACTAGCTCTGCAGATGATGAAGAAATAGATTAAATATATGACGAGATAAAAGAAATTATTCAGGTAGTGAAGGGAGACGAAAATTTAATAGTCATGGGTGATTGGAATTCGAGAGTAGGAAAAGGGAGAGAAGGAAACATAGTAGGTGAATATGTATTGGGGCTAAGAAATGAAAGAGGAAGCCGCCTGGTAGAATTTTGCACAGAGCACAACTTAATCATAGCTCACACTTGGTTTGAGAATCATGAAAGAAGGTTGTATACATGGAAGAACCCTGGAGATACTAGAAGATATCAGATAGATTATATAATGGTAAGACAGAGATTTAGGAACCAGGTTTTAAATTGTAAGACATTTCCAGGGGCAGACGTGGACTCTGACCACAATCTATTGGTTATGACCTGTAGATTAAAACTGAAGAAACTGCAAAAAGGTGGGAATTTATGGAGATGGGACCTGGATAAACTGAAAGAACCAGAGGTTGTACAGAGTTTCAGGGAGAGCATAAGGGAACAATTGACGGGAATGGGGGAAAGAAATACAGTAGAAGAAGAATGGGTAGCTTTGAGGGGTGAAGTAGTGAAGGCAGCAGAGGATCAAGTAGGTAAAAAGACGAGGGCTACTAGAAATCCTTGGGTAACAGAAGAAATATTGAATTTAATTGATGAAAGGAGAAAATATAAACATGCAGTAAATGAAGCAGACAAAAAGGAATACAAACGTCTCAAAAATGAGATCGAGAGGAACTGCAAAATGGCTAAGCAGGGATGGCTAGAGGACAAATGTAAGGATGTAGAGGCTTATCTCACGAGGGTTAAGATAGATACTGCCTACAGGAAAATTAAAGAGACCTTTGGAGATAAGAGAACCACTTGTATGAACATCAAGAGCTCAGATGAAAACCCAGTTCTAAGCAAAGAAGGGAAAGCAGAAAGGTGGAAGGAGTATATAGAGGGTCTATACAAGGGCGATGTACTTGAGGACAATATTATGGAAATGGAAGAGGATGTAGATGAAGATGGAATGGGAGATACGATACTGCGTGAAGAGTTTGACAGAGCATTGAAAGACCTGAGTCGAAACAAGGCCCCCGGCCAACATTCCATTGGAACTACTGGCGGCCTTGGGAGAGCCAGTCCTGACAAAACTCTACAATCTGGTGAGCAAGATGTATGAAACAGGCGAAATACCCACAGACTTCAAGAAGAATATAATAATTCCAATCCCAAAGAAAGCAGGTGTTGACAGATGTGAAAATTACCGAATAATCAGTTTAATAAGCCACAGCTGCAAAATACTACCACGAATTCTTTACAGACGAATGGAAAAACTAGTAGAAGCCGACTTTGGGGAAGATCAGTTTGGATTCCGAGGAAATACTGGAACACGTGAGGCAATACTGACCTTACGACTGATCTTAGAAGAAAGGTTAAGGAAAGGCAAACCTACGTTTCTAGCATTTGTAGACTTAGAGAAAGCTTTTGACAATGTTGACTGGAATACTCTCTTTCAAATTCTAAAGGTGGCAGGGGTAAAATACAGGGAGCGAAAGGCTATTTACAATTTGTACAGAAACCAGATGGCAGTTACAAGAGTCGAGGCGACATGAAAGGGAAGCAGTGGTTGCGAAGGGAGTAAGACAGGGTTGTAGCCTCTCCCCGATGTTATTCAATCTGTATATTGAGCAAGCAGTAAAGGAAACAAAAGAAAAATTCGGAGTAGGTATTAAAATCTATGGAGAAGAAATAAAAACTTTGACGTTCGCCGATGACATTGTAATTCTGTCAGAGACAGCAAAGGACTTGGAAGAGCAGTTGAATGGAATGGACAGTATCTTGAAAGGAGGATATAAGATGAACATCAACAAAAGCAAAACGAGGATAATGGAATGTAGTCGGATTATGTCGGGTGATGCTGAGGGAATTAGATTAGGAAATGAGACACTTAAAGTAGTAAAGGGGTTTTGCTATTTGGGGAGCAAAATAACTGATGAAGGTCTAAGTAGAGAGGATATAATATGTAGACTGGCAATGGCAAGGAAAGCGTTTCTGAAGAAGAGAAATTTGTTAACATCGAGTATAGGTTTAGGTGTCAGGAAGTCATTTCTGACAGTATTTGTATGGAGTGTAGCCATGTATGGAAGTGAAACACGGACGATAAATAGTTTGGACAAAAAGAGAATAGAAGCTTTCGAAATGTGGTGCTACAGAAGAATGCTGAAGATTAGGTGGGTAGATCATATAAGTAATGAGGAGGTATTGAATAGGATTGGGGAGAAGAGAAGTTTGTGGCACAACTTGACCAGAAGAAGGGATCGGTTGGTAGGACATGTTCTGAGACATCAAGGGATCACCAATTTAGTATTGGAGGGCAGCGTGGAGGGTAAAAATCGTAGAGGGAGACCAAGAGATGAATACACTAAGCAGATTCAGAAGTATGTAGGTTGCAGTAGGTACTGGGAGATGATGAAGCTTGCACAGGATAGAGTAGCATGGAGAGCTGCATCAAACCAGTCTCAGGACTGAAGACCACAACAACAACAACAACAACAACAACAACACTCAAAGGTTGGATACACAACAGCGAGCAGTAATAATGGAATTTTATTTTGCTAGCAATTACTCAGTTATCGCTGCTCAAAGAAGGCTTCGCGCAATTTTCAGTGGCGTACATGTCCTTCTCGAAAGTCAGTTCTGCTATATATTGAAAGCCATAGAACTAGTGGAAATGCAGTTTGTGCTAAACGTACGGGTAGACAGAGATCTGTGCGCAATGAAGAAACCGTTGAAAGTTTGGGACCTGCGTTCAGAAACAGCCCAAAGAAAACTGCAAGTAGGCCGCCACAAGAAAATGGTTTCAAGTGGGAAGCAGTGCGCAGTATCCTGAGGAAATACGTGATATTGTTTCCTTATAAGCGTCAGGTGTCCCACAAGCTGGACCCATCTGATTTTCAAAATCTTTGGGCGCTGTGCAGCACCACGACTGGTTTTAACTTTGTCAATCAGAATTTTGGAGAGAGGCTCATAATGACATGAAATACTCTTCAGTTTATCCGATCACGTAAACAAAGTGTGAGATTATGGGCTAGTCAAACTCTATGAGAATTAATGAACGACCTTTACATAGTGCAAGCGTTACTGTATGGTGCGTAATATCAATATTGGCTCATATATTTGGAAACCGAATAAGATCCTGCTGTTGCTGCTAGTGCCGCTCGAACAGACACATGCTTATAGTTAGTTTTCCTGTGTCACAAAGTCGGAATACCAATTTTTGGGACATAGTCTTTCAGCAAGACGGTTCAAAAAGCTACACAAATCGTAAAACAGGGAAACTATTGCATGGACATTTCCCAGTCGTGTGACTTCGAGGTTTTATGACACTGAGTGGCCTCCCTGTGCCATAGACATAAGTGCACCAATTTTTTTATGGGGTTACTTAAAGAGCCGGCCGGAGTGGCCGAGCGGTTCTAGGCGCTACAGTCTGGAACTGCGCGACCGCTACGGTCGCAGGTTCGAATCCTGCCTCGGGCATGGATGTGTGTGATGTCCTTAGGTTAGTTGTGTTTAAGTAGTTCTAGGGGACTGATGACCTCAGAAGTTAAGTCCCATAGTGCTCAGAGCCATTTTTGTTACTTATAGTCTAAAGTCTATGTCAATAAACCAAACAATTTAGAGGTTCTGGAGGCAGCTATAAGAAATGAAATGCAGTTGATATCAGAAGTTACAAAAATTATGGTTGAAGTGTTAGTTTGCAGCCAAGAAATGTGATACTATAGATGGTAACTAAAGTCTCTAATTTTCAAGAAATACACATTGTTTGTGGTTCTCCTGTACTTAGTACATAGTTCTTACTGCTTCAGTTTTATACCTGTTATTTACATTATATATAGTAGGAACATTATATGTATACCATCAACTCTGACTGATTAAACGAAATAATTAGTAGATTAAAATATATTCTCAATACGACAGAAACGCATGAAACCATTTAAATGAGAATTTTCTCTGCATTGGCACACTGTACGAGGTTTGACAAAAGAGTTCAGTCGCTTGTCTGACGGGCAGTGTAAAAGGCATTCACCTGGCACGGAAGCAGAATTCCTTGTCGTTCCCGAAACAAGGCGGTTTTACTGCATTCGCAGGATGGAAGTTACCGTGAGATTCGTAAAGAGCTTTCTGTAAATTATACATCAGTACGGGCAAGTTTCAAGAAACTGCAACAACAGACAATAGACACAGATCCGGACGTCCAAAAGTTCTTACACGTAGGGTGTATCGAAGGTTATTTCGTCTTGCATAAAAAGAGTTTTTTAAAAGTGCAGACTCGTTTGTATCGGACATCCGGTCAACGCCCAACAAGCGGGTCACTGCTCAAACTGGTTGGAATGTTTCGAACGCAGCTGGTATTCGTGTCAGATCTCCCAGAAAGGAGCCATTTATTTTGGAAGTTAACCGAAGAAAAAGCTTGCAGTTCGCCAAAGACTATGTCGATAAATCGTTTGAATTTTGAAAAGTGTAGCGCAAACCAAATACAGAGGTACAATCACAACACGTCATACCTACAGTAAAAAATGGAGGCAGGAAGCATAATGGTCTGGGAATGCGTGGCAGCTTCTGATGTCGGTGACTTGGCAGTTATTGACGGTGTCGTGGATCATCGTAACTATACTGACGTGTTGCGAAGCAGTGCACAAAAACTGGGTCTTGATGACGTTTTCTACTGTCAACAAGACAACGACCCTAAACATACGGCTCCACTGAGCGAGCTGACGCTGTGGTTAGCACGCTGGACTCGGATTTGGAAGGAAGACGCTTCAAACCCACGTACGGCCAACCTGATTTACGTTTTCCGTTGTTCCCTAAATCGCTATAGGCAAATACCAGGATGGTTCCTTTGAAAGGGCGTGGTCGACTTTCTTCCCTAATCCGATGGGATCGATGATGACCTCGCTGTTTGGTCCCCTCCCCCAAATCCAACCAACCAACCAACCAACCATACGGCTCTGAGGACTAGGGAGTGGTTATTATATAATGCTCCAAGAAGGGTTTTCACTCCACACAGAGGCCTTATCTTAACCTGATCGAGCATCTTTGGACGCATTTGGATACAGAAGTTCGGAAACGTCGTTCTGCAGGGAAGCGGGAGTTACAGAAGGTGTTGTTAAAGGAATGGTCGAAGAACTCACCAGATATTACTCGTAGCTTGGTTCACTCCATGCCAAGTCAATGCCAGCGGTATCCACACAGGCTACTAGAATTGTGTTACGTGTGTTAGGGAGACCTGCACTTCATTTTTATGTATGTGTGCCAATACTTTTTTCATGTGTAGAGGAACGAATATCTTTGCTGTGAGAAAGCAATTATACTAGAAGAACCCTATGTTTACTACTGTACATTTAAATGAATATAAGTGTCTTGGCATCACCGTTATTTGTTTGCAATGTATATGTAGTGGTAAGTGTACCAATATTTTGTGGTGCCATTGTAAATATGATCGTTAATTAATTGTCACCTTGCGTTATGCTGTACTTTCACTCGTATGGGTTTTCGCTATTAATTATGATACATTGTGTATAGCGGCTAGGAAGGCGGTCCGGATGTTTGTGTGGCCTGGCTGTATGCGGGCCGTGTTGTGGCTGAGCGAGGACAAAGCAGCGGAGGCTGCAGCCGCCACCTGCTGGAGCCCACAGCCTGGCAGCTGCCCACCTGCCTCCCGCAGGGGGTGTGGGGCGGGCCGACCCGCTGTGTCCGTGGCCGCGGCTGTGGGAAACGATCCCTTCCCAGTCGCTACAGACACAGATGCAGCCGTTGCAAATCGTACGAGGGCTGCTCGGTAAGTGCGGTCCGTTCGGTCACGTAATGGACAATAAACTGTGAAAATCCGATGAAGCTTTGCCCAAATGTGGTGTGCAGTGTCTGTAGTACGGCTGTCGATCGCGTCACGTCGCGCTTTTCAGTTCTGAGCCCACAGTGAGCACGTAAGGATGCCTAGAGCAGTAGTGTCCGCCGCCAAGTACGGTTACCCGCTGAGAGATTTCCTCTGATTTCATGCAACCCCACACAACGTAACCGTCATGCATATCCTTCTTCGTGAAACATCTAGGCCGTACACCGCAGCGTTTTCGGAGCCCAGTGATTTGGTCAACCACCGTACAGACCGGAATTAGCTCCCTCTGATGTTAATCTTTGCTCACATGAACTGATGGTTATGAAGACAACATTTTGGCACAGGCAGTGAACTACAGACCAGCTTACAGAAGTGGTGGAAAGCACAGGCGGCTGCCTTCTATGACGATTGTATTGGAAAGGGGCGACTACGTAGAGAAGTAACTGGAACGTGTAACAAACTGTTGCAAATACAAAATTTCCCATTTTCACTGTGGTTTCCATTTCCGGACCTATTGTACCTTACTTTGCTAAAAGCCCTCGCGCTCTAAGACTGCTTCATATCGTTGTTGTGATCTTCAGTCCAAACCCTATTTCGAAGTAGCTTTACATGATAGTCTGTCCTATGCGAGCTCTTCATCCGTGCATAACACTAGCACAAACGTCGACGCTGGAGACAAATTACACCATATACACGCCCAATGTAGTTCCATGACAAAGTCAAGGTGCCTTGCTGGACTGATAATTGACTTGGAGGGACCACACACTCGTACAATACCTGACCAACAGAGCACACGCGATCAGGAACCGCGGGACTGCTACGGTCGCAGGTTCGAATCCTGCCTCGGGCATGGATGTGTGTGATGTTCTTCGGTTAGTTAGGTTTAAGTAGTTCTAAGTTCTAGGGGACTGATGACCTCAGATGTTAAGTCCCATAGTGCTCAGAGCCAAGAGCACACGCGAGGCTCAGACAACCCTGTCTAATTCTTAACACGCAAAATGCACTAAATAATAGGGCGTCGAGGTCGATGTACAGCGTGTTTTACATGTCATGTTACACACGTCTTGAGGCCGTAGAGAGGAATTAGTAGATCAAGTTTTACATAGGAATCCATGTCCGGAAATGTCATCCAACGACGCTATTATAGGTACCAGCGCCTGTAAGTATATGTATATACAAGGCATCCCGTGATGATGTTGCACACTTTCTAGGATGACGAAAAAAAATAAGTGAATCAATTCGAGGTAAGGGTCCCTTTAACGGAAACGAACGAGTCGAAAGTTAGAAGCGAAAACCATTCTGATACCTCTGACAGTGCAATATATGCGCTGTTACTGTTGTTGCTAAGGTTGTGGAACAGGCAGCTTTCAGAGGTGGCTGTATGGACCGAAGCAAGAAAAAATGTCCAGTAAACACGGACTCTAAAATGCATACCTTAAGAGCTATGAGCTCTTGTTCAATAGAGGAGATGACTCACAGTAGCGGAGATGAACAAGTACTCATGACCCCTCAGGTATGCGTATTTACTAGACACTTTTCCTTGATTTGGTGCGTACTACCGCCTCTGAAAATTGCCTGCCTTACAATATTAACAACAGTACCAGCAGTCAGACGTGTCAGAACGGTTTTCCCGTATACTTTTCGAATCTTTCGTGTCCAATAGAGGGACTAGAGGGACCTTTACCTCGGAGTGATACTTTTATCCTTCTCCATCATCCTAGAAAGTTTGTAACATCAGGGAACCACTCTGTATAGACATACATTTACCGGCGCCGGCGCCTATAACTTTGACGCTCTGTAGCGTAGGCGACGTCCCCGGACAGAGGTTTCTGTTTAAAAGTTGGTCTACTAAGTTACAAGTGTGTAACATGAATTGTAAAACACCCTGTACGTGATTCTTATTAGACCAATAACGGCGTATACAGCTGCAGTGTGGAGTTACCCAACTCCAGCATATCTGCGCCGTCTGCAGGTCACACAGAACAAAGTTCTAAGAATTACAAGAAAGTAACCACAGTGCCAGGCTTTGCACGGGATGTTTAACACGTGTCGCACAAAGTAATTGGCCCTGTGCCTTGTTGAAAATCATAGCGAATGCAAGTTGCATGGCAACAGCAGTCGATTTAAATCGAAGGGATTATTTGAATCACCAGTTATCAACGGAATGCTACGAATGAAATTCATCTGCATGAAAAGATTAAATTTCACGATAAGCATCTTATTGTGTTTTTGGAGTATTCGTCTTCATTGTTTCAGCTCAGTTTCCACTGATTCAAGTGGGGTTGTGTTCGAGCACGTCTCGGATTTTTCATACAGTTTACGTCAAAGTTCGGGAATTCCTGGGTTCTGTTCCATCTTTCGATTGCCCGCGATCTAGTACCTTTTGTTGGTAGTATATTGATGACGTGCCTTAGCGTTTGTGCGGCACTGTGGATTTTAACAACAGCGATAACTATGAATCACGGACTAAAATATTTTCTAGGGTATATATCATATGTAACAACGGCAAATAATCAACGAATAACTTTGCAACCATGTTTCTGTAAAAATCTTGAGCTTTCGCTCGTCTCAAGATCTAGTGACAGCTGATTGTACTGTCTCCAACACGGGTATTGCCACGGCAATTTATTCTCGCGGTAGGAATTACAGTCAGTTTGTTGTTGTTGTGGTCTTCAGTCCTGAGACTAGTTTGATGCAGCTCTCCATGCTACTCTGTCCTGTGCAAGCTTCTTCATCTCCCAGTACCTACTGCAACCTACATCATTCTGAATCTGCTTGGTGTATTCATCTCTTGGTCTCCCTGGGAGAGGAAGAAGCTTGCACAGGATAGAGTAGCATGGAGAGCTGCATCAAAACCAGTCTCAAGACTGAAGACCACAACAACAACAACTACGATTTTTACCCTCCACGCTGCCCTCCAATACTAAATTGGTTATCCCTTGATGCCTCAGAACATGTCCTACCAACAGATCCCTTCTTCTAGTCAAGTTGTGCCACAAACTTCTCTTCTCCCCAATCCTATT
This sequence comes from Schistocerca piceifrons, assembly GCF_021461385.2. Taxonomy (NCBI): domain Eukaryota; kingdom Metazoa; phylum Arthropoda; class Insecta; order Orthoptera; family Acrididae; genus Schistocerca; species Schistocerca piceifrons. Next base: position 4,900,017 of record NC_060144.1, on the reverse strand, counting down.
CAATACCTCCTCATTAGTTATGTGATCTACCCATCTACTCTTCAGCATTCTTCTGTAGCACCACATTTCGAAAGCTTCTATCCTCTTCTTGTCCAAACTATTTCTCGTCCATGTTTCACTTCCATACATGGCTACACTCCATACAAATACTTTCAGAAACGACTTCCCGACACTTAAATCTATACTCGAAGTTAACAAATTTCTCTTCTTCAGAAACGCTTTCCTTGCCATTGCCATCAGTTATTTTTCTCCCCAAATAGCAAAACTCCTTTACTACTTTAAGTGTCTCGTTTCCTAATCTAATCCCCTCAGCATCACCCGACATAATCCGACTACATTCCATTATCCTCGTTTTGCTTTTGTTGATGTTCATCTTATATCCTCCTTTCAAGATACTGTCCATTCCATTCAACTGCTCTTCCAAGTCCTTTGCTGTCTCTGACAGAATTACAATGTCATCGGCGAGCGTCAAAGTTTTTATTTCTTCTCCATAGATTTTAATACCTACTCCGAATTTTTCTTTTGTTTCCTTCCTTCACTGCTTGCTCAATATACAGATTGAATAACATCGGGGATATGCTACAACCCTGTCTCACTCCCTTCGCAACCACTGCTTCCCTTTCATGTCCTTTGACTCTTATAACTGCCATCTGGTTTCTGTACAAATTGTAAATAGCCTTTCGCTCCCTGTATTTTACCCCTGCCACCTTCAGAATATGAGAGTATTACAGTCAACATTGTCAAAAGCTTTCTCTAAGTCTACAAATGCTAGAAACGTAGGTTTGCCTTTCCTTAATCTAGCTTCTAAGATAAGTCATAGGGTCAGTATTGCCTCAAGTGTTCCAATATTTCTACGGAATCCAAACTGATATTCCCCGAGGTCGCCTTCTACTAGTTTTTCCATTCGTCTGTAAAGAATTCGCGTTTGTATTTTGCAGCCATGACTTATTAAACGCCGGCCCGAGTGACCGAGCGTTTCTGGGCGCTACAGTGTGGAACCGCGCGACCACTACGGTCGCAGGTTCGAATCCTGCCTCGGGCATGGATGTGTGTCATGTCCTTAGGTTATTTCGGTTTAAGTAGTTCTAAGTTCTAGTGGACTCATGACCTCAGAAGTTAAGTCCCATAATTAAAAAAAATCTTATTAAACTGATAGTTCATTAATTTTCACATCTGTCAACACCTGCTTTCGTTGGGATTGGAATTATTATATTCTCCATGCCGTCTGAGGGTATTTCACCTGTCTCACGCATCTTGCTCATCAGATGGTAGAGTTTTGTCATGACTGGCTCTCCCGAGATTGTCAGTAGTTCTAATAGAATGTTGTCTACTCCCGGGCCCTTGTTCCGACTCAGGTCTTTCAGTGCTCTGTCAAACTTTTCACGCATTTCATCTTCATCTAAATCTATATCCTCTCCCATTTCCATATTATTGTCCTCAAGTCCATCGCCCTTGTATAGACCCTCTATATACTCCTTCCACCTTTTTGCTTTCCCTTCTTTGCTTACAACTGGGTTTTACTTGATATTCATACAAGTGGTTCTCTTTTCTCGAAAGGTCTCTTTAAATTTCCTATAGGCAGGAAGTCCTAGTCCTCTAGCTATCCCTGCTTAGGCATTTTGCACTTCCTGTCGGTCTCATTTTTGAGACGTTTGTATTCCTTTTTGCCTGCTTCATTTACTGCATTTTCATATTTTCTCCTTTCATCAGTTAAATTCAATATTTCTTCTGTTACCCAAGGATTTCTACTAGCCCTCGTCTTTTTACCTACTTGATCCTCTGCTGCTTTCACTATTTCATCTCTCAAAGCTACCCATTCTTCTTCTACTGTATTTCTTTCCCCCATTCTTGTCAATTGTTCCCTTATGCTCTTCCTGAAACTCTCTACAACCTCTGGCTCCTTCAGTTTATCCAGGTCCCATCTCCTCAAATTCCCACGTTTTTGCAGTTTCTTCAGTTTTAATCTACAGTTCATAACCAATAGATTGTGGTCAGAGTCCACATCTGCCCCTGGAAATGTCTTACAATTTAAAACCTGGTTCCTAAATCTCTGTCTTACCATTATATAATCTATCTGATATCTTCTAGTATCTCCAGGGTTCTTGCATGTATACAACCTTCTTTCATGATCTTGAACCAAGTGTTAGCTATGATTAAGTTATGCTCTGCGCAAAATTCTACCAGGCGGCTTCCTCTTTCATTTCTTAGCCCCAATACATATTCACCTACTATGTTTCCTTCTCTCCCTTTTCCTACTCTCGAATTCCAATCACCCATGACTATTAAATTTTCGTCTCCCTTCACTACCTGAATAATTTCTTTTATCTCGTCATATATTTAATCTATTTCTTCATCATCTGCAGAGCTAGTTGGCATATAAACTTGTACTACTGTTGTAGGCGTAGGCTTCGTGTCTACCTTGGCCACAATAATGCGTTCACTATGTTGTTTGTAGTAGCTTACCCGAACTCCTATTTTTTTATTCATTATTAAACCTACTCCTGCATTACCCCTATTTGATTTTGTATTTATAGCCCTGTATTCACCTGACGAGAAGTATTGTTCCTCCTGCCACCGAACTTCACTAATTCCCACTATATCTAACTTTAAAATATCCATTTCCCTTTTTAAATTTTCTAACCTACCTGTCCGATTAAGGGATCTGACATTCCACCCTCCGTTCCGTAGAATGCCAGTTTTCTTTCTCCTGATAACGACGTCCTTTTGAGTAGTCCCCGCCCGGAGATCCGAATGGGGACTATTTTACCTCCGGAATATTTTACCCAAGAGGACGCCATCATCATTCAACCATACAGTAAAGCTGCATGCCCTCGGGAGAAATTACGGCCGTAGTTTCCCCTTGCTTTCAGCCGTTCGCAGTACCAGCACAGCAAGGCCGTTTTGGTTAGTGTTACAAGGCCAGATCAGTCAATCATCCAGACTGTTGCCCGTGCAACTACTGAAAAGGCTGCTGCCCCTCTTCAGGAACCACACGTTTGTCTGGCCTCTCAACAGATACCCCTCCGTTGTGGTTGCACCTACGGTACAGCCATCTGTATCGCTGAGGCACGCAAGCCTCCCCACCAGCGTCAAGGTCCGTGGTTCACGGGGTTTCAAATGGCTCTGAGCACTATGGGACTTAACTGCTCAGGTCATCTGTCCCATAGAACTTAAAAGTATTTAAACCTAGCTAACCTAAGGACACCACAGACATCCATGCCCGAGGCAGGATTCGAACCTGCGATGTAGCGGTCGCGGACTCCAGACCGAAGCGCCTAGAACCGCTCGGCCACTCCGCCCGACGTTCACGGGGGGACAGTCAGTTTACCATGATATATTTCGTTTGTTAGGCATTTAATTTTTTCATTAATTTTCTTCCTTTTTTCACCTGAAGTGAAATTACGAAATCTTATGTACATAGTCTTGTCCTGAAGGTAAAATATGCAAAATTTCATCAAGATCCGAATAAAACTGCAGTTTTGCACTTATTACGAAAAACAAACAGACACTGTTATTTACATATACAGATGCCCCATCTATCTGGTAACGGCATGAGCATGTTACAGATACGCCGACAGTGAAGTTGGCCCAGGAGGCATCGTCGGTGCCCAGTATTTACGGTGACCTACCCGCTGTTAACATGTCCTCACACCCATGCATAAACCGTCGCTCCTGGCACCATAAATCCGCCACTAACCCTGCTTACCTATCCATGCTGTTGCAGAGGTTTTTTTTCCTCACGGGATTAGAAGCGACACATTTTTCCCTCTGATCTAAAACCGCTGTTCTTAGACCTCTTTCTGTCTGCTGTCTTCTAGACCCATATTAGTGGGTGATCGCATGCTGTTACTCTTCGATAGAAATGCTAAACCTTTTCCGAGGTGCCAATAGAACTTCCTTGTGAAGCCTCCCATGCAAATCCGGGCTTAGATCGGCTCCATATTTTTTTTCTTTTTGTCTACAGGATGTGCCCCACTAACCGATTCCTTCTTCTAGTCGACTTGTGCCACAAATTTCTTTTCCGTCACACATTCGAATGATCAAATTCCGTGCTCTTTCTTTCCAGTTATGGAATTATTGGTGGAGAACGCAGCCAGCCATGAAAAACTTTAAAAATCTTTATTTTAATGCAATTTTGGGGCGAAACTAAATTTAAATCAAATGGTAACTTCTCTAATCTGCGCCAAAGAAAAGCGCGCAAATTTAGTGTCTTGGTCAGTGGGTATACTCATTTAATTCGGAATTCCCCGAGCCAACTTACTTTGTGTGCCCGAGAGAATGTGTTACCCGCACCGGTGAGTTGCGCTCCGCCCTCCTGTTCGAATTGAGGGCGCCAAATACTAGCAGGGCTCCCGGATCCACCACAGCAGCATGCTTGACAACTATAATTTTCGAAATAATGTGTGTGTATATTAAATAAACTGGCAAAAATATAACTTTAAACAAATTAAGAACAACAGTTTATTAACTTTTAATACACTTACCAACTCCGTGTTGACAAAAGTTTAATGAGGTTTTTGCTGTGTATATGAAAGAAGTTACACAGAAAAAGTTTGTGAATGCTACACGTATCAAGAAATTTAAAACTTTATTGTCTAAAGTGAAACACATTTTTGCAATTGTTTGATATTTTTAAGTATCAAAACAGCTTAAAACGCTATTGTTGGGGGGTTTTCCTGTAACTTTCAAGTAGAGGACCCCTGGGTCTTCTTTCTCTTCTGGACAACCGCCCCCCACCCACAAAACTTCATTAATCCGCCACTGTTTTGGGCTGCGTGTGCGTCTTCACATGACTACACTTCTCAGCAGCTGCTGATGTATAGTTTACTGTAATTAGACGAATGAAGGCACCTGAAGTTAGAAATGATAACCCGAAACCGGTGATGGCCTTCAAATAAAACTTTTTTTTAAAAAATGTTGCTGGCTAGTTGTGTTCTCCAGCAACAATTCTTATTCCTTTTCTCCAAATGCGATGCTGTGCCTTCTGATTAGCAATTTGATCAACCTATCTAATTTCAGCATTGTCGTGTAGGACCATACTTCAGAAGCTTCTGTTGTCTTCTTGTCTGCGTTGTTTATTGTCCACGTTTTATTTTGGTACAAGGCTACACTCCATACAAATACCTTCAGTAGAGACTTCCTAACATTTAAATTTATATTCGTATTCGATGGTAAGAAAGTTCCTTTTCCAAAAACGTTTTTCTTGCTATTTCCAGTTTGAATTTATATTCCCTACCTCGGCCATCGTCTCTTATATTGCTACCCAACTAGCAAACACATGTACTCGTTTCAGCATATTATTTCCTAATCGTGTTCTCTCGGCATCCTTTGATTTAACTAAACTCCATTCAATTACTCTTGTTTTATTTTTGTTGATGTCCGTGTTATAACTTCTTTTCAAGACACTAATCACTCCGTTCAGTAGCTCTAGCAAGGCCAATGCAATAGAAGAGCCTCAAAGTTTTAATTTATTCTTCCTAAACGTTATCTCTTTTTCAAAATTTATCCTTTGTTTCTTTTAGTGCTTCTTCGATGCATAGATTGAATGACACTGCGGGTAGTATACAACCCTGCCTGAACCGTTGTCCTTCGATCCTTGTGTAACTGCAGTCTGGTTCCTGTGTAAGTTATGAAAGACGCAAGTACCCATCAGAAAATCGTAACTAGCTCTACTTACATATAAAGTTAATGAACTTACCTAAACCTTTCATTCAGTCTCCCGTGGACCCTTTTGGTATTGAAATTTAAGACAGCAGAAATGAAATTCAAACATTAAACTCGACATTTAAAAATGTACTCATCCGTGAGGAGATTACCACACCGACATAGGTCAGTCGCATAAGAGCGCTAATGACAGATGTGAAAAAAACGATTAAGGCTGCCGACAGCGACAAGCCCCTAGCCCGAGACCGAAATTCAGTTACATTTTACATTAAATAGGTTACAGCATTGACCATATAATGGTTTATATTTCTTCAGAATTTGTTGCGCAGTCCATGATCCAGCATTACTGGAAAAGACCTCAAATCACTCATGTTGACGGAAACGATATAAGAACGGATGCAGGATCCTAAAGCGTGTACTACGCTGAGGTGACAAAAGTCGTTGGATAGCGATGTGCGCATACACAGGTGGCGGTGGTATCGCTTATGCACAGTATAGCCGGATAGTGCACTGGCAGAGCTGTCCTCTGTACTCACAGGTGATTCAATTGAAAAGCTTTCCGACGTGATTACGGTCGCACGATGGGAATCGACAGACTTTGAAGGCGGAATGGCGGTTGGAGCTAGACGCACGGGACATTCCATTTGCGAAGTCATTAGGTAATTCAATATTCCGAGATCCACAGTGTCAAGAGTTCGCCGAGAATACCAGATTCCAGGCACTGCCTCTCACCGCGGACAACACAGTGGCCGACGGCCTTCACTTATCGACCGAGAGCAGCGGCGTTTGCGCAGAGTTGTCAGTGATAGCAAGCGAGCAACACAGCGCGACTAAACCGCAGGAATCGATGTGGGACGTACGACGAACGAAACCGTTCGGACAGTCCGGCGAAATTGGACGTTAATAGGCTATGGCAGCAGATGACCGGTGCGACTGCCTTTGCTAAGAGCACGACGTCGCCTGCAACGCCCCTCGTGGGCTCGTGACCGTGTCGGTTTGACCCTAGACGGCTGGAAAGCACATGAACTCCGATTCCAGTTGGTAAGCACTGATGGAGGATTTCTTGCCTGGCGCAGACCCCACCAACCCGCGGACCCAAGTTGTCAACAAAGCACGCGTGCAGCCTCGTGGCGGAGTGGGCCGTGTTTACAAGCAATGGCCTGGGTCGTCTGATTGGAAATTGTAGTGTACGGCTACCTGGAAACCAATTGCAACCATTCGTGGACTTCATGTTCTCAAACAACGATGGAAATTTTATAGATAACAAATGCGTCATGTCACTGGCCACAATTGTTCGCGATTGGTTTGCAAAACCGACATGAACCGCATCGCACATTTTTGGGACACAATCGAGAAGTCAGTTCGTGCACAAAACCCGTGCCACGTCGAGTTGCTGCACTACGAGGGCAAAAGGAGGGGCAACACAGTGTTACGAGGCGTCCCACGTGACTTTGGTCACTTCGCTGTAGACTCAGACATTATGACGGTCCTAGAGCAGTACAAGTTTCTCTCAAAGAATAATCACGGATTTAAACAAAGAAAACAGCACTTGGGTGGAAAACAGCTTAATTCATTTGTACACGACATCTTCTAAACAGCAGATGCACGCGAATAGGATTTCCGTAAGGTGTTCGACATTGTACCACACCGTGGACTACTAACCAACGAGCAAACGCTGTAATGCGCTTCCTTAGCGCTGTTTATTACAATTACGTGCTACCAGACCGGACGTTAAGCATTATTCTGTAGTGAGTTGTACCGAAGGACACATCTGCATTACAAAAATATGAAGTTTTACATACCTGATTATCTTGATATACACTTCGTTGTCATCTTTTGCGGCAGTGGTTCTCTTCTAGTAAAGAGAAAATTAACCGATGAAAGAGTTATAGAAATCGGGTAAATTTCGAAATACTAAACGAAGTAAAGTACATGAATTTTCCCGTCCGGTTAGCCGCGCGGTCTAACGCGCTGCTTCCCGATCGGGAAGGCGTGCCGGTCTCCGGCACGAATCCCCCCCGTGGATTAGTGCCGAGGTCCGGTGTGCCGGCCAGCCTGTGGATGGTTTTCAAGGCGGTTTTCCATCTGCCTCGGCGTTGCGGCCTGCTTCCCCTTATTCCGCCTCAGTTACACTATGTCGGCGATTGCTGCGGAAACACCGTCCCCACGTACGCGTGCACCATAATTACTCTACCACGCTAAGCCTCTGCGTCGTTTCTAGGTCGCCACTCCCATACAATACAATACCTGAATTTTTAAACATTTATATTTTGCAACATTTGACGTATTATAACGGCATAATTTTGGACAAACACAACAATTAATACTCTGCTTTCTGTAGCTTCACAGATGACCCAAGTGCCATTCACAATCACCTCCCGCTAAGTCTGCACACAACGAAGAGCAGAGATAGTATACAAAGCAAAGAGTTTACATCTTTGTCAGAGACAATCTCTTGTATATTTTTAGCACAATTAATATTACAGAATTCATAGAATTTTTCGTAAAAGCTTCAACATTATTTTAAATATGTGGAATAAAAATATTTAAGCGTCAAATAATTGATTTTTATGAACATAGATTAAATTAATGTTTCTTTATGCAAACGAAGATACCGATACCTGCCGGTGTCGTAGGCTTTCTACTATCTCATTGGCTTGATTATATTACAACACACAGTGTATCTTCATTGATATGTGATAGGATCGAGTAATATTTGCCTATCATAACCCAATATGCTTTAAAGGACGACGAATGTTGCACGTAAACGAAAGTAACCTCGGCCTGCCCCAAAGTAATAGGATCTCTAATGTCGTTAGTATACATATACAATCCATCAGATGCGATCAGTAGCACTGTAAAACGTCTTTCTTGTCTACGAGAGAATCTCGCAGTTGAATGATTGTAAGGAAATGCAGAAATACTTGAACAAAATTTGCATTTGCTATAACGCATGGTAGCTCTCTTTAAATGTAATTATCCAAGGTACATCCCATAAAAAGTGACAGTATCGGGTAGTATCTGACGGAAACACTCCTCGGATGAACATACTGGTATATTTTGCGACGTTCAAAGTTTTGGGAGTAACACTAAAAGGCAACACGAAACCGGACGAATAGTTAAAAATCAGTATTAGGGAAGGTGACGGAACACTTACATTTGTTTAAAGGCACTGTCAAAGTGGAGTGCTTATGTAAAAGAAATTGCGTGCAGGACGCTCGTTGGCTCATTACTAGAGTATTGCTGCAGCGGTGGGACTCGATTAGGTGAAACGTGAGGCTTCGAACGAGTTCAGAACGGCGCTGCTAGAATAGTGGCGGATTGGTGTAGCGTATACGAACGATCCAGCGGGCATAATGGCCATGCGTCGAGCTAAAACTCGCCGTGTGTGGAGAATCTCAGATGGACGGGGGTAGCTCACTAGTTAAAAAAAGTCAAAACTTCAGCTATTAGATAAGAATGTCCGTATAATACCGTATAATATAGGGTGTTTGACTATTGTAGGTACAAACCAAAAAACGGAAGGTATGATTAGACAACAGTAAAAAGCAAATAATAATAATACACGTAGGTACGGAAATCGATAATTTATTCGATACGAAGTATAACGATCATGCCAATGTCAAAAAACTGATAATGACTAAGGCTACATTTATGCTTCGGTTTGGCTGATATTCTTTATGGTGAAAGGATGCGTAAACGGTATATGCTTGATGGTGCAGCAGTACACTATCATGTGGCTATTCGGGAATACATAGCATGAATCTTCGACAACAAGTTTATCGGTCGTGGTCACCCAGGTCCCCCGACTTGAGCCCGCTGGATTTTTTGTGTGAGGATTGAAAGCTTTGGTGTACTGCAGCCCCGTTGATAGTGTCAATGAACTCCGGGAACGCACAGTGGATGGTTGTCACTGCATTTTGTCAGACCTAGGGCTTGTGAACATGTTCTGGCACCGATGAGGAAACATGCTGAAGCCAGCCTTCACACGAACGGTGTCCACGTGCGACACTTGTAATGTGTTCTTCCTAAACTGCAGGTATGAATTTTGTATCATTGAGAACACTGTTATAAGCTGTTCATGTACTTTTAATGCGACATATCGGTGAAAACATTCTTTTCCGGGGCTATATTTATTAGGATTATTTGTTTATTTCATTGCCCTCTACTTAGCCGTTTCCGTTGAAGCTGTAATAGTGGACCATCCGACATATTATGATCAAATACGGTACACTGGTACCAACACACTTACAGGTAAAATTTAAGGTCCCCCTACAGATTCTGTGTAGAGAAGTTATATCGTAACTTAAAAAAAATGTCATAGGACTAATTTGGCCCTTACAGTACGTATTAACAAAGCCAATTAACGAATGATAATTGTGTTTGTATCGCGCCTAAGCGTCCTTAGCTACGTCGCTTTTCTTGTAACAGACATGGCTATATAGTGCATAGTTAGTAGAAATTGTGCCTGTTTCCTAATCAGTGGAAACATAATTGACCAGGGAGAAAATATCTGTTACGCCGTTTATTGTTATAATCTGTTACAGGGCAAGAAAATTCAATGTTATGTGAATCTTTGCACGTGTGAAGTGTCACACAGATTGCAATATTTTGCTAAAAAATAAAATAGGACTTTTCATTAGTGTTTATGGCATCTATAACTCACTACCCCGTCTACAAAAAATCGGTCAAGTATGAAGGAACTGTTGTGACGTGGCTGTCTGTCCAGCAGCACGTCACCTCAATACGACTGCGCCAGTGTAGTGTCGAGGACGACTAAACAAATTTACACAAAATGTAGAACTCTGTCATAATTGAACAGAAATAGTGTTTCCTGGAAAAAATAACTTCCAATAACTAAGTCTGCGTCTTGGCAAGCAGTTCGAGCCTGATAGTTCCCATTACAAGACCGTAGCTACCAAGTTACATTCCGAGATGAGGTACTGCTACACTGTACTAGCGGTAGTACCGCTTTCCAGTAACTATCACAGGTCGCTCATTTCTTAGCTGGACACCAACTGTGTAACGATCGCTTCGTGAAATCACTGTGAACTCCCTGTGGACTGAGCGCAGACTGCCTGTAGAGGCCTGGTGGCGTTGGATGAGTACACTCCGTCCGTGTCATGGCTGTCGCCAGCCAGGAAGCCAGGCTGCCTGCTCATTGGCTCTCCGTGTAGTATGAAGTCATCCGGCGAGTGATTGGCGTCTACCGAAGGCGTGGCAGTGTAGTTGTGCCGGCTGCAGTACCTGCTTCAAGTGGCCATAGCTATCAACTTTTCGAAACGGCGGCACCTGCTGATTATGCAACTGGTGACACTTCGCCGTAGGAAGGGACATCGCCCCGCAGGCGCCAGAGGCCGTTAACGTCTCTCCCCCTCACGGAAGAGGAAGCGAAGCATGGCGACTAGGGGTGGTGCAGCGGCGGAAGGGTGGTGCACACACTCGCTCTGAGGCACAGACGGAGTGCTTTCGTAGCACAAGAGGGGAGCCACTAGGTCCGAGCGCAGCAGTGGCGGAGTCCAGACGCTGACGGCAAGCACAACTCATGAGGCCCTCCAAGTGAAAATGTGGCCCTGAAAGAAGAGAATCTGGAAGGAGAGCAGAAATGAAGAGAGGTGTCCACCTGAAGGACAACGGCAGAAGGACTGTGCGTGGGGGCTGGAGGCAGATGGAGAAAGCAGCTGGCGAGTCTGTCCGAGGTACCGTGGTAGAGGCATGCACAGTGAGCCGCTTGGGATGACGAAAGATCCTTCAACACGCAGTAAGCATCGGAGCCTGACACGATCCGTGGGTTGTCCTGTCATGTGATGTACGGCTACTCGGTGGAAGCATCCAGAATGACCATCCACTTTGCATCCTGAAATGGCCCACACGACTGGATACCCTAGCATCAGCAGCTCAAGTCCAGATGGGGAAGAAGATGACCGAGCACCAATGTCGGCCACATCCGAGAGGTGGATGAATTGTGGCCACAGAAACTCAGATGCTGGAAGAGATCATGGCCCAAATCGTTGGCTGGCGTGAGCGAGTGCAAGACAAGAAGCTGCACTCGCACATTGGCTGAATGGTAGTTGCACATACACGTGACAACTACCATAAGGAGTAGTTCATAGTTATTATAATTTTCCAATGTGCTTGAATTAAAGCATAAGTATTCGCATTAATAGTAGTACACTTAGGAGACCCAGAAAATAACTGAAATTTAACAGTATGCCCATCAATGTCCAAGTTCACAATGATCACATTACCAAAATGTTCAAGAACTGAGGGCACTTCATTTTCAACAGCGTTATCAGTAGAACAAATAGTTTTATCGTTATCCATAGTATGTTCAATAGAATGTGCAAAAGAACAAAACGTTGAGCAGTATCACCATGGGAACGTTGTAAATGAACATGGAAACCTTATTTTCAAAGTCATCCCCATAAGAATCAGTTTCCCAAGCCTGAGGGGCTGTTCCTGTAAAACCAGAAGGAATGGTGCGGTGCAATACTTGTTAACATATTTCAGCCTTATGAGCCATTCGCGGCGAAAGATGCATTGCAGGTATTGAAAAGCACAAGACCGCCTGTCATGGTGGATGAAGCACTAGACACATGATTTAACAGACAGTGATCAATTATCGGCAGACAGTGAGTCCTTGCCCCGCAGCATAGCTCTGGATCACAGTGGTGAGTAACCGGCAGGTGAAACGGAGCTCCCGTTCTGAGGCTTAGTCCGATACCCAGGGGGCGGCGACGAGCACAGGAACGGGGGAGTGGGGGGCTGGTCGGAGGTCAGGAGGTCTGGCTCAGACGACCCGAACAAGAGAAACACATCGAAATGCCAATGCACAGCTTTCAGTTTGTTCGAAAGCAAGCCCCACTGATAAACAATCATTTAAAGAAGGCTGGTCCAGGCAAAGGAGATCATTCTGGAGCCCTGAGTTCGGAGCATGAACAAGTAAAATGTGTGCATCAGACAAGGTACCCACATGTAAGCTGACAGTCACAAATTACGCTCTGCAAGCAAGCAGTCCATTCACTATGTGATTGTCCAGATGTTTTACACGCTCGGAAAAATTTATGGCATGCTGCCGCCACAGGAAGATTTCTCTTAAAATACGCGCTTAGTTTACACGTTATGTCTGTATAACTCAATTTATTTGGTTGCTTATCCAGAAAAAGTTGCTTGACAAGTACAAACACAGGAGCACCAGCCGTGTACAGTAAAAAGAATGTTCGTTCTGTTGAATCGCCGTAAGATTCGTAAGCAGCAAAGTGTCGATCCGTCGGTCCACATAGCAGATCCTCTAGTCCCACGCTGTGTCAAATGAGGGGAACGCAGGGTGTGGACGCCAAACGTCTATCTTGTGCTGTGACTCGACTTCCAAGTGGCGTAGCAACCGGCCGTGAGCAAGCGTAGTCTGCAGGGGCTTCAGGAGAGTACACGTGGCAGCAGGCAACTCCGCGGGCTCCGCCATCTGTAAGGAAGCACTCGCGATAAGAATTCGCACTTTGGAACGCGTAACCAACGTCCGACGAGGTGCAAAACTCTATCCGGAGTTCCGGCACAAAGTCTCGCCACAGCGAACCGTGAAAACAGAAACAGAAGATACCGTGACGGTGATGACCACAATGTCAATGCACTGCATGGAGAAAAAGTTCATTACGTGAACGCTGCAGGAGAAGCGGAAGATAAAGACCACAGCACCGAGGAGTTGCACAATAGCATGTCACCTCAATATAACTGTGCCAGTGCAGTGTCGAGGACAACTACACAAATTAATAATCCAAGAACAATTACTGCGTTTATTAGATCACTCGAACAGAACATATAGCTTTGGTATAACTAGAAACAAATAAAACTTCATGGAACAGGTAACTTCCAGTGAATATAGCGGGTCATACATTGTCTGATGCGCTAGACATGCATAACAAGTCTGATAGTTCCCATTAAAAGTCTGTATCTATCGAGTCACATTACGAGATGAATTCCTTGAGGTCCAACGTACTGTTGGTGGCATCGCTCTCCGATGACTGCCGTAGACGGTAGCTCGCTGGCTTCTTGATGTGGACTCCCACTGTGGACTGGTCACACTCCGCACTTTGTGTGAACTCAGTGTGGACTGAGCGTAGACTGCCTGCAGAGGCTTGGCGGCGTTGGTTGCACTACCACGTGGATGAGTACAACCTGTCCGCGTCATCGGCAGCCGCCAGCCGGGACGACGGTCTGCTTCGTCATTGGCTTCCCATGTAACGTGACGTCATCCGGCTAATGAATGGCACCTGCCAAAGGCGTTGCAATGTACAAGGCATCCGTAATTAAGTTGCGAGTTTCTAAACGCTGTAGAAAGAAAACCACTGCTAAGAATTACATCAAATATGAACGTCATATTATTGACTCAGGGAGAAACGTCAGGGAACAAAAACAGTTAACGAAAATTTTACCAACAGATGGCGCTGTAAGCATCGTAACGTAAATGAGGTCGGCTATAAATGACAGATGAATGGGAATACGACGGCTGTGATTTGAGTTGCACAGTACGCTATCCGTGCTGTTTAATGAGCATGACTACACAAGTTCGGCAGTCAAAAGCTCGGCTATGTTAGTTAAGCAATCCCATCCATCTCTTCAATGTCGTACCACATCGGACGGGAAAAATCGTTTCTCATTCTCCGGAAGCCAAAAACCACATAAAAGGCAAAATGACTTCGATTTGTAACCGTTCTGGAGCCAAACACCGCATGAATAGCAAAATGAATCCGATTTCTGGCGCAAGACATGTTCAGTGTGCTGTCTACCATTTTCTGCCACAAGCTAAAATCGACAATCAGCATGTTCCACAACAGATCAGAAAGTCTCGGAGGTCACGTTCAGAAAGCTTTGCGTAACGTGTACCTTCAATTCAGCTACTGTCGTAAATGGAGCAATGAGCACAATATCTTTCAGATACAGCCTACAGCCGGAAGTCACACGGATTAAGGTCAGGTGATATGGCCGGCCAGGCTGTAGGAAGATCAGAGTTTATAATTCCAGCATTTCCAAAATGCGTCTGAAGCAGCCGCTTCACTGGCTGTACAGCGTGCGCAGGAGCGCCATCTTTCGTAAAAACGATCCTACGCACACGTCCCTGCTGTTGAAGGGTTGGAACGATGTTAATACGCAAGAGACTTTCATGGCGTTTACCAGTGACGGTACAGTCAACAGTAGGGCTCATCTCCTCGAGAAACGTAAACGATAAACGACACCGTTACACAGTCACCTTTTCAGAATGAAGCGGTAGTGGTTGATTTGCGTGCGAATTTTTCCGTTGCCCGTATTCTGCAGTTTGGCATATTTGCGTGTCCGTGGAGATGGAAGTTGGCTTCGTCTGTTCACAGATGTTTCATCCCATGCGAACAAAAAATTATAGAGTGAACGTTTACTTGCACACCACCGCTCGACATTTCGTGTAATGCTGTGGCCGCATCTTCGAGAGTTGTCGGGTCAACTGGTTTTCTCGCTCTGCCACATTGCACTTCAAAAGAACATGTCTTTTCGAATTTTGTAATCGTATTCTCCATACCCTTAGCAGACATCGGACCAAAGCGTTTTATCATATGCCTCAGTGCCCGGAAATTCTGCAGGGCTACTCACGTACAGCCACCGTTCTTGTAAAAGAGCTTTGCCAGCGTCGCGCCATTCTTCATGTTGTGCGTCTCGGACAGCCGTGTTCTGAGGCTTACAGCACCATCTATTCGTGAAATTTCCGTGAGACATTTTTTTTTGGTTCCATGAGGTCCCCCCCCCCCCCTCCCACTACATCAATAATATGCTGTTCAAGTTGGACGTCATTCCGAGCAGTGGTTCTCCTTCTACAGCGTTTTCTTTATAGACACACTGTAGTTCCATCGACTGCGGTGGCCTCTTGAGCTGTTGCGCCGACCGTCGTTGGTTAGGCAACCTGTGACACTGCGCCATAAAAAGCCTGTCGTCCGGCGGGTGACGGAGGACGTAACAGAAACCATGCCCGTTAAAGAATTGTATGCTTTGCGTTTCTTAATGGAATACCAAAATGCAAGAATGGCGGTTTTTAAGCTTGTTAGAATGGTTACTTAATAAGCGCAACTACCATATAGCTTGATTCCGTTTCTACCTACTGAGTTTCGAAAGAGATAAATGCGAGAGGCATTCAGTAAGTAATGCGACACTTTTATTTCTGAGAACAAGCTGATTTTATTCGGTATTCCAACGCACCACACAACCCCGCTCTGTTTTGGCCTCGAAACCCTGTTTTTCGACATAATCTGTGCTCAATGCGACGGCCTCACCCTACCTTACTGGGGGGGCCAGTAGGCCAGCACGGCGCCACTCTACTGGCCAACGTCGGAGCCGACTTCTGACCTGCCCCTCATCCACGTAGTGCTTCCCGCAGGGTGCATGTTTCATTGGGCAAGACAGATGGACGTCGGAAGGTGCGACATTCGGGCTGCAGGGCGGATGAGGAAGAAAAGTCCAATGAAGTTTGTGAACTCCTCCCTGTTGAGCAGATTTCTGTGAGGCCTTGCGTTGTCACGGAGAAGAAGAAGTCCATTTGAATTTTTGTGGCGACGAACACGCTGCTGTCGTTTCCTCGATTTCATGAAGATACCACACCACAGTACACTTCAGAGTTGATCGTTGCACCATACGGGAGACCATCACACAGAATGAGCCCCCAGAGTCCCAGGAGACGGTCACAATCACATTACCGGCTGAAAGTGCGGCTTCGAATTTTTCTTCGCGTGTAAGGTGGTGATGGTAATGATGATGATGATGTTGGTTTGTAGGGCGCTCAACATCCCCCGAGGTCATCAGCGCCAGCACTACTTTCCAGATCCAGTCTCGCCACTTACCGAACGATGATGAGATGACGAAGACAACACAAACGCCTAGTCCCCAGGCGCAGAAAAGCCCCGACACGAACGGGAATCGGACCCGGGACCCCGTGATCCAGAGGTGGCAACGCTGGACCAAGAGCTGCGGACGGCGTAGGGTGGTGTGGGGCCACTCCACGGCCTGCCGCCTTATTCCCGATTCGAAGTGGTGAACCCATATTCAGTCGCCTGTGACGATCGTCGACAAAAAATCGTCACGATCAGCCTCGTACCGCACAAGCAGTTCCGCACAGACGGTCTTTCGTTGCTCTTTACTTACTTCTGTTAGGTGGTGAGGATCAGAGCGGGCACACGCCTTTGAGTACCCACAGCTGGTGGACAGGTATGTCAGCACTAGCAACAGAGACGTTGTTACTGAAAAGCGAGGTGGTTTTCGACCCATCGGTCACCTCGAATGAGAGTATCCGCACTTTCCAACACTGCGGGATTCACAGTTGTGTGCGGGCGGTCGGCACGCGGGTATTGATGGATCGCATGGCTGAAACGAAAGTAACTCCTAGGTTTGCTGATAGCTAAACATATAATGGACAGCGAAGAAGAGGATTATTTATTCCAGAAACGTCGAGAAACAGCAATACGTGTTTTACACTCCGTCTATTAAACAGTTTACCTTCCTCGGCACTGAAACTCACTTGTAGCATTTTAGCACAATTTCTAACCATTTTTTACACGCACTTTAACTGCACCAACTGGTTCGCTAGAACGCAGCATATCATGCACCAGACTCTTCTAGAAGTGCTTCCGTTTCATACCGGGCGCAAAGCGTGCTACCCTTTACATTCTGTTGGAAAACACGTTCACTCTTCAATTACTGTGGAGCGGATGACGCACTGCACCGGGCGCATTATGTACCATACGGTGCAAAATTCCGGCTCCTAGGAAACTCCGGCTTATCCGGCGATGTTTGGCTCGATGCCATGCCATTTGGCCCTCTGGGTGGTTTGGATGCGGTGGTGCGTGGAATATGTTGAGTTTAAGTGCCAGTCACAGCTATCTAACGGGTACCTAACGTCTATTAATAATGATAAGGTTTAATGTATTGTGGCCGATATTTTATTTTATACATGTTTTGAGAATATTGATGCATTTCATGAACATCATGTAAGCTGAGCCAACAACCATTCCTTCTCATGCAGTTCAGTCACTGTCATATGAGAACAGGCAAAATCAGAACAAGTCTCAGGAAAAATAGCCAAAAGAATGACGCAACCTGTCGTTATTTCTATGACATCTTCGCAAAAACCAAAACTACCGCATAAAGAATAGGAGCTGAATAATTTGAATGAAGCGGACGGTATTGAGAGTTTGTGAACGAGTTTTAGGCAACGAATACAGTAGAAGACGAATGGGCAGCTTTGATAGATGAAATAGGAAAGGAAGCAATCAGGTAGGCGTAAAGATAAGACCAAGTAAAAATCTCAGGACAACGTCGGAGATATTGACTTCAACAGTGACTGAGTCGAAACAAGGCCCCGGGAGTAGACAACATTCCATTAGAACTACTGATGGCCTTGGGAGAGCCAGTCATGACAAAACTCTACCATCTGGTGAGCAAGATGTATGAGACAGGCGAAATACCCACAGACTTCAAGAAGAATATAATAATTCCAATCCCAAAGAAAGCAGGTGTTGACAGTTGTGAAAATTACCGAACTATCAGTTTAATAAGTCACAGCTGCAAAATACTAACGCGAATTCTTTACAGACGAATGGAAAAACTGGTAGAAGCGGACCTCGGGGAAGATCAGTTTGGATTCCGTAGAAATGTTGGAACACGTGAGGCAATACTAACCTTACGACTTATCTTAGAAGAAAGATTAAGAAAAGGCAAACCTACGTTTCTAGCATTTGTAGACTTAGAGAAAGCTTTTGACAACGTTAACTGGAATGCTCTCTTTCAAATTCTGAAGGTGGCAGGGGTAAAATACAGGGAGCGAAAGGCTATTTACAATTTTTACAGAAACCAGATGGCAGTTATAAGAGTCGAGGGGCATGAAAGGGAAGCAGTGGTTGGGAAAGGAGTGAGACAGGGTTGTAGCCTCTCCCCGACGTTATTCAATCTGTATATTGAGCAAGCAGTAAAGGAAACAAAAGAAAAATTCGGCGTAGGTATTAAAATTCATGGAGAAGAAGTAAAAACTTTGAGGTTCGCCGATGGCATTGTAATTCTGTCAGAGACAGCAAAGGACTTGGAAGAGCAGTTGAACGGAATGGACAGTGTCTTGAAAGGAGGATATAAGATGAACATCAACAAAAGCAAAACGAGGATAATGGAATGTAGTCAAATTAAATCGGGTGATGCTGAGAGGATTAGATTAGGTAATGAGACACTTAAAGTAGTAAAGGAGTTTTGCTATTTAGGGAGTAAAATAACTGATGATGGTCGATGTAGAGAGGATATAAAATGTAGACTAGCAATGGCAAGGAAATCGTTTCTGAAGAAGAGAAATTTGTTAACATCGAGTATAGATTTAATTGTCAGGAAGTCGTTTCTGAAAGTATTTGTATGGAGTGTAGCCATGTATGGAAGTGAAACATGGACGATAACCAGTTTGGACAAGAAGAGAATGGAAGCTTTCGAAATGTGGTGCTACAGAAGAATGCTGAAGATAAGGTGGGTAGATCACGTTACTAATGAGGAGGTATTGAATAGGATTGGGGAGAAGAGAAGTTTGTGGCACAACTTGACTAGAAGAAGGGATCGGTTGGTAAGACATGTTTTGAGGCATCAAGGGATCACAAATTTAGCATTGGAGGGCAGCGTGGAGGGTAAAAATCGTAGAGGGAGACCAAGAGATCAATACACTAAGCAGATTCAGAAGGATGTAGGTTGCAGTAGGTACTGGGAGATGAAGAAGCTTGCACAGGATAGAGTAGCATGGAAGCTGCATCAAACCAGTCTCAGGACTGAAGACCACAACAACAACACATGAGAGAAGGAAATGTGAAAATGAGGAAGGCAAAAAGGGAATACAAAAGACTAAAAAATGAGTATGGCAGAACATGCAAAATGGCTAACCAGGAATAAACAAAGGACATGGGCCAGGCTGTAGAAGCATGCGTGACTAGCGGCATCATTGATGCTGCCTAAAAGAAAATTAAAGAGGCCTTTGTAGAAAAGGGAAGCAAGTGTACGAATAGTAAGAGCGACTACTAAGCAAAGAAGGGAACGCAGAAACTTGGAAGGATGGAATATACAGGAATATCACACAAAGAGAACAGGAAGCAGATGAAAATGAGATGGGTTACGTGATACAGCGAGAAGAATTTGACAGAGCACTGAAAGGCCTTATTGAAAATAAGAGCATTGGACTAGATGATATTTTCCGAGGATTATTAAGCTTCTTGGTAGAGCCAAACATGACAAAAGTATTCCTTCTTGTGTGCAAAATATGAGAGACAATCAAAATGCCCTCAGACTTCAGGAAGAATCTAATAACTCAAATTCGAAA
Source organism: Schistocerca piceifrons (assembly GCF_021461385.2). Lineage (NCBI taxonomy): Eukaryota > Metazoa > Arthropoda > Insecta > Orthoptera > Acrididae > Schistocerca > Schistocerca piceifrons. Next base: position 4,880,003 of record NC_060144.1, on the reverse strand, counting down.
GAAGGCAGGTTTCGATAAGTCTATTAGCGTACTATCACTTTAGTAAATCACGGTTGTAAAATATTGGCACGAATTATTTGTAGGAGAATGGAAAAATTAGTAGAAGCCGACCGCAGCGAAGGTTATTTAGGGCTCCGCAGAGATTTAAGAAAATGCATGTTACATTAACCGTATGACTTAATTTACAACACAGGTTGAAGAAGGGAACCTACATTAATAGCATTTGTGGGTGTAAAGTTTTTGACATTGTTGACTGGACTACACTCCTTGAAATTTTGAAGGCAGCAGAGTGCAAATACAGCGGTAGAAAGATTATTTGTAAATAATGAAATCCAAACTGCTGTTATAGAGTCGAAAAACATAACAATGAGTGCACAGTTAGAGTAGAACTGTGTTGAGTGATGAGCTCCACCTCGAACTGAGCACCGCTGACCAACGAAGACGACCCAGACAGACAGCGGTGGGGTACCGAAGTGACGGCCGGCCACTCACTGTGCGGCCCGGTAACCGGCCGCGGCGGCACTGTGTGTGTCGTTTCTTTACACCGCAGGACCCCTACGGTCGCCATCGGCGGCACACACTTACGCCACAGCGGTACGACGACGATAATCTACTCGCCATCCAGCTCTTACATGCCAGCAAGATAATCCCCGGCCCCACAGGCGAGAGTTTCTACTGCTTGCCAAACCCTGCCTCGGCCAGCGAGGCAGCCAGATCTCTCTCCGGTTGAGAATGTTTGGAGCATTACGGGCATGATCGTCCATCTGGTTCGTTGACAATCTAACGCGCCAAGTGGACAGAATTTTGCGCGATATCCCTCAAGCGGACATCTGACAACTGTACCGATCAATGCCAGGCAGAATAACAGCTTGCATAAAGGCCCGATATGGACTAACGCGTTACTGACTTGCTCAATTTGTGAATCTCTTTCTCTTCACAAATTAATCTAATTTTTCTGAAACTGTAATCATTTTTTTGTCTGTACATGTATATCGTACCTACCGATTTCCGTCCAGTTCGGATAATTCCTTTGTAGTTTTTCCTTTTTTTGTTGTCTTGGAGTGTATGTGTGGCAACTGACGGTGGGACCGATGCCTCGTGACGTGCGATACCAACGACTCCTGCGGCTGCCACGCGGTCCCGCCTGCTGACGCCGAGCCGGAGGTAAAACCCGGCCGCCGGCCGGCTGCACGACACCTCGAATCCTGCTGTGCCGCAGCCTCTGCCTGCCCTGCACCGTTTTTTCGTGACCTGGCTGTTTACTAGATTTGAATTGGACTACATTTTGGATTGCTGTTCTACGGAATACTGGCGATCTGCTTGACCGTAGACTACACGGAATATTATCTTCGTGTCCTCTACAATTTACGTCGTCTTGTCGTAGATCAGAACCGTGAAATATAGAGTGATTAAATGGTATCCATATTTTCTTTGCAATAAAGAGTGTGCTGCACCACAGTGAGTGGAATCGAACTGGGGAAAAACGAAATGTATGGCACAAATTGATTAAAAGAAGGGATCGATTGATAGGACTCATCCTGAGGCATGAAAGAATAATCAATTTGGTAATGGAAGTAAGTATGGAGAACAGAAATTGTAGGGGAAGAAAATGGGTTGAATGCAGTAAACAGATTCAAATGGGTGTAGATTGCTGTAGTTATATTGTGGAGATGACGAGGCTTGCGTAGGAGAGCTGCGTCGAACGAGTCTTCACCCTGAAACCAACAAACAACAACAACAACCACATCCGTTACTGGCGATAATACCACAAAGAAAACGTGATCTCTGCCATAATCTATATTCCTTTAATGCCAGCACATAATACACGAAGCAAGTTTCTTGACAGAGAGCCCAAATCGTGACTTATTCTCTAGGACAGTTAGTGAGCAGACGATTGCATCTCTACCAACCATAATTGAGGAAGCAGCATTTTACACATTATTCGATTCTGATAACAATAATGATGAATTGGCAAAACTGTGGAAAGCATGTATAATTGAGACATATTTTTTATTGTTTCCAAATAATTATTTAACTTATATCCATAGATATTATAAAGATGGATTTATATATATATATATATATATATATATATATATATATATATATATATATATGTGTGTGTGTGTATTTCCACATCGCTTCCTAAACTACTATACCGTTTTCAACCAAATTTGGTCGACATGTCCGTTACTGTCTAGCAACAATCGCTGCCTATCATAGGTCAGGAGATATGGCGACATAAGCAGTGAGATGTGTGAGAAACTGGCGCATCATGGATGACTTATTGTGTCTGTGCTACTAACTCTATTCGCAACATATTCCGTAGGCAGTATCCACATACGCCGCTTCTGTACCTACCGAGCGAGGTCGCGCAATGATTGCCATACTGTACTCGCATTCGGGAGGACGGCGGTTCAAACCGGCGTCTGGCCACCCTGATTTAGGTTCTCTATGATTTCCCTAAATTCCTTCAGGCAACTGGCGGGGTGGTTCCTTTGCAAGGGCACGGCCGGTTTCGTTCCTCATCATTCCCCAATCCGAGCTTCATCTCTAATGACTCTGTTGTCCTCCTCTTCAATTTACCTACAAAAATATAAAATTATCATTTTACAGCACATAGTTGTAGAGATATGAATGGGTAAACACTGAGGTATTTTAAAAATGCCGCATCGTGCATGAATTCATTTATTCTTTACTACTAAGACTGTCCTACAGTCGAGTCAAGAAAATCGCTGACACCCGGCAGCGCTCCTGACAGCTTTAAACGACAGCCGTCTATGGGGCTATGAAGAGGCGTTGTCGTCGACACATTAACGAAGGCGCGGAGCAGCTGCGCCTAGCGTACTGAAACTATCGGGCGTCATGTTTTGTAAATTGAATATTGTACTTACGTATTTGTACATTATGAATATTTATTTGTGCCACTGTTTCATACTTTCAAAGGTGTTTTCACGAACACATTGAAAAGAATTTTTTCGATATTACACTGCAAACGCAGTTCATTTTATGTTGTCGTTTCTAATAGAAAACTGGCAAAATGAATAATGCCGGGTTTGTCAACTACTCATTTCTACAAATTTAGTAATTTCGATTTACTATGGACATGTTATTGTGGAAGTTATTTTTATATATTTCTAGGTTGGTATAGTTTCGTAGACAATGCAGAATCGTCTGAAATGCGTCAAGTTTTTTTTTTTTTTCGCTCTTTACTCTGGTTTATAGGGCCACCAAAAACGCCTCCCTCCTGCCAGAATCTTCATCTCAGAGTAGAACATGCACCCAACGTTCTCAATTTTTTGTCATATATTCCAGTCCCTTTCTCATACAGTTTTTGCCCTCTGCGGATCCCTCTAGTCGTGTGGAAGATGGCCCCTGACGTCTCAACACGTGTCGTGTCATACTGTCCCTCCTCGTAGCCAGTTTCTCATATATTCCCTTCTTTGCCGACTCTTCGATCCTTCGTGAAACTGAAAGTGAGGAACACTTACACAGCCTATTGAATGTAATGAACAGTGTAATGAGAACAGGATATGGATTTAGAGCAAACCAAAGGTAGCCGGAAGTAATGAGGAGTACCAGAAATGAGATTATTGATAAACACAGGGAAGCATGTGGTAGTCGAAATGGAGGAGTTCTGCTACCTTGGATGCAAGGGATGACAGCCGAAGCGAGGAGTATACAAGAGGCAGACTATCACAGGCTTTCTCCCTAGAAAACGTCTGCTAATATCACGCATGTGCATCAATTTCAGAAACTGATATCTAGAACACAGCACTGTATGAAAGTGGATCACGAAATCTGAGAAAACGGAAAGAGGAGAGAATCGAAACGTTTCAAAAGTGACGTTACAAAACCAGACTGAAACTTGGGTGGACTTCTTAATATAGGTAGGCAATAGTCACACGGCACCCTGTATTGCTCCTACATGGCCGCAGATAAGGCGCCATTTTAGAACGGCAGCTTCACTTTAGCTTGTAAAGATAGATTGTCGAGAGTCAGACGTCGTCATTTTCCAGCGGACAGTACTCCCTTCTAATGCTGACAGTGTCAAGGGCCTCGCTCCATACGTAGCTCCCCTCGCCAATCTGTAACTTACATAACGTGTCAGTGCCGCGCACTGTACACGAAATCCGCGGAGAAGGCGACGTCCTCGGGAAGTATGGGCAGGAAGGAAGTGGACAGTTGACCCGTGTGTCTGCGCCCGCGCCCGGCTGTCGGAGCGGAAGGCCGCCCGCGACGCCGCAGCGGCGCTCCCACGCGCGGGGGAGGATGCACTCGCAACAAAGGGCCGGCGCTAATAGTGGGAAAGCGGCGATTGTGGTGTGGGCGCGCCAGGGCCCCGGACCTCGCGGAAATGCACGCCGCCTAAACTGCACACCGGGCGCCCATGAGGTATTCTTGATTAAAATGGACTTCCAACTCGACTGCAAAAACTGGTTTATCTCAAGTCTGTCACAGCCAGCCGGAGTGGCCGAGCGATTCTAGGCGCTACAGTCTGGAACCGCGCGACCGCTGCGGTTAAGCCCCATACTGCTCAGAGCCATTTGAACCATTTTTTTTTTGTCTGTCACAAAGCCCTGAGTCTTATGCGATATACACTGACGGAAAAAAATCATAAACCAAAAAATAATTGTGGAATAATGAAATTTTGGGAAAACATTTGTCCACGTAACATGTTTAAGTGATTAACACTGCAATATCTCAGGTTAATGTAAGCGCGAGATAAGTCATTGCAAATGTGAAATGCTGGTAAATTAACAACCGGTGTAACCACGAGAATGTTCGACGCAACCACACCACCTTGCCGGCATTGTGTTTTGCAGGTTCCGGTTGTCGGTTTGTGGGATGGAGCTGCATGCCTGCTGCACTTGGGGCGGTTAACGCTGTTTGCGGATGACGCTGGACTTGTCGTCTGATGATGTCACAAATGTGCTCGGCTGGAGACTGATCTGGTGATCGAGCAGTCCGAGGTAACATGTTGATACACTGTAGAACATGTTCACTCACATCAGCTTAGCTGATGAAAATAATTCCCTGTCAGAAAGTGACAAAGCTTATTTGTAAGATGATTAGTACCAGAGGATTCCAGGTCGTCATGGGAAACAAAGTCAGTAGCCAGAAATTGCTTTAAAATGGCTTACCTCAAGGCTCGGTATTAGCCCCACTGCTTTTCAGCCTGTACATTGCTGACATGCCAGAAACAGCTTGTAGGAAATTTGGCTACGCTGATGACTGGGCTATTGCAACAAGGCACATCGATTTTGATGCAATGGAATAAAACCCTGTCATCCGATCTGTCTGCCCTGGCAGCATACTTCCGTAAATGGAGGCTTGGCCCTAACGCCACGAAGACAGAGGTAACTTGCTTCCACTTCAATAACAGAGAAGCCGACAGAGCTCTGGAAGTATACATTGACGACACGCGCCTCAACCACAAGAAGGAGCCAAGGTACCTAGGAGTCACGTTAGACAGAACCTTGTCATTTAAATCACACCTTACAAAAGGAGCTGCCAAGGTGAGAACAAGAAATAACCTGATTCATAAACTCTGCGGAACCACCTGGGGATCAACAGCAATAACTCTGAGGACGTCTGCGCTGATCCTGGTATACTCTGCGGCGGAGTACTGTGCACCAGAATGGCTAAACAGTAGTCATGTGAACAAAATCGATCTCGAACTTAACAGCACCATGCGCATTATTTCAGGAACCGTTAGCTCTGTACTTAACATATGGCTACCTGTCCTGCGTCATATAGCGCCCCCAAAAATACGACGAAAAGCAGCCTTGGTCACGTAATACAACAAGATCGAAGCAAACCCTGAACTACCGGTACACATCGATATACCTGATCAGAGGCTTCGTTCAAGACATCCTCCTCTTGCTCTCAACAGCCTCACTGGGGCTGACGTCAACTCTCGGAGAAGAGAATGGCTCCAAAATGTCCCAACAATTTGCCACCTAATGCCTTGTATTACCGAGGAAGTTCCTGGGTTTGATCAGCCCCGCAAGATCTGGTCAACTCTGAACCGACTAAGAACTGTGCATGGAAGACGTGCTGACTCACTCTCCAAATGGGGACTGCTGTCTTCGGCAGCAAGTGACTGCGGCGTGCCTAAGCAGAACATCCTACACATCAGAGAAAAATGCAGTACTAGAGCGTTCAGTGGGGACTTTGAAGAATTCATCGTGGCATCCCAAAAATCCATCGAATAAATACAACGACTAGATGTTTGTCTGTGAATATTTGTAATGTCATGTAATGTAGAATAACGTGATCCAATACTGAAATGTACTTAAATGCCATACGCTAAATAAATAAAATAAACTTACAACAGCGGTATGTAGGCGAGCGTTACCCTATTGGAAAACACCCCCTGGAATGCTGTTCGTGAATAACAGTACAACAGGTCGAATCACCAGAGTGACTTACAAGTTTTCAGTCAGAGTGCACGGGGTAACCATGAGAGTGCCTCTGCTGTCGTACGAAATCGCTGTCCAGACAATAACCCAGGTGTAGGTGCGGTGTGTTTAGCGCTCAGGCAAGTTGGTTGCAGGCCTTACACACTGCTCCCCAATGAGTTCTCCCTTGACACCACCGAAGTCGCAAATTACGGTGGTTTCGGTTCAGTGGAATGCAGCCACAGGGCATTTGGCTCAGAGCTGTCCTTGAAGTAACTGATTTGCAACACTTCGTTGTGTGGCTGTGGTGCCAATTGATGCTCAAATTGCTGCTGCAGACGCAGTACGATTCGCCAGAGGCATACGCCCAACAAGATAGTTCCCTTATCATTTAGCAACAAAATAGCAGGTCAGCAACTGGAAGCAGTTAATTCCATAAATTATCTGGGAGTACGCATTAGGAGTGATTTAAAATGGGATGATCATATAAAGTTGATCGTCGGTAAAGCAGATGCCAGACTGAGATTCATTGGAAGAATCCTAAGGAAATGCAATCCTAAAACAAAGGAAGTAGGTTACAGTACGCTTGTTCGCCGACTGCTTGAATACAGCTCAGCGGTGTGGGATCCGTACCAGATAGGGTTGATAGAAGAGATAGAGAAGATCCAACGGAGAGCAGCGCGCTTCGTTACAGGATCATTTAGTAATCGCGAAAGCGTTACGGAGATGATAGATAAACTCCAGTGGAAGACTCTGCAGGAGAGACGCTCAGTAGCTCGGTACGGGCTTTTGTTAAAGTTTCGAGAACATACCTTCTCCGAAGAGTCAAGCAGTATATTGCTCCCTCCTACGTATATCTCGCGAAGAGACCATGAGGATAAAATCAGAGAGATTAGAGCCCACACAGAAGCATACCGACAATCCTTCTTTCCACGAACAATACGAGACTGGAATAGAAGGGAGAACCGATAGAGGTACTCAGGGTACCCTTCGCCACACACCGTCAGGTGGCTTGCGGAGTATGGATGTAGATGTAGATGTAGATGAAGATGGTCTCCCTCTCGTCAGTGCCACGTGGCCGCCTGGAGCCCGGTCTTCTTGTCCACTGTAGTTTCTCGTGACCACCGCCGCCACCAATCACATGCAGTGGCTACATTCCTGTCGAGTCTTCATGCTGTATCGCAGAAGGAACATCCAGCTTCCCGTAGTCCGATTACACGACCTCGTTCCAGCTCTCTGAGGTGTTCATAGTGGCTTCTTTGTCGCCGTAAATGCACTCTTGACTAACATCAATAGCAAAGTTAACTAAGGTTTACGACAGTTAGAGCATGCATTTAAAGCAAATCTAATTTGCACCCTAATAGTGGCGCTACTCCTTCTTGGAGTTGGGATTTTTCTCCGTCAGTGTGTTTACTCTGGTGGCCACCATTATCCTAACACCAAACAAGGAAATTTTGCTGAATGTGCATATCCAGTATAGTCGGACGAATGCATAATTAAAATTGTAAGTGATTTGTGGATACACAGGAGTGAAATTTATTAAATGGAGTCGCCACTCCGGATGCTACGGTGCCTCTAACCTCGCTGGTAACCGACTCGAACTGAGCTCGGATGACGTCACTCCAGTATAAGGGGCTACTGTAAATGATTCATTTGTTTTCAAAGTTCTATATTTTCCAAAATATTACATGTTCAAATATGATTGATGCATGAATAGAATCGTAAACTCACTGAGTTTGCATTGTGACCTCTGGATAGCGTTAGTGCGTCCCTTGTCAAAATGGCCACAAAGGAAGAAAGTAGTTTTTGTATGTTGGAGTATACGAGATTTTATCTGTTACAACAGTGCAACGTGGATTCAGAAGGAATTATGGAAAAGAATCCCCATGTAAACAGAGAATTGTGCGTTGGTATCGTTAATAAGGAACACTGGCTGTTCTTTAAACGAAAAAGTATCGGCCGCCCAAGTATGCCGTGGAGAAGGTGAGAAAAAGTTTTGTAAGCAGTACAAACAAATCAGCGGTCCGCGCAAACCACGCTCTGGGAATACCGCAGGAAACTCTGTGCAAGATTTTACGACGGCGTCTACATTTTGAACAGTTCCATGTGCATCTCGTGCAACAAATAAAACCACAAGGTTATGACCGATGCCTTCAGTTTTGCATCACGATGCAAGAAACACTCGAGGATGAACATTGTGCCTGCAAGGTAATACTCAGCGACGAACTGGCCTTCTGTTTGTCTGGAAAGGTTAATCGCCACAATCTGAGAGTGTGGGACACTGAACATTCTCATGAACTTGTGACGTATGAACGAAATTCGCCGAAGGTTAATGTTTTCTCTGCTGCGTAGATGAAGCTGTACAGTTCGTTTTTCTTCTGTGAGAAGACTGTGACGGGTACCTCTTAACCTTGATATGTCACGGCTGCGGTTGTTTCTAATGCTGATCCACCTTCCAACAAGACAAGACTGGCCACCCTGCCTCTGGAGCATCGCTGTCCTCGCATCGGTGGATTCGGCGTACTGGTAAGAATGCTTCGATTCCCCCCCCCCCCCCCCTCCCTACCCCTAGGTGATATTTTTCCTTAGAGCCTGCATTAAGGACCGTGTTTACGTATGCTCACTGTCAACAACACTGGCAACAGCTCAAAGAACGCACCAATGCTGTTGTGGTGACTAATGACAAGATGTTGCGTATTTTTAAGTATGGAACGAACTTGATCAAACGGGCACTCACAGAAATTTTGTAGAGTGTAATACATAAACTTGGTAAGTTTACGGTTCTATTCATGCATCAATTATATTTCTATCTATGATATTCCGAGAAATATAGGCTTTGAAAACGCATTTGTTAAAAACCACTTAAAAACCAAGATCGCATAAAATATTTTTTTGTATTCAAGACAACCGGTTTAACAGTCTCATTGTCATCTTCAGGTCTTAAACACTTTTTTAGTAAAACATGTTCATTTTACGCTGAACTTCATGCATAAGATGTCAAGTGGATAAAACACAGCACATTATAAACGTTTGTCATCGCTAAAATATTTAAAAACACACAGCACCTTGTCCAGAAGGCCATGTCGATATACATATTGCCACAGATGATTGTTACATGATACAAGTACTGGACATAACAGCAATTCTGTTTACGTATGCTGCAGACATACTCAGCTGAATATGTTTCACTAAAAAGTGTCTGACCAGAATATTACAGCTAAGAGTGTTGTAACCAGTTATCTTCAATAAAAAATATTTTGTGTGATCTTGGGCTTTTGAATGGTTTTTAGAAATTAAAACAGGTCGTCCTCCAATATTCTCTTAATGAGAACATTCATAAGTCGGTTATAGTAGCCCCGTACTTCGCCACTATGACAGACTTCATCCACTGCAGGGACAGCGAATGGTGGTGCGTTAGTGTCCAACCGTCGTCACAAACTTTCATTGAGTGAGACATCTGGAGAAACTATTACGAGGGCTATTCGGAAAGTAAGATCTGATCGGTCGGGAAATAGAAACCACTGTTCGTCTACATCTACGTGATTACTCTGCTATTCACAATAAAGTGCCTGGAAGAGGGTTCAATGAACCACCTTCCAGCTGTCTCTCTACCGTTCCACTCTCGAACGGCGCGGGGGGAAAACGGGCACTTACATTTTTCTGTGCGATTGCCGATTTCTCTTATTTTATCGTGATGATCATTTCTTCCTATGTCGGCGGGTGCCAACACAATGTTTTCGCTGTCGGAGCAGAAAACTGATGATTGAAATTTCATGAGAAGATCCCGTCGCAACGAAAAAGCCTTTTTTTTAATGATTGCCACTCCAATTCACGTATCATGTCTGTGACACTATCTCCCCTATTTCGCGATAATACAAAACGAGCTGCCCTTCTTTGTACTTTTTCGATGTCATCCGTCACTCCCACCTGATGCGGATTCCACTCCGCACAGCAGTACTCCAGAATAGGGCGGACAAGTGTAGTGTAAGTAGTCTCTTTGGTAGACCTGTTGCACCTTCTAAGTGTTCTGCCAATGAATCGCAGCCTTTGGTTTTCTCTACCCACAATATCATCTATGTGATCGTTCCAATTTAGGTTATTTGTAATTGTAATCCCTAAGTATTTAGTTGAATTTACAGCCCTCAGATTTGTGTGACTTATCGCGTAATCAAAATTTAGCTGATTACTTACAGTACTCACGTGAAAAACTTCACACTTTTCTTCATTCAGGGTCAATTGCCGCTTTTCGCACCATTCAGGTATCTTATCTAAACCATTTTGCAATTCGTTTTGGTCATCTGATGACTTTACAAGATGGTAAATGACAGCATCAACTGCAAACAATCTAAGACGGCTACTCAGATTGTCTCCTATGTCGTTAATATAGATCATCAACAATAGACGGCCTATAACACTTCCTTGGGGAACGCCGGATATTACTTCTGCTTTACTCGATGACTTTCCGTCTATTACTACGAACTGTAATCTTTCTGACAGGAAATCACGAATCTAGTCGCAGCACTGAGACGATGTTCCATAGACACGCAGTTTGCTTAGAAGACGCTTGTGAGGAACGGTGTCAAAAGGCTTCTGGAAATCTTAAAAATGGAATCAATTTGACATCCCCTGTCGATAGCACTCATTACTTTATGAGTATAAAGAGCTAGTTGTGTTTCACAAGAACGATATTTTCTGAATCCGTGCTGGCTATGTGTCAATAAATAGTTTTCTTCGAGGTCATTCTTAATTTTCGAACACAGTGTATGTTCCAAAACCTTACTGCAAATTGACGTTAGTGATATAGGCCTGTAGTTCAGCGGATTACTCCTATTTCCCTTTTTGGGTATTGGTGTAACCTGAACAATTTTCCAGTCTTTAGGTACGGAACTTTCTGTGAGCGAGCGGTTGTGTACAACTGCTGAATATGGAGCTATTGTAACAGCATACTCTGAAAGGTCTGACTTTTATACCATCTGGACCGGAGGCCTTGCCTATATTAAATCATTTAAGCTGCTTTGTTACACCGCGGATATCTACTGTGCTTCATGCAACAGGATATTCAAAGCGAAATTCGGATTCGCGAGCCACATCCGAGCCTACCACAACAAGGACAGAGAAGACTGACGGAGTCGCTGTCGCCGGACACGCCGAGGAGGACATCATCATCATCATCATCAACATACTCACAAACAATCGGCATTTAAATGTGATTTATGAGTGAGAAACCCGCACTGTAATTAAAATTTTCAACACTGACTTAACGAAGATCCTGATTTTGTGATAAGTAAAAAATGGTACACTAAGTAAAATAGATCATATGTCCGTGCAGAGTCAGAGTTAAAGTAAAACTTAAGTGACCGCCGTGTCATCTTCAGGCGACACGCGTCGCTGGATGCGGGTACGGAGGGCCACGTGCCTCTGACGGCCGCTGTCAGCTTCCGTGACCGGCGGCGCTACTGCTCAGCTAAGTGGCTCGTAGGTTGTGGCCTGACAAGGGCTGAGTGCATGCCGCTTGCCAACAGCGCTCGGCACACCCATCCAACTGCAAGCCGAGCGCTACGGGCACTCGTGTTACCAAGGTGGCAAGCCCGTTGGCAGACTCACACTCGACTAGGGCCAAAAGAGAACAAGATAGTTTACCGAGAAAGTCCAGGAATCCACAGCCAAATCGTCGCACGCAGTTAACGAAGTGTTGCGAAGTACTTGGACCAGCAGAGTTGTAAGTATATGTGTAGACAGGCTTGAGCTGAGATTTTCGGAGCTCTCTTTTAGCATCCAGGTTCATCAGACGCTTTTGCTCGAATTGTTCGATGCTCTTATGTACAGTTGATCGCCACTCCGATCGGCGCAATGCTAGCTCCTCCCAACGGTTGCTTGGAATGCCACAGGCTGCAAGGTGGCGTTTAATGGTGTCTTTATATCGCAGGTGTTGACCACCTTTCCTCCTCTTCCGGCACGAGAGCTGCGAGTAGAACACCGCTTTAGGTAGCCTACTGTCATCCATGCGTACTATGTGACCACTCCATCTCAGTTGATGTTTCATTATTAAAGCTTCAATACCAGCCAGTTTCACGCGGCGCAAAATCTCCGTGTTTGGGACACGGTCTTCCCATTTGATGCGCAGAATTGATCTCAGACATCGAAGATGAAATTTATCTAGCTTCTTAATGTCAGCTTTGTAACAGCACCAGGTTTCCGAGGCATAGAGTAAGGTGGATAATACTACTGCTTTGTAGACTGCAATTTTTGTTTGTAGTTTGAGATCATGTGATTTCCATACTCGGTCATTAAGCTTACCGAAGGCTGAGGCTGCGCTGGCTATACGCGCTGCGATTTCCTTTGTCAGGCTGTTGTCACTTCTAATTTGGCTTCCCAGGTATTTGAAATTTGACACATTTTGCAAGGGTTTGTTATTTATCTCAATACGGGAGTCATCTGCATTAAGACCTCTAAGTGGCTGTTTGAGAACTTGCGTCTTAGTGATGCTAATGGCTAAGCCAAATCTTCTGCAGGAGGCATATAGCAGATTTATGTAAGAATTAGCCATCATGCATACATCATCCGCGTAGAGAATCTCTAAGATGGATAGTTTGGTTCGCGACTTTTTGTTCTGAGGCGAGAGATGTTGAAGACACTTTTGTCTGTCCTTGTGTCGAGACTAATTTGATGTTGTACATCAAATGTTACATTATGTATGGCGTAAGAAAGGTGGCGGAATTCGACAGTGGCAAGATCGTGATCTACTATGACCTCTGTTTATTGTTCCACGATGTCGGTGCTTGCATTGGTCGGCAACCCACGACTGTTAATCGACCGTGAAATCTAAGGGCTCTGGAGGACGATATTCTGCGACACCCAGGGACTCAAAGGCCCACAGTGCCTGAGAGGACAGACATGCTGTTCAGTCGACCATCAGAAGTGGTCTCGTTCGCAAAAAGACAAGTTCAGTACCGAAAGTGCGGCAGCGCCTGGATGACCGCGGACAGTGAGTACACGGCCCATCGTTGCGGCCTCCCTACGACTACGAGCGGTAGTGGGCACAGGAGTGGCGGCGTATCGTCTTTTCCGATGAGTCCCAGGTCTGCAAACAGCGTCACGACGGACGCATTCGTCTCCAGGCCTCCATGAGAACGAGCTTTGCCATATTTCAGTAGTTATTACCGAGCGAGATGGCGCAGTGGTTAGCACATTGGACCTGCATTCGCGAAAACGACGGCTAAGATCCGCGACCGGCTCTGCAGGTTTAAGTTTTCCGTTAGTTCCCCAAATCACTCGAGGCAAATGCTGGGGTGGCTCCCTTGAAAAGGCACGGCCAATTTCTTACTCCAACCTTGAAATATTCTGAGCTTGTGCTCCGTCTCTAATGACGTCGATGTCAGAGGGACGTTCTACCTTAATTTTCCTTTATTTCAATTTTTACCATGCGGGGGAAGTGTCATGTGTGATATTAAGGTGTATAATGAGGGATGAAACGTGATCACCTCTCGTTCGCATTGCCGGCAACTTTAATAGCAGGAGTCACTTTTCTGGCGTGTTGGGGCTGGTGACTGTGTCATGTCTTCGAGGTATCCCTAACGCCATCTTTAAGCAAGATAATGAAGATCGCTTGTAGCTTTGCTATCCTGACCCATCTCGATAAAGACGGTGTTCCAGTGTTATGACCCGCTCAAAACATTTGAACATGGGTTGCCAAGCGTAGAACGCTACACCCCGCCAACCAATACGATTGACATAGCACAGAATGACGTACCCGTGCCTGTTACCAGGGCCGGGTTCTGCTGGGTGCCCAGACCGGCTGGAGCCGCTGCTGCTGCCACACGTCGTAGCTCTGAGTGCTGAATTTCGCACCTTGTAAATCTCCTCACCTAAAAATTTATGTATTCTTCCAACTACTCTGTACACACACCATATGTAGTCTTTTGTTGTTTCTATCCTCCCGGGTGTTGCAATCGCAACAGCCAGCATCTATGGGAAAATGAGTTCTGAAATCATTCACACCGTAGAAGAACATCAAGCGTAGAAGACCGCTGTGCGAAAGAACCTCACAACTACCCATGCGCAACTGGAAAGACATCTAAAATCTGTCGCCTTACTCAGACCTAAACACGTTGTTATGAGACTGACCACGGAACTGCCCACGCTTGGATGGCTAAAATCGACCACAAATGATCTTAAAATACAGAAATGTTTCTCTTCTACCTCTCGTCAAGGTCATTTATCCGTGCTGAACATTTGCTGGAGCCGCGTGGGGTATCCGCGTGGTCTTAGGCGTCTTGCACGGTTTGCGCGGCTACTCTCGGCGGAGGTTCGAGTCCTCCCTCGGTCACGGGTGTGTGTATTTTCCTTAGCGTAAGTTAGTTTAAGTTAGGTTAAGTAGTGTGTAAACGTAGGGACTGATCACCTCAGCAGTTTGGTCCCACAGAACCTTTTCTTCCATTTCCTGGAAACATTATAACAGGTGCATCACTTGCAGAGATATGTTTCAAACTGAAAGTTACTGTTTTGTCGTAGGTTCTTCTCTTATTCGTCATCACCATCATTAAATATGGAGTTTCAGTGGGGGGATTAAAACACACCGCACTTGACAACAGTAATTAGAGGACATGCTTTTTGTGGATCCACAATAAAGAAGTCCAGTACCAAAATCCACAGTGACGACATTATCAAATGATGCAACAGAAATATCAATTCGTAGCCAAATCTTTGTCACGCCTGTCTTAACATAGTTCTGTGTCTCGGTGCAGAAACTAGGTTGTAGATAACTGAGTGAAGACGGGTGATAAAATAACGATCGTGTAACTTGACCTGCTGTTTGTCAACCTGCACACGCACAAAATCAACAAAACGGCCGGCATGGAGTTTGTACTGTCTCTGATACTGTACACCCAGATTACGACGCTATTTGGTTATCATTGACGGCAGCATATTTAACGTAATATCCTCGTTGGAAAAATATTCAGACATCTTCGCGATGTTCAGACGGCACCAAATTCTAGATAAATCTCGAGGAACAGCATCTTCTTCGTCAGAAGATGATCGTTTAGCGGGAGCGAATCCTTCGAAAGCTAGAGTCTTAACTCCGATTTGACGCGGTCGGAATTTTATGCGAGGATGACGCCGCGAAAAGCTTCGATGTCATTCAAACAGTGACTGTAGACACATTCAGAATTTTACAGACGAACGTCCTTGACGGGTGGAGGAAGAGACACATCTCCATATCTTTAGGCCGTGCTTGTTCGGTGTTAGCCGCGCGACCTGGGATACTTCCCTGGTGAGTGAGGTGAGTACTCGTCAGTAGCGGCAGGAAGCACGCCCAGCAGACGCAGCCGATGTCCGCACTTCCGGTCTGTCTGCGAATCCGTGAAGCGGCGGCGGATGCCGGCACGACAGTAGCCGCTCGAATATCGATGGCGGAGGAAATTTCGCAGCCAGGATTTGTCCAGAAAAGGAGGGAGGGCGGTTGGTGTAAAATTTTTGAATACCACTATTTCTTTTATTTTTGATTTATTTGTTATGTTAAGATAAGAGTGATAAGGCCGTCTCTTACGTATAATCAGGTATTCTTCACACTTAATGTCAGATCAGTCATGGCACACTTCATTTAAAGAGGTCTTACGTTTAGGATGCAGTCTAACACTCACAGTTATAACATAAATAATAAAGTCAGTTGCCTTTCATTCCTATGACAGACAAACTATAAAGAAAATAATCCAATAATTTGGTGTAAAGTCTAAATTAGGACATCTGATCCATGGAACACTTAGAAACACAATATCTAAAGTAAAATTTGTCGGAGAAATATCTCAGCCATTCGAAATAACCGCAGGCGTACGGCAAGGTGATGACCTATCACTAACTGTGTTCGGCCGGCCAGGGTGGCCGAGCGGTTCTAGGCGCTTCAGTCTGGAACCGCCTGACCACTACGGTCGCAGGTTCGAATCCAGCCTCGGGCATGGATGTGTGTGATGTCCTTAGGTTAGTTAGGTTCAAGTAGTTCTAAGTTCTAGGGGACTGATGACCTCACAAAGTCCCATAGTGCTCAGAGCCATTTGAACCATTTTTCAACTGTGTTCTAGAAAAAATAGTAAAAATTTGGAATGAAACACAGAATGAATATAAGATTCCCCCAATAAGGCTGTCAAGAGAATACAAAAATACTGGAATTAATTGTCACACATTTGCAGATGACTCTACTATACTTTCTGAGCAAAAATTAAGGAAAGTTGGAAATTACGTAGTGCTGATAAAATTTATCACACTATACAAAACATTATCAACAGTAATGAAAAAAGAAGGTTGATATTTTTTGGACATTTATATCGGATGCAAGATTAGATTAACCAGAAATATCTTAAAGTACTCGTGGGATAAAAAGTCAACAGCAAATTCGATTCATGAAGTAAAAAAGGATTTAGATAAAAAACAATATAAAAGCTGAATAAAAAGCTGACGAAGAAGTGTTTAAAGGAAAAATATTGAATACGGAAGGATTAAGTTAGAAGAGTGAAAAAAAGCTGGTATCAAGTGATCAAAAGACAGGAACAAAAACATAGTGAACAGGTGAAAGAGCAGTCGAAGAAAATAAGATAACAACGAATAAGGAATTAAAACTCGCACCTGGTCCTTAGTTCGCCCATTCGAGAAGAATGTAAAAAAATAAATAAATATCTGTAGCTATACAGAAATAACGCAGTTTATATTTATTTGTGTGTAGCAGGATACCTGTTCCTATACCTACATTCTGCAAGCCACCTTTCGTTGAGTGATAGAAGTTGTCTCCCCTTTTCTCTTCCAGTCGCAAATGATGTGCTGGAAGAACAGGCTTTCATGTGAGTTCGAAATCCCTCTAATTTTATCTTCATGATCATTTCGCGAGATGTATGTAGGAGGAAGCAATATATTTTTTGACTCTTCAAGGAACGTACACTGTGGGAATTTGAAACGAACGCCACACCATGATGCACATCGCCACTCGTGTAGGATCTGCCACCGGAGTAACCGACCCAGACTCGACAGTAACTCGCAGCTGTCGATTCAGCGAGGGTTTCTTAAGCTACCTCTTTCGTGAGTGGACTGCACTTCCTGAGGATTCTTCCAATGAATTCTCTGTATGTTCATCTTTTTAAAGATGGTTACGGGACTCGGCTGTTTGATACAGGATGTCAAATGCAACACCTATCAGCCGTCTGGTTTCCAAATTATTTTATTTGGCAGCTAGTGTCAGCGTATTACTACGCCATCTTCAGGCCCTGTGTACAGACAATAATTGTACCAGTATGAAATAGATAATAAAAAAGGGGCGTGGTGCAAGTCTTATATACGGTGGTAATATGTAATAACATAACAGTACCAACCAGTACAGGAAGTTACATATAATAATACAAAATAAGGAATAAAATAAGAGAACAGTGCATTCTATATACTTTGCTCACTAGTTTAAGTTAACATGGTGTGCACTGTTCTCTTATTCCTTAATTTATCTGTAACTATAAGTAACTTCCTGAAACGGTTGGTATTGTTACGTTATTACATTTTACCACTGTATACAAGACTTGCACCACGCCCATTTCTTGGTTATCTATTTTATACTGGTACCATTATTGTCTGTTCACATGGCCTGAAGATGGCGAAGTAAAACGCTGAAACTAGTTGCCAAATAAAATTAGGTTGGAAACTAGACGGCTGAAAAGTGTTTCATTCGACATCCTCTTTGAATGAAGGTCAGCCTGGCATCTGCCTTTACTACGGTTATTTTCATTAGTTCGTTCTACTTTAAATCGTTCTGTACACACAGACCTTGATTACTGAATAAATGTCACTATTGATAGTGATTGTTCAGTACTCGTGTAATCAAATAATAACAGCTAAGCGTAGTCTGTTGATTTTTCAGCGGTCAGGAGAGACAGAGGGAGATGAGAAATACCAATAATAAAAGAGAGGAAGAAAACCAAGACGCCTTGAGTTATTAAAACAGGCGAGGGGAAATAAACTTCACACGAAGAAGAAATAAGGCTATGATTCACTGTATGACAGAGGAAGAATTGCAGTACATGTCAGTATTAGAGAAGAAAATTTATGAAGATGGAAAAAGAGTAGCTCGAGTATCTAATCCGAAGATAGAGAATCGAATTGGGGAACAAAAATTAACTAAAAGAAGAGATCAGTTAATAGGATACATCCTGCGGTTCCAAGGAAACCTTGCTTTGGTAACGGAGGGAACTGCGGAGACGAAAAGGATGTAGGAGATCAAAAGAGGAATACAATAAGCAGGTTAAAATGAATGTAGGTTCCAGCAGTTATTTGGAGATGATGAGGTTTGCACGAGATAAGAGTGCACAAGTAGCGTGGAGAGCTGCATCACCCCCAGTCTGCGGACTGAAGACCACAACAACACAACAACAACAACAACAATAACCATGTGCATCTGTTCGCTGGCCATGCGAATGGATCCAATTTGAAACGTAAGAAACACTCCTCCCTAAGCGCACCTGTTACTGTCAGAAGTCGTTTAGTACTATTTTAGTCCTGCAATCTTCAAAGTTCAAAGTGCATTTTGAATTGTATATGGCGTCATAAACCTTGTTTTCCGCTTTGTCGAATTACCGAATATTTCTTATTTTTCTTCAGTTTACATTACAGGGTGTATATTTTTGGGTGGAATGCACGACAGTAAATTAGTACTGTTAAATTTGCTTGGCAACGTCCACTAATTGTTTTTCTTTTGTTGAGTGTCATGTGGAAGTCAGCAAATACGACGATCTGTGCTTTAGATTTTCAGAGCACAGCCTTAAACCACCAGCGTATCACTCAGGAACGGGTGAGGTTATACTCAAATCGTTAGAGACTGAGCAAAACTACTGACGGTGTAAGAAATCAGCCGCGTCCTTTTCAAAGAAACTGTCTCGGCAGTTATTGGCTGGCCGGCCGACAGTTCGAACCATCATACTCTCAAGCGAGAGTGTACTGTCTAAATAACTGCGTCTCCTAGCTTTAAAGTTACTTTAGAGTTAAGACTATTACTTTAGGAAAGCTATAAGAGAAGACAAGATAAAATTGCGCAGCCAAGCCATTTCCGACGACAATACATAATTATGCATGACCCTTGTATAACATGAGACCGTTCCGAAAGGCATAGATACACACACACACACACACACACACACACACACACACACAGAGAGAGAGAGAGAGAGAGAGAGAGAGAGAGAGAGAGAGGGCGGGGGATAGAGACAGAGAGAGAAAGGAGAAAGAGATGCTTGGGAGTACTAATCACACAAACAAGTGAGCGTTGGTCACACTCTTACAATTAACCTGTGCTGCGTACTTTGACATCAGAAACAGCTTTTCCGCCTGGCGATCAGATTAGAAACTGGTTAAAATTCAAGGGAGCATTTAGCTGTTATCATAATAACGCGTCGCTAATTATGAGATAGTTTTGGGCTCGTTTATTTTACTTTTTTGGAGACTGGACAGTTACTCTGGCAGGAAGAAAGATGGTTTCAGAAAGCACCAACGATGTGAAACCCAACTTGCTCTGTTCGTTCTTGAGATCCAGAAGGCAGTAGGCACCTGACTGCAAGTCAATGCTGTGTGATCTTCTTCGAGACTGTTACTCTCCATCGTCCAGTAAACAAAACTTGTTTTTAGAGAAAAACTGAATGGATCTGCTGCTGAAGACTTGTTAACTGGCAGGCACCGTGAGAGGCGTCAGTAGCGCCCATCGGTCCACGCGCTAGTGTAGTGGAACCACTACCGTTCATGGCACACGCGCTGTGAGAAAATGATAGCCGTGGAGGGTGTCCCGAGGAACAAAGTCATGGTAGGAATACATGTCTGGAAAAGTCATTCAACGGAACTTCAGAGCGTCCAAATTATGTGGGGCAACGTCTGTCGCTACACCACCCTTCGGCAGCAAATGTGACTTTGATACGCTGATAAGCGGCGAGGGGAACTTGTCGTAACGCGCTTGACAGCATTCATAAGGGAGGAAAATTAGCGTTTAACACACAGTCAACAACGAGATCATTACAGATGGAACTAAACTCGGGGTGAGAAAGGGCACCCTTTCGAAGGAATCATCCCGGAATTTGCCTTAAGCTATTTTTGGATGATAGCGACAAACCTACATATGGTTGTCCGGACAGGGATTTGAACAGTTATCCTCTGAGCTATCTCGCACGGTGACGGGTTCAGGTTGGATAGCGTAGCACGGGTCCACGCATGTCACAAGACTCATTACGGTCCGTCAACAAACTCACGTTTGCCACCAAAGGCATAATTCAGCAGAACGCATTGTCGATATAACTTCGACGCTCTGTGTTGTCAAGGGATGACGTTTCTGGAATTGGTTTCCTGCCAGTTTGTTCCTTAAGACATTCACTTCAACCTGTGGAAGGTTGTCGGTATCGTTCTGGACCACCTTATATGTTAGATCTGGTAGATAATGTCTGGAGCTCTGTGAAGTTATTCACAGACAATATAGTTCTGTACAGTAGCACTGAGTTATATTTCTAAAAGGTATTTTTAAGCACGCACACTGCTCAGCCAAAATATTATGACCTTCACGTGTTGCTACATAGTAGCGAAAGGTTTTCCAGTGATCTAGGAATTATTTAATTTACTGTATTACAAATCCAGTCACCAACCGCAAACGTTTATCAATCAGGTAATTAATTTCCGTCAACGATGGCCATCTTCACACCTGAGTAAATGCAGCATACTACACAATTCGTTTCATTGCAGTCAAATTAATAAGCTATAAAGCTTGATCACAAAATTACAAAGTTTGAGAACCGTGGACGTCATTACGCCATGCATGTTGACACGGTAAGGAAACGACCTCCGTGGTACGTTTTCGGAGTATGTGGCACCAGATGTCACGAGGTCGGTGGTTTGTGGGCGCGCAGCAGACGCCCGATAGCACCCCAGATGTGTTCCATCGGATTGAGATCAGGCGAATGTGGTGTGCAAGACGTCAACATCAGTTCACCCTCATGCTTTCAAACCACTGTAGCACGTTTGTGGTTTTCTGACACGGAAGAATCCGTGGTCGTTGGGGAAGACATCAAACGTGGGAGAATGCAGGTGGTCCTCAGTAGTCCCCAGGTCCCATGGGAGTCGAGCTCCTCCACACCAGAATACCGCCGCCACTGGCTTGTATCCCTACCTAACGCGGTGCGTACACAGCCCGATTAAAAGGGCAAGCAACCACAAGGGGAGAAGAAAACGAAATGAAACATCACGGGCTGGGAAGCTATGTGATGTTATTTCACTGATTAGAAAATCGGAGCCAAATTTACAAAGAACTGAGTCAACCACATTATTTAGACGTGTGTATTTCCTTTCGCCTTCTTTATGTGTCTGGTAGTAACACAGTATAGTAATAACAAAGAGGGAGCATATCGTAAACGCGATTACACACGAGGGTTTCTGAAGATGCACGAAGTTCCTTCAAAGTTATAACGATGTCATTGTAAGTGCAGTGGAGTGACGGCCTGCAGAGGAATCGAACGCAGTCAGTGGAGCGCTGGCCGCCAGAGGCATCGGACGTAGGACACAGCTGAGCCGAGTTCGGGGCCTCCGCAAGCAGTGTGACACGAACGAAATGTGGTAGGCATGTTTCTACATCAGTAATGTGATATCTGTTCAGTTGTCGCACGAGTCGCGTAACAGCGGCTCTGATAGCGGCGCCACTGTGAAAACACACGCCGCAGCTGTCGCGAGCGTCAGCTACCTTTGAGATTGGACGTGGTGAGTTGACGACAGTGAAGAATGCCTTTAACGGGCCTAAGACGCCATTATCAACACCTCATTCAGTTTGAACGAGGTCGCGTGAAAGGGCTACGAGAAGCTGGATGTTGCTTCTGCCATATTGCATGAATGTGGCCACTGTACACCACTGCTGGCAACGGTGTTCACCACAATGTACGGTCGCAAAAAGTGCGGCCTCTGGATTGCCACTTGCAACTACCGGGAGCAAAGACCATCATGTAGCTCTAGCGCGTCCTAATGCATCTTAGCAACGATTTGAGCAGCATTTGGAACCACAGTGACACAACGAACTGTTACAAATCTTAAAACTTTGAACATAGCTGCTAAGGTTCAGTGACCGTGTCAGAATTATATTGTAACAAATAAGCCCTCGGTCACAAATATTAAGTCAAAATTGACCTGCTTTCGACGCTGCTATGAGCGTCGTCTTCAGAATTAGACTAACTGTACTAAAACATTAGGTATATAGCACATTAATAAAATTAAAGTTTGTACTGACTCGAAACGATGCAGTACTTACAAGTCACATATTAAAAAAGATCTCGGCCGGAAAGGCGACGACATGAACACTTGTCAGATGGCGAGCCGCTAAGGGCTGCTCGTACTGTGTACAGCGGTTGCAACAAGACTGAGGTGCCCACTTTAGAAAGTGTGGGCAAGTAAACATGGGCCATCTAGTAGCCGCAGAAACAACTAGACTACTGTACATTCAAAATTAGACACATGAAATTGTGATGCAGCTGATTCAGGCATAACGTAAGCATTAATAATAACAGGATGAAGTTACATATTTATCTGCTTTAAATAGAGATACATTTTGTAACGTAAAAACGTTAGTTATGACATACAAGAAAAGAGCAAAGATGTGACACATAAACAACATTTCGGTTAACTGCATGAGGAAATCTGAATCAAAGATCAAGCAATGGCTTTATACAGTCAAAAAAGTTTTTATTTCGCAGCTGCAGCTGTTCGTTGAGTATGAGACCATCATGACGAGTGAGATGTTTGAAAATCTCCAATTCCTCTAAGACATCTAACCTACGCCCCTTCTTTTCGGTATGCAGAATATTGTTATCACCTATGGCTTTAGGCACGTGTCCAGTAATTAAAAGATGATCGGCAAAGGATGAATTTAGGGGACTGGTGCCGTTCTTTCTCAAAAGAACTTCTTTATATCTGACGGTGAAAGCACGTCCGGTTTGTCTTATATAATAGGAGGAGCAGGTATCGCAGATGATCTTGTAAACGCCAGAACTTTCTGTAGGGGAGCGAATGGATTTCAAATTATGAACGAAATTTCTCTTTAGATTATTATTAGTAGAGAAGGCAACATTTCAGTTGTATTTGTTGCGAAGCATGCGCTGAATCTGATAGGAAATGGGTCCTATGAAAAGAATGGAAAAACGTTTTTTTGGGGTTAATTTCAGTGCATGAGGTGTTGAGCGTGGTAGTTCTTGCAGTTTTCATTTTTAGGATATCGTCCACTATGTTAGGCGTATATTCATTATTGACTGCTATGGTTTTAAGTAAATTAATCTCCTCATTAAACTTTCTGTTGAAAGTGGTATGGAGGTGGCTCGGTGGACGGCAGAGTGAAAAAAGGCCATTTTTTGCGACTGTGGATGAAAAGAGGAAGCAGCCACGATTTGGTCAGTATACGTTTCTTTTCGAAAAATATTGAAAGTGATGTTATTGTCTTCTATTGTAAGCGTCAAGTCTAAATAATTTAATTGGCGGTTATCGTTTTCGAGTTCAATAGTGAAAGAAATTTTTTCATGGAGGTTTAAATATATGATCAATTCTATCGGCGGGTCCGTTATAGATGACTAGAATATCATCAACGTATCTTGTGTAAGAAAGGATACCTAGTGAAGCGGCTGAGACACGGTTAAACAGCTTTTTTTCCAAGGAATTGATAAAGATGTCGGCGAGGATGCCGGCTAAAGGGTTGCCCATAGCGAGCCCATCAGACTGCTGGTACAGTTGCCCGTTGATTTCAAAGTAGTTGTACTTGACAACGACATTAATGAGATTCATAAAATCAGTAATCTGTTCATCTGATATATCTTTTTTAAATTGACGTAAGTTTTCTTCCACAATGATGAGCGTCTCATGTACCGAGACATTGGTATAAAGATTTTTAACATCTAAGGAAAAAAGCTTGGTGTCTGAACTGCATACTAAGTTTTTAATATTTTGGACCAAAACGTGGCTGTTAGGAACGGAATAATTATTTTCGAAAACGAAGGATTTTTTCAAAGTTTCTTGTAGAAATCGGGTCAAATCGTGATATGCGCTATTCATGCTATTGGAGATTGGACGTATTGGATGATTAGGTTTATGAATTTTGAACTGGGACCGAAGTTTAGGGGGCTGAGGGTTCATATTGATGAGTAGTTTCTTTTGGAAAGGTTTTATAAGAAATTTTGCGTTGTTGATGGCTGACCTTACTTCTTTCTGTAATTTAGGAGTCGGATCATCACGCAGCTCCGGTATGTTGTTTTCACTGAAGAAATTTTCAGTTTTAGAAATATACTCAGAAATAAAAGCAATGATTAGACAACAACCTTTATCGGATTTAGTTATTAAAGCATTTGCTGTTTTCAGTTTATTATTAATGGAAGTTTCTAAAATTCTGTCGTTATGCGTAGCATTAGACAAAGTAGCTGCATTTTTCTCTAGCATGCGGGTTACATCATACGTAATTCTGGCTTGAGAAGCATTATCTATCTTATTATAATCGAGACCGATTTTTAAATCAACAAGCATATTTTCTCTTACATTTCTGTCTGCGTGCATTCTACTGACTGCAAAGCACCGCCATTGGCGGCTTCAATAGAGTTGGGCGAGAGCGGTCGCTCAGTGGAGAGCTGGTTCTGCTTCGGTGACAGTGACGGCCGGATGTTGGTTAGAAGGAGGCCAGTTGAGGACCTGAAGCCAACCCACCTGCGGTGCTAGATACACTGGACCTACACCCGGAATTATACTCTGGAGCGCGATTTCATACTGTCGCAGAAGAATCTGAATAGCACCGTGGTGTACTGGTTATGATACTAAACTGTTGCACGGAAGGTCGTGAGTTCAAAACTCGCCTGGAGTAGACAATTTCAATTTCTATATTCGGTTCGAGTACATTATAGAAGTATCCACAAATGTCAAGAATCATTGTACTGGAATGTTCTGTAACTGTATATATACTGTATGTGTTCTGGCCGGAGGCAGTTCTCTCCCCGCTCTTGTATGTGCAAGTGCTGAATAAACCTTCGTTAAGTGAACTTATTGTTCGTCATTAATCTAATTACACCTTTTCCTACGTGACACTATTCTGGCGGAGGAGCCGGGTGTTGGGTCTCGTGACAGCGCACATTATCGACGACACAGTGGCTCCCATCAGGCCACGCCGAGTTCGAACCGTATTCAACAGATCGCAGTGTATCAGAGGCTGAAGAAGAAGAGCACGTTACGATGACAGCAACTGTGTGCCACCACATGAGACATCCTTCCGGGTTCTCTGGTGACGATGGCCAAGATCCAAACAAGTGGCTGACGATATAAGAGCGTACATCCAAGTTTAACAAATGGGGTGACACCGTGTGTTCGGCTAACGTATTTTTCTACTTGGAGGGCACTGCCGAGCAATAGTATGAGAACAACGAGGAGAAGTTCACAAGCTGTGAAGTATTTCAGGGGGATCTGCGCAAGTACTCGTATTTCGGCGACACACAACGACAGAAGTGCAAGGCTGAAGGTAAATTAAAGTGCAGGGCACAGCGTCCAGGAGAAACTACAGCATCCTACATTCAAGACGTCTTGGAGCTGTGTAAAATAGTGGATCCAGGAATGGAGGAGGAAGATAAGGTTGCACATCTCATGAAGGGTGTTGCTGAGGACATGTATCAACCCCTACTCTTGAAGGAGGTTTTGACAGCAGACGACTTCATAAAATCGTGCCAGTATATCGAGACAATGCATCAAAAAAGAATTACACGCAAAAAGTTTGAGCGGCTTCCAAACGTCGTATCAATGTCTGTGATGGAGGAAGAAACTGATTTCACAAATGTTCTTCGTCAGATAGTGAGGGAGGAAGTTCAGAAGGCACTTTGATTGCACGGCGAGCAAAACACCGAAACGCTTCAAGACGCCTTAAGGAAGGAAGTGGAACAGACATTGAACCCAATCTCTCGTCCTTCATTTCCCTTTAAAACGGTGGAAAGGTCGAGATCCAGACGAAGTTGCGTTCCTACAATGCCGCATGAGGAACCTGTTTGGCCACCAAGGAAGACTGACGTCTGGAGGACCCAGGATAACCAACCAGTATGTTTCCACTGCGGACGACCGGGACAGCCGGCCGTTGTGACCGAGCGGTTCTAGGCGCTTCAGTCTGGAACCTCGCGACCGCTACGGTCGCAGGTTCGAATCCTGCCTCGGACATGGATGTGTGTGGTGTCCTTAGATTAGTTAGGTTTGAGTAGTTCTAAGTTCTAGGGGACTGATGACCTCAGATGTTAAGTCCCATAGTGCTCAGAGCCATTTGAACCATTCGACCGGGACATGTGGTGCGCTTTATCGATAAAGGCGGCGGGTATTTGATGACTCCCGCGCCAGAAGTGAGCAGAACGATCTTAGCCGACGCCAACTCCGGGACGACGAAGATGAACAAGAAGATGTGGTTATAGGACGACGTAGGTCGCCATCGCCGCAGGCTAGCCGCTGGAGAGGAGGCTCCCCAACAGGCCGATCAAGGTCTCCATCGCCGTTTAGAAGCTCCAGCCGATCACCTAGCTGCCGCAACCTGGAAAATTAAAGGGTGTGACCTTCCTTGGAGGTGAGGCCGCCGGAGACAAAAATTCTCCGCCGTCGATCACTACAAAAATGATAGGAAACTAAGACGATATCGTCATGGATGGCCGACCAGCCCAGGCTCTTGTGGACTCTGGAGCATCATACTCAGTCATTTCGGAGAAGTACCGTCGCCAGTTGCAGAAAACCGTATTCGTTGACGATAAAATTTCTCTGCTGAAGGTGGCTAATGGGAAATATGTAAAACCTACAGGAAGATGTGTCATTCGTGTGGCCATATACAGCCCTTAGAATTCATCGTCTTACAAGAGTGTATTAATGACGTCGTTCTCAAATGGGACTTTTTGAAAGCTTCTCAGGCAATTATAGATTGTGGTCGCTCAAATATTATGCTAGAAGAGATGAGATTTATGTTCTTATTACCATCGTTTTATCAAGGACTTTTGTATCAAAGCCAGGCCACTCCAAGGGTTGTTAAAAGCCGTTGCTAAATGTAATTTGTTGTAGTGCTCAACAAGATTCTTTCGATGTGCTACGAAAAGCTCTGACGACTGACCCCTACTTGGTCTGTGTGATGAGAGAGCACCCACAGAACTACACACAGGTGCCAGTGAGTCTGGCATCGGTGCTGTTCTGGTGCAAATTTCGGATGGAAAAGAGAAGGTTATAGCCTATGCATCTAGGACAGTTACAAAAGCCGAGAGAAAGTGCTCAACTACAGAAGGAGAATGTCTTGCTGTGATCTGGGTCATGTGAAAATTTCGACAGTATCTCTATGGAAGACCATTCACAGTTGTTACAGACCATCATTTAATTTGCTGGTTGACAGGTCTTAAGGATCCAACAAGACGACTCGCCAGGTGGGCACTACGCCTTCAAGAGGATGTCATTACCATAGTGTACAAAAGCGGAAGAAAACACCGAGATGCCGACTGTCTCTCAAGAAAACTTGTGCAAGACCATCAAGACTTTGATGAAGGTAGTGACTGTCTCGCTGCACTGCGGGATCTCTCTGCTGAACGGAAGAAGGACGCCAAAATATCTCAAATTATGCTTGCCTAAAATCGGTCAGAGGACGTGAAAGGACAATTTAAGGTAGTTCACGGATGACTTTGCAAGAAAAAGTTTGATCCGCTTGGGAAGAGGTGACTACCAGCGATTCCTAAACACATTCACTTAGATGTTCTACAGAAATTCCATAACGCATCTGAGGCCGGACATCTAGGATTTATTAAGACATACGATAGGATCCGCAAGAGATTTTTCTGGCTAGGTTTATTTAGGAGTGTCCGTCACTAAGTGTCGCACTGTCGAGAATGCCAGAGGAGAAAGGCAGTTCCTCAGAAACCACCCGGCCGACTCATACCAATTCCACCAGCCGAAACGCCTTTCCAGCGTGTTAGGATTGACCTCCTCGGACGATTTCCAACGTCTGCTAGTGGCAATAGATGGATTACTGTTTGCACTGCGATGCCATTACAAAAGCCGTGAAAACAGCCGAAGCATTCGAGGTAGCCAAATTCATCGTAGAAGAGATTGTATTAAAACACGGTGCCCCAAGGTCGTTTATTACGGATCGAGGGAAAGTTTTTCAATCGAATCTTGTGACAGAGATAAACCGTCGGCGCAACATAACTCATTACATGACGAGTGTCTACCATCCGCAAAATAACGGGTTTACTGAACGCCTTAATAAGACCTTGGCCGACATGCTATCAATGTTCGTAAGTGTTGAGCAGAGCAACTGGGATGAGGTGCTACCTTTCGTGACGTTTGCCTACAACACCGCCAAACAAGGCACCACAGGATTTACGCCATTTTTCCTGGTGCATGGGCGTGAGGCGTCTACGACGATGGACACTTTGTTTCCGTTACAGCCTGATGACGTGGACGACGACTACATCGGCCAGGTGTTAACCAGAGCTGAGGAAGCTCGGCTGTTAGCTCGACTTCGCACGCTGCAGACTCAAGAAATAGATCGCCGAAGGTATGACGCGACCCACCGCCAGGTTGTCTGCCAGCCTGGTGACCTCGTCTGGACCTTCACTCCTGTTCGGAAGCTCCTCAGGCGCTACTTTGGACCTTATAAGGTTGTAAGACAGTTGTCTGATGTTACTCATGAAGTTGAAGATTTCGACCCCGACACAAGACGACGAAAGGCTAGAGATACGGTCCACATCCTTCGAATGAAACCCTATAAGGATCCTGCAACCCACGGTCAAATCGAAGCTCCAGCGACAGGCAGCAAGCGGAAAGGTGATGAAGAGGTAGCGGCAAAAGAAGTTCTAAGGAGATCACCGCCAGGGCGAGAATCAGTCATTGGGAGTCGGAGTATGCAGGACCGATGACTCGTTCCCGGACTAACAAGACGTAACACCGAGATCCTGTTCTCTTAAGGAGGGAGCAATGTCGCAGAAGAAGCTGAGTAGCACCGTGGTGTAGTGGTTATGATACTAAACTGTTGCATGGAGGGTCGTGAGTTTAGAACTTAGCTGGGCTGTACAATTTTAATTTCTATATTCGGTTCGAGTACATTCTAGAAGTATCCACAAATGTCAAGAATCATTGAATGTTCTGTAGCTGTACATATACTGCATGTATTTTGGCGGGAGGCAGTTTGCTCCGCGCTCTAGTATGTCCAAGTGCTGAGCAACGCTTCGTTAAGCGAAGTTAGTGTTCTTCATTCATCTAATTACACCTACTTCTACGTGACAATATGACAGCAGGAGAATGCTCGTGACTATCCCATGCACGCTAACCTCAAATTTATGTGTCAATCTGGTGATCCGACCTGTTTTGCTGCATAACGCTCGCCCACATACAGGTGTAGGGCCAAACGTGCTCTACAGGCTGTCGACATGTTGCCTTGTCCTGCTCGATCACCAGATCTGTCTCGAACGGAGCACATACGGGATGTCATCGGGTAACAACTCCAGCGTCATCCATAGCCAGCGTTAACCGTCCCTATATTGACCAACCAAGTGCAACAGGCACTCCATCCCACAAATTGTCATCTGGCACCTGTGCAACACAATGCTTGCACGTTTGCATGATTGCGTCCACCATTCTGGCAATTACACAGGTTGTTAATGCAACAGCATTTCACATTCGGCGTTACATTAAGCCGTGATCTTGCAGCGTTAATTACTTAAATATTATTTTGTTACTCCACATTAACTATATTTGGGTGTTGCGATTTTTTCCGTTAGTATAAATATATATACCATTTTATCTCTGTTGTAACAGGCACGTATTTTTTGTTTGAATACATTCTCGGAAAGCGATCCGGACTATCTACTGCCCTGTATTACACTTCATGTGTCACCTCCCTTTGACATGGCGAGATGGAACTAGAAGCTACGCCGACGTCGGGCTGCCGTGTTTCTGCGCTTTCTGCATCGTGTTGCGCTGGCATCTTTGTTGCAGAACCGCGTCATTTAACGCAACACTCGCATTCACATCGTCCACAACACTGGATGCAGTCTCTCGCGCTTCAATTCTCACATTGACGCTTCTGTGGCGATGCTGTAGAGGATGGGAGGTATTTTCTAACTGCCGTATCCTGGTACAGTAATCTTTTTAATGTCAGGAATTGGGGTCAGCAACGTTGTCTGTTACTGTCCACCGTCCGTAATTTCTTAAAAGTTGATTCCATCATTCAGTTATAGGCGTCACAGTTAAAGATAATGTGATCTGATGGTCGTGTATGACTACTGTAGCCGATGTGGCTGTCTTTCCTTTTGAGCCTGTACAGGTAAGATGGACATGGGCTGGGTTCAGTTAGATAGTGTACTATGCCCTAACTGGGGTTAAATCGCCAAGGGCTAGGCGTTTTCGAATGCACAGGAAGTGTTCGAAGACTCTTCGGCCCATTTGTTGTGGTACCTGTTGTGACTTGGCAAGACAGCCAAGTCACTATGCGAGGATGCCGAAAGGCACGCGTTAAGCTCACGCAAACTGGCGTGAGGTCTGGAACAGTTAAGGGAATTTATAGTAGCAAATAAAGTACGTAGTTGATGTAATACTTAACTTTAATCCATAATTGGAGAACATAGCTCTTGTTGATACATTAATAACAATCTCAATATAAAGGGTAATGGCGCCTTGCTAGGTCGTAGCAAATGACGTAGCTGAAGGCTATGCTAACTATTGTCTCGGCAAATGAGAGCGTAATTTGTCAGTGAACCATCGCTAGCAAAGTCGGCTGCACAACTGGGGCGAGTGCTAGGAAGTCTCTCTAGACCTGCCGTGTGGTGGCCCTCGGTCTGCAATCACTGACAGTGGCGACACGCGGGTCCGACGTATACTAATGGACCGCGGCCGATTTAAAGGCTACCACCTAGCAAGTGTGGTGTCTGGCGGTGACACCACAGTACCACGTATCACTACCACCCCATGTCGTATCAAGGTTGATAAAGGAATGGCAAGTCTGTGTCCGACGCTGAGAGCGGTCGTTCAGGATCTGACGGACCCAATGGTGCGCGTCCGCTGAGCCACAATTTGAGCAGGAGTGTACTTTGATCGTCCTCTGCCGCCGCAGTATAGGACGGCCGGAGGCAGCCACTGTGCGCACTGGCTCTTGAAGCCACTACTGTACCGCACCTTCGTTCGTGCTTCATCCATGTGACCTTGTGATAGCTGGACTCTGTTTCTTGCTACCTCATTTGTAATGAGTTTCGACACGTTTTGAGGAATATAAGTTAAGTAAGTGTTCTGTCTGCCGTGTTACTTGCTCACTAATAATTTATGCTCCTACGGCGACAGTTGACGCATCATTCTGTAGCCCTCCTTTTCCTACCATTGTGTACGAAATCGTGCACGGCGGTTCTGACATGTAGGCAGTTTCGAGATAAGGAGGAGGGCCTTAGTGATTACCCTCTGGTATAAGATATGTTCAACTTTTATCAGATCCCCTTTGCGTAACCAATAGGAGGCTGCATGATATCTTACCGAAATATCTACTGGCTGGATACGAAGGACCGACAGTGAAACAACGGTTGGTGTAGTGCCAAAAACGCCTCCGAGTCTGAAGAGCACACCCTGCTGAGCACATCGCAGGCTCTGCCCGTTCTGCACTCCCAGACGTCTGTACGCCCGGACAACTGCTGCACACCTCAATGAGATTTTCACTCTGCAGCGCAGTGTGCGCTGATATGAAACTTCGTGGCAGATTAAAACTGTGTGCCGGACCGAGACGACTCGAACTCGGGACCTTTGCCTTTCGCGGGCAAGTGCTCTACCATCTGAGCTACCCTAGCACGACTCACGACCCGTCCTCACAGCTTCAATTCTGCTTCAATATCTTTTTTTCCACGAGTGCTAGCTCTGCTAGGTTCGCATAGAAGCTTCTGTGAAGTCTGGAAGGTAGGAGACGATGTACTGGCAGAATTGAAGCTGTGAGGACGGGTCGCGAGTCGTGCTTGGGTAGCTCAGATGGTAGAGCACTTGCCCGCGAAAGGCAAAGGTCCCGAGTTCGAGTCTCGGTCCTGCACACAGTTTTAATCTGCCACGAAGTTTCAGTTGCTGCATAGCCTACGATGGATGCGAAAAGGCATCACTCTAAGTTCTGATCGCATGCAGCGGTAGTTAGCTCGTGCCGTGTGACTCGTCGACTTTCACTGTGGGCACTGCCATTTTTGAGCAGCGTCACGAAAGAGGCGCTCGGCCGGCGGAAAGCGAGCGCCGGTGCGACGGGGCGGACGTAATGAGAGGCCGCGGGCGCCGTCGGCGTCGCACGGTGGCGTGCGTGGGCGGCGGCTCGGAAAGCGCGGGGCGGGGTGAGCTGAAAAGTGGCGGGCGGCGAGCGGCGAGGGGCGCGCCGCGTGGGAGGCGATGCTATCTGCCGGCCCTGGGAGCGGCCGATCTTCCCACTGATAGCCGGCGGGCGCAAGGACGGCCGGGGCGCCGCCGGCCCTGGCTGTCACGCGGCGGGCCCGGGCTCACGTACACACAGGCCGCCGGCCACGGTCAACACGGATTTAGAAGATATCGTTCTTGTCGAACACAACTAGTTTTTTACACTCGCGAAGTGTCGAGTGCTACTGACAAAGGATCTCAGATCGACTCCGTATTTCTAGATTTCCAGAAAGCGTTTGACAATTCGCCACACAAGCGGCTTGTAGTGAAATTGGGTGCTTATGGAATTTTGTCTCAGTTACGTGACTGGATTCGTGATTTCAGTACGACAACTTCGCGCAGCTGTCAAACAGGCGGTCGGATTCACGTAACCTCCTTGATTCCGCCAAAAAGTGACGAAGAAGATCGGACGCACTGTGAACAACTTGTCGGCCGATTTCATCGGGTGGCCTGTGGCAGTTGCGTCTGCTGATTGTTTGTTGGTGCCGCCCTGAACACAGCCTAATATGAGCACACAAGATAGAATCACCGATATATTCTCATTTAAATGGCCAAAAACGGAATTTTAACAAAATATGAAACACGGAACCAGAAAATTGTGCAGAAGTCATATACACTGTAGCGCCAAAGAAACTGGTGTGGCCATGCGTACTCAAATACAGAAATGTGTAAACAGGCAGAATACGCCGCTGCGGTCGGCAACGCCTTATAAGACAAAAAGCATCTGGCGGAGTTGCTAGATCGATTACTGCTGCTGCAATGGCACGTTATCGAGATTTAAGTGAGTTTGAACGTGGTGTTATAGTCGGCGCACGAGCGGTGAGACACAGCATGTCCGGGGTAGCGATGGAGTGGTCGTTTTCCCGTACGACCATTTCACGAGTGTCAATATCAGGAATTCGGTAAAACATCAAATCTCCGACATCGCTGCTGTCGGACAAAGATCCTGCAAGAACGGGACCAATGACGACTGAAGTGGCAGAACAGCAACCCTCCCGCAAATTGCTGCAGATTTCAATGCAAGGCCATCAACAAGTGTCAGCGTGCGAACCGTTCAACGAAATGTCTTCGATATCTGCTTTCGGAACCGAAGGCCCTCTCGTGTACCCTTCGTGACTTCGCGACACAAAGCTTTACGCCTCGTCTGGGCCCGTCAACACCGACATTGGACTGCTGATGACTGTAAACATGTTGCCTGGTCGGACGAGTCTCGTTTCAAATTGTATCGAGCGGATGAACGTGAACAAGTATGGAGACAACCTCATGAATCCGTGGATACTCAATGTCAGTAGGGGACTGTTTAAGCTGGTGGAGGCTGTGTAATGGTGTGGGGCGTGTGCAATTGGAGTGATGTGCGACGCCTGATACGTCTAGGTACGACTCTGACAGGTGACACGTGTACCTAAGCACCCTGTCTGAACACCTGCATCCATTCATGTCTATTGCGCATTCCGACGGACTTGGACAATTCCAGCAGGACAACGCGACACCCCACACGTGCAGAATTTCTGCAGAGTGGCTCTAGGAACACTCTTCTCAGTTCAAACACTTCGGCTGGCAACCAGACATGAACATTATTGTGTTGAGTCCTGCCTACTCGTCGAATCTGGGGTGCCCAGGAAACCTGCTTCTCGGATCGCTAGACAGCAATTCTGGCAAATCGTACTAATGAAGTTTATTACAAAAGGAGATGAGTACAATATTTAACTTTGTGAGATACAGCCGTGTCGCGACAGATAAACATAAGCAAGCTCTTCAGTATATACAATTCGTAATACAAGTGAAATAATACAGTTATTAAGTCCGTGCTACAGAGTTCGTAGAACGGCTAATCTTCACCTGCGCTTACGTTTTCTTCGCCTGTGTCCACACCCTGCGAAGTACAGTGTGAACGCGGCAACTGTTTCGTACGAACAATCCCCCAGTGTCCTTGATGAAGCAACTGCAATACTTGTTTTGCAAATATTTGGGGGTCAACACACGTGACTGTCCACTGTATTCTGAACA
This sequence comes from Schistocerca piceifrons, assembly GCF_021461385.2. NCBI lineage: Eukaryota > Metazoa > Arthropoda > Insecta > Orthoptera > Acrididae > Schistocerca > Schistocerca piceifrons. Next base: position 4,845,162 of record NC_060144.1, on the reverse strand, counting down.
AGAATCACACCTTGCCGTATAGCGAGGCTATGCTGACATGCGAAGTATCGGCGCACTACAGAGTTCTTTTTACTGTACAAGAGTGAGTCCAAGATGTGCAAATGTATCTTAGCAAAATGCTCAAATCTGAATTACCTTCCGAGGCCAGTGCAATTTCACAATAGTTCAGAGGAAAGGATTGAAGCAAGTCAGAACCCTGAGCATCGACATGACAACAAGGTTCAGCAGAAGCGTCAAAGTCTGTATCAGGGTCAACCGGAACACGCTAAAGTGCGTCCGCATTACCGTGTTTAGCTGTCAGACGATACACTCGTATTGGTATTGAGACAACAACAAAGCCCATCTTCGTATTTTTGGGGTAGTTCGAACAGGAACCGGCTTCATCGGATGAAACAAGGACGGCAATGGCTTGTGATCCGTCACTAAGTAGAATTTTCTGCCATACAAATAGTGGTGGAATTTGGTGACACCATACATAATAGCCAATGCTTCTTTCTCTATTTTTGAATAGTCACACTGAGCTTTGGGCAACACTTTTGACTCGAAAGCAATAAGCCTGTCTATATCACCAAATGTGTGCGAAAGCACTGCACTGATTCCGTAAGAGGAAGCGTCAACTTGCAACACAACTGGTTTGTCAGGATCAAAGTGAACAAAGCATCGATCACTGAGCAATGCATCTAAGTGTTTGAAAAGCTTCTTGCCACTGCCCAAACAAAGGGGACGCAAGCGATGCAATGAAGCTGCGATTTGGGCAGCATTCGGCATGAAACGAATATAATAGTCCTAAAACCGATTGCAATTTTGTGACATTGCACTGCGCTGGCAGATAACGTATGGCTAACAAATGTGACTAAAGAGGATGTACACCTTGATTGTTTATGAGATGACCGAGATATTTTAACTCAGGTTTAAAAAGATCACACTTGTCCAGTCTACCCTCGATTCCTGCATCAGATAACACATGAAGCAAAGTACGTAAATCAGCAATGTGTTGTTCAGGTGTGCGACCTGCTACTACAATATTGTCCAGACAGTTTGAACGGTTTGATAGTTGAGCAGTCAGCTGTCCCAAATGCCGCTGGAAAATGGAGGGTGCGGAAGCACTGCCAAAAGGCAAACGCAATTATTTAAACTGTGGTGTCACCGCCAGACACCACACTTGCTAGGTGGTAGCCTTTAAATCGGCCGCGGTCCGTTAGTATACGTCGGACCCGTTTGTCGCCACTATCAGAGATTGCAGACCGAGCGCCGCCACACGGCAGGTCTAGAGAGACTTCCTAGCACTCGCCCAGTTGTACAACCGACTTTGCTAGCGATGGTTCACTGACAAAATACGTTCTCATTTGCCAAGACGATAGTTAGCATAGCCTTCAGCTACGTCATTTGCTATGACCTAGCAAGGCGCCATGTTCAGTTACTATTGATATTGTAAATAATGTACAGACAAGAGCTACGTTCAACATTAATGGATTAAAGCTAAGTATTCCACCATCTGCGTCCGTTTTCTAAGTTCTAATTTCCTTGTCCTGTTCCAGACCTCACGCCAGCCTGCGTGAGCTTAAACGCGTGCCTTTCGGTTTCCTCTAATTATACGGGTTGGCTCTCCTGCCAATCCACAATATAGACAAGCCTAAATGTTTGTTAACAACACACACTTTTGGAGATAATTTATCTAGTGGTATTTGAAGATAAGCGTCGTGCAAATCAATTTTTGAAAAGTAACGACCAGCGCCTAATCTGTCCATGAGAGCCTCTGGGCGTGGCAATGGATAAGTTTAAACCACAGTTTGTGGGTTGACTGTAGAAGACTTAAAGTCAACACAGAGGCGAATGCAACCTGAAGGTTTGGGAAGCAAAGCCAGTGGACTTGCCCATTGACTAGCTTTTATGGGCCTAACAGCCCCGCTATCTTGCAGTTCTTTAAGTTCAGCAGCGACTTTGTCCTGTAATGCAATGGGAACAGTTCTGGCCCGGCAAAATTTCGGATGAGAATTGTCTTTCATAGTAGTATATGCAACATAATTGCGAGCCTCGCCTAAACCATCAGAAAAAAGTTCAGGAAATTCTCTCAGCAAGCTAGCTGCACTGTCTTTAGCATTGAATGCAGACACTGACAACACATTGTACTGAATCTGAAAGCCTTTGAATGCAGACATTGGCAACACATCGTCCTGAATCTGATAGCCAAACAAATCAAATAAATCAAGGCAAAAAATGTTCTCACAATCACGTGATTGTAGCACAGTAAGAGTTACAGTTCGCGTATGTGAGGTATACAGGGCAGGCAAAGTACATTTTCCGAGGACGGGAATGTCCATTGTAAGCTGTCAAGGGCGTGCTAGTTTTGGACAGGCATGAGGAGCCTAACAGCTCATATGTGCTACGATTCAACAATGTATCAGAAGCACCCGAATCCAACTGAAATTTCACTCGTTTACCTCTAATATACAAATGAACAAAAAGGTCGTTGGACTGGCGAAGCACTGAACAATCTGCTCGTTTGCTAGTTTGGCTAATGCCCGCAGAAGGCTAGGAATTCACGGCATTGATGACATGGGCCTTGTGACTAGATATGTGTGAGTAGGCAGAATTCCTAAGTGTGTTCCGTTGAAAACATACAGACTGTATGTGACCTTTCTTTCCACAAGCGTAACACTGTGCTTGTCTGCACTGGCAGTCATGGCATTTGTGCCGTGAATAGCACCGCGGGCATGACTTAATTCCGTTTGCCTGTTTAGCGAGCTGTTTATGTAGCGTGGAGAACCATTTAGAGGGCATGGCGCTCGCAAGCTGTTGTTGCCTAATGGGCCAGTCACGACCAAGAGGCAACTCAACCCAACGAATCTGTGGTCACTCGAATTTATCGACCGACACGGCGCCTGAAATGATGCGGAAATGATTGACTGGACTGTTTCCAAATCTGTTCTCCGACATCAGTGACGCTGTACACGATCACATCACGCAACATAACATCCAAACATAAAGCACCACAAGCACATTCGAATTTACATTTCCTCGTCATGCCATACAAATCTGTTACCCACTCACAATAAGTTTGTTCTGACCGTTTCTTGCAATTAAAGAATTCATACCTTGCTGCTACCACATTTACTTGTTGGCCATAACAGTTGGTTAGCGAGTCTACAAGCTGACCATACGAAAGTTCACTTTGAATGGCGTTAGGAAATAGTTTAAGGATGAGTCTAAACACTGCACTGCCCACCATTGATAATAAATAATGTACAGGGTGTCCCACTTAAACCTCCCTGATTTTAAAGACCCAGGAAGAAAAAACCACAGCAGATACGGCAATGATAAATGCACCACATTGTACAGCATCTCCAAGATTTTATTTATTTATCATCAATAAACCCCTACATGTCCGATCCAACGATTGCGAAATTTATCCAGGAACTTGCGAGCAGTCGTTGACCAATGTGGCGGAGCTCCATCATGTTGAAAAGTGATGTTGAGTTGCTAGTCTTGTATCTGAGGGTACACAAACTGCTCTAACATGTTCAGATACACTGACCCATTCACTCTTTGTTCCGCAAAGAAGAACGGTCCAACAATCCCGTCGTGCATTAACCCATACCAGACGTTTAGTTTAGGGCTATCACGAACATGTTAAATGGAAATGTGAAGATTTTGCGAACCCCAAATCTGAACATTATGCCTATGTTGGTTACATTATGAAGGGTTACTTCATGATAGATGAAAAGTTGCCTCATCTGAGAATGAGCTTCTTTCCAGGAAGCAAGACTTGATTTGTGGTGTGGGGCTGCACATTGTAACGAAGTTACCATCCAGTCAGAGAAACTTCTGGCCTTTCCTTGCATTGTGCTTCATCAGTTTAGCCAATACTGATGTGCAGTATGCCGCTGTAACTGTAGTGTGAGAGCACTGCGGGGTGATAAAGCATTTCAAGACAGCCATCACCGTCACTTTCCCTGCAGATGGAACAACCTTCACCTGTCTTTTGGTGTTGGAAAATTGGGCAATTTCCACACTGTGCTGACTTGTTACCCTTCAGGATCATAATGATGCATCTGAACCTTGAGTCGTGACTGGTGATAACAGTTTCCAGACACACTCCCCCTCTGTCAGCAAAGATAATCAGCACCTAGTGCCTGGTCTCTACTGGCACAGCCTTTAGTTTGGAATATGTGACACCCAACAGTAACAGGCGTGTGTCATAGGGGTATGATCCTACATAATTGTGAAGACACTGTCATATGAAATTTATTTTCAACACTGCATTGAAGTTATATAAAGTTACCTGCCGATCCTTACAGCCGACTGCACCAGGAGCCAAAACACTTAGTCCACCTTATTCAACACAGACAAGTTGGCCTTAATGCCCTTGAACTATTTAAACACTGCTTTAACAATATTATGAAAAGGACAGTTGCTGCTCACCATATAGGGGAGGTACTGAGTCGCCCTACACAGCCCTCTATTCCGCCGACGCACGTTTAACTTCTCTCCTTTTCTGCTACCCCACCTCTCCCGCTCTCCGTCTAGCCTCCTGACAGGAGACACTGCTTTGAAATATGATACAACTTTAGCTGCAACTGTTGCATTACTTTGTGCCTCTTCACTGTAAGCTTGCTGCAGTTTTACATATGTTTTGGTGGCTGTAAGGTTAAATGAACACAGAATTTTATCGCGCCATACTGCTTCTCTCGTGACCTTCGGTGCATGTGAAATACAAAGAGTGTCTACAAAATAGAGCCTTACTACCAACCTAGTGATAAGTGCATGCTGCCAACTATGACCATTATACACAAAAACCTGCTCTTTGCAATTATTTATTGTATAGATAAGAAACTGTCACAGAAGCAACAGCAAAGTCTCTGTTGGTCAGCCCTTGTAGAAGGGCAACTAATTTAGCACTCTGTGTTAAAGGTTCTGGGTCCTGCCTACTCGTCGAACATAGGCTTCCTAGGAAACCTTCTTTTTCGGTTCGCTGGACAACACTTCAAACAAATCGCATTAATGAATTTTTATTACAGTAACGTAAATGACAATACTTAACTACTAGATTTTACAATGGTGTATCACAACCAATGAGTGACAGACTACATAAGCAGTGTCTTCAGTGTACACAACTCTTAATACAAGTGAAACAACACAGTTCCTAAGTCGCTGCTGTAGAGCTCGTTCAGTGGCTAGTGTTCGACTGGGCCCCAGCCAGGCGGTGTAGCGCTCTGAGGTGTGGGCTCGATCTGTCATTCTGCGTAACGGACTTATCTGAGATGTACCCTGCACCCTGTGGCTCCTGCCTGATGCAGTTTGCACCCCCACACTACTACAGATGTCAGACAGACGCTCCTAACGTTCTAAAGAGAAATGCCTGAAAAACTTTCAGCAATAAATATCTTCTGGAGTTGTCCGCTGCAAGGAAATGACACAAAAATTCACAAAATTTCTTACGTAACTAGTGGGATACTCGGGTACTGGAGTAGTGCTAGTTAGTGTAAGAAAAACATGAAACTAACGAAAATTATTATTTATTTCGCAATAATTCTGAGAAATCACAATGGTACTTTTAGTTATGAATTGAACAAGTTATATCCTGGTTCTTTTCAGAATGTGAAGTTACCTCTCAAGGATAGGGTTCGCTAATGAAATTTCTATACAAAGTTTAAGATGGTTATTGACTTGTCAGAATGGCTCAACTTGAATAATTATCCTTTAGAATGTTGCTAGGTACGGTCGAGGCTGTTGCGTGTGAAATGCAATGAATGTACTGTTGTGGAGGAAATACGGGCCTCACAATAGCTGTAGCGCACAATACTGTAAACTGCGATGACAAATACGATAACTCTCGTTCTATCTGGATTTACCTTCGCCAATCAAACTCTCCCTATGCCTTGATGAAGTCAAGGATTCGTATTCGCCCCTAGTCTAACTATTGGTGTGGTACACCGGTCAGATAACCAGTCCACCGCAATGCCACTCAAAATTCGCTGTAACTCTGTCCATTCACACCGCACAATAAGTGTGTCGGCCAACACAGAGAACAATGCTTAATCGCAAGGACTCAATATAGAGTAGCACTTCCATTCGCTCCCGACAGAGGTGCTCTCCCAGTGAAGTACTGAGGAGAGACTTGTTCCTCGCACCGAGAGCGACAGCGAAATGGCGCCTCTCCATCCCAGACGTGAAGGGGTATATCTTTCGGTCTCTTCCATTATTCCTTCAGCTCGAGGCGTCAGAAATATCGTCTGCCAATCAGCATTGCTCTTCTAAAATGGGAGAATGACGTTTTGTTTAAGGCGACCAATCCGGAAACCTGTAGCATTGGCGTTTGCTGTCTCCCTGTGAAAATCTCTGAAACTGTGTGCTATGTGTAAAGAATGTGTAGGCTGGCCACTCCCACATAATGTAGCGGAATTTGCTTTGAAGCCGAACACGGGGCCGTTCCCCCTTTTCACTCTGGCCGACGCTATCCTCTACACAGGCGGTCAGCGGCCGACATAGGCAGGGTCGTCCTCTGAAGGGACCGGCGTCCCGTTGTGCGGTTTCTCTCCTGAACTAAAAGCTTCTGTGACTGTCGTGTCTGGAATGCCAGCCTCGAGTATTTCAACCATGGTGTGCTTACTTGTTAATTGCATATCGTTTACATGAATTCGTACAAAATTGACTTTATCTTATCGAGTTTGGGTTCGAATGAAGCGTCTTGATGTGTGGAAAATGATTGTGAGGGCGGAATATGTAAGTAATGAAGGTCAGGAGACCACAACGTCTTACATACCTCCCTCCTTCTGACAAAAGTTTAGTGTGGGGTTCGTCAATGTCGAGGAAAACATTGACAAAGTCAGGCAGAATTTGTTCTTTTAGATTTTCCAATAAATTTTTCTCAGCCATTCTTAACAATTTTTTCGAATGATTTCTTTATAGCTATTGTTTCTTTTTTTTAATTTTACAATTTATGATTTGTTGTTAGGCAAATGTAGGCTGTTTTTCTTTTCTCATTTCCAAAAATTTGTTTTTACAATACTAATTTTTATAAACTCGTAAGTGTACAGTGTATCATGTTTTAGTGTGGTTATATGTTTTCTTCAGTTAAGCTTACGTAAATATTCGCAAAAGCTCTGTTGTGGTACTTTGTCTTGTTGTTAGGCAAATATAGGCTGTTTTTCTTTTTCATTTCCAAAAATTTGTTTTTACAATATTAATTTTTCTAAACTCGTAAGTGTACAGTGTATCATGTTTTAGTGTGGTCATATCTTTTCTTTAGTTAAGCTTGCATAAATGTTCACAAAAGCTCTGTTGTGTTACTTTGTTTTGTTTATTTAGGCATTATCTTTTTCTTTATGTGTCATTGTTTTTTTTGTTGTTGTAAGAATGAAGAAGCATTTCCTCTTAATTCTATCCTCGGTATTAATTTTATTACCCCAAAAAGGTGTTTTTGAATGTTACTTAAAGAAGAAAAATACTGCACAAATCCTTTTCTAATTTTACATATAAGAGAAATAAACAGACTTTCCATGAGTTTGTGAGATTATATAACTACACTAACTAAGTTTCTTTACAAAAGGTTTAAGGTATCTATAAATTGTGGATTTTACATACATAATAAAAATAATTACTTTTACAAGAAAGGAAAAAGGTACTTTTACAAATATATCAGTTTCTTAACTCTACATTTGTGTTTTATGATTTTTTTTCCTTCGTCAGATCTGTGCTCGATGATCCCCACTGAAATGCTGGAAGGTGTCGACTCATTCGTATGAGCGTCACAAATCATGAGAGAAGCACTCTAGCATGCGATGCTGGGTCTTACTTGTTGACATTGTCATCACAGAGTGGTACATTTAACCAATGATGACGACTGTGGTTTACTGCATAAATAATGATGTCTTTGTACTCCTTTGCTGTCACACCTGGGACGGTGTGGCAGTTCGATGATTGTAGTTGGTTGGTTCTGAGCACTATGGGACTTAACATCTGAGGTCATCAGTCCCCTAGAACTCAGAACTACTTAAACCTAACTAACCTAAGGACATCACACACATCCATGCCCGAGGCAGGATTCGAACCTGCGACCGTAGCGGTCTCGCGGTTCCAGACTGAAGTGCCTAGAACCGCTCGGCCACTCCGGCCGGCGATTGTAGTTGACTACCAACGACCATCACCCGATATTGTGCTGTGACGCCTTGGTACTTCACACCTGGTTCAGTATGGCAATTTGATGATGTGGTAAGGAGTATACTGTTCATTTTGCTGAATCTATTTCTAGGTAATGTTGGTTGGTACTACTTAATATTCCGTTTGCCGTTCGCTTGTATTTGTTTGACGATTCAAGGTTTATTTTTGGAAAGGTGGTTGTAGTAGTTGCTATGCCTCAAAGTTCATGGAAAGACGTTTGTAGCAATTTCCTTTATAGGATAGGAGAGAAAGGTATCTTGCTGTCTTCTGCCCTTCTTCATCTTGTATCTTCTGTTATTCTCTTCTTTCTTGCGTTCTTCTGTTCTTCTTGGGCTAGGAATATGTGAATTTTAGTGTAGGAGTGATATAGGATTTGTAGGATCTGACTGCCTTTCCAACTGTTACTTGATGAGTTTGTAGATCTTGCGAGGTGCCGGGGCTAGCAGTGTATTTAACACTAAATTCTAGAATCTACATATGTAAATGATGCTCTAAGCCCCCCTATTCTAACTGCGACTTTTGCTGTTGCACAAGGATTAAAAAAATATACGCGAACTGGCTGTAATCAACACTGCAAGTGGAGTAGAAAAGAGTTTGGCACCTGCAATAATTTAATTTGATAAATAAGTTAAATAAAGGAAGGTTTCATTAACGTAGTGAGAAATGATGGGTTGCTCTACCGATTAACAGAATGAAAGTTCTGTCCAAAATAACAATATGGTTTATTAAGACTAAACACAAAATAATAAACAAAAACACATGAAACATTTATAATACAGCAAATTGGCTCAAATTGGATACTCAAACAAACGCTGTGAAGGTGAAGTTGTCCCTAAACTAGATTGTGAGGTTTATGACGAAGTGGTATGTGGAGCCAATTCCTTGCCACTCAAATCTTAAGAGAGACACACAGCTAACCCAACATTAATTGCTGCTACTCAAGACAGAACAAAGTTAGAAAAAGACGAACAGGTGCGCTCTGCTGAGCTCTGATTATCACCTAGGTAAGTCCCTATCTGCCGGTGCTGCGGACATACATTACCAAACTGTCTTCTTAACTGCCAGAACACGATCTGGCGTACCGGAGGCGATGGCTGGTTGCTTCGACGTCCTCGACCGAAAGGCGAGAGCCGACTACTCTAGAGCACCCGTACATGCCGAACACCGAACATTCCCGCCCCCACGACAGTGGCCATGGTTAAACGCTCCAATCAGCAACTCGAAAACTGGCGGAAAATTCCACTCCATTGCCGGAGCACTACCATTCCACCAATGGAGATTCTTGGCGCCAATTTCTGTGCTGATTTTACTACGTCACGGAGCTATGCCCTGAGCAAGCCAATCACAGATACTATTTTGCAGAAAGCGCGGGAATTTTCCCGCCACAACTGCCTGGGTACACAAGTCATTCCCACGCCTCGCTGGTAGCCTGCCAGAAAGTGTTTTCGTTAAGTTTCTGCGAAGTAACGGAACCTCTAGCCCAGCCGCTACTTCAGGCCCCTCTGGGCGTGTCTTTTGACAATGTCGGCGTCTGGAAAGCATTCACTCGACTCCCTCACACCCTTTCAAAATCAGCAGAGCCCGCCTGTCACCGGACCACCCCGGTGACGAGAGACGCTGCGTGGGAAGTCCGCGTGTGAAGGATTAGCAACTTTCCACCGCATGCAATTAGAGAAGAGAATCGTAAGATAGAAATATGAGAGGGGGCTCACGCCACCTCTCAATCTTAGTATTTTTTTGTACCTTCATTGTCGCCTCGTCATATTGTGATTCTCCACACACTCTTCTGTTGTGTAGCAGTGTCGTGACATATGAAATGTCCATGCTGCATGTTGTCCTCCTGAAGTCCAACCTGGTTCCAACCTGCATTACCAGTGTGGCGTTGGTCTTCATGTTGTTATTGCCCTAAGTGCTTTCTCAACATGTTTGTACCCTCTCCGTTGCTATCTCGAAGCATCTGGTGCTAAGGGAGCTGGTGATTGGTGTTGGTGACGATGTCCCTCTGACAATTTTTGTTTTACATATATTTTTTATTTACAAAAAACTCTGATTTTATATAATGCAAAAATTTTCTGATAGTGGCAGAAATTATTAGATTGATATATTTCTTTATTCTAGTTATGTCCTACCACTTCTTCATTCTTTTAATTGTTGTGTACCATTTATTGTTTGTGTGCATATTGTAGTGTACTTGGTACTACAAGATATTGTTAGTGTGTATTGTGTCTCTTTTTCTTTTAATTAATGTGTTATTTTGTTGATTTTTTAATTTAACTTTTATTTTGTGGTGGACGTTAGTTTGTCTAACCTCTTCCGCATTTTTCAATTCAATCTTTACGTTTTGCAGTATTTGGTGGCCTACCTTCTACATCTGGTTTCTCTTTGCTGTGTTGTTCTTGTCTCTGTGGACCATAATTTCCTCTGTAATTATTCGCGTCCTGGTCTCGCCAGTTGCTGTTTCTAACATCGTGACCTCTTTCAAAGTACCCTTGACCGTTGGCATTTTGATTCCTAAATCCATATCCGCCACTGTATGAGTGTCCATTACCGTTCCTATTTCGGTACCAATTATTCTAGTTATCGTTTCTATGCCAATTGTCTCCATTGTGCACTGTTCTTGTCTGTTAAATTGCCTGAAATTATTGGTGTTAGGATTACGATTATGATTATTATTGGAATATTCGTTCCTAGTCCTCTCCTTTTGCTGTTCCCTTTCCTTTCTTTTTTCTTTCACCTCGTCTTCTTTAAACATAAATTCAAGTTCCCTTAAAACCTCTTTGAATTCTTCGGTATTTTCATTTTTTCCTACTGTTGCCTGTTGATACCTTACCGGTAATTTCATTCTACACAGACGTATCAGCTCTCCGTTACTGTATGGTTTGTCTGGGCATTGATTCTTTTTGTCCATTGTATCAAAGAATTTTACCACGCTTTTCTCTCCTGAGTTTTCATATGGTGTTTTCTGAAGTAACTCGTATTCAATTTTGTTTTGCGCCTCTTTGGACCAATATCGTTCGAGAAATGCTGTTCTGAACTGTAGGTAAGACGTACAGGTAGCCGCGATCTTTTGCATCACCTCTGCCACTGTCCCTGACATGTGTGCACAAATGAAGTCAAGTTTGTGAGCCACGCTCCAGTGGTTTGGTAAGCCTACTTAAAACTGGTCGATGAATGTGCGTGCATGCAAGCTACCGCCTTCTTCCCTGAAATGTTGAAATTTTCTAACTGTAAGGAAGTGGTCTGTATCATATCCACTCATAAATCCTGTTTGTGGCTGATTCATGGACTCAAATAATCTGCCACTACTTGTGCCGTCGTGTTTATTCTCTGGTAATCTACTGCCTGTCTGCCTATTATCAATTTCCTGACTCATATCCGCGTCATATCGTATCATTGGTGAACAAAAGTGTTGTTCGTGTGTTTCTACTCTCGTCGTTCGTGGTATAGTACCTGTGCTGCTATTATGTTGTGTCACTGGATTTACTGGTGCAGTTGCCTGTCTTCCGACTGGTATCGTTTTTCTGGGTACTGTGCCTGGTCCTGTGGCATGTCATGTATTACTTTAATCGGGGTTTTCTGTTTCGATTTCTGCGCGTGTGTTTCGTATAGCCTTGGTTCTACTTGAACTTTCTTAGACGGCGCGTGTTCGTGTACTGAATTAATGATTGACGCGTCAGTTGTTTCGCTACAGTTGTAATCGGTCTCGATCTTTTCTTCGATAGTTTGTATCAACTCTGTTCGAAGCTTTTCAAACTGATCTTTGTTTTTAAGTTCTATTTTATTAATCCGCTGATCATACTTTTTCAGTGCAACCTTTGCGACCTTGCTTTGAATTGCTTGTCGTCCGAAATTTGTATTGCTGTTCGAGTGGCTTTTTTTCGTAAAACGCTCCAGCTTTTTGTCAAAGATTACAATGTCCAATTGGACCTTGTCCACGCCAGTGCGTAATTGCTACTGACCTTGTGTTGGTACCTGAATTCTTTCTCTAGATTCTTTCGCGTTTTTGTTTATCTGAGCGATCTATCAATTGTGGCGATCCTTTCTTCCATCTCGATTTTAACCTGTTGGATCTGTCCTGTTTCAATTCCTGATACTGTTTTGTCATCTGTGTATTCTGCTTCGTTATCTGTGTATTAATATCCTGATTCGGTTTCGTCATGCTAGTGTTCATTTTTTGTAACATCTCCATGATTGCGTCCTGTCCTGTAACACTACCTTCTGCTGAACTATGTATTCTGGATCTATTGTTCTCTACTCGGTCAGTGACGTCGTTTACTGGGCTATGCTGTGGCGTTTCTAAGTTTGATAACTGCAATAACCCGTGCTGTCTGTGTTGAGGACTAGTTGCGTTTGTCACTGAACCATTACGTGGCGCAAACAACTCCGCGTTCTGCCCTCTCTGTTGTGTATGTTTTGTGTTCGCAGGTACAGTTGCGTCTGTTACGGAACCTTTTCGTGGCGCTCGTAACTCCGCAAAATTATGTGTCTGCTGTTAGGGCATATTTAGAATGTGTACGATAGGTTCGACGTATTCTAAATGTTTCCCCTCTTCCTCACTGTCTACACCTCTTTGAACGTTAGCTAACTGCCGGTTCATTGACTGTACTGACGCGTATTCTGTCCCTGAATATGTGGCAAACAAACGCATTTCCTGTGCTCGTTTCGCTTCTAATCTTTGCCATTTCCTACGTGGGCTGTCTATTTCTGGCTCAGAATGTGTCCTACCTGGAATTTCATATTCTGGAAATTCGATGTTCTCATCCCTTCGATTCCCATCTGTCTGATGTGTTTCAATTTTATCCCAGTCTAACTGAGCCTGCTGATTCTGCAGCTCCCCGACTGTCCTATTCTCTGATTCACCGTCTGTCCTATTTTCAGGTTCACCTTCTGTCCTATTCTCAAAAAGTTCGTTTACTTGCTGTCTATCTGGGTGATTCTCCCCCATCTTGTCTACTTGCTGTCTCTCACGTAACCTTTTGGTTTGTGCTCTCGTTAACATGGAAATTCTTTCAACACACCACAACCCTATCTACAAAACTGTACGACCACTTACCAGTTGATTGAACCAACAACAACAACAACGTCGTGACTTCTCGGCTAATGCTCTGCTACAGTCTCCAATCCCTACCTGTGCCCTTGCAAAGGGCGAAAAATGTTATTTCTTAATTCTAAGTTATATGATGCTGCGTCACACTGCGTCTCTGCGTCACTCTGCGTCTGTGCCTATCACCTGAAAATTCTATGCCCTAACAGTTACACAAAAATAGTAAAAAAACGCAAAATTTTCCAACACAATAACACACGCCCTTTTCCCTACAATTGTGCTTTCTTCACTACCTGTATCTATTCTGATCCCAATCTTTGCAAATGGCTATTTAATACATGAAACAAAGTTCTTCAAAGTGCTACTGCTGCGACCTGCCGTACCTAATTATCCTGACACTTTCCTATCCTGGTAGCTTACCTATTTTACCTATCCTGGCAGGGTTTCCATTATTGGAGGTGTGGGGTTGATCTGTTATTTTGTTATGTTGCGCAACGGACTTATCTGAGATGTACCCTTTACCCTGTGGCTTCTGCACGATGGAATTTGCACCCCCACACTACTTCAGAAGTCAGACGCTCCTAACGTTCTAAAGAGAAATGCCTGAAAAACTTTCAGGAATAAATATCTTATGGAGTCATCCGCTGTAAGGAAATGACACAAAAATTCACAAAATTTCTTACGTTACTAGTGGGATACTTGGGTACTGGAGTAGTGCTAGTTAGTGTAAGGAAAACATGAAACTAAAGAAAGTTATTATTTGTTTTGCAAAAATTCTGAGAAATCACAATGGTACTTTTAGTTATGAATTGAACAAGTTATATTCCGGTTCTTTTCAGAATGTGAAGTTACCTCTCAAGGATAGAATTCGCTAATGAAATTTCTATACAAAGTTTAAGATGGTTATTGACTTGTCAGAATGGCTCAACTTGAATAATTATCCTTTAGAATGTTGCTAGGTACGGTCGAGGCTGTCGCATGTGAAATGCAATGAAGTGTACTGTTGTGGAGGAAATATGGGCCTCACGATAGCTGTAGCGCACAATACCGTAAGCTGCGATGACTGCTGTCTGTGCCGCTCGCTGCTGACAAATAAGATAACTCTCGTTCTATCTGGATTTACCTTCGCCAATCAAACTCTCCGTATGCCTTGATGAAGTCAAGGATTTGTATTCGCCCCTAGTCTAACTATTGGTGTGGTACACCAGTCAGATAACCAGTCCACCGCAATGCCACTCAAAATTCGCTGTAACTCTGTCCATTCACACCGCACAATAAGTGTGTCGGCCAACACAGAGAACAATGCTTAATCGCAAGGACTCAATATAGAGTAGCACTTCCATTCGCTCCCGACAGAGGTGCTCTCCCAGTGAAGTACTGAGGAGAGACTTGTTCCTCACTCCAAGAGCGACAGCGAAATGGCGCCTCTCCATCCCAGACGTGAAGGGGTATATCTTTCGGTCTCTTCCATTATTCCTTCAGCTCAAGGCTTCAGAAATATCGTCTGCCAATCAGCATTGCTCTTCTAAAATGGGAGAATGACGTTTTGTTTAAGGCGACCAATCCGGAAACCTGTAGCATTGGCGTTTGCTGTCTCCCTGTGAAAATCTCTGAAACTGTGTGCTATGTGTAAAGAATGTGTAGGCTGGCCACTCCCACACAATGTAGCGGAATTTGCTTTGCAGCCAAACATGGGATCGTTCCCCCTTTTCACTCCGGCCGACGCTGTCCGCTACACGGGCGGTCAGTGGCCGACATAGGCTGGGTTGTCCTCTGAAGGGACCGGCGTCCCGTTGTGCGGTTTCTCTCCTGAACTAAAAGCTTCTGTGACTGTCGTGTCTGGAATGCCAGCCTCGAGTATTTCAACCACGGTGTGCTTACTTGTTAATTGCATATCGTTTACATGAATTCGTACAAAATTGACTTTATCTTATCGTGTTTGGGTTCGAATGAAGGGTCTTGATGTGTGGAATATGATTGTGAGGGCGGAATATGTAAGTAATGAAGGTCAGGAGACCACAACGTCTTACAGCGCTTACGTTCTCTTCGCACAGAGGCTGCTGCTGTCTCGGTGTCATCCTAGAGAGGGGTCGGTCAGCGTACTATTGGTTGACATCTTCTTCACAGCCCTCTCTGCTCTTCCATTGCTGACCGTGGTGCCAGCGCTTGACTTTTACACCAGAACATTCCTCTTACCCCCTCCCAAAGTGATGGACCATCATCGTATAAAGAGCTAGACAATGGCAGGGGAGGCAGGAGTGTGGATGCTGCGCCGGACTGGAAGCTCTGGTCGCAGGGGACGTCAGGCTTCCAGAAGGGTAAGTGTCCACCTCCTGAGGCCAACAACCAGATGTACGAGGCATCAGCAGGTGCAGTGTGGGCGGATCCAATTCATCAGTAGGACAAAAGGAGGTTAAGGCGGCGAAGGCTCAGTCTCCTTGGTGTCGTGACTACACGCTCTTGCGGCTGCTGTGGCCACGCTGTCCTCGGTATCCGTGAATCTGGGGGGAGAGAGACACAGCAGTATCACCATGCACATGACTGTGGCGAATTTGATTGTGATGTTGGCGCTGCAATCTGTCTGGGCCTGAAATGAGATACATGCACGCATTAAGTCAATGAAGGATGTCAGCTTGCGACCACTGTCTGATGCCCCTAAAAACCCAGAAAAACACAATATCGAGCCTCGCGAAGCGATACTTGCGGTCTTCCTTCGGCGCCGGATGCTGAGGAGGATGGAGCAGTGACCGATGGTGGCGGCTGTGAAGCAGTTCCACCGGCGATGGTCCGTTTCGAGGAAGTGAATGATAGGAGTCTAAAATCAGTTGCAATTCCTGGTGTGTGCAGTGCAAAGTTTTGCCATCTGCTGCTCGGATGTTCTGACAAAACGTTCCACTTCGCCGTTTGATTGTGGATGAAATGGTGCACTAGTTAGATGCTGTACACCATTGCATTCACAGAATGTTTCAAATTCAATTAACGTGAAGTGAGGGCCGTTGTCTGACACAAAAAATAGAGGACAACACCTGTATTGTGATACTTGATGTTATCGAATTCATTTGCACACAAAAGAAAACTTGCTATAAGAGTCTAGCACAATCAACCAACAAGTGTTCCAAAAAGATCCCAGAAAGTCATCCATATCAATACGCTGCAGCATATCCGTAGCAAATTGTTGTCGGTGTGGTTTGCGTTCGGTGTCAGGTGTTGCAGAATTTGCACTTTGTAAGCACAGATACGATGACGCTGGTGAACTACACCATGCCATGTTGATCGAGGTACATCAAG
The DNA here is from genome assembly GCF_021461385.2 of Schistocerca piceifrons. NCBI lineage: Eukaryota > Metazoa > Arthropoda > Insecta > Orthoptera > Acrididae > Schistocerca > Schistocerca piceifrons. The sequence goes on along the minus strand of NC_060144.1, from coordinate 4,828,670 downwards.
TTGCCTAGATACTTAACAAATTGACTTACGTGGGCTCCTGAGCAAAGTTTGTCTGACGTCGTCCACTGTCTCTTCTGAAACTCCATAACGTGCACTGCCAGAATGTTTGGGAACACTTCATGTTGCTACAATCTTCCTATGCCATTGTCCGCCCCAATAGGTGAGTGGTCAACGTGACAGATTGCCATCCTATGGGCCCTGGTTCGATTCCTGGCTGGGTCGGAAATTTTCACCGATCAGGGACTGGGTGTTGTGTTGTCTATCATTTCATCCCCATCCGCTGCGCAGGTCGCCCAATGTGGCGTTGAATGCAATAAGTCCTGCACGAAGGCGGCCGGACCTGCCCTGCAAGGGACCTCTCGGCCAATGATGCCAAACGCTCGTTTCCATTTTCCTATACCATTACTTTTCACGTTAGGTGGATCATATTCATACACATGACGATAATTTCTTTCCACAGTAATCGGCGATTTTGTTTGTGCAAACCAACTACTGCTTGTGCGCACTGCTGTGGATTCGCCATTTTCACTTCATGCGACCATGCTGCACTCTGGCGACGATACTTGGCATTCTGACGCGGGAATATAAATTCTTCGAGTTGCTCTACAAAGGTTCCTTGAAATCAGGGAGTGGGGACTCTGTATATGCACAGTATCTGGTACGTTGTGAGCAATTACGTCGGCTTCAAACTGTTGCAGCCACTCCAGCAGCTATTCCTCCTGTTTTTCATTACACTGGCGACATAACGCTTGGAGCTACCGTAGGTGGCGCTTGCGCTGTATTAGTTGTTTTGTGTCCCAGGAGCTGCTGTACCATGTTTAGGAGCGAGGAAATTTGTTGGCTCTGAAACTGAAGCATCTGCATTAGCTGCGTCGCATCTAACGCTTGCACCTATTTCGCCCGAGGACGCGGTGGGATAGGTGCGTTGCTCGTATTGGGAGAAGCAAATGCGATAAACAAAGAAGGCAAGCAGTAAAAATAAGTACAAAAACTAAGAAAATTTCTGCAACGCCCACCTGAAAACTCTGATTAGCAAAAACACGATAAGAGACACTATGAAAGCAAGTAAATACACCCCTGGAAAGAAAAGACAGTGTAGAATTAATGCCAGAAAACACAAAAGCCCACGACAAGGAAAACAGAGAATCTGTGGTGGCTGTCGCTATGGGATCCGTTGACCTCCTATTCGCCAATGTTCCTGCCTATTCGCCGGATATGGGCTGCTTAGGAGACCTGCTTCACGGATAGCTACACAAAAATTCAGGCAAATCGTATTAATGAAGTTTATTACAAAAGGAAGTGATTACAATACGTAATTTTGTGAGATACATACGTGTCGTGACAGAGAAACATAAGCAAGCTCTTCAGTATATACAATTCGTAATACAAGTGAAACAGTACAGTTCTGAAGTGGCTTCTACAGAGCTTGTAGAACGGCTGGTCTTGAACCGCCCTGCGGCCAGGCGGAGTGGCGCTCATGTCCTTCTCTCCTGGAGGCCGCCGCTGCCTCGGTTTCGTCCTGGAGAGCGCCCGGCCAGCCTACTCTTGGCTGACGTCGCGCCGCAGCCCCCCCCCTCTGCTCTACCGCCCGTGGTCGGCGTGCCGGCGCGTGACTTCACGCCGTATCTGGAATGCCTTGCAATGTGCTGTTCAGAAGAGATCTGCAACCCGCCGTACTCGTACGGATTTATGGACATTAGTCGAGTCCATGCCACGTCGTGTTGCGGCGCTTCTGCGTGCTCGCGGGGCCCTACACAATATTAAGCAATGCAACCAATAACACTTGTGCACAAGGACGAACCGGTAATTCTAATTGTATTAAATGGTCAAGAACCGAATTCTAGCAAATGATGAGAATTATGATACACGAAAATTAAACATTTCGCAGATGTAACGTATAGCGAAGCACGTACAATACGTACAATATTGACTGGAATACTCTCTCTCAAATTCTGAAGGTGGCAGAAGTAAAACACAGGGAGTGAAATGCTATTTACAATTTGTACAGAAACCAGATGGCAGTTATAAGAGTCGAGGGGCATGAAAGGGAAGCAGTGGTTGGGAAGGGAGTGAGACAGGGTTGTAGCCTCTCCACGATCTTATTCAATCTGTGTATAGAGCAAGCAGTGAAGGAAACAAAAGCAAAATTCGGAGTAGGTATCAAAACCATGGAGAAGAAATAAAAACTTTGAGGTTCGCCGATGACATTGTAATTCTGTCAGAGACAGCAAAGGACTTAGAAGAGCAGTTGAACAGAATGGATAGAGTCTTGAAAGGAGGATATAAGATGAACATCAACAAAAGCAAAACGAGGATAATGGAATGTAGTCGAATTAAGTCGGGGGATGCTGAGGGAATTAGATTAGGAAATGAGACACATAAAGTAGTAAAGGAGTTTTGCTATTTAGGGAGGAAAGTAACTGATGATGGTCGAAGTAGAGAGGATATAAAATGTAGACTGGCAATGGCAAGGAAAGCGTTTCTGAAGAAGAAAAATTTGTTAACATCGAGTATAGATTTGTCAGGAAATCTTTTCTGAAAGTATTTGTATGGAGCGTAGCCATGTCTGGAAGTGAAACATGGACGATAACTAGTTTGGACAAGAAGAGAATAGAAGATTTCGAAATGTGGTGCTACAGAAGAATGCTGAAGATTAGATGGGTAGATCATATAACTAATGAGGAGTTGTCGCACAACTTGACTAGAAGAAGGGATCGGTTGGTAGGACATGTTCTGAGGCATCAAGAGATCACCAATTTAGTATTGGACGGCAGCGTGGAAGGTAAAAATCGTAGAGGAAGACCAAGAGATGAATACGCTAAACACATACAGAAGGATGTAGGTTGCAGTAGGTACTGGGAGATGAAGAAGCTTGCACAGAATAGAGTAGCATGGAGAGCTGCACCAAACCAGTCTCAGGACTGAAGACCACAACAACAACAACTCTTTTCTTTTCAAATGCATAACAATATGCGCAAAAAATTACAGCAGCTCACTATCGTATAAGATGCTCCAAGTGATTTGTTATGCTCTTAAACAATCACTCAATTCAAAGGAATTTCATTGTCAGTTCCCTCGGCGTGCGTAGTGGGATGCGATGACACTTCTGAAAAACTATGTTGTTAGATTCATTCCTTGTACCCCTACATCAGAAACGATTACTCAAAGTGAGATCTCAAATATAAGACAATGCAGGCGAAATATGCTTCATGTGAATACAACGTCCCTTTTAAGTAAATGATTTAAAATTGTTGTAGGCTAAGAGCCCCATACGGTGTTATTTGAAACTGATATATACTTTACATTATGCTGCTTTATACAACAGTTTCTTTATCATAAAAACCAACAGATAAATAGTAGAGTCAGGTATATGAGAGCAAAGTATGCGATTACATAAGTATTGATTTATTTCGCGTATAAAGGAGTAATAATCAATCTATTTAGAACTAGCTAGTTTGACAGAAGTTTGAAGTTTCAGAATTTCTTCCACTGGTAACCTACTGAAACACGACCTGCCACTTATTACGGTATGGTACCACCTGTCACTTCCTACAGTCCGACCTGCATTCTCATAGATATCTGCAAAGCTTTCAGTCTCAGTTTCTATAAGCCACTCTTCAGTTCTCTTACGAATATCTTCCTCTTCCTTCAGTCGTTCTTCATTCTGTTCTGTAGGCCACTCGTCATTCCTCTTACGAATATCTTCCTCTTGCTTCAGTTTTTTTTTCATTTGGATCTTCCCCAGACTCATAATTAGTTAGTTTACATGGTAACTCGGATACTGGGAATAATCCTTGGAACCACACCATAACGTAACCTTTGCTGTGTTTATGGGTACGTCTACTCATTTCCTTGCAAATCTCGAAAAGTGTAAATTGTTAGTATGTTGTTCTCTTCAAAGTGATTGGTGCAGACTACGAATCTTCTGGAATGTACCTAGCCTTTTCTCGGAATTACTCTGTTCGTGTCTCTGTTCTCTCGGGAACGATAACGCAGTGGTGTCGCTTTTATCGCCGTGGAACGATACTTGTTTGCATATACTGGGTCATAGTACATGTCGGAAAACTCACAAATGTTACTTAATTAGTAACAACACAATTTATTATAGTCGATCTTATCGCCTCCTGCTTCTGTCGCGTGCACTACACTGAAGAGACAAAGAAACTGGTACACCTGCCTAATATCGTGTAACGCCCCCGCGAGCACGCAGAAGTGCCGCAACACGACGTAGCAAGGACTCAACTAATGTCTGAAGTAGTGCTGGAGGGAACTGACTCCATGAATCACGCAGGGCTGTCCATAAATCCGTGAGTATACGAGGGGTGTAGATCTCTTCTGAACAGCACGTTGCAAGCCATCCCACATGTGATCAATAATGTTAATGTCTGGAGAGTTTGCTGGCCAGCGCAAGTGTTTAAACGAAGAAGAGTGCTCCTGGAACCACTCAGCAGCAACCCTGGACGTGTGTCGCATTGACCTGCTGGAATTTCCCCAAGTCCTTCGGAATGCACAATAGACGTGAATGGATGCGGGTGATCCAACTGGATGTTTACGTATGTATGAGAGTCGTATGTAGACGTATCAGGGGTCCCATATCATTCCAACTGCACACGCCCCACACCATTACAGAGCCTCCACAGCATGAACACTCCGCTGCTTACATGCAGGGTCCATGGATTCATGAGGTTGTCTCCGTACGGGTACACGTCCATCCGCTCGATACAATTTGAAACGAGACTCGTCCGACCAGGCAAAATGTTTCCAGTCATTATTAATAGTCCGATGTCGGTGTTGACGGTCCCAGGCAAGGCGTAAAATGGTTCAAATGGCTCTGAGCACTATGGGACTCAACAGCTGAGGTCATTAGTCGCCTAGAACTTAGAACTAGTTAAACCTAACTAACCTAAGGACATCACAAACATCCATGCCCGAGGCAGGATTCGAACCTGCGACCGTAGCGGTCTTGCGGTTCCAGACTGCAGCGCCTTTAACCGCACGGCCACTTCGGCCGGCAAGGCGTAAAGCATTGTGTCGTGCAATCGTGAAGGGTACACGAGTGGAACTTCGGCTCCGAAAGCCCAGATCGATGATGTTTCGTTGAACGGTTCACGGACTCACATTTATTGATGGCCCAGCATTGAAATCTGCAGCAATTTGCGGTAGGATTGTACTTCTGTCACGTTGAATGACTCTCTTCAGTCGTAGTTGATCCCGTTCTTGTAGGATTTTTTTCCACCGGCGATTGTAGAGATTTGATGTCTTACCGGATTCTTGCTATTCACGGTACACTAGTGAAATGGTAGTATGGGAAAATGCCCGCTTCATCGCTACCTCGGAGATGCTGTGTCCCACCGCTCGTGCGCCAACTGTAACACCATATCCAAACACAATTAAATCTCGATAACCTGCCATTATAGCAGCAGTAACCGATCTAGCAACTGAGCCAGACACTTGTCTTATGTAGGGGTTGCCGACCGCAGCGCCGTATTCTGCCTGTTTACGTATTGCTGCATTGCCGGCCGAAGTGGCCGTGCGGTTAAAGGCGCTGCAGTCTGGAACCGCAAGACCGCTACGGTCGCAGGTTCGAATCCTGCCTCGGGCATGGATGTTTGTGGTGTCCTTAGGTTAGTTAGGTTTAACTAGTTCTAAGTTCTAGGGGACTAATGACCTCAGCAGTTGAGTCCCATAGTGCTCAGAGCCATTTGAACCATTTATTGCTGCATTTGAATACGCATGTCTATACCAGTTTCGTTGGCGCTTCAGTGTATATTGTCTGCATAGATTTTTTCCCTCTGTACTTTGCCACTGATTAAGGCCGTATAAGCATGGTTTTTTCCAAAAGTATTTCTGACTAAAAAGCTATTCTGGTAGCTGGAGTCGGAAGTCTTTGTTACTCCTGCCTTTTGAGTTCGTGTGGTGATATTTCCATAGGAACTTGCATTCCCTAACCCGTATTACCTTAGAAGTCAAATAGCAATTTTCATTGATGTAGCTTTAGAATGTTATAATAACACGAAATATTAAAAAAAACACTGAAAAATGTATTTTTATTTGTAACCAGAAAGCTAAATACAAATTTTCGTAGATTTGGCTACAAAAACGCTTTTTTAATTAAATATTTTCATGAAAATGTTCATCCCCTATTTCCTATTTCACCTTCTTAGGTGCGAATTTCCTAAAACACAGTAACACCTTTTTTTTTAAATTTCAGACACAGAAACCAATTATCAATTTTTGTAGTTTTAGCTTCAAAATTCGCTTAATAGCGACATATTTTCAAAAAATCTTCCATCCTCTATTTAGGTGAGGAATTTCAAAATATCCGTTTCTAGACGTTGCCCCCAGCATATGATCTACACCCTCTCAGAATTTCAAGTTTCTGTTCTTAGTCGTTTTGCTGGGCGATAAGTCACTCAGTCAGTCACTCAGGACTTTTCCTTTTGTGTACGGGGATGTCACACTGATCTTCATTAATTTGTTTCGTGTATGCAGTTTAATTTGTAGCTTCCCATTCTCACGCTATCTTTAATAATGTTTCTGCAGTAACGTATTAGTAAGAAAACTCACCGTTTAGAGATATCACTGGTCTTTGGTTGTGTATAACACAGTTACTAGACGTTGCACATCTCACAACAATCGATGTTTGTATTTGCCAGGATACAGTCCGCATCGGTAATCTGGCTGGCTGGCTGGCCGTCTTCACAGCGTTGCCACTTCTCATGTCTCTGGTTCGTGAAAAGTCCGACCTGGCAGAAACGCCACTTAGATGGAAGAATTCTCTTAAGTATCGCTACGTCAGATTTCGATAATTCGTTTCACTTTATGGAAGCTGTCGATAAACCATAGGCAAAATATAGATATTTTCGATGATCCGATTTTCGATTTACCAAAAGGAGTGATTCTTATTTGAGAAAAGTTGATAGGTTTGACGCAGGAGTACGTTTTATTTAAGTTTGTTGTTTTCGATGTAAGCGGTTGCTTATTTACACACAAGTTTTTTTCATTACAATTGTTGCGTATTTTACAGCACAACTTTTTAGGGGACTGACATTAGAAAGTATGCGAGGGCAACACGGATGCGTCCAACTAAACACCGCAATTCGTGGACAAGTCCAGCGTTGTCCTTTATCCGAGAGCGTATGTTAAATGATGGCCAACTTCGCGAAAAGTTCACACTCCTCGGCCACAGAATTAGCCCGCAAGGGTAGCTAGCAAACTCACAAAAATTGTTCTGTCTGTAGGTTCTGGAATTAAAACTGCTAGAATAAACGATTGAGAATGTGGGCCCGACACGATGCGCAGTGCTTTTTATGCAAAATGAAAGGGCACGTAATTTCAAGCGGCCTTTGGTTTATCTCTGGCAAATGGGAATTTCCTCTATACTACGACTGCAGTTCTTAAAAGTAAAGTCGTTATTGATGTTTGGATGTAATTCATTAATTGCATCATTTTTGAATGTTTTTAGTATAAATGTCTATTAATATTTATAAACCTGCAAACGTTTTTACTTTTTACTTGCGCAACTGTTTCATTTTTGTATGATCTAAGCCGGCCGGAGTGGCCGTGCTGTTCTAGGCGCTACAGTCTGGAGCCGAGCGACCGCTACGGTCGCAGGTTCGAATCCTGTCTCGGGCATGGATGTGTGTGATGTCCTTAGGTTAGTTAGGTTTAATTAGTTCTAAGTTCTAGGCGACTGATGACCTCAGAAGTTAAGTCGCATAGTGCTCAGAGCCATTTGAACCATTTTTTTGTATGATCTAATCTGACTGCAAAAAGAAATTTTAATAAAACAATCTGCGACACGCATCGTCTATTCTTGAACACTGAATCCCATATGTTTATATGTTAAAGTGTGTCTTTATACGTCTTCTACACTTGAGGAGATGTTTTCCGAAGCGTGCCAATAATGCCTCTGTTTTGTGCGTCATGGCGGCGAACCCTGGTTAAGTGCAAATGGTGACGTCACTTTATATTTTCGTTGCAATACGTTTTGTGGGAATGTGGCTAAATTAGAGAAGAAATTGTCAGTCGTTTTTTTTTAGTTGTAAATTATTATTGCTCACTTTGCTTCTTGGTACCAACTGTTAATGTGCAAAACTATAGCAGAGGCAGCGTAAGAAGATTCAGGTAGTGCAGTGGGCTGGTTTTGGTTTCTTCGCGCGCATATCTGAACTGTTCACGTAACACGGTTTTATGAACGTCTCTTTGCAACGTCTCTGTGTTGTCACAGTTCTATAGAAGACTATAGTTTCGAGCCACATGGAATTGAAGACATTAGCTGCCAGTGGGTATTGATTTATGTCATTGGTACAAGTCGAAAATTTGTGTCGGGACGGGATTCGAACACGGGTCGCCAGCTTACTAGGCAGATGCGCTGACCAGATTTTTTATTTTATTTTATTATTTTTTTATTTGGGGTAGAGCAGATCAGGGGGCAGAGTGGGCAGGGTTCGTGCTTGGGAGGCCCGGCCACGGTGTCCCCGTCTCCAGACAGGATGAGGGAGGGGCAGCGGAAAGGAAACATTGTACATGCATGTAGTTCTCTTTTATTTTTTGTTATTTTTTTATTTATTTAATTTTAATGTTCCAGAAAATAATCACATATGAAAAACAAAGGAAAGAAATATAGGGCCGAAGTGACATCCTCGTCACTTCACTGGGAGTAATATCCCATCCCGTGAAATTACGTAAACCTGCGACTCCCCAACGCTTCGGGGGGAGGGGGGGTCATAAAACATGCTGCCTAAAAACTTCGAAAAGTGCGTTTTGTATTTAGAGTGACGTCGGATAGTTTCGTGTTGTTCTAGTAGATAATGCCAACAGTCCATGCCCGATATCACGGCCCGCGAGAGCACGTGGTGCGATGCGTGTTCTCCAATCCAGCGGATTGCCGACGTTTTCTGTGGGTGGAAAATAAAGCGTCCGTCGTGATCGAGGATTCGTAGGTGCGTCGGAGGAGTGCCATGATGCGTTGCGTCAGCCGCCAAACACCCTTTGCCTCACCGCACTGCAGAGAATATTCGTCGGTGTCCTGCATGCCACATATAAGGCAGAGCGGGGAATCTACCATGTGAATGTCGTACAATCGTTGACGGTTGAATCTCTTGCGGTTGATTAATGTATACCAAGACGATCTCGCTGCCGTGGTGAGGAGAGGCGTATGGATAGATCGCCAAATCTGTCGCCATTTCCTCGTTGGATATTCAAGTTCGATAATGTTTCTGTCATGATGACGCCTCAAGTATTGATATGTCTCACGGGTAGTGGGGCTCCTTGTAGAAGGTAGCTGTAACTGAACATAACTGAAACCAAGAAAGAATCGCGTGACGTGAGAAAAAGATGGCGAGATTGTGCCTACCGCCACCGGTGGTTCAAAGGACGGGGTAAGAAGCACGTCCAGGATCGCCGATGTGATGGCGTGTTGCGGTTGGTTCCATGTCAGTATCGTCGGTCGCAGGTATAGAGCTAGAGAGTTGCTCCGCACATTCCTCAGATTAAGTCCTCCAGAATGGTGTGGGAGAGTTAAAGTCTCGTTTTGACCTTAAACAACATCCCTTGGCTGACAGTATCCAAAGGCCGCCATTAATCTGTCAGGAATACCACGTGGCATTGGCAGTACCTGTGCCAGTGCGGCAGTCGCGAGGCGAGACGAACATTAGTGTATTCCACCTCTGGAGCAGGTAGTGGGTTCGAGTGAATTGTTGCGTATGTATAGTTGGATGTGCTGGAGCAGACGCCGGTAGCTCGCCGCCGCTGATTGCCGTTGTGATCGGGTGAACAATACTCCCAAGCATCGCAAGATGTCCACCGTCGTAAACGGACTGTGCAGACCGTCCAACCCTCGTCCGATGTGCATGACCTTGGTTTTGTTCGTGTTGACCCTGCTCCCCGCCACTATTCCGTACGTAGTAAGAATGGCAACCACCTTACGTACTTTGTTCTCCTACCGGACGAGTGTCACCAAGTTGTCGGCATATGCACGACATTTGAAGGAACTCGCACGGAGTCTGACGCCTGTAAGAGTCCGTCGAAAAGTCCGCATCAGTGGTTCGAGCGCTATTGCAAACAGCATCATCGACAAGGGACATCCTTGCCTAACCGACCTGTAAACAGCAATCGTTCCTACCTCCATGCCATTGACTCTCACAGTCGAAGGAGGCTCATGAGCGAAGCAGGCGCATGAGGATGGTAATAAAATCCTGAGACATCGCCATGCGTCGCATGGTCGACTCAAGGAAATCGTGGTTGGTCCTGTCAAAGGCACGATCAAAATCCACTGATATGAACGCCGCTCGGATGCGACAAGCTTCCGTCAGGGAAATTATGTCATGATGTTCGCCTAGGACAGTATGGATGTTGCTCCGAACCCCTAGACAAGCCTGGTGTGGAGGTATTGTCTTGGATATTACAGTCTTGAGCCTTGCCGCCAACATTCGCGCAAAGATCTTATGGTCAGTATTGAGTATTGTGAGCGGTCTAAATTGATGGGCGCTGACACTCCCTGACGATTTCGGTATTGGTGTGAGCAGTCCCGCCATGAACTGGGACAGAACGTCCGTGTCAGGACTCAATAACTCATTATACATCAACACCAACTGGGACATCATTAAATCCGCAAATTCGCGATAAAATTCGAGTGTCAGTCCATGCGGTCCAGGGGATTTGTGCACTGCACCTTTCGTGAGTGCCCTCCGTACGTCATATTCCGTTAGGGGTTCCAATAACGCCTCTGCCTCCGGACCATCCATCTCCGTTTAAATCTGTCGCAAAATTCCTTCTCCTGTCCGATTGTCGGTCGGCGTCCCAGTGAAAAGGAGACGGTAATGCTCCAGAAACCCAGCAGCAATGTCTTGTTGTGACGTCAAGGGTCGATCATCATCATCTTGGAGCACTGTGATCAAGGATAGGCGATTACGCGCATGTCCCTTGGACACATGATGCATACTAATACGTACCCCATCGACGTTGGTCAAGCACCGAGCACGGATCGAAAGTCCCTCCAGTCGACGTCTCGTGATCGATAAAATGCACGCCTGAATGCGATGGACTTCCGCTTCACGCTCGGGCGATTGTGCCCTGGAGGACAGGTCACGGAGCACCATGTAATAATAATCAAGTGTGTCTCAGAGTGATTTCGCTTTTCCCTTGGCATACGTTATGAGTACTTTTCGTATCGCCGGTTTTGCACGTTGCAGCCACCATGAAAGAACCGTACGGTGCATCGGGAGGCGGCGAGTGGATATCTGCCATGTTCCTTCGATCCTCTGGTGACATTCTGGATCCACCAATAAGGATGAATTAAGTTTCCACGAACCTGCTCCGCCAGACCCGCTGCGTGGGAGGGGTAACGTACGTAAATATGCAAGGTGATACGTAAAAGCTGTGGCCAAAGTTCAGCAGCCAACAAGTGATCTGTTAATCCATCAGAAACAAAATCCGACAAAACCCGCTCGTCGAGTGGCTAGCGAAAAACATGTAGCCCTCTCGCTGCCCATTGATCATTTCCCAAGTATCCATTAGTGCCATGTCTCTGCACATCGTGTGCAATGCGTAGCAGGAGCTGAAATTAGGGGTTTGACCCTTCGGTGTGAGAACACAGACAAAATCCCCTCCTACAACGATGTGGTCATATCTCCCATGGAATAGGGGCGCAATCTCCTCCGTCGTTTGTCAGATACGGAGGGTGCATAGATGTTGAAAATACCAATGCCGTTGACGGTCATCCCCAAACCCCGAGCTGAAGGAAGGTAATCGAGGTCACACATCGGAATCCCTTCCCGGACTAATATCGCTGTGCCACGTCCTCCGTCTGTAGTCGGCGCTAGGTAAGTGTTGTAACCACACACGTCGGGAAAGGCAGCATTGCAGGTTTCCTGCACCAGCAGAATATCCACGTCTGTGGCGTAAATCATGTCCCGGAACAGTTGCATCTTTGCAAGCGAACTGTTCCCACCTTATATGCTTGGTCCGTTGTCGTTGTCATGCTCGTGTCATGTCATTGTGAACTCCGAGGGCTATAGCCCACTATTTGCGCTCGGAGGGGTGCCCACCAACAGGCTGCCCGCCGTTGATTTCATTTCGTGGTGTGCATCCTGTAAGTTAGGCGGCATCAATTTCGGGTGCCAATTCCTGTATCTCTTCGACTGGTTCTGCCTAGTCGCAATGGTCATCAGTCCCAGAAGCGTCCTCAAGATGCATGTGGCTGTCGGGACATTGTCCCTGTCTCCTCCGTCGGCAGTACCGGGTCAGTCGGTGTCAATGAAGAGGGACCATGAGAAAGACAGGACATCCGGTCAATATCTGGAGGAATCCTGTGAGCGCCCTCTAAAGGCACGTGTTCCGTGTCAGACAGTCCTTCTGCTAGCATAACTTGCGCGTCCCCTAGGCTAGGGGGACCCGTGCCACCCGAACTACGGCGACGCTTTTTGCGACACTTCGGCGATCGTTGTTTGCGGGCCCTGCCCTCTGCCGCCGTAGGCGATGCCTCAGTGTGTTCGTCGAGCGTTTGTTGGTCCGTTGCTGCCGCCACTGTCTCGACCTCCACTTCCAAACTCGCGTGCTGCATGTGAGGGTATAGAAGGTTCCTTCCCCATCTGACGTGACGTGGCTGTAGGGGCATTCTCCGTGTCACCGCCACGCTCCACTAACTCGGTCTACTCTTGCATCAACACGTCCTTGTCACGCACCGAACTCGGCAACACCTCCCGGTGGGCCACCGACACGTACGTCATCGGCAGTTGCGTGGGACCTTCTCGCTGTGACGCTTCTCCATGTGGCAGCTGCATGACGCGGCGTTGTATGCACTCCGAGCGGATATGTCCTTCTCCACTACAGCCAATATATAAAGAAGAAGGGATATGTTTGTTAAGGACATCCGCACCGGTCTGACGCCGTTTTGCACGGGATAGGTGCTAAAACTTGTCCAATGTCCAGGCGTATGACCGAGTACCGTTCCAATATGGTCGCAGCGATTGAATAACCATCGATTCTGTTACCTCGGCCGGCCGGTGTGGCCGTGCGGTTCTAGGCGCTACAGTCTGGAACCGCGTGACCGCTACAGTCTCTGGTTCGACTCCTGTCTCGGGCATGGATGTGTGTGCTGTCCTTAGGTTAGTTAGGTTTAAGTAGTTCTAAGTTCTAGGGGAGTGATGACCACAGATGTTAAGTCCCATAGTGCTCAGAGCCATTTGAACCATTTGAACCGTCTGTTACCTCAAATGGCAATTCAGAGATCCGAATGACCCTCACTCCCATACCTGAAGGAGCTACTGTTACGTCGCTGATACGGCCATCAGAATGTCGAAATTTAAATCTTCTTTGAGCAGCGGCGAGAGTTCTTTCACACGCAGCTTCATCGGTCGTCTTGAAGTACATTGTACTGCTTACAATGGATAGGTGTATTGCAGTTAGGTCTGTAGCAGTTAAAGGAACTTCTTCCCTCAAAAAACGCCTTGGGTCTCGCATATTCGTTGTCAAACGTAAATTGGAGCGTATTGTTTCAAAAAGCGTGTGCCATGGCGATCACGGCGATCTAGTCAGACAACAACACGGGCGAGTACCGCCGGAGTAAACACTTCCTCGTCCACTCGCGCCCGCGCCACCGCCTAAAGCAGACTCACCACTAAGCCACCCGCCATACAATAAATAAAGCCGATGACGGCCAATGGTCCCAAGTCCGAACTCTTATGAGAATCGACGAGACGCCACGAGTAACGAGGTAAAAGAGCAGGGGCATTACATCAGTAATGTGTGTTACAAGTTGAGAATTTGAGTCTGACGGGAGGCGTGCTCGGGCTTACCGTGAGGTTGTGGTGGCCAAAGTGTCCGGATGGAGTAGCGGTCAGCGCATCTCCCTTGTAAACAGCAGATCTCGGTTTGAATCTCGGCCCGGCACAAATTTTCAACTTGACCCGTTGATATACACTCCTGGAAATTGAAATAAGAACACCGTGAATTCATTGTCCCAGGAAGGGGAAACTTTATTGACACATTCCTGGGGTCAGATACTTCACATGATCACACTGACAGAACCACAGGCACATAGACACAGGCAACAGAGCATGCACAATGTCGGCACTAGTACAGTGTATATCCACCGTTCGCAGCAATGCAGGCTGCTATTCTCCCATGGAGACGATCGTAGAGATGCTGGATGTAGTCCTGTGGAACGGCTTGCCATGCCATTTCCACCTGGCGCCTCAGTTGGACCAGCGTTCGTGCTGGACGTGCAGACCGCGTGAGACGACGCTTCATCCAGTCCCAAACATGCTCAATGGGGGACAGATCCGGAGATCTTGCTGGCCAGGGTAGTTGACTTACACCTTCTAGAGCACGTTGGGTGGCACGGGATACATGCGGACGTGCATTGTCCTGTTGGAACAGCAAGTTCCCTTGCCGGTCTAGGAATGGTAGAACGATGGGTTCGATGACGGTTTGGATGTACCGTGCACTATTCAGTGTCCCCTCGACGATCACCAGTGGTGTACGGCCAGTGTAGGAGATCGCTCCCCACACCATGATGCCGGGTGTTGGCCCTGTGTGCCTCGGTCGTATGCAGTCCTGATTGTGGCGCTCACCTGCACGGCGCCAAACACGCATACGACCATCATTGGCACCAAGGCAGAAGCGACTCTCATCGCTGAAGACGACACGTCTCCATTCGTCCCTCCATTCACGCCTGTCGCGACACCACTGGAGGCGGGCTGCACGATGTTGGGGCGTGAGCGGAAGACGGCCTAACGGTGTGCGGGACCGTAGCCCAGCTTCATGGAGACGGTTGCGAATGGTCCTCGCCGATACCCCAGGAGCAACAGTGTCCCTAATTTGCTGGGAAGTGGCGGTGCGGTCCCCTACGGCACTGCGTAGGATCCTACGGTCTTGGCGTGCATCCGTGCGTCGCTGCGGTCCGGTCCCAAGTCGACGGGCACGTGCACCTTCCGCCGACCACTGGCGACAACATCGATGTACTGTGGAGACCTCACGCCCCACGTGTTGAGCAATTCGGCGGTACGTCCACCCGGCCTCCCGCATGCCCACTATACGCCCTCGCTCAAAGTCCGTCAACTGCACATACGGTTCACGTCCACGCTGTCGCGGCATGCTACCAGTGTTAAAGACTGTGATGGAGCTCCGTATGCCACGGCAAACTGGCTGACACTGACGGCGGCGGTGCACAAATGCTGTGCAGCTAGCGCCATTCGACGGCCAACACCGCGGTTCCTGGTGTGTCCGCTGTGCCGTGCGTGTGATCATTGCTTGTACAGCCCTCTCGCAGTGTCCGGAGCAAGTATGGTGCGTCTGACACACCGGTGTCAATGTGTTCTTTTTTCCATTTCCAGGAGTGTAAATAAATGCCCTCTGGCAGCTAATGTCCTTAACACCCTTGCATGTTGAGTCATTGAGTCATAGTGGCTGCAGGAGACAAATGGCGTTTGTACTTTTGGACATGACAAAAGATTAGACCCCCCCCCATATATATATATATATATATATATATATATATATATATATATATGTATATATATATAAGTTTCGGATGAAATTATCTCGAAAACTGCACATCGGGTAAAAAGTTCGTAAGCTCAAAGGGGGACATCAAATGATACTACAAGTGACCTCCAGCCCCCACCCCCTTGGGTGGTGTAGGGGCAAACTTTTAAATCTTCAATGGAAACACTCATTTTTTATTGCAGATTCGGATTCTCCATAAAAAAAAGTAATCAAGTTTTGTCTGAAACGTTTTTTAAACCTGTTGTGTACATAGTTCCGCGTAGTCAGCGCCTACACAACTTTCCCAATAGAGCGCGCCCCGCTAAGCACAACAGCGCAGGCGCAGCGGTCGTCCGTCTCCGCACTACGAGATGGCGCTGTCTTAGAGACGGACCAAATTCTGCTTCCGCCGATCCGCGTATTAATATGTAACGCAGCCAATGAGATTGCTGCTAACGTAGAACCTTTTCTCCTCGCGGATCACACTCGCGCAGTGATACCTGAACGCGCGAGGTATTATAACGAGCGCACAGACCTCCGATTAGTTAGTCTGTACTAGTCTGTACCAGTCTGCATTATTCTGCATTAGTCTGCACCAGTCTATAGTCAAGTTTCAGTCTGCGCCTAATAAGATTATCATATTCCTGTACATAGCCATGAAGATAAATGTATAGACGCTTTTGTCAAGTATCAGAGATATGTGAGAATAAGATTAACGTACAAAGACCAAGGGAACTTCAGATTGTCAATTGTAAATAGCATTCAGAACCAAGTTAAGTTATTTTTATGCTTGTTATTATTTTAATAAATGTGTGTGAAAATAAAAAAAACATAAACGAAGCTAAGACAGAGTACATCGTTAATGCCGCGTGGTCATTGTCAGACTGCTGATCATCTACAATCACTGCAGGCTGGGGATCAGTCCTACAAGAGAGTGCAAGAATTCAAATACCTAGGGGCACTTTTCACTGAGAGCTCGTCATGTGAAGCAGAGATCAATGCCAGAATACAAGCAGGAAACCGATCTTACCACAGCCTAGTACAACTCCTTCGGTCCAAATCTCTCTCCAGACAGTTCAAGATTCGACTGTACAAAACCCTGATCCAGCCTGTTGTTCTATATGGCTGTGAGAAATGGAGTATCCGGAAACAGGACTTCCATAAGCTCCTTGTCTTTGAGAGGAAAGTGCTTCGGAAGATCTTCGGTCCGGTTCTGGATGCAGATACAGGGGAATGGAGGATCAGATACAACCAAGAGCTTGAGGAACTATACCAGCAGCCCAACATAGCAGGAGCTGTCAAAGCCAAACGAATGCAGTGGGCCGGCCATGTGGCCTGGATGGAGGATCACAGATGGCCTCGGAAGCTCCTGGATTTCACACCTACAGGAAAGAGACCGCCAGGGAGACCCAAGAAGTGATGAAGGGATGGACTCCATGAAGATTTAAAACAAATGTCAATAGATGTGGACGAATGGCGGATAACAGCAATGGACAGAATACAGTGGAGGAGGAAACTTGTAGATGCGTGCGGTCCACTGGGCCTGATCACGTAGTAGTAGTAGTAGTAGTAATAGTGTGGGAAAATAAATCAAGTTCTGTTTAAAGTTGGTCACCGTCAATCTGCTACTCTAAGCGTGCAAGTGGCATTTCTATCGTCTGACCTAACGGCAGAAGATAAACACGCCACGATAAGACCACGAGACATTTTGCTGATACTCGCCTACTTCGTTAGAGCGACAAGTCAAATAATCTGATGGTGTGTGTACCGAAGGTCTTACAGTACGCACACCACAGAACCATTGACAGATGGCTCTGAAATCGAGAAAAAAGTAAAATTGGGGAAGAAATCTGATTTATTTAGAATTATTCTAGAAAGATTCATCAAATCGATTAAAAATGTGCACCAATTATTTCGTTACGCAAAATTAAGCTATTTTTGTACAAAATGTACTACACCCTACTTATAGCGTTACTCATGAACGACATGGACGTAGTACAATGATGTTCCCATGGGATGCTTCATTAGTGTGAGTCCCCTTGCCTCTCACTTGTTGGGGTGCTTCATTAGTGTGGGTCCCATTGCCTCTCTCAATTTGGAGTGCTTAACTAATGAAATTAGCCACGAAGACATTGTTCAAAATTATCCCCATTTGCTTCAATGCAAAGCCAATCGTCTGCGAAAGTTGTCCACAGTTTTCAGCTGCACATACAGTGGTATGGCTGCACACGCTCATCGAATGCGTTGCTTCATATCGTTTCTGGTTGTGGGCTGTCTTTCATAAACAATATTTTTTAAATAACCTCACAAGAAAAAATCTGATGTTCGGTCTGGTGAACCTGGAGACCACTGAATTGGTCCGCCGCGTCCTATCTACCGATCAGGGTATCGTAAATTTGAAACGTTCCGCACACTTTTAGTTTAATGGGCAGCTGCTCTGTCCTGTTGCAACCACATTCGTTGTCTAGTTTCTAAATCAACTTCTTCCATTAGCTCCAACAAATCATCGCGGAGAAGTTGTAAATAAGGTTCCCCAGTAACATTTCGGTCAAAAAATACGGTCCTATCAAGTGTCCGTTTAAAATTACACACCAGACCATTAACGATCATTTGTCTGCCCATGTGGATTGACATAGGACCAATAACGACAATCCTGACGATTTAATTCGCCATTGTTTTTGAATGTGGCTTTATCGGTGAACATAATGTATCTAAAAAACCATTGTCACTTCTTATTTCCAAGGCCCATTGGCAGAAATCCGCGCGCTTTTGCATATCTTTCGGCGTTAATGCCTGTGTCAGTCTGATATGATACGCATGATATTTATGTGCCTTCAAAAACCTCAAAATAGTTGACTTCGGTATTCCAGTTTCTCTCTGAATCGCACGACTACTAATTTCGGGATCCAGCTGAACACAGGCCAGAACGGTAAGGGTATGAGTGTCATTTTCATTGTATTCGCGATGACAAGGTGGACGGTGCATGTATGCATGTATCCTCGGCGAATGCGGCCTGCTTCCCCTTATTCCGCCTCAGTTACACTATGTCGGCGATTGCTGCGCAAACAAGTTCTCCACGTACGCGTACACCACCGTTGTTCTGCCACGCAAACATAGGGGTTACACTCGTCTGGTGTGAGACGTTCCCTGAGGGGGGGGGGGGGAGGAGGGGGCGGGGGGGGGGGGGGTCCACTGGAGGCCGAAACGCACAATAACCCTGGGTTCGGTGTGGGGCGGCGATGGTGTGAGTGGACTGCTGTGGCCTGTTGAGGTGTTGTGAACCACTGAGGGCTACGGCTGGGACGAAGCCTCTCTGTCGTTTCTAGGTCCCCGTTTCAATACCTACACACATACTTCTATAATCAAACGGCTACATGAAAGTGGCACTGAGATCAAGGACAAATTCAAATATTCTTTTACATTTAAAGGATCTTAAACATCTGTCCATTAATAAAAATGTAAGATGACATGTAAAGTGTCCGAGAATATCGTCACCTGAGAACACGCATTGCCTGCATTCTTTCTCAGTGTGCGGTAACGGTACGTGACGAGAACTGTTAAACACAACATGTGACTTTCTCTCTATCATCCTGGAAGTACTAAAATGATTCACCCATCTAGCGAATTGATGTATTTATTATCGGACCAGCCATGTCTCATACGCTACGTACTTGTACAAAATCAGAATACAGATGGAGACCTCAAAAACGGCAAGTAATTAAACAATTTAGTATCACTTTTATCAGCACCACGACCGCTATGGTAAAAGTAACTCTCAGGAGTCGCTTGTCAACTGTTGGGTGCTACCATCAAAACGTCTTTCTCTCTCTTTGCTTAACTCGTTAGCGTGGGTAACGCGACTCAGTCGAACAGCATTGTTCTGCGGAGAAGAGACGCTTTACGTTAAAAAAAATGTAAGAGAAGACCTCGGGAGCTACGTGAGAACTGTACCACGGAGGCACGCTGCAGCTTGTGTGAGTAAACAAAGAAAGCCCAGCTGTGCAGTCGTTAACACACTGGCCTCAGATTAGGGAGGAGTCCCCCGTCCGCTGTTCACTTTTAGGTTTTCTGTTGTGGTGGTGGGTCTTTCGTCTAGTGGTAAAACTGTTGCCTGGAAATCGAAAGGACGGCTGATCGAATCCTGGGCGCACTCCGCATTTGTTCAGTTTGCTTTTAGATTCAGCAGAAACGACACGTGGTTCGCTCCCCACGTTAAACTGTAGATCCCCTTTCTTTTGTTGGAAAACGGGGGTGGGTCAGGGACACACAAACTGGTGAAGTGGCGTCCATTTGGAAGACTTGCACTAGGCTGTGGAGCGACACGAAGTTAGTACTGTATTTTCTCCCCTTGTCGTTGTTACTGTTGTCACCGTTACGACGACTGATTGGAACTATTCTATCCTTGGCGAGCCTCTTCGTCTCTGCGCAGTTACTGCAACCTACGTTCATTTGAAACTGCTTTCCTTCTTACCATTTGGATTCAGTACCTCCCCATTTGTTATCCGACCTTCACGTCTAATATCTGGCGTTCTCCTGTAGTACCACATTTCAAAAGCTTATATTCCCTTCTTGTATGAATCACCTACCGTCCACGTTTCGCTTCTGTACAAGGCCGCACTCCAAATCAGAAAAGACATCTTAACATTTAAATTTATATTTGATGTTGACAAATTGCCCTTTTTCAGGACTACTTTTCTTAATATTGCCAATCTGCATTTTAAATTCTCGCTAGTTCCGTCACCATCAGTTATTTAGCTCCTGAAACAACAAAATCCACCTACTACTTTTTGTGTTCCATTTCCTAATATAATTCCCTCAGCATCCGCAGATTTAGTTCCACTACATTCCATTAACATTGTTTTACTTTTCTTGATGTTCCTTTTACAACCTCTTTTCAAGACACTTTGCATTTCGTTCCACTGCTCTTCCACGTCCTTCACTGTCTCTAACAGAATTATATTGTCATCGGTAAACCTCAACGATTTTATATCTTCTCCTTGGTGTTTTAATACCTTTCCAAATTTCTTCTTCATTTCCTTCACAGTTTACTCAATGTACACATTGAATAACGTTGCATATAGGCTACATGTTATTCAATCTGTATAATGAGCAAGCAGTAAAGGAAACAAAAGAAAATTTGGAGTAGGAATTAAAATCCATGGAGAAGAAATAAAAACTTTGAGGTTCGCCGATGACATTGTAATTCTGCCAGAGACAGCAAAAGATCTGGAAGAGCAGTTGAATGTAATGGACAGTGTCTTGAAGGGAGGACATAAGATGAATATCAACAAAAGCAAAACAAGGATGATGGAATGTAGTCGAATTAAATCAGGGGATGCTGAGGGAATTAGATTAGGAAATGAGACACTTAAAGTAGTAGATGAGCTTTGCTATTTGGGGAGCAAAATAACTAATGATGGTCGAAGTAGAGAGGATATAAAATGTAGACTGGCAATGGCAAGGAAAGCGTTTCTGAAGAAGAGAAATTTGTTAACACCGAGTATTGATTTAAGCGTCAGGAAATCGTTTCTGAAAGTATTTGTATGGAGTGTAGACGTATGTGGAAGTGAAACATGGGCGATAAATAGTTTGGACAAGAAGAGAATTGAAACTTTCGAAATGTGGTGCTACAGAAGAATGGTGAAGATTATATGGGTAGATCGCATAACTAATCAGGAGGTATCGAATAGAATTGGGGAGAAGAGAAATTTGTGGCGCGACTTGACGAGGAGAAGGGATCGGTTGGTAGGACATGTTCTGAGCCATCAAGGGAGCAATAATTTCGTATTGGAGGGGAGCGTAGAGTGTAAAAATTGTAGAGGGATACCAAGAGATGAATACACTAAGCAGATGCAGAAGAATGTAGCTTGCAGTAGGTACTGGGAGATGAAGAAGCTTGCACAGGATAGAGTAGCATGGAGAGCTGCATCAAACCAGTCTTTGGACTATCTCACTCCATTCTCAACCACTCCTTGCCTTTCATGTCCTGTGAATCTTATAATTGCAGCCTGGTTTCTGTACAAGTTGTAAATAACCTTCCGTTCCCTGTATTTTATCCCTGCTAGCTTCAGGGTTTCAAAGAGAGTAGACCAATCAATGTCGAAAGCTTTTCCTAAAAGTACAAATGCTATAAATATACGTATGCCATTCTTCATTCTATATTCTAAGATCCTCCATAGGGTCAGTATTACCTCACGTGCTCCTACATTTATCGGAAACCTAACCTGATCTTCCCCTATGTCGGCTTCAACCAGTTTTTCCATTCTTCTGCAAAGTAATTCGTGTCAATACTTTTGCAACCACGATTTATTAAAATGATGGTTCGGTACTATTCATTTCTATAAGCACCTTCCTTCTTCGTTATACGGGTTATAAAATTCTTCTTTATATCCGAGGGCACTCCGCCAATCTCATGTATCTTGCATACCAGGAGAAATAGCTCCGTAAGGGAATGTTCTAAGGATATCAGTACTCGTAATTCCGAGGCAATGTCGTCTACTTCAGAGGCCTGGTTTCGACTCATACCTTTCAGTACTCTGTCAAATTGCATTATTGGAAAAAAATTACACAAAACATCAAAAAATAATTAATGTAGAGGAATGAAATTTCGGGAATACATTTGTGTAGGTAAGATATTTAAGTGATTAACATGCAAGATCAGAGGTTAACGCAAGGGCGAGATAAGCCATTGCAAATGTGAATTGCTGGTACATTAATAACCATTGTAACCACAAGAATGTTGAATTCAAGCAAACGTGTGTACAGATGCCGGTTGTCAGTTTGTGGGATGGAGTTCCATGCCTACTGCACTTGGTTGGTCAATACAGGGGTGGTTATCCACGGTTGTGGAAGACGCTGGAGCTGTCGTCCGATGACTTCTCATATGTGCTCGAGTGGGGACAGATCTGGTGCTCGAGCAGGACAAGGCAACGTGTCGACACCCTGTAGAGCGTGTAGAGTTACAGCAGCAGTGTGAAGGCGAGCGTTAGCCTGTTGGAAAACACTCCCTGGAATGCTGTTCACGAATGGCAACTCAGGAGGTCGCATCACCAGATTCGCGTACAAATATGGAGTCAGCGTGCGTGGGATTACAACGAGAGTGCTCCAGCTGTCAAACGAAATCGCATCCCACACCATAACTCCAGGTGTAGGTCCAGCGAGTCCAGCACGCAGGCAGGTTGGTTGCAGTTCCTCAGTTGGCCCCCGTCTGCCAGAAACACTGCAGCCGCTGACGCCGAGGCAGGACCAGTTCTCATCAGGAAACATAACAGCCCTCCACCGTGCCCTCCAGTTAACTCCAGCAAATGGCGGTGGTTTGGGGTCAGTGGAATGCTAACGACAGGGCGCCTCGCTCCGATGTGTCCTCGAAGTAAGCGATTTGTAACAGTTGGTCGTGTCGCTGGTGTGCAAACGGCTGCTCAGACTGCCGCTGCGCCAGAGCAATCGCCGTACGCGACGGTCTCCCCTGTCGGCAGTGCCGAGTGCCCGTCCGGAGCCCGGAGCGCGGTCCTTTCGCGACCACACGTTCTCGTGAACACCGCTGCCAGCAATCCAGTACAGTGTGCTACATTCCTGGCAAGTCTTTTTGAAACATGACAGGAAGAACATGTAGCTTCTCGTAGCCGTATTACACGACCTCGTTCAAATTCAGTCACCTTAAAGACACCGTTGACTAACGCCAACTCATCATTTCCAATCTCAAAGGTAACTAACGCTCACGACCTTACAGTGTGTATATGAAGCAAACCTGATCTGCATGCCTGTAGTGGTCCTACTGGCGCCACTCTTATGGGACTGGTGGGAATTTTGAGTAGACATCCGTGTTTCCGATGTAGAAACACGCCTACCAACTTTCGTTTATGTCTCACAACTACTTCTTGATGTTGTGTTTTCCTTTCTGTTGTATTCTCAGTAAAGTTGTCCGTAATTTTCCTAAATTGTTTAGAAGCAATGCCGGGATTCTTCTTTTGAAAAGAAGACAACCGATGGTCTTGTTCTGTCCGAGATCGTGCGGTCCGCGCCTAGTCACGTTCTCGTCGACAAGACGTTAAACCGTCATCTTCCTGTCCTCCTCCACAGGAGCAAGCGTCTACGTTATAGTCGTGTGAAGCGGACTGGACGAAGGTAATTTACACTGGGACAGTACTTGACACGAAATCCGTATCGTTGGACAGTGTTATGTTGTTGAAAACCCCGGTTCTTCGTAATCCAACAAACAGTACCCGAGGTAAGTATGCAGTCTTTGAAATATGGTGAAATTTAGTAACACCTTTTAGCTGAAAACCCGTAGAGAATGAAAGCAATCATTCCGCGTTAATAGCGTGACAGCTTACGTCTTTGACGTGCTATTGATAGCTTCCAGTCCCTCCTGCCGCATACATTATAATAACACTCTCATTTCCTTTCAAGAGAACAGCTTCTATATTGTCATCGTTAGAATCAGCTCCGTTGCACGTATAATCGTTGCCATTAGAAAGACGAGTAGTTTTTCCTAAGCGCATTATCCCAAGTTCTATAGTGTCACTTTTTAAAATTAGCGCTGCTGCACTGATACATACGATGGTTGTCCAGCAAGTAAGTTCCGATGGGTCGCGAAATGGAAACGACAGTGAAAACCAGAAACGTTTTATTTGCTACAGTTGGGTACACCTTTCATCTACTTCTCTACATGTCTCCTCTCCAACTTCGAGTTTTGTCGTAGTGTTGTATCAACTTTCCAATATCCTCGTCATAGAAAGCAGCCGCCTGTGCTTTGGGTCAGTTATCTGCACTGGTCTGCAGCTCGTTGTGTGTGAAAAAGATTTGTCTCTATAGCCAGCGGCTCTTGTGAGCAGAGATGAGAGTCAGGAGGAGCCAAATACGGACTGTTTTGTGGCTGATCAAACACTTCTCATCGGGAACGCTGCAGGAGCGTCTTCATTGCCGCTGCAGCCACGCGGGGTAGCCGAGCGGTCTGAGGCGCCTTGTCACGGTGCGCACAGCTCCCCTCCTTGGAAGGTTCGAGTCCTCCCTCGGGCATGGGTGTGTGTGTTGTCCTTAGCGTAAGTTACTTCAAGTTAGATTAAGTAGTGTGTAAGCCTAGGGACCGATGACCTCAGCAGTTTGGTCCCATAGAACTTAACACAAATTTCCAAATTCATTGCCCCTGCAGTGTGCAGGGCATGAAGAAGGAACTGCTCGACAGTTGTGTTATGTGGGCTGCACGACACAGGCGAGATCTCTAACCAGGCCCTCGTACGTGGCGGGAGACGGTAATCCCTGCGCATCTTTACGTGCCCACCGTTCACTCGAAACTCAAAAGAGCGACGCGACACTATTGACGGGCGTACTGGAGACACTGCCCCACACATCTGTGCAAAGATTTACCGGATTTTCCCACTGGTTTCCATTTCGCGACCGATCAGAACTTACTTTCTGGACAACCCTCGAATTATCTTCACAATCATCATTTTTAGAGTCACTCATTTCAGACCAATTTGCACGTTTTATTCAATTTTTACCTTGTTGTTGGGATTACTACCGCACATTGGCGCAGCCAGTTATTTCATCCTTTCCTTCTTTCTTTCATTCCTTAGTATAAGCAGCAACTTTTTCTTCTTCTTTACTACATACTTTGCGCTCTTGAGAAGATCGCGAATCTTTTGTTTTGATCTCGTTTGCCATCTCGTCTTCATTTTCATCTCCTTTTGCCGTGCATTCCTTTGTGGCTTTGTTTGTCGTTTCGTTTGTGCAGTCTTGGTTTCTAATCTCACCATTATGTCGTTCCACACTGAGGGCAATCAGTGTCTGCTGATTTAGCAGTGTCTCTTGTGTTTCCATGTCATTTTTCTTGAATGAAAAACATCCTTTCCTTCGACTGTATTATAATATTCTTGACGCGTTCCTTTCTGCGGCTTTTATTTTGACGCCTGTTAATTCGACAGTATGTGAATGTTCTCTTCTTATTACTCAGCACGATACTGGCGATTCTTGGGACGTCGTTTTACTCGTGACTGAAACGCCGGAATTTTCCGATTCATTTCTGTTCCTACCTATAACTTATACAAGTCTAACTGACATATTGTGGACCATTATATTGTTTCCAACACCAGCTTAAAAACTCGCCACACACTTAATACAGTACTAGTGATTCATAACACATACTAGTTTCTATTCATCTGTAGATGGTCAGTAGTATCGTGTCTGTTCATGTTGACTCTGTGGCTGTCTGTTACTGTATGTTTCTGTTCTCAACATGTATTGTGGGACGTAAGCAAAGGTCATTTCCAAACTCGTCAGTACCTGTAATTAAAGGCACATCCGTAATTACAAAACTGTGCGTACTAAAGAGCGCAGTAAACGCAGCAGAATAATGCAACAGCTCCACATCGTAAACATCACGCCTAAAGCGGCACACGATACACGAAAAACGCACTTGAGAATGCCGGAACGCGTCGAGCAGAACATAAAGAATCACGTGACCGGCAGAATCAAATATTATTTTATAACAAGCAAAACCATTGTTTTTAAAGTCGGAGACTTTCACTAACCATTTCTAAAGAATAAAATGAAACAAAGACAGTCAGTTGTGAAATCCTTATTCCGCGAATGAAGTTTAATGTAAGGATGTAAAATTCGTAGAAAATGCAGTTCATGAAACTTCCCGACACTTCGAAACTGTGCAAGATCGAAAGGGCAGGGGACAATGCTGTTACTGAGTGAGCAATCCTCGTTGCTCGACGTTCTCAATCTCTGCTATAGTTCCTGCAATATCGCTAGAATTAGTTTTCGGTAGGATGGTGGGGGGTGCGGGGGAGGGGACAGTGGGGAGTGGAGGAAGCAAGCTCCGCCTCCCGAAAAACATCACATGGATATCCGCGGGGAGCGTGGTGCTTTCCTCACGCAGTGCTGACACTACTACACATGTGCATTCCGGTTCGACACCGCACGGCAAGAAAATCCTTCGCAATGACTACAGCACATGCAGATACTGTATTGTTAGATGGCAAATGTTGGCTGCGGCCGGAACCAAAATACTCGTGACCCGAAATCGACTGACTACTAACCGGCATCAGCCTATCCAGGAGAAGGAGCCCTCGTTCAGGGCACTGTGAACAAACTATACATTACGAAATACCCCGCAGCTCTTTGGAAAATCGCTCCAGGGAGGATGCATTAGCCCTAGGCTTACGTGCAATATACATTGTAATAACCGCACGTTTTTCGTAATTTGAAAAATAGCTGAACTGCTAGTACGAGGGTGGTTTGAAAAGTTCTCGGAATCACCACAAGAGAACAGCGCTAGCGCAACGAGTTGTTCACGTGATATTCATTGGACTGTTGCCTGTAAACACGTGCCACGTCAGTGTTCTTGGAAGAGAGCTGTGGCGATGACGTGGCTCTGTTGTTGTTCCCACGTAGTGATTTGAGAAGATGGAAAAAAAATCGAGATTCGAGCAGTGATTAAGTACTTCGTAATGAAAGGTATGAAAGCAAAGGACATTCATGCCGATTTGCAGAATACACTGGGGGACTCAGCTCCTTCATATTCAATTGTTGCCAAGTTGACAAATGAATATGAATTTGGTCGGGAGAGCTCAGATGATGATCCGCCAGGATGTGTCACTACTCCAGTGCACAAAATGGTCATCGAGGATCGCCGATTGAAAGTGAATGAAACTGCTCACGCTCGCCAGATGTCATCTGAAAGGGTATATCACACTATAACTGAGGAATCAGAAATGCAAAAATTATCTGCAAGATGGCTGCCGCGATTCTGGACTCTAGATCAAAAACGCATGGACATATCGGAACAATTTTTGGCCCGTATTAGGAGAAACGAATAAGATTTTTGCGCCTGTTTGTGACCACAGATGAAACTTAGGTGCACTACTAGACCCCAGAGATAAAACAATAGTCAAAGCAATGGAAACATGCTCACTCTCCACCACCAAAGAAAGGAAAGACAATTCCTTCGGCGGGATAGGTCATGACATCAGTGTTCTGGGATGCGAAGGGGATTCTGTTTGCAGATTGTCTCCCCACTGGGCAAACAATTACGGGAGAATATTACGCTAGCCTCCTGGACAAACTGCAACAAAAGATAAGCGAAAAAAGGCCAGATATAGCAAGGAAGGAAGTCATCTGCCATCAAGACAACGCGCGCCCGCACACATGTGAAATCGCTATGGCAAAACTACACGACCTAAGGTATGAATTGTTGCCACACCCGTCAGACTTCCATGTCTTCCCAAAACTGGAAATTTTTCTCGGAAGACGAAGATTCACTTCAAACTAAGAATTGATAGCCGGAGTTGACAACTATTTTGCAGGCCTGGAGAAAACTCATTTTCGAGATGGGATGAAGGTACTGGAACATCGTTGGACCAAGTGCATTAATCTACAAGGAGATTACATTGAAAAACAAAACAAGCTTCAGTGGTGTTAGTACTTTTTTTTCTATTCCGTTCCGAGAACCTTTCAAACCACCCTCGTACTATAAACGTTTTATTAAAGTTTCATAAAATCGCACACGATTTTCATACAGAAGCCTCCGGAAACTGTCTGTCTTTGCTAATTCAGATATGAATGTTCAATGCCTACGCCCTTTTGGTTTCTAAATAACATAAAAAGGGGTCGGTAAAAGAAACTGCTAACCCTGAAGAGCGAATGTTGCGTTACTGCATGATACATGACTGGTTAAATTCAAAGATAAGAACATAAATACAATTCGGCACAGAAACCTGTGTAGTAGACAGCATTTTCTAGCGGTATACATGGAACTGCATGTTACCAGGCTGTGGTGCCTTCGAGAACACTGCAGGTGATCGGACTAATCTAGGCCTGCCGTCTGTCCCGACGCAGAAGGGACCATCCATGTTTTTCTATAATTGTCCCGTGTCCCTACGTGAGTATCACGGTTTACTTTTACAATTTTACTTTTTTATACAATCTATTCTGTGCTAATAACAAATCTGTAAAATTGTCGTGTCTTTCTGAACATGCTCTCCAAAACTACCGGAATAATTTCCTGAGATTTTGCAGGTAACTTCAGCATAGCTTGGGGCACCGACTTTAGTTCGTCAAAGTCAGATCACAGGAAAAAAGATATCGTGATTTAAAGTTTTCCTAGAACCGTCTTGGCCGGCCGGAGTGGCCGAGCGGTTCTAGGCGCTTCAGTCTGGAACAGCGCGCAGGTTCGA